>NC_084649.1:20582500-22982500 GCF_019802595.1 Syngnathoides biaculeatus
ATTTTCCACAATCTTTTAAGTTTTTAAACAAAATATACAAATTAAAGACGAAAAGAATGAGTCATTTTTTATTTTATTTTTTTTAAACTGAAAATATTTTCAAGATAACCCTATACTCAAATTTAAAAGACAAAAATACAAAGAATAAATTACAATTTTTCACAATTTTTTAAGTTTTTAAACAAAATATACAAATTAAAGATTAAATTGATGAGTAATTGAAAAAAAACTGAAAATATTTTTTAAGCTTAAGTGTAAAAGTACAAACAAAAATGATTTGTTCCAGTCAATCGTAGGATTTTTTTCACGTGAATTCTCTTTAAATTATAAAAAAAAGTCATATAATGTAGTTATTATTTCATTAGATTTTTACTCAGGTTAAAAATACAAAGCGTAAATTGAAATTTTCCATAATCCGTTAAGTTTTAAAACAAAACATACTAATTATATCTTAAATGGATGAGTAATTAAAAAAAATGTTTTTAACTGAAAATATTTTTTAAGCTTAAGTGTAAACAATGTACAAACAAAAATGATTTGTTCCATTCAACATAGGAATTTTTTTCACATGAATTTTCTTTAAAGTATAAAAAGATATATAATGTAGTTGTTAATATTTCCAATACTTGACATTATTTCATTCGATTTTTACTCGAATTTAAAATACAAAAACACAAAAAGAGTAAATTGAAATTTTCCACAATCTGTTAAGTTTTTAAACAAAACATATAAATTAGAACTTAAATGGATGAGTAATTAAAAAAAAAAAATTAACTGAAAATACGTTTTACGCTTAAGTGTAAAAGTATCAAAAAAATGATTTGTTCCATTCAATCATATGATTTTTTTTTTTTTAAACAATAACAAAAGAAAAACTATTTCACCTTTACTACCCCCCCTACCCACCGTAGCGTTTCGCCAAGGCGTCGTAAATTTATGAAAGCAGTTAACCCAGACGCCCCCCCCACCCCAACCCAAGCGGCTCACCGGCTTTCCCGATCTGCACGGCCAGCCTGGTCAACTTCCCCTGCAGCACCGACTTCTCCTTCTTGGGCACGACCACCTTCTTGACCGGCTTGACCTCCTCCTTCTCCTCCGACTCGGCCGCCTCCTCGCTCTTCAGCGGCTGGATCTCCAACGCTACGCCGTCCTGGGTCTTGGCTGGCGTATTTAGGAAAAATTAAAAAAAAAAAAAAAAAAAAAAAAAAAGGGGAGATGGGGGGGTACACGGAGGAGGAAGGAGGGCACGGATGAACGTGTGCACGAATGGCGGAGGAAGAGGAGGAAGGGTTGAGGACGAAGGGCAGAGAGGCAGAGAAAAGGTTAGCGGGGGTAACGAAAGGGGGGAAGTTTGTTTTTTTTGTTGTTTTTGCAAGAAGGAAGCACCCCGGCGTGGCGACCCCGTGACCTTTTTCATCTTTCAGGCCACAGAGTCGTTTTCATCGTGCCAACAATCCACAGTCTCTTGTGTATCTTGGACACACACACACACACACACACACCAGATTGAGATGAAGAGCATCGGAGCATCGGTACACGCGCTTAACTTCACATTCGCAAGTGTGCAGTGACAGAACAGATTTGCACCCGGGAGCTCTGCCGCGTCGATTTTCACGCAGCCCACATTTTGTTCAGCCCCCGAAGCCACTTTTGCCGAAGAACGTCAAAATTTGGTGCTCGAGTTTATCATTGGGAGAGCCACAAAAAAAAAAAAAAAAAAGACCAAAAAAGGCACAGGGCAGCTGACACCACTTGTAGGTCTCTTTTCCATCCATCTAATTTTCTTTTGACAGAGTCCCTGATGGTGTAGTGGTACACACACGCCTGCCTTTGGTGAGGGCAGCACGGGATCGATTCCCGCTCAGTGATGGTGTCGATATCTGCCCAGTGACAGACTGGCGACCAGTTTAGGGTGTAGTCTGCCTTTCGCCCGAAGCTACCCGGATTAGGCTCCAGCTTTCCTGCGACCCTTGTGAGGATAACCGGCTTGGATAATCACATGACATGACTCTTGTTTGAAAACAAAATCCTGTCTTAAAATCCCACCAACCCTGACTTGTGAGTATAAGCGGCTTAGATAACAACATGACATTTTCTTTTGCCGCTTATCCTCGCGAAAGTCGCGGGGAGTGCCGGAGCCTATCCCAGCTGTCAACGGGCAGGAGGCGGGGTAAACCCTGAACTGGTCGCCAGCCAATCGCAGGGCACAGCCGCACTCACAATCACACCTACGGGCAATTTGGAGTGTCCAATTAATGTTGCATGTTTTTTGGGATGAGGGAGGAAACCGGAGTGCCCGGAGAAAACCCACGCAGGAACGGGGAGAACATGCAAACTCCACACAAGCGGGGCCGGGATCGAACCCGGGTCCTCAGAACTGTGAGGCCTACGCTTTACCTGCTGATATACCGCGCCGCCTGTAGGCCACATTAAAATAATAAAAAAAAAAAAATTAAATGCAGCCTTTTTTATTTGATAGGCATGTCTATCTTGAGCAGGCGCACAAAAAAAGTTATGAGCAAAAGTCCATTTTAGGATTCGGGTTCTGGGTAACCTCTGATCCTTTGAGCCACAGGAAAGGTGGGCGTTTTCGGATTACCGCAAATTTCTCATGTCAAGAGTAGCAGCAGCCCTTGTTCGTGGCGCATTGTTGATCGGCCAAACTTTAGCCCACAATGCTACTTCTAAAAGGATTATTATTATTATTTTTTTTTTTTTTTTTAATAATCTATTCTCAGTCCACTACCGCCTTCTTTCTTTGGTAAAGTCTTTCTCCTTTCTTCCACTTCTGACATCAAAACACAATTATCGGGGGACGCTATCTCCGTTTCTTCAAATCAATCAATACACGTCACCTGTTTCAGAAACAAAGAATACTACATACATGCATTTGCTGAGGGAAAAACAAAAAAATAAAAATTGCAAATATTCAAGTATTTAGCCCCAGAAAATCTTTTCGTGGGTTTCAATTAGGGTGAAAAGGGCCATGCTGGAGGCAAAATATGTAATTTGGTATCAACAGTCTATTTTTGGTCCTTTGGGAAGTTCCATTAGATGTACATGAACACAGCTTAAAGGGTTTAAAAGAGTTGACAGCGTTAATTGGCGTGAGGATTATGACCATAAAAGTTTGTGAGCGCCTGCATTATTACAACTAAAATAAATAAATAAAAATATATATATTTTTTTAAAAGTCTCTCTGGCTCATGTGAGCACTCGCGAGTCAGAAGGTCTTGAGTAGACCCATAAAAATGTCTCGCAAGGTCCGCCATTTTGCATTGAAGCATCCATTCTAGGCCATTGTTCATTATTATTTGGAAAAATGTACACCTTGAAGCCACTTCAACTACCGTAATTTCCGGCCTAAAAGTCGCGAATTTTTTCCACGTGCTTTCAACCCCTGCTGCTTATGCGGTGATGCGGTTCATTTGTGCATTTGTTCATTTTTTCTAACGGCCACAAGGGGGCACTTGAGCGGAAAAGGTAAGAGTGAGACCGGTGGAATATATGTCCCGAGGAAGTGACTTTTACCAGAATGGTTTTTTTTTTTTTCATTTTATTTTACCAGCCCCCCGTTCGTGCTGCGCTAGCGTCAGCGCTGTGCTAGCATGTTGCTGCTGTGTTACTGCCGTGTCTCAGTGATTTTTACTGGTATATTTTTTTTAACCTGCCATGTTAGCGCCGCCCTAGCGTGTTGCTGCTGTGTTACTGCCGCGTCAGAGTGATTTAGGTATGTTTTTTTTTTAACCGGCTCTGCTTGTGCTGCGCTAGCGTTAGCGCTGTGTTAGCTTGTTGCTGCTGTGTTACTTCCGTATCTCAGTGATTTTTACCAGTTTTACTGGTATATTTTTTTCCAACCAGCTCTGTTAGCGCCGCACTAGCGTGTTGCTCCTGTGTTACTGCCGCGTCACAGTGATCTAGGTATGTTTTTTTTTTAACCGGCTCTGCTAGTGCTGCGCTAGCGCTGTGTTAGCTTGTTGCTGCTGTGTTACTTTCGTGTCTCAGTGATTTTTCCCAGTATGTTTTTTTTTCAACCGGCTCTGTTAGCGCCTCACTAGCATGTTGCTGCTATGTTACTGCCGCATCACAGTGATTTAGTTTTTTTTTTTTTTTACCGGCTCTGTTAGTACTGTGCTACCGTGTTGCCATTGTGTAGCTGCCGCGGCTATTTTATTTATTTATTTTAGCCGGCCCTGTTCGTGCTACAGTGTTGTTGCCAAGCTAAGCTAAGGCATTAAAACTTTGAAAACTCTTTCTGTGTAACGTCTTTCTTTGTAAATATCTCATGTTTCAACGTGGGTTTCAATGTGGGCAATTGCGGCTTTTACACAGGTACGGCTTGTGTATGTACCAAATGGTATTTCCTGTACAAATGTACTGGGTGAGGCTTATAATCGGGTGCGCTCTGTAGGCCGGAAATTATGGTAAACAACCTGAAATTTGTTAGACTTTTATCACAAGCAGACAAAAAAAATGTCAAAGACCTATGTCTGAAAAAACAAAAAAAGAAAAACAAAGGAAGTGGGCCAATGGAGTTGGTGGCGGCCATTTTGTCAAAGGTCCTTTTGTAATTGCTTCGTTTTGGTCATTGTTATTATTTTAAAAATGCAGGGCCCCCTCCCCCCCAAGCCAGTTTGAAATTTGGTAGACGCGTGACTCACGAGTAAGTGCGACGACCCGCCATCAAAGCGGAAAGTCAATTTTAATTCATTCTTGGCCGCTCGTCGCCGCGTTTCATTCACCGTGCTTTTTGCGACATTTTTTCCTTTGCGTTGGTCTTTTTTTAAAAGTTGCTTTCACTCTGGAGAGGGAAACGATTTCCACGTCAAAAACGTCAAAGTGCAGGTCGATTTAGGACCCGAGACAAAACAACCAATGGCAGAACTAGCAAAAGACAAACAGTAAAGCTAAATAACACCCCCATAAAACACCTCGAAACTTTAAACCTTTGGACTTTAGTACCTTTGATTGATTGATTTATTTATGACTGTTTTCATTGTTTTACCGAAGGCCATAAAGCAATGATAGACACGTTAGGCTTTTATGTTTTTTTTGGAGGGTGGGGGTCATAGTTTATGAATCAAAAACACAACGCATCACTGGAATGATGAAGCTGGATGGGTTGACTTTCAAACCAGAAACCACAACAAGGAAGCGGACCCGCCGGCCAATCACAGCACGACTGCACCATGGGATGTGTGTGTGTGTGTGTGCGCAGTGGTGAGTTCGGACAATCAAAATAAATAAATAAATAAATAAATAAACGACAGCAAGTCCACAGACAGACGACAAACTGAAAAAGGACCACCCGAAAAACCACAGCGATGCAGAACCACGACAGCTGGGTGGGAGGGACGGATGGCAGGAGGGGGAAGAAGAGAGGAAGAGGAGGACGAGAAGATGGAGGCCGGCAGCGCGAAAGGAAAAAGAGGAGGAAGACCACCACGACCAGACAACATCAAAGTCCTGAGCAACAACCTGCAAAGAACCAACAAAGAAGAAGAGGACGAGGAAGGGGTGGGGTGGGGGTGCGATTTGGGGGATGAAGACAAGGAGCTGCCATCTCGCTTTCAGGGTGAGAGTGGGGGGGTGGGGGGAGGGCCAAAAGGAAATCTTTAAAAAGCAAATTTCACATAGGGGACTGACATTTTTTTTTTTTTTTTGTAACATGAGAGTAGCTAAATTATTTTGTCAATTTCGTCAGCCAGACCGGCAAAGATTGCAAAGTTAACAACGTGCTATTCACCATCGTGGGGACTTTGGGGGGATGTTAGAGTAGATCAACTATCGAAAAATGATTTCTTGTCAAAATAGCGACATAACGTTAGCTACGGAGCGCAGCGCGAGGCCTCTCACAGTTCTCATACAACGTGAACATGAGTCCTCGCCTCGCGATATCCAGTCCTCGGGCACCTCCAACCGGCGTATCGAAGGATTCCTGGCAGATTTCGCGTCGATAACAGAGTCTGATATTGATACTGTCGCATCTATTGCTTTTATGAAGAGATATTAAAGGTCAAGTGTCATGAAATGGATGATTTTTGGTATATTAATGAAAAACCCACAGCCAATATGGTCCCATGTGTTTTTTTTTTCCCCACCACAAAACGTGATTTTGACGTATACAGCTTTTTGTAACTCCCGCCATGAAAATCCTTTCGAGGGATTTGTTTTCGAGAAGAAGCAGGAAGTGGCGTAAAAGACAGCAGCGCCCCCTAGTGGACTCGTTTGTTTCCATTAGTTTGACCTCCGGGAAGGTTAGTTCGTTGTTCCGTCGTGTTAGCCAAAACGCCGGCTCTACCTCCTCCTTATATGCCACCCCGGCGCAGAAAAATCAGCCACATCGGCTGAGGGGCCGCGTTCGTGTTCTCCTTTTCGAAAAGAGCTTCAGCGTTCGTCTCCCATAGTTGGGGTGCGCCGCGTGTTTTCATTTGCGAATGTCCGGCTGACGTCACGGACGGAGGACGCAGCCAATACGGCGACCACTCGGATATCGGAGAATGACACTTCTGCAACTTTGCGCCTGGATGACGCGCTCTCCGCTCACATTTATTTTTTCGTATAGACATTGAAGTGAACAATGTTATATGTATTTTTCATTACAATATCTATTTTAGAATGTTTATAGGGATGACACCAGGGCTTTAAGTTGGTTTATGCTTCCCAACCCTTTTTTTGCGGATTGTCATTTCATGCTTCAATTCAATGTATTGTGCCGCTCCTTTTAGTGTTCCCGCCTTGGCCACCAGGGGGCAGTAATGTACAAGACAGTCATACTGAGAAAAAAAAAAAGAACAGATTTCCACTGTGCTAACGAGGCAGCCATGTTGTTAGTGTAAAGCAGTGCACATCCGCGGCATGTTCGTCAAATGACAGCAAAAAAAGCGAGAGAGCAGCCCCCTTTGTTGACATAGAGAGAGATAGAGAGAAAGAGAAAGAGAGAGAGAGCCCTCCTGCCTCTGGATGGAGATGACGAGGGAAGAGGAAGCAGAGAGAAGAAGGAGAGGACGAGGAAAGGAAGGATGGCGGGACAGAGCGACAGGTGGATGAATGGAGGGGGTTACCTTTGTTGCGATTTTCGGGGGGTCCTTGTTTTTTACCTGTTCGGACAGAAAGAGAGGGCGGAATGCTGAGAAGATGGATCAAAAAGAATCAAACTGAAGGAGAACTTCAAACAGTGCGCGTGTCGTTGCCATTCTTGGCGGGAATGGACCAATCAGAGGCGCGAGAGAGAAAGAGGGAGAGCGAGAGAGAGAGAGAGAGAGAGAGAGAGAGAGAGAGAGAGAGAGAGAGAGAGAGAGAGCATTCGACCAATCACGGCTGAAGTCGTTTGATCAAATGTTCAATTCACTGTCGATCGGATTTCAAAAACGCATTTCTAACCATAACATTAATAACAGACTTTTATCATTACAATAGCCATATTTTTTTTTTCTTGGACAATAGCAGTGTAATTCAATTATATTATGTTAAGTTTAAAAGACTACAGTATATTTTTTAAACAAATACATTAGAAAGATTTATTGTTTGGAATTAAGTACAATTATGTTGTATGATGTTTTATTGGATTAGAATTTATTTTCATTGAAATTGTGACTAGCATTTTATTATATCTTACATTTTAACATAAAAAATCCATTTTTGCTATATTTTATTCATAGTTTTAATTTTTAGATTTTGATTATGATTTACTGAATAATTTATTGTATAATTAATTTCTTGTATATGTATAAATGGAAACAGGTTTCTTTTTTATATTCTAAACTTTCACCATGATTAACATTTTTAAAATAACTTGAAAATGTTTAATACATTTTCAAAAATGTAGACAAATGAAAAAGCATATAAAAAATAACACGTGTTAGCAAAAATATATTTAAATTAAATGTAATTTAGAAAATTTCAATTTAAATTGCTATACCGTTTCTAAGATTTAAATTTTTTGATGCACTTAATAATGTACTGTAAAATAAATATATTTAAAAATATATGTGAATAAATGAATGAAAAAGATTTTAAAAAAATAATTTTAAGTACAATACAAGCTTAGAAATGAATTTCTGTTATTCAGCCTCGGGGAATCTGATCTTGTGTGAAATTTGGTTTGGGTTTCCCCCCCCCCCACTTTTTTCTGAAATGCGTAAAAAGACTTGCGCTGACTTGGTCCATTCGCCCGCTTTTCCAAATGAACGCCCGGCAAACTCAAAGGAAACGAGCGGACAGAAAATCCAAAAAGAGCGAGAGAGCGTGATCAGCAGCAAATCATAAACACGACGAGAGCGCAGCCGCCGGCGAGGCAAGATCCCCCCCCCACCCCCCCCCCCTTTCCTTCTTATCAAATACGGGCAGCGGCGTGGCCATCCGTGGCAATGTAACGATTATTTCATTCATTCATTCAACAAGAACGCCACAATGATGACTGATGATTGCTCAACCTGACGAAAAGAAGTCACGTGTCAGGCTAATTACACACTAAAGGACTTTTTTTTGTTGTTGTTTTTCTTTTTTAAACTTATCTGGATTTACAATGCAGCTCGTATAATGCAATCTTAATCTATGATTGTCATTTTCAAATATCGTCCTGTTTTGGGGATGTGTATTTTTTGTTTTAATCCAGGTCAGCGATGAATTAAAAACAAGAACAACAGATTACTTGATTACGATTCGCAGGAGTTAGGGAGTGGGCCTCACCGCGAATATCGAAAATCCACAAATATTTAACGGCCGCTATAAGCGAATTGAACATTAAAAAAAATCTTACCCAAAAGTCTTGAATAATAATATAATTATACAGTGAAGAAAATAAGTATTTGAACACCCTGCTATGTTGCAAGTTCGCCCACTTAGAAATCATGCAGGGGTCTGAAATTTTCATGGTATGTTTTATTTAACAATTTATTTGTGTGTTACAGTTGCAAAGAAGTATTTGAACTCCTGTCTATATCAGCTAGAATTCTGACACGCAAAGACCTGTTAGGCCGCCTTTAAAAGTCCACCTCCACTGCATGTATCATCCTGAATCAGATGCACTTGTGTGAGGTTTTTAGCTGCAAAAAGACACCTGTCCACCCCGTACAATCAGTAAGATTCGAAATTTTTGGTCATAATTCTATTAACAGTGTTTCGAGGAAGACCAATGATGAGGTCCATCCCAAGAACACCGTCCCTACTGTGAAGCATGGGGGTGGTACCATCATGGGGTTGCTTTTCTGCGCATGGGACAGGACGACTGGACTGTATTAAGGAGAGGATGACCGCGGCCATGTATTGTGAGATTTTGGGGAACAATCTCTTTCCCTCAGTCAGAGCATCGAAGATGGGTCGTGGCTGGGTCTTTCAACATGACAATGACCCGAAACACACAGCCAGGAAAACCAAGGAGTGGCTCCGTCAGAAGCAGATCAAGGTTGTGGCGTGGCCTAGTCAGTCTCCAGACCTAAACCCAATAGAAAATCTTTGGAGGGAGCTGAAACTCCGTGTTTCTCAGCGACAGCCCAGAAACCAGTCTGATCTAGATAAGATCTGTGTGGAGGAGTGGGCCAAAATCCCTCCTGCAGTGTGTGCAAACCTGGTGAACAACAACAGCAAACGTTTGACCTCTGTAATTGCAAACAAAGGCTACTGGACTAAATATTAACATTGTTTTTCTCAGGTGTTCAAATACTTATTTAGAGCTGCATCACAAAAAAAATCATTAAAAAAAAAAAAAAAAAAAAAAAAAAACCATTGTGATTTCTGGATTTTTGTTTTTAGCTGATCTCTCTCATAGTGGAATTGCACCTGCGATGAAAATTTCAGACCCCTTCATGATTTCTAAGTGGGAGAACTTGCAACATAGCAGGGTGTTCAAATAATTATTTTCTTCACTGTACATGTTAACATAACACGTTGACCCGCGCAGCACCTCAGCGTAGCTTGTGAGTATCTTGGCACGCATACATTAAAAAAAGTTGCCGCGCAATGAACGGCGCAGAGCACGTCTCTTGTGATTGGCCCGTTTTAGTCACATGTTGTGATGACACACTAGCCATTCCTCCCGCCTTCTCAATTGATTTTTCCGCATAATGAAATGTATCGTGTGGTCATTTATGTCCAATTTTTTTTTCCACGGTCGTCGTTGATTTGTTCCTCATAACGGAAAAGGAAAGTCAAAACGGCCACCGCAAGTGAGCAAAATGCGCCGCGTCGTCCAAGCCAATAGCGGCAGTAGTGACACCTCTGACTTGGAGGGGAACTGCAGGGCATTTTCGAAACCGCTCACGTGGGTTGCGCTCGAGTAGGAATTCAAACCACGCGGGGTGGAGAGCTGCGGCGACGTCAGCGAGGTTTTAGATCCTATTTATTGTTTGACGCCTCTTCCATCGCACATTTACGTCATATTTCAAACGATCATTACACATTCGGTGCATATTGTAGCTCGGCGTACGTCGTAGCGAAGCATGTAGTGTAAATCCAGCCTATGAAGTCATAGCAAATAAATTGTGTCAAGTTGATTCGTTTGCTGACAAAAGTCCAAGAAACGATGACGTTGTGGGTTTTTTTCGCTGCTGCGCTTCATGTTCGTGTGCGTCTCGTGCGTACTTTTCTTGGCCTTCTTCTCCTCGTCGTTGTCGCTGGCGCCGAGCAGCGTGAAGATGATCCCCGTCTGGGAGTTCAGGCCCACGGCTGACACCACCATCCGGCCCGAGCCCTCCATCACGTGCGTCCCTGGGGGGGAGGAAAAATACATCTTTGGTATCGATATTTTAACATATCGCCAGACAGCTGCAACCCAAAATGTGCTCATTTAATTTGGCAACGTGAAGGTGGGAGAACAAAGACTTTTGGGAGAATCCTCTTGTGTGATAATCACCTACATAAAATTTGGCATATCTCCTTTCATTTCATTTTGTCTTGCTTTTTAGGGCACTCACCCTTCACCAATTAGCTGATGAGTTTCAATGGAAAATATCTACCCATGAGCTCCCGCGAGCCAAAATTGCAATTTCAATTTCTCCACGTCGACGTGGAAAAATGACAGCGAGGTTTCAAACAGCGTCACATCCCCAGGCTAGCATGCGCAGTGCTAACAGCAAAAAAAGCGTAGATGTAGATGTAGATGGATAATGATGAGAAATCTTCCTCCGAATATGAATGAGTGAGTACTGATACCAGGTATCGGTATCAGGTCGATACCGGCCCTGATAGTCTACCGCTAACTCATGAAAGCCGTCGATACCAGTCACTGATATTTGGGGCAAAAAATATATATACCGTAATTTCCGGCCAATCAGCCGCGACTTTTTTCCACATGCGTTCAACCCTGCGGTTTATGCGGTGATGTGGCTAATTTGTGCATTTTTTTCTTACAGTCACAAGGGGGCACTCAAGAGTGACACCGGTGGAATACATGTGGCGAGGAAGTAACTTTTACCAGTCCGGGCCTGTTAGCGCTGCGCTAGCACGTTACTGCCATGTCTCAGTGATTTTTACAGGTATGTTTTTTTTTATTTTTTTTCAAACCGGGAATTAGCGCTTTGTATTTGTCTTTGCTTTTCTCGTCCCTCTCGAAGCTTTATTGTGATCCACTCATCGAATCTGATACTCAATAAACTTCAATTGTAATACTAAGAGACCACAGAGGAAGCTTAGAAACTCGAAACTGCACCGTGACCCGGTAAAACTGTTCCAGCATAAAAGGGATACCGATCCTCCATTCTGCTTGACCTAACAGCCGAACAGGACAAAATCAAAATAAAACAAAAATGGATCCACAGACAGGTTGTCTTATATCAGCGTAAAATTCTACTTTTTGTTCTATGTATGTTGTCGCTCAACATGACTCGCCATTTTGAACCAAGCTTCAAATTGGATCAGTTTTCAGGTTGTTCCAGGTTGAAACTCACCCGACAGCAACATGGGATCTTTCTCCAGAGACTTTCGGACCTGATCGGACTCCCCGGTGAGGGAGCTCTCGTCGATTTTCAGGTCGTTGCCTTGAATCAGAATGCCGTCGGCGGGCAGCAGATCTCCTGCGGGTCCAAAAAGAACAACGCTGACCACATGCTAACGTGCTAGCCTGTAGCGAGACAGCAACCGGAACAAATAAAGAAAATGACAAAAGCAAAAAGCCTCTAAAGGAAACTTGGTCAGGATTTCACGTCTTCCCCTGTTGTCTGGTAACATTTCACCAAACGTGACTTTTATTGTCAAAGATTCGCAAATGTTTGCGTACCATATTTGATCTGGGCAATGTCCCCCACCACCATCTCGGCCACGGGGATCTGAATGACTTGTCCCTTGCGTATGACGGTGAACTTCTGCTCCTGCTCAATGCGACTCTGGAGGCCTCGGAACTGCTTCTCTTTGGACCAGTCGTTGAAGGCCGTCACCAGCACCACGATGATTACCGAGAACAAGATGGCCGCGCCCTCGATCCAACCCGCCTGCGCCTCGCCCTCGTCCTCCACGCCGCCCGACGCCTGGCCGCAAGCTGCAAAAGAGGCGCAGAAATACGTCAGGGAGCGCTGTGCCCCGAGTGAAAGAAAAAAAAAAAAAAAAAAAAAAAAAAACAATGCGGACATTCATAAAAAGACTTTGTATTCTAAATAAAATTACATTTTAAGTGTAGTAGTGATTGACTTCTCAGATGAATGAGTCAAACTGCCCCATCGCCCCGGCCTCCTCGGCTGTCTGGGGCAGCGGAGCCTCCTGCCCCAAGTTACGGCTGAAATAGTCTACTGATAAAATATTGACATAATCGTCTCATGTTTTACTTGGCAATAGTGATTTAATATATAATACTGATTGGTTATACTAATCTGCCGCACGTGACTCCTTTTCATAACTCTGTGGGGCAGTGATGTCACTGCCCCATGTTACCATGAGAACAGAATCACGATTTAAAATGTGCTAACATGACAGCAAAATGTTTATTTTGAAATGTAATCGTTCATAATACAGAGTAGGGAGTCAATTGAGTCCGGCTGATTCGCGTTTCTCGGCTTTGTGGGCCGGTGGAATCTCTGCCCCTAGTTAGCGCGGAATCAGAATACCGCTAAAATGTTATCAATAAAATTTAAACGTGAAAATAGCTTTTGCTTCGTGTAAAATACGGAAACATTTTTTTGCATCAGACTTTATGTCTGGCTGGCAACCCTCCCTGTTCTTTCTCGGGGGCGTGGGGCAGTGGAGCCTCTGCCCCAAGCTACCATGTAAATAGCATAGTGAAAAAATACTAAAAGTAAAAAAAAATAACATGTAAAAATGACTATTTATATCCAATACGATGTTGTCAACCTTGTCCGTGGCAGATTTTGAATTAAATGCTTAAATAGTATTTTTTGAAATTTGTGATAGTCCTTTTATACATAACACAGCGCAGGAGTGATTCAATTGCGAGATATGTGTTGTTGCCACTCCCCGTCTTTTCTCAGCTGGGTGGGGGCAACGGAGGGATCTGCCCCACGTTACCATAGAAACAACATATTGCCAAAATACTAACAAAAATTTATTTTGACTGTCTAGCCGTATCTTTCTGTCCTTTGTAGGGCAGCGGGGCCCTCTGCCCCTGATCAAATCCTATTCACGAGAACTGGGCTTTGGGTAGCAATGCTCATGAGTGATTAGACTTTGTTCTGGAACCAACGTGGTCCGATTTCAGTTTTGATGGAGGCCTCGGCCGAGGTTTCCACGCGGGCAAACGGACCTTCGCTGTCTCCGCCTTCCAGGTGGTAGAAGGAGAGGCCCAGTGAGATGATGGCAGCGATCTCCAGGATGATGAGCGTGACGTCTTGCAGCGCTTCCCACACCAGCTGCAGGAAGGTTTTGGGCTTCTTGGGCGGGATGAAGTTCTGCCCAAAAGCCGCGTGTCGCTTCTCCAGGTCCACGGGGTTCCCGGACAGACCTGCGGGAGACAAGTGCCGCTTTGTCACATATGTGGCAGTCTCAAGTCTTAACACATTTATAATCCCTTTAATTTTCCTTTTTTCCGATTTTAAGAAATACCGCGATTACAAAAGTCCCAGTTAATACATTCTATTAGCTTTATGAGCATTTTTTTTGTCATCAGTGCATAAAATTGATGAAAAACCCGGACAAAGTCCCTTTTGGTAATTTTTCCGGGTACTCCGGCTTGGGAAAGGAACGATATGCCAAACCTGCTAGCAAACAGTGGGCTACTACAGGAGGAAATACTTCTGATAAAATATAATTACATTTTATGTTAATCTACAGGGTTAATAACAAGCTATCTTGTAATGAACATTTGCAAAAAGCAACGACAGTAAACATCTACAATTGGTGAAATAAACACAGCAAAAATGCTTCCGAGGTAGCTAATTAGTTAGCTAGCATGTTAGTTAGCATTAGTTGCAGTGACTAAAATGCTAACAACAGAAATATTTCGCTTGACGGCAGTAATTTTAGATCGAATGCTGTGTAGTAGTCGTGCATCACACTTTGCAACTTTGTAGCTTCTCCTGGTCTCTTTCCAACTGTATGGGGCAGTAAGCCCTGTGCCCTAAGTTACCACTGAAAATGGCCTCTTGATTATTTTTTTAAAAATTGTTATCTTAAAGATTTTTAAATTTACTGTGGCAAAATTTAAGAAAGTTTCCACTAAACTTCAATCAAGTCAAGTCAGGATTCGTGTTCACCAAGTCATGAGTCAGTTCCAACAATTGTAGCAACTCATATTTCTTAAAATATAATTCATGGTAGCGTTAAATAAGAATGTCTTCTTGAAATGAATATTGGTAACCAGCAACGAGAGTTACCGTGTCCACAATTGATGAAATTGATGCTTTTGTGACTGAGGCTAACTAGCTTAGGAGCCAACTAGCATGGCTAAAATCAGCTCATTTCACATCTATTGTTCATTTTTAATCAATTCATTCAATGTTCTTAAAGTCCAGAAGTAGCCTTCTGAGAAGATAGTGTGTCTGTGGCTCTTCATTTTGACATTTTGATTTTATTCAGAAAATTGTACTGTTTATTTATTTCTGTTTACAATTGTAGCTGTAGAGTTGTTATCTACTGAAACATCCATCCATTTTCTTCGCCGCTTCTCCTCACGAGGGTTGCGGGGAGTGCTGGAGCCTATCCAAGCTGTCAACAGGCAGGAGGTGGGGTAAACCCTGAACTGGTCGCCGGCCAATCTCAGGGCACATCGAGACAAACAGCAGCACTCACAATCACATCTAGGGGCAATTTTCGAGTGTCTAATTATTGTTGCATGTTTTTTGAGATGTGGGAGGAAACTGGAGTGCCCGGAGGAAACCCACACAGGCACGAGGAGAATGTGCAAACTCCACACAGGCGGCTCCGGGATTGAACCCGGGACCTCAGAAATGCGAGGCCTTTACCAACTGATCCACCGTGTCGCCCTTCTACTGAAACATTTTGAAATATGTATCTTTAGAAGTATCATTCTAATACCTTGATATTTTTGCTCATGTTTACCACACGGTCCAAATGCGTTAGCGCGCTGTCCTGAGTCCTAAAATTGCCGACTTACGTTTGACTGGAGCCTCCCCTGTGGTACGCCTCCCACAGAAATGCAATCTGGTGCCCATGTTGACCAGCGCCAAGCTGGCGCGCACCCACTAGCACTAGCGCCATCTTCCACCGCCCCCAACCCCCCGGCACGCAGCTCGCTGGATGATACTCAAAGCACCCGTCAGACAACAGCTCAGCCCGGCCGAGGGGGCGCTGCCCTCGGGCCAGACGAGCTAACGTCTCGGGACGACATAACGCGAGACGAGGGCTGACGCGACAGAGCGGAACGTAGGCGAGGGCGAGACGAGGCGGGACGGAGACTGAGAGTGTGCGCCGTGTTGCGCTGACTGATCCATATCACCAATCAAACGGGGGCAGGCAGTGACATGACCGCAACCACAATGGAAGGGAAGAATTTACGTAAAGCATGGTGGAAACATTCAATTCACCCCAACTGGGTTGCACTTAGAACAGCTAAGTTTTGCTTTCATCAGTGTCAGAGTCAAAATGTCGACATTTCAGCCTACAAGAACTTTGCTTCTGATTCAATCCCTGTCTTTTGTGTTGTTTTTACAAGTGCAAAGCAAAATAGACAACTTTTCTGGGCTAAATTTGCCTTAGTTAATTTGGAATTTATATAATAAATAATAATAAGGAATTTATATATGTTTCATAAGAAAAACATTTGCATAAAAGATTGAAAAGAAAATGAGCGAAGGGAAGAATAAATCAAATATTCGCCTTTAGATCCAAGCAACAGCAAAAAAAAAAAGAAAATCGTTTTAAAGATGTTCAGATGTCAATTTTGCTTTACAAGGCGAGGCAACGTACACATGTGATCGCGTTAAGAAGCGCGTTTGATGCCGCTTTTGTTGCGGGCCGGATCTCGTCGGCAGTGCGGCTTTGCGAGCGTCCCCGCGGACCGAAGACGAGATGAAAGCGCGGAGATGAAGCCAGCCTGTGAGCAGCGGAGGCGGCCGATCGCCACCAAAACGCTTCTCATCTGCGGTAAAAAAAAAAAAAAAAAAAAAAAAAAACGCCTTCCGCGGCTCACGTTGGCAAAGCCGCGCGTTCTTTCATCGGCCGATTGAGCGTCGGGCGTCTTTCTGATGTCATCCCTTAATAGTCACGTTTACTCGAGACGCCGTCGTGGAAATCTGCCAGTTCCCAACTCCCGCGTTTAAGCGCGGACGAAGCCTTAAAACCTCGAGTCCTTATCTGAAACCCTAAATACTGGCTTGAAACTAACCGAAACCTCCCACCAGCTTGAAAACCTGATCCCGCCTTGAAACCTTGTCTTGAGACTATTATTTGAGTACTACTATTATTTACTCAGGGGTGCTCAATGCGTCGATCGCGATCGACCGGTCGATTGCAAGGCAGTCTTGGTCGATCGCTTGCAGAAAAACGACGTCAGCATCGTCAATATTCCTTCTAAACTGGGCGCTTGCGCAATTGTGCACCGCTGATGCAGTCTCTTCGCAGATATTCTGCGTAAAAATAATAATCCAATACAAATTGAAAGTATAACAAAGTTATTCAGCTTGTGAGATTTACGATGATTTTCAGTGAGTGAAGGATGACTGGTTGTTACATCCAATGGCACAATCTCGTATACGTACTGTAATAAATGGAAAAAAAAAAAAAAAGGGACTGGTTTCTTTTAGCCAGCATACAGAACTCACCGCCACACTCGCTTTTTCTTAGTTTATCTTAACCCCCCGCCCCCAAAAGACCTACACTCATAATTACAAATATTACAGTAATTACGCAGCCCATCAATGTGTTTTATAATGACAGCGTCCACCACCGCTGCTTTAGTTAGCGACACAGTCTGGGCAACGTAGAGCAAAGACGAGCTCGACGTGCTGCTTATGTTTACTTTCCATTTTAATGGAGAAAGTTAAAAACAAAATGCTGTTGTTTTAAGATGCAACGACTGTCTGAGTATGTGAATAATCGAAGAAAAAGTGGTGAAACTGGACGAGATTTTCTCTTTTCAGAGTGGGAAAGGTCTGGTCTGAACCCAAAGTAGAAAGTACGGGACGAGATGGTGTGTCATTTTAAAATTCCACCTTAGCACAGCTTGATCCAGGACGAAAGCACAGACAATACAGTGCGCAAAAAGCTAATTCTGTCTTTTAAATATTGGAGGCAACATAACATTAACCTTAAAACGGTTTGGTAGCTCGCGAGAGGGTGGCTGCTTGAAAAATAGATCTTGGGGTTAAAAAAAAAAAAAAAAGTCTGGGCACCCCTCCCTTACTTGATCTTGAAAAACTCCAAATTGGCCCTTGAACTCCTAACTCAGGATTCAAACACCAACCCAGAACTCGTAATGTAACACCTGCTTCAAACCCTGACAGTTTCTTAAAAGCTTAAAAACCCGTATTTGGAACCCTAACCTTGGCTGGATTCCCTAATTTAAACCCTTCCACACTTGTTTGAAACCATAATCCGTATTTAAATCCTAACTTGAATCTCAAACCAAGGCTTGACACCCCAATTTGAAACTACAAACCCTAATTTAAAACCTGACTTTGCCTAGAAAGCCTACGGCAGATTTGAAACCCTATTTTGCCAGTCTTGAAGCGTCAATTCGAAAACCCGAAACCGAGTTTTAAAACTTCCCTTTGCCATTTTTCCGTCTTTCCGCAAGTGAATCCGTCATTGTGTCTTAATTGCCCCAAGGCGCGTTTGTGGCATTTCTAACAACTTCCTCTGCCTGTAAAAAGTTTCCTTTCCTTCCTTTATTTCTGCAAAAAAAATGGGCGACATCCAGCGTGGAGCCCGACGCGCCGACCAAACAAATCCTATCGGGACTTTTTTTTTTTTTTTTGTAATTTGCGGCTGAAAAGAAAGAAAAGCAGATGCGAGCGATGCGCGATAGATGTCCGCGTGCCGGCAGTTGCCGTGGCAACCTGCGCCAAAGACACCCACCCGCCTTCTTCCTCATCCTCCTCGGGGGGGGGAGGTTTTCCCCATCTTCGGAAAATGACAATATGAGTTTTGTTGTGCGTCGGCGGCAAACGAGAAGTGAAAATTCTGCTTCCGACGGCGAGGCAAAAAACACGGGAAACGTGTGTGGAGTCCGACGTTTTTTCCGTAGTAGGACTCGGTGAGTGTTTCAGTAGTGAGAGATTGATTCTGTAATACTTTAGGAAAAACGTGTGCGTGAGAGCACTTCAGTCGTGTTTCTGCAGTCCGTGAGCATTTCGGGCGAGAGATTTTCAGTAGTGTGACTGTTTTAGTACTTCATAAAAAGGTTTCAGTGGCACGTGAGAGACTTTAAGTTGAGTCTGAAAACCTTTTTGCAGTAGTTCTGTAGCGTGTGTGTGATTTTTTTTGATAGTTTTTCAGTAGTGTTTGTGAATGTTTCTGGTGCCACAGAGGCAGTATTTGCCTTGAGGATGCCTGCGGAAAAGTACAGACAAGGTCAGAAGGAGCTACATTGGGTCTTGGTAGACCTAGAGAAAGCCGGTGACAGAGTACCAAGAGAGGAACTGCAGTACTGCATGCGCAAGTCAAGAAATATGGTAGAATAGTACAGGACATGTATGAGGGCAGCAAAACAGCGGTGAGATGTGCCGTAGGTGTGGCAGAAGAATTTAACGTCGATGTGGGACTCCATCAGGGATCCATGCTGAGCCCCTTCCTGTTTGCGGCAGTAATGGATAGGCTATTACGGCCATGCTACCCTGAGAACGCCCGATCTCGTCAGATCTCAGAGGCTAAGCGGGTTTGGCCCTGGTCAGTACTTGGATGGGAGACCCCCTGGGAATACTGTGCCAAACAAATGTGCGTTCATCTGAGATGGCACGCTGTGGCGACCCCTAACCGGACAAGCCGAAAGGAAAAATAAGAAGAACAATGGCTAGGCTGACAGATGAGGTTAGAATGGAATCCCCTTGGACTGTCATGTTCGCAGATGATTTTGTGATCTGCAGTGAAAGCAGGGAGCAGGCGGAGGAACAATTAGAAAGATGGAGGCACGCACTGGAAAGGAGAGGAATGAAGATTAGCCGGAGTAAAACAGAATATATGTGCGTGAATGTGAGGGGCGCAGGAGGAAGAGTGAAGCTTCAGGGGGAAGAGATGGCGAGGGTGGATGACTTCAAATACTTGGGGTCAACAATACAGAGCAATGGTGAGTGTGGCAAGGAAGTGAAGAAACTGGTCCAAGACGGAAGGTGTCTGGTGTTCTATGTGACAGAAGAGTCCCCGCTAGGATGAAGGGCAAAGTTTATAAAGCGGTGGTGAGGCCGGCCATGATATACGGATTAGAGACTGTGGCGCTGAAGAGACAACAGGAAGCAGAACTGGAGGTGGCAGAAATGAAGATGTTGAGGATTAGAAATGAGCTCATTAGAGGGACAAGCCGAGAGGAAAAGAAGAAGAAGAAGAAGTTTGTGGAGCGCATTTGTTTTGTCGCATTGACGCCTCCGTGGCAAAATTCCCGTTTCGCGCCGCAAACGTTCTCAGAGATGTCTCGTGTTTGACAAGGCAAAAGGGGAAAAAAGATATTTTTTTCTGTCGTCATCATCTTGACAGTATAAAAAAAAATCCCAAAATAGGTTTTCTATTTTTAGTTGGCACGCCACGTCTCGTGCCATTGTCACAAAGCTGCGTGAAAAATCACGTTTTTTTTTCTTTCTTTTTTTTTTTTTCTTGGAGCCGCGATGAAAGAACGTCGGCGACCACCGGGGAGACTTCAGACAGACGCTTCACAAGACGTCAAGCGACACAAAAAAAAATAATAAAGAGAGAAAAAGATGAAACGTGGGCGGTTAAATTTAAGCGTGTGAAGTGCGCAAGTGTGAAGGCAGCGCTCGCCACAATTTTTTTGCGTCAGTGTCATTTTGACGCACGTGCACTGACCGATCTTTGAAATTTGAAGAATTTATCCAGGCGAGCTTATTCCTTTGGAAAATATTATGACATGTTTGTTCTGACAATCTCGTTTGAGTCTCGGTCGTTGAGTTATTTTTTATTTTTTTGGTATGAGCATGTTCAACAAAGTCAGTGCCTGGAAAAGAGATTTTTTCGTGATTATTTTTGGTTTGCACTTCTAAAAAAAATAATAATGAAAAAATAAATAAATAAATAAAAATCACTTTCAACGTGCAAAAAATGCCTTAAATTTAATGTTTAGTCAGTTAATACATAAAACAGTATTTGTAGTAATTTTGACTTTTCTTAAGGACAGCTGCTATCAAATTCAAAACTATACGATAAAAAATAATAATTTGATTTTGGTGATTTTTTTATGTCAATGTACAATAAGTACAAAATATGTATAGTGATGCCTGCACACCAAAAGATTTCATCTGTGTTTGAACTGTAGTTTAGTTTAAATTATTTAAATTGATATAATCACAATGTCTTTGTTTTAAATTAAAAATAAATGTAAAACAATAAAGCCAGTCAAGTAAGGATCATTACACCCTTTAGCTTGAAAAATCTAATTTATGAAGTTTAAAACATAAATTTTTTACAAGATAAAAAAGAAATGAGATATGATAAAATACATATTTGTATTAAAAAACAAAAAGAAAAAAATTTGGATAATGAAGTCCACTTTGGGAAATCTGATTATGTATGAAGCATTTTTTTAATGAAAACAACCCAATTAGATGTCTTTATTTATAAATTACAATCATAAAAAATATAGCATGCTATAAGATATTTTTTTGTTTTAAAATATGTATCAGAACTAAAGTCAATCAAAATAATGATACAATCTGATTGACAAAGAGGAATTCAACCAGATGAGCTATTTTTATTTCTGAACTTATGTTTCAGTAGTGGGGCAGCACGGTGGAACAGATGGTAAAACGCTGGCCTCACAGTTCTGAGGAACCGGGTTCGATCCCTGCCCCACCTGTGTGGAGTTTGCAGGTTCTCCCCGTGCCTGTGTGGCTTTTCTCCGGGCACTCCGGTTTCTTCCCACATCCCAAAAACATGCAACATTAATTGGACACTCTAAATTGCCCCTAGGTGTGATTGTGAGGGCGGCTGTTTGTCTCTATGCGCCCTGCGATTGGCTGGCGACCAGTTCCGGGTGTACCCAGCCTCCTGCCCGTTGACAGCTGGGATAGGCTACAGCACTCTCCGCAACCCTTGTGAGGATAAGCGGCTAAGAAAATGGATGGATGGATGTTTCAGTAGTGCTGGTGGGATCCTTTCATTCGTATTACAAGAATGAGCTAGCTATGAGCATTTTTGTGTCAACTAACCCCCCCCCCCAAAAAAGAGCATCAGTGGTGAGGATGATGATGGTGAGGATGATGATGGTGATGAAGACACCGGTGGGGCCAGTGGAGTTTGTTGCTGAAAGTCGTTTGGCTGTTGCGCGGACGGACGCGTCCGGCTGATTTCGCTAAGTGGAACGTCGCGCGATGATCTATGGAGACATTAGCCGAGTCGCCTGGAACTAATTTCAATTCCGGAATGGGTCGACGCACGCGCACCCGCGCACACAGGGATCAAAGTTGATGACGACGACGGGGAGACGAAAAGAGGAAAAAAATCAAAATAAAAACCACAGCCCGACAGCCATTTTTTGGCACCAGACTGGAGAGACAGAAAACAGGATTCTTACTTGTGTAAAAATTCACAAAGTGTTGGCTAGCTTATTTATGCTACAGGTATTAGCATGGCGCCTTGTCTTGTTTGCTGGGTGTAAAGGTTAGCGTCAATGGGGCATGTTTTTAGGCAGGGTGGTGTGCTAGCATGACGCGTTATTGTGTAACCTACAATCTTCTTTAACTAGCTTTGTGAGTCAGGGTGGTGTGTTATGCTAGTATGTTAGCTTGGTGCGTTAAGAGTTCTGCATTAGCCGAGTGTAGGGGTGCGCAATGTGTGGATCGCGAAAGGCAGTTTTGGTGGATCGTGGCCCACATCAGCCCACCGGTCACACCGTTGCTTAATTCAGGTGTGCCCAATACGTCGATCAATGGCGTTGATTGACTGACAGTCGGTTTGACCAATCCTGGCCTTTTCTGGCGTGCGTTGTTGCGCACGTGCACATAATGGCGCAAGCTAGCGAGTTGGCAAGAACTACAGTTACACAACGCAGTGACACATTGGCCAAGGATTTGACCCAACAACTTTGGAAGGACATCGCAGACTCCAATCACTTCTCATTACAGCTTGATGAGTCTACAGACAAAGCCTAGTTGTGCATTTTTATCGAATTCTGATCTCTGATCGCATGAGTTTGGATCCTGGGCCAAAAAAGTTTGGGCACCCCTGGCCCAGTGCGTTGGCTTGGTGCATTAAGAATGCTGTGTTAGACTTACGTGTTAGCATGATGCGTTAGCTTAGTGCATTTGGTCTCAAACACGCAGCCCGTGGGCCAATTGCAGCCCCTAGGGTGATATTTTGTGGCCCCCACCTTACTTATGAAAGTTAAACGATAGTGCAGCCATGTAGTTTTACATGAGTCACTTTTGCGGTCTTGTGTGCGGAGGTGACGAATCTACCAATCACGGTGGGGTTGCGGCTCTCGGGGGTGTGACGGCGACCAGGCTCGATGCAAGCAGAGAAACGTTTCATGAGTAGTTTTACACAGGAAACTAGCTGATCTAATTTTGTGCTAAAAAAAAGGAAAATAAAATAAAATAATAAGAACTTTTTTAAAAAATTTTCATTTAAATTGCATGCATGCGCGCTGAGGCTGCGGCCCAGCCTCAGCTAGAATGTGCCCACAGCGGCCCACCCGAGGTGAACTGAGTTTGAGACCACCGGCTTCGTGCCTTCATTGGGTGACGGTTTCCAGCGCGAGTAATTTTTCGCTTAGCGTGACGGGCGTCAGCTTCACCGGACGAGGTTTGGAGGCAAGGTAGCGCGTGAGCGTTTTACCTTCGATGGGCGACGTCTTGAGGCGTCTGCAGATGCCCTGCACGTCGCCGTAGTCGTCCCGTATCTTGTTGACGGCCTCGCCGCTGCGCAGCTCCATGAGTCCTCGCAGGTCGCTCACCGTCACCCCGAAGTCGCCGTCGTGGTTGCCGTCGGCGACAGAGTTCCCCGGAGGGTGGTCCGCCGTGTTGTTGGCCATGTCGCCGATCCCCGCGAGGCCGCTCGGCGTCGGTCCGATGTCAGAAAAGGTCCCGAAAGGCGGTGAGTCAGCGGACGGCGATTGCGGGTCGTGTCGTTTCGCAGGTTAACTCCTTGCCGGGGCGGACGTGCTCCTCTGGGTGACCATGGAAACGGGGGTAAACATGTTCGGCTGGCGTCGCTGTGAACAAACAAGAGGAAAACATGAGTGCGGAAGCACAAAACACACACCCGCAACTTTATATCTGCGGGCATGACTGACCACACCCGTAACTTTATATCTGCGGGCATAACTGACCACACCCGCAACTTTATATCTGCGGGCATGACTGGTGGACCACACCCGTAGCTTTATATCTGCGGGCATGACTGACCATACCTGTTCCTTTTTAAGATGTACGTGACTGTAGTTGCATTCCCACAAGATTATGGATTAGAGGGATTAGAAAAAAAACAAAAAACAACGCAAAATGTAGCAACCAAATGGCTAACTTTTGAATACCGACTATACTTTTGATCGCAATCATAGTAACAAACTGTAGTTCATGCATAAAATAGACTACTACTTCCTAGTTTATCTGACACCGCCCCCCTCCGCTCTTAAAAGGGTACACTCATAATTACCAACAGAACACACAGCCGCAACTTTATATCTGTGGGCATAACTGACCGCACCCATAACTTTATATCTGCGGGCATGACAGGTGGACCACATCCGTGACTTTATTTCTGCATGACCGACCACACCCGTACATTTTTCAAATGTGAGTGACTGTAGTTGCAACCCCACAGGATTATAGATGAGAGGGATTAGAAAAATCTCAAAATGTAGCAACCAAATGGCTAACTTTTAAATACCGACTATACTTTTGATCACAATCATTGTAACAACCTTTAATTCGTGGATAAAATCAGTCAGATTTCTGATTTCAACCTTTTACTAACAGAAAAAGCAAATAACACCCCCCCCCTGCACTTCTGTGATTTGGTTAATTTATCCTGATGGTAATCTTTTTTTGATTGATCAACTTTAGCAAAGGATCATAAAAGTTGATAAGTATAGCAAGCAAATGGCCACGTTTTAAACAGCGACGGACAAATGGCGCTTTTGTGAACTTGCGCTTCTTTCTTCGCAGTCTCGGGGGGAGGAGAAATCATCCTAACAAATAAAACGCAAATCAATGGAAAAAAATGGATTCAACAACGACCGACCCCCTAACACTAACCCTGTTTAGCCCCCACATAAAAAATGCATTTTGGTTTTTCTTAAAGGTTAAAGTGTACCAATGGAAAATGGAAATGCAACCAAGCGGTAGGAAGTAAAACTGCTTGGACGTTGAAAACGAGAAGTCGGACGCGTGACCATCAAGCGAGTTCTAACATGCGCCCGTACACAAATTCAAAGCCATCAACGCACATGATGTACGTGCTTATCAAATGATTTGGCACATTTTAGTATGCAGCAGCAGCGCGCGCGCACACACGAACGCGCTGATGCGGTTTTGCGATCGGTCGGTCATTATGGGATGTCATGCGGCTGACTGAATCGTGATGACGCAACAGGGTTGGTGCAAAGGACTCATTAAAGTCACTTTGCTTCATTTTTTTTTGTTGTCGTTCGTGTCGCGCACGCAAACTCGGATTTAGGGCAGTGAAAAGCTCAAGTTCAAAACTTCAGAAAAGCACAGCGGCAAGGTTTTTCCGAAACGTGTCACGGCTATAAAAAGCCGCTCGTCAAGTGACACAATTGGGATGTGTGTCAACTATTATGTTGTAAAAAGCGGGTCGAATTATTCATTTCATCATGAAATCATGGATTCTCATTTGTAATTGTGTTATTGATCATTTATTATCATTCATTTAACAGTTATTTAAGAAAAGACAAAAAAATGTCACATGAATTGTCAATTTTACTTTTTTATTTACAAAAGTCTTTTCTGTCAAATTATCCATCCTTCCATCCATTTCCTCAGCCGCTTATCCTCACGAGGGTCACGGGGAGTGCTGGAGCCTATCCCAGCTGTCAACGGGCAGGAGGCGGGGCACACCCTGAACTGGTTGTCAGCCAATCGCAGTGAACATTGAGACAGACAACAGCTGCACTCAGAATCACACCTACGGGCAATTTAGAGTGTCCAATTAATGTTGCATGTTTTGGGGTTGTGGGAGGAAACCAGAGTGCCCGGAAAAAACCCACGCAGGCACGGCAAGAAGCTTCAGACTCCACAACAGGCGGGGCCGGGATTTGAACCCCGATCCTCAGAACTGTGAGGGCAACGCTCTACAGCAGCCCCATCGCGCCGCCTCGGTATAAACCAATTACAGAAATGAATAATATATGACCAAAAAATATGTAAAGCGTTGGCCTCACAGTTCTGAGGACCCGGGTTCGATCCCAGCCCTCTCTATGTGGACTTTGCATGTTCTTCCCGTGCCTGTGTGGGTTTCCTCCCACATCCCAAAAACATGCAACATTAATTGGACACTCTAAATTGCCCCAAGGTGTGATTGTGAATGCGGCTGTTTGTGTCCATGTACCCTGCGATTGGCTGGCAACCAGTTCAGGGTGTACCCCATCTCCCGCCTGTTGACCGCTGGGATAGGCTCCGGCACTCCCCGCGACCCTCGTGAGGATAAGCAGCAAAGAAAATGGATGGACGGATAATATATACAGAAACATAATTGCATTTATTGTTTGATTAATTATAATTAGCTAACCACACATAAAATAAATATCTTAAAAATATTGACCATTATTGAAACGATTACTTCAAACAAATCCTCAGCTTTTTCCACTCTTCCCTCGTTTGCCGTGGCTGTAAAAATTTGGAGCGACACCGTTGCTACTTTTTGCTCATTAGCGACACAATCGCAGAGCCTTTTCACCCTCCTTCCAAATCAGAATCCGTCCTCTTCCAAAAGCGAAGAAAGCGCCAACGGGGATCAAATATCCGACAATATCAAAGCGATGCTAACATCATACGAACGCGCAAACGATACAAACAAACACTAAAGGACACCTGCTGGTAGTGGAAACCACAAAAAAAAAAAAAAAAAAAGGAAAAAAAAAAAAATCAGTAAATTAAATATGATCCAAACGTGCCGTGTTGGAATAAAAATGAAAAGTTGGGAGTCACACATCCTTCTGGAAGATCACAAATAAAAAAAAAAAAAAGATATTTGACGCGCAAAGGCGACGTTACATAAGAGCAAATTTACACTATGCTAACACACACATCGAGAACAGGATTGTTTGTCAAATAGTTCAGCGCACCCACTTCAGTCCAAAGGTGAACGAGCTCGCGGTCACAAAGACGCCATAACAATTATCACGCCCACCGTTTGCTCAATCTCAACTCACAACGTTGTTACATGGGGGGGGGAACAAAAAAAAAACATTGGAATTCATAGTTTTGTGTTTTTACAAGGCGCCCACGACACGAGCTTGAACATTCGCATGTTGGAAGAGTCCCAAGATTAGCCTGGGTTGTTAGCGGAAGCTATGGAGAAACTTTGACAGCTGCATATTTTTGCTGGTGCGCATATTGCCCGTCATTTCAAAGCATGAACTGCGTCGTTCCTCACAACGGGCAACAAACTCTCTCCTACCTACAATGACACGTCCTCCGTTTCTACCCTCCTTTGTTGGAGTGTCACGTGCACAAACTTGTCGGACTTTAATTGACGTTACAAGATAAATCCAAAGCGATGCATTGCTGCCATCTCCTGGCCTCTATCCTGTATTACCGTTATTTCCCAGCTTGAATTTCACAGACAAGCTGAGCAACGTCCTCCTGCACTACAACTCGTTGAAAAAAACTTGAATATACTCAACGGCGGGAGTAAAATGTCTGTTGATAAATACTCACGTCCACGGCGGCGAACGAGTAAAGGTTCGGTGATGCCCGCGCATACAGTCGCCCGTTGCACAACAAACGGGTCAACCGCACAAATACGAAATGAGAACCTGCTGACGTAGGCCACTGCTCACAGCCAGACGCTCACATGCCGACTAACCGCCAACCTGACTCAGGCTTGTGACATCACCGACTACGCCACGCCCCTTAAAGGAACACATCCAACACACAACTACATACAGTAATTCCACTGTTATAAACATATTCAAATCAACGCTATTACTTTACATTCCCTATAAGTATATGGTGTATTTTCCAATAGTGTCTCATGTGCTAATTCCTGTTTTTCTGCTCAACTGTTCTTCCTCCCTTTCTTCTTCTTCTTCTTTTCTGAGCCTCTGCAGACACACCTGCTCTGCATACTAAAGCGGCCAGCAGCCTGCTAACACACACACACACACACACACACACACAATCCAAGTATGCAACGCAAACTCCATACTAGCCACACCCTCCACACACACAAAAAGGAAGGAACTGTTTTTTGGTTTTTTGTTGTTTTTTTTTTTTTTTTTTTTTTTTGCATCGAGCAAGGAAGACATGTTTGTGCTTCATGGAAAGTGGACGAACAAGGACACGGAACCACACACACGGGCTGGATTTACGCTGCACGCTTCATGTGACACAATTTCCACTTTTTGCTCCCAAGTGACAAAAATGTGACACATGACGTTAAGCCAGTAAAAAAAAAAAAAAAAAAAAAAAAAAAGCAATAATGATGGGAGTTTTTAAAAAGCAATTAAAAAAAAAAAAAACATACACATGGGACGGCTGCCAGTGAGAGTGGAGCGTAAATGAAACTTTAGAGGTGTGCCCAAACTTGGAATAAGTCAAAGAAAGTGTGGAGGGTTCTTTTCATTTAAAAATCGATGAGTCAGCGCAGGCCAACTCAACACGACGCCACTTTTGAGGATTTGTGTTATTGTTTGCGTCTGTGTCGAAGTTCATTATTTTGAAACAAAAAAAAAAGATAGGCTGCGCTGCTGGAGAATGAAAAAAAATGAAATTGGTTGACAGGCTGAAATCACATCATTGGACATTTTTATGCGGCGGCACGGTGGATTCAGCTGGTAAAGCGTCGGCCCCGCAGTTCTGAGGTCCCGGATTCAATCCTGGACCCCGCCTGTGTGGCGTTTGCATGTTCTCCCCGTGTCTGCGTGGGTTTCCTCCGCCGCTCCGTTTTCCTCCCACATTCTAAAAACATGTAACATTAATTGGACACTCTAAATTGCCCATAGGTGTGATTGTGAGTGCGGCTGTTTGTCTCCATGTGATTGGCTGGCAACCCGTTCATGGTGTAACACGCCTCCAGCCAGTTGAAAGTCGAGATGGGCTCCAGCACTCCCCGCGACCCTCGTGAGGATAAACGCCAAAGAAAATGGATGGATGGATGTATAGATGGGACATTTTTATGTTAAACAAGGTCACGCAACACAAACGTTAAGTCCTCCTTGCCAGTAGTTGGCGCTACATTGCAGCTGTACATAAGTATATGCCATTGAGTTAATTGCCATCCATCCATCCATACTCAAAGGCATATCTTCTTCATCTTGTGGAAGGAAGGACTAATATTCCTTCCTGAGGCGCTGACACCGTACACATGTACGCCGAAAGCCCGGTTTATTGCAATAATTTGTTCCTGTTCTCAAACCAAAGCAACATTTCCGATTGAAATGAATGGAAATGGAATGAATCCGTTCCAGTTGCAACATCCATTTTCTTAGCCACTTATCCTCACAAGGGTTGCAGGACCGCTGGAGCCTATCCCAGCTCTCAACGGGCAGGAGGCGGGGTACACCCAGAACTGGTCACCAGCCAATCGCAGGCCACAAAGAGACAAACAACCAGTCACACTCACAATCACACCTAGGGGCAATTTAGTGTCTCTAATTAATGTTGCATGTTTTGGGGATGTGGGAGGAAACCGGGAGTGCCCTGAGAAAACCCACGCAGGCACGGGGAGAACATGCAAACTACACACAGGCGGGTCCGGGATCGAACCCGGGACCTCAGAACTGTGAGGCCGACGGTTTCCTGTCGATCCACTGTGCCGCCACTTACTTGCAGTTTGGTGTTGTTGGTAATCGTACCATTAAGTACTCAATAGTGAACACTCACACTGGCATCGATCTGAAAAAAAAAAGTGAAACTGAACATCTCTAATATTTACCATAAAATTCAAACGCTTTAAGACATTGCATACACACAAACGTCCCCTTAAAGATAAATGCCGCCACAATTCAAGGTGGAACGTCAGGAGTTGAGCTGCACAAAGACAGAAAGACAAGTACACACACACACATTCACATGCAGGACACGACAACGTCTTGTGTGTGTGTGTGTTGTAGCATGTCAGACAAAAATACGAGGAAAGAAAAGGAGGGGAAAAAAAGGAGCAGCCGGGAATGCAGGAGACCACACCCATATCTGCAGTCATGTGACCCCCAGGGAGAGGAGAGGAGGGGAGTGGCGGCGAGGAACGGGGGAGGGCGGTGGGCTGTAAGGAAATCACCACACTGCAGTAAACCAGGAAGACACACACACACGCCACAAGGCCTGGATGTTCTCGTCATGTCCACAAGTGGTCGTGTCACGGCAGACCCCCCCCCAAACAAAGTGTCAATCCACACACTCAATAACAAAAATAACCTGAAGCATAAATAATAACAACAGCATTCGATATCAGTGCGACAAGTCGGCGTAAAACATCGCAATACGAGCTGGGGAAATGACAGCATCCGGCGCCGCCGCTGCTTTCAATTTACACGGAACCTGGCACGCATGTTCATCGTAACACGATGCGCAAAAAATAAAAATCTGAGCAAGTTTGATTCTGCGTGTGGGCAAAATTTGATGAGTCACCATGACACGCGAAATAAAACGAGAAATCTGAATTACAAAATATGAGCACCAGTCGGTCTGGTGGGCACCAAATACGGCACGAATGCTCATGACGACAAAAAAAAAAAAAAAAAGTTTTCATCAAAGGTCAGGGGTGAAGTTTGATAATTTGGTATGAAACAAAAAAAATGAGTAAAATATGATTTACACAAACGCCAGTACACATGACTGAATGCACAAAATCAATTAAAAAAAGGCGATTGAATCTAAGGTGTGTGGGGGGGGTCATAATTTGGCATGAAACACAAAATAAAATAATAAATGGAAAATAAATCCTGCATTAAACTGACAGGAAATCCAGCACAATATCCATCCATCCATTTTCTTTTGCCGCTTATCCTCACTAGGGTCACAGGAAGCGCCGGAGCCTATCCCAGCTGTCAACGGGCAGGAGGCGGGGTACACCCAGAACTGGTCGCCAGTCAATCGCAGGCCACAAAGAGACAAACAACCAGTCGCACTCGCAATCACACCTATGGGCAATTTAGTGTGTCCAGTTAATGTTGCATGTTTTGGGGATGTGGGAGGAAAATAGAGTACCCGGAGGAAACCAACGCAGGCACGGCGGGGAGAACATGCAAACGCCACGCAAGCGAGGCTGGAATCGAACCCGGGTCCTCAGAACTGTGAGGCCGACGCTTTACCGGCTGAGACACCGTGCCGCCCCTCATCACAATATAATCACAGAAAAATTCCTAAGAACACGTTTGAGTTTTGAAAATGTGCTGTTTGTAACGTTTGTTTTGCCATTTGAACATGAAAACATTCATAGGAGAGTGAAGAAAGGGGGACAGACCCCAACTCTTGAATCCACGTTCATCAGGAAAACCTGAACAAAAGCCACACTGTTAGTCAGTCAGCCGTTTCAAAGTGAGGAAACCGTTGCGACCTGCGTTAGTTTTCAGTGTGCTTGCTCAACTCAAGGTGAAGAATAGATTGCTCTGTATGCGATAGAAAGTCCGGGCCGCCCAGCGCACGCACGCATTCCAGACATTCCTGAGCGGCTGGTGACCGGCGGACAGTTTGGACAACCTGACAGACGCCCCGTTGTCTATCGTGCGCCTCCAAGTCAGGCGGTCGCCACGGTGATGGCGACGCTGAGCCGCGGCGCGAATCGCTATAGTTGCGCCGTTGTTGCTCGCCGGTTTTAAAGCCGAATTTTTCCCAGACGAGCTACGCCAGAAACCCGTCCCGTGTTGAAAAACGTACTTGACATGAATATCTCATTGGATGAATCTAAAGGGAAAACGCAGACGAAACAATATTGTAGTCTGTAGCACAGGTGTCAAACTCGAGGCCCGGGGGCCAGATCCGGCCCACCACATGATTTTATGTGGCCCGCAAAGCCAAATCAAGAGTGTCAATTTCAATTGTTTATCCATCCATCCATCCATCCATCCATTTTCTTAGCCGTTTATCCTCACAATGGTCGCGGGGAGCGCCGGAGCCTATCCCAGCTGTCAACGGGCAAGAGGCGAGGCACACCCTGAACTGGTCGCCAGCCAATCGCAGGCCACATAGAAACTAAAAACCAGTCGCACTCACCATCACACCTATGGGCAGTTTAGAGTGTCCAATTAATGTTGCGTGTTTTGGGGATGTGGGAGGAAACCGGAGTACCCACGCAGGTACGGGGGAAAACACGCAAGGGATCGAACCTGGGTCCTCAGTACTGTGAGCTTTCCAGCTGAGCCACCCTGAATATGGTAATAATGACAATTAAAATTGTCATATTGAAATATTCATAATATAAATTGTATTGCGATTTAACAGAAAACTTCTTCAGCCCTCGTGCAGCACTCAATAAATGTCGGTTGCCGGATAAGATGCAGTATAAAAACTAGATACAATATTTGCTTTAAAATTGAGGAGTAGAATAAAATATGGTTGTCACACAAATTCTACGGCAGTCTTGTCTTCACCCCAAAATGTTCAGGAAGGGGACAAAAAAAATTTCACGGCCCGCGCATGACGTCTTTGGTGGGAAGGAATTTCCACACGGCCCTATGAGGAAATTCCACCCAGTTTTAAATAAATCGGTAAAGAAGGTCAGATGACACGTAATAAAAACAAGGGAACAAACTATTTTGGTAACGATGGGATTATTACATTACATTTCCTACACAGTGGAGGTTACTTACGATTGTGTGTGTGCATGCAGAGTGTGTTAGATAACAGCCGCCGCCTGCAGCTTCGTGATAAGAAAGCTAACACGGCGGCGGCGCATCTGGAGAGGGAGGGGGGTGCAGAAGGAAGGGGAAAGGGGGGGGGGGCGCCGAGCGCTGCCTTCGGAGGCGTCGCACGAGGTGAACTCTCAAACACGGGACTGACCCCCGGAGGCCGGGCCCCGCCCCTGCCTGATGACATCATTGCGGAGACACCGAAGAAACGACTCGTCACGGGGTGCGGCTGACCCGGACGGTGACTGGAGTGCATAATTATTATATTTTACACCGATTTGGTCGGCCTGATTGGATTGGCCCGTAAGTGCCACTTTCTGCGTGCAAACGAGTTGATCGCGCCAATTATTTTAGAAGAAAACGAGGGGGGAAAAAAATAAATGTTGGCGCTCAGGACAGGGGAAGACGTTCGTGTAAGGCTAGCTTGAGGTACGTTCACGTACGCAATCGGGCAACAAAACGTTACGTAGCCTAGCAAGCTATTGCTAGCGCTCGTGGTTGTTTGTAAACATAATGCCGTTCTGCTGAATACAGGATATTGAGCAAAGCAGCGAATTACGACCTTTCATGAGCCATGGCACAAAAAAAAAGTCACCAAAAGTAGATATTTAATAGATTTATTGCTGTATGTACTTCCCGCCATCTGATAAAGGCATTAATTTATTCAGTCTGTCACGATGGCTGACTGGGATAAATAGATGAATAAAGATATTTATTGTAAATATATTTTTGGAACAATTAAGTAAACGCATTGCTCGATCTTCTGACCGGATCGGTCATCATTTATCTTTTTTTAAACCCGCTGATCGGCGATTGGCCCCAAAAATCTTGATCGTGTAAACCAGGGGTGTCAAACTCATTTTAGTCGCGGGGCACATTGTTGGTACGATTTCTCTCAGAGGGCCGTTGTGGCGAAACCATAGAAATTCTGGATCGCCTCGTCATATTTACACGTGATGAAATTTATGAACTAGTTTTGGAATCAGAAATCAAGCGTAATGGGGTTTTCCAACCATTGTTCATGTTTGGTATCACAAAAATGCTGATGGTGTCTCAACATGATCATTTATGATACAGTATATGACAATTTGAAATGTTGGGACATATTTCCACAAGAATCGTGGATTTTGACACCGATGATTTGCCTTCGCGGGACACATAAACTCGTGTGGCGGGCCAGACCTGGCCCCCGGGCCTCGAGTTTGACACAGTGGCGTAAACCCGTGATAATTATGAATTTTTACTTAAGTGTCGGACACGCATACTGACTTTTGACAGCTTTTATTTTAAATTTAAGACTCCACATAGGGCAAAATTGGTAGTCATACTATTGGAGGTTGTAATGGTCGAGGGCAAAGTACTTGTAGTTAAGTATTTATAATGAGAGTAGTGGTAGAAGTGAAAGTATTAATAGAAGTGGAAGAAGTAGGAGTGATAATTAATGTTATTTATTTATTAGATACCCAATAGCAGTGGAAGTAGTTGAAGTAGTAGTGGCGGGTGCGATGGTAGTGGAAGTAGTAATAGTAATGAAAGTAATCGTGGTGTCAGCAGTACGAGTTGTGGAAAAAGTTGCGCTGGTGTATGTGGAAACCGTTTGTGGGTTGCTGGGTTTTTTTTGTTTTTTTTTTTTTTGCCATTTTCCATGACAGAGTGGAGAGCTGTGGAAAGGAGCCAAACGTGGCCCACCTACAAGCAGAAAGCCGCCGATGACTTCACACTAGAAAAGTGTCGTTTCAAGGCGTCGTCTTCACGCCTGCCGCGATCTGAGTTTGTCCCTCGACGCGGTTCCCCCCCCCCCCCCGTCGGCCTTTCGCCGTCAGCGCGCAGGCTTTCCGTTTGCACGGCCCGCGTGACTCATTCTCGTTTATCGCGTCCCGCCGAGGGGGACCGGCAAAGTCACCGGGAGCACGAGAACCACTCAGACGGGCAGCCGCAAAGTTCGGATGCGCGTCTCGTACGCGGAAGTGAGCAAACTATTATATTGTCTTTGTCGTGACTTTCAGTTTGCGCTTAGCCAGACACACACCGTTAACCCAAGTTTACCCCAAACGGCAAGTCAGGAAGCTGCTTAATCAACCAGCGTGCCATTCAATAACAGTCGACGCTTTTAATTGGTGCCATTTAGCCACTATGCAGTTATTATTTCAAATGTCACTTTGTGTCAGTATGCTAGTGTCTGTTAACCGTTGCTAGCTAGTCGCGTTATCAGTGGCAAAGTGCAGACTCTTTTAACCAGGGCAGAACTGAAGATCATTAAAGTGCCACTGTCATGAAATGCAAGATTTTTAGTGTTATTAATGAAAAACGGCAGTCGACATGGACCCGTGCGTTTTTCCCCACCACAAAACATGATTTTGACGTATACAGCTTTTTGTAACTCCCGCCATGAAAATCCTCTCAGGGATTTGTTTTCGACAAGAAGCAGGAAGTGACGTACATGGAGGGACCGCCCTCAAGTGGACGCGTTTGTTTCGATTAGTTTCACCTGCTGGAAGGTAGCTCGTTGTTCCTTCGTGTTAGCCAAAATGCCGGCTCGTTGCATTGCTGGACCCGGTTCGTCGTGAAAATGGATTGCACGGGTGCAAAGGACGAGGACGCTTTGTGGGTTCAGAATGACAGGTAGGTGTCTATACAGCTACTAAAAAATAATAATAGTTTGCTAAATGTGTCGCTATGCGCATCGGAAGGCTTCCATGGAGCAGCCGATGAAGAACGCCCTCCGCAGGCCTTGTGGATCGCTACCGGCCTTGTCGACAAGGCCGAGCCGGCTTCCCGGCCTTGTCGACAAGGCCGAGCCGGCTTCCCGGCCTTGTCGACAAGGCCGAGCCGGCTTCCCGGCCTTGTCGACAAGGCCGAGGTGGCTCGTGTACGCAGCGGAAGTGGGCGTTTATCACTGCCGCGCGGAGGTGGATAGGGCGGGGAGGCGGTTTGGCCGTGATCCGCATATCATCTAAATATGGCTGGAAACAATAGGTTAATATTGCCCCGGTAACTTCACTCAGTTGTGTGATGTTCTCTTCTAGGAAAAGAGCTTCAGTGTCAGAAGGGGCGCGTTCGTCTCCCATAGTAGGGTCCACCACGTGTTTTCAATGGCGTGATGTCACGGACAGGGGATGCAGCCAATACGGCGACCACTCGGATGTCATCGAACGACACTTCCGCAACCTCGCGCATGGATGACGCGCTCTCCGCTCATACTTATCGTTTCGCGTAGACATTGAAGTGAATGTTTATAGGGATGACGCTCGACCTTTAAGATCGTTAGTCAGTCAAACGGTCGGTCGATCAGTGTCAATAAGACGGGAAACCGGTCGCCAAAATCCAGTTACTCATCCAAAGCGTTTTAAATCATCAAGTCATTTATCTAAGTCAGTCGGCGAGCCTCATTCAGCCCGCACACCAGTCAGTAAATGTCTCAAATACCCAGACGTGAAATGACACCGTCAGTCCGTCAACGTGACCAAGCGCCACCGAGCGAGTCATCAGCATCATTTAGTGTCACTTCACCAGCCGCGATTTTCAGCGCGAATCAGCCAGTCGGTCGGCGCCATTTCGCGTTAAAAGAGCCGTTGTTAATATTTTGCCAGGAAATCGGACAGTTTTAATCTCTTTCATTCAGCCGTTCATCACAATTTAAGATTCAGTCGGCGTCATTTCGTGTCAGTTGGTCATTGCCGGGCTGTCTTGTCAATGTCAATTTGGGAGTAAACCTCGGTTAGATATCCAGACAGCTTTACATTGGTGCAGCTGGTCAGGCAGTCGGCCAACCTGTTAATCGCAAACTGTCAGTGTCAGCCGGTAAATAAGTCACCCCAAAAAAAATCCAGTCGGTAGTTTAACAGTAATGACGTGCGGGTTGACGGTTCTCAGTCAGTGATTTGGCGTCCGTTAGCCACCGTTTGCGTCAGCCAGTCAACCAGTCAGTAAGACTTGCAGACGGTTACAAACACGACAGTAATCAAGTGTTGGTTTGTCGGTCCGTCGCTCGTCTTCATTTTGTGTCAGTTAGCCATCTATTTTTTTAGCCCCTTATCCTCACAAGGGTCACGGGGAGTGCTGGAGCCTATCCCAGTTGTCAACGGACGGGAGGGGGGGGGGTACACCCTGAACTGGTTGTCAGCCAATCGAAGGGCGCAAAGAGACGAACAGCCGCACTCACAATCACACCTAGGGGCAATTTAGAGTGTCCAATTAATGTTGCGTGTTTTTGCGATGTGGGAAGAAATCGGAGTGTCCAGAGAAAACCATCGCAAGCCCGGGGAGAAGATGCAAACTCCACACAGGCGATTGAACCCGGGACCTCAGAACTGTGAGGCCAATGCTTTCCAGCCGCTCTAGTGTCAGTTAGCCACTGTTTAATATTGTTAGCTAGTTCGCGAGTGGCAGCAAATGACAGTAAAATATAGAGTTTTAATCTGCGCGATTTAGCCAATCATTGGGTCTGTCGGTGCCAGTCCGTTAGTGACTCAATGAGTCAGTCAGTTTCACTCATCTTGTGTCAATTACAAATTATCACCCAGTCATTGAAGACATGAAAGTAGTTTTAATAGATGCCGTTCAGACAGTCAGTTAGCCATTGGTGGGCCATCTACAAGCCTGTCGCTAAATGCCAGTAATTCATCCCCACAAGCAGTTTTAATCAGTACGGTCATGAATAGTCGGCAAGTTCTTCCGTCAGTCGCTGTCATTTACTGCGGTGTCAGTTTGCACTCGTAAACAAATGCTACAGAGACATCCAACCGTCAATAAATACATAAAATGTCGTTAGGTTTAGGTCAAAAAGGTCTTGGTCTCGGTTTATGGTGATTAAGCGTCACAAGGCTCGCCAGTCAGTAAGTGCCGACATATTTATTAAACAGTTCAGATCTTGAAATTACGGACAACTTGCATCACGTTTCTGTTGACAATCAATAATTCACAGCCGCAAAAGTCAAACGTGAACGCAATACAAAAGCAGCAATAAAAAAGGTGCGGCTCCGTACAAGGACTGGCTATTTACGGCCTTCGCCGTCAAACGTTTTGAGGACGAAACGACGCGGTTTTTTCCACCCCCGTCGTCGACCTCGTTGGGAAACCACCGGAAAGGCAATTTAAATAATTGCGCCGAAAACGACCAGAAGGAAATCAATCAAGTCTGGACTTTTAGTGCAGACGAGTCATTAAGGAAGAGGATCGCTGGCGTGAGTGTCGCGTTCGAGTCCACCTCCGGAGAGTCCTCTCAATGTCGGGCAATCCATCCAGCTAATTGACCGACGCGGGTAATACTTCACGAACGTGTTTTACGACTTCTCGATAACGTCAAAGCCACGCGGACGAGGAGACGTTCGCGGCGTTGTCATCTGCTAGCGAGGCTACGCTAACTAGTTAGCTAACACGCAAACTCAGAAACCTCAGAAAATGACAGTATTGTCTCAAATAATTAACCGTTTAATATCGTGAGATATTGCGGAAAAAAATGACGGAACGCAACTTGGTTACAATACATGTACTTTTTCACCAAAACAATCTTTTTGTCAGAAACAATTACTTTATTCTCAGGCTATTAAGATTAATATGACTTAATAATCAAACGACTTCCTCAGAACGCAATGTGAGGCATACTCATTTAAAGGCGACATTTCTCTTGAGAAACTGCCACTCAATTCAATCGAATGGAAAGTTAAATTGCAAAATGTTTTTTTGTCGGCGAAGAAAAATACATTTTTGTTCGAGTACCGCCACTTCTTCGTTTTATCCGGGTGAGCGAAATCTAATCAAGCTCGTATTGATGACACGGAATCGACGAAGCCTCGGTCGGGCGGGTAAATCAATCGCGCGTTGCGGTGATTTACGCTCGCCGTCAGCGGCTGCCGGCCGTCGATCGGCGCTTTCGTCATTTAAATTATGCGACGCGCCGAGCGTCAGCGTGCACACAAAGAGTGTAATAAACATAGAAGCCACTGGTGTGTGTCCGCACGTCTATTTTAGTCCCAAAGCCACCGTTTCGGAGGATTTACAAGGTGGAGGGGGGGGGGGGGGTCTCTATTGCACTATTGTGGCATTGCCACAATATTATAGTCAATAGCACAGGTGTCAAACCCAAGGCCCGGGGGCCAGATCCGGCCTACCACATGATTTTATGAGGCCCACGAAGCCAAAACGAGAGTGCCAATTGCAAATACCCATCCATCCATTTTCTCTGCCGCTTATCCTCACGAGGGTCTTTTCAGATGTCTGTCAAATCATCCATCCTTCCATCCATTTCCTGAGCCGCTTATCCTCACGAGGGTCACGGGGAGTGCTGGAGCCTATCCCAGCTGTCAACAGGCAGGAGGCGGGGTACACCCTGAACTGCTTGCCAGGCAATCGCAGGGAACATGGAAACAAACAGCCGCACTCACAAATCACACCTAGGGACAATTTAGAGCGTCCAATTAATGTTGCATGTTTTTTGGGATGAGGGAGGAAACCCGGAGGAAACCCACACATGCACGAGGAGAACATGCAAACTCTACACAGGCAGGTTCGGGTTTGAACTGTGAGGCCAACGCTTTACCAGCTGATCCACCGTGCCGCCCAATTTCAATTATTCTTGTAAAAATCTGTACAAAAATTTTCAAATTGTCATGCATCATAATGATATAGTTGCCATATTGGAAGTATTTTTGTGTTCCCAAACGTGAATAGTTGAAAAACACATTACCCTTGATTTCTGATTCCAAAAGTAAATCATAAATTGATGATGTAAATACGTTGGGACGATTAAATACTTGCATTGTTTCACAATCATAACGGCCCACTGAGGGAAACCGGAACCCGCAGCGCGGCCTGCGAGAAAAATGAGTTTGACACTTCTGGTCTACAGCTTTGGTCTTTGTCTATAATAAATAAGTGTATCCTTACATATTTTTTTTTTCCCCCCAGTGACTAAAAGTTGCTCCCGTGGGAAACGCTGTGCCCGACTTGATGGCAACTGAAGAGCAGACTTTCTCTTAAGTGTGAATTTCTGTGAACGCGAGAACATACGCCGGGACAGCCTGCCAGGCGCGCTTATTATTGCGGCGCTGATGACGATGATGAGGACGATTATTCATCCTCAGATGACGACTGGTGGAGGGAGCATCTTGTGACTCAGAGTATGGCAAGGAGAAAATAAAAAATAACTTCACACTGTCTACTCCTTGTTGGACAATGTGACACCGCATGTTTCTGCCCCCCCCCCCCCACACACACACACACAGTGAACATTGAGGCCAACGAACAAGGAAGGAAGGAAGCCTTGGGGAGGGCATAAAATGATATCCACATAAAATGAAAGGACACTAATTTCTAAATTATGACCAAAAAATAATAATAAAATGTAACTCAGAATCCATCTATCCATTTTCTTCACCGCTTATCCTCATGAGGGTCACAGGGAGTGTTGAAGCCTATCCCAGCTGACAACGGTACACCCTGAACTGGTCGCCAGCCAATCGCAGGGCACATAAAGACAAACAGCCGCACTCAGAATCACACTTTGGGGCAATTTAGAGTGTCCAATTAATGTTGCGTGTTTTTTGGGATGTGGGAGGAAACCGGAGTGCCCGGAGGAAAACCCACGCAGGGACAGGGAGAACATGCAAACTCCACAGAGGCGGGGCTGGTATCGAACGCGGGACCTCAAAACTGTGAGGCCAACGTGGAAAATATCTTTTTCTGCCTTTTCATCACTTATGTCTTACACAAAATGGGGGCGAACGTGCAAATCTGCGGGTTGCTCGTGCCGCCCGCAACCAAGCCCACATTAAAACTACACGCACACATCCAACCGTGCACACAAAAACCCCAAAACACAAACCCAGACATAGATACACAAAAACAACCAATACTACACACACACAAGCCAGGAACGTACGCACACAAGCGTGCACAGCCGGACGGCAAACCTTTTCCCGTTTCTAATTTCCGAAACACGGCGCCAGAACGACCTCCGGGGTCGCGAGGGGCTCGGAATGAGGTCGCGCAAGCGGTAGCGGATCGGGGAACCTCCGCCGGCGTTGCCGAACAAGCGGCGCATTCCACGCGGGGTTGGCGGGGGGGGTAAGAATGCGCACGCACGTTGGCGGCTTCTCCGTCGGCCAACGTGGGAACTTCCTTCCTCGAGTTCATTCTGCCTCCCTTCCTCTTTCTTCCTTGATTAAGTTCATCTCAAAAGTGCATTTCGACTTCCTGCCCCCCTTGTTCCCTCCCTTTTGTCCACGGGTGTCAAACTCAAGGGCCAGGGGCTCAATCTGGCCCTCCGCATCAATTCACGTGGGCCTGTGCGTCATCTTTCAATTCTTGCTAAGATTTGTACCAAAGTTCAAGAGGGTCATATTGCACGTACGTTTGGATCACAAAACCCCTTCGAAGATCTCAAACTTTGTCTCCAAAACATCCAACATCATAGTCCAAAGGGGATTCCAGTCTAACCTCATCTTTTAGCCTATCCGTTACTACCGCAAACAGGAAGGGGCTCAGCGCGGATCCGTGATGCAGCCCCACCTCAATACCTCCACTGGTGACTTATTTGCCGTTGTGGCTCAACTATTTTGTGTTTTTTGTGTTGTGTTTATGCGTGTGAGATTAAATCGTCAGAAACGCAATATTTGTCGCATTTTGTTGGTTTGAACAAAGGGGACGTGAGTCGAAATTCACACGTAAGACTACGGACGTCTCAGAAAGACGACCACAGCGAACGTACGTATACGTGTATATGATTTTATCAATTTTTGTTTGAAGGTTAGGTTAGCATATAACGTATGTTAGCTCCCTCTATGGAGAAGGAGGAGGAGGAACGCGATTTCCCAGTAGGCGTCAGCTACGTACCCAGAGTTCCCCTCTTAGTCACGGATTCGCATTCGCCACAAGGAGACTTTTCAGCACGGGGGAGCGCTCAGACCGTCACACCGGTCCTAACGGCCCTTTTTCGGGACATCGTAACGCAAAATGCGTTGGACAGCCCTGCTTCCATGCTTCTTTCCTCCATCCTTCATCCCTCTCTCCCTTCCTTTGTGTTCATTCTTAAAATTGTGTCGCTTCCTACATGGTTTCCTTCCTTCCTTCATGTCAAAAGCAGATGCACGCTTTCGGCCCACGTTGACCCTCCTTCCTTCTTTCCTTCCTGCCTTGTTTCCTTCATCCTTCCTCCTTTCTAAGTGAATCCAAAAAAAAAACTCCGTAGTTACTTTTGTTTCACCGTGTCAATAAAGTATAACCTTGACAACAAAAAGGACAAGAAGAGCGACGCAGACGACGGCAAACAGTAGTCAGCGGCCGTTAATACTCACAATACGCAAGTGGCTATAAATAGCGCGCCATCGGTAAGCGGCGCAAACGGCACCGGCGGGGCGCTTGACGGCGGTTATTGCGCTCGGTCTCAATGAAGTGCACTTGGACGCTTGCAGTATGGCGTAAGAGTCTATTGCAGGAGCGCAAGTGTGACCGAGGACGACGTGTATTCTGAAACAAAGAAAAATTGGGATTTTTTTCATTTCTTCTCCCAACCACCTCTCTAAAAAAAGTACTACTGCTACTTTCATCTGGTAACATTTATTTTTCCTGAAAATACAAAATGAATATTCTAAAAATACATTTAATTCTTGTGATTTTCAAACTCTTGTCCAAAACTATCACTCAATTTGTTTCCTCACAAAAAACAAATTATTTGAATGTTCCGACTTTTAATGAAAGAAAAGGAAATGCTCCCTGGAATTACGGAATTTTAGAATTTATTCTCATAATATGCTGACATTTGTTTTTGAAAAACTATGACTTAATTTTTTTTAAAATAACTTTTTTCTTGTTTTTAAAAAAAGTACAACTTAGTTTTGTAATATTCCATCTTTTATCGTACCAGCATGAGAAAAAAAATTTAAAATGTTATTACAAAAAGTGAATAACTTAATCAAATATTGCATTTCCTTAAAAAATTAAGAATGTTTTATATAATGCAACTTCTAAAGTACAATAACCTAAAATAAATTTAAAAATAAATTAAAATTCCCTTAGGAAAATACAAATTCCTTTCCAAAAAAAGAATTTATTTTTGTTATAATCTAATTTGTTTGGGGAAAACTGATTTAAAAAAATATATATTCCTGCAATATTAACGCTAACCTAAAAGTGACTTAATTTACTAATACTGCAACTTGTTACAGAAAGCTATTCAGAAAGTACAAATTATTTTCTAATAAAAAAAGAGCCCGATATTATCGCCTAATATTTCAAAATATTTGCAAAATATTTACTAGACTTTATTCCAGATTTTTTTTTTCAAGAAAAACAACAGAAGCTGAAATGCAATTCATTTAAAAAAAAAAATAAAAATAAAAAAAATCTAATTCTGGCAGCCCGCAAAATAGAGACAACCAAATGAGCAGGACAGACTGTATAAAATAAATTAATACAATTTCATACAACACATGAAACTGTCCATGCAGATTGATTAAAGATAAGAAAAATGTACATTTAGGACATCCTAATTAGTTTTTTTTGTTTTTTTTTAATTTTTAGGGAACAGCTGGACCCCCCCCCCCCCCCCCCCACACACACACACACACACACACACAGACACACACACACACACACCTGTGTGGCGCACGAGGACAAGAAAGGGAAATGGCGAACCTTGCCAAGGCGACATGAGGAAACCATCAAGCTTCCGCTTCCCGTTGGCGGCGTCTCCGCCCACCATCTGCTGACTTCCTCCTCCGACGCCAAAGCTCCCTCACCTCTCGGGGGCCGCGCTGCGCGGCGCTCCGCACGACACGCCGCACGTACCGTACATATTTCTAGCCGCCAGGGTAGACGCCATGCTCGACGCCAACACCGCATGACAATTATTTTTTGGACTGAAACAGCAAGAATATGACTTTGAAAAAAGGAAACGTCGACTTCAAAAGTAACGAGCCTGTCGCAAAGTCACGTATACGTACAATAATGGGGCCACAATCCGTGTATCAGGGCAACACGGAGGTTCCAAGTTGTGCGCCGGAAGTATTTTCGCAATTTTTTTCCCCCTCTGTTTTCGATACTATGGCCCCAAAGAAGGACGCTGCGTCTTTCAGCAATGCTTCCGCAGCCTAAAGAAAACCCATGACCACGGAAACGAAGCGCAAGATCATAAAAAGATCGGAGAAAGGGAGAGACACCGACGAACATCGGTCAAGATCTACGCTTCAGTCGGTCGATGTCAAGCTCGCACGACCAGTTTTAATTCTACAAGCCAAACTTTGAGGACAATGCGGTGAAAATTATTAAAAGACAAAACCCGTATTTTAACGCGTGTGAAGGGTTCCGTTTCTATCTCGGATGCAGTGATCGCAAAAAAAAACGTTCCAGCCACTGTGATTTGACGGGCGCGTGGACACCCGCGCACCATCGCGCTCGCAAATCTGCACAGTCGACCACGAAAAATCACACACGTAAAATTTGTCAGAATTTGTTAGAAATACATAAATGTTGAAAGACGTCGCTTATTTTGTGTAGTCTTGAGCAATGTTCCCTCTAAGCTGCGCCACTGCGCAATTGCGCACTTGTTGCACACTCTGCGCACATGAAATCCGATCCAGCGCAAAACTTTCCGGGCAGGGGTTGCAAATTTGCAACAGGTTTAATATAATCGAAAATTTGAAGTCCAGAGTATCATTTTCTTAAAATATCAGATTTTTCTCTGCAAAATTGTATTTGGTCCAGAGAGGGTTAAACACAGAAGGACACCATCTCTTAACGAGCTGCTGGTCAGCCTGCTTCTACTTCCTAGTTTACCTAACACCGCCCCCTCCGCTCTTAAAGGGGTACACTCATAAATACAAACACAACACACACCCGCAAATTTATATCTGCGGGCATGACTGACCACACCCGTACATTTTTCAAACATGAGTGACTGCAAAAAGTTACAAACGTTCAACTTCGGTGTGGCTCACGTCACATTTCTTGACGATTTTGCTGTGAAAAGTCCCATCTCGGTCGTCTTCTTGGAACTTAGTTCGGGGTGTCACAAAAAGAAAACGATATTAACATCAAATAGCTTCCCTGCTCTGCTCGTCATTTTTCTTTTCAAGCTCCTTTCCTCCTCTTTTGGGTCTGAAACCAATGTTTTTGCAACCATGAAAGCAACTTACGTCCCGATGCTAAATTACGAAAGAAGCCGAGGAAAGAACTTTCTTCTTCTCGTGAAAAAGATTCGGTGGTTCTGTTTCCACAGAACACAATGTTGTAAACCGACTACCATTTAACACGTGAACGAGAAACGCCAACGCGGTTCTACGTCACGTGCCCCGCATCAAAAGGAGAAACGTGCATTTTTTTTTCATGCCCTCGTTCCCTGCAAGCGAGCGTCGGTGGAAGCGGGATCTCCGAGCATGGTGGGGGGCGCCCCCTTAGTCGTTCGGCGGCTCCCCCAGACAGCGGCTTACGTAACGGGTGGCGTGGGCGCAGCTCCTGACAGGCGCTTAGCGGGCAGCCTCGCGGGACTTTGCCCGACTGACGGGGGGGAGAGGATCCAATCGCCGTGGCTTGCTCGCCGCTTCCGAGAGATTTTCATCAAAATCCAAAGTGCCTCGGCGCTCGACAATAACGAGCTCATGAAAGAAGTGAGACGCCGCATTCAGGATGGAATGACGCAGACATAATTGATGCCCACTTCCTCGAGTTCTGATGGAATGCGATACGCGAGAACCAATTTCCAGGTTTTGCAGGGTTACGGACGTCTTTGAAGTGCAGATTTTTTTTCCCCCACTTCAAATTCAACACACCCTACCTCATAATGGAAAAAGTGAAGACTTACATTCCTTTTTTTTTTGTTGTTGTTATTATTAAATTATCAAGACAGATATTACTTGGCTATGCATGTCAATTGATTTTCCTGCATCAGAGCCACTGCCCAAAACTGATTTATTCTAAAAACATAACAAATGATTACCGTATTTTTCGCACTATAAGGCGCACCTAAAACCCTTTAATTTTCTCAAAAGCCGACAGTGCGCCTTATATATTAATCAATATTTAGCCTTTAGCGCAGCTCCATCTAACGGATGCGTAACGTAACCCCGGCCTATACTGTAGCGTCCATTCGATGCGCCTTATAACGCGGTGCGCCTTATATGTAAAAAAAAAAAGTTTTAAAATACCCCATTCATTGAAGGTGCGCCTTATAATGCGGTGCGCCTTATAGTGCGGAAAATACGGATATATTACATATTATAAAAATATATTATAATATATATATATATATATATATATATACACATATAAAATGTTTAAAATTGAATTATTATAAAATATTACATCAATCTTGTGATTACTTTTTTGATTCATCTAAGAATTTGAAAAGACCCCTTTATTGAAAACCAGAGGATGATTTCAAAATGACAGCACAGAAAATGCACCAAATTTCGATTGATTACGACTCAGTTGAATTTCTATCAGGTCAGAAATGCAAAATATGGATTCTTGGCAGTTGTGCTAAGATTGCACTGAATTTTGTTGTCATTTGTTTATTAAAGGAACTGAAAGCGCCCCAGCAGCTGTTTCCATCCTCCCTCCCTCCATCCAAACCACCTCTTACGCGTGAATTTTTTTTGAACTAGCGCTGGTAGGCTATATGCAACTAGCTAACCATATTCCCCAAAATCATACAGTTAATTAACTGCACCGTACGGTACAGTACAACAACAAAAAATGCGATGCACTGAAGCGCTAAAACGCAAACCGCAATATAGTGAGGGACAATTGCAATCATTCACATTTGGCAGGTTTGTTAACAACACTTCACTGTAGTGCGTCAAATTTAGACACAGACATTTTTTAACGTGGACTATACCCAAAAAAATAAATAAATAAGTGTCACTTTGCTTTGTCCAACCTGGGCTCACGTATTTGAGAGAAACTAATGAAAGGACTGACTTGTTTTTTTCTTTTTTTAATAAATAAGGCGGTGGTTCCCTGCTCCAAGCAATGCTCAGATTGCTCATAAATAAGGCAAGCGGCTTTTATGAGTTGTCCCTTTGGACCCGGGCGACCTCCTTCCCGCCATCAAATAGTCATGAAGGCCAAGAGCGCCATTATCAGCAAACGAAGGGAATCTCCGCAGCAGCGTTCATACCTGGAGCTTGAATCCGAGCGAGCGCGTTTCCCCCACTGCTGCACTGCGCCCATTCATAATTGATGGCCGCTTACGTAACCGTGGACGCGCGCTCTTGCTCGCGGGGGGTTCCCGAATTCCCCCTCGGCCGTTCGAGTGGAACAGGTGCCGCAAAACCGTTGCCAAGTCACTGCTTGGGTTTTTTGGTCTTGGTTTGGTTTTTGTTTTTTTGGACAGGGAAACACTATTGCTGTTATGGTTTCTTTTTAAGGTCACATCGATCAAATTGGAACGTTGTTCATTCACAACATGCGATGACCAGGAGTAAGTGATAGAGGAGAAATAGAATATTATAATATTTTTAATCCGAAGGGAGTTTTTACTGATGTAACATGTAGGGGAATTAGAAATGTTTGCCAAGCTTTTAAAAATAAAACAATTATAATATTAGGTGTACATATTCAACACCCTGCACTTTCCCCACAATTTGCTATGTTGCAGCCATACTGTAAAACAGATTATAGATATTGACAGTATACACAATGCCTCGTCGTGTAAAGTTTTTAATTTAATTAATTTTTACAAGGGTTGCAGGACCGCTGGAGCCAATCCCAGCTCTCAACGGGCAGGAGGCGGGGTACACCCTGAAGTGGTTCCCAGCCAATCACAGGGCACATAGAGACAAAAAGCCACACTCACAGTCACACCTATGGGCAATTTAGAGTGTCCAATTAATGTTGCATGTTTTTTAGGATGTGGGAGGAAACCGGAGTGCCCGGAGAAAACCCACGCAGGAACGGGGAGAACATGCAAACTCCACACAAGCGGGGCCGGGATCGAACCCGGGTCCTCAGAACTGTGAGGCCAACGTGGAAAATATCTTTTTCTGCCTTTTCATCACTTATGTCTTATACAAAATGGGGGCGAACATGCAAATCTGCGGGTTGCTTGTGCCGCCCGCAACCAAGCCCACATTAAAACTACACACACACACACATCCAACCGCTCCACACAGGCGGGTCCGGGATTGAACCCGGGACCTCAGAACTGTGAGGCCAACGCTTTACCAGCTAAGCTACCGTTCCGCCCTGGCACTACGTCCCTACACCAAAATGAAATATTTTCATATAAACACCTTTGACAAGTGAGAATTTTTCACAACAGTTCATCCTTTCATCCGATCCGCTTGCAAATATTATTCCATTAGAACCAACAAAAACACGAACAACAGCTGTGTGTAACACAAGAATCAAAAGTGTTCATGGTACAGTTGTTCACCCCCAGTTTGAAAACCGCTGGTTTAGTGCGTTGCTTGAAAAAGTCAACTTTCAGGAGCCGAACTCCGAAGAAGGATTTTTGCGTGATCCTGCTAATTAAGAAATCAATCAAACAAACAAAAAATGACAAACGCTATCCCCCACAAAAAAAACTTTCAAGTTTGGCTTTTTAGCGTGCAGTGCCAGCCGCCGGATCAGGTGGGGCACTGCCCCACTCGCCCGTGACGCTAACAGCTCCAAGTCCAAATAAAATCCTCCATTTGCCATATCCGGTTCCTTCATAATCCTGCGAGCAGTTGTTACGTTTGGGTGATCGTCTTAACTACTCGTTACTCTTGGCAAGAGTATTTTTTGCCAGTTAAAGTAAAAAAAAAAACAGAACTATCTACCGAATTTGACATTTTTTCATAATCCTGCACGCTACTGAACACAAATCAAAGAATCAACAACAAAATACAGTACACGAGAAACTACCATAACCGAACAGGTGATCTGGAGTCTACAGAGATTTTACAAAGATTTTTTTGTAAAGTACTTTACACGAGTCACATCGACGTAAATAAACGGCCCTGCGGTTTAATGTCGTATTCCTTTGAGCATTTAACGGCAACACCGCCAATGCGTCGAAAGCCCCGATTTGCACTTTACGCTTCTGACAGCAGTTTGCAGGCCTTAACGACATTGTCTTATTTTGACATTTAATGGCGCGGCGGTCGCGGAGGCACGCGCAACAATGCCAATTGTTAATCCTCACGCAGGCCCGCGTCTGTGGATTGCCATTTTGTTTGCCCGCGTGGCTGCCAGGGAATCCATCAGCGACTCATCCAATATGTATGCGTCGGCCGTTACGTGCATAACTCTCAATGTCGACACGGGCCCCGGCGGAGTTTGTATTTACGCCCGGGACATTTGCCGGGAAAGACGAGATGACGCTCTATTACTGTGAAGGACGCTCGGGGGGAGGGGGGGGCGGCGCGCCACCCAACTGGGACATAAATCAAAGCGGGAGGGTGCGGGACGGGGGGCAGCGAAACACAGGAACACACAATCAAGGGTGATCCAGCTTGTGGAAATAATTGTAAATATAATGAACTGTTCCTGCCTGCAATGAAGAATGCTTTGTTCTGCTCCAATTAAGTAACTGTTGCTGCCTGCAATGAAGAATGCCTTACAATGTCAATTTCAGGGTCCCCCCCTTCCCCCCCAAAAAATGCTCTAATTGGACCCCTTTGATGCTATGTTGCAGACTAACCAACAATATATTAAAATATGGGATATAGGTGGGGGGGGGGGCAATCCAATACCTTATGCTAACATATACAGTGAAATTAAACAAATTGATACTTTATTGGGTTTGTTTCAGGGGCAAATGAAGTATACGAGCCAAGCTGTGACGACTTTGGACAGCCGCCAGCCAAACAAGAAAAGAACAATCTGAGGGAAAAGTTCCTCCAATCTACCCACCCGAAAACAAAACCAATACAACAATTGGGACGGAGATACGAATACTTTAATTGAGCGTACATCACATATTTCAAATAAGCCCATTGACTGTGCTTTAAAAAAAATTATGGAGTATAAATTAAAGTTGTGCGCCTTCAGTATCGTACCACATTGGGTCACAACTCCCAAAGGAAAACTGAGCTGTACTGCAGGATGCTCCCCAACCAAACTCTATTAATATCGGTACTTGTACGTCTTGCTGCGCTGGGTGTCTTACATTAGCTGGTGTTTGAACGCATATCGTTACCCTAACATCCATACTATTTTTGTTCGCCAGTCTATGGCGTTTCATGTTTCAGTGAAGCAAATCCGTGAGTAATTGCGGCTCCTTACAGCTGCCATGAAAAAATAAAATTGATTTCAATAAGAAAAAAAAAGCAGAAAACAAGTAAAGTGGTCGTCTGTTGCAGGCCTCGACGAAATTAGATGTCTTGGTTGACTATTTCAATACTGAAAGCTCAATTGAAATATAGATTACCGTAATTTCCGGCCTATAAACCGCGGCTTTTTTCATACGCTTTACACCCTTCGGTTTATGCGGTGATGCGGCTAATTTGTGCGGTTTTTTTTTTTTTTTTCTAACGGCCGCAAGGGGGCACATGAGCCGAAAAGCTAAGCGTGAGACCGAATATATGTGCCAAGGAAGTGACTTTTACCGGTCCAGCCCTGTTAGCGCTGCGCTAGCGTGTCACTGTCGTGTCTCAGTGATTTTTACCAGTATGTTTTTTTTAACCGGCCCTGTTAGCACAGCTGCACTCATGTTAGTGTTAGCGCATGCGGCGCCTCTAGCGTTAGCATTAGCATGCCGGCGGTTGCACAGCGGCACTAGCGTTAACATGGCGATGCTAGCGTTAAACTCTCTGTGTACCGTCTTTGTAAATAGCTCTTGTTTCAATGTGGGCACGAGCAGCTTTTACACAGCTGCAGCCTGTGGATGTACCAAATGGTATTTCCTTTACAAATGTACTGGGTGAGGTTTATAACCAGGTGCGCTCTGTGAGGCGGGAATTACAGTAATATACGTTTTATTGTGTCAGTTTTAGAGTAAACTTCAACTGAAAATTGTGTTCCCTTAGAGTGATGGAGTTATGAGCACTATATATTGATAAAGTGTTTTAATTTGCGTTTCAAGCATGAGCGAGGTAAAACAAAAAAATTAATGTATATCTATCTGTGTATTTGGTATTTTCGACAATCCCAAGTTTGTCTGGAACGTATCCTCTGCCATAAACGCGTTCAGCTGTGATGCGCAGTTAAAAAGCACGTCGTTTTTATCGGGGACACCCTGTGTTGTCTTTTTAACCGGATCAAACTTGATTGATTGTGTGTTCGGCGTTTGGCTGATATACGAGCGACGGCCAGTCCGAGGCCGAGAACGATCTCTGCATCCTGTCAAATAAATACCATTAACCACACCGGTTTGTCCATCCGCTCCGAGCAGACTGATCCATTTAAAAATCAAAAACAGGAATAAACGGATTTGCCGCAGGACACGGGGAGCCGCGCTCGACGCTCCCACTTTGTCTTTTTTTTTTTCCGACGGCTCGCTGATGCGGACATAAAGCAGCCGCTCGTAAACGTCCAGCTGCTCACTATTGGAACGGGAAGTCGCTCGGGCCGCACGTTGCCAAGATTCAAACCTGGGCCGCGTGAGATTCGACCGACTGGCTGACTGACAACGCCCGGTCGTCCGGTAAATGCTCACCGGGCGACTCCTTTGATTAGCGCTCTGGATGCGACGGGACACTGGCTTGTCTGCCGACATTTAGTCGTATTTCAGCCTTTCGATTGACGACTAATGTTGCTGTTTGCATGCCAGGCCACTAGTTGGCACTATAAAAAAACAAACGACTCAAACTGCATAATGGGAACGCCATTTTTTTTTTTAATCAGTTAGATGTCATTTGTGGTGGCTTGCATTGGTCAGATGACCGAAAATGCACCCAGAGACCTGATTGGCTGTTGAATCTTCCATGGGTGGATCCAATGCGAGTTATGCTATGCCTTGTAAAATAACGATGTTCTCAAAAAAAAAAAAAAAAAATAACATGCTTTGGAAAATTCTTATCATGAGGTAAATTCACTTTAATCCATCCATCCATCCATTTTCTTTGCCGCTTATCCTCACGAGGGTCGTGGGGAGTGCTGGTGGCTATCCCAGCTGTCAACGGGGAGGAGGCGGAGTTAACTCTGAACTAGCTGCCAGCCAATCGCAGTGCACATAGAAACAAACAGCCATACCCATAATCACACCTAGGGGCAATTTAGTGTCTCTAATTAATGTTGCAAGTTTTTGGGATGTGGGAGGAAACCGTAGTGCCGGGAGAAAACCAACGCAGGCACGGGGAGAACATGCAAACTTCACACAGCTGGGTCTGGGATTGAACCTGGGTCTTCAGAACTGTGAGGCAAACGCTTTACCAGCTGATCCACCGTGCCACTATACAGTTTTATATTGAAAAAAAATAACAATCGGGCAAGGCGTTTAATATTTTATTCATTTATGGTCATTTGTGTATTTGGCACTTTGGGCCACTTCTTTGACCGGGTACATTCCGTTCCGGGTCACAGCTGAGAGACGTAGCCTTTGGTAACACACAAAGAATTACAGCGAATGCTCAGTTCTCGAACGTCTCCGTTCCCTAACAAATCAGTTTATGAACAAAAATGTCGAGATTTTTTTGGGCTTCAGTTTTCAAACGAAAATCGGTACTCGAACACCTGCGACAAAATCCGGAAATAACATAACGCGGTGCAGCCCGACCAGCTGATCCACGACACGCGTTGTTATCGTGTATATCGCAGCCTTCTGTACGCAGACGTGGGAAATATCGATTTGGTTTTCCAACAAAATCGGTCCTCGAACCGCCGTCTGGAACGCATTGTGGTCGAGAACCGAGGTTGTACTGTATGGTCATAAATACTGAAGACCTTTCATATTTAAGATTTTACGATCCGTAAGAGGTCAGGGCCAACAACTGGGATAAATTCCATCCTAAAAAAAAAAAAAAAAAAAAAAAAAAAAAAACTAATATCAAAGCTAAGAATCATTTTATAGGAAAAACCTCTCTGAAGTTTGACATGCTTGGTTGGGAAAGAGCGAAATGGGGACAAAAACAGGCCCATTGTCTTTGCTCGATGAGTGTACTTGTCATTGGAAACAAAGTTACTAAACTATGAAGTGCTCTGCTATTTTGCAATTAAGTCTTCATCTTGATTTATCGGCGCACCATTCCAACGTTTGGAAACAAAACTAACAAACAATGCAAAGATCAGGCTCTCTGGACAGACCAGGCCACACATCCGAAAAGAAAACTGAACTCAAGTTTTCTTATACTTTCTAGCTCACACATCCCGAGGGGGTCCACGCGATTTAGTTTTTAGCCTCTTTCCAAATGTACCAAATTGGTGGGCCGCCTTTGGCAATCCCTCGGACAGAAAGACAGATTCTCAGACGTTTTGTTTTACTACGCACCCTCAGACAAGAAAGTCGAAACACTGCGAGTCGATAGGGCTCTTTTGTTTGCTTTAGCGTCGCATACCTAAGCTGGATGCTTTCAAGATACCTGAAACTGGTCTACAGGTCCAGCACGCTGTAAATTCCTCATTTCACACGGGGGGAAAAAGTTAATGTGTTTTTTTTCATATGCATGCACCATTACAATCAAGATCAAGCAAGCAGGAAGGCGCATCACTGTTTGGTGGGAATCGGAGCTCACCCGCAAACATACAAAAATCAAAAGAAAACCCATGTACACTGCCATGTTGTTTACTATATCGAGGCTCATCATTACACTCCTAACCTCGTGTACCGGCATAACCCAATTTGGAAAGGATAGTTGATGCACAATGGGTTGTTTTCATCAACGTCACATTTTTTGCTAAATTAGCCACACACCGCTGCGCGCCGCCATTTAACCTCTCTACCTAACGCGTACCCAGTGTGCAAGTCTACGGAATACTCTCGGTTACTGTTTTTTTTTTGTGTGTTTCACGGGCGTCTCGGGACTCAAGTACACAAGAGAGGACTTGCTAAGAGAGCCTTCTTCTGACTTTTCTTCGAGAACTCTCGCCAATTCGCTGAAGCTTTTTCAAGAGTTGCTAGTCGGCGCGCTCTTTAAAGCCTCGCGATCCGGTACACGAGTACCGCCGCGTAAGCATCGTCTAACCCAGGACTCAGCAAACTTTCTGAGGCCGAGGGCTACTTCGTGAGCACCGATCGCATGAATGGCTACGTGACCTGTTTGCGGCAAATTTCAGACTCCGTTCATGTCACGTACATAAAATATGTTTTGTTTTAATTTATTGTCGTAAATGACAATACAGGTATTTTAAAATTTACACACAATACTGCGCCTTTGTGACGCAGTCCCAAGTCCCACAATGTGTGCGTGCCAGAAAGCCTAATAGTCACTCTGGGCTTGATGTGCCGTCGGACCCGTCTTCAATAAATGCGGTTAGAAACATAACGTCGTCCACCTTGCGTACGTATGAGTAACGGGAGCTCGGGGATCGAGAATGGCCGCCGTTCGAGGGAGCCCAACGGGTGACGTCAGGTAAAAACAACCCATTGTTAGGGGAAAAAAAAAAAACACCTGGAAAAAAGTCAAAAGAAAGCCAGTGTAGAATAGTTGCAGTAGTTTGTTGGCGCACCCCAACCCCCAGATGCCCTTAAAAAAGGGCAGTGGATCATGTTATTTGTTGATTTAATCTTAGCCTGACATTGCACTTTCAACTCACACCCCCAGTTTGAGAACATCTGATAGTTCGTGCACCGACGCACACTCCCTGCGGGGGAGGGAAACAAAAATAACAATCAAAAGAAAGCCTGTGAATACTGTTGCTGTTATTTGTTGGTTTTTAATCAAGGCCCGGCATCATTCTTCTCATACCCCACTCTGGCGTACCACCGTTTGGGACGTAGACGGACGGTCGAGTCCCGTTTCCATCTACAAGTGCCAGACGAATGCCGAAAGAACGACTAGGTAATATGCAAATGTATCATGAGCTGCTGCTAAGTAGATCACTTGCTTCTCTTCCGCTCCCCCCCCCCAAAAAAAAGAGCAGTGCACCAACAATTATCCTCTCGCTCGATTCAATTTGCCGCAAATAGCTTTTTAAGATCTTAAGTAGGGGGGGGGGTCCAAGACCATGAACCCCCTCTTCCACCATCCCGGGAAAAAATACATAAATACACCAGTGGAGGTGTTTACCCACCGACTGGAGGAGAAGCCAGAAATGCCCTCGTTTAGAGGTCACAAGCTGGAGAAGATGCGGGATCCCCCCTCCTCCCGACGCAATCAGCCAGGACACACCCAGATGGAGATGGAGAGGGGAGGGGGGGGAGAAAAGGACAGCAAAGGAGCAAGAAGAGAGCTGACACAATCCTCATTCTCCGAGTGGCTCACATCACGGCCACTCTGTGACAACAAAGTGGCTCTTTTTTTTTTTTAACCCCAGGTTGGGTGAGGTAGTCAATGTGGGGAAACCACTCCAACAGGAAGAACGAGCCGATCCGTGAACGCACCGCGGCAGTAGCAACCAGTGTTCCCTGGCAAGCAAATTGCCCCCTTAGAGCCTACAAAAAGCAAGAAATCACACACACAAACATAAGCGTGTGCAGGAGCCAAACGGACTGCACACTTGAGAAGAATCCGCATGCCCACTGCGCCAAAACGCCATTGGCGAGCGGGGCGTTTATGAAACGCCGCCCGTGTTAGGGGGGCTCCGGGACGACCTGGCGAGTTCAGCTGTCGGCCTCGGCCACACGGAACGACCCGACTACAATTCGGCCGACCTCAAACACGCCGGCACGCGTCGCAGTCCGCCGAAAACGAGCGTTTCTAACAAGCCGTCGGCGGTGTGGAAAGCACGCAGCGTTGGGCGGCAGCAACTGGTCGACGTGACGTCCGCCTCCGAAAGTTCATTTCGAATCCAACTTGGACACAATTCCGCAAAAAAAAAAAAAAAAAACACCGCCGAGGAATTAAATCACGCGGCGGAACGTCAAGCAACGCGTCGAAGTGCGCCTAAAACGTCCACATTGCTCAAGCGAGACCTGAGCGCGCCGTCTGAGGGCGACGGACGCCTCGTCCCCGGCCAGGCTTCCGTCGGGCCGGGCGCGGGAGGACTCGAGTCTCTTCTCCTGCCCCGCCGCCGGCCTCCCACGCGAGCCGGTTCACTTTGCGGCAACTGCGCCTTGAGAATTGTTTCCCAAAAAAACAAAAAAAACAGAATCCTGCAGTTGTGCTCTCACACCTGTGGCGGAGGGAAAAAAAAAACAAGAAAAAGCCCACACACGGGTCGGCGGAGGAGACGGAAACGACGACCAGGCAGCGAGCTGAAAGACGACGAAAAGGAGCTTCGAAAAAGCAGCTTCAAACTCACCGGGGCGACGACGTCGACGCCAAAAAAAAAAAAAAAAAAAGTTGGATTGGACCTCCGTTAGGAGCTTACCTCTAGCGGGGTGCGGAGCTCCCTCACTGGGGTTCGTCCATGTCCCGGCGCCGCCGCAACTTGACTGCGCCGCAGCGGCGGGAAAAAGGTTCAACGGGCCGGGAATGGAAGTAGGAGGGGGTAAAAAAAAAAAAAAAAAATCAAAACCAACAAATCGATACGTTCCCCCCCTTGCAGCGAATACAAGCGCCGCGACACAGGGCAGCAGCGGACAACAGCCAACCCGGATCCTTCCCGATTGGGTCAGGAATCAATCCGATAAAAGGGAAGACCAAGTCCCCCCTCTCCTCTTCCTCCTCCTCCGCCGCCTCCTCCTCCTCCGCCTCCGCTCTGCTGGTGTAACACACGCAGGGGGAGGGAAGGGAGTGATCGCCGAGACCCGATCCAGCCAGGAAGCCCCACCGGGGTAGGGAGGGTGAAGGGGCGCGTGGTTTCAGGGGGGGGGGTTCGGGTCGCGGGGCACGTTCCGACAAGAGCGCGCAGTCCCGCCTGAGAAGCGCCGATTCCGGCCGGGCTGGCTGGCTGGCCCCGGGGAGGCGGGACCGGGCTGGAGGACTTTTTAAGGTGGATCGGCTCAATCGCCAAGACTCCATTTTAGAACCAACACACGCCCACGACGTCGGTTGCGAACACATCTTCAAATGTACGGCTTGTACAAAGTGCCTTTTAAAAAAATATACATTGATATATTTGTGAGGTGGTGGGATGCATTGTAGCGCCTTGCCACGTTCGAAAGTAATCAAAACAAATCACTGTCGCCCAACACATTTGAGCCATTTTTCTTTTAGTTTCACCTTCCTGTGGTTCTGCGTTGGCTCGGAATCTGTACAGATAAAATCAGAGATGAAATCTCTCCGAAGGCCCCTGATAATTGCCAAATTGCACCCGAAATGACTGCTTCAATCCAAGATGGCAGACTTCAAGATTGCTGACTTCCCGGTCTTTTTTATTTTCTTCTTTTTGGGAGAGAACCTCGCTTCTTGAGAATTTTTAACATGCCAATTGACTACCATCCATCCATCCATCTTCTACCGGGTCGCGGGGGAAGTAGCTTCAAGCAGGGATACCCAGACTTCCCTTTCCCCAGCCACTTCTTCCAGCTCTTCCACAGGGATCCCGAGGAGTTTCCAGGCCAGCCGAGAGACATAGTCTCTCCGGCGTGTCCTGGGTCGTCCTCGGGGTCTCTTTCTGGTGGGACATGCCCGGAACACCTCACCAGGGAGGCGTCCAGGAGACATCCAGATCAGATACCCCAGCCAACTCATTTGGCTCCTCTCAATGTGGAACACTGAGCCCCTCCCTGATGACCGAGCTTCTCACCCTATCTCTAAGGGAGAACCCGGACACCCTCTGGAGGAAACTCATTCCGGCGGCTTGCATCCGGGATCTTGTTCTTTCGGTCAAGACCCACAGCTCGTTCCCATAGGTGATGGTAGGAACGTAGATCGACTGGTAAATCGGGAGCTTCGCCTTGCGACTCGGCTCCTTCTTCACCACAACGGACCGATACAAAGTCCGCATCACTGCAGACGGCAATTGACTTAAGACATCTCGGTCTTGCCTTCCCAAATTCAAGTCGTTTATCTGTCTCGTGTGCGTGCTCCGCATTTTACAGCGATCAGACAAACGCAGCAGGGGTTGTTTGTCTTTTGAAGAGACCTGGAAATGGCAAAATATTTTTCCAGTTCAGTTACGCTGGGTCCTACCACGCAGAGCTTCTTTAGACTTTTTGTGGTGTACCTGCATAATTGTGAAAGATGACTTCTCGAAGTTTTCGACAATAGATTTTAAAAAAATTTTCATTTTTGAGACTCAGTGGCCGACTTCCTGTGTGGTTTTAGACGCCGTTTCTTGACACCTTTCTGTGATGCTACTCATCGTCCACATCCCCCAAATTTCACTTTTGTCGAGCCAAACTGGCTGAATTTTCAAGAAAAAACTAATACAGGCGCTGCGGCTCAAAGCCGTAAATAAGGAGGGCGGCCAAAGCGCAGGGTTTGCGAAGAACAGAAGAACTGAAAGTAATGTTTGCAGAGCCGAGTCCGTATAGGCGCTGCCGTCGTGTCTACAAACACAGACTGGGAACTAGTGACCAGCGATCGGCGCTGACAGACGATTTACACACCCGTGGCCGGGAAAATGGAGCTGCCGCCATCTGCGTATCATTTGCGCAGACCTTGGTTACTTTCAACCGTGTTCCTGTTAAGTACCGCAAATGAGCAAAGTATCAAAAGTGTTGACGTTTTCTTTGAAGAACGGATTTGATAGCCTAACAATCAAAAGATTACACAGGAAACCTTTGTACAACTGATATAATATTGTTTTTCTCTGTCTAGACGACAGTGACTTGTACTGTACACAGTACAATGAAAGTATTGAATAAAAACGCTCAGCAAGGTCAAGGTGAAGCGCAGAGACAAAATGGCCAACGGCGGCGTTTAGCAAAGGCCTCACGTACGCGCGCGGAGTCGCGCCATCCATTCATTCTTTCAGAGTATCGATCGAAGCCGGGTTTTGTTTTTCATTGGAGGCCTTTCCGAGATTCTCTGTGTTGTATTTCATTTACGGAGTGCCGTACGCAAGCGGACAGGCCCGGTGACGCCACGCTAACTTCCTGTCGGGGTGGGTACGTCGTTGCTGTCTCGGTGCTGAGTCGCATGACGGGAAAGCGCCGCATCAAGATTCACTCGCCGTGCGTCCTTCACCTGCTTAGCGCGCTGTTGCTGCAACACAAAGTGTGGCAAATGTCAATAATGTCAATACACAGTGACAGTGGCTCGTTTGCGTTGTTCCGTTGCCACGGTGACGGGGCCTGGGGTGGGGCAGAGAAAGGTGTGTCTGTTTGCTTATGATTAGGAATATTCGTGGATTTTTTGATGGAATTTTTTTTGTTTGTTTTTTTATTGGAAGCTTTGGGATCTCGATAACACGTTGCAGTTCCAGCAGAAAACCACGGGGAGCAGTGTTGAAATTGCAAATTGAGTCCATAACAACAGAAGAATGGCAGAACAAAGTGAAACTAACAAACATAATTTTTGGCCTACAGAGCGCACCTGATTAAAAGCCTCACCCGGTACATTTGTAAAGGAATAGAGATATTTACAAAGACAGTACACAGAAAGAGTTTTCAAAGTTGTAGTACCTTAGCTTAGCTTAACATAGCAACAACACGGTAGCATGAACAGGGCTGGTAAAAAACAAAATAAAAACAAAAACATACCGGTAAAAAGAAAACCAAAAAAAAAAACAACCGAGGCAGCTACACAGTAGCAACACGGTAGCGCAGCACTAACAGGGCTGGTTAAAAAAACAAAAACATACTGGTAAAAATCATTGAGATGCCGCAGTAACACAGCAGCAACACGCTAGCACAGCGCTAACACTAGCGCAGCGCTAATATGGTCGGTTAAAAAAAAAAAAAAAAAAACATACCGGTAAAAATTACTTCCTCGGCACATATATTCCACGGGTCTTTGGTATTCTTTCCTTTGGCCGGAAATTAAGGTAACTAATTAACTAAGTAACTAACTAACCAATATATTATATTGCTGGTCAATTTGTCAGTTAGCTGTTGAGCGAGTTAAAAAAAAAAAAAAGAATTCAAACTAGCTAACTGGCTAAAAGCCAACTAGCCAACTAACTGACTACTTAAGTAGCTGATCGACTGAGTGATTAACAACTGGCTGGGTAACTAACAAACAGTAAGAACAAAATCAATCACGTTCTGTGCGTGGTGGGAGAAATTGCACAACTTAAGTTACCAAATCCTTCATTTCATACACAAAGTTAGCTAACGAGACGCTTCACTAGTCAAGCGGTTTGCAAAGTAATTGCAGTCACAAAACGAAGGCGATAAGTCGTGAGAAAAGCCGTTATCAAACCACCTGCGATGACCAAACAATATCTCGCCCCCCATTTTTACTACGCGAGACGATGCGAGCTTGAAAAATGTTTGTCAAGACTTTGTCGTAATAGTGAAAGGCAGACCAATATCATAACTAAATGAAAATGACCTAGATCACGGGTGTCAAACTCGAGGCCCGGGGGCCGGACCCGGCTCGCCAGATGATTTTAATGTGGCCCGCAAAGGCAAATCATACGTGTCAAGCTCCGTGATTCTTGTTTGAATCGGCACCAAAAATTTCCAATTGTCATATCATAAATGATAACATTGATGTCACAGCTCTCAAACTGGAGGCCCGGGGGTCAGATCGGGCCCGGCAGATGATTTCGTGTGGCCCGCAAAGGCAAATAATATGTGTCAACTTCCATGATTCTTGTTCAAATTGTCACTAAAATTTCCAATTGTCATATCATAAATGATAACATTGACAACACAGGTGTCAAACTCGGGGCCTGGGGGCCAAATCAGCTCCGGCAGATGATTTTATGTGGCCCGCAAGGGCAAATCATATGTGTCAACTTCCATGATTCTGTTTCGAATTGGCACTAAAATTTCCAATTGTCATATCGCAAATGATAACATTGACAACACAGGTGTCAAACTCAAGGCTGGGGCGCCAGATCGGGCCCAGCCGATGATTTCACGTGGCCCGCAAAGGCAAATCATATGTGTCAACTTCCATGATTCTTGTTCGAATTGGCACTAAAATTTCCAATTGTCATATCGTTAATGATAACATTGACAACACAGGGGTCAAACTGGAGGCCCGGGGGTCAGATTAGGCCCGGTAGATGATTTTATGTGGCCCGCAAAGGCAAATCATATGTGGCAACTTCCATGATTTTTGTTCATTCAATGTGTAAATATGATGAAGCAATTACAGATTTTTTTTTATGTCATAACGGACGGCCCTCTGAGGGAAACCAGGGAACTCCAATGTGGCCCGCGACAAAAAGGAGTTTGACACCCCTGATCTAGACGGACGGACACATAGATAGTCGCACAAGTCTGCCAAATGTGAGTAAAAGAATGAAAAGTAGGGTGTGGAAAAGGCGAAAAGGTTTATGTGCAATGCTCTTGACTGATCTTGTTGTCGACACTCTAATGGGCTCATGCATCACCTGCGGACCGCTTGCACACACACACACACACACACACTGAGCAGCTGCGACCGCATTGCACAAAAACAACATCGTCCACGTGAATCAGATGCAAAATGTTCGACACGCTGAACATTTTCATTGAAAGACAAGGAGAACGGGAGGATCCCAAACCTGCGCGTTTGTTCCACTCCCGTCCTGTGGGTGGCGGCATAGTGCGGGATTCGGTGGGTCGCTGCCCCACTCAGCACCCAAAAAAATGAAACCAACAACCTAGCGTCATCCCCAAATTAAAAATTAGCTACTTACCCAGTGAACCTTTTGCCTCAGTTTTGTAAAATGATCAAAATAATGATCACATAATGACGTTTTGCGACATTTTTTTCATGGTGATTACTAGCTAACTAACTCCGACACAATAGGAAACAAACTAGGTAGTATCATTCCCGAAATACAACTATTTGCCTCATGCTTGGCAGAATAAAAAAATGAAATAAATGATGTAAACAACTCCTTAAAGGGGAAATCCAGTGGCTTGCATGAACAATGTATCCAATCGGTCATGTAATATGTACTTTATCTCGACAATGTCATGTTAAATCCTCTCTCATTTAATAGCGTTTTGAGAAGATTTTTATCCACAATTGCGAATTTTCAGGGGCGCTGCCATTTTCTTAAGTCACATGACCTACGTGGGCGTACGTGAAGCGTTACGTGCCGTTCCAAACGCTCGATTACATGGGACACCATTTATGACCGGCGCTGATTTCTCGGATTTATCCTCATCTGGTGAAGAAATGGCAGTATCGGTTGATCGGGAAGACGGAAGAATACTTCCGTACACATCCATGAGCGGCACAGCCGTGACCTGTAAATAATGCCACCAAGCGGCAGAGCCGTGAGCTGGCTCCCCCACGAGCGGCATTATTTACAGCCACAGGTTCAAATCTCTATGGAAGTATTCCTCCGTCTTTTCCCGATCAACCGAGCTCACATTTTTGCGAGTCACGTGACCTACGTGGGGTCCCCCGCGAGCGAGCTCCGCCGCTCGGCTGTAAATAATGTTGAACGTTCGGATGGTTCTTCGGGCGGAATGACGCGGAGTCCGACGAGCACCCCAGCCGAGCGAGGTCCGGGGCTCGGCGGGGAGCTCGCTCACGGCGCCGCCGCTCTGTACGGAAGTATTCCTCCGTCTTCCCGATCAACCGATACTGCTACTTCTTCATCAGATGAGGATAAATTCGAGAAATCAGCGCCGGTCATATATGGTGTCCCATGTAATCGAGCGTTTGGAACGGCACGTTACACGTCACATCCGCCCACGTAAGTCATGTGACTCACTCCCCTGAAAATTTGTAATCGTGGATAAAATATTCTCAAAACACTATTAAATAAGAGCGGATTTAAGATCATATTGTCAAGATAGAGTACATATTTTATGACCTATTGGATACAGTGTTTATGCAAACCACTGGATTTCCCCTTTAAATGACACAAAAGTCAAGAAACTAACTTTGATAACAAAATGACAAAGTATGTAACGATGTTAACCGAGTGTTTTGGGGGATTTTTTATTATTATTTTTACATCCCCGATGTAGCGCGTGCAGTTCAGTGTGCGTTAATTGCGTAAAAAAAGCGAAGGCTGCGATTTGTAATCAAGTCACTTCCTGGGGTCAGCAGCATCCACCTACACACGCAAACATGCGCACGCACGGCCATAAACGTGTCCATATATGCAGCTGGATGTTGTATCCATGGCGACCCCCCCCCCACCCCCACCCTCACGCAATTCAAGATTATTTTTATCGACGACGAGTCACAAAGATTGGCCGAAGACGCCGACGTCGGCCGCGTGGACGCCTGGAGCGGAGCGAAGACTGATCTTAAACAGAAGCAGGAATGTGTTTAGAGAGACTCGGAGTCGTTAGCCTACGACGGGAGGCCTCTGCTTTGTGTCACATCCAAAGATCAGCGCGCTTCCAAACACGCTCGCACGACTTGTTTTGTGACTTTAGATGCGCTCGGCCAGCGACAAACGCAGTTTTTAACACTTTTCGGCAATTAACGTGCTAAACTGGCACACAAGTGTATTGCGCTACCGAACGGAATGAACTCGCTAGCGGTCCAGCTAACACTCGTTGATCACAAAATGGCTTTCGTCGTGACATTTTTCATTCAGAAAAAAACGAGGAATTTAAATAAGACACTAGCAAGTGGAAGGCCGAAGAACTGCGGTCACAAAATGGTCTCGCGCCTTGGCAGTTTTCAAACACGGCGGACGAAAGTACATAGCGGACAAAAAGGACCGCGACAATCCGCCGTGACGCATTTCGGCAGCGGTCGGAAATGAAAACGAGGAGGAAGGAAGACTTGCGGCAGGCCCCTCGTGGCGGTCGGGGTGGGGGAATCCGCACTCACCGCATGGAATATCAAGTCTTGACGTCGATGGAAGGACGGGGGGGGGGGGGGGGGGTCCTCTCCCGGCGGGAGGAGGCGGGACTCTCCCCTTGGTCGTCCCAGGCCGTCATTAGCTTTTCATCACATGCCTTCAACATGACGGTTAATGAATCTCCACACGGTCAAATACCCTCATCATAGATTTGGAATATCAGATTTAATCTATTATAAAAGTGAAAAAAAAAAATGAAACGCTATTTATCTCGGAGGCACGGTGGATCAGCTGGTAAAGCATTGGCCTCACAGTTCTGAGGACCCGGGTTCAGTCCCGGAGCGCCAGTGTTGAGTTTGCATGTTCTCCCCTTGCCTGCGTGGGTTTTCTCCGGGTGGGCACTCCGGTTTCCTCCCACATCCCAAAAACATCCAACATTAATTGGACACTCTAAATTGCCTCAAGGTGTCAGTGCGGCTGTTTGTCTCCATCTGCCCTGCGATCGGCTGGCGACCAATTCAGTCTGTATTCCGCCTCCTGCTTGTTGACAGCAAGGGATAGGCTCCAGTACTCCCTGTGACTCTTATGAGGATAAGTGGCCAAGAAAATGGATGGATGGATTAATTGGACACTCTAAATTGCCCCTAGGTGTGATTGTGAGTGCGGCTGTTTGTCTCCATGTGCCCTGCGATTGGCTGGCGACCAGTTCAGGGTGTACCCTGCCTCCTGCCTGTTGACAGCTACGATAGGCTGCAGCACTCCCCGCAACCCTCATGATGATAAGTGGCAAAAGAAAATGGATGAATGGAAAAGTGGCCTACAAGTGGTGTCAGTTGCCCTGTGCATTTTTGGGGCTTTTTTGTGTGTGTGTGTGTGTGTGGCTCTCCCAATGATAGACTCGAGCATCAAATTTCACGTTGCTCGGCTAAAGTGGCTTCCGGGGCTGCTGAACAAAATGCAGGCTGCGTGAAAATCGAGGATAAGCGGCTAGGAAAATGGATGGATGATTTCTGCGACTGGAACGGATTAATTGCACTTCCGTTCGTTTCAATTGGAAATGTTGCTTCGGTTCGCGAACAGGAACAAATAATTGTCGCAAACAGCGCTTTCGGTGTACATGTGTACATTTTCAGCTCCTCAGGAAGGAATATTTGTGCTTGCTCACACAAGATGAAAAAGATATGCCTTTGAGTATTGTTATTATTATTATGAAGATGAATGACTTTAAGCTCTGCGGGTCTTTTAGTCGTCTTCATTTTAGGTGTACATTAATTGTAAACTTCAGCCGGTAGTGGCAATAAACAACTTCTCCATGCGAAGTCAGTTAAATGAGTTCACTGGCACCACACAAGACTGCGAGATCATTTTTTTTCCTCGCAAGTAAAAAAAAAAAAAAAACAATCTCATATCTCCCAAAACATGTAAATTGGGTCACTCGGATCGCGAGGCACCGCTGGATGTATCTACATTTTTTTTCTTTAACTGTTGAAATCTGTACAGACGGCGTAACGCGCGCAAGTTGCGCCCACGCGTGCGCCGGCGAAGCACCTGACGGCATTTTTCACTTCACGTCCGCAACGCAACACATCAACACATCACCTGACCCTGCAACCGGCATCCAATCACACGCCGCCGTTGTGCGCGTGTAGGCGGGCCTTCTTCTAGCCTTTTCCCCTCTCCTCCCACGTCCTCCATCTCTGGCGCAGCATTAGCGTGCAAGCTGCAATGCCGCACACAATCGCGTTGGAAGCGACCGCATTTTGGATGTGTCAATGAGATGTTTTCATTTGACACGGAGCCCACGCTACAAATGACACGCCGAGCAAACCCACTCACACACACCCGCACCGCATCTCCGCTCAGACACTTCGAGGCGCTTTTTCTCGTCAGCGTTTATTTCTCGGCCGTAAACTTGCGCGCAACACAAAAGCGCAACAGTGTCGCCATGGTTACGCGTGTGCGAGCACGAATACACGCACACGACATAAAAACACACAAAAGGCCCAAGACGCAACAAAATCCCCGACGAAGGGAATCCATCTTCTCTGGCTTTACACAATCCAGGCTATAGCCACATCCCACATGACTTTTTACGGGTTTGTTTCTACGCGACTCTTTGCAGAGGGCCAACCAATTATCCATCCATCCATTTTCTTTGCCGCCTATCCTCATGAGAATCGCTAGCAGGGAGTGTTGGAGCCTATCCCAGCTGTTAACGGGCAGGAGGCGGGGTGCACCCTCAACTGCTTGCCAGCCAATCGCAGGGCACATGGAGGCAAACAGCCCGCGCTCACAAATCACACCTTGGGGCAATTTAGAGTGTCCGATTCATGTTGCGTGTTTTTGGGACGCGGGAGGAAACCGGAGAACATGCAAACTCCACACAGGCGGGGCCGCGATTGAACCCGGATCCTCAGAACTGCTTTACCGGCTGACCCACTGTGCCGCCCCGACCAATTAATCGGGCAATCTTAGACCTTTTTAAAACGGCAAAAATGTATTTTGCTTTTGGAAAATCGGTCTACTTTTCCACACGTTTCACTCTGTTGGAAAGCTAAACAAATACTAAATGACAACTATTTTAAAGTAGTTCAAAGTTCTCCATCTCTTCCCCATATTTATTGTTAGAATCATCAGATAATGAAATAATTTCTGCCCACTACTGGAATTGGTCGGGGGGTGGGGGGAATAATCCATATTGTTTGGGTCCTACCACTGACACTTAATAGGAGGACCGGGTGTCACTCATTTTGTGCCACACTCACAGGCGCACCCTACACAAGATGGCGCCCAAGATTTGTCAAAATAGGAGTTGGTGTCAAGAAGCTATGTCAAAGTTCAGACCATTGTATTTTGGGGAGGAGCTAAGTTTAGGCTGGGTTGTTAGTGGTAAGTTACAGAGCCTTTCGGGAAGCAAAAGCGAGGGTGGGGCATGTTCACCGCCAACTGCCCGGGTGACTATGGACGGGCCGGACTCAAGAGTGCCAAAACATGCTGTGGTCTGACGCGTGTGATGTCATGTCATTATCCAAGCCGCTTATCCAGACAAGGGTTGCGGGAAAGCATGAGCCTATCCCAGCTAGCTTCAGGCGAAAGGCTATATTATACCCCAAACAGGTCACCAGTCAGTTGCAGGGCAGATATTGACACCATCACTGAGCGGGAATCGATCCGACGCTGCCCGGCACCAAAGGCAGGCGTGCGTACCACCACACCACCAGCGACTCCCGGAAGCTGTGTCCTCCAGGCCAAATGGAGAAACGAACATCCGGATTGTCCTCAGCTGCTTTTGAGGAGGCTGGAACGGATCAACGGCTTTTCCATTCATTTCAATGAGGAAAGACGATTCCAGATGGAGTACATGCCGTTTTGCTTAACAAATGTGGCTGTGAAACCTTTGTTCAAGTAGAACGAGTCGGTAATGTTGAAGTACGACGAGGTGTTTCCCCTCCTTGTCCGTGGATTTCTTTCCAACTCCCGTTTTTTTCCCCCTCCTCGCTCGCGCACAAAACACAACGCGTGTGTAGGCTGGATTGACGTGCGCTGTAAACGGTGTAGGCGCCCCCAGCACAGTGTCAGATATCGCCGCCATGGCAACAGCACAAAAGTTGCCGCAAAAAAACTGAAAGCCGCCAAAGACCAGCATACTTATATGTAACATATATGGTTTTTTTTGTTCACAGTTTTGGGTGCAGCGTTTCGGAACCAAAAGATCCGTCTGGGGCGGAGTCGCATTGGAATTATTTGTCCGTGTTACCATGACAACGCAATTCCCCAAGTAAATTCCGTTGACAACGACCAGGGCACTTTGTCGAAAAACTTTAACATAGTTTCCATTTTTCAATTTTGGACTTTTAGGATGTTTTCTTGTATTTCGACGAGATTCTTCCCCAATCAACAGTCGCGAATTCTGGTAAAACGTCACTTGAGAGGATTGGCGATCGTTGTTCGGGATTGCGGCCTGACATTTATGGATTTTTTTGGATTACGGTATTTGACAAAAAGAAATTGTGGTAACACACTGATCGGGTGATTAATTCGTAAAATATATCGTGGATAAAATATGTGTAACTTGTTTTTTTGGCCTCTTTGCGCTGTGAATTAGAGGCCAAATATTTTATTGTTCGAAAATTTGTTTTACTTAATGTGAAAATGTTGAATCTGAGCCATACCGCAAAATTCAGTGGATTTGAAAACATTTTTTACGACACGCTTGATGTGATCAGAAGATTTTCTTGTTGATTTCGAACATTATATATGTTGGGATTTTTTTGGGGGGGCTTGTTTTGGACGCCAAGTAAAGTGGACCACCATGGAGTTATTTTGGGGGAGGGGAAATAATATAACTTTTATTCTTGTAAGATCCAAATTCTCTTTTTCTTAAAAAATGAGGGATTTGTAAAAATACAATTCTTGTTAGATTATGGCCTTTTTGCGAGTGGGGGGGGCAGGGTTTGATAGACTTCTCACTTTTTTTTGAAAAAAAATTATTTTTTTTGAAATTATTATTTTTATATATTTGTATTTTTTTTACTTTTTGATTGAAAAATGTGAACACAGAAAATACATGACTAATCTTAAAAAAATTTGACTTTTTTTTAATCTCAGATACAAATACAACTTTTTAGTCGTGGATAAAAAGGAGTTACTTATCTTAAAAATACATGTATTTATATTATTATATACACTTTTGTAGATCTATAAAAACTTTCTTCATAACATGTTTAATTATAATAATAATGAATTTGACCTCTGTAGCGGTTTTCATGAGCATGAGAAAACCGTTCTCTATAAAGTACCTCAAGAAATTTGAGAAAAATACATACTGTCACAGTTGAGGTTGTGAAAGCGAAGAAAGAAGAGCAAAAAAATGTGGAGTGCGGCGAAGCAAGGCAGCCTCAAAAGGAGATTTAGTTCCAAGAAAAAAAGGAAACTAAACTAAGTCACAACAAAACGAAACTAACAACTGGACTGACAAGAACTGAACGAAACCGGGACGCTAAATAAACGTGGAGTGAACGAGGAACACCTGGACAAGACGCAAGTGGCGGGAGGGAGCTGATTGGTCGAGACAGGGGAGGAGCTTCACGAGAACAGGTGGGCACGATTAATCCACACGTGACACGGAATGCAGCAAAAAACGTAAAATTATCCAAAACACAACTTTGAGCGACTTTTTTTGTTGTTGTTTTTGTCTCCTGCATGTGCGGATTGTCAATCAAAAGTTTTTCTGGCCGGAGAAATGATTTGCGGCAAAGTCGACTCCAGCGAGGTCATCGGGGAGTCGGGGGGGGGGGGCGAGACCAGCACCTGCCGCCCGAGGGGCTTCGTTAGCGCCCGCAAAGGGGCTCATTCATAATTCAATGTTCACGCTCATCAATAATGGACGACCGCTATTGAATGTTCTGCAGGCGAAATAACGGAGACGGGCGGGAGCGGATCGTCGCCCGTCCGACGACGACTCGATTGTCTCGCGTTTCCGATCCGATTCGCCCAACGTGAAAACGGCCCAAAGGGGAGCGAGCGAACGCTCGACAAATTCATGCGGGAAAACGCATTAGAAAGCTGATTGGACGGCGCCGTGTCACATGATCCAATTCCAAGAAGAAAAATGTTCCTCTGAGATTTTCATGTTTGCTCTATTGGAAGATTTTTTTAGAAAGTGCATTTGTTTATGCAATGTTAATTAGCTTTTGAATCTTTCTTCTTTGCTACAAAAGAACACGTTTAAAAAAAATTGTAAAACTTGACATTTATTTATTTATGTTTTAATAGCACCAAATACAAGTCGTGGCTGTTTGCCAGATACCTCCGTCGGTGAGAAAATGGCGGCCTTCCTTCAAATCTCTTCCGTTCCAACCCAATTGTGCCACTGACCCCCCCCACGGGAAGCACGTCAACAGATGAATCCGCAAGATGAGGAGGGGGCGCTTCCATTTCCAGCGACGGCGGAGCTCGTGCTCGCGGTTGTTTCCAGCGCCCGCAATGAAATGCTGGCCGGCGACCGCAACTCTGCAAGCAATGTTTAATGGCCGCCTTCCTCCAAGCCACCCCGCCGCTTGTCTCTGCCCACCCCTCCATTTTTTCTTCTTCCGCACGAGAGAAACTGCAGCTCACCTTTGCCAAAATGTCCAAAACAAGCCCCCGCAATTCACTTTTCATGGCCAATCCTCACAACCCTCATCAAATAACGACGACACGCTCCGCCCACATCAGAGACGGGCCGCTCAAAGCAAAATGGCCGACTTCCTGTTTAAATTCACGGCTGGTTCTTTGAGGCTTTTTTTCCCCTGCGTCCTATCACGATGGAGCCGTGAACACAACTGATTCTGCAGGTTGGTTTGATTTCAAAACTTACCGCGAAGAAACCGAAATCTTAAATTAAAATGGATGATTTTTTTTGTTCCTTTTCTGGTGGACGTCCTTGAGGCTCTTTATTGTCTTCTTCTCCACTTAGGAAGTCCAAATATGGGCGTAGTTTACGAGACCCTTGAATGAGGCCCATTGACGCCATTTCTAGGTCAGGTGACCAGAATTTTTTAAAGTTATTTTATATTTTGGGCGAGGGGCTAAATGACCAGTTGACAATGTGGGATCATATTTATACAAATCCGCATTGGCAAATATGCTTACAAATCACCTCTATACTATAAAATAAAGATTATGGTGTACTGTGTATGTCCAGGGGGCGGAGCTAAGAGTTCATGGAGAAATGCGCCGAGTTGAATGTATTAGCAAATAAATTAAAAGTTTTCTCATTTGCTCGGACTGAACGAGGATGCCATTATTAGATTCCATTTACATTTACTTTATTTTTTGTGCAGAGGTTGTGGTGTGAAAATTAGATCTATTTTTGCCATATTAGCCATTTTTCTAAATATCTGTGTTCCATTTTGGGTGGCCCGCACACTGTAAATCCCACTTTTGTGATGAAATTTATTTTTTCAGCAGGCCAAAAAGAACCCCACAACAGTGGTAGTGAGTAGATAGATAGAGGGGATTATATTCATACAATAATATGGTATCTGTAGGTACATTCAGTGTTTATTACTGTGTTATTACAACATTGTTAGTTCTGACATAAATGTGCAATGTGAATGGCTGTGTATGGTTGTGGAAGTATTACAGTGTATTTCCCTATTTGAAGATCCATTTTGGGTGTGTTTGAACGCAACAAAGTCAAGTAGCGCGGCGACGGCGTTTTCGTTGCCCGGCCGGCGTCCTGCGTGTGGCTGCAGAAAGAAGCCCAGCGTCAGACGGGCGCAGAGGGGCCCCGGGGCGACGTGGGCGAGAGCCCGCAGACGCCGGCGATACGCCAAAAAAAAAAAAAAAAAAAAAAAAGAAAGGGAGAAGCCACAGAGACGACGAAGACGAGGAGGCGTACGGGTGGGCCGGCGCGAAGCTCGAGGCGACGGAAGGGAGGCGGGATGGTCCGACGCGTGCGGAGGAGGAGAAAGCGAGAGAAGCGGGAAGGAGGACGAGATGATGCAAACCTGACGCCACCGGCGAGGGAACGACAAAGAGCGACACGGAACAATTCTAAAGACGACCGGCTTCAAACGGGCGCGGGCAAAAAAAAAAACAAAAGACAAACATATGCGGCTCGGAAATGTCGGCGTCTCGCTCGCGTCGTCTTAAACAAAGTGAAACTTTTTTTTCTGAAGAGGGACGTTGTCACCCGGTCGGGGAGACGGTGGACAGTTTTTGACAAATAACGCGTACATTCGGCTTATGGGAGACGAAATCCCTCCAAACCTCCTTGTTCAGTTTCTAAATACAAGAAGTCCTCGGGTTACGAGCAAATCCCGTTTCTATGTTGGTAACATAACTCGGATTCGAAGTCGGATTTCACCATTACCGTCAGAATTTACCCTCAAAATACTTTGTATAAAAAAACAAATACGTTGAAATAAAAAAAAAAAGCTGCATACTTACCATTATTGCCGAGAGGTGGATGGAGAAGAAGACGGTGAGGCTGTTCTTAGCTACTGCGAAGGAACCTGGTCCTCAATCCATACCGTAAGTAGCCTCTCGATCTCGACAAGTATCAAAGAAAGTCAGTCACTCACATTTGAAAAATGTGCGCGTGTAGTCAGTCATGCCCGCAGATATAAAGTTGCGGGTGTGGGTTCTGTCTGTAATCATGAGTGTACCGCTTTAAGAGCGGAGGGGGGCGGTGTCAGGTAAACTAGGAAGGAGAAGTAGGATGAGCAGAGACCTTGTGCTTCCGTGTTAAAAAAAAATTGGTTTTGGATCAGTTTTTATATGAGAGTGTGCGACAAGTGCACAATTGCGCATGTGCGCAGCTTAGAGGGAACATTGGTCAAGACTACACAAAATAAGCGACGTCTTTCAATATTTATGCATTTCTACTCGTAACAAATTTCACACGTATGATTTTTCGTGCCCGACTGTGCAGATTGGCGAGCGCCCGTCAAATCACGGTGACTGGAACGTTGTTTTGTGATCACTGCATCCAAGATAGAAACGGAACCCTTCACATGTGCTAAAATACGGGTTTTGTCTTTAATAATTGTCACCGCGTTGTCCTCAAAAGTTTGGCATGTAGAATTAAAACTGGTCGTGCGAGCTTGACATTTTTTTCCAGTTCTGGTAACATGAAGGATTTTTAATTCGACTTGGTAAGCCAAAAAAGGCGAAGTGCAAAGGGGAGACGTAGAACAAAAAACCTTGCATATTACCTGGGGCCAGATTTCCGTGATTTGTTAACTTTTCCCAAAATACGCCCTGAAGCACTATCATCATAACGTAGCAAAATACTAAGCTTTTTTTTTTGTCATAAAAACATTCAATTTTAAGTCAATCAGGTAGATCTATTTTTGGAAATAAGGACTCGCAATGGGAAAATATATGCTCAACGCCTTTTTCATTTGCTGTCTCTGCGACCTCTGATTTCAGACAGAAAATTTCAACTTGTTTCCTCGCATTTGAAAATCAAATTCAATTTGCAGTGTTCTGTATTAAAAAATTCATCAAAAATTTCACAGAGAATGTGTTTCCTTGCTTATCCACTGATGAAGTTTGGGAAAATGTTGAAATTTTTTTTCCGCGAAAAAAAACGTCGGTCTTTAAAGGTGAAGCAGAGATTAAACAGTGAACAACAACAACCGGAAACAAAACTTTGTTCAAGTGAATTAATCTCATCAGAAAATAAAAAAATAAAAAATGTACAAAGAAACTTTAACAGTGTCAAAGTCAATCTTTCTAACTTAACTGCGGAATATTTTCTCACGGCCACGAAACTGGTGATTGAGGGTCGCCACGGTTGTTTTGGGAGTATCAAGATGGCGGATGGCGACTTCAGTTTTGGTGGCCAAGGAGCCATCCAGTCTGTTTTTTTGTTGTTTTTTTTTTTTTTTTTTTTTGATCAGTGTTATAATCGCTCAGTTAGCTGTCAAACTATGCCAGAAAATGCAAATTGGCAACTTGACGGCCGCAAAACCGACGGAGGATTTTTCATTTATTCATTTTCTCTGTTCTGTGTCGAATAGTGATGTTTTAGGCCTTTTTCGTGGCACTTGAAAATGTACAAGTTTCAGCGCATTTTATTGCTTTTTAATCCAGTCGGCGCCTCTAAATTTGCAATTATGTTGACCGAACGTGTTGGCGTCATCGATGACTGGACTCGAATTCAACCCTCCATTTTTTTAGAGCAACACGTTAAGGTTCCGTTTGGGGGATATTAATTGCCTTGGACGTGTCCGATCCCACGCACCCACGGACGTTTTGGCAAAGCCTCGAAATCGTCTGATGTTCCCAAAACACTTCTGTAATGTCATTTGATTGGGGTGAAAAGTTCAGCCAGTGAATCCTTGGAATTGTCCTTACTTGAGGAAATGCTGCTCTCTGGTGGTCAAAAACAAACAACGCCAGTCAGACGAAAAACAACCACCACCTGATTTGGCCGAGCTGCAACTCTTTTGCTAACCGAAACAGCAGCAGCCACTATAATGAATGGAATGATTTTTTTTCCACGCGTAATTGCATTTAATCCATTTTATCGTCATATTTAAAGCATTGTGTTGTATTTGCGGTATTAAAACCGAATGGTACATTTTATAAATATATACATTTTTAATTTTAATAATTTTACGAGTCACCTTGAGCAGGATAAGGAGTAGCTAATTAATATACAGTAGGGATGGATATTTTATTTCATTTTGTAAAAATGCCTCCACCAATCTAAAGATATATACACTTGATAAAAAAAACATTTATACCATATTTATCTTTATTTGTTCATATCACTTCATTGTTTACATTAAATTTTATAGTCTGTTTTAATATACTTTCATGTACTTCAAAGTAAAGCACATTTTATATACCTCTTTATTTTAGATGTTTTTTTTACTTTATGTATTCTTGTATAATTCTATAATTTTATTATAAGTCATATAATTTACATTTATTTTACTGAAGTTTATTGTATTATTTTAAAATATTTTTACACTATTATATTAGGCTAAATTATATTTACTATACTAAACTTTATATTATACTTATATAAGTTATTTGTAATTATTTTACTTTATCACATTGGTGTAAATTTGATTTCTATTGGTTTGTTTGTTTTACAATATTAATTTTATTGGCCTGAAATTTACATGAGGGATAATGTCTTTGAGGTTACATTTTTCACATTACTGCAAAATATTGCAATGGACGGGATGACAACTGACATTTTCCATTCTTCTTCTTCATTGTTCGCCTCATGAATATGAATAGAAATATTGTCGATGCGTTGGTGGAGGGAAAGCGAGCGCGCCGTGACGTCTTAGCGAAGGAGAAGATTATTATCATTTTTTTTTGCTTCTTTCTTTTGGTCAAGTTCCCGCTCGGCCGGGAACGGAAACCTTTGAACTTTTCTCGTCAAAACAGTCGGCACAGTCCAACCAAAAAATAGAAAATCGGCCAAAACGGTAAAGTCATTTTGGTCAAAAGACGTACAATCGTGTGACTTTTTTTTTTTTTTTGGGGGGGGGGTGCATTCCTAATTCAGTGTGTCTAAGAATGAACTGTCTTTGAGCCCCCGCGACGCACACACACAAAAATGATTTATTAAAGAGTCAAACTCTGAGTAAATGTCTTCTGAAACATGCACGTCACCAATCTTCCCATCTATTTTTCTTTGCTGCTAATCCTCACAAGGGTCATGGGGGAGTGCTGGAGCCTATCCCAGCTGTTAACGGGCAGGAGGCAGGGTACACCCTGAACTGGTCGCCAGCCAATCGTAGGCCACATAGAGTCAAACAGCCGCACTCAGAATCACACCTACGGGCAATTTAGAGTGTCCAATTAATGTTGCATGTTTTTGGGATGTGGGAGGAAAATGGAGTGCCCGGAGAAAACCCACGTAGGTATGGGGAGAACATACAAACTCCATACAAGCGGGGCCGGGATCGAACCCGGGTCCTCAGAACTGTGAGGCAAACGCTTTCCAGCTGATCCACTGTACCGCCACCAAACTTACTATTTAAAATAAAATAAAAAAAGACAGCTCAAGTCAATCAAAATTGTTTTTAATGTCATTATGCAAGGTGCTTATCCTCACAAGGGTTGCGGGACAGGTGGAGCCTAGCCCAGCTTGCTTTGGGCAAAAGGCAGACTACACCCTGAACTGGTCACCAGTCAGTTGCCTGGCAGATATCAACACCATGACTGAGCGGGAATTGATCCCGCGCCGCCCTCACCAAAGTGTGCACCGCGACACCATCAGTGACCCGTTTGTTTTTGATGTTAATCTTTTTAAAATTGCATATGAGGTTTTTGAAAGGTCACATTTGTTGAAGAGTAAATTGTTTTGAATGTTTAGTGACACACGTAAATTCAATAAATAAATATTTTTTTATGAAACCATGCGTTTTAGATTTATTGATGAGAATATTTTGATCGATTTTTACGGTTTGTTGAACATCGTGACGGACTTTTCCATCGTTATGGAAACGAGTGATAGGTCAAAGGCCAAAGTGTCTCCAAAGTTTACAAAAATGTAATTCGGGTTTATCGGAGACACAAGATCTTCTTTGATTTTTACAAAACCGCATACATTATGTTGACCACTCGTCAAAATTAACTTTGATGTTTTGGGAGACATTTTTTGGTGGGCGACTGGTTAGAGCGTCTGCCTCACAGTTCTGAGGACCGGCGTTCAAATCCTCAAATCCAAATGTTCTCCAGTCACTCTGCCCCCCCCCCCATCCCCAAAACGCACATTTTCCGTAGGTGCGATTGAGACTAGCTGGCGACCATTTCGGGGTGTAGCCCCCCTCCTGCCCCGAGATGGCTGCCCCTTGTGAGGATAAGCGGCTCAGACAATGGATGGATGGATTTGTTGGGCTCACTGAAGATGCTAAACAAAAAAAGTTCCCTAAAAAGTCCCCCCCCCCCCCAAAAGGGTCATTGAAAAGTCTTCAATCCTCTTGAGGGCTTCTTTGCAGATGTTTATTATTTATAAACAAATATTAGCGCTAACGACCTCCGGGGTGAGGGTGGGTGGGGGGGGGGTCGTCTGCGGCCGTGAGCTTGAGGCCATTTCGCCAAGTTTGTACTGGTGGTTGTCACGGCGACCAACAAAGCAGTCGGGGCTTATCTGTCTTCTGCGGAGACCGAGAGGCGGTGGGCGTCGCGTCGCCTAGCAACGCCGACTGAGACGCGGCTTTTGTTCCGGCCGGACAAAAGCGCTCTTCTTATAGAGGCCTCGCCCCCGCCCTCCTCCTTTTCTTCTTCTTCTCTTTGCATGCGAGGGGGAAAAAAAAAGTTCGTCTCAAAGGAGACTCGGACCCTCGCGGTGGCGGAACTCGGGGTGGGGTGGGGGGGCAGTTTGGTCCCCAATAAATGAAGACGTTGAGGGGCGCTACTTGTTACTATTTACAGGCCAAAAAGTTCCCCGCAAGTTTGGGAAAGTTCAGGCCCGGAAGACAGTTGGACGTGGAAACGTGACATTTTTTTTTGGGACCCACAGAAGGCGGACACCGTGGCCCTCGGTGGACATTTTGAACCAGAACCATTAAAAAAAAAAAAAAAAAAAAAAAAAAAAAAAATCAACCCCCAAAGGCAGTTTCTCTTAGCAACCTGAAATTCGGTACACACTTTTGGTTGAACTTTTGCTAACAACAATATTAAAATCCTTGTCGATACTTTAAAACATCCATCCATCCATTTTCTTGGCAGCTTATCCTCACGAGGGTCACGGCGAGTGCTGGAGCCTATCCCAGCTGTCATCGGGCAGGAGGCGGGGTCCACCCTGAACTGGTTGCCAGCCAATCGCAGGCCACATCGAGACTAACAGCCGCACTCACAATCGCACCTAGGGGCAATTTAGAGTGTCCGATTAATCCATCCATCAATTTTCTTGGCCACTTATCCTCACGAGGGTCACAGGGAGTGCTATAGCCTATCTCAGCTGTCAACGGGCAGGAGGCGGGGGTACACCCTGAATTGGTCGCCAGCCAATTGCAGGGCATATGGAGACAGGCAAGAGTCGCACTCACAATTGCACCTAGGGGCAATTTAGAGTGTCCAAGTAATCCATCCATCAATTTTCTTGGCCGCTTATCCTCATGGGGGTCGCGGGGAGTGCTGGAGCCTATCCCAGCTGTCAACGGGCAGGAGGCGGGGTACACCCTGAACTGGTCGCCAGCCAATCGCAGGCCACATGGAGACAAACAGCCACACAATCACACCTATGGGCAATTGAGAGTGTCCAATTAATGTTGCGTGTTTTTGGAATGTGGGAGCAAACCAGAGTGCCCGGAGGAAACCCACGCAAGCACAGGGAGAACATCCAAACTCCACACAGGCGGGGCCGGGATCGAACCCGGTCCTCAGAACTGTGAGGCCATCGTTTTACCAGCTGACCACCGTGCCGCCACTTTAAATCACATGTAAATATATATATATATATTTTTTTACTTTTCGGCTGGGTTGTGCGGTCAAGTCCAGTCTGGTCTCCGTGGCAACGTGGCCCAATGCAGAAGGCCGGAACATTTTTTTTTTCCTTGTCTTTTTTTTTGTGACGCTTCCGCCGTCGAACAAAAACAAAACGTCAGCGTGAAAGATTTCCTGGAAAACACAAAATGAGTGACAGGCAGAGGAAGTCCAATTCAAAGTTTTTACTCCAAAGTGACAAAAGCAGTACAAAAACAACGAGTCGAAAGGTCGTGTGAAGAACTTGTCATAAAAGCAACGTTTGTGCTGTCTTTTTACCAGAAAATGCTCACGAGTACGATGACGTCGTTGATTATGAAACGTTTATGAGAATGCAGATCGCTATTATCGATTAGTAACGATGTAATAACTATGATGCGGTCAAGGTTCAGTTTGTTGCTCAATGGCAACAAGCCGAGTAAATCTCAGCTACCACAATGCTAGTTTGAAACCCTAAAATTAAACCCTACTCATTTATTGAAACCTAACCCAAGCTTCAAACTTGACTTTGAAACCCTAAACCACAGGTGTGAAACTCAAGGCCCGAGGGCCAGATCCGGCCCGCCACATGATTTTATGTGGCCCGCGAAGCCAAATCTAGTTTTCATTTCTGCGATTCTTGTAAAAATATGTACCAAAATTTAAAATGGTCATATATGATAAATGATCAATTTGCGATATTACAAGCATTTTTGTGTTACCAAACATGAACAATAGTTGAAAAATACGCTGCCCTTGATCTCTGATTCCATAAACTGGTTCATAAATTTCATGTGTAAAAATGATGAGGCTGTTTAAGATTTTAATGGTTACACAGTTATAACGGCCCTCTGAGGGAAACCTGAACTACAACCTGGCCAGGGAGAAAAATGAGTTTGACACCCCTGGCCTAACCCTTCTTTAAAATCCTAACTTGAAACCTGAACCTTTCTTGAAACCCTACTTTAAAACCCTTCGCGTGTTTTGAAACTTTAGATTAACTAACTAATCTTGAAACCTCAATCCAGGTTTACAATCGTAATCTGAAACCCTAACCCAGGTTTTACAACTGTTCCTAAACCTAGGATGAAATTTAAAACCTCAACCCTGTTTTGAAACCTTAGACTGAATACCTAACCCTTGTTTGAAACCCTCCCATGAAACCCCTAACACCAGTTTGAAACCCTAATTAAAAAAAATGCTATCGTTGCTTTGAAACCCCGCAAATTATTTAAAACTCTAACATGGAAATCTATCCACGGCTTGAATGGCTCATTCGAAATTTTAGCGGTTGTTTTAAATCCCCATTTAAACACTAAAATGGTCCTAATTTAAAACCATAACTGGCAACCCAATCCTTGACGCAAAACTTGAATTTACAACCCAAACCCAGTTGTGAAAACTTTAATCTTGAACCCAGTCTTGGAACCCAGCCCCTAACTTGAAACAGTATTCACGATTTAAAGACTAATTTCAAACGCTAGCCCTTGTTTGAAACCCTAATCCTATCTCGAAACTTTACTTTTAAAGGCCAAGTGCCGAGTTCCAAACCTGATCGAAAGACCTCAGCAGGGCGTCCCGACGGCTCGCAAAGCGGTCAAGGACGTCGGGGAGGGCGAGGACAGGGCGGAGGCGGCGGCGGTCGAGGACGCGTCGGCGGACGAGGCCGCGTCGGGTAGGCACTCGTCGCAGCAGCAGCAGCAGCAGTCCAGAAAGGCCTGACCGAGCGAGCGACACGAGCACAGCAGCAGCACGGGCGCGGCGGCGCAGCGGGCGAACAGGAAGAAGTGTCCCGCCACAGTCGCCGCCGCGGCCGCCGCCGCCGGCTCCGCCGCGTACGCCAGGGCGATGCTACACGCGCTGTCGGGCAGGTTGCAGGCCACGTACAAGGAGGTCAGCCACATCACCGTCGAGCCCAGCCTCGGATCGCCGTGGCGACGGCCGTGTTTATTCCTCTTTGTCGGCGATGAAGACGCGCAAGAGGAAGCGGAGGAGGAGGAGGAGCATCTGCTCGCCGCCTTGACGGGTCGCTGCGCCGACACCTGCGGATAAAATCGAACGGAGAACTTCTGTAGAGTTGACAACAAAAAAAAAAAAGCGGTTTTTGGCGTCATACCCGTCTAGTCGCCAGATCGCAGGCCAGCGCGAAGAGCAGCGGCAGGCAGACGTAGCAGCCGAACATCCACCAGGTCCGAGCGTCCCGGTAGGTCAGCACCAGCGAGTAGACGCCGTCGGGCAGCTCCGCCGCCGGTTCCCGCGCGCACACGTCCGCCGCCGGGGCGTCGGTCCACATCCGGAGCCCCGCCGAGGCGGACCCCCCGGGCCCGACGGGTTCCCTCCTCAGCTGCCACAGCAGCAGCTCGGGGGCGGCCAGCGTCAGCGAGCCCAGCCACACCACGGCCATCTTGGACAGGATGGAGCGGCAGGACTCCGGCCCGGGCCCGGGGGCGGGGCTCGTGGCGGCGTGGAAGCGGTCGATGCTCAGCGCGCAAAGGCTGAACGTGGCCACGCCCAGAGACGTCACCTGACGGCAATCGCGACTACATTTTCAACCATTGGAAATGCGACTCGAAACCCGAACCGTTGTTTGAAACCCAAAGCTTTCTTTGACACACGGTCCCTGTTTGAAACCCCGACCATCTTCAAGTCCCGAATCCTAAATCCTCCAGACAAGCTAATTGGAGCACAACAAATGAACCATAAAAGTTCCCGACTTTTATGGCGCAGTCCCACATTGTTTGCGTGTCGAGGCGCAAGACTCAAGCAGACAACGATTATCCATCCCACTTGTCCCCCGTTAAGACTCAAAGTTAAGATCATTAATGGCGACGTCTCATTAGTTGCATTAGCATCACAAAGACCTCGACGCTCATTAGCCGGATTAGCGCCTTTCAAAACAAGAGAAGGAGGAAGAAATGAAAAACCCACAAGAGCACAAGCGATCTTGAGCCGAGGCCAAAAAACGTGAAATGTGGCTTTGGTGAACACGCTGGGAAAGGGAAAGGGGCTTGATGGTGGGGGTGGGGGTGTCTCCCCCCCCCCCGCCCGCATTCAAAAGAAACTTCAATGAGCACTAAAAAGACTGCTCATCACTTCATTTGAAACTCATTCAGTCAAATGTGTTGCACAAATTTACAACCTTGGTTTTCATCCATTGAAAAACATATCAGAGGTGAAAAGTAAAAGTAACTAAAAGTAATAGTAACGTTCTACAAGTATGCATGAAACTGACCTCCAGGTAGGGCACCAGACGGCACGACGCTCCCCCGAGCAGGCGTCTCGAGGTCAGCTCGTGGAAGACCACCACCGGCAGGCAGAAAAAGAGCACCAGGAAGTCCAGCAGGGCCAACCCGGCCAGGATGCAGTTCCAGGTGCTTTGGAGGTACACGTTGTGCCACACGGTGCACATGAGCGCCAGGTTGCCCACCATGCCCACCGAGAAGAGGGCCAGGGCCAGCAGCAGCAGCGCGTAAGCCCAGTACGAGCCGCCGGAAACGGGCAAGAGCGGCCGCGGCGGACCCGGGGAAGACGGGGAGTTCGCCCCGAGCGCGGTGGTGCCCTTGGTGACCCGCGGGGTCGTGAAGTACCCGCTCGGGTCTTCTCGTCTGCGACGAGCCTCGTCTAGACTCGATCCGGGGAAGAGCCCCCGAGGGACCGCCGCGGCTTGCTCGCCCCGGCCGAGGTGCGCCGCCCCGGTGGAGGGCGGCGGACGTACGTTGGTCCGGAGCTCCGCCGAGCCGACAAAAACAAGCAAAGTCAAGAAAAGCGCGCTCATGTTTACCAATAAACTAACAAATCCGCCTCGTCGACACTTTTCCTCCTGCAAATGTCAACTTTTTACCCGAAAATGCCCGTTCAACGTCAACACCTGCCTCGCGTGCGAGGATGCAAAAAGTTGGGACCAGCCGCGTTAAGTTACCGCTGGGAAAGATTTCCGTATCCGGTTGGACCTATCGAAATAAGAGCGCTCAAACAAACACAGGAAGAAATTCAGTCACGTTAACGGAAATAATACAACACGCTTGCTGATTAGTCGGAACCTCTATTATACTCTAGTTTTATATGTTTGATAACATTTCCATGGCATAAAGTTGTCTATTTGGGCTCTTTTATGTGTGTACTGTACACACAAATGTTGCCCCCCCATCCTCCAAAAACAACCAAAAAAAAAATAAACAAAACAGAAAAAATGTTTCATGTGAATGAAATTATAAGTGATAATTTTACGAGACAATAGAAATGTTTATTAGAACATAAGCTGCATTTTTAGGACAAATTAAACATTTACAACTGAATTTTTTTGAGAACAAAATGAGCAAAAAAGCTAATTTTTCAAATATGAGACATTTTTTTTAAAATTATTTTTCGTTTACAATAGCAATTTTAAAAGAAAAATAAACTAAAACAGAAAAAAATGAAAGACGAGAACACTAATTTTTTGGGAACATAAAGGCATCATGTTATAAGTTATGAAGTTATGATCAAAGCAATAAATGACAAAAAAAATCCATATTTTGATACAATTTGAGGTAGTAATGTTCAATTTGATGAGAACGAAGCTCTACATTGACTACATTGAATTTTACAAAACTAGAAATGAAAAATTCAGGGAAAAAAAAAAGTCAAGCTCCTGGTCAGTCATGATTTCAAAAATGACGTTCTATGTAATGTGCATGTAAAAATCTTCACTAGGGTAATTTCATTGTATTTTTTTTAATACACCGTGTATGTGAGAGTATTGTTGAAAAATTCCTCGAGTGCGGAAGTGTAGAAACAAGCGAACATACAAATTTTATTTGACATGATCTCCGAAAAGATGGTTGAAGGTACAAAGAAAAACTGTGATGACATGTGGAAGACCTCAATTGGCTAAATAAATGCCAAAGAGATGATACATTAATGTCCATCCATGTCTTGTTGGACTGATATCACGTTTCATTTTCATACCAGGCTCTCGAAAAGACATTATTATGCTCTGTGTGCAGATTTTTCTGTTTGTGTGAGGTTGAACGCGATCAAGTCTTTGGGGATTTCAACTTCCTGCGGGCGTCCTTGTGTTTCTTGCGGTACTCCTGAGTGCGGACAAAAACAGAAAAACGACAACGACTCCGTCAGCAGACGTTCGATCGGACGCCACGAAAACATCGCCGTGCGTTGGGTCACCTGTCTGAGCGCCGTCCTCCTCTCGTCCCACTCGTGCCGCCCGGCCTCCAGCTGGCACGAACGACGGAACCAGCGGGGACCCTCTGAAACACAACGAGTGGAAATCATCACACATGACACCCACGCACACATAAAACAACATGCACACGCGTTCAAAACAAAAAATATATACAGAATAGAACAGTCACGCACATTTGCAAAATGTACGGGTGTGGTCAGTCATGCCCGCAGATATAAAGTTACAGGGTGTGTGTTCTGTTTGGAATTATGAGTGTACCCTCTAAGAGCAGAGGGGGGCGCTGTCAGGTAAACTAGGAAGTAGAAGTAGGCTGAGCACTGATCTAAAAAAGAAGACTGGATGGCTCATTGGCCACCAAAACTGAAGTCACCATCCGCCATCTTGATACTCCCAAAACAACCGTGCCGACCTTTGCGGCGTTAATGGCCAGTTTCGTGGCTGTGAGAAAACATTCCACACGTAAATTAGAAATATCATATCACTGTGACTGCAGAATATGTACACAACCCAAAACATGCACATACATGGAAAAAAAACAAAAATAAACCACAAGCGTACACACAAATTGTAACCAGAATAGACACAAAACACATGCACACAACAAAAGTACGCAGACAAAAATACACAAGGACAGACAAAATCCTAACACACATGCAGACACACTACCTGTCAATCTGGTGTCATCAAGGCGGAAGAAGAAGAAATTGTTGGTGGAAGGAACAAGTTGCTCTCTGCGGACAAAAACAAAAGTCATCCTCATCTTCCTCTTTTGTGTTTACTCTCCATCAGTTGTCATATTTTGCCAACACATTCTCAAAAGACATTCGAACACCCCTGCCCCATCTGCAGTTGAGTAATCAAAGTGCGCTTCAGGCGGCTTTCCTCACGTTGTATTTTGAGGCGCCGCGTTGTTGCTTTCCACCTCTCCTCCCTCGTCTTCCTCCTCCTCGTCCTCGCTGCTGTCTTGAAGCCGGGTGTCTTGTTGCCACGGCAACACCTGAGCGGCCCGGATGCTCTCCGCCTTGTACTCTGAACGTCGTCGTCGGCGTCGTCCCATCAAGTTAACAGAAGAAAGTAAATGGCAAACCCAAACAGCACGGAGGGGAAAAAATACTCAACATTTTCAGAAGTGAAGTTGGACTGAACACAATTTGTACAAAATAAAAGGGAAACAGGAGAAAAAGATCCCGAGATGAAAGAAAATAAAAAATAAATATTTAACAAAACACAATTGAAACATTGAAGAAAAAAAGTCCCCAATCCTTTTTTTTAAATTTTCAGGAAATGAAATAATAATCATAAAAAAAAAGACCAGAAAAAAAACAAAGATTTTTTTTTTTGTAATGAAAAGGAAGTCACACTTTTACAATAATGGAGTCCAAATTTAGAAAAAAAAAAAAAAATCAAAATTTAACGACATCCTCATCTTGAAACTGTAAAGATTTAAATTTACTGTTATTTTAAGTTATTTTATTTATTTTTAGAAATTTTACAATACAAAAATTGGAATTTCATGAGAATAAAATTGAAACCCTACGAAAATAAAAACTTTCTGTGACAATTTGGCTCCACGGATGCCGAACTGAAAAAGATGTGGCGGAGGTCAATTTTGTACGAGTGCAAAAAAACGTACCCGCGTGTTGACTGGCTGTCTGGATTTCGTCGCCAAAGAAGGAGAAGACGAAGCCGGTTTGTTGTTCCGCCTCGGGCCGCTCTTCATCCTTGTCTTGGTCGTCCCGGTCCCAGCAGGTCTCGGGCAGGTCCGCGGCCCGCCGGTGGCTGTCGCCGTCGGGTCCGAACATGGCCTTCAGGTCGCCCGACACGTCGTAGAAGATCTCCTTGGAAACCTCCGGAAGCTTCTGAGCCTCCTCGCGCTTCTTCCGTCGGGTTGACTTGCTGCCAAAGAGCGCAAGCAGACGTCAGGTGTGCGCTCAAAGCGCCTCGACGGCAAAAGATGATGTCGCAGGTTTCCAAAGCGCTGCTCATCACCAAGTGAGACCTTTCGTCATACCTCAACTTGGACCAGTCAAATACAGTCGTACCTCTAGTTGCGAACATCTCTAGTAACAAAAAATTCAGGTTACAAAACGCCTCCTCGGAAAAACATTGCCTCTAGTTAAGAAGGAAAATTCAGGATACAAAAGGCAAAAATAGGCGCAGGGATTCGCAGCCCACAAATTCCTCCGAACGTAAACATCCGTTTTCTTCCCATATCTCAAAAAACATGCAACATTAATTGGAGGCTCCAAATTGCCTCGAGGTGTGATTGTGAGTGTGGCTCTTTGTCTCTATGTGCCCTGCGATTGGCTGGCAACCAGTTCAGGGTGTGCCCCGCTTGCCTCCTGTCCGTTGACAGCTGGAATAGGCTACGGCACTCTAATAGACTCTTGTGAGGATAAGCAGCTAAGCAAATGGATGGATGGTAAACATCCTGTATCTTGTCTCTTTTCCTTCTAAACTGTTTTGAGAGTTTAGCTTGATCAAAATTCATTAAATTATGAATAATCTTAAAATGAGCACGAATTTACTTTACTGTGGTAAAAAAAGAGCATTTTCCAAGTTTTGCCAAGTTTTCAGCTTTACCTGCAACTCATCTACTAATAATCTTGGCTTGTCTGCGTGTTCGCCAAGGACGTCTCAAAGACGAACACAGCGTACGTACATATACGTGTATATCATTTTATCAACTTTTGTTTTAAGGTGAGGTTAATAACGTATGTTAGCTCCCTCTATGAGACCAGGAGATTTCCCAGTCAGCGTCTCCCACGTACCCGGAGTTCCCCTGTTAGTAACGCATGCGCATTCATCACAAGAAGACTTTTCAGCACGGGGGAGCGCTCGGACCGTCACGCCGGCCCCCTGAGTGACGGCGGCACGACCTGGTCGCTACCTGTCCTGGTCGCCGTCCACTTTGCGTTCAAAGGCGGCGTGTTCTTCTTTGCTGGGGTCGTAGTGCAGCGCCGACACGTCTCTGCAGAGCACAAGTGGACACCAGATGAATATTTACAAGCGCGTGCGTGCTGTGTGCGAGGCAGGCGCGTGGGCGGGGCGGACCTGAAGGTTTTGGTCTTGGCGGCGGTCCTTCCGCTGTTGCGTTGCGGTCCCAGGAGTTCCTCCACGATGGACATGTTCCTTTTCTTCTCCTCCTGCAGAACGTCCTCATCCACCGCCACGCTCGTCCCTGCATCGTCGTTGACACAAACAACAACAACGTGACGTTTACCATCCACACAGGAGACTTTGGCAGCAAATAGCCTCCGGGGATAAAAATAAAATAAAATTGAAAAAAGTAAACATTTCACAAGAAAAACAGTCCCAATTTTAGCAGAACAAAATTAATAAAATTTAAGACATTAACGCCCAAATTTAGGAGAGTAGCATTTTTAAAATTACAAGAAAAAAATGGCTCTAATTTTAGGAAAATATTGTCATCATTTGGAGAGAAAAAAATTCAAAAAAGGATAAGAAAAAGAAAAAAAATCTTCATTTTTGTAGGATAAAATTTTAATAAATTAACGAAAAAAACCTTATAATTTAAGGAGAACAAAATTGAAATGCAAATCATATTCCCCCAATTTGAGGAGAATAAAAGGAAAAAAATAAAGAAAAAAACAGCTCTAATTTTAAGAAGAAAATTGTCATCATTTGGAGAAAACAAAATCGAAAAAAGATAAGAAAAAGAAAAAAACCCTCATTTTTGTAGAATAAAATTTTAATAAATTAATGAAAAAAATCTTATAATTTAAGGAGAACAAAATTGAAATGCAAATCATTTTTCCCCAATTTGAGGAGAATAAAAGGGAAGAAAATTACAAGAAAAACAACAGCTCTAATTTTAAGAAAAAAATTGCCATCATTTGGAGAAAAATAAATTGAAAAAGGATAAGAAAAAAAATCCTCATTTTTGTAGGATAAAATTTTAATAAATCAATGAAAATTTTTTTATAATTTAAGGAGAACAAAATTGAAACGCAAATCATTCCCCCCCCCAATTTGAGGAGAATAAAAGGAAAGAAAATTACAAGGAAAACAACACGAAAGTCCAAAATTGGTGGGATTTATTTTACATGGGGGAAAAAAGTCGTAACTTTAGGAAAGAAAACCCCAGTTTCATGAGAAAGTCATCAGTTTGTGAGAAAAAATATATCTGAAATACTTTTTGCGACAAAAACACCATATAAAAAAAGTCCACATGATGTGGAAGTAAATTTGGAAATTCAAACCAATCAAATCATAATATCACTAATAATAATAGTATAAAAATCACTGTCAATTTGAGACGAAAAAAGTGATTTCTGAATAATTGTGATTAAATATTTCACTTATCGTTGACATGATCTGACCTTCCTCTCCCTCCCCGTCGTCCTTTTCTTCCTCCTCCAGGAAGCGAGAGTCCATCCGGAAACGTTCGTCCGCGCCGAAGCGAGACTGCAGCTCCATCAGCTGAACCACACATGCAGGTGCACACAAACGAAATCAAGTCAGTACTGATCCGGGTCCCACTGAGTTCTCGCTTAGTGGATGAACTTCTCACCTTCTGTCCGGCTCGTCCTTCAAACTGAGGCCTGATGTCGAACCTGTCGCCATCTTCCTCTTCGTCATCCTCATCTTCGCTGCTGTCGAAAAGCCGAGGGGCTGACGCCTTTTCCCGCTCCTGAACGCAACACGTGAGTAACCCACGTGAAAAGGAGCTTGCCGACCCGTTTGGAAGTAGTCGTCGTCAAAAGTTCGCAGTTCACCTCATCTTTAGTCGGGACGCCGTCATCGGCTGCCGCCTCGTCGTCGGACTCCGATCGCAGGTCCCGGCCCAGAGGAATCTTGGAGTTGGCGACAGTCGTCTGCTCATCGTCTGAATCAAAAACAATGTGTTTTCCTGTTCTCGCAGTCACAGCGTCCTGATTGATAGGGAATCAAAATGAAGAACCAATATCGGAAATCAATAAAAAGGTATCATTTTACAAGGATCAAGTTGTGATTTTACTATAAAGAAAAAAAAAAAACACAATTATCTGAGAAGCAGTTTTCAACACAATAAGGGAAAAAAAAAGTCATCATTGTGGTCAAAAAGGTCATAAAACAAAGAAAAAAAAAAATCAAAATTTTCTGAGAAGCAATTTTAACCCTCTCTGGACTAAATAACATTTTGCAGAGAGAAAAATCTGATACTTTCAGAAAAATTATATTCTGGAGTTAAAATTTTCGATTATATTAAACCTGTTGCGAATTTGCAACCACTGCCCGGTCACGGTTAAACATGATTAAAAAAAAAAAAAAAAAAAAATTCTGAGAAGCAGTTTTAAACATGATATGGAAAAAAAAGTCATAATTGTGGTTCAAAAAGATCATAACACAAAGGAAAAAAAAATTAATCAAAATTTTCTGAGAAGCAGTTTTAAACACGATAAGGAAAAAAAAGTTATAATTGTGGTCAAAAAGATCATAACACAAAGGACAAAAAAAAAAAAAATTCCGAGAAGCAGTTTTAAACACGATAAGGAAAAAAAGTCATAATTGTGGTCAAAAAGATCATAACACAAAGGGAAAAAAAAAAAAAAAAAAATCAAAATTTTCTGAGAAGCAGTTTTAAACACGATAAGGAAAAAAAAAGTCATAATTGTGTTCAAAAAGATCATAACACAAAGGAAAAAAATAAAATCAAAATTTTCTGAGATGCAGTTTTAAACACGATAAGGAAAAAAAAGTCATAATTGTGGGCAAAAAGGTCATAACACAAAAAAAAAAAAAAAAAATAAAAATTTCTGAGAAGTAGTTTTAACCCTCCCTGGACCAAATAAAATTTTGCAGGGGAAAAAAAATCTGATACTTTCAGAAAATGATACTCGACTTAAAATTTTGGATTATATTAAACCTGTTGCAAATTTGCAACCCCTGCCTGGAAAGAGTTAAACACGATAATGAAAAAAAAAGTCAATTGTGGTCAAAAAGATGATAACATGAAAAAAAAAAATTCTGAGAAGCAGTTTTAAACACGATAAGGGGAAAAAAAGTCATAACTGCGGTCAAAAATGTCATAACATAAAGAAAAAAAAAATCTAAATTTTCTGAGGAGTTTTAAACACGATAAGGAAAAAAAAGTCAATTGTGGTCAAAAAGGTCATAACATTGAGGGAAAAAAAAAAAAAAAAAATCAAAAATTTTGAGCAATAATTTTGAAGAAAAAAAAGTGCTAATTTCACAAGAATAAAATTGAATAGTCGCAAGAAAAAAAGATCGTCAATTTCACGATGAAACAATTTTAGCGCAATGACAAGTCAACAAGCAACTGACCACGTTGGCTAGCGCCCCCTGGATGAGCTTCTTGTGCTCCTGCGCCTCCTTCAGCCTCTGCTGGACGGCAGCCAGTCTCCTCGCGTTGTCCTTCCTCTGCCGCTCCTCTTCCTCCTGGGCGCTCAGCTTCGGGCGCCGCGCCGCATCGACGGGTGTCGTTTCCTCCTCCCCTGACGAGGAGGACGACAAAGAACCCTCCGACGGCTCCTCTCCTGCCTCATTTTTCTCAGGAGCGTCCGTTTCACTCAGCGCCTCCTCGTCGAGCATTCCGCTGCCCCGAAATGGGGGAAGCGTTGTGGCGGTGACCTTTTTCCCTTTATTTGTCGCCTTGTTGGGATGTGGTTCGTCCCACCATTTGATGTCGCGGCCCCCCAGCAGCGAGGCCAGGATGTCCTCGGGCACGGTTCCTTTCTTGGGGACGCGTGCCGCCGGGACTTTGGGACCACGGGGCGCTCGCTCCTCGGAGGTTTGCCGGGATTCCTCTGCCAGCTTCTGGAGGTCGGCCATGGAGATTTCCAGACGGGTGACGTTGGAGAACATGGCCTCGTAGTCGGAATCGGCAGAGTCGACGTGCTCGTCTTCCTCCTCCTCCTCCTCCTCGTCTTCTTCGGCAAGAATAGTTGAGTCCTTCGCCCTCTCGTCCATTCCTGTCCTTTCTTCCGAGATGTTCTCCTGATGAGGAGGAGAAGGTTTCCAGGAAGTGGAAATTTCCCCCGTGTCCATCGAGTCCTCCTGCGCTTCCTCCTTGGAAAGGAGAGCAGTTTTCTTCTTCTTCGCAACCCGCTCTTCTCTGTTCCTCTTCTCCTTTCCCGTCCTTCCGCCAGAGTTGCACTCCAGAGGAGGAAGAGGATGTTTCCTTGAAGCGAAGAGTTCATCCGTGTCAGCGGAGTCGTACTCCTGCTCGTCTTCGTTGTTCGTTGGTCTTCCTGGAATTATGGAGAAAGTTGGATTGTATTATAGTACGGACACCAAATATGCAGAGCAGCAGTCTTTATTTTTGTTCGTTTTTTTTTTTTTTTTAAACCTATTCTAATCTACCCTAGAGATCGTCAAGCAGACATTGAGCTCGTTGCAGAGTTTAAAAAAATATAAAGGAACAAGATGCGTAGTAAACAAAGAAGTAAAAAGTCGGATCAGCACGCAAAAATGCGGGCATTCTTTCGTGGACTGAAGTGCGTTCCTTCATCTGCACCCCAGAGCCTGTTTTAAGTCTACTGCCCCCAGGAAGGTGGAAGATCATATTCAGACGTGATTTGACTGCATCAAAAAAAAAAAAAAAAAAAAAAAAAGAAAAATAGCCGGAGCATGATTAAAGGATGATCACTAATTTTAACGTGCAAGTTTTATAAATTGTATTGTGAATTAAATATATCTAGTACATCTATAAATAAATGCTATTCTGGTTTCAAAATGTACACAATATGATCGTTTATTATTTAAGTGCATACCTTTAACCCCCAAAAATTACAAATTCAACTAACTACTAAATTGAATTCATATTTGTATCATTCCATGCAAGCGTGCTTTCATAGCGTGTATATCGTATCCATTCAAAAACGTTTTAATTTCCTGTTTTAGTAAGTGATTGAAACGCATGAATTTGACAATAATTATTAACGTATGTGCTGTTATCAGTAAATAATACAGACATTTTTACAAGTAATTGCTTCTGAATTCTCACCTTCTGCAACTGGGGTTGGTTGTTGGCCTTGGGTTGACATCTTATTGTAGCAGCTATGGAAAAGTTCGTTTTCGTTGCTTTCGGCTGTTTGACGTGTTTTTTTCACTTTGCGCGAACTTCCAATCCCTTCAAAACTCTTGATATATAGTCAATAGTATCCAGACCTGATGTGCACAATGCTTTACCAGGTCGATCGATTTTGCGAAGGAACTCTCTTAACAAAGTGGTAACTTCCTTCATTCCAACTGTATCGACGATTTCTGGTTCCATCCAATCCCATCGGATCTTATTTTTCGACATATGTGTCAAATTCTTTCACTTGAGAGGAGTCTTTCCTCTCGAGCGCCGCCATTGTGTTTACTTGCAAATGGCCCCATAAACTGCCCCGTATACAACACGCGTTTTCATTGGTCAGGAGAAACACATTCGACCAATCGACAGACTTGTATCTAATTTTCCACCTCGCTTGCAAATGTCGGACCGGAATATGAACGAGTTTGGATTCTGGAATGGGATACGGTCAGAATATTGCAGAGAATATTTTATTTAAATCAATGCAATTTAAAAAGACAGAGTTCTGCCTTTAAACAGAAAAATCACATCTGATATCGCGTGTTTTGATTTGGTTAACTGGCCCGCCGATGGCCGACTCGTACTGACGCCGCAGGTCACGTTTGGCCCTTAACACTCACCGACTGCCCGACAGCCGCAAAACGAGAGGAAGACATGAATATTGGATTTACCGCCACGCTTCTGCCAGGAGTCTCCAGCCGCGACCAAGAAGTCGTCCCCCACCACTTCCAGGTGGTCTTCTTCCGCGTCCTGGCCCGGTGCGTCGTAGGAAGGCCGCTCAAGCGCCACCAGCCGCCGCATCTCCTCGTCCGAGTCCACGTCGCTCTCCTCGTAAAGTCCGCGTCCTCTCCTCTGAGCTTGCCGTTGATTGTTTGCCGGTCTGAATCCGTGCGTCAGCTGATGACTCTCCGGCTTAGCGGCGATGAAAACCTGTTTCGGTCTGAGATGGAAGAAGCGGTCAAGAAAACTTGTCCCAGAAAGAGCAGTGCACCATGGGAAACAATAAAAAAGGTGTGCAACCTGGCGTCGTTCATATCTTGGAGGGATTTGGCAACATCTGCACGAGTCTTCTTTGGCTTTGGGGGCTGATACGGCGGGAACTCTCCACGCCTCTTCTTGCTGATGTCGTTATCTCCGCCGTCGACCCGCCAGGTGAGCTGGGCCACGGGGGTGGGGGCGTCACCGCCGTCGGTGGGGGGGGCCAAGCGGCGGATGTTGTGGCTGTACTTAGACGGGTCGTACTTGACGGTGCGAGCTTTGTTGCCTTTGTGACAGCGCAGCTGCATGACCGGCAGCACGCGGCCAAATTTGCTAACCACCCAGTTCTGGACGGGAAAAAAAAAAACAATCAACGTGTTGGGCGACAATCGACCGACACTACCTACCACCCCACCGTTCTCTACCCAACATACTCGAACATATCTATCCACCCGCTCATCAATTTACTATGGTCCTTCCTACGCCGATTCTTCCTGTTATTGCTACATACATATTCCTACTTTCTCCCAAGTCCTGAATCTGTATTGACAAGGCATTATAGAGACATTTGTTACTATTTCAGTTTCTTTGCACACCTAGTAAAGCTCACAAAATGGACAAAAGTATTAAGACAGACCTCTCAATAAATTACTGTAATTTCCAGCCTACAAGCTGCGACTTTATTCACACGATTTCAACCCTTGCGGTTTATGCGGTGATGCGGCGCTAGCGTTAGTGCGGCGCCAGCGTTAGCGCACCTGGTTCTAAGCCTCGGTCACTGATCTGACAATAAAGACTGGGTAGCGCATACACATCGAGCGGTATGTCGATTGGTTGAAGCCAGTTGGCCGCCATCTTGGTACTCCCAAACCGTGTGGAGGACACGATTTATAGGTTGGATTATGACGGGGTTTTCCTCAAAAGTTTGGCATGTAGAATTAAAATTGGTCGCGTGAACTTGACATTTTTTCAGTTCTGGTGACATGAAGGATTTTTAATTTGACTTGATATACCAAAAAAGGCGAAGTGCAAAGGAAAGACATATAACATGACTATTTTATTTACTATTCATTCATCTATTTTTTGTTATTTACTTATATTTGATTTATTGTTTTATTTAAAAAAAATATTCTCATTTATTTATTTACATTGTGTTTATTTGTTCAAATATTTTATTCATTTATGATTTTATCTATTTATTTGCATTTATTTATTTTATTTTATTCTACTTACTGTGACTACGAAGAAACCTTGCATATTACCTGGGGCCCGATTTCCGTGACATGTTAACTTTTCCCAAAATACACTGTGAAGCACTATCATCATACGATAGCAAAAAACTATGCATTTTTTGTCATAAAAACATTCAATTTTAAGTCAATCAGTTCAATATGTTTTTGGAAATAAGGACTCGCAATGGGAAAATACACGCTAAAGGCATCGTTCATTTGTTATCTCTGCGACGTCCTGTTTCAGAATTTTAACTCGTTTCCTCGCATTTGAAAATCAAATTCAATTTGCAGTGTTCTGTACTATGAAATTCATCCAAAAATTTCACAATTTCAATTTGTTGCTTATCCACTGATGAAGTTTGGGAAAATATTTACATCGCTTTTTCGTGAAAAAAAACATCGGCCTATAAAAGGTGAAGCAGAGAGTGAACGGTGAACAACAACAACTGTAATCAAAACTTTGCTCAAGTGAATTAAGCTCATCAGAAAATAAAAAACCCTTTACAAACAAACTTTAGTGGTGTCAAAGTCAATCTTTCTAACTTAGTTACGCCGCACTAGTGGTAAAACACTTTCTGTGTACCGAGGCTTATAACCAGGTGCGCTCTGTAGGCCGGGAATTACGCTAACTAATGAATCAATCAGGAGCAGGACTAAATTCCTTGCTTCACCATGAATCTTAATTCTTGGGACATTTAGCATAATAGTATTCTTTCACCGTTGTTGGAAAACATCAGGTTTGGTTCACGACCATGGCACGGTTCATCTTATAATAGACACACCTTGTGCCCCGGTATTTCCGTGCCCGGCACAGCCGCCTTCATGGTGAAGTTGTCCACGCCGGCTTTGCTGAGAGACTCCAGCAGCTTGTCCGAGTTTTGTTGTTTGTCGTCTGCGTCTTGACGGGGATGCTGCTGCTCCGCTTGCCTCTCCCGGGCCAGCCTGTATACAAAAAACGTATACTTACCGGCCACGTTATAAAGCACCTGCAAATTGGGGCTGGGTCCGTCAAGAAAGGAGAGTTGATCAGCCTCTTGTGGACCTCGCTTACTTGTTCAGGAGACTCTCCTTCGCAAGTTCAATCTGCAGAGTTCCTCCTTTCCATTTGGATTTGTTCAACACTGTCATGCCTGAGGAGCAAAAAAATGCACAGCGTCACATGTTGTTAGTTTAAAAAAAAGTAACGTCATCTTTCTGTTAAGTTCACTTACACTTGTTCAAGTCTTTGTCAGAAATGTCTAGGTTGATGTAAGCAAAGGTTTTGTAGGGAACACCTGAGAAGGAACACCAGTTTGAGTTACATGCAACTAAAAATAAAAAAAAAAACATTGAAAATATGACACACTTTGCTATTATCACACGTGTTCACGAAAAGCTCGGCTCACCCTCGTCATCTCGTCTGGTCCGGAGTTCCACGTCCTCCACGTGTCCAAACTTCCCGAAGCGATCCGTCAGGTCCTTCTGGGTGACCGTGTGGCTCAAGCCGCCCACGTACAGTCGCGGCATCTCGCTGGACAGGAAAGTAGGTGAGCCATAACAGGCATTAAAAAAAATAAATAAATAAAAATCAATAAATGAATATTATAGTGTAACATAAATTTATAAACACAATGATATTCATCATAAAAAGTGATGTACTACTAAAGTGCCTGCTTGCATGAAAGTTATTGAAGAAATATAGTTGACTTTTTGACAGCTTGGCCCAACTAATTAATCGTCTAATTTATAGAAATTATACATACTTATTTATATATTGGCATAAATATGTATTACAGGTTGATTTTACAATAAATGTTGTAAATAATAAGCCAGCAAAATAAAACGACAATGTTGTGATTTGATGGTCATCATTCAAGTGTACTCCTTCCTCGCATCTTTAAATTGATCAAGCTAAAGTAAAAACTTAACAAAACAACTCAAAGTAAAATGCTTTTCGAGACCCAAAACGATCTAATTGTGACGTACAGTCATTCACATGGTCAGAGAAATTGCTGAAATGTTTACCTCACATGGAAACAGCCGGTGCTACATTGAAATGTGCTCGACACGCCGGTCCGGCCAACATTACGGTCCGCTGGTGTTTCCCTACCACTCGATATTTCCGCCACAGCCGTAACAAAGTTATAAGTTACCAAAATAGATAAACAGTCACGAAAGTCTTAAAATACAAAAAAAAAAAAAAAAAACCCAAAAACTTGAAATACAATCACCAAAAATGTGCAATAGCACGTGAATGTAGGGCTTAATTACGCGATAAAGATGCGACCAATTGCTTCATTGAAGAGGGGAGCCCCAAAATGTCTATCTTAAGTGGCTTTTTTTTATAGTGGCCCGTTAGTGCTTATAATGGAGTCCTAGTAGCTTTACAGTTCTATCTATGCTACTAAATTAAATAACTGCGCTGTAATCACAATCTGACATATGTGCTTCTCATTCAACTCAGTTTGAAACCCTCTTTGACGCAAAGTGGTAGCGTCCACAAGGCGCGAGCCTCCAAATTGCTCTCGTTAGGGGTAAAAATCGACAACTCATCAAGTAAGTGACACTTTTGTCTATTTCATGTTAAATATATTAGTGAGGGGTTGAAGCTTGTAGCGTGACGAGTAAACGTTCAGTATTTTGAGGTAACATTGTCAGCGAATGCTCTGGTCAAAGCCTTTAAAGGTGGTCGGCGTCTAAATTTAGCTAGCAAAAACATCAGCTACAGCCACTATTTCTACGGTTAAGTCAATCTTAACTAAGTAAACTACACAATTTATGTAGAGTATATTTTGTATTTTCAGTTTTTAACAACAAGCTGCGGGCGCCTGGATACTGCTTTGGGAACTTTGCAGTCATTGGCTACCCAATTACGTCATTCAATGTCGCCTTGACCCACAATAAATAATGCCCATACGGTTGAATTGCTACCAGATATCTTTAATGTGTGTGTAAAGAGAATTGTTTTTCAACATAAGTCTATTTGTCATGATTACGACGACTGTGCTGTGCTTTCGTACCCAGGTCATGACAGTAAATTATATCTATTTTTGCACATGTCTGGATCTTTCCATCAGAATGGAGGAGGAAAGAATGAATGAGCAGAACGCAGAGGAGGTAAAGACGTTGGAGGAAGTAAAGATGTTGGAGGACAACATCCGGCATCTCCAGGCAGAAGTGGCGGACCTGCAGCGACAGCGTCACAGCCTGCAGGAGGACCTCAGCCAACCCATGCGGGACGCACTGTGAGTTGTATTTTTTTAGTAAAATTCTTACATGCCACTAGAAATTAAAACCGCTTGAGAATTTCACGTCACTTTTGTCACGACCCAAAGGAATCACAATTTTTGATTCTGTCATCAGCATAGTATTCAAAGACATCCAATATGTACTGTACCAGGTTGCAAGGTGTGAGTTTTTTTGTTTGTGGTCACCAGAAATATTCTGCTTGTATAACACCATTCATGTGGCTCTAACACATTCATGTCAGTTGGTTATATTTGATTGGTTTTGTCATTTTTCGCTTGTGCACCTACGTCATAAAATCATGTGACTTTTGTTTACATAGCCATATTGCCGGTCTAGAAAAGCATTGTTCAATGCTAAGTCGGTTGGAGACGACACGAAAATATGTCTTTATACTATGACGCCCAGAGTCTTGTCGGATACCGTTAGACATTTAGAAGGTGAAAATAAATGAACGTACGTGGAAAAAGTAGATAAACTTTGCATAGGGGACCTGTATTTAATGCCAAGATCGATGTTTTGGACTGTTAATTCGCTTCCGCTTGTCTTGGACAACTGGATATACACATGGATCTGGTGAGTAAGTCGTCGAAATTTACACGGAAAAGTTTGAAAGCATATAAAAGTCTGGACGCATACAAATACTTCGTTGTTGGATCTGTTCTCTACCAGGAATAAATCCCACATAGTGACGGGTTGACAGCTCGTGAACACGGAAGTGTGTTCGGCCACACATGAACCTTTGCCGGAATCCATCGATCTTTTCAGCTAGTATTCAATACAAATACCAATATTTAAAAAAAAAAAAAAATACCCCTGTTTTTACACAAACTCGCGATCATTAACTTTGATTGGAAAAACAAAAAAAGGGCAGAGTCGTCTCCCCGGAACGTACACAGAAGCGATTGCACTTAACCTCCGTAATCCTCTGCAACAGATTTTTCTTTTTTTTAATACGCTTTGTTCACAGATGAGCCAACTTGGCATTATAAATACTTTTTGGTAATTTGAGAATGAGAAGAATAATTCCTACCTGAAATGAAGCGATCGCTACACAGGTGTGTGTGTATCTTGGTTGGGCACCATCCGTCATGGTTAATTGCCAAAAGTCATTGATATTTTCTGGTCTTTTCAGCTGGTATTCCATAGAATGATATCTTTGAATATCTGTCTCGTCTGTAGTGACAACCAACAGCACAACGGGTCTCGGGTATTGTAAATATTCTCCGATTCAAAGTCTCCCACAATGTCGAGCAGCTCCGTTTGACCGGCAACATGGCGTTGTGAAAATGGTGACGTCACGTGCACGAGCTCCATAGCCCAGAAGTACCGTAAAGATGCTCCAAAGCGAACCCCTCACTAGAAGCGTAGTGATGGCCATCTGCGTGTTACAGATCGCTTTTGTGCGGACGCAAGCTAAAAGGGGGCGCCCATCAGGTCCTGTCCAGTCTGAGGGAAGAGGTGGACCAGCTGGAGGATGAGCTGCGGCGTCAGAGCCGCATGAACGGCATCAGTTTGAAGAGCTGCACTTCACGCACACTTCAAAGCGGTACGCAGCAAAAAAAAAAAAAACAACTTCAAAAAATTCATCCACAGTCGAACACTTTGCTCGTCAGCCATTGTCAGGGGTTTTCAGATAGACCACCTGACTTTTCCTTGTGAGAGTCACACAACATAAACTCCAAAGAAAGAGTATAGAAACTTACATCCATCTTACAGTACTTGTAAACTCTTAAATAAGTTGATGCACAAACTGTTCAGCCCTTTACATTATTTTTCTGGCATTAGTTCTTTGTTTTATGATTAAAATTATGTGCAGTCCTATTAAAAAAATATATATATCTTTACAGTATGATTGGCAATTAAATGTTGTGTTTGTCTTTTTTTAGGCAGCACAAAGTCAGTGCAGATGTGTGTCTTTGGTCAGTGCTCAGAGTTGGAGTTCCAGGTGGAGTTCCAGCTCTCAGAGGTCAAGGTGAGTCCTAATCAATGTTGACTTTTAAGTTATTCTCATTTAAAAAACCAAAATCTATTTCTGTCGGTCAAGCTGTCTCACTATAATAAATTGCTTTATGGAGTATATTTGAGATCTAGTTCTGCATTTGGCAAAACAGGTTCAAGTAGTCCCTTCTGGCTCGGGTAAATGGCAAAGGGGACTGTGGCAAAGGGTGTGTAGCAACTTGAAACATTGTCTTTTGTTTACCACAAGATGTCACCACAGAGCCAGCAAAGACGACAATGGCCGATCTTTTGACATATATCATATTTGTATGAACAAATTAATCTGGAATCTGAATATCCCAAATTGAAAAATTGCAGCTCATTTTGTGTCCATGTCATTGCAATCCCTTTCTACTTTAAAAAAAAAATCATCTTGCGGGCCTAATTAAACCTATTTGTGGGCCGGATCTGACCTGCGGGCCATATGTTTGACACCCAGCTTTACAGTATTTTCCAAGTTAACGGGTGCTAGTGTTTCATCTGGCCGAAAGGTGGCGACAGAGCTTCATTTTTATTGGTGCTGAGTGATGACTTTAGCAGCTAACCTCTGGTATACGTTTCAACACTGTCATAAAAAAATATTACCGTAAAATGATATGAAAGTATCACTGAATGACCTTTTGTGTATCCAAAGTATTCATCATCAGAGTTTAACAGGGAGTACACCTTCTTCGCAGACTCCTTCCTCTCACACGCCGCTCTGCTCCTTCCAAAATTTAATCGTTTTCATTACTCAGCTATATTATGTCGCATGGAGAGACAGCCATTATTCACATTGCTGCTGCTATTTTAATATGACTTTAATAAAATTTTTTTTTGTTCTCCACCACATGATGATGGAGTGCCTAAGTGTTTGCTCAGAAATGTAACACACCAAAAAGATGCCTAGAGGAAGGCTTCAATGTTTTTAAGGGGAAACTTAGCTGTTGTGTGTTCCTTTTTTTTTTTTTTTTTGAGAGAGAGTGATATGTAGATGAAAACATCTTGGTTCAGAATTCATTCTTTTAGGATACAGTGGGACATCTCAACTGGAACAGCAAAGTTGGCAAAGCTTACTGGATGTTACACATGAAATGTCAGCGTAACTCACTGGATCTTAGTTCTGCAAGTGAGAGAGGATTATCCAGGCCTTTTTCATGGTGTTTTTTTTTTTTTTTGAACAGATTTAAAAAAACAAAATTAACAGAGTCTCAGGGATTCATGGTTGAGGTTGAACAAGAAGTCAGGCATATATCTTTGAAACTGCAATTTTGGGGTGAATTATAGCACCTTGTGACAACCTTACGATAAAGAGCTGCAGAGTTGGTTTTTTTGTTTTCTGTTTTTTACCTTTTTACTCTTGGAACGGTGTTTGATTTCATAACGCTCGGCATGATGCAATACGACCTAATGGATGGCAGTTTTTCTGGTCTTTGCATTGATGCTGTGTGTGTGTGTGTGTGTGTGTGTGTGTGTGTGTTGTGTGTGTGTGTGCCTACTGCACATTCACCCATTCACAAGTGCAGCGCAATGACACTGTAAAATGTAAAACCTCGAACACTAGCAAGGGAGTGAAAACATTTGAGAAACATATTACCCTCTGCGAGCGCTGCTTGAAAAGTGCTGTGTACTTTTAAGGAAATGCAAGACCTACATTCTCCTGGGTTTGTCGTATTATAATACATTACAGTGAGAGCCTTTATAAAGTCACTGATTTGACAGGCGCGTATGCCCCCGTGCGCTATCGCACTCTGAAATCTGCACAGTTGAGGACGAAAAATCATGCGTGTAACATTTGTTACAACTAAAAATACATAGATATTGAAAGACGTCACTTTTGTGTAGTCTCGACCAATGTTCCATCTAAGCTGCGCCATTGCGCACTTGTCGCACACTCTCAGCATGCATGAAAACCGATCTCGCCACAGCCTGACATCTTTTTTTTGTTCTTTTGTTTTTGAACGGAAGCACAAGTTTTCAACGAGCTGCTGCTCAGCCTACTTCTACTTCGTAGTTTACCTGACACCGCCCCCCTCCGCTCTTAAAGGAGTAGACTCAATTACGAACAGATCACACACCCACACCTTTATATCTGCGGGCATGTCTGGTGGACCACACCCGTACATTTTTCAAATGTGAGTGACTGTTTATAACTAAAGATTTGCTGCCGTTTTCTGATTGAACGTCTGGTTTAGTCGATTAACGAAAACACTAATCCTTTTTTATACAAAGTGTGGGTCGGTGGATTGTGCTTTCACCCCAGTAACCCTAAATTTAGCTGCTTTACAAGTTCTGATTTTGTTTTAGAATTTTGTATGTTTTTACATTTGTTGATGATTCTGCTGTATTGTCAAACTTAAAGATGTTATATTATTCAGGGAGTACAAAATGCTGTTGTTTGTTTCCCCTATATAACCTGTTTTGAAAAACCAACAAACATACTTGAACGGATGTAAAGGAGTGTACTTGTGTGTGTTTGTGTCACAGACGGGCGAGCGGCCCGAAAAGACGATCGACAGTCTGAATGTGGTGATGGGCGACTGCGACCTGCAGAACTCCAGCAGTTTCCTCTCTGGGTGAGTGTCATGTCTACTGCCTGGTCGCCTCATTCCGACGAACCGTGATGTCGCGACGTGCTGCCTCCAGCGTCTGCCAGAGAGAGGCGGGTTGCTTATGCAAGGTGTACTTCAAGGTTGCCTTTCTCCGGGCTCCTGCGAGAGCATCAGCAAGTCGTAGCAGATGTGCGAAGCTCGCCGTCCTCACCCGTCACATCTGGACAGTGCCTGTCTGGAAAACAGCTCGTGGAAAAACACAGTGGCTAATGAGTATGACACAGAGACGTTCACTCTCCGTCGTCGCACCCGGTTGGATTTATCCACAACCAAAGTGGCTTGATTTAGTGACGCCACGTTCTCCTCTCTTTGGAAGTGCCCAAGCCAAATGAGCCATAAACCCTGTGGACTCTCGGCTCAGAGTTGAAGAAAGTCATATGAGGCCTGTCGGGTTTTTTCCCCCCAGACTGGTAGTGTGAAGCCAAACCACCCTGAGGCCCTCCCGACACATACGCCTCTTTGGACCCCAGACAAGTGGAACAATTTAATGTGCAACAAACATCCCCCCAGTACTTGAGCAGAAGGGTGATTGTGCAACAAACACCCCCCCCCCTCAGTACTTGAGCAGAAGGGTGATTGGGTGACTGTTCAGTGTGGGTGCACCATTTTCTTTTAATACCTTTTGAGATGATCATCTGCGCTGCCTGTCCTCCCTGTAGTGTTTTTTTTGTTTTTTATATATATATAAACAATTTAGTGTACAGAAATGTACCAAGAGATTGGATAGGATTAGAAATGAGCTCATTAGAGGGACAGCCAATGTTGGATGTTTTGGAAACAAGGTTAGATAGAGAGAGCAGACTTCGATGGTTTGGACATGTTCAGAGGCGAGAGAGTGAGTATATTGGTAGAAGGATGATTATGGAGCTGCCAGGCAGAAGAGCGAGAGGAAGACCAAAGAAAGGGTGGATGGATGTGGTGATGGGTCCATAACACTAATATTGGCAAAATGTACTTCAAGTACTATCTCCATGAGTGAAAATGGAATCTATGGCTTGACTGTCTTTTTTTTTTTTTTTTTCCCCCTCCCCTTCACACTTCACACAGCCACTTGCCTCGTCCCAATGCCCTAGCTTTGCCCCGGTTGGCATGCCAAAGAAACACATTATGTGCTTAAGGGGGATGAGTGGGATTTTTTTATTGTCAGGTTTGGGTTTTTGGGGTGTTGGAAGCAAGTAAGTGGAGGGCCCAATTGGAGGGCAGCAGGGTGTATTCTGTATTTACGAAAGCAAAAAGGCAACCAAGGATAATCGAGGGAAAAACCTAAAGGAACAATGTTCCAAATCTAAAAGCAAAGAAAGAAACATGACAGGACTAAGGAGACATGATGATGGCTAACAATTGACCTCCGACAAACAACAGTCCAGCAGCACTGACTGAAAGACAGAAGAGAACTGAATCAGAATCAGCTTTATTGGCCAAGTGTGTAAAAACACACAAGGAATTTTTCTCCGGCAGTCGGACATTTAAAACAAAGAAACACGATACAAAATACAAACAAATTGTAGACAGGAGTGGCTGGAAGGAGTTGATAAGTTGACAATAAAGGGACCAATCCATCCATCCATTCATTTTCTTCGCCGCTTATCCTCACAAGGGTCACGGGGAGTCCCAGGTATCAACGGGCAGGAGGGGGGTACACCTTGAACTGGTTGCCATCCAATCGCAGGGCACATTGTTACAAATAGACGCACTCACAATCACACCTAGGGGCAATTTAGAGTTTCTGAATTAATGTTGCATGTTTTTTGGAATGTGGGAGGAAACCGGAGTGCCCGGAGGAAACCCACGCAGGCACGGGGAGAACATGCAAAGTCCACACAGGCGGGTCCGGGATTGGACCCGTGACTTCAGAACTGTGAGTCCAACGCTTTACCAACTGACCCACCGTGCCGCCTAACGGGAATGGGGGAAAACATGAAACAAAACTAAACATAATCTAAAGTAAAACACAGACCATAACACTAATTTCTTTATTAAATCTTTTAATTTATGCACACTAATCTGCTGAGACAAATTTGCCAAATTTTAATGTATTTCTCGAGCTTCGGCATACTTTCTACCCCAAAAATTCAATGCTGGCACTCAAAATTGGTCATGTCAGAGTCTTCAGGTTTAATTTGTATTTGCAACAGACCACTTGAAGAGTCAAAATGAACCACATGTCGGCCAATCTGGCAAGTTCAACTTGTGCCTGCGCTGGAATATATTTGCATTGACAGGCTGTATGTTTTAACTTCTGCCGCAGTGAAGACGAAAGGTGTCAAAGCCAATTACTCCTAGTCGGTGAGAGCGCTGTAGTTAAATAAAACCCTCTCTCTCGCTCGCCATTTTGTTTCCACCGGTTCCGTATGGTGGAATAACGACCTGTGGAAAGTAAACCATGCTGCCATTTAGGGCCCCCCCTCACCCCCCATCCCAGTCTCACCCAAATGGATTTAAACAGATCGCTTTTATATATCGGTACAGTGGTGATTCTCTGCATGTAAACAGATTTCAGTGCTCCCTGGATAATTTGTTAATAATCTTCCTGTAGACCCCTACCAGGGTCCCTACGGTGGGAAATTTTGGAATTCATACCACATTTTCCTGAAAAATACAGTAAATGTGGGAATGGGCTACCCTGCTGTGAATAATGTAAAATCACACATCTGCCTCACAGTCAAAGGTTCTGCGTTCGAATACGAGACAGGAGTCTTCTTGGGTGCCCTGGCTGTCTCCCATATTTGTGCTTATTTGGGTCATTGAAGCAGGGTTTCTCCTGGCTCAAATTTGAAGCAGAGGTGGTAACATTCTGGCAGGTTATTAGGCTTTCCACATAGTTTCCAGGGAGGAGACGGCCTGCTCCAATATTACTGGGTCCAGGACACCCGTTGCCGCACTATGATTGGCTGTAGTATACCATCAGAACATGCAGTACTGCTTCCAGACGGCAAAAGAAGTTTGTGTCTTAAGTGTGGCGGCAGTACTGTTTCCCACTACACCTAATCCCAAACCCTAACAATTTAAGATTCAACCTTGCCCTTAAACCTAACATAACAAACTTCTTTCTTATTATGTACATGTGTGATACATGTTAGGGTTAGGGTTAGGTGGTTAGTGGTTAACAAACCTGAATTTTACAGACAAACTGGGCAAGAACATCCATCCATCACCGCTTATCATCACGTGGGGAGTGTTCGAGCCTATCCCAGTTTTTGCGCTCGTTACGTGACAATCTGCCATTGCTGTCAACTTAAAGTGCAAATGTACGGGCGTACACCAGTGCAGTTTATCAACATCTAGCATCTCCAAATTGTTTATGGTCACTGTACTCTATGTAAGCAATCAGGTGGTAATCATGACTGTTTTTAGAATTATGCAAAAAATGTCAAAATTCCTCAAAATTGTATGAAAAGAGACACCAGAATGTCAAAAATTGTGACGGAGCGATATATCCATCCATCCATCCATCCATTTTCTCTGCCGCTTATCCTCACAAGGGTCGCGGGGAGTGCTGGAGCCTATCCCAGCTGTCAACGGGCAGGAGGCGGGGTACACCCTGAACTGGTTGCCAGCCAATGGCAACGCACATTGAGACAAACAGCTGCACTCACAATCACACCTAGGGGCAATTTAGAGTGTCCAATTAATTTTGCATGTTTTTGGAATGTGCGAGGAAACCGGAGGAAACCCACGCAGGCACGGGGAGAACATGCAAACTCCACATAGGCGGGTCTGGGATTGAACCCGGGACCTCAGAACTGTGAGGCCAACGCTTTACCAGCTGATCCACTGTGCCGCCCGGGCCGAGAACTTCCCGCTGAAAAACAAACTTGCCAGCTACATTTGATGGTGACAGTAAACGGTTGGATAACAATTGACGGATATAGACGTCCACGGCACTGAATGATTAAAATGTGTTCCGTGAATGATGGTGACCGGTCCAGGGTGTACCCCACCTCTTTCCCCAAAAGTCAGATGGATTAGACGCCAGCTCGCGTGCACAGGATAAACGTTATAAGAAATAGATTAATCAGGGGCTTAGCTAGTGGACATTTTCTATCTCGTGTTGACATGCTAAAATGCTGTTTCAGGGTGAAGGAAAGCAAGGACCTCCTGCTGTTCTTTAGGACACTCAGGACCTTTGGAGAAAGGATGGATGAGCGACGCCGCACCTTTCAGCACTTCCAGGTAAGTGGCGACTCCACCGCTGCCATAAAATTTTTCCCGACTGGTCGCTAGGAAGCTTCTTCCTTACATGGCCTGCTAATGTCTGAATTTAGATTTTGGGCTCTTCGTTCCTTCAGAGCTCTCTTTGAGGGGAAAAAAAGAGGGCGTCTGCAGCTGTAATTTTTTTACTTTTAATGGCTTTGAACCCTCATCTATGAGTGTGGAGGTGTCCATGCTGTCCATGTGATTACACGCTCAAGCGAGCGCTGCAGGAATTGGGCCTGACTTATGCCCCAGATATGAGGTCATACAATGTGAAATTCCATTTGACAAATTTCCCTTTCACTCTTCTGAACTCTCGGTTTGAGTTGTTTGGTTATTTATTTATTTTTTTTATTTTAGGAGTCCTGAATGTAACCCCTCAAAGCTCACTTAATTGTGACCAAGATTAACGTTTTCTTCAGCCTTAAAATCTCTTTCCTTTTTGGGATGTTTTTTATTCTTGATTGAACGGATAATTGCCCTCGACATGCCGAAATCTTTGCAACTGCCAAGCGTGATCTTGGATGTAAACCTGTAGATTTTAGGGGTCCCAAATGTCATTGCACAAATGAGCATTCCTTAGTGCCCACTGTAGATGGCATACAAGAACGAAGCTTAATGCAATATTTAGTGTCTTGTTGGTCATTGTTCAGCCTCCACAGCAGTAATAAACTAGATTTAATCAGTTTAGAGAAGTAACAATGAGCCGCGGTCTCCTCTGTTTACTCCAAGTGAGGGAATCTTCGCCAAGTTGGCACACGGACACCACATTAACTCGCATTTTCCATACTTCCTAATTTCCTTGCGGGCATTTTTCCCCTTGTTTTATTTTGCTTCACTTGCATTTTTTTGTTATATTGTCAAATGCGATTGTTATTAGGAGCGACTGGTCATGACACACAGAGGCTGGAGTGTTGGGAAAGGCACCCCCCACGCCACCTCCGCACATAAAAAAAATAGTTTTAGGTTGCTAGTGGACCACAGCCACAGTTTCACAGCAATGATGGTGTGCGGCCTCTTAACAACTACAAACCACAAACATTTATAAGCCCTTGTCTGCATTTTTCATTTGTGGATGTTTTTTTTGTGGTTCCAAACACTGACAGCTATTTTGTTGTTGTTGTGTAGTTATACGAGGCAAAAAGATAAGAAATGGAACTGTTTGGTTCAGGAGTATTTAAACATTTCTTCCACACACCTTTTATACCTTTTATATTTTATGCCAAAAACCTCCATTCCAACTACTGGGAAAATTGATAGTTTTCATTTCTAACACTTGGATGGAAATCATGAAAATTCTGGAGAGCTTGGCTCAGCAAATTTTGACCTTCTTCTCTGGAGATGGATAATCCTCGCTAGTTTTCCTTACGTTCCAATACTTTTGCGCCCACAAAAACTGAGGTAATTCCTTCACAAAACGGATTGCTCAGTGATCGTTGTGAACAGCATGAACATTAGCTTTGCGTGAAAAATATTTATACAGATGTTTCCTCTTCGCCAACAATGATTCCAAACCTTTAAAAAAAAAAAAGTCCAACTTTATTCAAATATCTTAAGCCATACACATATCACTGTACAACCACTAGCTATCCTATACACATTGTTAATCATTTTTATGAGACATTTATTACTGAATTGGATGGTTTGGGGGCTACATTTCATACATGGATTAAATAAATGATGATAAATGCTTCCCTACTTTAATTCAAGTGGAGTTTATAAATTAAAAATTTAAAAAAAATAAGGCAAGGTGACGAAGGTCTACAAAGCCACCACCCTCATTGCGGGTCGTAAATATTGAGTTTTTGTTTACCAGTCTTGGAATTAATTGGCAGATCTAAAGACAGGGCTTTAGAAAACTTTACAAAAGTGTTTCCAGGGAATTCCAGATTCATTGACTTTTAATGAAGGTGCTACATGACAATTAAAATTCACGGGGATGTTCGAATATTCTCTTTGGCCTTAATTTCTAGGTGTCATCAACAGTTCTGCTCTTCACTAAATTTTGACCACCTGTCGAGCCAGAGTAGAAACCTTTCTCCATGTTAATAGCCAGTTGTCCCTGTTCTTACGACAATGGTTTGCTTACAATTTGTAATTTGACTTTGACCTGACCATTTCACACTTTGATTATAACGTTGAAGACCAGTTCCCCCAATATCAGGAATATTTCGGTGTGTCCCCCCGAAGAACTAAAGGACAAAACTCTTTCCTTAATCTTTAGAAAGGGACTGTAGTTACACGGTTGGTTCTTCACCGGTACCGTCCAATAGGCAGTACTTTCATACAGGTGAAGCTGTCGGGATACTTGGACAGGACCACGGGATTTCCGTCCAGGCGGACTTCGCTGAGGCTAGGTCGAAGGTAGTAGGTGTCGTTGGCCTTGCAGAAGGTGTTGACGTTGACCTCTGTGATATTGTTGTTCTGGTGGCAAGAGGGATACGTTGTCAAGAATGAACCAAGACAGATGTTTCAAAAGGCATATTTTACCTACCTGTAGATGTAGGGTCGCAACCATTTCTGGGATTTGTGGAACTGCCTCCAACTCATTGTTCGCCAGGTATAAATTGACGAGCCTGTTCAGTTTCTGTCATGTTGTGATAATGAGAATTTAATCAACCCGAACCTGGTATGTGTGGCTAAATAACACTTGGGAATCATTATCTTAAGGTAAATCTGGTATTGTACTAAGTGATGGATACCTTGAAAGCAGTAGCTTTGACACCCTTGGTCTTCAGGCGGTTGTTGTTGGCGTTGAATGACATCAGCTTGGTGGGGAGCGCCGGAAGCTTGACCAACCTGTTGTCCGCCAGAGACAGTTCCTCCAGCAGCGGCAACCTAGCGAACGCCCCGTCCTCGATCTCGGAGATCAGGTTCCCCGTCAGGTCGATCCTCTTCAGTGTCACTGTTGTGTGATGGACAGATAATGTAATCCCACCAATGCATAGTTGTACGCAATTAAACAAAAACAATACTTTTTTTAATTTCTAGATTTATGGACAAACGTTTGAGATTTTTTTTCTGTCTTGTCAATTTAGTGACTTTAAACTTCTAACCTCAGAGATTATTTTCTTCGGTTTGTAGCTATTCTTCAATATCTGGGGTTGGCAATAGCTGACTAGCTGAATCATTTTGTTTTGGCGTGGACATGCAAGCCGGTGTGTTACGGCACTACTAACCAATGTCAGCAAAGTCCCTGGTGTTGATCTTTTTGATTTTGTTGAAGCGGGCATATAGGTAGGCTGTCTCCTTGGGCAGGGTAGGGACAGCGGTCATGTCCGGGCTGACTTCCTCGCAGTACACCGACCCGGTTAGGCAGACGCACAGCAGACAAGTGGGCAGGTCTGCAACACAAGTGGAAATCCAGGCAACACTGATGTCAGTAGGACAGTTTAGCAATCTCGCAAGCCCCCTTTCACACCGAGGTTGTTCCGGTGGGTGAAGTCGATCTGCTAATTTGCCAAACCGATCCCTGGCAATTCACCAATAGGAATCAGCTCTTCATGTTTGTTGTGCTTTTTCTGAAACGCCCTCAATGTCACAAAATGTGACCAAAGCTGTACCTAAACAGGAATTGGTCTCAAAGTACAGTACAACGAAGGCATACATCTCGCCATAGAAACAGGTCTGTATGATGGAGAGTTGTGTTGAAAGCAATCGTCCGCCAAGTTTTCAACAAGTCACACCAGATGCTGATGTCATCTAATTGTATAATTGCGGGAAAATGTTGCGTTCTTACACTTTGTTGGTGTCTGCGTCAAAGTCAGGGATACATAAATGCTCTATTCTGGTCTACACTCAGTGCTGTGTTACTCCGAAGTCTCACTCTGCCCACGCACCAGCAGTTTTTGCTGCTGTCCCCCGACCCGTCAAATTATCTCAATGGGGCAAGCTGCAAATTGCGGTTTGAACGCGCATCCCGGGAATGAAGTCTTTGCAAAGGGAGTTGGCTTGTTCTTTGGCCTACCTGATGCGTCTCCTCCCGGCGGGATGGGGCTGTCATCTGGTTCGTCGGCCGAAGGCAGCGCTCTCTGCAGAATCAATAAGAAGTTTTTATCATCACTACAATGTGCATAGACTCTGACTAGCTGCTATGTATTTATTTGATTATTTCTATATTTAAAGCTTTATGCAGAATAAACGAAATATACAGTACATGTGAGGTGAAGGTATTATTTTTGTGTAATTGGCGCTACCATCCTCACATTCTGCACTTTGAATGTGTTTGGCTTTAAAAGGCAGGGCCCGGCCTGGTGAGTGACTTGGGAGTCAGCAAAATAGTGTCAATCGTTTAATGTTTGATATCTGACGAACCCGTGAGTTAGTTTGGTGAGTGTCTGGGTTAGGTAAGTTGTTGCCTTTGCAGTTGGTGCATGAATGGTTATTTTGTTATCATTTGTTCCAAAAAGTGACTGAAAGTGCACCACAGTCGTTTTTAATCCTTGGCCACTTCTGGGGCTGTTGCAATATGTTCTTACTGTTTAATAGTTTTGTTTTGCGTTAGTCGCATTGCACTTTATCTTCTTTTTGAGTGAAATGATCTCAAACTTTGGTTGCTATGTCTGTTATGTTTTTTTTAATCCTGGCTCGTGATTATAGTTGTGTGGGAGAAATGATCAATGTTGTGAAAAATGTACAATGTCAAAATCTGTGAGACCGTTAAAAAACTATGAGGGATGACTGTACTCCTAGTTCCTTGTATGTTCAGTAAATCAGTTCCTTCACCTATCAAAAGTCCTACCCAACCTAGTGGGGTCTTTCTTTTGCCTAAAAACATATTATACCAGAACTAAATTTAGATAATCGTTCCTTCAAAAGTTCCTAGTTCTGAGTAGCCCAAATCTCCTAGACTCTACTTGGATTTACTGTGACCCATCATCGGTTTTTAATTAGAAATAAGTTGTTTTCCGCATTCTTGGGCTTTGACCCTGAGAACTGGTCTTTGATAGAAGTGCAAAGTTCCAGGACATTTGCAGCTTTTATGACCAAACATATTATCCATGGAAAAAAAAAACCAATGTATCTCTCTGTAAAATAACTAGAGCATTAAGGCTCGTGTTCAAATTGGAACTCTTCAGGATTTCCCTGTGCAACGGTGACCAAACAGCAGATGGGAAGACTTAGGAATTTTCACATTGTTGGCTCTGAGAAACAACTGGTCCCGAGAGTGCTAAGTGAAGATTATGTTGAAAAATGGACCTGCTCGTTTTGTGCAGGATTTTCACCACAAAGCAGCCAAATGTTTGGTTTTGCTTGGCCGGAGCGCTTGCGAAATGGCCTCTTGTAGCGGTGTGAGTGTTTCTGTGGTGGATGTAAAGTCTTTCCAGTGTCAGTCTGCTGTGAGGAAATGCTGCCCTCAGCCAAAACAGGTGCGCGCAAAGACCAGAGATTTGCAAATGCAGGGTCAGGAGAGTGAATGGGTTGAAGTTCAGTTTTTTTGTGACAGCAGGAGAAAATAAGAACACAATTTGAGGTTAGCGTTAGAAATAGGGTATAGCCAGTCATACTGTAGTTTTTCATAGTCAACATTTGTGAAACAATCTAATGATGAAATCTTAAATCACTGACATTAGATTCTATCATTTAAGATAGTCATTCCCCAACTTTTTAAGCCACACACGTTAGGGGGGAAAAAGTGTAATAAGGCATTCATAAAAAAATATTTAAGTCACTCTGAAGGGATACTATTTTTGTTTGGTATAAACTCATGAAAACTTCACTTACTGACAGTGGATAATGTCATTTAGTATCTTTTAAAGCAATTCTTCCCCAACGTTTTAAGCTATGCACCTCCCTTTAACATCCTGAGAGACTTGGCGCAGCCCACACAGACTCCAAAACCCCCCCAAAACAAACAATCTGTCCAAACAGTCTTTTCTAGCATTTTGAAGCCATGCACCCCCAGAGCATATCAAAGCTAATGGAAAAAAAAATCACCAATTATATTTTTCAAAACGAAATGAAATGTTATGGAGTTGATATGCAGATTTTAAAGCAGTTGAAATGAATTCTTTTTAAAAGAAAGAAAATGAAAACTTCACTCACAGCAATTTAGATTACATCATTTATTGTATTATAAAGCAGGCTTTCCAAAATTTTTGAAGACATTTAGTTTTAGAGAAATTATTACACTTTTAATTTCATTCAGTACACTAGTGTTTGTTTCTTTTTTTGTTTTTCGTGTGCTTTCATATCACACTTTTCAAAGTGAAATATACTGTACAGGAAAGTTATAAGTCAGTTCTTACCCTGGCCCGCATCGATTTGAAGTAGTTGCCAAAGAAGCCGCCAAGGTGCCTTCCGGGGGTAGCCCCCGCTACGACCCGAGCGTCCCCTTGGAATCCCGTGGTCGATCCGGCGCCCAGCCACTGCGCCAGCAACATGCACGTCAGCACGAGCGCCCTCATGCTGCTCGCCATACGTCTTGAGTTCGGGTCAGCAGATGAGCTGCGCTTCGAGCCCCCTCGGAGAGATGTGTGTCAAATGACGCTATTTAAAGGCTGAAGTGCTCTGCTAAAAAAAAAAAAAAAAGAAAAAAAAACTTTTTAACCCTTTCTTAACTGTGTCTACCTCCTCCAAAACCCACAGGAAGTGGTAAATAGAATTGCTTCAAAGGACAAACTATCTACATTAAACCTTCATTTTTATAACAGTCAAACATCCAAACAGATGTATAACAAAACTACAGTGAAGTCAAACTAATTGTATTTTCAACCCTCCTGTCATGTTGGGAGTCAGATTGACCTGTTTGTCTCAGACAAGCACGCTCAGTACAGTAAGTGAATTTGCTTTTGTTGTTAGGGGGGCATGGACACACCCACAAAGACAAATAACCTTTTTTCATTCTGGAACTTGGTCCAGCCTAGCTTCCGAAACATTGGTTGAGAAACTCTGTGCGGGAGAGGTTATGTTCATTTGCCACACTGTGACATCACAATAAGGTAGAAGGGCTTGCTTGTAGACACATTTGCAAAAAAATAGGCAGATGTTAATTTTCATACTTGGTGGGGTGGGCAGGCACGCCACATGCATAACTATTTGTATAAAAACACAAATAATTCCAATTATATCTCATCACTCATTTACCGACAGCATCGGTAGGTCGTGATAGGCTGGATGCTTGAAAAGTACATCTTGGGGTAAAAAAAAAGTCTGGGCACCCCTGATAATTGGTAACCAACAGCCTACCAAAAAAAAAAAAAAAAAGCTCACCTGTTTCTTTTTAGATTTTGTAATTCTTAAGTAATCAGCACAATGCTGGTTGTTTTGTGAAAATTATGATGCCAAGCAGAGCAGTAACTTTAACACTAATGCTTGATTGTGACACCTCAAACTATAAAAGCAGACCGAGTATTATCTTTTGATGACAAAACAATCTATTTACTGATATTTCACTAAAAAATGCCTGGTGAGCGACGCTGACTCACCGCAATGAATGTTTGTCATTAACTACATGAATTGCATCATCTTTTCACACTCTTATCTACAAACTACTGCAACAGATACTACTGTTCCTACTATACATATAACTAACTGTACATACTCTGTTCGAGTGTGAGGTGTCGGAATTTGTCCGACCTCCAACATGTTGGACCTGAAATTCATCGCCTAATCTTGATCTTCAAATCAAAAGCAGTGCTCATATAAAGTTCAAACCGATGCAATGGTGCCATCTACAGATGTTATCAATGATGTTATATAGAGGCTTGAATTTCACAAGCTAGATGTGACACCCCCCCACCCTCCCATGCCCACCCATTGAAAAACATACTTGCATACCTTTTCCATAAATGGTGGGGAAAAAAATTGGTTAAAAAAAAAAAATCAAGTATTAATGGTGGGTGGGGAATTTGATATTGAGGTGGAGGGGAATAGTCTGATTTTAGTGAAAAGATCTCATTTTATTATAAGTCCACACTGCCGAACTCTAATGTAGCCAAAATCCACACTCCTTAAGAAGATTAAAATCTTTGGTTTATGTAACAAGCTATGACGACATCTGAACGTTCCTCAAGTCCCAGTTTGACAACTGTGACTTGCCCTAATCGTTGCACATCATAGTGTGAGGCGCGTTATATAACGTGTCAGCCGGCACGCTTTAAAAGTGTCAGCCGGTAGCCCTGCAGAGTTGGCAGGTGGCGCGGGGTTAATGCATCACGCCGGTCCCCCGGTCTACGCTCGTCTGTGCCAGGCTAGGTGGTCCAGCTAACGTCATCAAGTTTGGAAGTGAATAGTCAATAGGGACAAATGGTCCAACCACTTCACACCTGCTGCTAGAAAGGCCAGCTCCCTGTCATGTTGACCATTATTGGATTATTTCGACCATTTGTACTGCACACAGTTTACATACTGTAAACCTAATCGAGTTGTACGGTAGTTGTTCAGGAAGTACAGTGATGCCTTGAGATGTGACTGACAAAATTATTTTTTTTTCCTACATACAATGGGAGGAAAGAATAATGTGATCATCCATCCATCCATCCATCCATCCATTTTCTACCGCTTCTCCAGATCGGGGCGTGTGGGAAGTAGCTTCAGTAGGGATACCCAGAGCTCCCTTTCCCTGGGCACTTCTCCCAGCTCTTCCGGAAGTATCCAGAGGTGTTCCCAGGCAAGCCGAGAGACATAGTCTCTCCAGCGTGTCCTGGGTCGTCCTCGGGGTCTCTTTCCGGTGGGACATACCCGGAACACCTCACCTGGTAGGCGTCCGGGAGGCATCCGGATCAGATGCCCCAGCCACCTCATCTGGCTTCTCTCAATGCGGAGGAGCATGGCTCGACACTGAGCCCCTCCCTGATGACCGAGCTTCTCACCCTATCTCTAAGGGAGAGCCTGGACACCCTGCTGGGGAAACTCATTTAAGCCGCTTGTATCCGGGATCTTGTTCTTTCGGTCACGACCCACAGCTCTTGCCCATAGGTGAGGGCATTAACGTAGATCGACTAGTAAATTGAGAGCTTCACCTTTTGACTTAGCTCCCTCTTCACCACAGCGGACCGATACAAAGTCCGTATCCCTGCAGACGCTGCACCGAACCGTCTGTAGATTTCCCACTCCATTCTTCCCTCACTTGTGAACAAGCCCCCAAGATACTTGAACTCCTCCACTTGTGTGCATAAATTGGTCATAAGATGTGGGCTGATGTTGATCTGAGTCACAAGAATAAACAAAATGAGATATCTTAAACTCAATTTGTTTTTATATTTTTTTATTGAGCGTAATGTAAAGATTCACCGGATAGGGAGGCATAAGAAGAAGAACCTCTGGCTATGGGTTCTCCAAGAGATAATCAGAGTCGGTGTGCGCCAACCTGGAGTCCAGTCAATTCGAAAGATTGGCTCTCTGGCCACTAAAAACACACTAGGTTCAAATTGACTCCTGTCAAGACGCATTACCTGATTGGTACCATGCCTCGCTCAGAGGCGCTCTCAGAAGACCTACGATTAAGAATTTCAAAAGTTGGGAATGTTATAATAATCTCTATAAAAGTAGGGCTGCACATTTAATTGAATTTGAATGATGATTGCGATTTGGCTGCCAGGATTAAATGAGACTGATCATCTGCAATTTGAAATGCAGCACTTTTCAGAGCTGCAGTGCCCACAATGTAGTCAGCCAGCCACAAGGAGGCACACATAAGTGAAGGTTTCAGTAAGTGCCTGAACCATGCTCTGCGGCCAACTTCAAATTAAAAGCTTAAAATGGCATTAATGTTCAATGCAGTGGCCTATCAATCCATCCATTTTCTTAGCCGGTTATCCTCATGAGGGTCGCGGGAGTGCTGGAGCCTATCCCAGCTGTCAACAGGCAGGAGGCGGGGTACACTCTGAACTGGTTGCCACCCAATCGCAGGGCACAAAAACAGCCCCACTCACAATCACACCTAGGGGCAATTTAGAGTGTCCAATTAATGTTGCATGTTTTTGGGATGTGGGAGGAAACCGGAGTGCCTGGAGAAAAACCAACGCAGGCACAGGGAGAACATGTAAACCCCACACAGGCGGGTCCGGGATTGAATCCAGGACCTCAGAACTGTGAGGCCAATGTCCAATGTTTCCAGCTGCGCTTACCGTGCCGCCTGCAGTGGAATATTAAACCTTTTATTTTGAAATTGGCTTTCTCAGTATATTTACTGAGAGGCAGGAGTAAAAAGAAATGGAAATCACAACTGTTGAGTTCTTTGCCGTATGTGACCGTACATGACTGAATTATTGTCAAGCAGAACAATGGAGACCTATGCGTCCTTGACAATTCACAATGTTGACGTTGGGGCTTTTGAAACTGAAAAGTCAGCACTTAGTCTTTTATTGCATTTCGGGCATTGCCTATATTTGATTCTATTAAGTTGTGATTCAGAGTGCACTTTGTAATAGCGTATTTATTCAGTTAGCCCTTGCTTGAGTTGATTTCCCCCCCCCCGATTGGGGGGATATATTCATATGTGCTCTGCCACCTTGGCTGATGGCCGGTGCAGGCTATACCCCTCTCACCTGAAGTAAGACACTTGAGCAGTTCAGAAAGTATATGGATGTTTTTTTTTTTAATCGGTTTAATTCTTAATTAAATATTGTTTTTGCAATGAAAACTGTTTCATATTGTTGAAAGTAGTGTAAATAAAGGTCCCCCCCCACCCCCAACATTAGAAATCATTGTAACTAATTACTGCACTGAAGAAACAACTGGAGGTAGCAGAAATGAAGATGTGGCGGTTCTCGCTCGGAGTGAGCAGGTTGGATAGGATTAGAAATGAGCTCATTAGAGGGTCAGCCAAAGTTGGATGTTTTGGAGACGAGGTTAGAGAGAGCAGACTTCCATGGTTTGGACATGTCCAGAGGCGAGAGAGTGAATATATTGGTAGAAGGGTGCTGAGCATGGAGCTGCCAGGCAAACGGGCAAGAGGAAGACCAAAGAAAACGGATGACTGATGTTTTGAGGGAGGACATGAAGACTGGGGGTGTTAGAGAGGAGGATCCACGAGATAGGCTTACATGGAAAAAGATGACATGGTGTGGCGACCCCTAACAGGACAATCCGAAAGAAAAAGAAGATTATTTTGGTCATCATGCAGTCTTGATTTTCATCTGTCCTGTGTGAGACAAATTGTCTATAAATGGAGAAAGTTCAGCAGTTGCTTCTCTTCCAAGGAGTGTCTGTCCTTTAAATCTGACCGCAAGAGCACAGCGCAAGAACCCTGCGGTCAGCAGATCTCTTTTGACAAATTTTGGACACGTCAGTCACTAAGCAAGAATGGGGTTCATAGGATAAGGCCAAATAGGAAGTCGTTGTTGTCCCCCCAAAAAAAAATCATTGCTACATGTTTGAACATTGCTAAAGAGCACTAGGAGGGAAAATATTCCGTGGACAGATGAAACCAAAGTTGATGTGTTTGGGAGGAACACAAGACATCTTGTCTGAAGGAGAAAATAGCACAGCACAACTGTGAAGCATGGTGGAGGGGAGTATGATGGTATGGGTGTGCTTTGTTACCGCAGGGCTTGGACAGCTTGCTATCATCAGTTGAAAAATTAATTCACTAGTTTAGCAAGATATTTTTCTGGAGATGGCTGCAGGTCAAAAGAGAGCTAAGTTAGAGATAATAGTAGTAACTTCTATCAGTCTACAGTGCACACTCAGATTTTAGCTACCTAACCTTTGTGTGATTTGGAACACAATTTGACCTGGACTAGCGTTCAAGCTTAAAAACACTCAAAAAACCTGGGCGTATGCGACAGCACTTTGTGGATGTTGTCTGTCTTTACCGCGCTGACGACTGCAGGGGGAAAAAACTCCTCTCTGGCCCTCTTCCTCCAACCATAAAAATTTAAAGGTGCTCATAATTGCTAACACACCTGTCACAGCGGAGGCTCATGTTCCATAAATGTTTACCTTTTTCCTCATCGTCTTCTCCTCGTGAGGCCTGAGAGGGTCACATGCTTTCTATTTAAGTGTTTTGCTGTTGAACTCATCTTTGCTGCTGCTGCCCCGCTCGTCCTCGCTCATTTTTTCCCCGTTGCTGCAACTTGTCAAGAAGAAGCTACAGGCTTGAGACACACACACACACACACACACAAAAATGCAGGGAAGCCCGACATGTCTTTTCGTTTTGACAAAGTCTGAATTCAGTCCAAAAGCAGCCGCAAATCAACAGCTGTGAAATACACTCGGCAGACTCTCATCAATTTTATAACGGCAATTTTCATGCAATGGAAAGTTTTCCCATACTACTTTGCCAGATTCACTCCCCTTTTTTATTCTTTTTTTTTTTTTTTTTTTACATACGGTATCGTATAAATCTGGGGTGCCCAACGTTTTTGTCTTCAAGTGCCACATTTGATTTTTAAAATTCACCACATACACGGATCTGTTACGGCACTGATTTAAACAATCCAGAGCAGTATATTAGTGAAGTACAGTTCAGTTGTATTTAACCTTTAGTGTTTGTTTTGAAACATTTATTTTGGTACAATATTTTTTTATTTACCTTTAAAGCGCAATCCATTTTAATTTATCATTATTTAATTAGCATTTTATTTTCCTATATTCAAGTGCAGTTTTCAGCCTCAAACTAGGGCTGGGCTCTTTAATATTGTAATATTTTGTATCGCAATAAAATTATAATGGAAGTGGAGTACAGTAGTTACTTCTACTTACAAAATTAATCTGTTCCAAAAGTCCTTTTGTCACCTGAATTTTTCCCAAGTAGAAGTGCATTTTACATGTAAATAGTCTAATCCCTTCCAATCTTTTCTGATTGCTGTTTATTACACGATCATTATTTATTTGGTATTGTTAAATGATTAAACAAAACCTAATAAATAATTAAGCAATATCACAGGAGAGGGACTGATGTTCCACTCCCTCCCTTTCTTGATGCTTAGAGCTACTTCTTGAGTATTGATTAATTCAACCACGTCAACTACAGGTTATTCATTCTATGGCTGCAAATATTTATCATTTTTTTTCCATATATTGACAAGGATTCGGTAACTGGTTTGGTTCGTAACATATTAGAAAACAGGCAAACATATTATACATAGATTTCCAAAGTAAAATTCGATGTTGAACAATGGTGCTGAATGATTAATAAATTATCAAAACAGTTGGTAATAATTGGTTGGTTGTTTATTAATCGATTAATTATTGAACCTATTGTTTTTTTTATTTTGGTGATACTTGGAGAACTAATTTGTTGATGTGCTACTTTGAGTAATAAGCTAAAGGACGACTACTGTGTTACACCAAGTGGCACTCAATATACTCGCTTATGTTTCAGTGTTGTATTTTTGTACTATTTCGGTACTTCGAAGGTAGTACCACTCAAGGCTGCAAATTTCCAATAAATTTGCTTTTTATTTGGCCATCAGGTGATTCCATAGAAGAAGAATGTGACATAATTGTTGATAAATGACACTTTACAAAGGTGCTCTGTTCCATATACAGTATGTTTTAGCACAGGGGTTTCAAAATCAGTTTACCTCGGGGCCACTGGAGGCAGCGACCGGGTGTGGGTTGGGCCGCAGCCTCGGCGTACATGCATTCACGGCCAATTTCAATTAGAAATTTAAAAGAAAATTCAATTTTCTCAAGCATCTTAAAAAACAAAACAAAACGCATTAAGATAAACTGGGAGGCAGCACGGTGGTGCTACTGGTTAGACCATTGGGCTCACAGTTCTGAGGTCCGGGATTCAAATCACGGCCCCACCTGTGTGGAGTTCAGATGTTCTCCTCGTGCCTGTGTGGGTTTTCTCTGCGCACTCCAGTTTCCTCCCAAAAACATGCATTAATTAGGAACTCTAAATTGCCCCTAGGTGTGATTGTGAGTGCGACTGTTGTCTGTCTCAATGTGCCCTGCGATTGGCTGGCAGTTCAGAGTGTACCCCACCTCTTCCCGATGATACATGGGATTGGTTCCAGCACCACCGTGACCCTGGTGAGGATAAGCGGCTCAGAAAATGAATAAATGAAAAAAGATAAAGATGCTTGTGTCAACAAGTTGTATACAAAACTACTAGTAAAAGGCTGCTGTAATTTTCACACAGAAAAATATTTTTCTGCTTGCACGTCCCCGAGATCCACGTACCCCACCATGATTGGTTGGCTTTGCACACAACACTATAAAAGTGCCATTCATGTAAAACGTGAGGGCCGCACTAACATTAAACTTTCATATTCAGGTGTGGGCCACCAAATATTATCTCGCAGGCCGCAAATGGCCCGCAGGACGCCAGTTTGAGACCCCTGTTTTAGAAGTTAGGATGGTGATGCGAGCTATCCTCATAAGTGTGTGAACTGAACTTGATTGAGTTCCAGATGTTCTAATCCGGGCCGTCATTTAAATGACGTGACATCGAAATAAATCATCAAAGGAAAAAGTTTAGCAGCTCGTCGACTGAGTAAATCAAGTGACTCGGTTCCTTATTACTGTAAATATTTTGGAAGCGAACCCACGTGGGAAAGAGCGATTTGGTCTTCCTCTAACGCAGCGGTGATGGCTTTTCCGTACGCTCGGACTTTCTTCAAATCGTGGCATTTCGTCTTGGAATTCAGTCCCGCAGGATTTCAGGGTTAAAGTGCGCGATTGCTAAAACAGCTGCATGCACGTCGAGGAAAACAACAACGGAGGTGTGGAAAGATTGCCATGTTGCTTTGATACATGTCCTTACATATCATTGTTAAGCTTCGTGGACTACAATTCCTGCATTGAGGATGTACTTTATTGCTTTGACATCTTTTTTTTTTTTTTTTAACTTATGTTGAATCATAAACTGTAGTATTTATGGACGGTGTTTAGAATGGCTGCTGTCTACACATGTTTCCTGCTATCAGCTAGATTCAGAGCAGATGTGGGCAAGTGAATACGGCGTTAAAAAAAAAAAAATAAAAAAAATTGGTCTCGAGCAAGAAAAAGAGCTGCGTAAAGAATAATAATTTCCAACTCCTTGTATTGTTTTTAAAGACCTACATAGGTAAAGGCCTTAAAAGGTAATCTTATGGACTTTTTAATATATAGTTAGGTAGTTTCTGGCCTACAAGCCGTGACTTTTTTCACACTCTTTCAACCCTGCGGTTTATGTGATGATGCGGCGCTAGCGTTAGTGCGGCGCTAGCGTTAAACTCTTTCTGTGTACCGAGGTTTATAACCAGGCGGGGTAACGCTAGGGTTACATGCTTTCTGTGTACCGAGGCTGATATCCAGGTGCGCTCTGTAGGCCGGGAATTACGGTATACAAATGCTATTACACCGAATTGATTTCATTTCTTGTTAAACGCTCTCGCAATAAACTTCCATTGCAATGTTGTGATACTCTTGAAGTAATATTATTATTTATTTTTTAAAGACAATAATGAGTAAAAATTATTTGGTATTTTGAGTACCCCTTTAATAGGAGCTACAACTTGTTTCAGCATCAAAGAATAAGTGTGCAGATTAATTTTCTGTAATTAAACTGCTAATTGTTTCATTTATTGATTTCATGCAAGGTTCAAGGACCACAGAAAAGGAACAGGCCAGGTTTGGAAGGCAATCAGGCAGTCGTTTTGTTAAATTGATTAACTTAGCGATTGAATGTGATTTTGGGATGTTGTTGTGTTAATGCTGGTGCACAACGGTGTATGGTGGCAATAAGGTCCGATACCAACTTGAACGATGTAAGAATGGTCAGCGGCTATTGAGAGCCAGCTGGGATTCTGCCCGACCGCGATGATGTAGCTTGTGGTTGCTAAATATTTACTTACTCTCTTTTGGTTTTCTGGCACAGTACTGTATATAAAGGCACACATAATAAGCTCGAACTGATGAAATACTCATCGCAGTCTCACAAATTTGCACTGTTGTGAGAGTGAACACCTAAAAATGTCCATCTCCATTCACGACTTGATGTGATGATTTAATTTTTTTTTTTCTCAGAATAAATACTTTATAGATTTAAAAAAACAGCAGCCGATTGAGAGGTTATATACATTTTTATATATCACAAAGTTTTGAGGTCTTGGGTGTAGTTCCTGTGAATTTGAACCAGGTATGCGAGATACAGTAGATCAGGGGTCGGGAACTTTTCGACAGAGAGCGCCATAAATATTTAAATAATATTTTAAAGCGTAATTTCAAAAGAGCCATGAGATATTTTGAAAACTAAATACTAGTGTATTTGCAGGTTTATGTAGAACCAAGACTTTTAGACTACAAAGAGTCTCTGAATTCTTTTAAATAACATTGTTGTGATGTTGCTAACCGATGATGACAAAAGTGCTTCTTACCAGTAATGCGACTTGTGGTGCTGCCTGGTTTTGCTGATGGGCTTAGTCAAAAGCGTTCTGATAATTACTTGTTCCAACCGGATCGGCGTTCGACCCTTCTGCGCCTGCCAACACCTAACTGCGGCAACCCCACGAGGACAAACTGTCATTTGTGTTGCCTGCACGACAGAATCACATGTACAGTATGTTGTTATGTGGGCTCTGCGGGCCATATGCAACCATCAGAAGAACCAGGTATGGCTCGTGAGCCATAGGTTCTCGACCCCTGCAGTAGACGGAAGACCCTTAAATGAGAAATTTGTCACAAGGTGTGGGTGAGTTTGGGACAAAGTCCGTTGATTCAACACGAACCGCTCGGCTCTAATGACAAAACTTCCTTGTACATGGCTAGTAAATCTCACGTGTCTCGCACATTCTTCATGTGGAACGAGAATGCCGACGAGCCAACCGCTGAGTGGAAAAATGGCCTCCGTACGAGGAGATTGAAGATAAACTTGAATGTAGTCGTAACTCGGAGCATCCAAAACGTCAAACAAAGGCAATTGAAACCAGATGTCACCGCGCCTCTGCCAACTGGAACATTTCGGTCTTCAATTGATAGCTTTAATTATTGGTCATTATGCAGAAATGTAATCTTGCAAATATATATATTTCACAGACAGAAATGTGCGGCAAATAATCAAATCAGGTTGTGTAAACAGTGCATCAACAACAGGGCTTGTGTAAAGTATTTCAGATGGTACTTAAAAGTAAAACAGCTTTAGGTGATGGATTCACCGACTAAATTTGCCATTAAAGACGGCAACAGTACTCGCACTCTACTTAAGTAGAAGCACACGTACCACTGCTCAAAAAATAAATAAATAAATAAATAAATGAGAAACGAGAGTACTTATTCGACTCTGTTAAAAGTAGAAAAGTACAGACTCTGAAATGTACTTAAATAAAAAAGTAAAAAAACATTTTAACTGTAAATTATATACAACACCCGTTTTGATAACTTGGCACAACAAAAATGACAACTTTACACCTATGAAATTTTTTTTTTCCCCCTTGCAAAGTTTTACTTTTGTTCTTGCAAAATTAAGTGTTTCTATTTCATTCTTGGAATATCATACCTTGTAAAATAGCAGCTTTATTGTCCAAAAATCATGATTTTTTTTTTCTCATCTTTGTTTTATTCCTTTTTTTTTTTTTTTTTTGCTTTGTCTCAAGCTTTTATGTCATCAAAAACGTGTTCCCATAGCTTTGCTAATTTTGTCAGTTGACCAAGATAAAATATTAAGTTCACTAAGGATGACAGTTGACAAAAACTACCGTGTTGTTTTTACAGTATGTAATGTTTTCATCCATAAACGTTGACAAAAACTAACGCGCCTTTTTTGACAAAATAAGGAAGAAAATGTAGATTCAAGTGACTCGGCAGTGAACAGTCAAAATCTGCCAGTAATTGTCCCGCCCACAACCCCCGCAATTTTTTTTTTTAATTACCCATTGATGACACAAGATGGCGTCAAATCACTAGTTTTGTCTAAATTAAGCTCCTCACTTCACTTCGACTGAGTTCTTTGGGACCACAATGCCAAAAGATCACAGCAAGGCGCCACCTCTGTGAAAGTGAACCACCTTAATCCACTTCAGCATAGTTCCTTGGCACCAAGCTATTACAAGATAGCAGCAAAGCATTAGTTTTGTCTAAAAATGCTACTCACTTCACTTCAACATAGTTCTTTGGCACTACGCTGCCACAAGATATTGGTTGAGCAGTACCTTTGTCAAATTAAAGCTGCTTAACTCACAGTCGTTACTTTGCCGCAAAATTACACAAGATGGTGGAAAAACACGACTTTTGTCTAAATAAGTAATTTCAAAATGAAGATGGCCCCGGTGCAATAAAGATTCCAAATTAGCGACTTTTCAAAAGGTCAACCGGGACTATGTTGGGGTTTACTCAGTGCATATCCAAATGTATAGAGTAAAACTTAAAAGTCATCAGAAAAAATTAATTTGCTATTCCCATCCATGAAAAATCTACTTCAGCACAATGACATATTTTTACCTTATTAAAGATGACTGACATGGTCAGACATGGAGAAAATCACAGACCGCAATCGATGCGTCCAATAATTAAAAAAAAAAAAAATCATTTTCTCCAGACGGCGACAGCGGGCGTTTTCTCCTCATCACAATTAGTGCCGGGAGAAATATTTTTGAGTATGGTGTCCTCTTCAAAACAGACTTAATTGCATTAACATAGGAACTTCCAAGAAGTCCACACGTGAGAAACACATTGACGCTGACCGCAAACACCGACACCAATGAACTGTCTCGAGAGAAAATGAGGGCTCCTTCACCACACAAATGATTTAACCCTACCAGAAGAAGACATAACAGCGTATTTTTTTACACGTTTTAAAATTCACCGCACGCGTGTGTCTCGAAAACCACATTTGATTGGATTTAAATAACCTGTGTGCGCACTTACTGAAGGATTTCATGTGGAGCAAATCGTGTTGTTTGAAATGTTCTCGTCAGCAGCAAAATACATTTACTAGTAGGCCTGTCACCATAATTATTATTTTTTTTTTGCAATACAGTATATTTTCCCCCAAACTTTCAGAAAAAAACTCTTAATGCCTGTGAAATCATGAAAAATAAGGGCCGCCTTAATTAGTTTATTTTATATTATTATTATTAATTGTTTCTATTAATTTGTTTTTCTTTACTCTGATTGTGTCAACAGGGTCTGAAATAAATAATAGAGTTGCAAGACTAGCCTAGTTTACATGGGGGCTCCTATTCCGATAAACACAGTAGACTGTGTATATATACATAGGCTTAACAATTATATAAAATATATTATATATGTTATTATATTATAAAAATATTGAATCATCTCATCATACATCAATTTATGAACTAGTTTTGGAATCAGAAATCAAGGGTAACGTGTTTTTTCCAACAATTCACATTTGGTAAGACAAAAATGCTTATCTCAACTTTATCAATTATGATGTATGACAATTTGAAATTTTGGTACAGATTTTTACAAGAATCATGGAAATTGACACTAGATTTGGCTTCGCGGGCCACGTAAAAACTTGTGGTGGGCCGCATTTGGCCCCCAGGCCTTGAGTTTGAAACCTGTGCTTTAGGCAAAATGATATCGGAACAGAAACTTTGATGGAACACATCTTCACGTTTCAAAAACATGATCCATATCTCAAACACTGTCAAGTATACTATACATTCACCAGGAGGATGTGTTGTACTGTGTTACGATGTCATTATTGTTACAAAATGATTCACTTAGACTCCAATTATTAGTCAATCCAATTTTGATACAATATGATTTAATTTACTCAAATTACAACAGAGCATGAGTCATTCAATTTACGATACGATTTACTCCAATTATGATATGGTGGGTTGATATCATCTGATGCCGTCCACTCCAATTACACTGCGTTATAATTCACTCAAATTATTATGGAACGTATTCTAATTTTGATATAATATGTCATTGGCTTTTTTTTTTCCACTGTTATCTACGGTTTCTGGAAATAATTCACCGTTCTCAACATTGGCTTCCCATCAGTTTCTGCGAGAAGCACAACTTTAAGTCCTTATCGCTAAGCTTTCAGGAGACCGACCAAAATGCAAAAAAAAAAATGAGCGCAGAGCATACAAACGACGTAGAGTTTGTTTTTAATGTAATACATCAACGAGCCTTAGAATACAACCGGCGCTGCCAACTCGTAACGAAGCGCATCCGAGTAAAAATGGGATGTAGCCGTTTTCAGAGAAAGTATATCACCCTTAACCAATCAGTTTCAATTTTCAAGTCAAAATAAGCTCGCCTGTGATATATTTTGCTTTTTGATTTCAAAGTCGGCACGACTCCCAGTCGAGAGGCGCAAGTCAAGTGTGTCTTAGTGGCTTTATGTGCGAGGGGAAAATGACAGCAGTGCGAATCGCACAGCAGACGCTGAACAGCCAACACCGGCACGAGCAGCAGAGGCCAGTCAGCCACTAATATTCTCCATATGTCTCACAGTTATGTCGTCCAAAACCTCCAGTCTCACCTGACAATTTCATCAGCCTCCTGTTTGTGTCTCATGGAGCAAATCGTCCAGAAATAGGCAGTAAAATAATGACAGATACATTTGGAGATGGTCAAAACTCTTCAGTAAGGTTCAGTAATATCAGTTGTTCTTCTCAGAGGATAAAGAAAATACGCCTGGGACTGGAAGAATTTTCATATTGTGAACTCCTTTGCTTAAAGCAGTCACTCACATTTGAAAAATGTACAGGTGTGGTCAGTCATGCCCGCAGATATAAAGTTAAAGGTGTGGTGCACCAGTCATGCCCGCAGATATAAAGTTGTGGGTGTGTGTTCTGTTTGTAATTATGAGTGTACCACTTTAAGAGCGGAGGGGGGCAGTGTCAGGTAAACTTGGAAGTAGAAGTAGGCTGAGCAGCAGCTCGTTGATCGATTTTCATGTGCGCTGAGTGTGCATCAAGTGGGCAGTGGCGCAACTTAGCGGGAACACCGGTCAAGACTACACAAAATAAACGACGTCTTTCAATATGTGTGTATTCTACTCGTAACAAATTTTACGCGTGTGATTTTTCATGCTTGACTGAGCAGATTTGCGAGTGCGATGGCGCGCGGGCACGTAAGCGCCCGTCAAATCACAGTGACTGCTAAAGCGTTATAAACACCCCAACTCCAATGCTATTTGTTAGCCTGTCTGTGGCGTTTCTAAGTATGTGTTCAAATTATGCCAGCAGACCTTCAGAAAAAATAGTTTGGTTGTTTTAAGTACCCTGTGCAATTCTCTGTTTTACCGTTAGTTTGATGGTTGACAGTAGATTATCTCAAGGTATGTCAGCTACGTTCCTCTTTTGGAGTGGGCTACATCGTGGTTCTCTGTGATCTTGCATTTCTAGCTTTTGGCAAGGAGCCCATTATTCCTTCCACTAGGTCAGACCCCCCCCTGTAGACCTGTAGATTAATCACCTGCCAAAAATTCCTAAATGAAAAGTCACATTTCGGTTGTGCCTTTGAAGTTTTTAAGATCTTCTAAGGATCGTACCAGTGGTACATTTTTTTCATGGATCTTCTCAGAAGAGCCACAAATCTGTGATGGAAAATTTTTTTTCCTCTTATTTTTTTGGAAAAGGGATCGCTCGCGTGCAGGCTTTCCAGCGAGCTTTAGGAATTCAAACTAAGTCTGCTCTTAATCAAGTGAATATTATGCTCTGACATAGGATGCCTATGCCTAATAGTTTGTGATTCTTTGGCCCCTTTCACACTGCCTGGGAAAGCTGTCTCTCTCTTTTTTTTTTTTTTTTTTCCCCCCGTGTTGCTTTTGTGGCCCCAGGAATTTTCCAGATTCTTAGGTAGTATCAGAATCGAGAACTTTGTCAGAAAATCACCTACAGTGGATATAAAAAAAGTCTACAAACTCATACTTTGGCCTTAGTCAAACTGGAAGGAACTATCAACAGTTCCAAATAACAGCTAGTATTAGCACAAAATCTTCAGGATTCTGCCAGATTGCAAAGAAAAATGTCAAGAAAAGCCTCCTTAAACATCTGAACTTTATATAATGTAACGTAATCAGAGGAACTTTAAATTGTGACGTCTGTGCAGACTCTAAATTCACGTGAGTTTGAATGTAATTTTCATTTTGAAAACACCCACATCCCATCCAAAAGAGGGTGTGCATACTTGTGCAATTTGAGTTATATTTGATTCCCCTCTGTAAAAGGTTTATTTTTTTCCAATTGAGTTGGACAGGTTATCAGTCAAATTAGGGATAGTCAATACCACTTTTTTCAGATAGCAGGACAAGTATTGATTCTCGAGTACTCACCGGTATTGTGTAACCAGTACCGCTTTGATACATAAAATTTCAATGAAGATAATGATAAATAATTGTGAACAAATTCTTTGTCATCCATGATGATTTATCAAACGGCCACATTGTAACGGCTACTATTGACAAAGAGGACTTTCTTGGTTATTTTGCCTCAAATAGCTGGTAGCTAGTTGGTCTTTGCATCTTGAAATAAGACCGGTATTGGCCCGATACGAGACCTGATACCAGGAGTCCATTTTTCCTATGTCAAAATAATGAAAGGTTTTCATTATTTTTTTACCTTCAAAGTCATGGAAAGGGAAATTCATCCGTCGGAAGGCATTAAGCAAGTTAGCATGACTGTGACATCACAATCTGGGTAAAATCTGAATGGTTTGCTTATTGATACATGTTTGGACATAGGCGTAAAATGTGTGTTTCACACTTATTGTCATCAAGTTGTCGGTTTGTAACACAAGTATGACGTCTTCTTCGAGGGTTTGCGTCTTGTTCTGCATTTGTTTGCTGTTCAGAGGCGCCAAATAGGATAGTACCGATGATTACAAACTGAAGCGGTGATACCGTCTAAAATCCCAGGTAAAACAATTTCATCCCGATTTCAAAAGGTTTGAACAACAGAAACTGGTAAATGAGAAGAACAAGATTAAACATGGTGGAAAAACAACCAATGATAATCGTGCCGATTTTGAGCGGTTCTTTAGACCCAAGCCGGCGAAAGGTCCGAAAACCACATCAATCATTTGTTTGATTGTGACTCATCCTGCTCATTGCGCTTGTCTGACTTTGTTTACCTCTCTGAAGGCGTTTAGTTGTAAACATGTCGTTGTCTATAATGTGTGTGCGTGCATGTGTGTGTTTGTGTGCATGCGCGCTGTGCTACGTGGCAGGAGGGGGGTCTGGCCAAGTGGTAGATCTCTTCCATATGGTTCCTGCAGCTTGTCTCTTACCTCCCCAAAAGCCCTCACTTAGCATGTCTTCATCTTACTTATGACTCGTGGCTGTGAAATACCAAACAACGGAAAAATTCTGCACCTTTCAACACCGATTCCGTATTGTTTCGAATCCGGTCGGGCGGCGTGAATCGAGGAATGATTGGATTCTGCCAACGAGTCTTCCGACCGTCAGATGTGTTTGCGGTGTGCGTTACGTTACGTTCTTTAATCTTTTGGGACGCGCAGTTAATTATTTGGTTGTTTATATTAGCATTCTGAGCATGCACACGATCCAAACGGCATAGCTACTGAGGGCTACATGACTCGAGTGAAAAGTCATCTCAGAACATTCCAGCAAGCAGTCGTTGCATTTATATTGTGAATTACTCATACAGTAAATCGTACAGCATTATTAATCGCTTTGGGTAAAAAAATGTCTGATAGTCTAGTCAGTGGTGCTTTTATGCAGTTGTAGAGTATTCGTCCGTTATTCACAGGGGGTAGGTTCCTTACACCCCAGTGTATAACAAAAATCTGTGAATAATGGATGCATTATTGATATAACTACATACGAGATGTACCATATTTTTGCAACCATAACAATCACATAACAGTCTTGAATTTTCTCCAAAATAGACAGCACGCCTTACTTATGGGCATAATTGCTATGTGACTTGTCCAATGACGTACACTTGAACACACTGGTTACATTGTTAGCATGTATGTTAGCACGTTTAAGTGTATTCTCTATGAAAGCTACCATATGATGGCGCTCACATGGAAAAGAGGCGGAATTGCTTTTTACATCTGTAAGCAGAAGAATGTTATTCTGACCCACACACTACCTGTGTAGACATCTCATTACTGACATAGAATACATAGACAGAGAAACTAAAATGATCACACTGCAGGAAACAGAGTAGCATAACGAGCAAATAGTAAGAGAAATAATTTACACAGCGGGTACTTAAGGTGTAGCAGGTGTAGAGCGTTGGCCTCACAGTTGGACTTAGGGTGTAGAGGTGAAAAGAGGTGGGGTACACCCTGGACCGGTCACACCAATCACAAAACACATTTAAATCATTCACTGCCGTGGACGTGTATATCCGTCAATTGGTATCCAACCGTTTACTGCAACCACCAAATGTATTTGGCAAGTTTGTTTTTCAGCGGGATGTTCTCTCCCCGGGCGGTACGGTGGGTCCGCTGGTAAAGCATTGGCCTCACACTTCTCTGGTCCTGGGTTCAATCCCCGACCCGCCTGTGTGGAGTTTGCATGTTCTCCCCCTGCCTGCGTGGGTTTCCTCCGGGCGCTCCGCTTTCCTCGCACATTCCAAAAACATGCAACATTAATTGGACACTCTAAATTGCCCCTAGGTGTGATTGTGAGTGGGGCTGTTTGTGCCCTGCGATTGGGTGGCGACCAGTTCAGGGTGTACCCCGCCTCCTGCCTGTTGACAGCTGGGATAGGCTCCAGCACTCCCGCGACCCTCGTGAGGATAACCGGCTAAGAAAATGGATGGATTGATATGCCACTGCATTGAACATAATGCCATTTTAAGCTTTTGTGATTGTGAATGCAACTGGTAACTGTCTCTATGTGCCCTGCGATGCGCTGGGAACCAGTTCATGGTGTACCCCGCCTCCTGCCTGATAACAGCTGGGATTGGCTTCAGAACCCCCGTGACCCTTGTGAGGATAAGCTGCTCAGAAAATAAATGGATGGATAACTGACACAAAACCAGTACTTCAAACGCTATCTGCTCTTTGCAGATGATGTGGTTCTGTTGGCTTCATCAAGCCTTGACCTCCAACGCTCACGAGAGTGGTTCGCAGCGGAGTGTGAAGAAGCTGGGATGAGAATCAGCTCCTCCAAATCTGTGATGGTGGTCCTCAGTTGGAAAAGCCGGACGTTCCTTCTCTGGGTCGGGGATTAGAGCCTGCCCCAAGTGGAGGAGTTCAAGTATCTTGGGGTATTGTTCACGAGTGAGGGAAGAATGGAGCGGGAGGTTGACAGGCGATTCGGTGCAGCGTCTGTAGTGATGTGGACTTCGTATCGGTCCGTTGTGGTTAAGAGGGAGCTAAGTCGAAAGCCGAAACTGTTTATCAGTCGATCTACGTTCCTACCCATAGTCACGAGCTGTGGGATAGAACACGAAAGAACACGATCCCGGGTACGAGTGGCCGAAACGAGTTTCCTGCGCAGGGTGTCCAGGCTCTCCCTTAGAGATCTTAGAGATAGGGTGAGAAGCTCAGTCATCCCGGAGAGATTCAATGCCAAGAGGAGCCAGATGACGTGGCTGGGGCATCTGATCAGGATGCCTCTCGGACACCTCCCTGATGAGGTGTCCCGGGCATGTCCCACTGGAAAGAGACCCTGGGGATGACCCAGGACACGTTAGAGAGACTACGTCTCTCAGCTGGCCTGGAAACTCCTCAGGATCCCTCCGGAAGAGCTGGATGAAGTGGTGGGGAAAGGGAAGTCTGTGTATCCCTGCTAAAGCTGCGACCCTACCTGGAAAAGTGGTAAAAGATGGATTGATGGATGGATACATTTATGGAACAAAAACAGAACCTAGAACCTCACACACCAGAACCTTTAGTATGCACTGACATCTGCTGGTAGATTGAGAGACAAGGAAAATATTTACAGTATTTCCACATTTTATTGCCTTTTGTTTTAATAATATATGATAATATAAATATAATATACGGTAATCCGCCAATTATTGGTGGTCAGTCTTGGTTCAACTTTGGATCTGATTTAGTAGCTGAGGCAACGACATCTGGAAAGAGCTAATCGTTGCCGAAAATCACATTGTCAGATGAGATTTTTTTTGTTGTTGTTAGTAGTTAGTGGTGACCAGCAGAGGGAGGCATAATTTCAGTATTTAACAGTAATTCTGGGTACAATCATCCATTTTACTTCAGGGGGTAGCATTACTTTTTTATTCACCTGCAGATGGGGCAAAATCTTCATTTTTGGTTTGGAACACTATGAAATGTAAAATTATGCTAGCAGTATATGATTAGGTGGAAGTTGAGTTTAATGCAAAGCAAAATAAATTTTGCGAAGATCCCACACTTTAATTCATCCAAGGGATTTTTTTCTCCCAATCAGTGCTGCCGTTTTCGTTCGCAACAGAGCTCAAACGGGCTGGTACGCGTGTCAACAATAGTGCCTGTAAAGGAATACTGGAGGTAGCCGTTTGAGGGAGTTTTTTTTAATTCATTTTTTTACATTATCTAACTGTTTTTTTTCCATCTTTTTTTTAAATCTACACCAGGGTTTCACAAACATTTTTGGATTGAATCGTAGTGAAAAATGTGGTTCCTTGATATTTTTCTTGATGGAGGGAAAAATCTATGGCCTTTTTTTCCAGATATAGTGAAAAGAGGAGGCATTGGTTTTAAGGAGTCATTTATCGATCTGATGTTCATCAGTTCATTTGTGCATCTATTTGTCTTTACTAAGGTTTCCAAATCTAACTTTTTGGGTTCTCGACAAGCAATTTAGTTTTTTTTCTAACAGGGGGGGAATGGAGAGCGTTTATTTGGGAAAGGCGTTTATCTATAGTATCTGTCTATTGGCATACAGTATACATAGAAGGGTTTCCTAAACTTTTATCCCCCACAAAGCCCAAATTAAAATTTGTTCTTAACCCCCCCCCCCCCCCATGTGGAATGGAATGGAGACTTTTTGAGGCAGGTTGTTTACATCTGACTCATTCATCTGAATGTCTAGACCAAGAGTCACCATTTTCACGGCGCCATATTGCCGGTCAAACAGAGCTGCTCGACATTGTGGGAGACTTGAACCGGAGGAGAATATTTATAACACCTGCGACCTGTTGGTTGTCACAACAGACGAGACAGATATTCAAAGAGATCATTCTATGGAATACCAGCTGAAAAGACCGGAAAATAACGATAGGTTTCGGCAATTATACATGATGGATTGTGCCCAACCAAAATACACACACGCCCTGTGTAGCGATCGCTTCATTTCAGGTAGAAATTATTCTTCTCAATCTCAAATTTCCAAGGAGTATTTATAATGCCAAATTGAATTATTTGAGAACAATGCGTACTTAAAAAAAAAAAAAAAAAAAAAAAAAAAAAGTGTCGCAGAGGTTTACGGAGGTTAAATATGGCTGCAATCACTTCTGCGTACGTTCCGTGGCGACGACTCCGTCTTTTTCTTTTTTTTTTTTTTCAATCATAGTTAATGAATGCGAGTTTGTGTAAAACCAGGGGTCATTTATTTAAATATTGGTATTTGTATTGAATACCAGCTGAAAAGATCGATGGATTCCGGCAAAGGTTAACGTGTGGCCGAACACGCTTCCGCGTTCAGAAGCCGTCAAAACCGTCACTATGTGGGATTTATTGCTGATGAGAACAGATATAGCAACAAAGTATTAGTACACGTCCAGACTTTTATATGCTTTCAAACTTTTCTGTCTAAATCTCGACGATTTACTCAACAGATCCATCTGTGGATCATGTTGTCCAAGACAAGCGGAAGCGAATTAACAGTGCAATTTCTTATTTTTCAGCATTAAATACAGGTCCTCTAATTTTTCCACGTACCGTCGTTTATTTTAACCGTCTAAATGTCTGACAATATCGGACAAGACTCTGGGCGTCGTGCTACAAGACATATTTCCGTGGCGTCTCCAACTGACTTAGCATTGAGCAATGCTTAGCTTGACCGGCAATACGATGAGGTAAACAAAAGTCATGTGATTTTATGACGTATGTCCACGAGCTCTATATTGGCAACTCAGCGTTTTGAAAAGCGATTGGAGCCAGGTTCCCCGATATCAGCGTGTGGCTGACCGGTCAGGTCCCAAGAGCTCCAATGACAACAGTGAAAGAGTCTGGGGCGGTGTTCCAGGTTTATTTGAAAACATACTCAATAAATATAGCACCATTGGAGGAGAGGACACTGGAGGGGGGGGAAAAAAAGGATTTTTATTACAATACATGCCTTTAATCAACGACACTCTAGCCGCGCGTGAGTTCAACCTGGAGACATTTTCGAGAATTTGGTCATCCACAGCCCTGCTGAGGACGCTTTAGTTTTTTGTTTTTACAAGTAGGACAGTGTCTGTTAAAGTACTCTGCATGTGTATAAAACATTTCAAGACAAAAAAATCAAAAGATCTGATCTTTGGCGTCACGTTATTGCACTGAAAATGGCCAATATCCTTCCAGTGAGTACAGACCTTTCCTGGAAAGAACGCGTGTTTGAAATGGAAGATTTCAACTTCACAATGCCCCCAAATGACATTAAAAAAAACAAAAAAACATAACTCAGGTTAAAAGACGGACGATTTCGTTTGTCGTCTCGAGGAAGGTTACGGAGTCAACTTAAGCATGTTTCTAATCATACAATCTAGTACAAACCAATCAGTCAAGTTTTTTTTTTTTGGTTGCTCACCCGACAAAAGGGCTCTATATAAGGGTTCCTCGATTTACGACGGTACCGATAACACAACGTTTTGAAGGTACGCACAGGAAGCAATGAACTTAGTTGTATACGGAGGACCCCCTCAAATGTAGCAGAATTTACGACAGCAAGTTTTAGCAATTACATTTTTCAGTTTTCCTTACTACTGTGTTTATACAGAGCAGTAGTTGTCGTTCCAATTCGTTACAAACTAAACCTAGGATGGTACTGAATATATAATGCTTCCAGGTTCTGAAGAGCGCACACAAACTACTTTCTTCACTGGCACACACAGTTTTTGCCATACTTAATATATTTTCATTTGATTGGCTGATTATAAGAGTTTATTTAAATAGTTTCTGTAATTAATGCTGTATTAGCGTAGCAGTACATTAAACTAAATTGAGGACCCCCTGCACTGATAAGCTGTGGGAAAATTTTAGATAAGCATTGCCTTTTCATTTTTTTGAATTATTGTCATTATCGTAATTTTAGTGCCGTAGTTGTCTTGCGGCTTTTCGCTTCTGGCATTGCCATTGCGACAGCCAACAGTTGGAAAGTTCATATTCCAAATTCATAAACCGTAGAAGACCATGACGGTGCTACAAAAATGATTTCTTCAACTCAAACAAGGACGAGGGCAAAAGCTTCAGCTTTTTCCAAGCCTGCAGTTGGGAAATTAATTGAAGATGAGTTTGTTGGCTGAGAATGCAGGGGAAAAAAAAAGTTGCCAAATTGGGCAGGAAAACACGTCACAAGTTTTGTCACGACCCAAAACGGTCCAATTATCCGCCACTTTTTGCGGGGGCTAGGGACAGAGCTTTCCATGAAAGTAAAAAATAAATAAAAAATTAAAAAAATGGACCCCATTTTTCTTAGTGTTTAAAATTACCTTTGTTAATAGCCACAAACTTATTTCGCAAAACATTTCAACTCTCCTTTCTCCTTACATCAGGGGTGTCAAACTCATTTTTGTCACGGGCCACATTGCAGTTACGGTTTCCCTCAGAGGGTCGTTATGACACAAACCATAATCTTTAATTGCCTCATCATATTTACACATGAAATTTATGAACTTTTTTAATCAGAGATTAGCTGTAATAGGGTTTTGAAACATTCATATTTGATAACACAAAAACACTTCTCAACGTTACTATTCATGATTTGTGACAATTTGAAATTTTTGTACAGATTTTCACAAGAATCATGGAAGTTGACACAAATGATTTGCCTCCGCGGGCCCCAGAAAATCGTGCAGAGGGCCAGATCTGGCTCCCGGGCCTTGAGTTTGACACCTGTGCCTTACACGAACCCTCAAATAAATGGCGACCAGATATGATTTTGAGAAAATGCGCCGTGAGCACACGTGTGAGTGATATCAGGTGAATACGCTCCGTAACTTCCACGAACAGTCTCGGTTTCTCTACTCCCTGATATGCAAAGGTAAAAACTTGTTTTCAAGGCACTGCTGTATTTCCTTGATTCCGATTCCTATTTGAACAGGCCTACAAGGGACATCTTGCGCTGCTTAGGGCGTTTCAGAAAGAGCACAAAAAAAAAAATTAAAATACAGTAAAACATGGATCGCTGAATTTGTGCATTTGTGGGATTCCTGTACTCCAAGGTATTTTGCTTGCTGCTGTTTATGATTTCTAACGTGCAAAAACTACATCAGGGTTTCTTTCGGAAGGCTTTTGGTGCTCGTATGTGTGATTTTATTTATTTCTATTTTTTGCAATGTTGCGATAATACTGATAGTGATTATAATTTTGGTCACTTCTTATCGTGATGTGAGATTTTTTGCATCGGTTTCATCTCTGATTATGAGACTTTTATTGGGATCTATTATAAGTTGGGATCATTTCCGGTTCTCCCCTTGTTTGACACGCGGTCGCAAGCCGTCCAGCCGACGTGTGGCTATCACTTCCGGAAGTTTCCGAGCTGAACGCCCCGTCGTCCGCCCACGCATCGGAAGGTGGCGGGGTGGACGTCCCAGTACTTGACGGGGTTGGCGAACAGGCTGATGCCACTGTACAAGTTCTTTTTCTCGCCGAATCTGATGGGGCAGAAGTCGTTGACGCCCACGCTGGTGATTTTGTTGGCATGGAGGAAAATCACCTGGGCAGACAGACGAAGACATTTTGGAAAAAGGCTTGCAATCATTCAAGTGTCTGAGGTGGAAATTCATCCCACAGCAGGAAAAAAGATGTCTGCAGTTTTTGCAGCTTACAAACTGGAAAGATCGACATCCTTTTTGGCGCAAACCGCCGCAATAATATTTGTTCTTACAAGGGAGACGTTTACGGTTTCTTGTCTTTTCGAGGGTGTCTTGGCTTAGCCCGAGAGACTTTTAAGACGACGTAGGAGTTGGTCATTGACAAGACGAGCTTCTAAAGGATGCCCAAAAAAAAAAAAAAATCAGAATGCCTTCTAAAAATTGTCATTAGAATTCTACCAAATTTGAAATAAATAAATTAAAATTGTGATCACTCCATTAAAAAAAAAAAAAAATATATATATATATATATATATATATATATATATATAATGAACAACCTCACCCATGTGTAATGGAGATTTAGCTCCAGAGATTCACTGTCCACATCCTTTGTGTTGAAAGCAATCGTTGCGGCTTCATTTATTTACCTACCCTGATTTCCGGCCTACAAGCTGTGACTTTTTTCACATGCTGTCAACCTTGCGGTTTATGCGGTGATGCGGCTAATTTGTGCATTTTTTTTTCTAACGGCCGCAAGGGGGCACTCGAGCGGAAAAGGTAAGAGTGAGATCGGTGGAATATATGTGTCGAGGAAATGACTTTTTAACCGGCTGTGTTAGCTCTGTGCTAGTGTGTTGCTGCTGTGTTACTGGCGTGTCAGTGATATTTACCAGTAAGTTGAATTTTAACCGGCCCTGTTAGCGTTAGCGCAAGCGTTAAACTCTTTCTGCATACAGTCTTTGTAAATATCTCATTTTTTAATGTGGGTTTCAATGTGGGCACTTGCAGCTTTTACACAGCCGCGGCGTATGTATGTACCAAATGGTATTTCCTTTTAGAAATTTACTCGGTGAGGCTTATAACGAGGTGCGCTCTGTAGGCCGGGAATTACAGTAATTGCACGCTTAATGATATCAACGTGACAGTGACAATTGCTTTCAACACAAAGCCACAAGGCCGACGAGTCGAACATGTTCGACTTCTCACGCACGCACACCCCACCTGCAAGCCACATTGGTGTGCGCACGATTGCTTACCTGGAGGTAGCGCAGGGAGCTGAGTCCGACCGGGACCTTTTTCAGATTGTTGTTGTCCAGGTGGATCTCGCGGATGTTGGGGATCTTGGCCAGACTGCCGTTCTCCACAGAGCGGATTTGGTTGAAGCTCAGACTCAGTCTGCAGAAGTTACCCACAAAATATTGTAAAACATACAAATCATTGAATAAATTAAAAAATAGCTTTAACCAAAAATGTTATATTTCGATTCATATAAATTGTTACAAAAATATTTTCAGTTTACTTATTACTTCTCTTACTATTGCTATTATTTAATACTCTAAAATCTCAAAATTAATTTTCTATTAAAAATGTAATGTAAAAAAATTTAATAGATCATTTAATGACTGAATTTCAATAAAAGATTTAATGCCATTTTGCATTTTACCTATGTATTTATTGAAATCAGATTTTTGTCATGTCATTATCCAAGACGCTTATCCTCACAAGGGTTGCAGGAAAGCTGGAGCCTATCCCAGCTAGCTTTGGGCAAAAGGCGGACAACACCCTAAACTGGAAAATGTGCTTTTTAGCAGGATTTAAAAAAAAAAAAAAAAAAAATCCCCAATTCTGTCACTAGACAAGTGGAGTGAATGGTTTCTTCTTGATTTTATTTTCATTTTATAGCTGAAGACTCATTTGAAAAACAAAACAGAAAAACTCTGACCGGATAGTTTTAGGATGCCGACAGTCTGAATGGCACTATTGCTATTTACATTACTTCCTTTGGGAAATCGTATTTAACTTGGGAGTCACCCGTGACAGATAATGTTTGTTTGACTTTTTGGATTTATTGCAACAAATTATTTTGGAGAAGAAAAAAAAATAGTTCACCTCTGGAGATTTTTATATCTGATGAAGTCTTCCACTTCCACCTTAAAGATCTTGTTGTACTCCAGGTTGAGCTCCGTGATGGAGGTGGGCAAGTCTGAAAGAAAATCCAAACGTACGCAAGTGAAATTATCGCGGCAGTTGATCGCGTGTAATTGGCGCAGGCGACGAGTGAGGCGGCACCTTTGGGCACAGCCGTCAGCCTGCTCTCAGACATCCCCACATAGAGCGTGGACAGGCCGTTGAAGGCGCCAAGCTCGATGCCGCCGTTGGCCAGTGGGTTGGCTCCCAGTTCTGTTTCAAGGCGCAAAGTCACAAGTGAGTCAATATAGCCTATAGTGAAGAAAATAAGTATTTGAACACCTTGCTATATTGCAAGTTCTCCTTCATACATTGTGATTTCTGGATTTTTCTCTCTCACAGTGGACATGCACCTATGATGAAATTCAATCCATGATTTCTAAGTGAGAGAACTTGCAATATAGTAGGGTGTTCAAATACTTATTTTCTTCAAAGTAAAAGTGTCTTTGTGGGCTCCTCATTTCACCCCCAAAAAGGTAGATTTCCATTAAACTTCATAATTATTGAAGTAGGTTTATGATGGAGATGAGGTCCTGTTGTTACAAATGCATACATGTCAGTGTCCGACACTTTAAAAAAAAAACTATATAAATGAACTACAAGTGGACATTGAGTGTGAAAATGGCAAAATATGTAAACTCACTGACAGGGTGGACATTTTATGAGCAGGTAGTGGGCCCTTAGCAACCTGATTCATTTAGCAAGCAAACCGCACTTTTTAACAAAATGTATTTGTAATTTATGAAAGGTTTCTTTCTGTATTGTACTATATTTTACTTTGACAGAGGGAGAAACATCCAACTATACATAATATTACAGTATTAAAAAACAAGTGGGAAAAAAAATTATTCTGCAAATTTCAGCGTCCATGGAAGAAAGACAAAATGCTGGTTGAAATGTCACTGAAATCATCTGATGGGTTCATAAAGGTCCTGTATTTAGGATGTAATAATGTTTCTATTGCGCCTCAGTAAACTAGTAAACATGAACTATGAATTCATATGGCTGACACATTTCTGCGTTCCAGATGTTTTTCTGTGTAGATGCCTCACATTGGCTCATTGGAATTTCTTGAGCTTATCTGTGTCACTAGCAAAGATCACTGCCTATTTCCCCGCCGCGGCGTTGTCAACACAAACACATTTGCTCCCAAGAGTGTCTTCTACACGGAGGTGACCAATCAGAAGAAAGGAGGTGGTCTTAGCCAAATCTGGACAAAGTGGATACGAAACTGGGTCAAAGAGAAGTAGCTGGGAGAGGGGTCTTTCTGGACACTTAGGGTTTAAATAAAATTGACACTCTTAATAGTATTTTCATGTTCAAGACTGGAGGTTATGTAGGTCGAAATAGACAAAATAAGGGACCCTCAAAGTAGTAAAATATTTGATTTCGTACCAATGAACCACTTAGAACGCATGACAATTCAGAGAGCAGTGAGTGGGACGTGGCAAAATCTTGTACCTCAACTGTAACAAAAGGTATAAAATGAAGGAAACCTCTTTGGAGGTGTGTGAAGGTTCAGCCACTTGGAATAGGACCTCAACCTTTCATTGATCTCCAACATTTTCGTGATAACTGATTCTGATGGCTTCTGCACGGCGCTTTATAGCATCCTGGTGGTTTGCCAGGTTTGTGAGAGCTACACAAAAATATTACAAAGCGCATCTGCTTTTGATGCTTTAAACCAGGCCTGTGAAAATACCATTGATCATTTGATGCTTATGCTAAGTTTTTTTTTTCTTTTTCCTTTTCAATTTATTGTGTCAACTGAAAAAAAAAAAAAGTCTTGGAAAAGCTCTCCACTGTTATGATCTGAGGAATTTTTTTTTTGCCAGTTTCCTGTGCCAAAGTTCTTGAACGAGATACTGACTATGTGGACTAAGAGGACCTGGAAATGTATTTATTTATTGACTTATTTTGGCTTCGCCATTATATCAAAGCTGCACGAAAGACTTATTTTCCAGTGTCGTTTCACTGTTTGAAAGGTATCGACATAGAATGTAGGGACAAAGTTGACCTATACACAAAATCTATGGTGTGGATCGGAGACATGAGTTGACATGTTTACCATTTTCTAACGGAGAATCAGTGCCGCAATACCATGCATGTGTTTATGAGAGATCTGCAAAGAGGTCTAAGGTTTCTCACTTCGCCTGCGTTGTTGTGTTGTTTTGGAAGCTATCGTCATAGTCGGGATTGTATTTAATACTCCACACCAGATTCTGGGTCTGACACTTAATAATCAACTCTAGGATACTAAATCAATGTGGCTGGTTAATAGTAGGTCCGTACCGAGCACATGGAGCTTCCTGAGTCCTTTGAAGGCGTCCCTCTGGATCTTGTTGATTCGGTTTTCGTGGAACCGCAGTTCGATGATGTTGGGCGGCAGATTGGCCGGGATCTCCGTCAGCATGTTATAGGAAAGGTAGAGCAGGCGCAGGCGGTTCATGTTCTTGAAGGCCCGTGGGTGGATCTTTGAGATCCGGTTGTTGATCAGAAACAGGCCCTGGTGTGGAAGAAAACATCTTTTCACCAATCCTGAAGAAATCTATTATTTATGGTTGACTATTAATAGCTGATGCTGGAGTCTCTGTTATAGCCCCTTGTACACTGGACATCAAAACCAATTTTTTGTTTTTTATTGACAGTTTGTAAACGAGTCAATCCCAACTGACTCGAGTTGAAGGCTATATCCTACATTGAGCCCTTATCAATAAAAGGAGACTTTGAAGAGGGGTAATTGTTCATGGTACCATGAGATGGACAGATACAAGTAATCTAAACCACTTTAGTTATCCTACAAATTTGTCTGCAAGCCATGTGAAATTCGAACAACTAAGACTCATTGTCCTCAAAGTTAGGAGGGGGGCAGTTTTCGCAAGACCGAGTACAAGTACTTCCTGATCATACTGATTACCGATACTTGATATTGCCATTGTATCTTGCAATTGTGATGAAAATGTTTTATTCCAACCAAATATTGTTGCGGGATGGCTACCTCTGTTGAATGTTGAAGTAAATTAAAAGTTTTGTCTCCAATGTTTACCTTAAAGTATTTTTACACATCTAATAGTGGTATCAGTGTTAAGTATTGGATTTTTACAAGTATTGAACAGGTTTAGAGTTTCGGTCCTCTTTTGTGTTGAAAGCAATTCTTCTGAGGTCTACGCATCTAATGATCTCAAAACAGAATTTTGTCTATCACTCTGGTTTTTAGAAACCCTTCTGACCACAGGCAGACGGCATCCTGGATCGGTTGCCAGCACGTGCTGAGTAGTTGATTTGAGTTGGTCCCACAAAAATCAACCAAGCAAACCACTACACTATCTCTCCAAATCAGTTCTGAAAAACTGAATCCCTCCTTCTCTGCGGCATTTGAAACCGGTCAGATTTTGCGCAGACATCCAACTAAAACACAAAAAAGGGAAACGATACTTGTGCCTCGACCCTGCGGTTTGTTTTCCTAAGCTGGATAATGAGTGGAACTGCTAATTACTCGAGTCGCTCCATAAACAGAGCATGTGTGCGCCGATACCATCGGCGTGACTCAAAACTGAAATATTACCAGGTGTTTTCCCACACGATGTATTACTCATTTCTGATTTTCTCTTGAGAGATTCGCTTAAACGCTTCAGACGGCCTTGTGTTTTTCCTGAATATATTTTTTTTTGCCCACATTTCTACGGAAAGCCGTTTGAGAATTGATTGAATACCCTTTGTAACCTGCTCAAGGCCCATGTACTGGTACGCTGTGCTTCCTCATGAATATGACAAAGCTGGCATAGCTTAGCAGGCAGTTATCAACTTGTGCAAGGTGTAGCCTTATTCATAAAGTTTTTGTCCTTGTATGCCGAACTTGTTCCATTTTCGACAAAGACTGTACTTTATACGAGTGTACCTTAAGATCCGTATCAAGAATGAGTATATTTTTAAACAGATTTTTTAAAAAATGCTTCTGGTAAGACTCAGTAGTCGTACCAATCCCTCGATCGTTTTACCATTGTACTGAATTGTCCTAAGAGCAAACTGGTACATGGACCTCAGGCCAGATATGGCAATGCTCATATGGCACGTCAGCCTTTCGTCAACACGCTGAAAAACACATTTTTGGTGCGAAGTGCCTGTTGTGCGTCGTTCTCACGTAAAGCTTGTCCAGCCCTTTGAAGTCGTCCTCCTTGATCTCGGTGATGTCGTTGTTCTGGAGGTCGATCATCAAGCTGTCGGCGGGAATCTTGGCGGGAATGTTGATCAGGCCTGTGGGCGTGATCACGTCGAGGAATTTGGTCAGGTTATTTAGGATGAGGTGTTTTGCGTAGCGAGTGAAACAAAATGGGGACGTCTTGTAATTTCACTTAATTGTTCAGGTCTTATAAAGTGTTTAAAACACTTATGTGATGGATGTGTAGCTTTAAGTGGCGTGGCAAAGAGCGAGTGTTGTCAGGAGTGGGAATTCTGCGTTATGTGACCAATCTGCGTGATCATCCTCACCTTGATCTGAGCACTGCACCACTCTGGGTGAGCAATGGCAACCCACGGGACAGATATCGTAGTGGTCGTTCAAGTTGTTGGAGTCGTCGTCATCCCCGGAATCGGCCATCATGACGTCGTAGTTTCTCATCATGTCCATGACGTTGACATGTTGGTAGTATTTGCTGCTGGCCAAGGTCAGCAGAGAGAGCAGGAGGACCACCCTCATGGTGCGGCCGGACCACCGATTTGGGTTATCTTAGTTTAACCGGAAGACATGACAACATGAAAAATGAGTCATATTGCATGTGGAAGACTGCCCACAAGTGGAAAATAAAGCAGCGAAAAAGTTCTTCGAGTTTATTCATTCATCCTTTCTTCTTCCGTATCACGTATCCTCTCGACTCTCGGGCTTGCTAGAGCCTATCCTAGCTAACTATGAGTAAAAGGCGGAGTACACCCTGAATGGGTCGCCAGCCAATCGCAGGGGGACATAAAATAAAAAAACAACCATTCACATCTATCCGCAATTGTAGAGTTTTCAATTAACCTACGAGGTATGTTTTTGGGGGGGTTGTGGGAGGGAACCTGAGTGCTCGGAGAAAACCCACGCAGCCACGGGGAGAACACGCAAACTCCGCACAAGTGAGGCTGGGATTTGAACCCTGGTCCTTGCAACTTTGAGGCAGATGTGCTAACCAGGCCTTTACCATGCCGCCTTTCTGTGTTTATTTACCCTGAAATCTCAGCTATATTTTGTATCTTCCATGCACTCAAAAGAACTTTTAATTTAATACGATTAATGCGATACAAGGGACACAATCCTTAAATTGGCCATTCAAATGTTTTTACAATGCAAACAAATGCAACACGACGTCAACTATTCATCGCCCTTAGATCTGCCAATCCGAGGTTGTTCAAATGCCAAAAATACAAGTGCAGTACAAGCGACAGAATCCTTAAATCTGTACTTGAAAGGTTAATGCTACAGTAACACAAATTCAACACGACACAAGATACTCGATTTTTAAATTTGATGTCATTGCTTGTCCAGTAAATGCAACTTCAATTTTAAAATATCTCCCGTTTTTTTAATACAGGGCTGTAAATTGAAATTGTTTTATCCGATTAATTAAGTAATTCTTCCAAAATGAATCAAAATTGACAGACTTATTGATTGTCGAAGTGCTAGTTGTGGCGCCTGTTAACAATTATTTTTTTTTTTTTGGATGTTGACTTATGACTTTATTAAGTCATGTGGCTCAAGTCAAAGGCAAGCAGAGTTACTTAGAAGTTTTAGCCAAGGATGTCCCAAGTTCTAAAATTGGGGCCCCCCCCCCTTTTTTTTTAAATTCAGCCATAATTTATCAATTTATTTATTTATCTATTTATTGCAATAGCTACCTGGCAGCAGACACCAGAGCTGAGATAAATGTAAATACAAATAGTCAGTAGACAACCAGACAGACAACCAACTGTACTGTTATAGTAATAACATAGTAACATAATACACATCAAAAGTCAGACTAGCCCCCCACCTGTGTTACCTTGTTGTAGCCATAGTGCACACTGCAAATTGCAATCTCCTGCATGTGGTCAAATAAACAAATAATCTCCTTCTCCCCCCTATACTTTTGTTAACTTTGGCGGAGTCCCGTTATTTGGTTTATGACGACTGATTAGCCGCTTTAACCGCTGCAGCGATGTTTACTTTGAATATTACGCTTCCAAGTTATACATGAAAACCAAAAAAAAAAGTGATGCTTTGCAGTCAAGACCGCATCAGGGCTAGCAAACGTTGTCATTGTTTCCGTGCTTGTCTAAAGACTCCGGTTGGAAATGAGCGGGCCCAAGCCAAGGCAAATGTTTTGCCATGCTCCTACCTGTTCGCTACGGGGATGATTATGCGACTCCCCCAACTATTAAACACTCGCCACCCGCCGAGCGACTGATATTTTCTGCTGGCCGCGTCGCTCCTAATCTTGATGGATTCTCCCCTCGGCTCCTGAGTGTTGGGTCTGGCCACAAATATGCGCTGCTGCTGTTGCAGCAGGAAAAGGGCCACCCCTCGTTATCCGGCTGTGACTGCACATGTACTGTTCTGCAGGGTCCATGTATACCCTCAGAACTGAGACATGTTTGGGAAATTCCAAGGAAAATCAAAAAGGAGAACGAGTTTAAGAATCTGGCCAAAAACAGACCCCAGTCTTTTTCTTCTTTTCCTTTTTTTTTTGGGACCTTGCCTTCTCCTTCACTTCTTTACATGAACTGTGTACTTCTTCTTGGGCTCCAAAAAGGACAAATCAACAAAAACTTCCTGCCACCACATCCTTTGAACTCCTGGAATTTAAACACTCGGGAAATCTTTAAAAAAAATAAGTCCAAGGGAAATTTGGTCCAAAAGATGTAAAAGATTCCAGAACTCAAAACACTCACCAGTCTGTTTTTTTTTTTTTCCTTAGGTTTTTCTCACATGGTGTATATATATCACTTACCCATTTTAAAAAAAATCCTCAAAAAAAGGACTGTATCAGTACCTTGGCTGAAACTACCTCTCTTGGAACTTGAAGAGCGTAGAAATTGTCAGAAAATTTTCTGAAAAATCTGCTTCAAAAAAGGAAAACATGAGTGTAGAATCTGATTAAAACAAACCCCCATCCATATATTTCTAGTTTCATTGTGTTTTTCTTCCATTTATCTTGTGTGCGCTGTGTACTCCATCACGGGGTAATCAAATATGGACTAATCAATTAAAACGTACAACCAACACCAAAAAAATTAAATGAAAAAAATCAAATCTAGACCCTTGGAATTTGAACATAGAAAAAATTCCAATTCAGATTGCCAATAAAAGTATACAGACTTACAAATAAAAGTGCAGAATGCGATAACAACAATCCGTTTCAAATTTTCAAGCATTTATTACTTTTTCCTTGGCATTTGCGAGGCTTACTATAAAATCTTTCAGGCCTGTATTAGTTTCGAGTATATAAGTAAAAAAGGAACTTCGGAAGTCCAACCGACCAAACACTGATGGACCAAAGACGGATCTCTTTGATAAAATCCACATACAGCGTTCATCAATGTCATCCTCCAAAAAGATCAATAAACAAAAACAAAACTCATACTCGTTGGAACTTGAACAACTAAGGAATTGAATGAAAGATCCACTGAAAAGATAGTTCAAAAGGAGCTCAAAAGTCCAGAATGTTATTAAAAAAAACCAAAACGATACAGACACTTTTTGAACATTTATTGCGTTATCCATGGAACATTTTTTAGGTTTGACTGTAATTTTTAAGAATAGCTTGGGAATTCCAATCGACGGAGCACTTAGGATTCTTTCTGGACCGAGGACAGGTCACTTTGATAAGTTGCATAAAATATTCTTTCTGATCAGTGTTTATCAAAATTGGTCCCTAAAGAAAGACTAGTCAATAATATAAATAAATAGAAATATAAAAGCCTATTTTGGAGCTCGAACAAATCAGAAATTTGTAAAAAAAAAAAAAAAAAGGCACAGTAAAATTTGGTCAAAATAGAGACCAAAACTCCTCATTTGGAATTTTTTTTTTTTTAAATCATCAATTATGTAAGTTTTGTGACGACAAGATCCAGCAGACAGAACAGTTGAGGTTCCTTGGGGGACCAAGGACTGATCGAGAACCACACTTTGAGAAACTCTGCTTCAGAAAAATTAGCACCGATGAGCCTACTTTTCAAATGTGGTTAGTTTGGTGGTTTTTTTTCCCCCCCACATTGGATGGAAGCCGAGAGAAGAAATCAAATCCAACGTTAAGCGTGTGTAAACTGGTTGGGATGGTTAAAGAGCTTGAGCCTGACAACGTCTCCAGCCTCGAGAGCCACACTGGGCTTGCTGCTTTTATCTGTTCTCAGTTGGAACACTCTTAATATCAACACCACCACCACCCAGTTACTGTCACGGCAAATTATTGTCTTATGGCTACCAAATGAGCTCCAAACCAACGTAGGCGCCAGTCTTTGTTTGGTATTTACTGTAGAGGAGCTGAGTTCTCCAATTGCAAATACAAACTGCAAAATCTGTGCTGTTGTTCTACATTGAGTGAGTTCTGCTGCAAACTGGCCACAGATAGAACTTGAGCGTCCTTCATTGAGTTGTAATTCAGGACAAAGTGGAAAGTGCAAATATCACTAAAAAGCATGCTGATAAATTTCTTACCTTATCAGTCAGAAGCTTTTTTTTTTTTTTTGCCCTCGTTTAAAGCTCAGGCAGCGAGCGCACCAGCAGAAGCAGACTTGCAGCTGCACACGAATGAGGGATGCAACCTAAGTCAGCGCACAGAACAGCATCCCCCCTTGTCTCAGCAGCGAGAAGGAGGAAATTAAAAAAAAGGAAAAAAAAAACCCCTAGGAGACCACCCCCACCGCTGCGAGCTGCCGTGTCCTCACCTCGACACTAGAACGTTTCTGTCATCACAGCATCTGCAAATGTGAGCTGCCCTTTTGAAGCCTTGCCAGGGTATTTAGCGCAATAAATTCCAGAGGCTGCTGGTGGCGCTCCTGCTTCCACCACAACAGAAAGATCCCATGGTTGGCATTCCTGTGATCCTTCAACTACACGGAGAAATTGTTTTTATTTCGGTCATTTTAACACGCACAAAAACTAACATTTATGTCCATATTACCAACTGAGAAGTATGATTAATGAATATCTAAATGGGAATCTGAACATGTTATTACATATATGAATGCCAACAGCAGCAATACTACTCAGCAGCTTTGTATGTAGCTAAAAATAAAACACCAATATTTTATTTTTGTTGAAACACCTGAGAATAAAATGAACTTCAACAACACTAATTATCAAGAGTTATGCATAGTATGCAGTGTATACTGTATGCAGAAAATCATTGTTGCTCTTCAGATGCGGGTAGAAAAGTGAAGCTGCTTGTCTTCCTCAGGGCCTCACGTGCGACTCTTTTCCTTTTTCCATTCCCCTAATTCAGTGCCTCTCTTTTCTGCTGAGGCCAGCTGCAACACCCCCCCCCCCCCCTTACCCCGAGGCATCACTAGACAGAGGAAATATGCCCTGGTTTGCCACTGGCAAGAAGAAGAAGCCAAAAGAGAAGAAGAAGCTCTGCTTTCTTCTCACCGGGGGGCGGGAGGGGGGCATTCATATTTTCCGAGGCTTCTGAGATCATCCCAGCTTGCAATCCGCTTACTGGTGTCCGCGAAACTTCCACTTTTGCTACAAATTTGCAAAAAAACGTCACAGCGTGCAACACTGATTGACTTCCAAGTTGTTCTCACTTCCAAAATATGTTTCCGCTGGTTGTCTTCCGACAATGTTGCACGTGTAAAGAATGTCCGACAGCGTGCTGCTTGTCATTTGGCGTGTGATGTGTTTTCTGGTCACCGTTTTGTTGGGTTTTGCGTTATTCCCTAGAGCAGGGGTGTCAGTATTATTATTGCCGTGGGCCACATCATAGTTCTGGTTTCCCTCAGAAGGTCGTGGTATTGTACCATATGCTGTAAATTACAGGTCCAACATCAATGGACCTTTCCGACCTGTCAGTCACTCGTACGATAATACCCAATCAGATAGCTGCATTGCCATAACCCCTGGCTTGACACGCCCCTCTCGCCGTTTTGTCCCACAAGCAATGCTGGGTTGTCAGTCGCGTGCGCTTGGAAAAGTTAATTATGAAGAAAATGGTCCTTCCTTTGTGAGGCGTCAGTTTTTTTGCATCGATCGCCAACATCTAACTCCGAAATTGCGTCCTGCTCCGTCCAAAATCTTAATTCCGCGTACATATCCTTGCGTGAAATATTTGAGACCTCTCCGTAGAACTCTCTTGGACAAGTCTGATGCATTTGGCAAAAAAACATACCCCAATATTGTCTGGAATACGCGATAGAGGATCAGCTTCACACATGTTCTGTTCAATCACAGTTTTGTAAGCTTGTGGGACATGGCTAAGGGAGCGGATCTTAAGATCGCCATCGGAAAGGTCCATTGATTAATCGAGAACTAATCGATTGTCAAAATAATTGACAACTATTTTGATAACTCAATCCAGAAACGGGAACTGGAAGCATATTATTTGCTTTTGTGGGCTCCCTGGGCCATGAGTTTGATACTTGTGCGCTAGACTTACTTTGACCTCAACAAATGTAGTGGTTCACACAGCTGCCTTTGCTGCAGCTTTTGTGACGTCAGTTTGCACTCAACGCAACCCTCTTCTGTCGTCAGGCCAGCGGCCGGTCCGAGGTGTGTCGTATACCTGAACAGGATGTAGCCAATAGAAAAACGAAGCATCTGGAATGTTCCTTGAGAGGATTGCGAAGCAGAATCCAAAATGCTGGCAAACGCCATCCCGTAATTGCTTTAACAGACCCACGAGTGTGAGAGGAGCAGGAGAGCTTTCGCAGCGTAGCTGAGAAACAACGTCGCTATTGTTTGTTTTGTCTTCTTCAAGCAAGTCAGAAAGCAAACAATTATCTTTAAGTAAAAAAATTTCAAACTTGAGAAATCATAATGACGTATGGCTCACGCAGTGAGGAAAAATGCAGAGTTTTACGACACTTCTCAGACTCAGTGTTCAAGAAAATTAATCGATTTGTATTCAAGATATTTGAAACACTTTAAAAGGGAAATCCAGTGGTTTGCATTAATGTATTCAATAGGTCATGTAATATGTACTCTATTTTGACAATGTGATGTTAAATCCTCTCTCATTTGATAGTGTTTTGAGAAGAATTTTATCGACAATTATGAATTTTCAGGGGCGCTGCCATTTTCGCAAGTCACAGGACCTACGTGACGTGTACCGTGCTGTTCCAAACGCTCGATTACATTGGGAAACAATTGTGGCCAGCGCTAATTTCTCTGATCTATCCTCATCTGATGAAGAAATAGCAGTATCGGTTGATCGGGAAGACGGAGGAATACTTCCAGACACAGCCGTGAACGGCACCGTTCCACCGAGCCGCTTACGCTGTTCCGCTGACACCAGAAAGTTTCTGATGAGATGAGGATAAATCTGAGAAATCAGCGCTAGGCATAAATGGTGACTCATGTATTTGAGCCGTTGTTGCTGCACGTAACCCGTCACATCCGCGCACATAGGTCATGTAACTTGCGAAAATGGAAGCGCCCCTGAAAATTCTTGATTGTTGATTAAAAAAAAATCTTCTCAAAACACTTTTAAATGAGAGCATTTAACATCACATTGCCAAAATTGAGTACATATTACATGACCTATTGGATCCATTGTTAATGTAAACCAGTGGATTTCCCCTTTAAATTTGCTTTGGGCAGCGTGATGTAACACACTTTGCCTTTTACTTGGAGAAATTTGTGTTTTTTCAAAGTGACGTTATAAGATAGTGACTCATTTGTTGAGAGCACAAGAGTGAGAACAGGTCCCAAGATGTACATGTAAAGGTTTTAATAAGTTCAAATATATTTTAAACACGCAAAGGGTAAAACTATAAACCATGTGTTGAGATTGTCTGTATATGCCAGAGTTTCTCCATTTGCGGGCGACTCTGCAACGAATCCCAAGGGTTAGCGAGCCAGGCAGCGCTGTGTGGTGAGAGTGCCGATCAATTGCCAAAACCCCTGTAAAGATTTAGGGTGGAAATTAAAGGACAGTGCTGGAAGTTGATCATCACAACCAACACACACTATGAGGCTAATTCAAGTGCGCCTCTCCTCCTTTTTCAGAAATTATGTAGAGCAGGGGTGGACAATGCGTCGATCGCGAGGCAGCTGGTCGATCGCGACGGCTTGCCGAGAGTAAAACATGGAAAAAGAAGACATCAGCCGTATTTTTCTGACCATTAGCTCACTGCGCATGTGCAAACAACGACATAGAACAGGAAAACACGCTAGTCGGCGACTTCCCCCTATTTTAAGCCCTCGCTTAAGAAATCTTAACAAACATGAGTGAATGCTGAAGTAAAGAAGAGAAAATTGTATCACTTTCATATGGGAGGCGGACGATGTCATTTTGATCTGCCAGTGTAGTCAAATATGTCGCGGCATTTTTGAACTGTTTATGGAAAATATGAAACTGACATTCCGCCGGAAAGCAAGCTGAGAATGAGAAAAGTGAACGAACTAAAATCCCAAACTGGCCGCACAGCAGTCACTTTTCACACAATCTAGTTTAACAGCGAAAGCCATCACCCAGCATCGTTTCCGTGTTTGTCACATCATCGTTAACAACAAGAATTCCATCCAAGACGGAGAGATTGTAAAAGAGGCATAGCTGACTCGTCGTTCCGATCTTTTAAAAATAAGGCGGAAATATTATCTTCAATAAAATCTCTGCAGCTGTAAAGGCAGTGTGAACCCACGGCTGATGTGTGGAAGGACATCGGAGATTGTGAGTGTTTCTCACTGCAGTTGGACAAATCCACTGCCGTGAGGTGTGCATTTTCAATCGTGTGGTTTAGTGATCATCGTCAACTGAGTTACAAAAAATGTTTTTGGTTATGCGGTTATGCAAGGCACACAAACACATTTACACATAAGGAATCCTCAATATACTTTGAAATAATTATTTTTTGTATTTTTATAGTGCGTAGATCTTTGTAGCTTGGTCAATGCTCGTCTTGTGTCAGTCAAGATGGTCTTGGTGTTCGTCCTTTGTTCCGTGTTTTTGTCTGTCGTCTTTGTTGGATCGCGTGAAGCGGGATATAAATCGGAGTTCAAAAAGGGCAATTTTCCAGAAAGCACTTATGTTCACATTTCTTTGTAAAGACATTGGTATTTTTTTTTCCCTATGAAATTGAAAAATGTCTATCATTTGCCTGTGGGCGGATGGAGGGAAAAAAGTGATTAAAAACGGAATGCAGTATTAGATTCTTGTGGGGTGAATGCTTAAAACCGCAAATCAGGTTTTTGTGATGAAATCAGTTCAGAGTAGAAATCTAATTTGTGGAAAAAAAATCTAAATCTCATTTTTGTGATTCAATCAAAACTGATTTTAGGTGGTAAAGCGTTGGCCTCACAGTTCTGAGGACCCGCGTTCGATCCCGGCCCCCACCTGTGTGGAGTTTGCATGTTCTCCCCGTGCCTACGTGGGTTTTCTCCGGGCACTCCGGTTTCCTCCCCACATCCCAAAAACAGGCAACATTAATTGGACACTCTAAATTGCCCCTAGGTGTGATTATGAGGGCGGCCGTTTGTCTCGATGTGCATTGGGATTGGGTGGCAACCAGTTCGGGGCGTACCCTGCCTCCTGCCTCGCACTCCCCACGACCCTTGTGAGGAGAAGCGCCAAAAGAAAATGGATGGATGGATGATTGGAAGGCCATATCACTCTGTCACAAATTTTGACATTCTGGTGTCTGTTTCTTCAATTTTGAGGAATTTTGACATTGTTTACATAGTTCTAAAAAGAGGTTATGATTACAACCTGATTGTTTACATAGATTACAGTTACCATATACAATTTGGAGATGCGAGACGTTGATAAGCTGCACTGGCGTACGCCCCGTGCATTTCCACTTTAAGTCGACACCGTTGGCAGATTGTCACGTAACGCGCGCAAAAAGCGCTCCACCCTCGACACCGCGACCATCGATGATGACGACGACGTGCTGCAGCGTCGGGCTCCGCTTACGGTACCTCGGGGAGACTTTGCCTCACACCACATTTCAAGGTTAAAGGATGCAATTTTCCCAAACACAATCTAATGAAAGCCTGATGCGATGCTGGCAACTTCTTTCTCCGCTCGCATCTTCTCACTTTAATGGCTACAAGAGCAGCGCTTTATCTGCTGGCGTTCGCTTTGCCTTTTTTTTTTTTTTTTGAAGAAAGGAAAACGTTTCCACATGTCGAAGCGTCTCCGTCACGTAACGCGATTTACGTACATGAAAAGCCCATCATTGTGACAGATAGTGTACGTCTACCAATATGGAAGCATTACCACATCAAACTCACCGTGATTTCAATAATCCAGATTACACAATTTACCATCAAAATGACTTATATTTGGAGTCGTCGGGTTATCATCAATCATATTTGGAGTCAAAGCGTCACCGTCGCAAAAGCTTTTTAAAATGAAATGCAAACACCACAAAGTTTTGCTAAAAAGTTAAGACAGTGCAGTTATGAAAATTACTTTTTTTTTCCATAGTACTCATTTTGTGTATATTTCATTTCGTAAATTGTTTTTTAATTGAGTTGGCGGAATCCCTAGAATAAGAGAGGATAATATACATGTTCTGAACTCTCATTTCGGCGTCAGTTCTGTTACAATCAGAGTCATGTTGACATAAATGGACCGCAGGCTCTACTTTGCCCACCCACCCGATCACCAGGGTAAAAATGAGTTAGCGGGCCTGCCTTCCCAGTTTCCTTGGCAACTGTCAAACTTTGCGTCCTGGCAAACTTTGTCAACGCTTCCTCACACCGCACAAGTGAGCAAGGCCAGACGAAGCATTTAAAAAAAAAAAAAAAATTTCTACGGACTTGGAAAGTATGAGCGCCTGCGAGAGACACGCCGACTCCGAGCGGGATGGCGGGGGCCTCTTATCCCGCTCCATCGGGAAGTCATTTCTCCCGCCGAACGCCGCTGTGGCAAACCAGGAGAATGATAAGAATGAATGTTGTCATGCAGCTCCGAGGCCAAGACGGCCCGACGGCTGTCAAAATACACGTTGCTGTTTCAATAAATCGCATGTGAGGAGTTAATTGCAACCCTTCTGAGCTGCAATAAACGGACGGATGCAGCAGATCAATTGGTAGATCGGCAAAACCCACCGATGCTATGTTAGCTTAGCTTGTCACTTATTAGCATAAGATTTGTGTTTTAATGCCAGTTATGTTTTTACATGCCATTCGCGGCTGTTGGGAGTTTCAGTCAGAGTACAGGCTTTTGCAGACAAAGGATTTTGTTTAAATCGTGGATTAGCACTTTGCCACCGACCGGCTGGCTTCCATTAGCTTGTGACTTGTATCAAAAGGGGGGTTTGATTTGGATCTGGTGTGGCTGAAAGCTGTCGTTTGCAAACTCTTGAAAGGTCACAGGGAGTTTATGACAATTTGGTGTTTTATTGACTTAAACAGGTGACATTTTAAAGGTATTTAAAATTTTTTGAAACGTGTCGGTTTGGTCGTTTGCTTACATGAGTTAAAAAAAATGCAAATGTTTCCACGGAATTGCAAAATTAAAGCTAATTCTGATTCTGAATTTTAATCGGGCCGCAACTAACGACGCCGTCTGTCCATTTTCCATACCGCTTTTCCTCACGAGGATCGTGAGCGTGCTTGATCTTATCCCAGCTAACGGCGGGTGAGAGGCACCTGTTAATTTGCCAATTAGTTTTTGGGTCACGTCATGTCATAATCCGAGCCGCTTATCCTCACAAGGGTTGCGGGAAAGCTGGAGCCTATCCCAGCTAGCTTCGGGCGAAAGGCGGACTACACCCTGAACTGGTCGTCAGTCAGTTGCAGAGCTACTTTTTGGGTTAATTTATTAATTAGATAAACAAAAAGACAGGAATGTTTTTCAAATTGGAGTTCGGAAAAATCACAAACCTAAATCCACTGGTGATTGCTTCATGATGCAGCTACTAGTTTGGTTAACATTTGTTTGCAAATTTCTCATTTTGTTTAAATAAAAAGAAAACAGTCTGCTTTTCTCGAAGACTACAGGAATATGACAATATTTACCGTTGAGCACTGAAGTTGGAGGATTTTGACAATTTAAGTTAAACCAGCTGTGTAAACGATTAATCAAGATCGTTGGCAATTGAGTAATTGTCGCACCTCTCGTTTTGAATCTTCAAAACACAAAAATATTGAAAGAGATTTTCTAAAGCTGTTTGTTTTGGTAATGTCATTTTGGAGCCTGAAAAGAAATGTAAAAAAAATAATGATTGTTTAACATGCAACAAAATCGTTTATTGACTTTATTGAAATGTAAATCCAAACGTGGCGCACATTTTATCATTTCACAGCGACTGTTCATCTGCGCTTAATTATGTCTCGCTGCCAAAGAGGAAGTAGCGTACACCGGCTGTAATCATCTTCAAATGTTGTTGCTCTCGCTTTTCTTCCAGTCGCTTGTTTTGATGTGCGACGCCCCTCTGTGATTATTGATAAAAATCAAGTTCGAAAAAGGGGCAATAAAGTCGATTCTCCCACTTGTTTGAATGGATTTGGTTGTGCTCTCAAAATATTAAACAATTATTGAAGCATGTCAGGACAATACAATGTTGAGTATATTTATTTGCAAGATATTTGTTGTTCGCTCAGAGTTCAAACTGCCGCCATTGTACATGAAAAGTCCACTGCAAGCGTGCTCACTATGATCTCCGCTCAGCAGCAGTTCTTAGACCCTTTCACGCTGTTTATTCCCCCTCCACCACCACTCCCCCAAGTGTCGCCGTCCCGTATGAACGACACCGTCATGGTTCAAGTCAAACAACTTTGGAGGAATTATGGAGGCGGGGTGGGAGCGGTGTGAAAACGGGAACACCAGAACAGGTACCTTGTGGCTGTGTTCAAGAGGCGACTGACCCGAGTTTCTTTCACATTACTGCACTTGAGCCCGTTTGAGTCAGACTTGCTGCTGTTCATTTGGTTGGTTCTGAACTTTTTGCCCATTTTACACAGATTTGACAGGAACATTTGTGTTTCCGCAGAAATCAACCAGTCCAACTTTGGTTTCCCCTTGGTGCAGTTTGTTTCGGTGGCAGACGCTTTCTTGCAGAGTTTATGCAAAAATCGGAGCCTCACACTGTCCTGGACCAGTGTTGGACTCTCTTTGGTCTGGCGTAACTTTTTGTTTGCAAAAAATTAGACGTAGCTTTTGGGGTTGTTTAAAAAAAAAAAGCTCTCTGTGTTAAAATTCCACATCCCCCGTCCCAGGTTTCACACAGTCATCGCTCTGCCTCTCATATTTCCTCCGAAACGTAGAAATAGGCCTCGTTTTCCACACCCCCGCTTAGTGTCTGTACGCTTCAGAAAGACCGGCGACACGGGGGTGGACCAGGCTTTGACGAGCAGTGTGAAAGGAGCTACAGTCATCGATCGTGATCCTAAATGACATCATATTATTGGAAATCCCTCAATTCAAGTGAATGTTTCAAAGTCAACATGGTTGCTAGTTTAAATACAAACTTGTGTGCGTTTGAAAGGTTGCAAAGGAATTTCGATCCGTCGCTCAGCTCATTTGATTTTCTGCGGTTTTAAGACCACGCTGGATGAGGCCCGCACGCAGGAAAAGGCCGAGGGGGAAACCTTGAGCGGGTCAATCAGGTTGTTCTCCAGCCTCACGGCCACCAAGGTGGAGTCTCCGTTGAGATCCGGATCGCAGATTCCCTCGTCGGGAATGCTCCTGGAGGAGAAAGCGGAATTGATTTGGGGAAATTTAAGATTAGGCTGAACACGCTGAAGGTGTGCCGGAATCCAGACCTGATCTTGTTGTTGTTGAGTCTGAGGAAGTGCAAGTTGGTCATCTCATTGATGCCCGAAGGCACGTTGAGCAGCTGGTTGTGGTCCAGGCAAAGCTCCACCATGGAGTGGTAGGACCCGAAAAAGGACTCTGGCTCGATGGCCTCCCCGTCCAGCTTGTTGTAAGACAGGTACAGGTACTCCAGACCGGGATCCATGTGGGCGAACACGAAGCCTGACATTCGTTCAGGACATTTTTGAAGTAGTTTTTTCATGAGAGTTAGGGTGACATAATGCTATTTTACGTTATTATACAATTACTAGGGTTTAAGGCGTGGGGTTGAGGAGTTTCAGACTAGGGTTTGGGTTTCAAACAGGATGTAAGGCCTCAAGCCACAATTTTCAAATATGGGATATAGTTTCAAGCTCGTGATAGAGGGATTTAAAACAAGGGAAAGGGCTTTCGGTTTGGGTTTGGGTTTGAAGTCAGTGTTAGTGTTTCAAAGTAGGGTCTTGAAGTATGGTTAAGGTTTCAAACCTGGATTAAGGTTTCAAGTCGTTTCCAACAAGTTTTTCAAGTCACATTGAGCTTTTCAAGTTTGGGTTCGGGTTTCAAACAATGGTTAGAGTTCCAACTTAAGCTTTCAAGACAAATTTAGGGTTTTTAAATTTGGATTTAAAACAAAGTTTTGGGTTTCCAGTCGAGTGTGAAGCCAGTATAAGGGTTCCAAAGAAAGGTCCCGGGCTGTGGTTACGATTTTAAGATTTCAAACCTGGGTGGTGCTAATCAATGGTCATTTCAAGTTGGGGTTTGAAGATATGTTTATGGGTTCAAAGTTGAGTTTAAAGTTCGGGTTAAGGTTTCAGATAAGGCTTTTTAGAGGTTTTGAGACTGTTAGGGTTTCAAATTATGATTCCAATTCAAGGTTAAGTTTTGAAATTGTGGTTTCAAGTGAGGGTTTAGATCTCGAACAAGACAAGACTCAAATTAGGATTCCAAGTTAGGGTTTCAAAAAGGGGTTTCAGGCTAAGGTAGCAGTTTTAAACCGGCATTTTGAACCCAGTGTTGACATATGCACTGTATATACCATATGTGCAGTATGTTTATACTGTATCTGTACAGTGTGTACTTGTCCACTAACCAGGTATTCTCTCAATGCGATTCCCCACTAGCACAAGGTGAACCAGCGACTTTGGCAGGTAGGATGGAACCAGGTACAGTTTGTTGTAGGAAAGGTCCATGGACTCCAGACTCCTACAGGAAGAAAAAGACCATGACTGGTTAGGCATAGAGGACTTTTTAGTTTTTTTTTAATTTTTTTGCCTCGGTGGACAGCACATAAGATTACCGCCCACTCGATACAAACCACACAGACGGGGGCGCAAGCCAGAAGTCATAAGTTAGCTGTCCATCAGAAGCTCGTGAAATGAAAGAAGAGAAATATTAGCCGACTGGCTGGCTTAATGGGAATTCCTGATGCCTCTGGCTGAGGGCTTTGTATTTTAGCGTAGCAACCGTGAGCACGTCACCCGTCTGGATCTCTCATTAGGCTCGAGCACCTGTCCGCTGAGGGGTGAGGTATGCCTCCTGTTAGCGTGTAAGCATTCTTGTGAAATTATGTTTTATGAATTACAAATGGGTCTGCATTCGTAGTTTATGTACTGCAAATGCTATTTTGTTATATGTTAGCGAACTGACTGAGCGTTTCATCCATTCTCATATAAAGTACGGTCGGACCACGGGGTTTGATATAAAATCACAAGACCTCTTGGGAAACTTTCCTTGGCTTTCCTTTCCGATTGAGATGACCCAGACGTACTTGGAAGACATGTTTGATCGAATTTTGCAGATGCTTAGCAAGGTGCCCCGATGCAACCTTTAAATCCACCCATAGCGAAGGTTTCTCCTGAGCAACTTTTATGGAAAAGATATACTCGTCCCATAATCCTTTATGGCAGCAGTATTTAAAGCAATAGACCACCGTCAAAGTTTACAGAATATGTGAAGATGCTTCAGATTCATGCTACAGATTTTTAAAAAGTTAGTGGCAACAAGCTAGCGATACATTATAATAAACATTCCTGTTGGGAATCGTGATGTATTGTTATAATCTAGTGTAATTTACGGCTGTATTTATTGTCAATCCATTGATGAAAGATAGCAGTAGATTTATATCTTCCCAAAGGATGGAGAGGGGAAAAGTTTTCAACTTCAAGATAACCCGGTAACGCGGGAGAAAATGACTGTTCGCATATAGATATATTGACAGACTAGTCTAACGTTACAACATAGATCAAGTCAAAGTAAATCACAATGTCATACTTATTATTATAGTTAGATACTGAAACATTACCCGTGTTGTATCCCAGAAATGTTTTCAGTGTGACTGAATTTCCTTTGTCATGGCTTATGATGTTGATGACTTTTGACGTAAATGCGCTTGCAGTACGTGAAGCAGCTCTGAACGTACGCTTTTGGCATCACTTCTGGACATTGTCAGTCTGGTTAACTTGCATTTCCCGTTTCCACGAAGACCACACAAAATAAACAACGTCTTTCAATATCTATTTTTTCTACTCGTAACGAATTTGACGCGTGATTTTTCGTGCTCGACTGTGCAGATTTGCGAGTGCGATGGCGCGCGAGTGTGATCGCCCCTGTCAATGTGAGTGACTGCTACTTTATGTGGAATTAGACTTAACATTGATCTGATTAGTATCGACCGAAAATTAGCATTTTATACTGATTGGCTTAAAATCATGACTCGCTAATCCGATCGCTCCGGAAAACAGATTTACTCAGCGTCGCCTTGTACACTATATTTGAATTCAAAAGCAAGTTTATTTTTATCCTTGTCAGGTCTTTTGATGTCGCACTCTAGGAATAGTTGTTTTCGCTAAAAGTTCAATGCATATGCAGTATGTAATTTATTAGTACAAATATATATAATGTGGCGGCACATAAAGCCTTGGCCTCAGAGTTCTGAGGACCCGGGTTCAATCCCGGCCCCGCCTGTGTAGATTTTGCATGTTCTCCCCGAACCTGCGTGGAATTTCTCCGAGCAGTCTGGTTTCCTCCCACATCCCAAAAACATGCAACATTAATTGGACACTCTAAATTGCTCCTAGGTGTGTTTGTGACTGTGTCTCTTTGTGGCCTGCGATTGGCTGGCGACCAGTTCAGGGTGTACCCAGCCTCCTGCCCGTTGACAGCTGGGATAGGCTCCAGCACTCCCCGCGACCCTCGTGAGGATGAACGGCAAAGAAAATGGATGGATGGATGGATGGATGGATGGATATATATAATATCAGGGTTTGATTTGTTCCTTTGGGACACAGTGCCCTGGTGGTGCTTTTTGTCTTCAACAAGATGTTGGTATACATTGTTAACGTGCAGACTATTAGCATACTAGCATTATTAGCATTCCACATCTTGCCAGACCTGTGGTGGATCCACGCCAGAGGGGCGATCCTGGTCTCCTCCAGCCTGTTGTGCCTGAGGGACAGCACGTTGAGATTTTTGCTATTGTTGAAGACTCCTGGCGGGATTTCTTCGATGAGGTTGTTCTCGAGGTACAACTCCTGGTGGAAACAGTAGCATATTTTGGGGGGTTATATTTTCACATTTGGTGTACATTTATTTTGATTTGAAGGAAATAAGACCGCAAGTGGGCTTGATATTTCATTTGTTTTTTATTTTTTTACATTCGTCCCACACTCGGTGGCGTCAGTCGAGTTTTTTTGGCAGATCTCACTGGGGTTTGTTGGAATTTTTTTTTTTTTTTTTTTTTACTGTAACATAAATCTCAAATGTTTCCAATTATCCGTCAAAAAAAACTCGCCTTATTAAAAGGCAACAGATGATGTGGCGTAGACGAGCTCGTACCAGGAGTAATGCGGGGAGGCCCTGCGGAACGGATCGGAAGTGATTGCGTCCCAGCCGCAGGTAGGACAGGTGGGACAGAGACGTAAAGGCCTCCGGGTCCACGTTGGCCTCGCTCAAAAGGTTGGCCTCCAGCTCCAAAATCACCAAATTACTCAGACCTGCAAACACGTTCAAGTGTACACTACTATACAACCAACATACAACCACTTAGCTGTAAAGTTCCACACCCTTCCATTGATTTCAAATCTGTTTTTAATTGATATACAACTTTAGGCCGATTATGATGTGATATGTTACGATTAACGCTGATTACAACACATTTCAATTGCTATGCGATACGAATCAGTCCGATTACCACATGCCGTATGACGAGTCAAACCAATTCCCGTGTGGTATGATACAATTAACTCCTATTGGAATACAGAAGAATTCACTCCAATTGAAATGCGATGTGATTAACTGACCAAAATAATCAATCATCTTTATTCGCCAAGTATGCCAGAAACATACGAGGAATTTGCCTCTGGTAGTCGGAGCTGCTCTAGTGCGACACGCATGACGACAGCAGACAGACAGTCAATCGAGACAAAGACATTGCGGTAACAGTTGAGGAGCAATCAGGGTTGCTAGTAATCTGGCAATTTATTCATTTTTGACAATTGTGCAAAGGACACAGAGTCCTCTGGTATTTCGAGTAGTTAGAATGATTAATAGAGCAATCGTCAAGTGCAACGACCATTCTGCAAAAGGCATTGAAGCTTCAAGAAATGTATGCATGTGGATCAAATAACTAATAATAAATTACTGAACGCTTCACACCGGTTTTGCTACAATTCACTTCATTACTATACGCTTCACCATTTTACAACGATTTTGGTGCGATTCTCTCAAATTGCGATTCGATCCAATTAACTCCATTTGCAGTGTATAATACAACAAACACAATCCAGTTGTAATGTGATACAATAATCATACATGGTGACTATCACCATTTCTCAAATGATGCGATTGACTGACTTAAATTACAATGAGATATTATTCACTTGAATTGCGGTACGATTCCATTTGCATAAATTCTAATGCAGTACGAGTCACTCCTTTTGTGATGTGATATGATTTGATTCTATCAACGAGATATGATCCTCTCCAATCACAATGTGATTTGATGCAGTTTAATAGAATTGCGATGCAATGAGAGTTCCAAACATGAATGACTTAAATTCTCAATCCGATATCATTCAGAATGACTCCAATTTTGATATATTGCACGGTTTTCCTCCAATTATGAGGCGATGCAATTAACTCCAATTGCGCTGTGATCAGAGTGACTCGTATAACGATACCACAGCATGCACTCAAATTATGTCAGATGATTCTCTCCAAATCTGATGTCTTTCCAATTATGATGCACTACGATTGACTCCAATTGCATTATTTTCGGAAGCGCTCGTATTACGATACCACAGCATGCACTGAAATTATGTCATACGATTTTATCCAAATAAAGTAAAAGTCTTTCCTATTAGGTTGCGATACGATTTACCAGAATTGCGATGCGATACGAGGTTCAGTTGTAATAAAATGAGGTTTTGTTTTAGCCTAAAGAAGAAGCGTGGTTATAATAAAAAAACATTTTGTTTTGGCTGATCGCCATAGTGACAGTTGGACATATCACCTTGGAAAGTGTTTCCTCGGATCCTATGCAGTCGATTTTCATTGATTTTGAGCTCCTGCAGACTCGGCGGGAGGTTGGCAGGAGCCACTTCGAGAAGATTCCCATCCAAGTACAGACGTTGCAGCGCCTTCAGACTCTGGGGCACAAATGCGTTCAGTGATAGGAAAACTGAATAACTGCAGGATTTGTTGCGTCTCGTAGTTCTGTTCATTTTCTATGTTCATCAGAAAGGTTGTAATCTGTCTCACTTGAAAGGCTCTTTGATCGATCCCTGCAGATGTGAGTTTGTTCTTTTTCAAGTTGATCCATTCCAGGTTGGGAATGCCATTGAAAGCCTCCGCCGGGATGCTGCTGATGTTGTTGCCTGCGTAAAACACGTAGCATGAAAGGGAACCCTTGGCAGATATAGTAAAAAAAAAAAAGTGTTTGTCTGCAGTTTCTCAACGTTTAGTTTATTGGTGAGATATATATATTTGTTTTCCCCCTCATTCAGATTCTGTAGTTTGTGTTGTGTAGATTTGCAGCCCTGTGAAGCTTCCAAAGTTCAACGCACTCATGGACTGCCAACTTGAATCAGTCCAACTACAATAGCGATACGAATGAGTCACAATAGCTACTATGCAATACCACATATGATAGAGCAGAATATGATTTGCTCCAATTGCAATATAATACAAGTGACTCCAGTTTCGATGTGGTACAATATGATTGACACCAACTACAATACAATACACTCCTGTAATGAAGATGCAATAGGATACAGTTTACCCCAATGGACCTTTCCGATGGCGACCTTAAACTCCGCCCGCTTAGCCGTGTCCCACAAGCTTTCAAAATGGCGATTGAACATAACATGTTTGAAGTCGATTCTCGATTGCGTATTCAAGATAATATTCCGGTATGTTTTTTGCCAAATGCGTGAGACTTGTCCAAGAGAGTTCTACAGAGAGGTCTCAACTATTTCTCGTAAGAATATGTACACGGAATTAAGAATTTGGACGGAGCAGGACGCAATGTCAGCGTTACGGCGAAACGTTGGCGATCGATGCAAAAAAACGTTTGACGCCGCACAAACTTCATATTGAAATCCAACAGGATAAAATAGTGGAATCGTACTGCGCATGTAAAGCAGGGTGAGTACTTTTTGCTTGGAAAGATCACGAGTAATATCATTGTACTCTTTAGAAGTTAGTGGATGTATTCATTTGACTTGGCTCGTCATGGAACCCACTACTCTGTCTTCAAAGTCTGAAGTGATACAAATAGGCAAATAGACATTTCTCTCGCATGAGATCGCGCATTTATGTATCACTAACCAGACTCTTCGGCATAAAACTGACACACTTCATTCAGCATGTCAGTGATACACTAACAAAGTGAAAGTTTTTCTCCTGCAATGTATAAAGCACTGATAATAATTAAAACAAACTCACAGAAGATACTTTACGTCACTTACCTTCGAACAGACAGCCTTGTTTGTTGATATTGTTCACATTTGGTTGTATGTGCGGTCTTCCGCGAGCTTTTATCCATCGTAGACATTAGGTCAACTGTGTTTTAGGCTTTGGAAAATGAACCAACCGGGCCCCTTGTTACCTGGCCGGATGTCTTTCATCAGAATGGCACGTTCCCCAAGCGTATCTGAGGACCATTTTGTTTGTAACATAAATTTTTCCAAGTGCACGCTACTGACAACCAGAATTGCTTGTGGGACAATATGGAGAGAGGGGCGTGTCAAGTCAGGAGTTAAGACAATGCCGCTATCTGATTGGTTATTATTGTACGAGCGATTGACAGGTCGGAAAGGTCCATTGCGATTTGAATTACGTACTCAAATGACAATAAAATATACAATGTACTTCAATTATGATACTATGTGATATTCTCATGAAGCGGGGATTTGACGCGATACCATACAACGCCGTCTGTTGCGGAGCACTCCTATTATGGTCAAATTCACTCCAGCTTCACTGCTATGGGATACAATTTATACCTAGTACAATATGACAAACGCATACTACGATGATTCATTTCAACTACGATAGTTTACTTCAGTTGGAGTCACATTTTATAGGATACAATTTACTCCAAAACCGATACGATTCCATCAAATTCAAATCCATACACAGTCCGGGTCCCTAAACCCCAAAAATTATATTCTATGAATGTAGAGTAATTGGATAAAAGTAGATTAACCCCCCCCCCCCCCCCCCAAAAAAAAGATTTTTTTGTCCACTTGCATTCGCCAACATGTTCTACACTCTAAAAGCTGTGACTGGGAATGTGTAAGCAAGGCCTGGTCTTTGTTGAGTAAAACATTTGAAAGAGGACAAGCGGTTCTTTCCTTCGTCCCTCTATCCAAACCACCTGTTATGGAAACTGCGGTAGGCTCTATTCAATTAGCTTACCATGTTTACATCCCCCCCCCCCCACTCCCCACTTCTATCGATTGCGAACGTGATTCAAAGAGGCGTTGTGAAGGAGAAGATGCGTCACTCACCCTCCAGGCTAAGAGACTTGAGCTGCGGCATGAGGAGAGGTGGAAAGTTCGTTAGTTTGGCGTTGTCGCACGTCAGCGTGATGTCAGATATTTCGCACCCCGGGGGAAGACCTCCTGTCTTAGCCGCTACCTCCTCTTCCTCTTCCTTTTCATCCTCTTCATTCAGCTCATCCTCTGTGGCGGCGGGAGGTCTCGGGAGAGGAGCAGGGAGGAGATCCGGTTCCTCAGGTTCTTCTTCTTTTGGGAGCATTTGGAAGACATCCCCTCTTAACCACACCTCCTCCTCTTCTTCCTCTTGCAGAATTTCCTCTCTCAGCTTTTTCTCCCTCTCCCATGCTTCTTTCTCCTCCTTCCTCCTCCTCTCCTCTTCCATTTTCCGCCTGCTCTCCTCTTCTACCATTTTCCTCCTGTTCTCCCTTTCCTCTGTCTTCCTCCTCTCCCCCTCTTTCTCCTCCTCCCTCCTCCTCGCCTCCTCTGCTATCCTTCTCTGCCTCTCCTCCTGCTCCTTCCTCTTCCTCTTCTTCGCCTCCTCTCGCTTTCTCAATTGCGCCTCTTTCTCCAGGCGCTCCTCTTCCTGCCTCCACAGGATGCGCTGGATTTCCTGGTGGGTGAGCTGAGGGGTGGATGTGATGGAGTCCCGGTTGTCATGGTTACGGGGCGCTGGGGAGTCTCCAGAAAGTTCACGACCGAGGTCGGGATCTGATTTGAGGGCCGGACGGCCACCCGCCGGGTAGTTAAGAGACGGCAGAAAAAAAAAAGAGGGGGAAGATGGGGAAAATGGAAATGACGGAAGGACAGAGAGACATGATACAGACAATAATGTCTGAGTGTGCTGGACACACAAACCGCATCCCACGTGACATGTACAGTATATGTACGGGATACACATACACTGACAAACATACATGCACCATACGTGCGTGCATTGCAGCAAGATATCATTTCGTCCATTTGTGGTGTTCCAATGTGATACGATGTGATTCATTTCACTTCCAGTGCAACGCGATTCGATTCAACCCAATTTCGATGCGTTTTAATACGAGTCAGTCCAATTATCTGATTGGAACTGCTAAACCTATTACAAAGTGATTTCATTCTGTCCAGTTTTGATCAGATTAATGTGATCAACGCCGATTAAAACATGATTCACTCCATTTCTGATGTGATTCACCACAATTAGGATTGGATTAACATAACAATGATAAAAGACATTATGATGTGATACAATTCACTCCAGTTTAGATGTGATTCACTACAATTGCCATATATGATTCTCAATATTTATGATATTATTCACTTGGGTTACGAAGTGATCTGAATCACTCAAATTGCAATTAAATTTGATTCACTTAATTTGTGGTGCAATTCACCACTGTTATAGTGTGATTCATCATAATTATGATATAATTCACCCAGTTACAATGTGATATGAATCACTCAAATTGTGATTGATGGATGAGTCACTCAGGGATTTGATTCATTTCAATTACAATGTAATACATGATGATTCATAGAAATTCCGACATGCAAAGTACTACAGTTGCAATACCTCCTCCTCTTATGATGCAATTTATCGCAATTACGATATGATTCAGATGATTTATGATACAAGTCACATTAACTGCGATTCAATTGGCTCCAATTACAACGCACTATGACCGAGCGAATTATAATACAATTCATTCCAGTGGTGACATGATTCACTCCAGTTATGGCGTGATTCACATTCCTTTCGATCCAGCACGATTCAGAGTGATTATGGTCCCATACGAATTGCTCATATTTTTTCGTGAACAATACAATACAATTCACATTAATTCCGCTAAAATAGGATTCAGTCCAACTATGCAATACAATTCTTTACGTGTGATAATTGGGGTGAATTTGAATTGTATGGAATATTTCGTACATACTGTATGTACTTTCTGTGTTTGAACAGTCACGGTTGTTCCTGCACTGTTTTGAGAATTGAAAACGTTTATTATAGTTTAGTAGTTTCGGAAGAATCCATCATCAAGTATAGCTTACACAAGGTTAATTAGTTTAAAGTGTTCCTTCATGAATCGTTTCATCCCGCTTTCATTTTGGCTCCAACATGCACTCATGCTGATGATGTCGTCTCCCTCCTCATCATCATTATCATCACCCATCGCCACCGTTGTGTGCCAATATTTACGCCGTATTAATGAACGCGCTCCACTCAAACATGAGACGGAATGTGCTGCGCACATTTTCAAAACATTAGCAACGACCTCGAGGCCTCGCTGACGACCGGCGAAAAGTGTCCGTGTTGCGGCGTCACGGCTCGCTCGCCACATGTTGCGTTAGTACCTGAGTCCGTGCAGACGGGGCAGCACTCCCCGTCGCCGGCGGGCACGAGCGGGATGCGGCACGGCGTGGCGGGACAGGCCAGCTCGTCGCAGACCACTCGGCCGCCCGTGCATAAACAAGTGATGCACGGCGTGGGAGCCCACACGGCCTGGTTGAACATGGTCATGCCCTGGAACACGCACTGGCCCTGCTTACCTACAAAAACACAAACGCAGTACAATTAGTAGTGTCGTTGTCGCAGTATTTTCAGTGTATGTTGTCATTTTGAAGCTTAATAGCCTGAGACAAATAAAATCATAATCGTAAATTTGCTGTTCACATTGTCACAGAACGCAATATCCTGTCGCCTTTAAGGGATCAATGGAAATGTTTGAAAACGGCTGGCAGTTTCTGACGTCATAACTTTTGCCTCAGCCCAGTGTGGCGTTTAAGTGCTTAATGTAAAGTCGCCTCTTTTAAGACGTTTTTCTATCAACGGGTCTTAACATGGTTCACTAAAGATTTGCCTGGTTGAGTCTGACTCAGTAGACTGACCTGGTAGAACATTGTAGCTGGAGTGTCGCTGCGGTTGGTCTCTGTAGGACTCCAGCAAGACCACGTTCCCTTGGACAGGTTCCGCCGGAATGCGTGGACTGTGGGGAACGTGGCGGCTCCGGAGGGGTTTAGCGCGCCCCGATCTGACTCGCGCTTGACCTGCAAAACGCAGAAACCATAACAGCCTAAGGCTAAACTCTTAATAAGATTGTTTTGGCTTTGACTCGGTTCTTGTGGTTCTTGTGGTGTTCCTCACTGGAGGCTGACCCCCTTATTGTCCGCCTTTATCGCACAGGGATCCCGCATAATTGAGCCAGAAGATTTTGAATTTATCTGCCTGTACCTTTGTCATGGAACCCAGCGAAACAAGCGACTGCTGTAACTGTGCACAGCAACCTAACGTTTGTCTGACCCCAACGATTGCTTTCAAGTGGGTCTCAGGTCCTAGAATTGCAGACCCCCTCTCACACAGACTCTTGCACTGTCTCTGAAGGTGGGAGATTGCAAGGTTGCTAAGAAGTCTGTGTCTGCACCTAGAATTGTGGGTTACCATTTCACATAGGCTCCGTCCGGTACTACCTGCCAAGGCAGGAATTTGCAGAGATACGAGTGTCAGGTTTTGGGATTGTGGATTACCCTCTGAGACTGATTCTGCTAATACCTCCAAGGGAGAAATCTAGCCAGTATGCCTTCGTCCAATGATTGTCTTTCACACCCGACGTTAACCTGGGAAAAATCCAGCAACGGCAAGGGGCAACGAGTCCTAAACCCATTTCACACTGCCAACTGACCCTCGGCAGTTTTGCACCTTTTCCCCCTGGCTCGCTGTTCTGTGTGAATAAGAGTTTGAAGGCGACTTGGCAATTTCCGCTATTCCAGGACCTGAAAACCACTTTGTGGCAGTCCCAGGGGTGTAAATTTGACACCCGGCAATAATGTCTCCCACAACTTCTTATACTTAACACCACGTCAAATGATTTGATTTCAAGCCGCCGTGTCTATGCGTGAAAGCCTCTTACCGTGTCCGTCCCGCTTCCTCTTCAACCGGCGCGGCTCCCGCCCGTTCTGTCCGGCCGTCACGTTGAAGACCAGAATCAGCCACACGGCCACCAGCAGCAGCAGCCCCGTCCTCATACCTTAATGCACACAAACACGCGGCTGTCCTCCAAAGTTTTCCCACGTCAAACGACAAAGGTTTTTACCTGGTACACCTTGGAGACAATACCGGCATTAATGATGCCGCTGTCCCTCATACACCGCCTGCATGTGCTTGCGCGACTGCATAATTAGTAGCCTGCAGTCCTGTCCTTATTAAAGGACTCACCTAGACACACACCTGATAGTTTTCTGTGAATAAGCGAAGATGGAAGCACTTCCCTGTTACGACGACACTGTGTAGTCCTGGTTTTGGTTTGAAGTGCACATTTGTGGGAGATTTTAGTCTGATCACTACTCAACGCTAGTCAGGTTTCTGATACTAAACGGAGAACTGTTCTCTGAGATGTTGTCTGATGGCAACTCACTTTGTAGCTTTTATTTAATTATGAAACAGATGGACAAGAATCATAGTAGAAATATATACATGTATGTACGTTTAAAAAAAAATCTCTCATCAGTTGAGGATATTGAGCCCTGTGGACTTTTGACACTAGGCCAGGTTCTTTCTAAGCACTTAACCGCAGCTCCGGTTCTTTGCGAACACACGAGTCGTTTGTGCTGCCCCCGTGTGGACGGTCAAAAGTCACACCTGACCCAACTGATGTCAGAGCGGTTATTATTGCGCACATAATTCACGAAATAGCTACATTCACAAAGGGAACGCAGAGGGGAGGGGGGGGGCAGAGAGAGAGAGAGAGAGAGAGAGAGGGAGGGAGGGAGCGCCTAATACTTCAGACCTCGTGTGGCCTCAGACAGAAGAAGGCGAATGAGGGGAGACGTGGAAAATGCTACCCCCCTCCCCCCCTTTAAGATCCTGGATGAGCAGGCTCACATGGAGCTCGAACACGGGATAAAAATAACTACATGTGCGTGCGTGCGCGATAATCAAGGCCAGACAATGCGAACCACTCTCGTTTTGTGCTTGCTAAAGTCACATTTCACATTCATTTTAGGAACACTTTTCAAACGAAAAACATCAACTGGGGGGGGGGATTTTTCCTCCGTGTGACATCCCTCAACTTCAGGTGAAGAGAAATGATTCCACCTTGTCAAACTGAATGACTCATTTAAATACTTCAAAATTCCACATTTACAGTCTCAACGGTGATGAGTAAACTCAGGACTTGACGTGGCTTCAATTTTTTTTCCAAAGTGGATTTTTCCTTGCTCCACTGCAAAAACAAAATAAATCGAGATTTTTTTACAATTTAGCATTTTGCAACTGTCTAGTGCGCACCTACCTCATCAAATCGCGTCAATGGCCGGAAGTGTCGGTCAAGCAAAGCATTGTTCAATTCTGAGTCGCTAGGAGACGACGCAAAAATACGTCTTATAGCACGACGCCCAGAGCTTTGTCCGATACCGTTAAACATTTAGAAGACACTTGGCATAGAGGACCCATATTTAATGCCGACGTCAGTGTTTTCGCCGATAACAAATTGGACTGTTAACCAGGTTCCGCTTGTCTTGGACAACTGGATCTACACATGGATCTGGTGAGTAAGTCGGCGAGATTTGCACTGAAGAGTTTGAAAGCGTAGAAAAGTCTAGACGCATACAAATACTTCGTTGCTGGATCTGTTCTCAATCAAGGCTAAATCCCACATGCATACAAATGCTAATATTTAAATAAATGACTTTGGTTTTACACAAACTTGCATTAGTTAACTATGATTGAGGGGCGGGGGGGGGGGGGGGGGGGACAAATAGTTGGCTCCTAGTCCACGAAAGCGTGTTGTGGCCACACGTTAAACTTCAGTAAATCTCTCCCTGACAGATGTTTTTTTTTTTTTTTTTTTAAATGTGCCTTGTTCTCAAATGGGTCCAAAGCATATTTAAAAAAAAAAAAAAAAAATAAACCGCTGGGATAGGTTTCAGCCCCCGTACACGGAAGCGTGTTGCGGCCACACATTAACTTACATAAACCTCTGTGTGACGGATGGTTTTTCTTTTTTTTTTTTTTAAATACGCATTGGACTCATTTGAGAACAATGCATATTTAAAAAAAATATATATTTCGGGGAGAGGTTTACTGAAGTTTAACATGTGGCTGCAACACGCTTCTGTGTACGTTGGAGACTGTCGTTTTTTTCTTTTTTAAACACATTGTTCTCAAATGAGTCCAATGCATATTTAAAAAAATAAAACAAACCGCTGGGATAGGCTTCAGCCCCTGTACACGGAAGTGTTTTGTGGCCACACGTTAACTTACGCAAACCTCTGTGTGATGGACCGTTTATTTTCTTTTTTTAAAATAATTATTGGACTCATTTGAGAAAGATGCATATCTAATTTAAAAAAAAAAAAAAAAGTCTGTCGGGGAGAGGTTTACCGAAGATTAACGTTTGGCCGCAACACGCTTCCGTGTTCTTTGGAGACGACTTTTGTTGTTTTTTTTTTTAAAGTCATTGTTCTCAAATGAGCCCAATGCGTATTTAAAAAAAGAAAATAAACTGTGCTCACGTGAAACTGGCATCGTGGGCTGATCTTTGTTTTTAATCCGGTTGCGTGGAAACTAAAATGACTTCTTCTTCGACTTTTTATAGCTTTTCAGTCATGGATGCTTAACGTTACGTTGCCTAGCAAGCTAACGCGAGCACTCGTGTTTTTTTTTTTTTTTTTTTTTTTGTAAACATGCTGCCATTCTATTGAACACATGATATTGACCAGAGCAGTGCGAATTACGACGTTTCGCGAGCACAAGCAAATATGGAACACCAACAAACAAAAATGTCACAAAAAGTACATACAGGTACATTTGTTGCTTATATGTACTTCCTGCTGTCTACCGCTAATATTTGACCGTTTGTTGTCTCAGTATGCCTCACTGGCATAAATAGATACATTTACTGTAAAAAAAAAGGATAATAATTATAATATATATATTTATAATATAGATAATAATTATTAATTAATAATTGATATATTCTGCATTTGCTAACTAAGCGTTTATTTATGCTATTTCATATTGCGTCATGGAAAATGGGATGGAAATCGGCTGGTGATGGGCCAATCATGATTATCTTGAAGTTTTGTAGTAATATCTAAAAAAAAATGAAGAATGGAATGGCCATTATATACCATTTAAAAAAAACAAAAAACTTCAGTCACGCGCAGGAAAGTCGGTGTCGCTAAGTCTTAACGCCTTCGGAGGCTGCGCTGCGCGCTGCTGGCTGCCAGTGAGGCGTGCTGTCGTCTTTGTGAAACGCCGTCTTCGCTGACTAAATATGGTTGTTTCCTGCTAAAAGGGAAAAATCTTACATAAGTACTGATGACGCAACTTTTAACTTTGAAACCTGGCCAGCGATGTCGTTCATCAGTAATAAAGACAGTATATAGTTGTTATCACACACTCATAACAAAAAAAATCAACAACAACAACACACGTGCACCCAGGGGGCGGAGCAAATGACTGACAGACAGGAAGTGGACCTTACCAGCAATTTAAAAGCCAAATTCTTCCTCCCTCGTTCCCCCTCCTCTCACGGAGAGACGTGTGGGCGTTGTCCAGGAAAAAAAAAAAAACCTTTTCTCCGTGCAGCGGGCGTCGTGACTGCGAAGAGCCGAGCGAATGTCGTGCCACGGCAAAGGGCGAGCGAGAACAGATGAGGGGGGAGAGAGCAAGAGAGAGAGAGAAAGAGAGAGAGAGAGGAGAGTGCGTCGCTCGGGCCTGGAAGGAGGTCAGAGTTCACGGAGAGGCCAAATATTCAAGTGTCAGAAAATGCCAAAGGAAGAAGACCAAAAAAAACTAAGAAAAAGTGCACAAATCAAGTTCAGACTCGTGTTCATCTACTAACAACAGCAACAAACAATGAAATCAAATCTATTCAACTCACCATACTCATATTTCTCACGGGCCATATTGTGGTTGTGGTTTCCCTCAGAGGGCCATTATGACTGTGAAACAAAAATATTGAATTGTCCCATCATATTCACATAGTTTATTTATTAACTAGTTTTGGAATCAGAAATCAACTGATATTCATGTTTGGTAACACAAAAATACTTGTAATATCTCAATATTATCATTTCTGATACATGACAATTTGAGATTTTTGCTGCCGAGTTTTACAAGAATCATGGAAATTGCCGCTGTAGACCAAACCAATCAGATGACAGGCGTGATGATGATGTCACTGAAGAGAGGACAGATTTGAAAGGAAAAAGTCTCGTTGGAAATTTCCTTGAAGTGACGCGAGGCAGCAGATCGTGATTGTGGGGTCGGCATGGTAACGGAAGGGCACTGAAATTTTGTGTTGGGTAAATGTTGAACAATTTAATATCTTATCATTTTTCACGTAAACTTGTTGAAGTTCAGCTAAACATTTGCATCTCGGGAGCACATACCTCGGGTCAAACGTTTTCAACATTAGGTTAAAAATCGGTGGGACGGTGGGGCACCGGGAATGTGTTGGTCTCACAGTTCTGAGGTCCCGGGTTCGATCCCGGACCCGCCTGTGTGGAGTTTGCATGTTCTCCCCGTGCCTCTGTGGGTTTTCTCTGGGCACTCCGGTTTCAGGGTGTATCCCGCTTCCTGCCTGTTGACAGCTGGGATAGGCTCCAGCACTCCTTGTGTCCCTCGTGAGGATAAGTGGCAGAAGAGATGGATGGAGGGTTCAAAATAATAGGGACAGCGAAGACTGAGTGCTTTCCGTGTGTGTCGTCATGTGGAAGCATGTTGCCGTCATGCCACAAAAATCTGTTGTTTTGCTTTTCCAATGACACACAAAGGTGGCGTGGGGGGGGGGGGGCATCTTATTCCTTTTGTCCGTCCGCTTCTCTTTTCTTCTTTTTCTTTTTCTGGTGTCTGATCGACTTCCCAAATGTCGTCGTTGCGGAAACAAAAAAAAGTGCCGAAGTCAGCATTGATCTCGCGTTTCAGCTGGTTGGGGGGTGGAGTGGAAGGAAGAAGACAAGAAAAAGACCCCGAACAGCCCTCAGCCCACGAGACTTGATCCACCTCAAACCAAGCTTGTTACGCCCCCTGCTGCTCACTTTGATGCCCTCGCACACTGTGATGAGCATGTAATATGCACACACACACATAAATCCATCCATTTTCTTAGCCGCTTATCCTCACGAGGGCCGCGGCGAGTGCTGGAGCCTATCCCAGCTGTCAACGGGCAGGAGGCAGCTCGGGTACACCCTGAACTGGTCGCCGGCCAATCGCAGGGCACATCAAGAAAAACAGCCACACCCACAATCACACCTACGGACAATTTAGAGTGTCCAATTAATGTTGCATGTTTTGGGGATGTGGGAGGAAACCGGAGTGCCTGGAGAAAACCCACGTAGGCACAAGAGAGAACATGCAAACTCCACACAGGTGGGGGCTGGGATCGAACCCTGGACCTCAGAACTATGAGGCCAACACTTAACAGCTGATCCACTGTGGCGCCCTCCCACACACAAGTATGCGTGTATATGTCATGGCAAATTGTGTTTTTTGTTTGCAGGCTAAATATCCAAATGTGGTTTGTGTTCCGGGCGGATGCAGTTCACCAGTGCTGACTCTTAATCATCCTCAGCTTCCAGGGTAAAAAAAAAAAAAATAATAATTTAAATTAGTATTTCAGTTCACTTATTCTACCCCCCCCCCTTTCCCGTGGGTCAGATGCACGTTGCTGGTGCACTGGTTTGTGGACGTGTCCAAGGAGGGCAAAGTTGCACCAAAACTGGACCTGCTCACCAAGATCCCAAACCGAGGTGAGCTGCTCCTTCCTCTCTCGCACAGCTGCAGTGTTGACTAAAGCAGAAAAAAAAATGTAAACATCCGTTAAACGGCAACATTATTCAGTGTAAATGCCGTTAATCCAAAGCGCTTCAATTTCATCCGACTCCTTAACAAGACTTCAAACAAGGAAGGTTCGTTATTAATGACACGCATAATTGTGTGGCCAGCGCTGCAGCTGTTCCCATCTCAGGCCGTAGGCGGCGCCGCCGAGGCCTTCCACAGCCTGTTGAGGCTGCTGGGGCCCGAAGCCGCCTTGGAGGAGGTCATCCGGGCCGCGGGACTCATTACGCACGACTGAAAGAATGGAAACGCCCTTGATATTATGAGTCTCCTGGGGGGGGGGGGGAGCAAAAAAGAAGGAAAATATTATTGTATACTATTGTACTTTATGTTAATAAAACAGTTATAACAAATATGATGTACAGAATTCAACCTTTGGGATCATCATTAACTCATTGCGGCTCCTTCTGGTGTGAGTGACTAAAGAGCCAAGCGGCAGTGTAGTGCAGTCATGAAGGCGAATTAAAAAAAAAAGTATGCCTGTACCCTGTTTGTCTACGGGTTGCAGCCCCATTTGTGTTCTAATATCCATTTATCCATTTCCTAAGCCGCTTATCCTCACGAGGGTCGCGGGGAGTGCTGGAGCCTATCCCAGCTGTCAATGAGCAGGAGGCGGGGTACACCCTGAACTGGTCGCCAGCCAATCGCAGAGCATATCGTGACAGACGTACCCTCAATCACACCTACGAGCAATTTAGAGTGTCCAATTAATGTTGCATGTTTTTGGGATGTGGCAGGAAACCGGAGTGCCTGGAAAAAACCACGCAGGTATGGGGAGAACATGCAAACTCCACACAGGCGGGTACGGGATTGAACCCGGGACCTCAGAACAGTGAGGCCAACGCTTTCCACCCGGGTTCTATATGTTGCCTAAATTGTAAAAACATTTCTCGTGAACCACTCTCAGGTGTTAGCATTTTATTTTGTTTTAAATTCTCTTTTATGTTTGGCTTGAGAGGGACTCGCTGATGGTGTAGCGGTACACACGCCTGACTTTGGTGCGGGATTGATTCCCGCTCAGCGATGGCGTCGGTATCTCCCCAGTGACCGACTGGCGACCAATTCAGGGTGTAGGGTTCTTCCTTTCGCCCGAAGCTAGCTGGGATAGGCTCCAGCTCTCCCGTGACCCTTGTGAGGGTAAGCGGTTTAGGATGTTTGATTTGGCGGTAGGGAATCACGAGGGTCTGCATTCGGAATCATTCGTCAGTCGCGAATAATCCACAGTAGGGATCTTTGTTCCAGTTTTTTGCTAAACCAAATAAAATAAAGGCACTATTTAGCGAGTGACTCCCGACACAGCTTGAGGAGATGGAGAAGGAATGAGGATAAGAGGGAGAAAAGTGGAGGACAAGAAAGAAAAGATGAGAATGAGAGGAGAGGGTAAGAAAGGAGATGGAGAGAAAAAAAGGGCAAAAAGATGAGAAGGGAAAGTAAAGAAAAAAAGGAGAGAAAGGGGAAACTTTGGAAAAGAACAAAAAGATGGACGTTAAATGACAAATGTTGTTTCAGTGTTTTATTATTTTGCTTCAGTATAAATTGTGTGACAACAGGGCTCAAAATCTAAAAAAATAAATAATTTACATACAAAATGGCAGACGAGCAGCCTTTGTAGTCACAAATCGTTTTTTAACCCCCCACCAAACATTAACAAAAAAAACACATGTGCGAGCTAGACGGGGGGGGGCATACGTTATTTTCTTTGAAAAAAAATGATTATATATGTGTGTAGAAATATATATTTATATATACACATACAGTACACATATACACATGTATATACACACACATATATGTATATATACACACACATAAATTTTTTGAGGGGGGGGTTATTCAACCATACTGTAGGTGGCGCACCGCTGGTCAGTTGACACAAAACATCCTGGCAAACGTTTTCATAGAGGACCTGAACGCATCATCAAGCTGAGGATTTCACATTGTAAATATCACACAGACACACGCACACTAGCCAATTTGCAGATGGGACACACACAGGAAGTGACATCACAGTAACCCCCCTTTCAAACAAGTCGACATTACCGCCCAAGTGCGCCGCTTCTGCATGTAAACGGCAAAGTTAGAGGCTGAATCAAAATGTCGCATGAGCACCGTAACTGGGGTACGGCGGCGCCCCCGCGTTAAGGGGAACAAAGTCCGAAGTGTAAGGTTCAACACCAGACGCTTGCGTTTCCCGCCAAATTGCCGTTGTCGGATATCTTCTTGGACAGCAGCAGCATCGAGGTTCCGCCTCAACCGGGTAATTTCAGGGGGAGGGACGAGAACGTCGGGACCGGTTCTCCCGCTGTTGTATCGAAAGTCACCGCTGCCGTCGTCCGTGAATTATCTGATTCTGTGCGGAAGCGCGCCGACTTGTAACAATATCCGGGCCTCGCTGGGTCGCTCGCCGTACGATCTGATCCGGTTCTGCCTCCGATCCGGCGCCTCCGCATGAAACTGTCACTATTTACTTATGACTCCAAAGCATTTTTTCCCCTGTGACAAGACTTTTTATTAACCTTAGGGTTTTTTTTTTTTTTTCTTTAACGCTAACCACGGAATCTTTTTATGAAACTGCGTTCCGCCTCCCATTATTCGCCTCTCCGTGAAACTGATGACAATGTTGTTGATTCGTTAAAACCTTTACAGAATCTCCGTGTGAACCGCGACAAAGTTTCAGCTCTGACGTCGACGTGTGTAAAACTGGCTCGTTGGAACTCGTCTCCCCACCCTGCAAGGCTCTGATGCAAAAAAAAAAAAAAATCTGCGTGAAACAGGCTCAGGACCACATTATAGGAGTTCTACATGAAAGGGGCGCACACACACACCCACACACACACACACACACACGTGTGCTCATATTAGTCCAGATAAAAAAGGAGTTCCAGTTCCTCAGTAGGTTAGCAAAGTTCCCGCATACATTCAGGAAATGACATCATTACCCGCCTCTTGGCACGATCCAGGTTAAGAAGTATTGGCACATAGACTGCCAACACGGTTGCTAGGGAACCGTACTGGTGTCCACTCGAGGGGGGGGGGAGAAACTTGCCACCCTACCTTCCAAAGTCAAAACAAACAGAAGTGGCTTTCGGGACGACGCCCCCTGCTGGCCGTCACACCAGCCTGAAGAGCAACGTTGTGCAGTCGTCTCGCTCGGACTGAGCGGCCGCGAGCGTCCTGGTGTAGCACGACACGATCTTGTGGTCCAAGCCCAGCTGCAGCGGGATGCTGTCCAGGGGTTTGGGGTCCAGGTCCAGGATGGACACCGAGAACGAGAAGGCGGCCGGTCTGGGCGAGTGGAAGTCCCGCAGGCGGCGCTGGCCGCACAAGCTTGGGAGAGGAAAATGAAGCGAACGTGAAAACAGCACAATAAGGTGAGAAAACGTGAATTTTTACAAGTGGTTAACATGTCTGCCTTGCAGTTCTAAGGTTCTGGGCTTGAAATACTCCAGTTGCGGGGGTGGTTTTCAATGCTGTGTGAGGGTTTTGTGCATGTGCGTGAATAACAATAACACAAGTAATAATGAATGGGGGGGGGGGGGAGTATATGAGAGCTCCTGTTTCCTCCCATATCCCCTCCAGCACTCCCCGCGACCCTCGTGAGGATAAGCGGCAAAGAAAATGGATGGATGGATGAGAGCGTCTGAGTCGCTCACGCAAGCGGATTCTGCACTTCCACACTCACACGTCGTCGTCGTCTTGGAGGTCGTCGCTGCAGGGCACGAGGGCGACCATGATGGAGCAGTCCTTGGCCGTCATGGCGACACGGTACTGATGCACCTGAACGCAACGTACGACGCTCACAAACAGGAAGCGGGCGGGGAGGGCTCGGCGACGGCGTCAGTCTCTCACCTTAGACACGGCGAAGTCCAGCGAGCCGTCGTCCTCGGAGGGACACTTGCGCAGACGCTCGAGGAAGGCCTCGTTGTACGGGCCGTCCACATGCAGACGGCTTCTGGGGGGCGGGACAGGAAATGATGTCAGACGTGCGAGGAAGCCGACGCAAGATCGGTTCTCAGCGGAAAACAAGTGAGCGCCCGAGAGAGAACATTCAAATTCCCTCTCACACATGCACACTACTCAAATTTTGTTTTAGTTACTCATTACTGAAACACATACTACTAAAATTTAATTCACTCACAAAACTGAAACTCACAACTTTCATTATTTACCCCCCTCTCACACACTTATGGAAGTAAATATGTGCCACCAGGATTTGAACTAAAAATGTCACCGACAATTTTATGTTCCAAAATCCACAATATTATTTCAAAGTGATCACATTTTCAATAGCTGTATTTCAGTTTAACTTTTCAATGTTAATAAATTCGCCAAAATTCAAATGCAATATTTTCAGTCTCTTGAGATTCAGCTGGTGACAATTCGCCATCTAAATTCAGTGTTAAGAAGGCAACCAATCCAGTTACGCTTTTTTAGTATGTGACGAAGAAAGCGTAACTGGATTGGCTGGGTGTTGGGTTCTGACCTGAAGTAACCCTGCCTGATGAATTTAGACGCTGAATTTCAGACAGCGAATTTAAGCCAGTTGAATCTCAGGAGAGTGAAAATATTGCATTTGAATTTTGAATTTTTTTATATGGCGAATTTGTTAACACTGAAATACTTCTATTTTCAACAATATGAATTTTAAAACAAGAACATATTTACTTCCATATACACACACACTGAAAGTCACACACAAGATGAAACGCTCTCAAACAGTAAATACACACTACCGAATTTTTTAATATGACACACTTCAAATGTTCTCACATACTAAAAAAAAAAAAAAAAAGACTTGCAAATGTCAGACGGGCTGGGGTTACCTCTCCTTTGGGAAGTCGTGCAGGTGTTGCTCCACTCGGCGGTAGAGAGGATAAACGCCTTCGATGTTCAAGTTGTCCAACATTTGCGTCTGGAGGATGCGGCACAGAACGCTGTCGCCGGGGAGACCCTGAGAGCCTGCGCCGCACGGCACCGGGGTTGAGTCAGTAAGCGCCACGAAATGTCACCAGGAGTCAGTCAGTGTCACAGTGTCCGACCTATAAACCGGGACTTTTTTCACGGCTTATGTGGTGATGTGGCTAATTTGTGTATTTTTTCTAACGGCTGCAAGGGGACACTCAAGAGGAAAAGGTAAGCGTGAAACTGGTGGAATATAAGTGCCGAGGAAGTGACTTTTACCGGTCCGGCGCTGTTAGCGCTGGGCTAGCGTGTTACTGCCGTATCTCGGTGATTTTTACCAGTATGTTTTGTTTTGTTTTTTAACCGGCCCTGTTAGTGCGGCGACGCTAGCGTTATTGTTAGCGCCAGCGTTAAACTTTTGTGTACTGTCTTTTCTTTGTAAATGTTTCAATGTGGGCACTTGCGGCTTTTCCACGGCTGCGACGTACGCATGTACCGAATAGTATTTCCGTTACAAATGTACTGGGTGAGGTTATAACCAGGTACGCTCTGTAGGCCAGGAATTATGGCAAGTCCGTGTCATTTTGAAAACATGGCGTCATCACGCCACATGGCTACACGTTGTGTTCGTCTGCATCATTGTTAAGAAAATCGCCGGCATTTAGTCCGTATCCTCAAGATAACAAGTGTGTTTAGTCAGTGTCACCGTATCGACTTCTCTCCTTGTTGAAGCGACTGGCTTCGCAGAAAGTTCGAGCCTCCTCCCTCCGGTCCGTCTCGACCCCACCTCCTCCTCCTCCTCCACCGCCGCCGTTCAGAAGGGCGTTTACCAGCACCTGCGCGCCGTAACCTGACAACTTAAGCGGCGAGCGGCGGCAAACTTCTGCGGGCCAGCGTGGCGAACGGTTACCTGGATGAAGTCTCCTAGGACGGCTTTGCCGCTCATGTGAGCGTGGATGCGGTGGTTGCTGTACAGGAAGTAAGGTCGGAGGTGGTACAGCAGCGAGTTCAGGTCCGACGAGTCCTCGCTGCCGCCGTATATACATTGACCCCCCTGACGCAAAGTGAATCAATTAGCATCCTGCTCATCTCTTCTTTTTTTTTTTTTTATCAAGTCACTGTTCTGAAAGATTCTGACATGACTTTGAACAATCCCATCAGATCAATGACTAAAACTGAACAAATCCTGAGTGAAGGCTTGCGTACGTCAAGCAGACGAGGAGAAGCTCATTCATGCTTTTATCTCAAGTAAACTTCCATCCATCTATCCATTTTCTTTTCCCGCTTATCCTCACAAGGGTCACGGAGGTGCTGGAGCCTATCCCAGCTGTCGTCGGGGAGGAGGCGGGGTACACCCTGAACTGGTCGCCAGCCAATTGCAGGGCACATGGAGACAGACAACAGTCGCTCTCACAAACACACCGAGAAGTAATTTAGAGTCTCCAATGAATGCATATTTTTGGGATGCAGGAGGAAACCCACGTGGGCACGGGGAGAACACCCAAACTCCACACAGGGGGAGCCGGGATTTGAATCCTGGTCCTGAGAACTGTGAGGCCAACACTCCACACCTGCTCCACCATTCCCCCCTCTCAAGTAAACTTGACTATTGCAATAGTCTTCTGACTTGACTCCCCCACAAAAGAGCATTAAACAGCTGCCGCTCGGGTTCTGACCAGAGCATATAACTCCAATTCTCAAGCTCCCAGTCAGCTTTAGAACAGATTTGAAAGTTCTGCTACCGGTCTATAAATCACTAAATGGTTTCGGCCCTGAACACATGAAAGAAATGCTCATGGAGTACAAACCCAGTAGGCCTCTGAGATCGACCGACTCGGGTCAAATCAAGTCCAAAGCAAACATGGTGAAGCAGCAAAAAGACAAGCGTCATTGGCCAATTATTCAATAAAGAGAATTTCGGGAAATTTTCAAAACGTTCCCACATTCGTTTCTTCTTTCCGGTAAATCAATGAACAAATGATTTAATGAGACGGAAGATTGGAAAGAGGTCAAGAAAGCATTGATTAGATTTGACCCACCTTAAATATTTTGAAGTTGTTCTGAGGTTCTTCAATGAGTTGCCGGACGGCGAAGTGCATCCTCTGTCTGCTCCTGCGGAAACGAGCAAAGACGTCAGCCCGAACCCGAGCCCGGCCCGCCGTCGCAAAGCCGCCGAACTTACCCCGAGAACAAGTCCAGAGGGCAGTACAGGCTGCGTCTCTTCCAGCGCCCGCTGGCCACCTGCCGGGAGTTCCCAAAGGCAACGTGAGCGGCGGCGGGGGACGACGACGACGACGACGGGCGGCGCCGCTCGGGCCCGTTCTCACCTTGTAGTGTTGGTGCATGCAGAAGCGACACACTTTGCTCTTGACGTCTCTGCTGATGTGCTCGGCCGACGGCAGGAAGCCGCACTTGGGCTGAAAGGAGCGCACAACGCCGGCAGCGCGACATCATCATGACGGCGACAGAACAGCGACGACGGTCGAGACACGCGGCCAGCGTAGGTAAACGATTTGTACAAAATCTATTGCGTACGATACTACGTTTGTTTGGTGATCGTTTCTATTGGTCTAAATCAAGGGTGTCAAACTCATTTCTGTCGCGGGCCACATTATAGTTCTGGGTTCCCTCAGAGGGCCATTGTGACCATAAGCCATAAAAATACTTAATGACCTCATCATATTTACACATGAAATTTATGAACTATTTTTCAACTTTTGTTCATCTTTGATAATTAAAAAAAACTTGTATTATCTCAATATTATCCTCTATGATTTGAAATTTTGGTACCAACTTTCACAAAAATCATAGAAGTTGGCACTTAGATTTGGCTTTGCGGGCCACATAAAATCATGTGGTGGGCCGGATCCGGCCCTCAGGCCTTGAGTTTGACACCTGTGGTCTACGTAAAAGTGACCGGATGACAAGAAATTGAATATGTGATGAAAATGATACACGCAGCTCACTTTAACCAAAAACAGCATTTGTACCATAATTCCCGGCCTACAGAGCTCACGTGGTTATAAGCCTCACCCAGTATATTTGGAAAGGAAATTCCATTTGGTGCATGCATAAGCCGCATGTGCCCACATTGAAGCAGGAGATATTTACAAAGGAAGCGGGTACACAGAAAATTTAATGCTAGCTCCACCATGCTAGGGCTGGTTTAAAAAAAAAAACAAAAAAACAAAAAAACATACCGGTAAAAATCACTGAGACACGGCAGTAACATGCTAGCGCAGCGCTAACAGGGGGACCGGTAAAAGTCACTTCCTCGGCACATAAATTCCACCAGTCTCACTCTTAGCTTTTCAACTCGAGTGCCCCTTATGGCCGTTAGGAAAAATGCACAAATTAGCCGCATAAACCGTAGTACAATAATCCTTCAAAAGGGTTTTGAAGAAAATAAAAGGTTCCAACATTTCAAGGCTAAAATGTCGAAATGACGCATCCTCCCAGCGACGTTTTTTTTTTTTTTTTTGCAATCATGATCGAAACGTTGCTTTTCGTCTTCACGAAAAACTCCCCTATTTCTAATATTCTGCGACATGGCAGGAAAAAAAAATAAAGTAACATTTGAAGTTTTTTTTTTTTTTTTAACCGCCGCGGGTACACGCATTTATCGTAGTGCAGCGCCTCAGGTTCTGTCAACGAGCGCGGCACTCGTTCCGACCAATCGGCGTTTGTGGGCGCGTTCACCTTGATTTCCACGCAGAGCGGCGGCGGGTGAGAGCGCAGCGGGGGGTCGGGCGACGCCAGGTTGGGCAGGCAGAGGGCGCAGCCGCTGTAGATGTCCATCACTTTGTCGCGTCGCCACGCTGACGCACGCACGCGAGGGAACATCGGAGTGAGTGCAAGGTCAAGGTTTACGCTTTTGCTTGGCGCGGCGTTTGGCGGTATTAGTTACCGGGCCGCTGGTGTTGAACTTTGATTGACAGCTGACGGACGAACTCCAGCGGCAGCTTGACCACTTCCTGGAAAGGGACAGAAAATCCACCATTACTCGCAATCTTCCGATTTTCAGATGACACTTTTTTTTTTTTTTCAAGTTATCTTCCCTTCTCATATTTTATTTTTGTCGTTAACGCAGATGTTTGTATTACTTTCAAAAATTATTTTTCCAAGCTTCTTTTAATATTTTAATAATTTTTTCTTTTTTTCAACTGTTTTAGTACGTTACTATTTCGTATTTTTGGTTTGCTTCATTTTCCTTTTTTTGTCTTATTTGTGTATTTTTCATCTAATCATTTTCATCATTTCATTTTTTGTCATTTTCTCTATACATTTATTTGTATTTGAATTTTTCTTTTTTTTTCAACTGTTTTAGTACTTTACTATTTAATATTTATTATTCTTTTTTGTCTTATTTGTGTATTTTTCATTGAATATCTGTGCTTTCTTGTTGGAATATTTTTTTGGCCTTGCTATTTTTACATTTACTTACATGTATTTTTAAAATGAATATTTTTCTCTCTTTCAAGCTATTTTTTTTGGTTAGTATCTTTGCATTTTTTGTGATACTTGAACACATTTCCCTCCTCTTTCCCGGATTTTTATCTTTGCTGCAGCGACCGATCGGGCCTCGCGCCCGTCGCAACAATTTTGTGTTCCATTTCCGACGGACGCGGCTCCCCCGTCCTCCCGCCGTCGTTCCTTTTGACCCGGGAAGCTGACAAAAGAGGCCGCGGAGACGCCTTCGGGGAATCGTTGTCCAACGCTGCGGAGACGAACGCGTCGACGTACAGACGTCAAATGTGGTGGGTGGAACAAGTGTCCTGTTCACAGCTATTGTTGTTTTTCCAACAAGACTTCAAGTTGAGCAGCACGGTGGAGCAGCTGCTAAAGCGTTGACCTCACAGTTCTGAGGTCCCGGGTTTAATCCCGGCCCCACCTGTGTGGCGTTTGCATGTTCTGCCGGCGCCTGTGTGATTTTATCCGGGTGTTCTGGTTTCCTCCCGCATCCCAAAAACATGCAACACGGACACTCTAAATTGTGTGTGTAATTGTGAGTGCAACTGTTTGTCGCTTTGTGCCCTGCGATTAGCTGGCGACCAGTTCAGGGTGTACCCCTCTTCCTGCCAGTTGACCTCCTGTCCATTTTCTTCGCTGCTTATCCTCTCGAGATGCGCAGGGAATGCCGCAGCCTATCCCAGCTGTCAACCTGTCCCCACCCTGAACTGATCGCCAGCCAATCGCAGGGCACATTGAGACAAACAGCCGCACTCACAATCACACCTAGGGGCAATTTAGAGTGTCCAATTAATGTTGCATGTTTTTGGAATGTGGGAGGAAACCGGAGTGCCCGGAGGAAAGCCAGACAGGCGCCTTCGGGTTTGAACCCGGGACCTCAGAACTGTGAGGCCAACACTTTTACCAGCTGATCCACCGTGCCGCTCTCTGTAAATATTTTCTGACTTAACATTTTCAGGCCCTTGCAGCCCACTTGTAAAACACTTCAATCTTAAAAGCTGAACGTTCACGTTAACTCCAAACACAAATGCAACTTCCCGAAACCCGAACCACGCCCAACCTACTCCAGCCCGAATCCCAACACGAACCCTCGATCCTGAAAAATCCACAATTGCGCGCGTCAGCCCGTAAAAACGACCGTGTGTCAACCAACGCCGCAATGGTTGCGCCAGCCGCCTGCAACGCAATTTCCTCATCTTGCTCACTTCGCCGGTGACGGACCGGAGGAGGAGTGTGTGAGAGCAACAAACGTGCGCTAGGAAAAAAATATGAGAGTGGGTGAGCGTGCACACGCGCGCATCTCCTTACCCCGCTATGAACGAACTTGTCGCCCAGCAGGCTGCTCATCACGTTGGAGCTGAAGTCCACAATGTTCTGGATCTGCCTGAAGGCCTGCTCGGCAGTCTGAAAGGGGCACACGGCGCCAATAAACACACGTTGGCATTGCGAGACAAGCCCACGCCGAACCAGTCCGACGCGTCGCCGCCGGCGCGTCCGGAAAACATGATGCGCTTTCAAAACTATTTGAAGAAAAGACGACGCCCACTACCAAAACACGTCGCGTCACGCACCGACCAGGGAAGCGGAAAAAAAAGATGACGGCGCGGCGCGTTCACCTGCGGCGGGTTTTCGGAGTCCTCGGCGGGATACTTGAGCAGGCGCAGAACTTTGGACAGCTGCGAGGGAGGAAACAAAGAGAAACAAAGTCAATATCGTCTCGCGCATTCTTCAAATTCATGACATCAAAATGAGAGCGCGGCGACCTTGAAGTATTCTTCCGGAGTTCTTGGTATCTGGTACCGACGCCAGCATTGTTCAAATGCGCCACGCTTTTCTAGATTTGCCCTCAAGCCAGCCAACTGAATCCAGTTCTCCCCGTCCGTGCCATTTTTGTGAGCGCTCGGCGAGTAAACACGCGAGGTGTGCCCGACGACGTCGCCGCCGGCAGACGTTTGCGGACTCGACAGTCAAGCGGGATCGCGGGACGCGGTCCAGCAGTCGCGCACGCAAAGGCCGAGAAGAGTTTCGCAACTACTGCGAGTGACTCAGTGAGCTGAAGTCGTTGGCGCAAAAGATGAAGAAAATACGCTCCCCGGTGTCAAATCCCGTTCCGGGGGCCGCACCCGGCTCACCGCGTCGCCTTACATGGCACGCAAAGGAAATTTTTTTTTTTTTTTTTGCCTCGACTTACGGGATTCTCGCGAAAATCTGGATCAATACTTGAAAGCGTCATGCATGATAACGTAGAGATGCAGCAAGCATTTTTGGTTACAAAATCCGTTCTCAACCACAATCTGTTCCAGAAAACAGTTCAAGAAGTGATTTGTTCGAAAACCAAATCGATGTTTCCCATTACAATGAATGGAAAAACAAGTAATTTGTTCCAACCATTAAAAAATTGGCCTTTTAAACCATTTGTTTAGCTTTTCCTGATAATAAACTGCATAATAGAAATACGTGTATAGTTTAAATACTTTACATAATAAAATAATTTAAGAAATATATTAGGCTGGGAGTGCATCGCCACATCTGTAGCGACTTGGCCCCCAGCCTTGTAAAAAAATTTTTTTATTAACAAAAGTGCAGAATAACTTTACCTCTACATGTCTGTGTACAGAGGGTGCGTTATACAGAATAACAAAAGTGCGCTGGTTGCGCCGTGCGCGTAATGTTATTTCCGTTTTTTTTTTTTTCGGGGGGCGTTCCAATAGGCAATAACAAAACGCGTCGTGGGTGGGTCAACTAGTTGCGCCACGCCCATTATATTATTTCCAGGTTTTTTCAGGGGCGAGGGAATTCACAACATAGCGTGTCATAGGTGACCTGGTCTGACCGCGCGCAATACGGGGGCGTTCGAGAACCGATTTTCGTTCAAAAACGGGGATGTCCGAGAACTGAGGCTTTCATGTATTACCTGCCGACTTCTGGTTACAAAGCTAGTTATTTACTCATTTGTTTGCGTATATGTGAGAGAATAAAACAAAGATGTTGTTACATTGTCTGTCCGCTTGTGTTGCGCCACCATATATCTTCAAATACTTGGGTGGTGTAACGCGTTACAATGTTGGCACTTTGCCACGACAGATGGTTTAGATGCTATTTATTATCCTGTCTATGGCGTTTCCCACCATGCCTTAGCACGAAGCTAGACGTGACATCCCGCACAGTCGCATCGAAGGTGAAAAACTTGTTTGCGGTTTGGCTTTGATATTCGACACCAATCCTGGAATTTGTCAACACTTTTATGTATACAACTCCCCTCAGTCATTAAGTGTTGCATTTGAGATAATAGTAATGCACAGCGCTTTAGGGAACACATTATGGATTACTGGTTGGTTGCGTACCACTAATTGGAAATCAAAAAACGCAAGTGCTAATTTCCTTGTTCCAGTTCTTTGTCACTGAAGTAAATTATTTGATCGTGTTTTAATGTTTAATTAAACTTTATTTGAATGTATAACAACGGAAATATCCCATCTATGGGAGTTCTGTTCTGATCCAAATGTTTTAAACTAATATTAGTTTGTGTCATTTGAGTAGAACGAGACATTTTAATAGTTACTTGGCATCTATTTTTTTTCATCATCTGGATAAAACTTTCTAATTGATATTTACACAATAATGTGACAAAAACACACCCAGTGTAAATAAAATGGGTCATAGTCACCAGCGAAGGTGGTTATTAAATGTATCGTGTGGCAAATGCTATTTACCGAGGCGCTCCCCTGTTACAATATTGTTACAATTTTGTTACTAAGATTTAAAAAAAAGTCAACATGTTGCAAATTTTAAACATTACTTGTTAAAATTATGCTCAAAAAGTGTTTGTACACAGTGCTGATTTAGTATGAATCAATATTTTGATAAGTTTAACTCTAAAAGATTATCAGTTACTGACTATTTGGCTTGGAAAAATAATAATAATAATAACAAATCTGGCTCCAATGTTGCCCCGAGCCAGCAGCAATGCGGGCAGGTGCGCTCTGCCCCCGGGGGAGGGAGGGGGAGGGGGGGGGGGGCGGGAGAGACCGCGACGTTGAGCCGTCATCACTTGTTGCTCAACGCCGACGTGCTCGGCCGGGATGGGACGGGACGGGGTCGGGCGGCCGCGTGACCCTGAACGCACCGCCTAGATGGGCTCGGCTCGGCTGACAGCGGACCGCGAGAGCACCTTCGGGAAGGTCGGCGCGCAACTCCCCCGCTGACCCCGGGCCACTTGGGCCAGAGGGCACGGACGGACGTGTCGGTGACGCGCTTTGTGACGTTAGTGCGATTGTACGCGTGTTCCCATTGATTGCGGCCAAGCTAGCGAAGTAGCCCGACGACGCCGAACACGGACCGTGCGCTGAGTGACACCTCCGCCGTCCCCTTTGAAAGACGCCTTCCCCGGGATGGGGTCTTTCCGAGGCCGGCTTGAAGGGTGGCACACAGCAGATTCGTTGATGGGGTGAGGGGGGGGGGGGGCGCGCTCGTCGCCCGAGCTCTTTCGCCCAACTTGCCCCACGTTAGCCTAGCCGGACTCACCTGGACGTGGGAGACCACCAGGCTCTTGTTGCCCTCGCCGTGGTACCGCCAGTCGTTCTCGTCCATCTTGTCCACCTCCATCGCGGCCGGGCCTCGCTCACGTTGGGCGCCCGGTGAGTTGAGAAGGTCGCGAGGCGCCCGCGTCCAAGTCCTCCAACTAGTTGCCAGTCAGTTAGCAGCGCCTTCAAACACTGCGATTTCGGCGACAATTCGCCGACCGGCGCCTGCCACCGCAAACATACTTCCGCTTATCCTTTCAAAGTACACGCCGAGTTAAGTGAACCTACGGGTTGCTTTCGACATTTTCGATAAATATCTATTTTTCATTTTACACATTTCAAAGATGTGACCGTTAAATGCCTATGAAATACATTTAACAACATATGCGGATTTAATCACAAATATTTGGTGACGACTCCCAGAATTTCGGTGAAAGGTCGAACGAGGACGCAAAGCGCATCCGCTCTGACGCACACGTGAACTTCGCTAGCTTGACGCGTTGCTTTGATGGACACGCTAACCGGCGAATCCCATTCCGCTCTGCCGCGGGGCGTGGCGCCCGCACCACTCTGATTGGCCAAGGTCTTGTGTACCGACGGATCTTCCGTGTTTTTCTTTTTTTTCTTTTGTCATAATCCCGAAGTGGAAACGTCCAGCTGATCATATGATCGATGAGTAATGTTTGCCCTCGCGGGGGGATGAGCCCCTTCTTAGTGTTTTATAATCAAAAGGGCAGAACCTGGGAAAATATGTCTTCTGGAATGAATGATTATGTTCCGTTTTAACAGAACACGCCTGTGGAAATTGTCAAATTATTGCAATGGGTGTAATTTCGGCGGTTCGATGGGAGGAAGGTTTGACACGTGGCTGCTGATTTTTATGAATCCAAAAGGTTTTAATATGAAACAAAAAAACAAAGGACACGTTTCACACAAACAAACACACAAGGACACAACTGTATACAAGACCAACCGCACTGAGGACATGTGACGTCTACTGTGGTGGGCCGAAGTTGAAAAGAGCGCATTCTCTTGCTCGCTCAAAGTCAAGTTTGTGATTTTTGCACATCTTTGTCTTCAGGCCTCAGTCCATGCCTCCGATGTCGTGCTGCTTGTACGTCTGCGTCACCAGCGTCCCTGCAAATAGGAGCAGACCGCTAGTCAGGTGCCGGTAAACCAGTCAGACTCGAACAGAAGCACATTTTCCTCACCCTGTAATCCAATCACAATTTCTCAATAATGTCCCTAGTTGGAGCTTATTACTTTCATTTATCCTTTATTTTAGCTGAAAGATGATTAGTGGCCAATTTGTACTATTCACCCATTTTCTTTGTCACTTATCCTCACAAGGGTCGCAGGGAGTGCTGGACCCTATCCCAGCTGTCAACGGGCAGGAGGCAGGGTACACCCTGAACTGGTCGCCAGCCAATCGCACTTTAGAGCGTCCAATTAATGCAGGTTTTAGGGATGTGGGAGGAAACCGTAGAAAACCCACACAGGCACGGGGAGAACATGCAAACACCACACAGGCGGGGCCGGGATCGAACCTGGGTCCTCAGAAGTGTGTGCCCAATGCTTTACCAGCTGATCCACCGTGCTGAAAGTCATTTCAGCTAAATGCTAGCATACGATGCAAAACGTTTTTGATAAAGGGGAGGTGTAAGGGTGCTCATAAGTTACGACACATTAAAGCAGAAGTTGTTTGAACACAAATGGGGGCGCAACACATAGACTAGAAGAGCTGCACTGCGCTCCCTCTCGGCGTTGGTGACAATGGCTGACAAAAAAAAATTACTGACATTATGGTTGAGTTTTTCATGTCTGGCAGCCACGGCGCACAGACAAGGAGTAGCACAATGTCCATTCGATGAAAAATTGTGGCATAAACTGTTTAATTATATACATTTAGACCCACGCCTTGACAATTCAAGCCTTTGTTTGTGACGTTATGTGTTGCAGTTAATTGGCGCGCGGTGCCTATTTGAGTCGAAGGCCGCAGTTTCGGGAAATACGGTAATTATCACCACTGTCGGAGTTTGGGCACAACTTTGCAAAACATTTCTTCGGCGCACAAATGGGAAACAGGCAGGACGTTGTGTCTACTGTTGCTGACGTAGAAGAAGAAAGTGTTGGTAAAGATGAAGTTAAGTCAACTGAAGAGAGGACAAAAAGGGACAGGAAGTGAGCAGCACAACTAAAAAAAAACAAAGAAGGCCAGAGGAGCGAGGCGGGAACGGGGGAGCAGGAGGGCCAAGCGGGAAGTAGTGCAGCCAATCATTAATTAGTCTTGTTTCAAGTCACAAAACCACAGTCCGAACGCACAAGGCATCGTTTTCACTTGGTCGCGTGGGGAATCATGGTACACTATTAGGTACACTTTCCAAGGCAGGGGTATGCAAACTTACGCAAAGCCTGGAAGTCCCCTCCCCAAACTACACAATAAAAAGGAAAAACTGAATTAGTGTGAATTGAAAGTCCTCAAAGTTACCTTTTAGTTCAAATCCAGTTTAAAGTGTGGACATGACTTTGCGATAGTCCGCTCGCATTGGGGGCAAGTGTAAATTATGCGGTTTGTGTTTGTGTTGGCATTACTGCCAACTAGTGGAATGGAGTGCAACAGCATGGCCTGGAACATTCCGTTTTAGTCAGTCAGATGGACAAAAATGTCCCGCATTTGAGGTCAGGAGGCGTTGCCGGTGTTCTTAGTGAAATGTCCGGTGACTCAGACTGTGACTTTGAACCGAGCAGGGTTCTCAAACTTTCGGGATCAAGGAAGTCTTTTCAGAGGGGACGTTTTTTCCAAAAGAAACAACAATCATAACTACCGTCATTTCCGGCCTACAAGCTGCGACTTTTTTTTTTCCCCCCACAGCTGCCGCGCTAGCATTAAAAACTGTTACCGAGGCTTATCACCAGTTGCACTCTGTCGGCCGGGAATTATGACCATAAAAACTGTAATAAAAAGTTGCATAATTTGGAGAAAAATTCATCACTTTTGAAGAAAAATGTAATATTTTGAGGAGTGAATTTCAAAAATACATTATTCTTTAAAAATTACGCATCTTAAAAGAATCGAAAAAGCCCTGAATGCCAAAGGATTAGTAAAAAGTTGCCTATTTTTGAGGGAAATAAAAGCAGTAGTAGTTATGAGGATTTGTTTGGGGGATGAGGGGGGGCAAACAAGCAATATTATGAGAATAAAGAAAATTTAAGTTGTAATCTTCACAATAATGAATAAAAAGTTAATTTATTGATTGTATTAAAATGTAATGTAACATAAGGTAATATATTTATTACGATGTAATGTAACATAAGGTTTATTTCTTAAAATACCTAAAAAAAAAAAAAATTGTAGTCCGTTTTAAGTAATCTCAGCAAAGCATTGTTGGTTTTTCTCCTATGAACAGAAGAGCTGGTAAAAATTTTGCCTGGCACCAAACGTAAAGTACCGGAAAACCCGCGTTTTGAAATGCAATCACTAACAATTGTTATTTTTATTCCGCTGTATTATTTCGACCCCCGGTTTGAGAACCGCTGCTTTCGAGACCCGATGGCGGATTGCGGTTGTTATTGTTGTTGTTGTTTGGGCGAGGGAGGGGGGAGAGCAGCACAGGGAAGACAGGCTGAGCTGTCAGTCAGCGTAGCTTAGTGGAGCAGGACCAGCACAGCGCCCCCTGTCAGCACCAGGGGCAATGGCAGACTTACCTGTGGCCAGGCCCCCCTCTGCCCTGCCCTTCATCCCTCCTCCTCCTCCTCCTCCTCCTCCTCCACCGCCGCCGCCGCCACCTCCGCCTCCCGGGCCAGAGCTGCCCAGGACCGCCATGGCGAAGGTCGGCCGCTCGCCCCCCCTGTAGGGCTTGGGCCTGAAGGGGAAGTCTTTGTCTTTACCTTTGGAGCCTTTGGGCCGGCCCGCCGCCTTCTTCTTTGACTTGCTGTCCCCCTTCACGCCCAGCAGGGGGTGCACCTCTGGGAGAGAAAACAGTTTGCACAACTCCACATGAGAAGGATTCAAACCAGGACTTCAAACGGTGCTGCAGTTTTGTTTAGCAACAAGACTTGTCTCTTTTATATTAAAAATAATAATAATAATAATAATTCCAAAAAAACCTGCAAACACAAAAACATTTGTGTGGACAGGGTTTGGTTTCACAGCTCCACGCAGTGGATAAAGAACATGATGACATCAATCTGCGCAACTTTGACACTTAATTGGTGTTTTATGAGAATTTCAGAATTGATCGGGTTTTAATCGTCAAAACTCAGGCCGAGGATTATTTTTCAAAGATTCAAAATTGTTCGATAAAACTGAAAGACACCGGTTAGACCAAAGAATTTCTATTTGACGAAGACGTTACATGATCCAAGGTACCGTAATTTTTTTTTTTTTTCCCCCATACGCTTTCAACCCTGCGCCTTATGCGGTGATGCGGCTAATTTGTGCATTTTTTCTAACGGCCGCAAGGGGGCGCTCGAGCGGAAAAGGTAAGAGTGATACTGGTGGAATGTATGTGCCAATATTTTTTATTTTTATTTTTTAACAGGCCCTGTTGCTGCTGTGTTACTGCCGTGTCTAAGCGATTTTTACCGGTAAGTTTTGTTTTTTTTAACCGGTCTTGTTAGCGCTACGCCAGCGGTTCCTGCAAGGTCTGTGATTTAGGTATGTTTTTTTTTTAACTACCCTCTGTTAGTGTTGTGTTATCATGTTGCTACTGTGTAGCTGCCGCAGCTTTTTTTTTTTACTGGTATGTTTTTTTTTTTTTTTTTTTTAAACCAGCCCCGTTCGTGCTACCGTGTTTTTGCTATGTTAAGCTAAGCTAAGGTAATAAAACTTTGCAAACGCTTTCTGTTACCGACTTTGTAAATACCTCATTTCAATCTGGGTTTCACTGCGGGCTCTGTTTGCGCTGCGCTAGCGTTAGCACTGTGCTAGCGTGTTGCTGCTAAGTTACTGGCGTGTCACAGCGATATTTACCAGTAAATTTTGTTTTGCCTGTTACCGTTAGCTTTAGCACTAATGTTATAGTCTTTCTGTGTACTGTATTTCTTTGTAAATATCTCATGTTTCAATGTGGGCACTTGCAGCTTTTACACAGGTGTATGTACCAAATTGTATTTCCTTTACAAAGGTACTGCGTGATGCTACAATCAGGTGTACTCTGTAGGCCGGAAATTACGGTATTATTCCTTTCTTACCATCGACCGGCACCCCCTGCAGTTCGATGTTGGTAGTGCGTGCCTTCTTCTTGGCCGGGCCTCCTTCCGACGAAGGCGGCCGCTGCTTCTTGTCGCCGCTCGCCTGCGCCTCCTCGGCGGCTCCCGCCTGAGGCGTGGAGTCCGGCGGGGGGCCAAAGGGGTTCTCCTCGGGATCTTCCACCTCGGGGGCGATGGGAAGGTACAGCAGAGCCTTGTAATCCTCTAGCTCCTCATCACTGCGGGAAAGACAAAGCCATGAAAGGCGGTGGTGGAAGTATACAACTTGAAATTGAGATATTTGGGTTTGGCAGATGTCTGCATCCCATCGACTGGCACTCCAGTTGCCACTGAACATGCCAAACGATGGCGTCACGTGAACTGAAGTTGCCACAAACCGGGCGCCTCGCTGTCTTCCTCACCTACTGCAAAAAGCCACAATGGGGTCCACCGTGGTGACGTCCACTTCCTCGTCCTCGGCCGCGTCCGCACCTGCCAGGTGAGCGACGCCGGTAAACTACACATAAATCTGTTTCGATGATGGGACGCGTGCAAATATGATCAGAGATAGCGGTCGCTCGCATTCCGACATTGGGTTTTTTCCAGCACTTCAGATTTAGAGGTGACCGCCTCATCTTATTTTCAGGTCACCTGTGGCAAAAAGCATGATACTTTTTTTTTTTTTTATTTGCAGAGCGTTGTACCCGTCTGCTCTGGTTCGCTCTTGTCCTCGTCCTCGATGTCAAACTCGGACTCGCGCTCTTCGTACTCGACGTTCTCGTCCAGCTCTTTGAAGTCCGGCGCAAAAGCGCTCCAGTTTTCCTGCGGACAGAACGCAGCGGTTTGGCCTTTCAAATCGGGCGGCAGTTCCAGGGCCGGGCGGGAACTACGTTCAAGCTTACTAACCACTTGGTTCTGGGCCCAGATGGACACCACTCCGCTTGAGATGGAGGCGATGATGGGACGCACGGGATGCCACTGGGACATTGGAGGAGAGCAAGATCACACGAGTGTCGTGTAAACTGTGGGGCGACGCGAGGTCCTTACGGCTACGTCGAGCAGCAGCTCCCCTCGGGTGCCGTGCAGGATCTTCACCAGGTTGCCGATGCTCTTCTCCCAGATATAAAGGGCGTGCTGGCGGGCTGAGCCGGCCACAATGTACTCGCCGTCCCCGGAGAAGCAGCAGCGCTTCCACGGAGTCCTGGACGGTAACAGAAGAAGTTTTATGTCGCCTGAGGACCTTCCACCATGGTACCGGTCAAGTTGAGGCAGTTTAGGGCGCACCTGTTGACCAGATCTTGGAGTTTCTGCATAGGTTCTGGCTCGCCGTCGCGGCCGCAGGTCAGGATCTCCCTGCCGTCGTAGACCCGGATGATGCGGTCCGCCGTGTTGATGAGAAAGCAACTGCAAGGTGAGACCAGTAGAAAAGGAAACTAAAGTCATCTTGAAAAGGAACATTTCCCTAAATCACATTTGTGGCTTATAGTCATATTTCACTTCTGTACATGTATGCATATATATCATAGTTTCCGGCCTACAAAGCGCACCTGGTTATAAGCCTCACCCAGTACATTTGTAAAGGAAATACCATTTGGTACATACGTAGGCCGCAGCTGTGTAAAAGCCGCAAGTGCCCACATTGAAACAAGATATTTTCAAAAAATTAAGACGGTAAACAAAAAGCGTTTTCAAAGTTTTAATACCTTACCTTGCTTAACATAGCAACAACACAATAGCATGAACAGGGCTGGTAGGAAAAAAGAAAAAAAAAAAAAACGGCCGCGGCAGCTACATAGTCGCAACATGGTAGCACGGCGCTATCTGCTAGTGCGGCACTCACCACGCTAACCGCTAGCAACATGGGTACACGAAAAGTTCCTCGCGCACACCGTTGAGTTTGAGAGTGACACGCAGACAATATCGGGGAACGAAAAGGGAAAGGGACGCTCGCGTGCCGCTGACAGCGCCGTGGGGGGGGGGGGGGGCAGCAAAAGTCACTTACTCAACACATATTCCACTGGTCTCACTTTTACCTTTTCCGCTCGAGTACCCCTTGCGGCCATTAGAAAAAAAATGCACAAATCCGCCACATGGCCACATTAGACGCAGGGTTGAAAGCGTGGGAAAAAAGTCGCGGCTTATAGGCAGGAAATTACGGTATGTTTTTATGAATTGTTTTTAGTTGTTTTGCTCACCTGCCCTTGCGTGCAAATTCAATGGATTTGATGGCAGTGGTGTTGCTGGTCCCGGTGGTGACTCGGAACGACGCTACCAGATCTTGAGTGTTGGTGTTCAACACCAGAATCTGGACCACGCAAGTATTTTTCCATCAGCGTGTCTCTTTAAATCAACACACCAGCGAGACACGTGCACCCCAACGCTGACCTTTCCTTTGGCGTTGCCGGTGTAGATGTACTCGCCCCGCCTGTCGAAGGCCGCCACCACGTTCAGGTCCGAGTCGTCGTCCACGGGCAGGACCACGTGCTTGGAGTCGGACAGGGTGAGCAGCACCGGCGCAGACTTCATGGGACACACCAGAACTTTGTCCCTACGGAACAAGCGTTGACAACGGTGATGTGTTTGTGGCATCCGTGTGTATGGGAGTGTTGAAAATTACTTCCTGTTCACTATTTCAAGTATGAATCCCCCAATAAATACTTTAGAGGTGCGACATAACAATGATAGAATAATTGACAACTAATTGAATATGAAATTAATCTGAAACTATTTGACCAACTGGTTAGCAGTTTGCGTGGGGTTAAGTACAGCATCCCCACGCGGCCAAAAGTGGTACTGCAGCCACCAAAACCTTTTTCTTGCTTTTTTTTCCCTGTTTGTTTTGCCTTTCTTTTCCTTTTTCTTTTACTTTCCGCTCCACTGGAGCGCAGCAGGCCGGCTTGTGGGTGTATTTTCGCCGCATAGCAGGTGTCTTTCATGTGCGTTTGCCCCACATTGTGGAAGTCATGGATGTCATTCGTCCATTCAGCCTAACTAGACCCCAGCATGCCGGCTTGGCGGTGTCTTTCCCCCGCATAACAGGTGTCACTCACACCCTTTTCCGCCGCATTGTGGAGGACATGGATGTCAGTCATCCAGCCAGCAAGCCGGCTTGGGGGTGCTCATTTCACCCTTAGAGCAGCGGTCATTCCTGCCTGGTTCCTTCGCATTCTGGAGGGCACGAACGTCATTCATCCAGCCAACCGAACCAGCGCCCAGCAAGCCGGCTTGGGGGTGTCTTTCCCCCGCAAAACAGGTGTCACTCACCCCCCCCCCTCGCATTGTCGAGGACTTGGATGTCATTCATCCAGCCAGCCGAAGTGGAGCCCAAAAAGTCGGCTTGGGGGTGTCTTTCCCCTGCATAACAGGAGTCACTCACGCCTCACAGTTCTAATGCGGATGCCTGTGCGGGTTTTCTCCCACAAAAACACATCATCAGGTTAAGTGGTGACTCTAAATTGCCCAAAGGTGTGAATGTGAGTGCAAATGGTTGTTTGTCGAGATGTGCCCTGGGATTGGCCAATTGCGCTTGTGCTCCTGTCGCCCGATGCTAACTGGGACAGGCTCCAGCCCCGCCCCGACTCCACACCTTGATGAGGATAAGCGGTGTAGAAAATGGATGGCAAACTATACTTACATGTCTCTGGGGTGACACTGCAGCTTAAGGATGGGCGAGGGGAAGCGGAAGCGCTGGTCGCAGTCGCCCGTCAGCACGTCCCACTGCGACACGATGTTGTCAGTGGACGCGCTCACCAGCTTGTGGCCATCTCGACTCCAACTGGACACATTTCATGTTCACTGCAACCGAGTATCGATCTAGTGTATGTACCGTATTAGCCAGCTGGCTAGACACTTGACATCCTTATGATATTTAAATTATATTGATGCTGGAATAACAAATGAGGACTAGTGTCTTGTTTTGTCCCTCACCATAAGGAGCACACGGGGTGTATGTGCGCACTGATGATCTTGGCGATCCCGCGCGTCAGGAAGTCCCAGATGACAATGCGGCCGTCGTTGCAGCCCACCGCCAGGAGGGTCCCCCAGCGGTTGAAGGTGCAGGTGAGCGCCATGCTGATGCAGTCCAGCGTTCCATCCGCCTCCTGACCATAGGAAACAAAACGAGAGCTCAGCCTCCAATTTTGTAATACCATCGTCTGTGTGTTTGGGTTACCTCTGGATAGTTCTGCCCAAATGATTCTAGGGGGACAAAGAGAAAGAAGGAACGGAAATAAGCATGAATGCGCAATAAAGGGGATCTAATCTGTTTAATTCTTAGCCCACAAATGCACCATCATTCAGAATGCTCGGTTTTGATGAGTGGTGGCATATGCAAAGTCTTGCAAGATAAAAATTTGAAAGCAATCAGACATTAAAATGTATGTAATGGAATGAGGATAATAAATAAAGTAGTTGCAATGTACAATTTAGATGTTCACTATTCAAAACAATTGCAGAAAGTGTCTTCACTGCCAAAGTTTTAAAACTTGGGGACAATCATTTTAAAACTTTAAATTTCACACTACCATTTTGGGATGATGCATATCAGCGATATTTATGCTTGGTTGAGTGCTTATGACTGATATGAAAGACTGAATTTATCACTGTAGATATTGTGTTAAATGTTATGTGATTAAAAACATGCAATGCTAATGTTTGCCTTACCATGCACTCAGTTAACATTGTACAAATGAGAACTTTAAGATGCTTATTTAGTAGGCCTGTTACTTAAGTAAGCATACTACAGGGAAATAGTGACAATATTACAAAAAAAAACCCTCATCATTTGTATCGTATTAACGCTCCTAAACGCGCTAAGCTAGGTCACCGTGCTAATTCCACAACACACACATCGTTTAACACGTCAATAGAGTAAGAGTTTACGTTAGTTACCAAGCAGTTCAAGATTCATTGTTGGCCGAAGGAGGGTCCGACGATATCCAACAATTTGATTTTAACGATTATATTTCTTTCAATTGACAGTCTTATCCTCACATCGGTTGTTTCTATCCGGGAGACCCGCCGCCGAGTCTTCAACAAGGACCCCAAACAATGCAACCAAGAATATGCCTGTACTAAATAAACCACATTAGCGACAAATGAATAGCAAAACACTATGTACGAATTTCTTTCTTTTAATTTACAATCAATCATGGTAAATGACGTCATTATTTTTTTCGTCTTGTATTTACCATTACCGGAGGAGAGTTTTCTTTTCCGGAGATGATCAAGGGAAAACCGCGCCCCCAAGCCATTTGATTGGTCCCTGCAACGCCCTCTTCTTCTCTTGGCTGCTTCTGCCTATTTGGCACCGGAAAGATGGAAGACAAGATAAAAGGCATGAAAAGAAGGAAAGGATGATGGGGGGGAAAAAGTGTGAAATTAAAAAAGAGGGCGAATACAGCAATGGAAGAAAAGACAAAAGGGTGCAAGGCAGGAAGAAAGGATGAATGGCAGGAATGGTGCTCAAAAGTTCAGAAAGGGAAGGACGAACTAACGGAAAGACGGCTGGATGAAAAGGGATGGAAGGAAAGATGGAAGAAATGAGTAGGAATAAAGAATTGAAGTGGGATAGATGTGGTAAGGACGGAAGGGAAAATGGAAGTGAAAAGGATGTTCAGTAGCAGTAAAGTGCATCATAACTGAAAGGAGGAAGACAAGGGGGAAAGGATGGAGGGAAGGGAAGAAATGAGGCCAGAAGAAAGGATAAAGGATGTATGAGTGGCAGGTTTACATCCACTGTGAAAAAATATCTTTGATATGATTCCTTTTTGTCTCGTTCCTGTTTCAGGTCAGTCAGGATCACTAAAATGATTGCATTTTGTTCACACAACCTAACACAATTATTATGAGAATTCTTTTTTTGAAATAGAAATTGCTTTAATAGACTACCTTCAACTGTAGGAAAGGTAACCAAGGTGAGAGGAAAAATGAAAGGTAAGCAGGAAGGCAAAAAGGAAGGAGGGTCCATTTAGTCAAGGATGAACAGTGTGACAATCTATTTTTTATTTTTTATTTTTTTGGAAAAGTAATTACCAGATGTGCTGTTCTTTAAGAAATAGATACGGCCACAAGAAAATAACAGTACATTGCATAACTATGCCTATAAATGTCCAACATTGTTTGATTTCATGATTTTAGTATGAGGTGTATGTATCGTTTTATTCAAAGTACACAAACATAACCGCAGCAGTCATTGACAATGAGTCACACCACACTAAAAATCACAAGACATCTTATTTCTAGGGTCCGCACATACTGTTTTTTTTTTTTTTTTTGAAGAAAATAATATGTCAAAATAACAGTAATATTCATGTGGCAAGAGGGCTCAACATGACATCAACGTCAAACAAGGACAATGTTAGTGGCCAGTTGAGTAAATGGAACGAACCATTCATGTTCTGGGGTGATTTCCACACTTGTGTTGGTTTGCCATACTTACCTGGGTGATCACACAGAGAGGAGGTTATGTCATTAATATATTAAGTCGAAATGTTTGACATTTTATTTTGGTCCATTTCTATGCATACAAGCATGATTTTTGTTATTCAAATGCAGTTTGGGCCAGTTTGGGCGCTTGTGGCCTTCATGATGTCATTGAAGAGTTTGCACCCTTGGTAGGCGGAGCGAGGTTGGCTCATTCTCTTTTTATTGTGTTTTAAATATGTTCCAATTTGAAGGAGTAAAAAGTAAGAAAGCTTCTTGGGAGTGGAGGCCCTTAAGGGATACGAAGCCACAACCTCCGGTTTACCAAGCCAATGCTCTAACCACAGCTCCACGCAGCCGCCATACTTTTCACGAGGTAGTTGGTTGACACGTGGGTGGGACCATGCGTGACGTCACGTCGTCATTTTTTTTTTTATTTGTTTGTTGGGGGTAAGTTCCCGATGAACAGTGAAATGGCCAATTTTCATTTTATTTTAGGATAGGTTGTTTCGTTCTTTGAAGAATCCTAGAAACTAGAATCTGAAGAGTACTTTTGAGGAAAACAAGTTCAAGTGCTTGCATTTCCTGTTTCCGGTTAAGCGGGGTTGTTTAGTTAACAACGTTTATGAAATAAACAGGTAAATTAATGTCAACACCACACAAAATAAGCGACATCTGGAGAGAATGCGGGGGGAGGGGAAGGGAGGGGAGGGGCGTTACTGTTACTCGTTGGAGACTAGAATTGCTCATTGGAAATTAAAGGACGAAGTGTGCGCGATAAAAAGAAATTGAGAAGAATAACCCGGATGAACAGTGAAATGCGCAATTGTCATTTGATTTTAGGAGAGGTTGTTTCGTTCTTTGAAGAATCCTAGAAACTAGAATTCCTCACATAAAATAAGATTTGAAGACTACTTTTGAGTCAAGTGCTTTTGCTTTCGAGTACTTGTGGTATCGAGCACTTTTCATAAAAGGCGATTGAAATCAAAATGCAGGGAGAGTTTGATCGGGAAAGTGAATGGTTGGATTTGCGGCAAATAAATTGCAAAGGATTGTGAACGAACAAGTGACGCCACCTCCCAACTTGAAGGATTTTAACCTCTGGTTTACCAATCCAATGCTCTACCACAGAGCCACGGAGTTGCCATACTGCCGTATGGTAGTTGGTTGTCAGACGTGGGTGGGGCCGTGTGTGACGTCACGTCGTCAATTCTTCAAGCCGGTGGAACAAAAAGATTAGAAAGTTTTGTTTTTGGTTTTTGTGGATTTGTTTGTCGGGGGTGAGTTCCCGATGTACACGACAACATTTTGACGTTCCGAACGTTAAAGCGATTTCTTGATTTTTTTTTTTTTCACTCAAGTCCGCGGAGGTGGCAAAAGTGCACACACTTTGTCATGAACAAGAAATGCAAAAATAAAAATGTCATTTAAAAAATAAACGTTTTGATGATCCGAAAAAGAAAGGACCAGAGAAATGCCCTAAACAAGAGGACCGAAGTAGAAAGGCAGAGAGATGCGGACGGCGCCCACGTGTGAGTGGGACTATGCGTGACGTCACGTCGTCAATTCTAAATAGCAACATTCTGAAGTTATGAAGGTTAAAGCGTCACACACTTAGTATGTATGTAGATGTAATGTTATATAAATACAGCAAAAAGTCAGAGTGACAGGGAAGGCAAGTTAGCTCAGCTGGTAAAGCGTTGGCCTCACGGTTCTGAGGATCCGGGTTCGATCCTCGAGTGGATGGATGAAGGGAGCACCACCTTGTGAGAATGCATGCCTGAGAAGAATAGAAGGAATAAGAACAGGAATACAGAATGGGGAGGATGAACTCAAAGAAAGACGGGTGGATGAAAAGGAAGGAAGTAGAGATGAAAGGGGGAAAATGATATGGAGGGAGAGGTGAAAGAGAACTAGGTGGATGGGGTGCAGAGATGGAGAGAGCACTACCTTGTGAAGATGAGCGACTGACAAGCTGAATTGTAACCTGGAAGAATAATAGGGAAGTTCAGTAGCAGTAAAGTGCAGAATAAATGAAAGGGGGAACGGCGAGATGAAGAGGGATGGAAGAAGGTATCACCACCTTGTGAGGATGAGTGGCTGAGAAGATGGTAGTCGGGAAGAACTGAAGAAAACTATAACAAAGGTAGCGAGCAAGGAGATGGAACACAAACAGGAAGAGAAGGCATGAAAAAATACAGAATGGGAACAAGGAAAGACGGGCGGATTGAAAGGAGGGAGATAGATGGATAAAGGGGGAAAGTGATAGAGAGGGGAGGAAGAGAGAGATGGATAGATTGATGAAGGGGTGAAAATGATAGAGATGGATGGAGCGACGGGAGAAAGAGATAGAGGGAGGGGTGAAAGAGAGATAGATGGATGGAAGGAGAGACGGAGGGGAGATAGAGGGAGGGGTGAAAGAGAGCTAGATAGATGGATGGAAGGAGAGACGGAGGGGAGATGGAGATGGAGGGAGCACTACCTTGTGAGGATGAGTGGCTGAGAAGATGGATGGAAAAACTGAAGCAAAGGATGGAAGAATGATAGTATTGAATGACAGGAAGGCTGGAGGAATGAAGGGAGAAAAGGGGAAGGATGAAAAGCGAGAGAAGATAGTGAAGTCTGAAAAGGATGGAATGAATGGAAAAAAGGAGGCTGATTAAATAGAAGGATGGGGATGGAAGGAATAAAAACAGGGTGGAAGAGAAGGAAAAAAGTGTGAAATGAAGAAAAGAGAGCAATGGAAGGGAATGGACAAAAGGGTGCAAGGCAGGAAGAAAGGATGAATGGTGCTCAAAAGTTCAGAAAGGGAAGGATGAAATGAAGGATGTTTCAGGTCAGTCAGGATCACTAAAATGATTATGAGAATTATTTTTTCACACCACACATTTAACGCACATTTAGGAGTCAAGTGTTTAGAATGTTCATATATTTTGTTCATTTTTGTGGAAAAAAATGTCAAAAATAACATTAATATTCATGTGGCAAGATGGGTAAACATGACACCAACGTCAAATAAGGACAAAAAAGAAACAACATCAAAAAGTCAATTATTACCAGTACTTTTTTTAACCCTCCCATGAAATTAAAACATTGTAACATTAGTAAAATTCAATGTTTTGATATCAAAAATATTTCATCCAATCTTAGTTCTTTCAAAAAGACACGCAAAATTTATAAAATTGTGAATACAGTACAAAAGCTAATTAGCAGTGGAAATGACGTCATGGCGAACCACCTCGGCCCGCCCCTTTGCTTCCTCCTTGCTCACTCGCATCATGATGACGCCCCCCCCCTCACCCTCCCTCCTCATCCTCAAGCAGTGAAGAAGAAGAAGACGAAGAAGAAAAAGCAGCAGAAGTTCTCAGCCGGCGAATTACTGTGAGTTTTTCTTGCTTTTTGTGTTTTTTGTCGACGAAATGCTCTCCGTGTGCTGCACTTTTGTGCTCCGGCGTGTTCTTGGACTTCCTTTGTTTGTTTTAAGAGTGCGTTTGCGGGAGGGGGCGTCGCGTCGAGCAAACTTGACCGGGGTCTCCCCAAACTTTGGGCAACTTTCCTTGTCATGCTGTCATGGCAGATCAAATTCAACGTCTTCGTGAGGATTTACCGGGCATGTTTCATGATGGGGAGAGTGATGGGGCAAAGCTGGCACTTCTTCAATGGGGGAAAAGTTTTTTTTTCCCCGTTAGTTCATTTTTTTAAAAATCTTACTGTTTGATTTTTGGTCTACTTGGGTGGTGCCCAAAACTGCGATGGCTTCCCTGGTTACACTGGCCAAATTAAAAAAAAAAAAAAAGTAGAAGCGCTCAACTCCATTCAGATCCTCGTAGATACTCAAATAAATTATATAGAAAATCGGCGTTGATAATTTAGGACAAGTTTTATGCTGTTGGGGATAAAAAAAAAGTACCACACCATTTTTTTCTGGTTTATTCTTTACAGGTCCAACGGTCGACAAGTCATCAATTATTCAATCAATTATTTTGCTCAATCGTGTGACACCCTGGGGGAAAAAACAACTTGCAGATTTTTCTGTAATATTTAATGTCAAATTATTGAAAAATCTCTAATTGTATTCCGTCAAATTACATGTCATGTTAAAAGCTAGCTTGCTCGCGAACAAAATCTGCAATACTACTTAATGCCGGAAGCTTCCTGTTTTTTGGTCTATCTTACAAGTTTAAAAAATATTTAATATTTAAAAAATATTTAATAGCATGTTACATCTTTAAGTGTTAATTCAAGAAAGAGAATTCACATGTTTCCTTTTAACATTGCATACATACAGCAGAACTGCTATAAATGGCTTATCAAAATGGCTTCCATAGCTTTTATATCTGATATAGATGGGAGGCCCTCTGTGGTATATTTTTATTTTTTTAATACTGGAACAAGAGTATCTGTTTAAAAAAAAAAATTATATATATATATATATATATATATATATATATATATACTGTATAGATTTAATCATCCCTAGCACATGCTGACTCATCGTTGACTACTCCATAAGGTTGTTTTTGCCAGATGAAGTGCGCTTTCGGGTTATTACCACATAAGGTATCTTTTTTTTTTTCCCCCTTAGTGACTCTGTTTCCAAAAGAAAAAAAGGATTTAATCCCCCCAGTCCCAAAAAAGAAGGAAGGGGAGGGGGGCTTTTACAGGGGAAAAGGGAGGAGATGTCGGGAAGAGCGTGTGGACAGGAAACGGCTGTTGTGTGTGTCTGGTATTCTGTACTACTCGATACCAAGGAGTATAAAGACTTTAAAACATTAACGTTGAGTAACGGAGTGTTTACCTGAATTCCTTTTGTATCCGTTTTGTAAGAGGAAGCTTGCGGGTTTCCCGCGTGTCCCTGGCTCGCTCTCGTTGGCTTTCCTGAATCCTTGTTTAAGCAAAGACCCCGAAAGTGTAGATGGACCTGGAGGGTAACCTACAGACGCTTGTACGCTCACGTGGTTGTCTTTGGAAAAAGAATGTTGAAACAACACAGCTTTGATGCTTTATGTATTTATAAACCAGTCTTGTGTATCTAGAGCATGATTGTTGTAACAACGCTAATCCTCATTAGTTGCTCTCCATCTTTACAGTCTTGGTCATTTTGCACTTTAGCATAGATACACAATGTGAAGAGCTAACACAAGTTGTCTGTTTCCATTTCAGCATTTACACGATATCAAAAATCTTGCTGTTGAGACCCGTTTTGCTCAAATATTTGTATTTTCATGAACTGAAATGTTACTATTTCTATAGAGCTTGTGCACCTACGTCATAAAGTCACGTGATTTTTGTTTCCCTCACCATATTGCTGGTCAAGCTAAGCATTGCTCAATGCTAAGTCGGTTGGAGACGACACGGAAATACGTCTTGTAGCACGACGCCCAGAGTCTTGTCCGATACCGTCAGACATTTAGAAGGTGAAAATAAACGACGGTACATGGAAAAATGAGATAAACTCAGCATAGAGGACCCATATTTAATGCCGAAATCAATGTTTTCGCCTACAAGAAATTGGACTGTTAATTCGCTCCCGCTTGTCTTGGAGAACCGGATCTAAACATAGATCTGGTGAGGAAGTCATCGAGATTTACAACGAAAAGTTTGAAAACGTATAAAAGTCTGAACGCAGACGAATACTTCTGGATCTGTTCTCATCAGGAATCAATCCCATATAGTGACGGTTTTGATGGTTTGTGAACGCGGAAGCATGTTTGGCGGCACGTTAACTTTTGCAGGAATTCAGCGATCTTTTCATCTAGTATTCAATACAAATACTAATATTTAAATTAAAAAAAAAAAGAGGACCGAGTCGTCTCCATGGAACATACACGGAAGCGATTGCAGTCACACTTAACGTCCGAAAACCTCTGCAATTTTTTTTTTTTTTTTGAACACGCATTGTTCTCAAATGAGCTAACTTGGCATTATAAATACTTTTTAGTTATTTGAGATTTAGAATAATAATTCCTACCTGAAAGGAAGCGATCGCTATGCAGGCGTGTGTGTATTTTGTTTTGGCACCATCAATCACATTTAATTTCTGAAATCCAGTGATATTTTCTGTTCTTTTCAGTTGGTATTTTTTTGGAATATCTGTCTCGTCTGTTGTGACAACAAAGAGCGCAACAGGTCTCGGGTATTGACAATATTCTCCTCCGATTCAATGTCGAGCAGCTCTGTTTGACCGGCAATATGGCGGCGTGGAAATGGTGACGTCACGTGCACGAGCTCTATATGTTTTATTTATATATATATATATATATATATATATATATATTGTGAAATGGTCACAGTCGTCACGGCGACCTGGGCTCAGATTTTGCTGGCTTTGCTGTATTGACTCGCGGAGGTGGCACAGTACTAACATGCTGGACTCGGGTTGCAGTATTGTAGATACTGGTGTTACAAAAAAACAAAGACCTGTCTCTGTTCTGCCTCACGAGATCGCAAGATGTGATTACCGTAAGTCAAAATCTCAATCACTGTTGAATTTTGCAGTCTATTGACACAGCTTTTTAAGGGGGGCATATTAAGGCAGTACAAGTCAAGAGTTCCGTTTTCAAATCATTAGCCTAATGACATAGTTGCCAAGTCAGACATCACGAACAATTTCATATGAAAATTTTTTTAGAAAACACATTGGCATTTTGTAATGATTCTGAAGCAGTAATTTGAAAGGACTTTGGTAATTAAGGGGTAATGAAATGTAGGAAGTAAAAAAAAAAAAAAAAAAGTTGCCAAGAAAGTCAAGTACAGATAGATTGCTACAAAATCAATTTTACTACAGTAACAAAGTATTTGTACTTCATTACATCGCGCAACTGACCTGGCAGAAGTGGTCTTGAACTAAGCTAAAGCATCAATGTGGCTGGCATGATTAGGCCCGTTACGATAAGTGCATTATCGTTTGTCAGTCACATTTGAAAAATGTACGGCTGTGGTCAGTCAGATATAAAGTTGCGGGTGTCATTAGGGATGGAATCTCATGTCCTTTAAAATAACTTACTTAATTGTTATACACGAGTATCTAGTTGTTACCTAATATCATAATTTAATGACACTGCACAGACTGAGACAGATATTTTTTAAAGAGGTCGATAGACATTCAATTTCAAAACTAAATATTCATATCATGAAATAATTTTGTTTCATCATGATGTATACTGTAGTTATCTTACATAATTTACGGCGCTATCTATTGTCAAGCCATTGATGAAAGCAAGCAGTAGATGATCTATATCTTCCTAAGGCATGGAGAGGGGAAAAGTTTTCAAGTTCAATGTAACGCAGTACCACGGGGGGAAATGACCGTTCGCATTTAGATATATGGACAGACTTGGATCAAGTCAAAGTAAATCACAATCTCATACTTATTATAGTTAGATACTGAAACATTACATGTTATACCCCAGACCCCCCCCCCCCCCCCAATCTACTTTTCAAGCAACCAGCCTCTCGGGATTGACTGGCGGGGCACGAGGGTGCACGCGCGGCCAGCTTGCTAGAACGCGCCTTTATGTGCGTGCGCTACACATATCGACCACACCTGAATCAAGCGACGAGCAGGATGATAGTCTAACGTCTTTTTGGGGGGGGGGGACTCCGTCACACAATCAACCAAAACTCCTTCACGATCGACGCATTGAGTGCCCCTGGTGTAACTGAATTTCCTTTTGACATGGCTCATGATGTTGATGACTTTTGACGTAAATGCGCTCGCAGTATGTGAAGCAGCTCGGAACATGCGCTTTTGGCAAATGCTCAGTACGGTTAACTTCCATTTCCTCTTTCCGGGTGAATACTGATTGTTTAGGAGCAGGCTTGTTCTGTTACCAACATTTATGAAATGAACACGTAAATTAACGTCAAGACTGCAAAAAATAAGCGACGTCTTTTTAATATCTATTTTTTTTTTCTACTCGTAACAAATTTTATGCGTGTTTTTTTTTTTTTTTTTTTTCCGTACTCGACTGTGCAGATTTACGAGTGCGATGGTGCTCGAGTGTAATCGCCCCCGTCAAATGAGAGTGACTGGTTTGATAAATAAAATGGACACGATCACTTTTCCAGACTCTTAACTTGTCATTGTAGTAGTGAGCCCACATACGTGGACGGTAACTGTTTAAGCATAACTGCAGTGACACGTTTTTCAGACAAAGGTTGACTATGGAGCGTCAACATATACTGTATTGTATTTAAAAATACGTTTGACTAAGTGGAACAGTGGAAGATTGGTTATCACGTTTGCCTCGTAGTTGTGTGATTCCAGGGCTCAAATCCCGGCCCCATCTGTGTGGTGTTTGCATGTTCTCCCCTGTTTCTGCATGGCTTTTCTCCAGGGACTCTCCCACATCCCAAAATCATGCATGCTAGGTTAACTGAAGACTCAAAATTGCCTATAAGTGTGATTGTGAGTGCGACTGTTGTCTGTCTCCATGTGCCCTGCGATTGGCTCCCAACCAGTTTGAGGGCGTACACCGCCTCTTGCCCGATGACAGCTCCAGCACCCCCCCGCGACCCTCGTTTGATTAATACCTAGGTCTCGGTCGTATATGAGCTCTTTGGGGAGCCGCCATATTTACGGAGTGCGTAACGATGACATCACCACGCGTTTTCGTCGAGATGAAGCATGCGCCGGCCGACCTTTTCCCGCCTCTATTCTGAATGACGCACACGTAACAAAAACGTCTCGTCGTTTTGGCAAAAGGAATAGTCCACCCCTTTGAAGCAACTCAAATTCCATTGGGATTCGGCCAGTTTATTTATTGTGTTGAGCATTTTCATTCGGTCTGGGCTTCAAAAGCGATTGTAATGGGAATAGAAGGCTCCGTGTAAACCAGGCCAGTCTTGCAGCCCTTTATTCTTTATTTCAAACCCAGGGGATACATAATCCTAAGAAATTCTTAAACACAACAGTAACAGGAAAATGGTGATTTATTTATTTTTATTTTTTAATTGTATTTGGGACGGGTGGCAATTATTTGCCTTATTGAGGTAAAAGTCTCATAACAGGCCACAATCAGGGAAAAAACACTTCTTTTTTGTTTATGGTTAAGTTATATGATAAGGTTACTAATTTATAATCTCTCGTCCCAAAAATGGAACACTGCCTGCGAGAGGGTACTTGGGTTTTCTTGGACACCAAATTATGTCTTCAGATTAAAACACGTTAATATTTTGATATACTGAAGGATATCATGTGTGAAAATCATGATGTCTCAAAAATGGGACTCTGCCCACGAATGGGTTAAAGCAAAAAAAGAAAAAGGGCAGGTCTTATTTTTCATGATTCAGAGGCATTAAACATACAACAATATTATCATGATTTTTGGGACAATTTTGTCATCCTTCAAAAATGATGGCGACAAGCCTAAGCACAAGCATGCTAATGACAGAATCAAAGCAGATAAATCCACTCAAGTTTGGCAACTGACATGCGTCCCATTGGGAGGCTGCTGCTAGTTTCCATTGCGGCGTCCACACAAGATTCCAGATGTCAGTGAGACCCAGGAGTTCCGTCACATGGTTCTTTCTTTCTCTCAGCATGGGAATGACCCTGTCAGCACCCCGCCCCCACAGCTAGACCCCAAAATAACGCAGATAGTGTGACTCCATCCAGTCTCGCTCTCAAGGGACGGCCTTCGAGTTGAAAAGTCCTGAAACTGCGATATTGTCCGGGAGAGATTGTTTGCTAACGCTTCCTGGAATTGTTATGTAAATTCAGCCAGTTTCACTTGGCGCTGTGAAATTTGGCTGGCACGTCTAATGTGAGTAGACGGGCCAAAAAAAAAAAATGCCTACAGAAGCCAAAATCAAAAAGAGACAGGAAGTCTGCCATTTGGGTTCAAGATGGCCAACGAATGGGGATGTGGGAAGAAACCGAATGCCCGGAGAAAAGCCACGCAGGCACGGGAACAACATGCAAACTCCACCCTTTTCAAAGAGCCATTTTTGCAAGGAAACTCGAGAATTATTTTCATTTCCTCATTTTAAAAATGTCAGCCTCAGAAGAAAACTTGACTGCAAAAAAAGTCTCAACTCATGCCTGAAAAGACACCAGAAGTCTACCATTTTGTTGTGAAGTGGCCATTTTCAGATTATTCTCGCGTCTTTCGTTCAGTGGTTCCTACAAAAAGCAACTTATCCTCAAGAGTTGGTGCAGTTGCCTCCAAATTTGAAGTGCATATGCTCAAAAGATGTCAAGTTGCCAAAATTGTCATCGTTATGTTTTCATAACATGGATCCATTTTCTGATCTCCTTAGCCTCACGAGGGTCGTGGGAGTGCTGGAGCCAATCCCAGCAGTGATTGGGCAAGAGGCGGGGGTAGACCCTGAACTAGTTTCCAGCCAATTGCAGGGCACATAGAGATGAACAACAATCGCACTCACCATGAAATTTGCTTGACTTGTTAATCAGGAGTAGACCTCCAATCAAGTCTCAAGAAGGCATCCCCGAAAAACCCACAGGAAGTCAGCCATTTTGGAGCTACAGGGTCAGTTTAGAACTCCTAACAAAACGGGAAACTCCAATCCGTAAGGATTTCTGGAGTCCTTTTTCTATTCCAGTGGCATGTTTCTTTTGCAAGTCTTGCTTCAAAGCCAGTCAAAGCTGTTTTAGCCGTTCGTTAATACACTTTGCTAATCCGCAACCTCAACTTCTGTTTTCCCTTTTTGAGTTCAGAAGGAGACCAGGCGAGATTTAACCCCAACTTTTTAGCTGAGCTTGCCTTTGGATGTGTTCGGAATCATTCAGTCGTTCCCCACTCCTTGATCACTAATTAGGGGTGTTGATAAACTGTACGGTGCCCTAAAAAGGCCACAAAAATGACTGTAGACAGCTAAATATTCAATACAACACATCTTCATAAATTAGTTCAAATTTTTTTATTGTTTTTTTGATTGCTCATCTGTCCAGTGATCATCGTTTGTTCACTAAGGAGCGCGGCCGAGCGGACGCAACGGGAATCGAACGCCCTCAGCCGACCTCCTCGGAGATGAAGGCGAGATGAGGCGGGAGGAGGGCGCGGAAGGCCGTCGGAGCTGCAGATGAGGCGAGCGGAAGCGCAACTCGCCATGTTGTTGAAGAGGAAGCTGTGCGTGGTGGTGGCCGTCGCCGCTGTCCTCCTCCTCATGCTCGCCAGTCAAAGCATCCAGACCAAGCACTTCCTGCAGCTGTCCTTGGCCACGCCCACCGCTGACAACACCAGTCAGGAGATGGGTGAGAAGAGACAGTACTTCTTCTTCTTCTTCTTTCGGCTTGTCCCGTTAGGGGTCTCTGCCGTGTGTCACCTTAGATAAACGCACAGTGTTACACCGGATGCCGTTACTGACGCAACCCCTCTGCATCCTGTTGGGGAGAGAATCTTACAGCACCTGGTATTCCCAGGCGGTCTCCCATCCAAGTACTAACCAGGGCCGAACCTGCTTAGCTTCCGAGATCTGACGAGATCGGGCGTTCTCAGGGTAGCATGGCCGTAAGCTCGAGAAGCGATTAGCATTTAAAATGACGGTTCCAAAACCCGGTTGGCATCTTAAGCAGGGGTTCAAAGGTGTATGTTAGGGATTAAGGATTCAAGATAGGCTGAGAGTTATGAGATTTTTATTTCAAAGTAGAGTCTCAAGTTAAAGTCAGGGTTTCAAAGTTGAGTTTCAAGTCCTGCTTTGCGTTGTAAACAAGGGTTAGCTTTTTTATTTAGGGTCCCAAGACCTGCTTTAGGGTATTAAACAGGCTATGGGATTGCATATTATGATTCCAAACCAAGATTATATAATTGAGTTACAAATGGGAATAAAGTTTCTAAGTTTGAAAGTAGGGTATCAAAAGTAGGTGCTTCAATGTACAGTGGGGAACCGAATCCGAACAGCAGCCATCGCTGAGTTGGACGGGGGAGGGGGGGGGGGGGGAACTAACTTGGTAGAAAGGTAGAAGCTGCTCCAAGGCAGCGACCAACAATTTACAGCACTGACAGTTAAAAATATAAAAATAGAAATCTGTATGGCAAGGGATCCTAGTTAAAGTAAGCCATTAAAAAAAAAAAAAAAAAAAAAAAAAATTCCGAAACGAGACAGAGCAGCTAAACGGAAAATATGCGCAAGCTTGTTCTCTATCTGGATCAGTAGATATCAAATAATTCAATTTTTGGAGTAGCGAATTTGATTCAGAAGTCATTAGCTACCGCCGATACAAATAGCGACTCGGGAGGGCAGGTCCGAATCGTAGTTTCAAGTCGAGGTTTCGGATTTCAAATCGGGTTTGGGTTTTAAACGAGGGTTTCAAGAAAATGTTAGGGTACTAAACAGCAGGGTTAAGATTTTAAATGAGTTAAGGTTTGAAATTTGTGTTTCAAGACAAAGTTAGGGTTTAAATAAGGGTTCAAGGGTTTTGAAGAAGTTTCCAAATGGGTTCCTAAATCAGGGTTATGGTGTAAAGTTAGTATTTGATAAAGGGTTGGGGGTTTACAAAAGGACATTCAGTTTTGGTCTCTCTTCTGACGACGTGATGTGTGGTGGTCAACGTTGGGGCCACTTGTGACCGAGCATTTCCTTGATTCTCTGTATTGTTTGTAGCGCCCCCTGTCGACGGCACCAGCACACACAGAACCGTCTCGCTTGAGGATCAGCAGGAAAAAGGCGACACAAGGTAACGTGCCAGTGGCGGGAGGGGGTCCCCAATATTTTGGAGCGGTCTTACCTCCGTCGTCCTCTCAGGCCCTGCGGTTGTTCGGAGTCCTGCGTGTCGGATGCGAGCGCATCCGACTGGTTCCGCAGTCGCTACGATCCCGCACAGCGGCCCGTCCTCCGTGGCGCTGATGACCAGTTCGACCCCGACGCGCTCAATTGGTGGTTGGTGAGAAAAATGCTTCCCTTACACCTGAAACGCGAACTGTGCTCGCGTGGTTTTGGAAACATCACAGACAATTTAGTCGCAACTAACCATCCATTCATGTTCTGAGCCGCTTATCCTCATGCGGTTCTCGGGGGCACCGGAACCTATCCCAGCTGTCGTTGGGCAGGAGGCGGGGTACACCCTGCATTGGTTCACCGGCCAATCGCAGGGCACATAGAAACAAACATCCACACAAGCAGGGCTGGGATTCAAACCTTAGTCCTCAAAACTATGAGGCAGACGCTCTGACCGTTTGGAACACCATGCTCCCATAAACCAACCTAACATACATATTTTTTGGTGTGATTTGTAGAAATCTGAGGTTTTCGTAAACATCAAAGCCATTTCTCCTGCAACAAATATGCATGAAATATCATGAACGTCAATTTTGTCTTGAAACCTAATATTCTTTGCAAACTGTCAAGATTCAAAATTCCGTAAAATTCAAAAAGTTGTCACCTAATCATCCTCCCATGAACCTAACATACGTGTTTTTTTTTAACGTAAGATCACTGATCAAAAAAAAAACTGAAAAAAAAAAAGTACATTTGGCCACCAAAACTGAAGTTGCCATCCGCCAACTGGATACTCCCAAAACAACCACGCCGACCTGTGCAGCGTTAATCGCCAGTTTCGTGGCTGTGAGAAAACATTCCACAGGTAAGTTAGAAAGATTTACTTTGACACTGTTAAAGTTTGTTTGTAAAGGTTTTTTTTTTTTTTTTAATTTTCTGATTAATTTAATTCACTTGAACAAAGTTTTGTTTAGAGTTGTTGTTCACTGTTCACTCCCTGCTTCACTTTTATAGGCCGACTGTTTTTTGCGAAAAAGCGATGTAAATATTTTCCCAAACTTCATCAGTGGATAAGCAAGAAAACACATTTTCTGTGAAATTTTTGATGAATTTCATAATACAGAACTCTGCAAATTGAATCAGTGCGTTTAGCGTCTATTTTCCCATTGCGAGTCCTTGACTTGAAATTTCATGTTTTTATGACAAAAAATGCTCATTTTTTTGCTATGTTATGATCAAAGTGCTTCACAGCGTATTTTGGGAAAAGTTAACGTGTCACGGAAATCGGACCCCAGGTAATATGCAGGGTCACGGTGTTATATGTCTTTCCTTTGCCTTTTTTTGGCTTACCAAGTCAAATTAAAACTTCTTCATGTTACCAGAACTGAAAAAAATGTCAAGCTCACACAACCACTTTTGCATGGCGAATTTGGAGGAAACCCCGCCATAATCCAACCATGTCCTCCACATGTTTTGGGAGTACGAAGATGGCGGCCAACTGGCCTCAACCAATCGACACACCGCTTAATGTGTATGCGCTATCCAGTCTTTTTTTTTTTTTTTTCTTTTCATAAGACTCCTCAAATATTAAAAAGATCTAACGTACTCGTTTTTGTACAAATCAGACCTCTTCAAAATAAGTCAATTTTGATTCAATTCTTAAAATTGTGTTTTGAGACTCCTGCACACCTCACGCAGTTGCCCTTCGATGTTTTTGTGAGCAACGGGGCCGCTTGAGTCATCGGCATTTTGGTCACCTTTCAAGCCAACTGAGATGGGTGGACGGCCAGGCGCGACCTGAGATCATTTTGCAAATGGGAGCGCTTCCGAGAAGTCCGCTTCCCAGCGGGCGGCATCCGTCCGCGCCGTGCTTCCTAACTGATTTTCGAAGCGATTAGACGAGGAGGAACTGCGCCGCTCTGTAGGGATTTTGTCTGGCGTCTTTTGCCGGTCGTCTGAGCTTCTTGCGCGCTGTGTGTCACCCCCTGCCCCCCGGCTCCACAGGCCATTAGGAGATTAAAATGGGAGCGGGGCAGACGATGACTTCATCCTGCTGATTCACTGCATTGTCGTCGCATTGAGGCAACAGCAGCGGTGCCGTAACATAGGAGTCTTCTCAAATCAGCTTATCTCCTTCAAATCAGTGCATATGCCATTATTCCGTTCCAGCATCCCGCCAAAAATATTTTTGAAATGACTTGGTAAATTTGATATAAAAAGAAAGTTGTTTAAAAATTCCTGTATTTAAAATACAAAAAGAGGATATTGCCTGAATTTGAAATGCACAACAACATAAATGATCATTGTAGAACAGTAACATGCCTCCTTTCCCTCCGCAGAGTCTCCAGCGTTCGGGGAATGACCAGAGCGTGCAGGAAGTGATGTCACGCATGTTCCGGGTCATCTCCCCGCCTCCCACGGACTTGGCGCCGCGGCCGTCACGGTGCCGCACTTGCGCCGTGGTGGGAAACTCGGGCAACCTGCACAAGTCGGAATACGGGAAAGACATCGACGCCCACGCCGCTGTCATCCGGTACGTTTTTCCCACATCCTCAAAGTGGGACGCCCTCGCTTGTGGGCCATGAGATTTTTTTTTCCTGCAGCTCACAACCCCCAAAAAATGGCTTTTGAAGTTGACTTGAAATTAAATGGAAACACTTTCAACGTTGTACCCAAATAAATCTTAAGCCTAATTGTATAATTGCAGCAGTCGGTTTTTTTTTTTTTTTTTTTTTTTTTTTTTTAGTATTCCGATTCCCTTTTTTCCCCCGCCCAGGATGAACAAGGCGGTGACGCGAGGATTCGAAAAGGACGTGGGCAACCGCACCACGCATCACTTCCTGTACCCGGAGAGCGCGGTAGACGTGGCCCGCGGCGTCAGTCTCATCCTGCTGCCCTTCAAGATCCGAGACCTGGAATGGCTGACCAGCGCCTTGTCCACCGGAGAGGTCAAAATGTAAGAAAACAATTTGAAAAGTTGTAGGAAAATTTAGGGCTAGGCAATTAATTGGAATCTAAGCGATTCCAACCATCATAAAAATCTTGTAATTGTGCGTGTTATGCTTTTTACGTTTTCTTTTGTTGTTTTTTTTTTTTTTTTTAAACATATGGATTTACATTCCTGCGTGTGTAAATATTACTGAGACACGCCAGTAAATTTGCAGCAACACGCTCTCACGGCGCTAACCCTAGCTCAGCACTAGCAGGGCCGGTTAAAGTCACTTCCTCGCCACATCTTACAATTAAAAAAAATTTGTTGGAAAATTTAGGGCTGGGCAATTAATTCTGGCTTCCACCCATCATAAAAATGTTATTGTGTGTATGTTTTTTTCTGTTTACTTTTTTTTTTTTTTTACCTTTTTTTAACATTTTCTGTACGAATTTACATTCCTGTGTCATTTTATTTTACTATTTTTTTACTTTTTATTTACTATTTTTTTGTGGTTGTTCGTTTCAGTAACATTTAAAGTTGAGTTTTGGTAGTTAAATACCAATTTTCACAAGGAACAAATGATTATTAATTGGGCTTTGAATATCAATGAGAATAAATGTGCTCATAACTTTTTTGTGTGATCGCCCAGCCCTAGGACGCAAGTTGTCTTTTGTCGGCGTATTTGGCTAACCTCATTTTTTCCCCGCTGTGTGTTTGTTTTTCTTTCGTGTTCAGGACGTACATGCGGGTGAAGGAGCGAGTGCAGGCCGACAAAGACAAGGTAACCGTGACGACCGCAAGCGCCTCCCCCCCGCCCCCACCCCTGCCGTTGACGTTGCCACTCGGTGTTGACGTCGCGTGTGTGCGCGTCCGCATTTGTGGAGGTGGTGGTGGTGAACCCGGCCTTCTTCAAGTACGTCCACGAGCGCTGGACGGAGCGCCACGGCCGCTACCCGTCCACCGGCATGCTCGCCGTCGTCTACGCGCTGCACACCTGCGACCAGGTCGCCACGGCAACACTCCAGTCGTCTTTCTCAACGCCCGCTTGCCCGCTAACAAGCTTCTGTTCTCTCGGGATGCGTGGGCGTGTCCTTTGCTCTCCCATCCTTCCATCCTTTCAGTTTTTGTCCCTTTTCCCTTCCTGGCTTCCTTCCTTTCTCCTCTTTCCCTTCTTTCTTTTCCCCTTCCATCTGCCCTTAATTTTTTTCTTCTGTTCTTCCTCCTTTTTCCTACACTGCTTGTCCTTTTCCTTTCTCTTTCCTTTTGGTTTTCTTTTCTCCTCCCCCGTTCCCATATTTCTTCCCCCACCTCCCTTTTTCCTTTTCTTCCCTCCCTCCCTCCAGGTGTCTGTGTTCGGCTACGGCGCCGACCCGCAGGGCAACTGGCACCACTACTGGGAGGAGAACCGCTACGCGGGCGCCTTCCGCAAGACGGGCGTGCACAGCGCCGACTTTGAGACGCAGGTCATCCGGCGGCTGGCGGACGAGCGGAAGATCCGACTGCACGCGTGAACCCGCCGGACGGGCCGGACGTCCCGTGGCACTGAACAAACACGAACCTCGTCGTCCATTTTGTGCCTTTTCCGCAACGCTGTGGGGGAAAAAAGTGTTTTGCTCTGAGGTGGGGAACGACCACACACACTATTTGGGACTTTTGCCTTATCTCGACAATGAGTTTAGGGATAAACCTTTTTTTTTTTTTTTTAAACTTTTTTTTTTTCGTTTTCCCCTTCTTCTCTCATCGGAGCACTTTGTCTTAAGGAAATGGCAGCCATCTTCCTTTCCTCCCTCCTTTCGTTCAAACTGAACCATTGCCGTCCAGTAAGTATTGATCCCCGTTTCTGTTATGCCGCAGTCTTATCATCCAAAATGCTTTCAAATACATTTTTTCTCCAAAGTTCTACAAACCATATCGCATGATGGAAGTGGGAAAAAAAAAAACGCACATCAGGCTGACTTTTTTTTTTTTTTAATTAACATTTGTATAAAATATGACCGTGAAAACAACTTTATCCAAATGTTAGTTAAAACCCCAAAAACACAAATGTGTATATTGTAATTCCCAGCCTACAGAGCGCACCTGTTTACAAGCCTCACCGAGTACATTTCTAAAGGAAATACCGTTTGGTACAAGCATACCGCGACCGCGCTAACCCTAGCGCCGCGCTAACAGGGCTGGTTTAAAAAAAAAAAAAAAAAAAACATCCCGGTAAAAATCTGAGACACAACAGAAACACGCAGCGCAAATAGGGCCGGATCGGTAAAAGTCACTACGTACAAGTTTGTAGACATCAAAAGACGATGCACTCATGTGACATCAAAGACTATTAACGTAATTCCCGGCCTACAGAGCGCGCCTGGTTATAAGCCTCACCAAGTACATTTGTAACAGAAATACCATTTGGTACATACGCCGCACCTGTGCAAAAGCCTCAAGTGCCTACATTGAAACATGAGATATTTACAAAGACTAAACAGAGAGTTTAATGCTAGCGCTAAGGCTAGCGCCATGCTAACGCTGGCGCTGTGCTAACAAGGCCGGATTAAAAAAAAAAACATACCAGTAAAAATCACTGAGACACGGCAGAAACACGCTAGCTCGGTGCTAAAAGGGCCAGATCGGTAAAAGTCACTATGTACAAGTTTGTAAACATCAAAAAACGATACACTTGTGTGACATCAAAGACTATTAACGTAATTCCCGGCCTACAGAGCGCACCTGGTTATAAGCCTCACCGAGTACATTTGTAAAGGAAATGCCATTTGGTACATGCACACGCCGCTGCGCTAATGCTGTGCTAATGCTAGCGCCGTGCTAACGACCTGCTAACAGGGCCGGTTGAAAAAACAGACAAAAAAAAAAACATACCGGTAAAAATCACACAGGCACGGGAGTAACACATTAGCGCAGCGCTAACATGGCCAGACCGGTAAAAGTCACTACGAACAAGTTTGTAAACATCAAAAGACTCGTGTGACATCAAAGACTAACCATTACCGTAATTCTCTGCCTAAAAAACGCACCTGGTTATAAGCTTCACCGAGTACATTTGTAAAGGAAATCCCAATTGGTACATACATAAGCCGCAGCTGTGTAAAAGCCGCAAGCGCCCACATTGAAACGAGATATTTACAAAGACAGACGGGTTTAATGCTAGCGCAGCACTAACGGTACCACTTACGCAAACAGTGCCGGTTAAAATAAACCTTACCGATAAATATCACTGAGACATCCCAGTAACACAGCAGCAACACGGTAGCAGGGCCAATTTAAAAAAAACATACCGGTAAAAATCAGAGACACGGCAGTAACACGCTAGCGCTGCGCTAGGGTGGCCGGACCGGTAAAAGTCACTACGTGCAAGTTTGTAAACATCAAAAGATGATGCACTCGTATGACATCAGAGACTATTACCGTAATATTCAGCGCACCTGATTATAAGCCTCACCGAGTACATTTGTAAAGGAAATACCATTTGGAACATACATACGCCGCAGCTGTGTAAAAGCTGCACGTGCCCACATTGAAAAACAAGATGTTTACAAAGAAAGACGGTACATAGAGTTTAACGCTCGTGTAGCGCTAATGCTAGCACTCATGCTAACACAGCTGGTCAAACTAAAACTTACTGGTAAATATCACTGAGACACGCCAGCAACATGCTAGCACAGCGCTAGCATGGCCGGTTAAAGTGATTTCCTCGGCACATATATTCCACCGATCTCACTCTTACCTTTTCCGCTCGAGTGCCCCCTTGCGGTCGTTAGAAAAAATGCACAAATTAGCCGCATCACCGCATAAACCGCAGGGTTGAAAGCCTGTGAAAAAAGTCGCGGCTTGTAGGCCAGAAATTATGGTACATTTTTTGGTGTTTGGTGATAAATAATACCCAGGTATTTTTTGTTTTATAATACAGACTCCCTAAAATGTCAGTTTTAGTGTAAAAATAAAACATGCATATCGCACCTTTTATCATAATTTTTGCAAATGTAGTTTTTTCAAAAACAGAACATGGCGGCATATTCTAAATTTATTTCCAACAACTCATTGAAATTTTTTTAAATATTTTGCGGTGTGATATGAATGTTTTGATTCATTTTTTTCCCCTTCCGCTTTGTCATTAAGTGGGGAGTTTTTAATTAATAAAAAATTAAAATAAAAAAAATCACATGCCTTTGGACTAACACTGTGACGTAGATAATGTCCAAAAATGTTAATTCAAATTTATGCTTTATCAGATGTTAACATTTTTCAGTCACTTAAAAAAAAAAAGTTGCAGCATATTTTGTTGTACCAAAAGTCAGCGCCACCTGCTGGTGCCGACGGATACTGTGAATGTAAAACCCTCCGCTCATCATCAATCGGTATTTTGTTTGTGCTGCTTTTTGTTTGCAAATGACAATGAAGGAAAATGAGGACCAAGCAGTATTTTTTTTTTGTAATTTTATTATATAAATGCTGCATGGATTACTTTCTGTTTTTTGTAATGTTTTTTTCCCAGTTTTTTTTTTTTTTTTAGGGACACAGAAAAAGTGTATTTATGAATGAAGATTAATTAACCACTAATATCTGAAGCCTTTTAACTCCTGTGAAACTATTTTCATGAAATTTTCATTTTATTCTCGCAACATTTCGTTTCTTTTTCGAGGTGGTCCAACTATTCATTTGCTCACCATTGAAATTTGTCCCCAAAAAAAATCTGATTTTAGGGGCTGGATTTAAAAAAAAAAAAAAAGTGCTGATTTGGCAGAATATAAGTAAAGTAGCAGATTATTTGCACGATTTGTCCACAATTACATAATCCATGTAAAAATACAATAAAGACATGAATTACAGGGAGAACATTTGACTGTTGGTATTTAACTTGACAGACCCCCCCGAATTTTGGGCATTTTTTCTTCCCTTGAGGGGGTCGGGTATGTTTTTTTTGAATGTCATTAATTTATGTTGTCTTAAGAAGAAAAAAAAAACGTTTTATGCCAATTGGGAAATGATTATCAGTTGATTAAATCATCCTTTCAACTAATTGTTCGGGCCTTCTTCTGTTATTTTTGTTCATTTTTCACTTCCTGCACACATTCCAATACTGATCCAAATGTTCAGTTATTATTATTGTTTTTTATTTTTAATAAACTTGCCGTGGCCTGCTTTACATGTATGACTTTGTGAGGGCACTGCTGCTGCTTGGACTGATCTATAAAAAAAAAAATAATAATAATAATAAAGCAAAAGAAATACAAATTTCTTTTTTTTTTTTTTTTTTTTGGGTCCCTCGACCCCCCCCCCCCCCCCCCCACGCACAAACGTAAATTTTCTACTTTTCGTGACGAGTGAAATCAAGGCAACTTTGTCCTTTGTGATTGTACATGTTTATTTTGTCGTCAGAATATTTTGCGGGAAGTGACGTGCGCTACTTTTAAGGGCAGCTGGAAGCGTCGTCCTACGCATCACGCTGTTTCTCCTGAGCTGGTACCATTTTGCGTGTTGTGGGTTCTGTGGTCGTTTGCAGGTCCGGTGTCGCACCATCATCGCATCAGTTTGACATGGGCTGCACAAAGGAAGACGGAAACAAGCCCCTCTGCTCTGGTTCCTCTTCGACGTAGCCGTGCTGGGTAGTACACACACGTACACATTTACACCTCAAATAAGACGTGTACTTATCCAAATCGCGACATTTTCCACTTCCAGTATTTTTGTCCGTACAATTTTTATTACATTTCTGGAGGCGTCCTAATATTTTTGTTGTCGCAATGCAACCATTTTCTTCATTTGACTCCCAATAGTTCAAGGTACCCACGTTCTTCGCTTTTAACTTCCGCTGTGTACTTTTTGTACTTTGTCCATCCATCCATCTTCTGAGCCACTTTTCCTCACAAGGGTCGCGGGGAGTGCTGGAGCCTATCCCAGCTGTCAACGGGCAGGAAGCGGAGACACACCCTGAACTGGTCGCCAGCTAATCGCAGGGCACATTGAGACAGACAACAGCTGCACTCACAATCGCACCTAGGGGCAATTTAGAGTGTCCAATTAATGTTGCGTGTTTTGAGGAATGTGGGAGGAAACCGGAAATACTTTTGTCCCAAAAATCTCTTTTCCTTCTAACTTCCTGATTCTTTCTTTTGCCCTATTTTTGCACTTCTGCACTCATTTTTTTTTTCTTCACTTTTTGCAAAACGTCCCCAAACCTTACACATTTACACCTGTTGGTGTCCCAAAATATTATTTTTTTTATAAACCTTATTTAGCTTTCCCCCTTCTTCTCACCAAACCTAAAATTTGGAGCAGCTTGGTGGCTCAGATGGTAAAGCGTTGGCCTCACAGTTCTGCGGTCCTGGGTTCAATCCCAAACCCAGCTGCGTGCAGGTTGCATGTTCTCCCCGTGGCTGCGTGGGTTCCCTCCGGTTTCTTCACATATTCCAAAAAACATGCAACATTAACTGGACACTCTAAATTGCCCCATGGTGTGATTGTGAGTGCGCCGGTTTGTCTCAATGTACCCTGCGATTGGCTGACGACCAGTTCAGGGTGTACCACGCCTCCTGCCCATTGACAGCTGATAGTCTTCCAGCACTCCCCGCGATCCTCGTGAGGATAAGCGGTGAAGAAAATGGATGGATTGCAGCCATTCGCCAAATTTAATTTTCCTTTTTCCTCATGTACACACAGCACCAAATATTAACAGGAAAAAAAAAACAATTGACATTTTTGCAAATTTAATAAACTGAAAGATAAGCCTGCTCAGGCTGGGGACTTTTAATGAGACCAATCTCAAGACTGGAGTCCCGAAGTTCCCACCAGCATCTTAAATGTCCAACAAGAACTGGAAAGACTTTAGACCACGTGTAAACTAACATTAAGAACGTCTAAAGAACCACACCCCTCCCCAAAACACCCCCCCCCCCCCCCTCTGGCACAGATCCAGACCCACCACAAAGACTGTAACAACCTAGCCAGAGACTGCACTCGGTGAACTTCAGGACTGCTTCCGACACACAGACTGGGACCGATTTGTACACCGGGACCTGGACCTGAACTATCAAGTTCTGTCTGGAAACTGTGTGTAATGAAAGGCATCAGGGTTTTTCCAAACCAGAAACCCTTGATGACGAGCCAGGTCCGCCACACTGCCTTCAGGTCGGGTGACAGAGCGCTTTTACAGCTGAACTGAAAAGAAAAGGTATCAAAAACCCCAAAAAGTAGTACGAGAGGAGGATAAAGTCCCACCTCGCCAACAACAGACCTCGGGAGGTGTGGCCAGGTCTAGAGAGCCTTACAAACTCCAGAAACTGTTATGTGATACCAGGAAACACAAGTGAGTCTTCTTTGCTTGTTTTGAATCACCCCAGCGCTCCCACCCCACCCCCACCAGGCTCCAATAACTCCCCACTGACTTTTCAGAAGCACGACGTGAGCCGCGAACCCCAGGAAGACAGCTGGCCCGGACGGGGTACCAGACACAGATGCTAAGAGCGTGCGCCCACCAGCTGTCCAGAGTCTTCTAGAACATCTTCACTGGACCAAGCAGTCATTCCAACTTGTTTGTGAGTTCAGTTTTTTTTAATAACTTGGCCAACATTTAGATGATTCCGTTTTTTCTGTCAATATGAGGTGCTGTGTGTACATTGAGGTTGGGGGAAGGGGGTAATAGTTTCAACAAATCGCTGCAATATGACAAAAACTGAATAATTTTTGTACCCACTGTATGTGTCCCAAAACATTTGTCTCAACATCTCACGTTTTCTCTTCCTGGAGGTGTCCCAATACCCCACATCTTTTCTTTTCTTTTCTTTCCCCGGCGGAAATACGTACCCACCAGTCGGGGTCCTCCTGCCCCACGACCACAATGACTTGCCCCTCGCTGAAGCTCAGCTCGTCGTGGTGGTCTGCCTCGCAGTCGTAGAGGGCGCGGACCCTCCTGGCGGATCCCCGGAAACCCCGAGGCTGGCGGACACGTCCAATGTCAGATGAAGCTAACCGTAGCATGCTAAGGTGAGGGGTCGGTCAGGCTAACTTGGTTCTTTCCGGCTCTAAAGCTAGCATGCTAAAGCTAACAAGTTCAATGGTTAGCTTAACCGGCTATATAGCGACGTAAACAAAAGTCACGTGATTTTATGACATAGGTATACGAGCTCTTTACTATACATAATTAAGACAAGGATAATAAACTATTTATAAAGCACTTGTCAAACAAAAAAATGTAACTCAAAATGCTTTCCATGAATTAAAATGAACAATTCTCCTCACTTATGTTACCAGTCGTTACACAGCTCCCGAACGTGACGTTTCATTGGGAACCATTTTTGGAATTGATGCAAAAAAAAAAAAAAAAATGGAAGTGATTGACCAAAGCTAATGCTAATTGGTTAAGATGACTTGCCAAAAATGACGAGCGCCTTTCATTTTTAGATGCTTATTTGTGGAATCAATGACATGATATAAGAGTGAGCTGAATGATGGGTTTTCTTCCCGACATACAAATGCTAACTGCTAGTATGCTAATCACGGTTGCTAATAATTTAAGCCTTTTGCGGTCTCAAATTAGCAAATTTATACCATAATCGGTATAAAAGGGGTTTCGGGGTTGAAAAAATATAATAGGTGGGGGAGGGGAGTATTAGATTATTCGATCAATACGAGAATTGATCCAAAAAATATTTGATAATGACAGCCCTACTCACCAGTGACCTGCGGGGGAGCGGCTGGGGGGCGGGACCTCGCCCCGCGCTCTCAAAGCTCTGCGAGCGCCGATTGGGCGGCGAGCCGTTGGGGTCGGTTCTTGCGGCGCGTTGCGATTGGGAGTCGCCGGTGTCGCTGTCTGCCCTGCGATAGGCTGAGAGACGCGATGAAGGTCGTTAAGATGGCGACGTGACAATGCCTTATTTGGGTGTGCGCGGACAGGAAGTACCTCTGAGGGGAAGTTCGTTCAACGCGTCGAGAGAGGAGGGGCTGCGCGCACGGGGGGTCAAGCAGATTGCCCGTTAGAGAGGGGGAAGGAAGGAGGGATTGAAGGAAAGAAAGATGAAGGAAGGCAAAAGGGATTGAAGGAGGGGGAGATGAAAGGCTTGTGGAATGAGGAAGGCATGCCAGTGAGACACGTCCATTTTGGCGCCAACGCTAGCATGCTATAACTGAATAGCTGTGACGTGCTACAAGCGGCGACACATTTTCCACCCAATCAGAGGCCTGCTTTCATACGCACTTCTTAAAAGAAGCGTCGCTGCCGCCGCCCCCGCAGATCCTCACGTGACTCCCTGCCATCCCATAATCTACACACACACAAATGCGTGTAAAGACATCATCTTTACAGACCTTATTGTGACATCAAGTGTTACCGTGGTTACTAGACTCTGAGCAGCTCCTTTTGTGGCGGACAGCAACAGGAGGGGTCAACTTCCTGTTTCCTGTCAGCGGAAAGACTTCCTCTTCCTCCCTCTCTTGCTCCTCTTGGTCACCCGCCGCAGCTGGCACAAATGTCCAGTGACGATGTTTGTTGCCTCAACGTTTTTGCTCATCCCAAACAGCGGCCCGTGGCTCACAAAGCCGTAACGGTGACTGACCTTTGACCCTGGGGGGCAGCGGCGGGCTCTGCGCCCGGGCGGGGGGCCGACCGCGGTGCTCCGTGGCCGCGGCCAGCCGGCGCCCCACGCTGAGCAGCCCGCCGCCGTCGGGCGGGCACGCGGACGAGGAGGAGGTGAGGCCAAAGTTGAAAGGTCGCGAGGGGAAGGAGAAAGAGGAGGAGGAACGCTCCTTCTTTACGGGACCATTCTGGGAGCAAAACAAGAAATTTTTGTATAATTTGCTGAATTTTTCTGGGGATGCGGCAATTTGAAAATATGTAATTGGGAAAAAAAATTAAAAAAGTTTTTTTTTTTTTTTTTTCCATTTCTCTCCCCATTTTGTCATTACCGGTAGAGGATGTGGTCATGAAATAATACATACATAAATCTATGTTAAATACATTTAAATTGGAAGGAATAATTGCACAATTAAATGATACATTTTTCTAATAGTAGTTATTACAATTTCTGCTTTCCGTTTTTCGTGAAGGATATGCAATTTAAAAATATTTAAAAATAAAACATACTGAAATAGTGCAGAACTTGTATTTATTACGTAAAATAAATGTCCATTTGAATTAAAATGACAACCTTGCTTCCAAAAATATTCATTCCAGGCAGGTTACCTTGCGGTCAAAGTCGCCGTCGTCGCTGTCGTCTTCGTCGTTGTCGTGGCGAAGGCGCCACTCGTACTCGACGTGCGCGTGGAGCTCGACGTGGTCCGCCTGCGCCCGCTGCAGCTGCGCACACGCACGCGCGCGCGCGATCAAGCGGACGGACCGCTGACGGTGCGGAGCGCCGACAAACTCACCAGCGCCTCGCAGTGGCCGTGCTTCAACCTGCGGCTGACGTCCAACGCCGTCTCGCCCAACTTGTTCTCTGGACAAAAAGCATCGCGCAAACGTCACACGCGGCGTTGGCGCCCGCGTGGAGCTCGGCGCGTCCTACTGATGTGCGCGCGGGCCGCGGCCCTCAGCAGCAGCTTGACGCAGTCGCTCTTGTTGTGCAGGCAGCTGTAGTGCAGCGCCGTGTTCCCGCACACCGTCTGCGCGTCCACGCCGGAGCTGCGAAACAACGACAACAACGAAACACGCGTGGCTTCTTGTCGGCGTGCGATTATGATCGTCGTTTTGTGCTTCGCGTGAGGCCACTGACGAATTCTGCGCCAGGAAGTCGAGGACGTGCAGCGACGTCCTGTCGGCCAATAGGACGGCCAGGTGGAGGGCCGTCTCCCCTTTCTCCTGTTGCCGTGGAAACGCGTGGACAAATTGAGGAGCTTTCAAAAGCAAAACATTTGAAACCCGAACCTTTTTTTGAGACCCTACTTTCAAAAACCCAACCCCAAACGGAAACCTAGAAGCTGACGCTCATCCACACAAGGTTGCAGGAGTACCGGAGCCTATCCCAGCTAACTCTAAAACTCTCTCGAAACCCCAACTCTGTTTTTCAATCCCTGATTTAACCCTAATCCCGTTTTGCAAAACCCAATCACCCATTTTGAAACCCAAACCCTTTATTTGAAACCCAACTTGGAATCCAAACCCTAATTTGAGACCTCAACCCAGTTTTGTACCTCCAATCTGAAACCCCCAACCCTACCTTGAAAACCAAACCTTATTTTGAAACCCGACTCTGAACCCAGAATCTTGTTTTGAAGCAAAATTTGAATTCCTGCATGTTTTGAGACCCTACTTTCAAAAACCCAACCCCAAAACTGAAACCTTGACCCTGACTTGAGACCACAATCCTATTTTCTACACCTAACCCATTTTCCATGATGCTCATCCACACAAGGGTTGCAAGAGTGCTGGAGTCTATCCCAGCTAACTCCAAAACTCTCTGGAAACCCGAACTCTGTTTTTAATACCCACTTTGAAATCTGCCTTGAAACCCAAAACCTTATTTTGAAACCGCACTTAGCCCCACCCCAGCCCTAGCCCAGGGGTGTCAAACACATTTTTGTCATGGGCCACATATTACTCAGGGTTTCCCTCAGAGGGCCGTTATGACTGTGAAACCATAAAAATCTTTAACCGCCTCATCATGTCGACGTGAAATTTATGAACTAGTTTTGGAATCAGAAATCAAGGGTAATGGGTTGTCCAACTAGTGTTTGGCAACACAAAAATGCTTTTGCGTTATCATTTATGACATGACAATTTGAAGTTTTGATAGAAGTTGATGCACGTGATTTGTCTCCGCGGGGTGCATAAAATCATGCGGCGGGCCGGATCTGGGCCCCCGGGCCTTGAGTTTGACACCTGTGGCCGAGCGGATAGCGTGGTCGAAATCCCAACCTAGCTTGAAACATTAACGCGCGTTCAGCCATGTTGAATGCGTTTGTTGCTATCAAGTCACTAGTACAGCGCAGTAGCTTTACATTTCCGTTTAAAGTGTGCACTAGTCAGCCAAAAGTGGCACTAGTAGCCAGTAGTAAAAAAAAAAAAAAAAAAGTCCCAGCAAGACATTGTATGCGTCGTACCTGTATGTGCGTGTGCAGCGCTTGGCAGAGTTGCGTGCGTTGCGCGTGCAGCTGCAGGAGCGTGCGCACGTCGGCGTTCTCGGTGGCCTCCTGCAGGACTCGGACGGCCGTCGCCGGGCCGAAGCTGCGGCGGCGGGCGAACTGCGCGTCCTGATACTTGCGCACGATGAAGGTCTTGCGCTCCGACCTGCGAGCGTGCACACACACACACACACACACACGCCAACAACGCAGTGTTGATTTTTGCGTGTGAGAAGGTGCAACGAGACCCTTCCCGCCAACCTTCCTTGACAATTTTCCTTCGGTCCTTCCTGCAATCGTCACTCCACCACCCCCTTGTTTGCTTCCTTGGTGCCTTCCTGACCACCTCCCATCCTTCCTTTTCTTCTGCCACCTTTCTGCTCTTTTTTTTTTAACACTTTTTCCTGCCTCTTTCCATCCCTCCTTCCTTCATTGCTTTCCTACATTCCTCCCACCTTTCTTTTTCTCGTTCATTCTTTACATCCTTGCACCACTTTATTCGTGCTTGCTTTTTTCTCTCCCATCCTTCCTCCCTCCCTCCCTCCCTTCCTTCCCTAACTCCCTCCCTCCCTCCCTCCCCAACTCCCTTCCTTCCTTCCTTCCTTCTTCCCTAACTCAGTTCCTTCCTTCCTTAACTCCCTCCCTCCCTTCCCTAACTCCCTTCCTTCCTTCCTCCCTCGCCCCCCTCCCTAACTCCCTCCCTTCCTCCCTTCCTTCCTTCCATCCCTCCTTCCTTCATTGCTTTCCTACATTCCTCCCACCTTTTTTTCCTTCCTTTCTTTTTCTCGTTCATTCTTTACATCCTTGCACCACTTTATTCGCGCTTGCTTTTTTCTCCCATCCTCCCTCCCTTAACTTCCTTCCTTCCCTAACTCCCTCTCTTCCTTCCTTCTTCCCTCACTCACTTCCTTCCCTCCTTCCTTAACTCCCTCCCTCCCTTCCTTCCTTCCTGGACTTCTTTCATCCCTCCCTTCTTCACTAACTACCTCCCTTCCTTCCCTCCCCTTTTCTTTCTTTCCTTCCTTTCCCCCCTAACTCTTTCCCTTCTTCACTAACTCCCTTCCTTCCTTCCTTTCTTTCCTAACTCCCTCACACCCTTCTTTCCTTCCTTTCTTTTTATCCACATCATTTATTCTTTTCATCCTTGCACCAGCTTTATTCACGGTTGTTATTTTTCCCTTCCTTCTTTCCTTATCTCCCTCCCTCCTTCCCTTCCTTCCTGGACTTCATTCATCCCTCGCTCCCTTCCTTCCTTTCCTCCCTTCTTCACTAATTCCCTCCCTTCCTTCCCTCCCCTTTTCCTTCCTTTCCTCCCTTCTTCACTAACTCCCTTTCTTCCTTCTTTCTTGAACTCCCTCCCTCCCTTCCCTAACTCCCTCGCACCCTTCTTTCCTTCCTTTCTTTTTATCCACATCATTCATTCTTTTCATCCTTGCACCTGCTTTATTCACAGTTGCTATTTTTCACTTCCCTAACTCCCTCCCTTCCTTCCTTCTTCCCTAACTCAGTTCCTTCCTTCCTTAACTCCCTCCCTCCCTTCCTTCCTTCATCCCTCGCTCCCTTCCTTCTTCACTAATTACCTCCCTCCCTTCCTTCCCTCCCCTTTTCCTTCTTTCCTTCCTTTCCTCCCTAACTCCCTCCTTCTTCTTCTCTCTTTCTTCCTTCTTTCTTGAACTCCCTTCCTTCCTTAACTTTCTCCCTCCCTCCCTCCCTTCCTTCCCTAACTCCTTTGCACCCTTCTTTCCTTCCTCTTTTTATCCACATCATTCATTCTTTTCATCCTTGCACCTGCTTTAATCGCAGTTGCTATTTTTCCCTTCCTTCCTTTCTTCCTTCCTTCTTTCCTTCCTTCCTTCCTTCCCCTCAATCTTCTTCCATCCCTCCCTCCCTCCCTTCCTTCCCCGCAGGAAGCCGACACCGTTCCGCTCCCGTCCACTTCGCACATACGCGTCGAAACAAGTCGCGCCGCTCGCGTGGGCGTACGCGTCGCACGGTGGTGCAACGGTGCCCTTTGGGCAAAGGCGTGGTACTCGCGAACGCGCGCTTACTGACATGTGGCTGTGCTGCGACGGCTTCGTGGCGGAGTTCGGCAGGTTGGCCTCCAGAATCTCGTTGAAAGCGCCGTTGCCCACGTTCCTGGCCAACTGGCAAGAAGACGGAGAGGTGACGACAGCCATAGAACCGGAAATGACGTCACCGCCGCAGCGTTTTTTTTTTGGGGGTACCAGCAGGTCGGAAGTCCCGAGGCTGTCCAGGCTGAGCGAGCGGATCCTGGAGACGTGGACGCCCATCTGGCGGTGCACCCCGGAGCACTCGATGCACGTCAGGATGCCCAAGTTGGTCGACACCCAGCCGGGATCTGAAAGGCAACCAGGTCGTTTTCATTCCCGACCAGCAGAGGGAGACATTTTATTTGCCATTAAAAAAAAAAATTGCAGCTATCAGTTTTTTTTTTCAATATCATGAAAATCTTTTGTGTATTAAAAACATTTCCCCCCCTAAACTTAACAGTTCATGATTTTTTTTTAAATCAAACAATTTATCAATAAATTTGATCGGATGAATCTATAATTGGCATTTTTTGCCAATCCGCCAATTGGTTTTGATGTCATAATTCGCCGATCCCACCAATGACATCATTGATCGGTTCCGTATTTGCTGTGCATGCCATCTTGTGATCGGTTATCGTTTTTTGTTTGTTTTTATAAACCCGCTGATCGGCCCCAAAAATCCTAATAAATTGTGTAACATTTGATTCAAAGTATTTTATTCTTCAGTTTTACGAAAGAGATGATTGTTATTATTAAATTGAAAATGAATAAAAATATGAAACAATCCATTAGTATTTTTCATTGACGTATTTATAGAGATCATGACCAGGTTTAACCTTTGAAATAAACATTAAATTGTGGCTATCAAGATAAAAATGTAACAATACATCCTAATTTTTTTAAACAATTCATCAATACATTTTTGTGAATTTTAAATATTTAGTATTACTGAAGGATTTTTTTTTTAAATGTAAAAGTTTAAAATGTAATAATTTACCTATAAATGTTGAATGTAAATTGCATCCAACAATTCATTAATAAATTAGGAATTTATTTAAAATTGGTCAATTTTGGCTCATTGTTTAGATATAGTTTTTTTCCCTGGAGTTACATTCCATATGACTTCATTTATTAATATTTATTATATTTTGAAGTTTGCCACACAATGTAGATTTTTTTTCTTAAAATAATTAAATTATGAATGAACATTTTCTTTCTTGCATCATTTAAATCAATACAAAAATATAGCGAGTGGTCAATTAACATTTGCATGAGCTAATTTAATGTTGATTTTTATTTGATGATAAAAATATTAAAATGGACAAACAAAAATTGCACTTTGTGTTTGTTACCTCCAAAAATCAATATATCGTGTGTGTGTGTGTGTTTTGTTTTGTTTATTGTTTTGCCCACCCGGCGCGCCGCAGTCGCAGCAGCCGTCGTTTCCCGGCATGCGTCTGACGTCGTCCGCGATGGCTCTCGTCAGCTCCTGCAGGCCGCCCCCGCCGCCCCTGCCGTCGCCGTCCAGCGCCGCCGCCAGCGCTTCCTGTTTGCTGTTGCTCAGCACCGAGATCCAGCTACCCGCACAAATTCCGTTTCGGCAGTCGATACAAAAAGCACAAAAAAAAAAAAAAAAAGAGGTTGAAGTGTTTCAGTCGGGAATCACGCAGCCTTGGGATGTAACAGAGTACTAAAAAAGGTGACTTTTCATACTCGAGTACAGCCAATACTTTAAGACACAGGTGTCAAACCCGAGGCCCGTGGGCCAGATCCGGCCCGCCACATGATTTTATGTGGATCGCGAAGGCAAATCATGGATGTCAACTTCCATGTTTCTCGTTCAAATCTGTATCAAAATTTCAAATTGCATCATCATAAATGAAAAGGATAGATAGATAGATAGATAGATAGATAGCTAGCTAGCTTAGATAGATAGATAGATTAGATAGATAGATAGATAGATAGATAGATAGATAGATAGATAGATAGATAGATAGATAGATAGATAGATAGATAGATAGATAGATAGATAGATAGATAGATAGATAGATAGATAGATAGATAGATAGATAGATAGATAGATAGATAGATAGATAGATAGATAGATAGATAGATAGATAGAGAGAGAGAGAGAGATAGATAGATAGATAGATAGATAGATAGATAGATGCAATGTAGCCCGTGACAAAAATGAGTTTTGACACCCCTTCCTGAAAGACGTTTGCTCAAGTAAATTTCTGCAAGGTGACTTTTGGACTCGCAGCCTTGGCACAGTCGTACTTTTGCTCCTCGTTCAGGTACGTAACATCCAAGAGCGGACTCACGCGACACACTCGGCTTCGTCCTCGGCCAGGAAGCGATACGTGCGATTGTCTGCCGGACAAAAAAAAAAAAAAAAAAAAAAATCATTTAAAAAAATAATCAATACGCTTACAGTAAACAAACACACACACATGAAAGCCATGGATATGCAAACAGCATTTTGACAGGGATTGCGTCATTTCCAAACTCAATTCCTTTCCTAAAAATCTCGCGGATTTGCCGTCCAAACTTGATTTCATCCTTTTTTCCTCCAAAATCATCCATCCATCCATTTTTTGAGCCGCTTATCCTCACGAGGGTCGCGGGGAGCGCTGGAGCCTATCCCAGCTGTCAACGGGCAGCCTGAACCGGTCGCCGGCCAATCGCAGGGCACATAGAGACAAACAACGAATCGCATTCACAATGTCCAATTAACGTTGCATGTTTTTGCGTTGTGGGAGATTACCGAAGTTCCTGGAGGAAACCCACGCAGCCATGGGGAAGACATGCAAACGCAATAGGCGCGGCTGGGATTGAACCCGAGTCCTCAGAACTGCGAGGCCAATGCTTTACCAGCTTACCCACCGTGCCGCCATTCAAAACATGTTTTGTCTTGAAATGTTTTCAAACACCTCCAGTTTTGCTTGGAAACATAATAATATCCATCCATCCATCCCTTTTCTTAGCCGCTTATCCTCACGAGGGTTGCGGGGAGTGCTCGAGCCTATCCGGGCTGTCAATGGAGAGGAGGCAGGGTACACCCCAAACTAGTTGCCAGCCAATCGCAGGGCACACGGAGACAGACAACAGTCGCACTTGCGGTCACACCTATGAGCAATTTTAGAGTGTCCAACCAGAGTGCCCACCCGGAGAAAACCTACGCAGGAACGGGGAGAACATGCAAACTCCACACAGGCGGGGCCGGGATTGAACCCTGAACCTCAGAACTGTGAGGGCAACGCTTTACAGCTGCTCCACTGTCCCACCAAATGATATTAGACGTTAAAAAAAAAAAAGTTGCAAAAATGTCAACTTTTGGCCTACAAAACGCTGGAGGCGACCCTTCAAAATCCCGTGCGTGCGTGCGTGCGTCCTACGAGAGATGAGGTCGAAGCACTTCCTGTCGTCGGCGCTGGGCTTGACCTGGCAGGTGAGCAGGTTGAGCCTGGCGGGGGACTTGTTGGGCTGCGACACGACGCCGCAGTCGCACAGAACAAAAGTTGACTGACTTGGAAGCGCACCTTCGGCGGACGGCGCGTCGTGTGAGCTCACCGTGGCGTGTGCGATGGTCAGGCAACAGCTGGCGACCCAACATTTCCTCTTCTGCCACATTTTCCTCAGGCTGCAATCACAACTCACACGATGTCACACGCGCATTTTCATGGTTGGAAATTTCTGTGTGGGCGTTACCCGTCGCTCTTCTTGTAAAGGAATCCGATCCTCTCCGTTCCGTACTGTTTATCTCCCAGCAGCTGATGCATGTTGTACACGGGCTTCGGCGAATTCTCCTGACGGAAGGGCCGCGCCCACGTGTTACCGTGGCAACACTCGCGTTTACACGTGCGTGTGGAGTCACCTGCTCGGCGTGCACGGCGGGCCTGAGTTGATCTCTGAGCGACACGAGTTGTCGTTTCTCGTCGTCCTGGCGCTGTTTCACCTACGAGCGCAAAAGCAGCCTCAAAGTCCTTCCATCTTTTTTTTTTGTCCCCCAGGGAATCGCACCGGCGGCAAATGTGGAATGAAATTAGTTTTCCCCAGACCATCGTCACACCATAATCAATAAAAAAAAAAAAAAATCCCAGAATAAATAAATACCACATGAGGGTTTGAAATGAGGGAAGATTAATTATTGATTTAAAATAATACATAAAATAATTAAATTAATCCAAGTAATGGTTTTAAAAAAAATAAATACATCAGAAAAAAATTCAAACAAATAAAATAAAAAATATTAAAATAATAAAATACATTACTTTGAAAAATAATAAAAAATGAGATAAATTCCAAGCAAAATTAAATCGTATAAAGTAAAAAAAAAATAATAATAACCTCAAATGCATAAAAATGAAATCAATCTGATGATTGTTTTCTGAATTTGTGTATATATATATATATATAATATAATATGTTTTGAATGTTGTCTGAGAATGTCTGAGAATAAAAAAATAAGAAATAGAATTAAATAAAAGAGAAAAATAACACAAAATAAACAATAAAATAAAAATCAAATAAAATTAACGAAAATAATAACCAAATACAATATAGCAAAAAATAAATTAAAAAGAGAAAAGAATGTAAAAGAAAAGAACATTGTGAGCGGAAGACGTACCGAGGCGAGGACGCCGCTCAGCTGGTCCGTGTACTGCTTCAGCCTGTGCGCGGTGGACACGCACTCCTGGACAAAACTGCACGCAAGACGCACGCATGTGAGCACCAGCACCCAGGATGGGACGCACCCCCCTTGGCCCCGACCCCCCACCCCTCCCCGCATACTTGTTGTGGCTGTGGAAGTGCTTGATGAGGTTCTGCAGCAGGTCCACTCCCCTCCTGGTCTTGATCTCGTTCACCTTGATCAGATACTGAAGGGAACGCAGCACAACATTCACACGCGCAAGAAGAAGAAAGTGTGTGTGTGTGTGTGGGGGGGGGGGGGGTGTCACGCGACCTACCGACCTCGCACATGCTGAGCTGGAAGGCCCGCCTCTCCTTCTCCAGCTCCTCGGCGATCTCGCCGCCGCTCACTTCGCTCCTCACCATCCCGTACTGACGGGCCAGCTCGCGCTTCTCCTTCTCCACCTGCTTGCTACTCAAAACAAAACAAAAACCCTTTTCCAAAGGTCAAAGGTCAAACATGACAAACTCTTTTCCACTATGCTCCATTTCGGGGCCTAAAACGTTTTGTGTCAGTGATGTCCAAGCTTTGGAAATTCTTTTTTTTCCCCCAAAATAAATACATTTCTCATACTCAATACACCACAGGTGTCAAACTCAAGACTTGGGGGCCAGATCCGGCCCACCACATGATTTTATGTGGCCCGCAAAGGAAAATCATGTATGTCAACTTCCATGATTCTGTACCAAAATTTCAAATTGTCATATCATAAATAATAACGTTGAGGTATTGCAAGTGATTTTACGCTAGCAAACATCAATAATAGTTGAAAAACCCATTCCCCTTGATGTGTGTGTGTGTGGCATCTATTTTAAGATGAAGTCCTATGACATAAATATGCTCCTTTAGCCTCGACAGCACAGTTGTCAAACTCAAGGCCCGGGGGCCAGATCTGGCTCACCGCCCGCGAAGGCAAATCATGTAAGTCAACTTCCATGTTTCTTGTTCAAATCTGTACCAAAATTGCAACTGCATTGTCATAAATGACAAAGCGTTTTTATGCTACCAAACATCAACAATAGTTGAAAAACCCGCTACCCGTGATTTCTGATTCCAAAAGTAATTCATAAATATCACGTCAATATGATAAGCCGATAAATGATTTTCATGGTTTCACAGTCATAACGGCCTTCTGAGGGAAACCCGAACTACAATGTGGCCCGCGACAAAAATGAGTTTGACAACCCTGCAATACACAATCACAGCAGGTATGTTGAAACCATTACCGTAATTCCCGGCCTCTGGAGCGCACCTGGTCATAAGCCTCACCCAGTACATTTGTAAAGGAAATACCATTTGGTACATGCATACGCCGCAGCTGTTTAAAAGCCGCAAGTGCCCACATTGAAACACGAGATATTTACAATGAAAGACGATACACAGTGAGTTTAGCCAACGCTAATGCTAACTCTAGCGCCGCCACAGTAACGCTAGCGCCGCGCTAAAAGACCCGGTTTAAAAAAAAAACATGCCCGTAAAAATCACTGAGACACGGCAGTAACACGCTAGCGTAGCGCTAACAGGGCCAGACCGGTAAAAGTCACTTCCTCGGCACATATTTTCCCTTTTCCGCTCGAGTGCCCCCTTGCGGCCGTTCGAAAAAAATGCACAAATTAGCCACACCACCACTTTCAACCGCAGGGTTGAAAATGTGTGAAAAAAGTAGCGGCTTATAAGCCGGAAATTACGGTACTCGCAAAAAAAATATTTGCCCGTTGTCGCAGTCTTTGGCCAAAAAAGGTCGCTAAAAAGTCAGCCAAACGCAATATTTTTAATGAACAACAAAATGTTCCCGCCGGAGAGTTCCCAATTGAATCCGAATCAAATGAACAAACGTCACCGCGGAGCCCCGCAAACTCGCCGCTCCAAACAAAAGTACACGCTCGTGACGGCGTTCGACTTACAATCGGCTCTCGTAGTCTCGCCACGCTCTGTCGAACGGCTTCTTCAGATCCTGGGAAAGAAAAAAAATGGACACACGGGGAGAGGCAAAATGTCGGATGCGGAATGGAGCGGCACGTGACAAAAAAAAAAATGTAAGAAAAAGATCCTGATCATCAGGAATTCAAAAACCAGGACGGTGGCTCCTCACCCCCTTGACCTCCCGCAGGTCGCCTTTCACCAGCGAGTCCAGGAAGAAGTTGACGTTGTGGAGCATGCTCTTCAACTACAAGCACACACGGGAAACGCTATCTAAACAGTTTTTTTGGGGGGGCTTTCAAGTCTCGCCCTCCCTCGCCGGCGATATTCGGGCGAGCGCTCACCAGGTTCTTGAGGGGCGACAGCAGCTCCTTGGAGAAGTCGGCCATGCGGCAGAAGGCGGAGCCGACCTCCGCCTCGCCGCCGGCGTGGCAGTTGATTGACAGCTTCTCCATGGACGCGATGTACTGCTCCGCGTGGCACACGTGCTCTGCTTCACAAAAACACACTTTAGTCACACTCCTGTGTGCGTGCACGTGTGTGTGTACCTTGTCCTGATGTGTATTTCGCTTTCGCCGCTTTTTTCATCTTGTGCAGTAACAAGCGGTCGCTTTCCAGAGCCTGAAAAACAGATAAAAACCCAACACGCAATCTATTATGATGATTTACAGATTTTTTTATTTTTTTTGTGTGTGTGGGTAAATAGCTTGACGATGAGGCTCCGGCACTCCCGCGACCCTTGTGAGGATAAGCATAAAAATGTATTTCGGTAAAGCGACTTTGAGGGACGCAAACGACGTCGTTAAACAGTCGCTATGACGTCATTGGAGAACACCGAACGAACGACGCTCGCGAACATGGGAAAAGGGGAAAAGGGCCTGGCAAGGCGCCCGGGGGACTCTCTGTCGCCGGCGGGTCTCTACCTCCTCCAGCAGGTGCACGGTGCTCCGGCATCCGCTCATCTTGGACGAGAAGGACGACGTGGTGGGCGAGCTCCAGTCCTCCAGGACCTCCCGCACGAACTCCGACACGGACACGCGGGGCTCCGGCATGCTCGGCTTGGGAGCGTCGGTGGAGCCGGGTGACAAAGAAGAGCAAGAGACCCGGACGGTCGAGGGGACGAACCGGAAGACGATGCGGTTTGGACTCGCCGGTACTCTCGGGGTTCTTTTGTCTTTGTCGGTTTTCAACGAGGATGTTCCGTTCCTGCTTCACGGGGAGCAGCACGTTGCGCATGCGCAGTGAGCACCCGGCGGCGTCCAAGCACCGGCAATAAGATCCAGTCTCTTTCCCCCCCCAATGCAAAAGACACAATTTTACACATAAAATACTGCATGTGCCACAATTAGGAACACTTGATTTTTTTGAAGACACACAATAACAAATAAAAACATAATAAATAAATCAAGTCTACAATCATCTGATTTTCACAAGAAAAATGATTTAAAATGTTGCAAAAACTGGGAAAACCGCTTGAGAGAAAAATAGCTATATTATGTAAATAGGAAAAAATGATCAAAAATGTAATTCAAGATCAAAATAATAAAATAAAAACAACAAAAAAAGGTATGAAAATTGTTTATTTGACTCACTTCAACTCCTTAAAGAAGCTAAAATCCTGACAATTCATTAAAAATGATGAAAACTTTGAAAAGTGAAAAAAATATTGAATTGCGAGTTCAGAAATATTTGATGGACTTAAACGTGAACATTTAATATTTGGAGCTCACATTTGTAGAAAAAGGTTGCCCGGAGTGCTCACGTTGGGACCGTTCGCTTGATTTGGGGTCAGGGACCCCCCTTGCGCCAAAACTACGTGCAGGGAGGGGGTCCATTGGAGCGAGGTTTGCGTTTCCCCGGCGGGCCACGAAGGAGGTCCGCCGGCGCCGCTCACCCGGCCACCAGCAGCCCGCTGATGTGCTGCGGCAGCGTGTAGACCAGCAGGCCCAAGAAGAGCGTCAGCACGGCCAGGACGGCGCCGGTCACCAGCAGCTTCTTGAACTTCTTCCACACCACGAAGACCAACGTCTTCATGGGGTTGGCGAACCACGTCAAGCTGGTGGTGGGACGGCTGCCAGCGCCACACGCACACAAAATGGCGGCACCCGAATTCAGTTCATTCCATTCAGAATTTCCCAATTGCCGGAGAAAGTGTCCGCTTCGTGTATTTATCTGTGCGCGCAACAACTGAAGACAAACAAAAACTCGCCGCGCGTGGACGGACGCGCAATTTAAAAACAAATCTTTTGCGATTGTTTAACACAAAATAAGATTAAACACGCTGGTGTGAAAAACCTGTGTGCAAAACTACCCCCCCAAAAAATCTCCATGGCAACGCTGCTGTAACATTCAGAGCCATCGTGATCGGTAAGTTTGTCAGCGCTGCTCACAACTGTAAAAGTACTTTGAAAACATTAAACTTTCATATTAAGATGGGGGGGGGGCGGTGGAACGGTGGATCAGATGGGTAAAGCGTTGGCCGCACAGTTCTGAGGACCTGGGTTCGATCCCGGCCCCACCTGTGTGGAGTTTTCATGTTCTCCCCGTGCCTGCGTGGGTGTTCTCCAGGTGGGTACTCCGGTTTCGTCCCACATCCCCAAAACATGCACCATTAATTGGACATTCTAAATCGCCCCTAGGTGTGATCGTCAGTGCGGCTGTCTTTGTGTTTCCTGCGATTGGCTGGCAACCACTTTGGGGTGTACGCTGCCTCCTGCCCGTTGACAGCTGGGATAGGCGACCATCGTGAGAATAAGCGGCAAAGAAAATGGATGAATGGATGGATTACGACGGGGGCCACAAAATATCATTCCCGCGGGCCGCAAATGGCCCGCACGCTGCCAGTTTGAGACCCGTACCTTATCGGGAGATTATACTAGCGCGTTCAACTAAATTTTTACACTTCAAATTGTCGAATCATAAGCTCATTTTTGCTTGACTCACTTATCGCGATAAAATGTGAATCATTATCGCAAGACAACAAACAGAAGTTTGCGGGCGAGGCTCACTTTGGCTTGTCGAGAGGTTCGGGCTCCTTGCGGCCACGCCCCACCGGGTTGGCCTCGGCTTGGTCCGACGTCAGCAGCTGCAGCTCCGCCTCCACTTTACCCTGCAGGTGCCCACAGCCGCCCCCGCCCCCCCACCCCCAACACACACACACGTTAGCGGCTTTTGCACAACGCAATATAATATTAGTCAAGTTTGTCCCACTCAAAATTCTCCACACAAACCCCCGCACAATGACAACATTTTCCACATTTTTCTCATTGATCGCAAGTAATAGGTTAGGCAATCGATCAGAATCAGAATCAGCTTGAATCGGTTTTGAGACCACTGATCGGAGACTTCAAACCTTGGACTTCAGACTGCAGATAGCAACCCTCGCACCCCAGACCTCAAACATCAGTTCTCAGATCCTCAGATTTGAGACTTCCGACTCCTAGACCTGTGTCGGACTTCAGAGTTTTGATACCAGATGAACAGATTTTAAACTTCATCTCATCCTCAGAACTCAAATCAACTCAACTCAAAAACCCAAATCAGTTTTCAGACCTTCGGTCTCGGACTTCAAACCTCGGCTATTTTCACCTCAGACTCAAGATATTTTTTTATCACTCGGATGCCAAACCTCAAGTCTCGCTCCTCAGAACCCAGAATGAAGACCTGAGACAGACTTAAGACTACAGAACTTCAACATCCGACTTTAAGAAGTCGGCTTGTGGGTGTTTCCTCCCCAGGCTCACGCGCCAAAGTCGGCACGGGGAGGAGCTGGATGAGGCGGCTCGGGCATCTGGTTCCACCGCCCCGGGCCCCGGTGAGATCTCAGATGAGCGCAAGAAATCTTTGTTGTCATTATGCGGCGTTGTGCGCAGAATAGCGAGCAGAAAATGTTGTAACAGGGCTGTAACGTGATCGCATGTTGGTGCAAACGACGGCGGCGGCGGCGACCATGAGCAAGTGGACGTTTCCGCCGGCGTCGGTGAAGCAGACGTCGTCCTGCTTCAGGCGGGCTCGCTTGTCTTTGGTCTTTTTGTTTTTCCGGCGGCGGCGGGCGTCTCGTTCCTCGCGCTCCCAGTCGTCGGCCGTCTTCAGGCGGGTGAGCGGCCACCAGCCCTTCATCTTCTTGGAGCGGAAGATGGACGCCCGCGGGCGGGCGCGCTGATCGGCCATCCGCGCCGTGCACTTGGCCGCCGACTTGGCACCGCGGACCATGTCGCTGAGGCGCAGCTCCAGCGAGCCTCGGGCCGGCAAAGGCAGCAAAGATCGTTCGTGAATCGCGTCGCAAGATCAGCGGCGAGTCAGCAACAATGAATCAAAGGATTGTTTTTTTTTGTTTTTGTTTTTTTTTTTCAGAAGGAAAACAGCAAAATTTTGCGATCTTTTCAAAACACGGACTCCGACTACACATCACCCCTCCAAATAAAATAAAATACTTTTTTTAATCTATGTATCTGAAAAATATTGCTTTTTTTCCTGTCAAAGGTTTGACTCCTTTTTCTCCAAATATGATTTGTTTTCCTGTCTAAGAATATTTTTGCTGTATTTAGAAAAATCCTATTTATATAAGTATATAATAATAAATATATGTATATATATATATATACAATTTTAAAATTATATTTGTATTATGTATATAATATATATTTGTAAACTTTTTCATTTTCATTTTATTAAATTAGATATTAACAGTAGTTTTCTACTGTCTTTAAAAAATATGCCTTTTTCCCTCGAAATGTAAAATGTTTTTCTCTCTCCAAAACAAACAAATCTTTCTGTAAGCCATTCTATTCTTCTTTTGAAGAGTTAACCTTTTTCTTCTAAATATGCAACTCTTTTTTGTCTCCTAGACTTTTCCCTAAAAGTACAAAAATATTTTTAAAATAAATTATGTTTTTCACTCCACCATATGACTAATTGACTATTTTAAAAAATTCTAATATAAAATCCTTTTTATTTGTGCACTTCTATATGAATTTACAGAACATTTTAATTATTACTTTTCTAAACAAAACATTTTTATTCAAAGTATTTAATAAGTGACATGACAATTTTCCTGTATATTTTGTATAATATTTTAATTTTTCTCTCAAAAAAACCAAAGCACAAGATACATTTTCTTGTATCTATTTTTTGGGTGAAAATCTATTTTTATTTTTAACTTTTTCAATGAAATGTTTTAATTATCTGTTTTCTATTTTTAATAAATAGAAGCTATTTTTGAGAAAGTCTTTAAAATACTTTTTTTTTTCTTTTCCAAAATACCCCCCCCCCCCCAAAAAAAAAAAAAATCGTGAAGGAATCTCGAGCAGGCTCACCGAGGAAGTCGTTTTGCGATATGCGATCGTAGTCCCAGAGCTGCAGCGCCAGAACGGCCGGCTGTCGGGTCTCGGACTCTTCCAGCGAGAAGAACGACTCCCTGCGCTTGCACACCAGTTCTTTCTTCAACACACACGCGAGCGCAACGTCGTCAAATGCGCAAACGGGATCAACTTCTTCAAGTTGAACGGAATAAATCGGTCCGATTTTATCCTTAGTTTCATTTTGAAAAATACTGTAGGGCAATGCTGGGGTCAGCCAAAAATCAATCTGATCAGCAGTTCCTCTTTTGCGCTGATTCGGTAGGAGGCGTCGCGATTGCGATAATGGACTTCCCCCTATAGGTAAAAAACGGAACTGAACGAGTCGAGGCGTGGCGGTCAAACGATTCATCGGCAACGATTTTGATCATTGATGAATCGAATTTCAGATTGTCGGCAGCAAGTATTTTGAGATTTCATAAGTTCCCCGTGAAAGAAGAACTTTGTGTTCTGCCAAAATATGACATTTGCAAATCATCTGATTTTACTTCGTTAAACAATTGTCAACATCTTAGTACTTGAGTTCCCTGACGGATATTACGGACCAACCCAGCACCAGAATCGTAATTCTATTTGTTTGTGCGCTGTCGATTTCAAATAATGTCCATTTTTTTTTAATAAAGGGATGAAAAATGTTTTTTTTTTTAATCTAATGCCATCGATTAATCCAAAACAAGAGGGGACAGATCAATTATTAAAATAATCTCAAGTTGCCACCATAGAACTACAACTTGAATATGATGTTTCGGTATTCATTTGAAAGTGATCTCTATTTCCTGTATTTGTTTTTGCACTGAACTGAAAAAGGACAACAATGGAGTTAAAATCATATGATATTTCTCTAAAATAATATAATATCTACAGTGTATTGTAAATAATGATAATGTATCATTAAATTGTTTTTTTAAAAAAATCAGTGCAATAGTGGATTAAGTGATAAAAGATGCTAAATTACATCCACTTAAATATCCATCCAGCCATTTTCTTAGCTGCTTATCCTCAAAAGGGTTGCGGGGAGTGCTGGAGCCTATCCCAGCTGTCAACGGGCAGGAAGCGGGATACACCCTGAACTGGTTGCCAGCCAATCGCAGGGCACATTGAGACAAACAGCCGCACTCACAATCACACCTTGGGGAAATTTAGAGTGTCCAATTAATGTTGCATTTTTTTGGGGTGTGGGAGGAAACCGGAGTACCCGGAAAAAACCCACACAGGCAGCGGGAGAACATGCAAACTCCACACTGGCGGGACCGGGATTGAACCTGGGACCTCAGAACTGTAAGGCCAACGCTTTACCAGCTGCCTCATCGTGCCACCTCCATATAAAAATATATCCATCCATCCATCCATCCATCCATCCATCCATCCATCCATCCATCCATCCATCCATCCATCCATCCATTTTCTTTACTGCTTATCCTCACGAGGGACGCAGATGTGCTACCTAATTTCTTTTTTGGGGGGGCGGGGTAGTTTTTTGCAGGAGTGAGTCTAGGGTAATTTTTTTTTTTTTTTTGGGCGAATGGGAGTTGGCCCAGTGTTGCGCTGGTGAATCAGGAAAGCGTGCTGGACGTAACTTGGAATGGACAACATTGGAGTTAGCCTACTGTCGTTGTCGGCCAAAAAAACCGATTCCAAAATTAAAACGCAACATCCACAACCCGCGACTGACCTCGGTGGGCAGGTAGTCAAAGCGGAAGACGAATCTCCAGTTGAAGTTTCCCTCTCCGGTCAGGGAATTGAAGTGGACGTCCGTCTCCTGCTTGTCTCCCTCCAGGCCTCGAATCCAACTGGATGAAAAAAAAAAACAAACAAACAGCCAATCAGCAGCCAGTTGAGAGAGAGAGGCTCACGGGTGTACGACTCCGACCGACCCTTTCACGTAGATGTCGGATGACGGGTCGCCGGTGAACGGGTTGACGTCGTCCAGGAAGACGTCTTCCGCGTTCCAGATGATGACGCGGAGCTCGTACCTGTTGCGGTGTAAAACCCTCAACTCAGTGGCTGGAATATTTTCCACAGAAATAAAAACTCATGGAGTGTCAGATATGTGTGAAAATAAAGGGCAAGAAGTGTGGAGTGCTGAGTGGAGAAAAGAAACAAGAAGTGCAGAGCGGGATGTTAAAAAATACGAGCAGTGGCGTGCTGGATGCAGAAAAAAAGGAGTGGAGTGGCAAATTTTGGAAAAAAAAAAGAGATGTGCTGGATGTAGAAAAGGCAAAAAAGCAGCAAAATGTTGAATGTAGAATAGAAAAAAGTGCGGTGCTGGATGTTACCCAAAAAAAGGAAGGCACTGGGTGCTGGATGCATGTTGTGAAAAGTGTAGCCAGTGGTGTGACGCTAAAAAAAAAAGCGAACGTACGATACGGGCAGCCGAGGCTTGATGTCCACGGGCGGCGGCGGCGGAACGTCCGTCGGGAACATGTCCACCCACATGTGGAGGAAGCCCTGCACGGACGCAGGACGGAGAGTGTCGCTGCAATGTCGGGACGCCGCCGTGGGCGGTCGCCTCGGTTACCTGCGGAAGTCCGGGTTTGTCCTGGTTGACGAGCGAGCGGATTTCCACGTGCTCCGGCACCAGCGCGACCGCTCCCGGGAGGAACTCGCTCATCTCGGCCCAACGTCGCAGAACGCTGAGGGCCGCGTGCTCCTCGTCCGCCGCCGCCGCCGCCTCCGCCGAACTCTCTGTCTTCTTCAGCACGTCTCAAATATACACACACATTTTTTTTTCTCCAAAAGATAATTTTCCCCCTCATTTTTATGTATATCTAACTGGAAAATGTGACTTTTTAATAATTTTTTCCTATCAAAGGTGTAAGACATATTTTTTAAACAAATGTTATAACTTTTGTTCTAAATACAAATATTTTTGTTCAAGTGATAAACATGACTTTTTTCCCCATAAAAAACAAAACAAAACACGACTTTAACTCCCCCCCCCAAAAAAAAAAAAAATATATATATATATATATATATATATATATATATATATATAATTGAAGCCTTCTTTTCTCCAAAATATGTAACTTTTCTTTTGGAAAAGGTATGGCCTCTTGAATAGAATATTTTTTTCCTCTAAAATGTATTTTTATTCATTATTATTTTAATTACTTTTATTGTCTTCTTAAAACTATAACATTTTATAAATGTGTACAAAAATGTTTCTTCTAAAAAAATCTTTTTTTTTTTTATTTTAGAGAATATACAACTTTATGGAGAAAAAAAAAGAATTTTCCTCCCAAAAACTTTAAGTTATATACATACGTTTTTTTTTTTTCTGGAAAATATACAAATCCATTTTCTTTCCCAAACGGCAGACGGTCTAAAACCAAAGTATTCCACTTGTCATCTCTTATTCCAGAAATGATTTTCGTGGAATTTTTGAAAACTAACAGCGCAAGTGAATGTGCGAAACCCACTCTTACCTTCCGGGACGGCCTCGGAAGGGATCTTGAAGATCTTGTTGAGGACTTTGACCTCCGACGGTCGATATTCCGGGGCCGGAATGCCGTTTTTCTTGCAGAGCTCGGAGAGGATGACCGAGGGCTTTTTTGCGTCCCGCCACGCGTTGTAACCTTGGCTGCGGACGGACAACAAACGTCGGCGACAGCGTCGCTTCCCACAAACGAGCACGGTGAAGATACGCCTCAATTCCAAACAATTCCAGTGTCAGGTAAAACCCCCAGAACACACATTAAATAAAAACTGTAAAACTGAATTCATTCTATCAATTGAAAAGATGACGAAAGAAAAAGGAAAATGCAAGCCAGACCGCGACGGAAGAACACATGCCGACTAAAGTCAGGCGTCACAGTAAAGCTCACGCGTCGTAGCTGAGGGCCAGGCCGCACGTGGCGCGGTGCCGGCTGTAGAAGCGGTTCTCCAGGTCCACCCGCGTCTCGCCGATGACGTCGTCGGCGCCCACCATGTCGTGGTCCATCACCCTGACCAGCGCATCCGTCTCGCCGGGGAACGACACCGTCGCTTCGAACACCCTGCAACGAGAAGCGTGCGCCGACTGGTTCAACTCCCTCCGGAGGACTGACTGCGGTGCTGGATGCGGAAAAAGGAAAAGTGCTGACAGGCAAGGGGCAGACAAAGCAAAAAGAAGTGGAGGATGTAAGAGAAGGAAAAAAAAAGGTGGTGGATGAAGAAAAAAGAGGAGTTGGACTGCTGGATGTTATCAAAAAAAAAAATCTTCTTGACAGACAAAAAAAAAAACCCAAAGCAAGTGAAGTGCCGGATGTCGAAAAACAAGCGGTTAAGTTCCAGATGTGAGAAAAACAAACAAATGAATGTAGAAAAAATGTTACAATGCTAGCTGACATTTTATAAAATTTTGCAGAAAGAAAGATGGAGGCTACTGAATGCAAAAAAAATTTTTTTTTTTTTTAAATCGATGGAGTGCTGGATGTAGAGAAAACAATTGACGGAGTGCTGGAATAGATTAAAAAAAGATGGCACACTAGATAAGTATAAAAGAAATAGTGGAGTCCTCAATGAAGACAAGAAAAATATGAACTGGAGTGCTGGATGGGGGGGGGGCAAACAGTAGAGTGCTGAATTGAAAAAAGACAAGAAGAGTCGGAGTGCCGGATGCAGAGAAAAACAAGGATCTTAGTACAAGAGTGAGGAAAAAAAAGACGAAGTTCTGAATGAGGAAGATAAAACCCAATTGCAGTTTGTTAGATGTAAAAAACAAACAAACAACGGTAAAATATACGCACTCTCCAAACACGGGATTGAGTTGTTTGGGGATGTAACGGTCCTTGGTGTCTTGACTCTGCTGCCCAACGCGGACCACCAGGTACGGGTCGGCTTTGCCGTTCGGGTCCGTGGGAGCCAGATTGGTGCCCTGGTGGGAGAGCCAAGAAGAAGAAGTATGCAAATATGCGGGGGTCCACGGAACAGATCCCAAAATCCGCAGGGAGGACACCCCCACCAGAAAGCATTTTGTCCGGGCCGTCGTATGGCTCACCTTGACCACGTAGACCCGAACCAGCACCTTGAGCGCTGAGTTCTGGGGGATCCCTTTGGAGATCTGACACTTGACGTCATCTTCGTCCTCCTCTGAATCGATCGGGTAGACCAGGAAGGAACCCTGAGGAGAAAGATTGGCGGAGTTGGGAAAAGAAAAAGTGAAAAAGGAAGGAAGGCGGATTTGTCTACCTTGTACTTTCCCATCAGACGCTCGTCTTCGTCTTCGTCGGCGTCCTCGCCGATCGCTCGGCCTTTGTACAGCGGGAAGACCTGAAGCCAGTCCTGGAACTGCCGGAACTCTGACTCCAAGTCGCTCGGATACAACTGAACGTGATTCCGGCGCAACAACAACATTGGACATTTTTCACCTCTTGTCTATTAAACGTGCAATTTCACAAGCCTGCCTTGACATAAGTTTTCAATCATTCCTTAACTCTGCTCGTATCTCACAGACACTCCCGTGGGCGTTTTTGGGATCTTGCCTTGGCTAGTGTTTTGGTGCCTCTGCCTTGTTTTTGACTGCCCTTTGGTATTGCCCTGTTTTTGGAATAAAACCACTCTGAACATGATGCCTTTGGCCGGAAGTCCTGCATTTGGGTTTGCCCCTTTGCCGCTGGTTCACGACAGGTTCCAGATGGCCGACGCCGAACTGTGAAGCTAATAAATCTCTTTTGGGGCAATCCCAATGCTAATATGCTGACTTTCCTTGACACTTTTTTTGTGCATCTCGTCATGACGAACACGTCCACCCAATTTCGTGTCGACGGGTTAAACTCACGTCAGGAGCTGATTTTTGCAAACCTTTCTAGACTTTTTTTGTCAATCCTGTTATGACAGCCACGATTGTCCAATATGGTGTTGATGGACGCAACTGCTGTCGGGGGTATTTTTTTTTTTTTTTTCGTCAGAGCGACTTTTTTTAGGGTTGACTGTTCCCGTCTCACCTTGAGAGTGGCGATCTTCTTTCGCTTGTGAGGCTCCATCTGCTCCACCGCCGGGTCCGCCTCAACCTCTTCTACGTTTGGCGCATTCCCTGCGTCAAATAATCAGAATTTTGGATTTCAAACGATGCTGCGTTAACATCATATACGAGTACGAATACAAATACTGTACGCTCGTATTTCACAGGTGATGTGTGAGCACAACTGTGTGTCTTTTATTTTTGTCCACACCTGTCTCTCCATCTTGTTCCTCCTCTTCCTCCTCCTCCTCAGCAGCCTGAAGACAAATTAAAATTCGAGAACTATAAAATTGGAAATGTACATTATTTACATTGTATTAGATGTCTATGTATCGAATGGGCGTCATATTTAACGGATGGACCTTTTAATGTACCTCATTTACTGTATCCTGTATGATTTTGAATGGACTCTACCTCTAATATTTATATTTAACACTCTATACACCGGTAATGCCGACGTGTGCATCTTGTCAGACCGTTGGCCTCGCAGTTTTCAGGTCCGGGATTCAATCCTGGACCCCGCCTGTGTGGCATTTGCATGTTCTCCCCGTGCCTTTTGTGGGTTTTCTCCGGGCACTCCGGTTTCCTCCCACATCCCAAAAACACGCAACATGAATCGGACACTCTAAATTGCCCCTAGGTGTGATTGTGAGTGCGGCTGTTGTCTGTACCCCCCTCCTACCCGATGACAGCTGGGATAAGCTCCAGCACTCCCGTGACAGTTGTGAGGATAAGCGGCCCAGAAATGGATGTCTGGATATTTCCATCCATTGTCTTCAACACTTATCCTCATTAGGGTCGCGGAGACTGCTGGAGCCTATCCCAGCTGTCAACGGGCAGGTGGCGGGATACACCCTGAACTGGTTGCTAGCCAATCGCAGGGCACATGGAGGCAGACAACAGTCGCACTCACAATCACACCTACGGGCAATTTAGAGTGTCCAATTCATGTTGCATATTTTGGGGATATGTGGGAGGAAAGTGGAGTGCCCACAAAGGCATGGGGAGAACAGGCAAACTCCACACAGGTGGGTCCGGGATTGAACCCGGGACCTCAGAACTGTGAGGCCAACGCTTTACCAACTGATCCACCGTGCCACCCGGATGGGCATATTATGGAGTAAATGTAGCTCCAACTTACCATATTTACATCCTATGTATTGCATGTACAATCTATGAACTTCTCGTGTAGCATATTTGCCTCGGATTGAGTGCCTACATAATGCAAGTTCCATATTTCCATCTCATTCAATGTATTGCATTCTACATCTGGTGAAACTCTGATCTTGCAAATATCTGGCCTGTTTCTCCAGCTCTTCCAGGGACGCGTAGTACTTGGACCACCAGTCCAGCTCCTCCGCTTCCGGCACGTCCTCCTCCAGCTGCTCGTCCTCGTCCTTTTGCAGCTTCTATAGCGGCGCATGCGGCTCAACGGGTCAAAGCGGTAGAACAAAAAAAAAGAAAAAAAAAAAAGGGAAGTAACACAGGTCGGAGAACACGTACGTTGATCAGCTTGATGGCGCAGTTGGGAATCTTCGACTCTCTGACTGACAGGTTGCCGAGTTTGATCTTGCTCAGTGACTTCAGCGTGCTGGTCTCGGTCGGGGTCGTCTTCTTCACTGGTGACATGTGGGGAAAAATCTTTTGGGGACATCACTTTTACTATCAAGGTGCACTGGAAAAGTGTGCCTTGATCTGGAGGTTCACCCGATTTCTATGTATTCATATGAGGTAATACTATCATACTTTGCTACAAATACTTTGTTACCTCCTGGAAGCCATGACCTTATCGTGGTGGAGGTTTTTTGTGTGTCCCAATGATCCTTGCCTGGGGCTTTATGCCCGGGGTAGGGTCACCTATTGCAAAAAGTTCCTGGACTGGAGGTGGGGCTCGAAGGGGAACGCCAAGTGGCCGGGTGTACACCAACAAGGCCTGGTCGGACACAGCCGGAAAGGGCCCAAAAGGCACTGTCTGTCATGAGCAAGGCCGGACCACGGCCAAGAGGTGCGTTAGGTTTAGTATGCTTTCCCGCATCCAGGGTTAATAGTCCAGTCACTCTTTCGGTTATGGTCTTTAGTTGACTCATAGTTATCGAACATTGTTTCTTGCGTTTTGGGTCCTGCCTTTTTGGACTGTGTTGACGTGGACAACTTTTCTTTATAATAAAACCCACTGAACATCATGTCCTCGTCTTGGAGTCCTGCAGTTGGGTCCGCCCGTGCACCGTTGGTTGGTGACACCTTCAACACTGTGTAGAGTGAGGATGGGGTGCTGCTGACCTCAACTCAGGACGATGTGAGTCGGTAGGGAGAATGCTTTGAAGCCCTCCTTAATTCTACCAACATGCCTTTCCATGAGGAAACAGAATCTGGGTTCTCTGAGAGGGGCTCTCTCTATCTCTGGGGTTGATGTAACTGAGATGGTTTAAAAAACTCCTCAATGGCAAGACCCCAGTAGTGGATGAGATTTTCCCAGAGTTCCTGAAGGCTCTGGATGTTGCGGGGCTGTCCTGGTTGACATGCCTCTGCAACATCACATGGACGTCAGGGCCACTGTCTCTGGATTGGCAGACTCGGGTGGTGGCCCCCGTTATTTTTGAAAGGGGAATTGAAGGGTGTGTTCCAACTACAGGGGGATCAGACTCTTCAGCCTCCCAGGTAAGGTCTATTCAGGGATTTTGGAGAGGAGGCTCCATCAGGAAGTTGAATCTTAGATTCAGGAGGAGCAAGGTGGTTTTTGTCCTGGCCATAGAACAGTGGACCAGCTCTACAGAGTAGACTGGCTTCTCCTTCGCATAGAGAAGAACCATATGAGGTGGCTGGGGCATCTGTTTCAGATGACTCTCGGCCGCCTCCCTGGTGAGGTCTTCTGGGCATGTCTCTCTGGACGTATAGCCAGGGGACAAGCCAGGACAGGACAGGACAGTCTCTTGGCAGGCCTAGGAGCACCTCAGGATCCTCCCGGAAGAACTGGATGAAGTGGCTGGGGAAAGGGTAGGCTGGGCATCAATGGTAAACGTACTGCCCCCGCGACCTGACCTCAGAGAAGCTGGATGGATATGAAAGCCACCCTTTGAGGTCATTTTGTCATTAGTTTAAAGGCATATTGACAAAATGATATCATATCCGCAACCCTGTCGTCGTGGCATTTCATTTGAGATATTATTTGATATAGTTTGCTGCAAATAGATTTGAGACCTTCACCTCTGGGTTTAGGCTCTTCCTCTTCCTCATCTGGCTCGTCCCCCGACTCGGGCGCAGCGTAGTCCATGAGGTTCTGGACCACGTGGGTCCCGACCAGGACCTGGTGTCCGAACGCTCGCCGCTCCACCACGAAGAGGGTCAGAGGCGGGTGGAGGTAGGCCTGCTCCGGCAGCTTCTGATTGGACCGCATGGGAGGGAACCCCAAAACGTCACCTGAGTGTCTTGGGGCCCCCGCTCGGGGTGCCTCACGGTGCCAACTGACCACGTGGAGGAAGCGGACCAACTCCTTGAAGTTGGCGTGGCTCTTGTAGCTCTCCATCTCCTCGGACTCCAGCTGGCGTCCGGCGCACTCCACCTTCACCAGGGGGCGCTCCACCTGGAACAGCTGCACCCGCTTCAGCTCACGCAAGCCCCAGAACAGCACCTGGACACGTATTTGCATCTCAAATTGACTTTGCCACGCCTCATTTCATTTCTATAGTCATCATATATTCACCATATTTACCCCGTTTTTTGTACTTATGTACTTAAAACAATTTCATTTAAATTGATTATGCATCGTGCATGTTACATCATATCGAAAGTATGTTAATACTAATCCATCTTAATATTATTTTCAGTGTTTATTCCCCTCTAACGCAGCATATTAATATCATATTGAATGTCTATACACTACAACAAACAGTATTGACATGATATTTAATGTATGTATCTGGATAATGTTGATGCCATAGAGTACTCCCCTTATTCCTTTACATATCAATTTAATGTAATGTCATTATATTGTATACTGTCATTATATTGGTCTGTACAATGAATGTACTACAATTACATCATATGTAGTATTTACTGTACTTCTAACACTATATATACCATAGAATCTATGCTATATAGAAAATAGAAAATATATATACTGTCGATATGTATATCATGTATTACATAGATGATGGATGATTCTTACAACCCTTTACTGGATGTCATAATTCATGTTGTATATTTCTCTCAAGCCCCCCCCCCCAATCCTTTTACATGGCCCACAAAAGCCAATCAGGTGCAACTTCCATGATTTTTGCTCATTAACATAATTTCTACCAGTTTTTGATTCAAACAATAACCGAAAGAAGTATGATCCTTGATTTCTGATTTTCAACAAAGTTCTCCATCAATTTATTGTCTGTGCATCACAACACGAGGAGGCGATGAAACATTTACGGCCCTCCGAGAGAAAATTTAACGTGGCCTCCAGTAAAAATGACTTTGACAAACCTGCTCCAATGGATCATATTTCACGTAGTGTATGTTAATCTCGGCATATCATATTGACGTCATGTGAATGTTGTACATCGCTCAAATGCTATTGGCGAGTAATGTACATATTACGTCACCTCTATTCTGAAGTTCCTGAGGACGGGTCGGACTCCCTCCGGGATGTCGTAGCGGCGCTGGTCCGGCAGGTAGGTCAGCTCCTGAGGGTCTACGCTGCTCGGGAGGGAGGGCTGCCCGGGGGGGGGACAGGTCCACTTAAGCGTCACAACTACTCCAAAAACACTGAGTTGCTTGTGTTTTTTTCACATACTTGACAAAAAAAAAAAAAAGAATTCTGATTCTATCAAATTCTGTCTATGCCATGTTTGCGACGACAACAAGTGACCAGGGAAACCCAATCATAAGTGTCGGCTTTTGAAGGCTGAAATTGATATATGTATGTATTAAAAAAAAAAAGAAGATAAATATGAGTTTTTGTTGTAATTTTTTGACTGTAACAAAAATTGTAATAAAGGAAATTTCCAAAAACTGTAATTTAACTATGCATTTTCTCCATGTAATGGAACGAATTTCAATTCCGTAAATGTTGAAATTACATTTGTGATATGTAATCTGTAACTCTCCAACACCGCTGGTGAAACAGTGCATCTGTGAAGCTTTAAAATAAATATGAATAATACAATAAACACTCGCTGGCTACTCGGTCTTTGCAGGGCAGGACACGAGCGTGACTGGCACATGTTAACGTCAGAGCGGCGGGCTTCACCTCGCCGAAGGACGAGTAGTCCAGCTCGATGAGCTCAAAAGCCGCCAGCAACTCTCCGGCCGGCGTCCTCCCCGCGTTGATGTCGTGGAAGCGCAGGCGGGGCTTCCGGTACGGCGTCTCCGCCGCTTTCAACTCGGGTTCGGCGTACGCTCGGCCCAGAGGCTTCGGCCTACCCTGGACGCAAAGCGGGCAGTCGCGGGTTACGACCTCCCTCCTCGCCCCGTCGGGGCGGCGGAGACGGGCGTTACCACGGCGTCGTAGTCGAAGATGTGGACGATGACCAGAGGGGGGTCGTGACGGAGGTCCTCCATGCTTCCCTCCAGCAGGACGCGCTCGAACAGCAAACACTCGGACCACGCCGGGGACAGCGTCTCTGGGGACACCTGCCGCACACCCGTCACAGGCCCCTGAACTTCCTTTCACACTTGGACCGCCACCGAGTAGAATTGTCGGCCGTTTTGGGTCATTACATTTTTTTTCCAGGGTTCTCACGCCAAAGAACCGTGATGATGAATATCAAATACTTGTACCAGTTTCGCAGTAGTACTTTGTAGTACTCACCTTAGTCACCTGACACTGGGTAGAGAAGAGCACCTTGGCGAAGGGATCCGATAAGCCGTTGTCATCGGCCGGCATTAGGCCGCGAGCTTCATAGAGGTGACATCGTAGCTGGAAGTAACGACTGTCTGCGAACGCGACGCACGTCAGCTCAAATAGTTGCCAAGGGAACCGGGAAAACGATCGCAAAGCAACCAAACATATTTCAATCCAAATCTCAGCAAACGTTATTAGAATTTGTGTGATACCGCAACAAATTGGAATTGAAACAATCTGGCCTGCCCATGGAAAATTCAAACATCCATCAATTTTCCAAGCTGTTTATCAATTTTTAAATTAAAATTAAAATAAATAAATAAATTTAGATTTAAAAAAATTTAAATAATCTTGTGTTATTTTGTCAAAAAATGTAATGCAGGATTTAAAAAGAGTAGGACAATTTTTAAAAAATAAATAGATGATGTGACAAATTTCCATTAAGGAATTTTTCACATTTAAATTTATTTCAGAGAAAAGAGTTTTACCAAAAAAAATTGAAGAAGTGATTCTTAGAACGTTAAACTTTTGTTATTATTTTATTTTAAACTGAAACAATAAATCGGTGCAACACCTTATAAAGAAAATGACAACTTTTCAATGAAAACTTTTTTTTAGATTTAAAAATAAATACAATAAAAGTGTGACATCTTTCAACGTTCAACTTTTTTTTGGATTTCATTTATAATTTATAAAGGAAAGATTGTGTTATTTGTCAACATTTTAACTTCTGAATCTTATGGCAGCCACTAAAACAAAAAACTTAGACACCCCAGAACTGGAAGACTTCATTGGACTCACCCTGGCAACACAGGCTGACGGGGATCCTCCTCGTTGCCGTAACGACCGGCGGGGTCTCGTTCTCCTCCGACTCATCGTAGATGGGCAGGAACTCGTCCGGTAGCGAGGTGACGGCCTCCTTGCTGTACTTGGCCTGACCCAGCCACAAGTACACCTCCAGCTTGGCGAAGATCTCGCTGGCGGAGCCGCCCGGAGACTAAAAAGCACAAGATGTGGATCGTCGGTGTCAGGGGCATGGCCAGACCACTGCCCTGGGAGGTACCACCGCCTAAGTTTCTAAGTGTTGTGTAGAGCATCCACTTGTGTGCCTCCTTAGTCTTGTTACGTTTTTGTTCACGTATCAAGTGTTGCCTCATAGTCATCGGACCTTGCTTCATATCTTTGGTCTTGCCTATAGCCTAGTGTTTTGTGCTTCTGCCTATTTTGGACTGGTTACTGGTATTCGACCTTAGTTTGGAACAAAACCACACTTAATATCTTGTCCTCGTCTCGGAGTCCTGCATTTGGGTTGAGGCCCATGCCTTGTGCTCATGACAGTCGGCCGTACACCCGTACAAATGTTCGTACATGGGTGATACGAGGGATCGTGTAATGGTTCACAGGTGACTTTCCTGGACGTCCGGATGCCTGGAATGTTTTGAAAATGCACCCCTCAAAGCCAGTTTGAAGCCGACAATTTACCAGGTTCAATGTAACCACTTCCAGACCTCCAAAAACGAATTGTCCGAAGAAACCTTTGAAAATTCATCCTCCGAAGCTAGTTTGACATCCATCCATCCATTTTCTTTGCCGCTTATCCTCACAAGGGTCGTGGGAGCGCTGGAGCCTATCCCAGCTGTCAAGGGGCAGGAGGCGGGGTACACCCCGGACTAGTTTGACATAGTAGCATGAAATTTGGTAAACATATCACGGGTAGAACCACAAAAAAGTCTCAAGAAGTCTGCCACTTTTGCTTTAAAGCCGCCATTTTGTGGTCCATGGTCATTCCGAAGACAGCGATGGTTTTACCTTCATGTAGAGTGTGGTAACGCGACCGCAGTCCCGCCCCCTCTGGTCCTCCACCAACGAGAAGATGACGGAGTGGGCGGGAATCCTGACGTAGGCCAATCGTTTGCTTCCGCTCAGCAACCACAAGAAGGCGTCCGGGATGGTGTTCTGGGGCTGGTCGCAGGTGAGAGGAAGTCAAAGCTCATTCAAATGACATATTTGTATTTTCTCTATTAATATTACTGTTAGATGACGGAGACCAAATGGGAGGCGACGATAACATCGCACCTCTTTGGCCAAGTGTCGAAGTTTGCTCAGGAGTTTCTTAACATCCGACATTCGCTGTTTGAGCGTCTGCCTGGTTATCCTCTGCCTGGCTCTCACGGCCTGCCTGGCCACCCTCACCTGGAAAACGTGTAACCACAACGGTACAAAGTTACAGCTCATACATGTGGAAACTAATAACATCACTCTGAAAATCTTGGCTGAAAGGCTGAATTACCGGATGAAAAATCATTGCATGTTGAAAAAATAATCATACAGTAGATCTGGAAAGCTCTCGTCATGAAGTACTCAATGTACTTTGCTGCAAACAGATTTTGGTCATTTTACCGGTCAAATTTTTCTCATGACGTCATCAGACTTTCCAAAAAATAAATTTTGGACATTACATCTTTAGAATATAATGACAGATCTGGAAAGATCTCATCATGACCTTTCATTTGAGGTATGATACGTTATTGCAAACACATTTTTCACCCATCCAACGATCCATCCATTTTCTTTTGCCGCTTATCCTCACAAGGGTCGTTGCAGCCTATCCCAGCTGTTACTGGGCAGGAGGAGGGGTACACCCTAAACTGGTTGCCAGCCAATCACAGGGCACATCGAGACGAACAGCTGCACTCACAATCACACCTAGGAGCAATTTAGAGTGTCCGATTAATGTTGCATGTTTTTGGGATGGAAACCGGAGTGCCCGGAGAACATGCAAACTCCACACAGGCGGGGCCGGGATTAAACGCGGGTCCTCAGAACTGTGAGGCCAACGCTTTACCAGCTGAGCCACCATGCCGTGCTAACCCTAACCCATTTTTGACCCTCTACAAGTCAAATCTTTTTTTTTTTTCGGGGGTGGGCATCATAACATCCAGGGTATATTAACAATGTTATATAAGATTGGGAAAGCTCTTATGATCCTATTTTATTAGAGGTATGCCTCTATGTATTTTGCACAAATTTTTGATCCCATCTCATAAAAATTAGCGCCTCACCAAATTTTTCTTAATGAAGGCTTTCCTGCAGGCGTCCAAGTTGTTGGGACGAAACTGAGCTCGCCTGTCTGAGAACAGTCTGAACTGTCTTGATTAAAACAGTTGAACAAGAAGAGGTGTGTGAGACCAAACCCATTTTTGAACTTCGACTTGCTCCAGGCGGTTGCTGACTTGCAGGAAGAGATCAGCTCCAGCAGCACGTGCACCAGACGCTCCTTCACGTTGCTCCGAGGCCTCCGCCCGAGACGCTCCGCCTCGTCCAGACCGATCTCCTGAAGCCGTCCCGCATGCGTGCCCGCGCATGAATTCAACAATCCAAGTGTCAACGCCCAGTCGGCGCCACCTGTGTCATCTCACCAGCCTGTCTGCCATCTTGCTCAGCCAGTTGGCCTGGTACAGACGAAAGCTGTGGTCTTCGAATTGACTCCAGACAAACAAACAGGGCTTGAGTTTCTCCGAGGGGGCCTGCAGCGGGATGCACTGGAATGACCTGGCAAAATTGAGGCACGGGTGAGATACGAGTGAGAAACGGGTGACAAACAAGAAGTACACGGGTGAGATGTAGTTCACACGGGTGACAAACGAGTGAGATGTGTGAAAAGTAGGCTACACACAAGTGACACCGAGGTGAGATTGTGTTACGTACATATAACACACCGGTAACACACGGGTGGCAAACAGGTGGAAGAGAAAGAACTGAGACAAGGGTGGCGCAGGGATGAGGCCTGGGCACAGGTGAGGCATCGATGACAAAGAGGTTACAAGCAGGTTAAGCAAAGGTGAGGAAAAAGTGAAATAAATGTGATACAGGTAAGGCTCGTGAGTGAGGTAGGCCACAGGTAAGCCTTGTTTCCACCAAGAAGTCAAGTCTGGAACAGTTCGGTTCACATTCTTTATGACTGGATGGAAAGAACGCAACAGGCAACACTACCTGTCGTACTCGGTGGGCTGCGGTCGCATGGGCGCGGACACGGAACAGTTCTCGGGTTCCGGACTCAGCACCGCCTCCCTGTCCAGGTCCTCTTCCGAGTCCAGAAGTGCTTGCGCCTCATTGCTGAGGTCCTCCCGGCTTTGCCTCAGCTCTTCCCGGCTTCGGTTCAGCTCCTCCCGGCTTTGCCTCAACTCTACCCGGCTCCGGTTCAGCTCCTCCCGGCTTTGGCTCTTCTTGGATCTCCCGGCTTTCACTGCCTTACCACGATTTCCTACCGGGAACACCGCAATTTACACCTACAGTTGTTGTTGTTGTTATTGCTGTTTATTCTGTCATTACACACATGTTGTTTTTACCTATGGACAGTTCAAAGGTCAAGGGCCCAGTGCCTACAGATGAATCCATCATGGTGACCTCAAACAAAGATGCGAAGAGCAGAAAATCTTCTCTCTCACCCAGGAAACCCTACATAAAAAAACAATCTCTTTAGAGTTAACCTGTGTTGTGGTGTACCTCAAAGCTCTGTCCTCTGTCCCCTTCGGTATGCATTCTTTTAACATTTGAAACAAGGTCATTTTGTTGGTCACTAACCTCAGGCAGAGGGTGAATCTCCTCCACGTCCACGGTCACTGCTTCTGGGACCTCCACCCCTGCCTCCTCGGACTCGGCGCCCTGTCGGCTGGAAGCTACGTGCAACAAATATGACTATTTTGAACATCATTGGTCAATTGGAAAGATCTTGCTTCTACCCAGTTAGAGGGCAAAAAACTGAATAATAATTAGCAAGGAAAGCCAAGCCCGCTGAGCATTATCATAATTTTCAAAGAAAAAAAAATCTAACGATACAAGGAAAAACATGAAAAAAAAGTTGAAAACCTGCAAGGAAAATGTTGTACTGTAAAAACAATAAAGTCTTGTTTTCTTCAAGAAATGCCACAAAGTTACAACTCAGTCGCAAAAAAATAATTTTACAAAAATAAATGATTCTATAATCGACAAAAAGTTATAATTCAATAATAAAGTCGTATTTTTCTCAAGAAAAATAATCTTATGAGGACAAAGCCTCTTCACCTTCCATCCTCTTCTCCTTCTTGCTGGCTCGCTTCTTCTTCAGTCCGAACCGCCCCAGCGTTCCTTTCACCTTCAACAGAACCACACATGACCAAGTCATAGTGATCCGACCAGACCAGTAGAGCTTCCTGATGGATCACATAGGACAGGATATGATGGATTCTAGTACCATCGGTAACTGGGACGAGTTGGAATCCACAGCGATGACTGATGGCGAGGAGTAAATCTCCACACAGAGTGCCAGAAGGATTCGACCACGGTAAAAGATTCCCTCTCCCAGTCCCTGGTTCAAAGCCTCGAAAAGACCACGGAAGCAAGATGGATGAGCTTCGATCTAGTTTTGATTGGTTGAGTCTGTTCGCAATTTTGGAGCCAAGAAAAGCATTTATTGAGGTGGTTTCAGAAGCGCTCACCTGGTGGACGTCTCCGAGGGTGGAGTTCCGAGGAGAACCGTATAGATTGACCCAACAGGGTCCAAAGGTTGGGTTAAAACCTGTGGGCAGACGCATTACTCCACTGAATACTTCTTAAAGAGCACAAAGATGGCAATCGAGCCCTTTCCTGGCTGTACCGTTCCTGGTGGGGTCGGAAATCTGCTGCAGGTCAAGGAAGTGTGTGGCAAGAGCGATATCCCCCATCTTGGCGTCATCAAGTATCTGAACTCTGATTCGCTGGGCCAGGGGCGGAAACTGCTCGATGAAGGAAATCTCCTCGTTCCACACTGGGCAGCTGGTGGCGTAAGCAACGGCTGTCTCGCCCTGACAGGAAACGGTACACTTTGAACCAGAGGTTCTAGACCCGAATACCCCATCTTGTGCTCATGCACCTTCTGTCCACCAAATGTGACTTGGACGTAAGGATCAATGAAGACCGTTCGATCTGTGACCTTGGACATTTTGGCCATCAATCCTGCATCCATAGTAGGCAGGCCCTCTGCCCTGTAGACCCGTACCCGAAATCGAGCCCATGGACGCTCAGAGGGCATACCGCGAGGCAGCATCAAATTCCTGTTGGGAACACATTCAATACAATCTTTCAAAGGAACAGCATTCATTTTACCACCAACAATCCATATAGTAGATATGCTCCAATCAGATGGTGGCAATCGGAAGGAATATCAGAGAGAGGTTTGTCTTTGAAGGAGCCCTCAAAATGATCAAAATGAGGTTAAGAGGCAAAAAGCTGTTTTTTCAGGTATGCCTCCTCGAGAATTTCGGGGAGTTTACTCATGATAAACAAAAAATATTCTGGTCAGACGTGTTTGTCTTTAAAGGATGTTAGAAAATAACAAAAATTATCTTAAAATCACGGCTTTCAGCCAAAATAATAGACTTCCTGTGTCTTTTGATGCATGACATTTTTCTTGTGTCCATTTGTTTACCTACGGGAACGAAACACATTTTCAAACTCCCGCTGCCTTACGGTCACATCCAGCCATAGCAAAGACTTCAGGAGTACACGTCGAGGAAAAATCCAGAGTCGGAGTCACTAAGGTACTTCGCAATTGTATTCAGCTCCGTCCCGGCAGCTCCTGCAACAACACTGGTCCCAAATCGTAGCAACTTAGTCGTTCCTCTGGTCCCATCAGTGTCGTGGAGAGGGGCGACGTGCGTCATGGGCGACAACTTGTCCTCCATACTACACCCCAGAGGCTTACATCCGACAACACCACACCGCGCTCACTTGGACGGCCCTCATCAAGTCCTCCACCGGGGATGTAATCATATTCAGAGGGCAGTAGATGGAAAGATGGGCGTCTACCACGGCCGACTCAGATGGTTTGGCCAGGTCCTCCGAATGCAAGAAGGCCTCATCATTCTCAGTGGAATTGGCTTTGTGGCTGAACTTGGAAAAAACTGTGGTTGGGCAAGTTTGACTTTCATAGGGCTCTGGAAATGACCAAAAGGACACAACAATGACTGCTTCAAGGCAAAATGGCAGACTTCCTGTGTCTTTTCAGGCATGGCTTTTTGAGACTTTTTCTGGGTCTACTCATGGACCAGATTTCTAGTTGAGAAGTGAAACTAGCATCAAGGTTTGAATGTTCCTCCTAAAATTCCAAGGGTTACATTTAAACACGTTTCAAAAAAATGCGTATGAACTGACTTGTCGATGTCATCGTTGGCGTTGGGCGTGGCGAGCGGCAGGCTGGGGGCGTTCAGAGCTTCCCCCTTCATCAGCACGCTGAGGCTGGCTTTCACGTAGCCCTTGACACCCGATCGGGTGTCGGCGGGGTCGGTGAGCGGTGCCCACTTCTGGTAGAAGCGGTGGTCTGCAAAGCAGTTCAGTGGTCATCCAGGATCTGAGGGGGCGCTGAAGCCTTTTGAATGATACCTGGCTCCCGGAACACAGTGGCGATGTCAATCTTGAAGGTTCCCACGTGGCTCATCAGGAACGCCAGAGTGCGACGGTGGTAGACCTGCAAAGTGGGACAGTTTGAGGCGGTTTTGGTGGTCTGTCGCTATGGAAACAAAAAAAAACCCGATTAAGGTGGAACTGACCTTGATCTCAATGACCTTATCAAAGAGGATCTCTGGAGTCTCATGGAACTCAAACTGGAAGTTCTGGAACAGGAATTCAACACAAGTCTGATAATTCACCGTCCGCTAGGTGGTTTTGTTGTGTTCTGACGTCTTTTAGTGTACGGTCTTTAAAATTTATTTCAATGTTTTCTGCATGGTTTTAAAAGGTGTTTTGTTGTCATAAAATTTGTTTCATTGGCTTCTACTGTGGGGCTATACGGTCTAAAAGCCTTTCATTGTCTTTTTCTATTGGGTTTTCGTCTCTTTCAAGGTGTTTCACATTCTTCAACTGGATTTTATTAACTCCTCTCATGTCTTATAAGTTGCTTTATTATCTGAAAATGTGATCCAATGTCTTCTAGCATTGTGTTTTATTGTCTACTAACGTGTTTTATTGTTTTCTGAAATGGGCTTTTATTGACCCTTCTTTTGTTTCAGTCTTAAAATGTGTTTTAATGGCTTCCACTGTTGGTGCGTTTTATTTTACGAGGTGTTTTATCACCTTAATTGTGTGTTTTATTGTATTCTAGTATGGAGTTTTACTGTCTTGAAGTGTGTTTTATTGTTTTCAACCGTGAGATTTTGTCTCATAGGTGATTGATGATCTTGTACTGGGTCCTATTGCACATTGTTGTCAAATTAGGCATTTTATTGCCTCAAAATATTTTATGTTCCACTGCAATGTCCTTTATCGGTCTTCAATTTTGCGGTGGTATGGTTTTATAAGGGCTTTTACTGGTTGATATTTTTATAGTCTTGTCCTGTGGGGTTTTTCGACGTCAAAGTGTGTTCAATGATGTCCAAATGTGTCATCAACTTTGAGCTATTATTATATTAGTCTTTGCGGTCTCTGCCTTTGCATACTTCGTTGTAAAAGGGACAGTTGGTGGACTTTTGAGTGGCCGTGTGTTTTTTCTGCTCTCCGACTCGGATGAAGACTGCCGGGTTGATGTTGATGCCCACCAGTTTCTGAGCTTCCAGGATGTTGACGTTCACCTGCAATTAGCCAATCAGATACGGTCACTGCTCCGGATGCTGCCCCCAGGTTTCCTGGAATTCTTCAAAGCATGACCCGAGCAGGTTTATTTATTCCTTGTCACATGTAGACTTTTTGGAACTAAGTTCAAACAATAGTATATGGTTCCTGGCCCTCTCGGAGTTTGTACTACCCCCTTTAGCAAGATCTTCTTTTGCCCTGATGAATTACTTACCCAGTAGTTCACATTGAAAGGTTTCTTGGGCTTTTTGAGATTCTGTACTAGTCCCATAGTAGGGTCTTGTTTCACCTCTGATACATTATCTTACAACTCAATTCAAGGCTTATAGCTCCAAAAGATGACCCCTTTAGCAAGGTTTTCTTGTAGGCTCAATAAATAACCACGGAACTAAATTCAGCCAAGTTTCCAGGACCTTTTGAACATACTATCGCCCTAGCAGGTTCGTCTTTTCAGGAACAATAATTTACCCTGGAATTTGCTTTGTCCCAATTTCATTAGCAAAAGAGACAAAATTCAGACAAATTCAAACCTGGACCTTTCAAAAGAATTACTCCTCGCAGGTTTTTGTAGTTCTTACCTGGAAACTTTGAACTTTAGGCGTGGCTGCAGCAACATGCCGGGACAGTGGTCTGGAACGGCTACACACACAAACACACACTCAAATAATGCCCCTTTATTTTTCTATCAGTGCCACCAATGTATAATGACAGGCAGAACAACTCAATGTTGTTCCGGAAGGCACATAATAACTCTGTATCCATGTTAAAAAATATACAGTAATGCCACCTCAGTTCTCGAACATCTCCGTTTTCGAACGAAAATTTCAAGATCTTTTTTGCTCCTGTTTTCGAACGAAAATCGGTACTCCAACGCCCCCACAAAACCCGGAAATAACATATTGCGCACGGCCAGACCAGCTGACCCACGACGCGCTTTGTTGTGAATTCCCACGCCGCCAAAAAACCCGGAAATAACATAGTGCGTACGGCGCAAGCGGCTGATCCACCCACAACGCGTTTTGTTGTTTGTTCGAACGCACCTCAAAAAAAAAATGGAAATGACATAATGCACGCGGCGCAACCAGTGAACTTTAAGGACTCTGTACACAGACGTGTCCCGGTAGTGACTGTTGTTTTTCTTCTTATCGAGGACTACGGTATTAACCCCCGATCATGGCTCCAAAGAAAGCAAGTTGCGTCTTTAAAGTTATTCTGCACTTTTCTTAATAAAAAAAGTTTACAAGGCTGGGGGCCCCAAGTCGCTACAGATATTACGTATTCTACTACTATTGCATACATTTTAAGCAAAAAATAAATATATTTCTTAAAATATTTTATTATATAAATTATTAAACTATATATGTATTTCTACTATGCAGTTTATTGTCAGCAAAAGCTAAAACAAAATGCTTTAAAAACCCCAATTTTTTTAGACTTGGAACGCATTATTTCTTTTTCCATTCATAGTAATGGGAAACATCAATTTGGTTTTCAAACACATCACTTCTCAAACCTTTTTCTGGAACGGATTGTGGTGGAGAACCGAGGCGTCACTGTACTTAATGGGATAAACAAACTTCGCCCCATCGGGAGGAGATCTCGGGGACCACCCAGGATATGCTGCTAAAGCTGCAGCCCCCCCCCGTGACCCCAACTCGGATATGAAGAGGAAAATGGATGGATACACAAAAATACATATATAAACACAAGGAGAATGAAGGTGAGTTATGAACTTGGTCACCAAATGGCTAAAACGGATCAATCAAGGCACCACTGGACTGATTTACTGTTACTGACCAAAGGGGACCGTCGTACAGTACATGGTGAACCGACCTCATCAAAGGAGTGAAGACGATGTCGCAGGCCTCCAAGTCCAGCAGGTCGTCCAGGTCGTCGTCGTCGTAGTCGTCGCCGTAGTCGCCTTGCTCCTGGACGAGTCTGCGTCCCAGATACCGAGCCTCCCTCTCCAGTTGCCTCTCGGGCCGACTCAGCGTCTGAGGGCTTGGGGGGCACACCGCGATGCTTTTGTCCACACTCGGAAGCGACGAGCGTTCACTCGCGTGACTGTGACGTGACGTCACTCTCACCTCTCGTCATCTTCAAAGGCTTCATTCTGCAAGCCCTGCGATGATCTGAACAGCGCAAATCCAAAACTAGCCAACAAATGAACCTTAATCAAAAACTTTGTAGCCCAACAATAAAGAAATCAACCAACCAACGAACTTGGCGGAGGTAACGAAGAATCCGTCAAGAAATTTGGGTTAAAGCTGGGACGTCAAACTTATTTTTGTCAAAGGTCAAAATGTAATTATGGTTCCCCTCAGTGGGCCGTTATCGCTGTAAAAATTGAAATGCAGCGTCACCTATGACACCTTTATTATTGCTTATTCACAAAAACACTGATGGATAACGACTTTTTAAATTTGAACTCAATCACAACAATTTTTTCAACTATTGTTCAGTTAACTTTAAAAAGTGCTTCGATAACTAAATAAATGCCTTCAATCTGTCGACGTTAACAAAAGTGAAGACAATTTTTAATCTTGAAACAGATTTTAGCAAGAAACCTGAAATTGATGCACCTGATTTATGATTTACTTTTGCGGGCCACATAAAATGACCTCTCTGGCCACATCTGCCCCCCCGGCCTTGACTTTGACACCTATTCGTTAATGTGTCGTTTGTTCCGAGATGATGCTTTGGCACGAGTAAGCGAGCGCATCCAGGATGTAAGCCACGTGGCGAGGAAATTTGAATTCTGCCCTGCGACAAGTGACCTCACAAACGTTCATCCAATGACAGGCTTTCTGCTTTTTTTTTTAAAATTATTATTATTTTGAATTTAAAACCGACTTCTTACCCGCCGTCGTCCTCTACTCTGATGAAGTCCTGCCCGTCCCACCCTCCTGCAGCGCCCTCCACCGGATGGTAGTGCACGTCCAATTCCACGTAGATCTGCGCGCCACAGACCACATCGTGACCACAGATGCGCATATGCACACACACACACACACACACACACACACACACACACACACACTCACGTCAGTCAGGAGATGGTTGCCGTCGGTGAGTGGTTCCCGTAGCAACAGCCTCCCCGATGTAACGATGTGCTGGAGGCCCACAACCAGCTTACCTAGGAGTCTACACAAACACACACGTGAACACACAAACACACACAGTGTGAACGGTGTTGAGTGTGTTATTTGCCGAAACCACAAATTAACGAAACATCTAAATCCCTAAAAAATTAAACAACTAACTTATGAAACAATGAACAAACGCCAATAAAGAACGAACTGAACAATCAACAATTTAACAACATGCTAACCAAACAGTGACTAAAGAAAACAAACTAAATAAAAAGATGAATGTTCAACTACAATCAAATAAACAACGCAACAAGTCAATCAAGTAACTCACTCACTCGCTCAGTACATAAATAAAATCCTTGTGAGGATAAGCAACCAAGGAAATGGATGGATGGATGGGCTACTTTTGGACTCAGAAATCAACTAGCGCTGATGTTTGGTAACACAAAAAGGCTTGCAATATTGCAAGATGGTCATTTATCCATCCATTCATTTTCTTTGCCGCTTATCCTCATGAGGGTCGCGGAGAGTGCCGGAGCCTATCCCAGCTGTCAAGGGGCAGGAGGTGGGGTACACCCTGAACTGGTTGCCAGCTAATCGCAGTTGTTGCATGTTTTTGGGATGTGGGAGGAAACCAGTGAGTCCAGAGGAAACCTACGCAGGCACAGGAAGAACATGCAAACCCCACACAGGCGGGTCCGGGATCGAACCCGGGACCTCAGAGCTGTGAGGCCAATGTTTTTACCAGCAGATCCACTGTGCCGCCATGATCATTTATGATATGACATTTTGGTACAGATTTTAATTAAAATCATGGAAGTTGATACAGGACGGCACAATGGTGCAGCTGTTAAAGCGTTGGCCTCACAGGTCTGAGGTCCAGGGTTAAATCCCAGACCCACCTGTGTAGAGTTTGCATGTTCTCCCCGTGCTTGCGTGGGTTTTCTCCGGGCACTCCGGTTTCCTCCCACATTCCAAAAACATTAATTGGATACTCTAAATTGCCTGTAAGTGTGATTGTGAGTGCGGCTGTTTGTCTCGATTTGCCCTGCGATCGGCTGGCGACCAATTCAGGGTCTACCCTGCCTCCTGCCCCGTTGACAGCTGGGATAGGCTCCGGCGCTCCCCGCGACCTTCGTGAGGATAAGCGGCGAAGAAAATGAATGGATGGATGGAAGTTGATACACATGATTTGCCTTTGCGGGCCTCATAAAATCATGGGGCGGGCCGGATCTGGCCCCCCGGGCCTTGAGTTTGACACCAATGTGCCAAGCGGTCCGTCCCTGTGCCACCAACAACTGAACTAAAGAAGTGACTGACATGATTGCGTGTGTGTGTCTTACCTGTTGGAGAAGACTTTACTGAAGTTGTAAACGGCGATGGTCAACACTTCATGTCGGATCACTTTGCCGTAGTGAGGCCAGCGGAAGGACTGCGCACGCACAAACACACACAAACGCACGTGGTCACGCCTGAAGAGTCAAATTGTAAAATTATTAAAATGATACAAGGTTGCATTCGGCTGACATTCAGGAAACTCTTGTTACATTCCGGATAGATTCCGATTACATTCTGGGTCAATTCCAGTTACATTCCAGATACACTCAAGACACACGCCAGATACTTTCTGGTACGTTCACGTTCATGTACGCACATTACGGAAACATTGTGGATACATTCTGGGACGGTCACATTCTGGATAAATTCCGAATCGACTCTGGAAACGGCCCAGATACTTTCCGTATCCTCGGCCAGTGCGCCGATGCGCTACTTTTAGACGAGGCTTTTCGGGATGTATCTCCGAGTACACAAGCAGTACAAGAACACCAACTCGCAGCACGTGTGTACTCAAGGAGTGGCTGCGCTACTGCATGTCTGCGCGTTTCTCATCACTTCCATGAAAACACTTTCAATCGGAAGCCCACAGAGAATTGGGACAATCCCGCTGGAAATCGCACACAGGACACCACGTCGTAGCTCGCCTGCGCTCTAATTGGACGGACCTCGTTGAAGACCGCCGCGCCCTCGCCGTGCACCACCCTGGTCTTCTGGGTGAATCCTGGAGGATGCGCACACGGGAAGAAAAAAAAAAAATCACCATAGCAACGGGAAAAAATACTTCAACAATGACGTTGTAGCGTTGCAAGAAGGAAGTCATATTTCTTTGTGGAAGAAATATTAAGGCATGGATTTCAAAGAAAACTTGTGTTGTCGGGGAAAAAAAGGTCTGATATTAACAAAAATGTCACAAGAATAGTCTGTTTTCCTTGATTAAAAAAAAAAAAGTTGTAATCCTTCAGCAATCATCACTTTTGAGAAAATTGTCATAATTTAGAAAATAAAAAGTTTTTAGTTGAGAATCTTTGAGAAACGACAGCCGGAGAATTAAAAATGATTTTTAACCACACCATCATTCATATAAATCAACAAATAACCATCTATTTTTGCTGTCTCCCACTGTGTGATTGCAAAATGGCTTCTACATCCTGCAGCTTCAGCTCACAGACCGATGGATGTAGCGTTATTCTCGGCCTACACAGCGCACCTGACTCTTAAGCCTCGGTACGCAGAAACTTTGAAACTTAGCACCGCGCTGCGTTATTGTGGTGCTAGCATTAGTGCACCTGGTTATAAGCCTCGGTACACAAAAAGAATTTAATGCTAGCGCCGCGTAACTCGGCTCATAACCAGGTGCACTAACGTTAGCACCATGCTAACGCTAGCACTGCGCTAATGCTAGCACGGCGCTAACGCTAGCACCGCGCTAGCGTTAAAGTTTCTGCGTACCGAGGCTTAAGAGCCAGGTGCGCTAACGCTAGTATGGCACTAACGCTAGCGTGGCACTAGCAGTAAACTCTGCGTACCGAGGCTCATAGGCAGGTGCGCTAACGCTATCGCCGCACTAATGCTAACGCTCAAGCCGCATCACAGCATAAACCGCAGGGTTGAAAGCGTGTGAAAAAAGTCGCGGCTTGTAGGCAGGAAATTACGGTAAATATGTGCCACCAGGATTTGAAATTAAAACGCCACTGAAAATTTTATGTTGTAAAATTTACATCGCTATTTCAAAGTGATCACATTTTCAATAGCTGTGTTTCAGTTTAACTTTTTAACGCTAACAAATTCGCCATCTAAAAAAAATTCAACCTTTAAAAATTTAAACGCAATATTTTCAGTCTCCTGAGATCCAACCGGCTACAATTCGCTGTCTGAAATTTAACGTGAAGTCACGTGACTAAGAAAGCGCAACTGGATTGGCTGGGTGTTGGGTTCTGACCTGAAATAACCCTGCCTTCTTAACACTGAATTTCACCCAGCGAATTGTGGCCAGTTGAATCTCTGGAGACTGAAAATATTGCGTTTTGAATTTTAAAGGTTGAATTTTTTTTACATTGCGAATTTGTTAACATTAAAAAGTTAAACTGAAATACAACTATTGAAAATGTGATCACTTTGAAATCACAAGGTGAATTTTACAACATCAAATTTTCTGTGGCATTTTTTTATTCAAACCCCAGTGGCACACATTTACTTCCATAACAGACCCCTCTGGGGTACTGCAATAACATAACCACACATTAACAGTAAAGAGAACTTGAGTGACGTTTGGAAAGAAATTTTAAAAAAGGATTCCTTGGACCATCTGTATTTGTGTTAGTTTTTCACACAAAAGGCAATTTGAGCAATGGGGGGAAATCAGATAGAAATCATCAAACTTCACTTGGAACAACACGGGATAACATTTTGGCACCAAAAGTGTGAAAAATATCCATTTAAAAGATTTTTTTTTCCTTCTCAGATCTGTTATTTTAAGAGGGAAATCTGGCGAGGCGTGTCTTTACCGTTACTGATGAAATTATATGAAAATGACCCATATTTATTTCCAACTGGGTCAGTTCTCCAAATACTTTTGTTACCTGTAAATTGCTGTAGGGTCCAAAAAAAAAAAAAAAAAAATACAGAAAAACAGTCTTGAATGCAAAATGTCAACAGCAGCAGAAGCTTGTTTCAACTTCCACCTTTTTTTGGGAGGGGGGGCCGTTTCTGCCATCTCTCTGTCGTCCCCCCCCCCCCCCTTTTTTTTAAACTGTGTTGACGACTAACCTCTGAAGGTGAGCTCCACTCTGCGTTGGGATCCTCCCGGCAGGTTGGAGACCTTCCTCACGGTCACGCTGATGGACATGACAAAGACGAGTGAGCCCCCCGACGAGAGAATCCCATCAGCGCGTCTGCAGGTGTCGACATCCCGACCGGCTGCGGTTTTGCGCCTTCCCCTCCGGGGTGGTCCCGTCCGACGTCGTTGGGCCAGCCGAAGATGCTCGACTGGCTTAACAAGTTTCCTCCTTTGACTACGTACATACGCCTGCAGTGCAAACAAGATGGCTTCCGCGGAAACCTCAGAAGTGGAACACAATCCGACGCGTCGTTGAGTCAAAGCGACCCGTTTGAACGCATTTTCCAAGACCCCCAACCAGGCACGTGCATAGATATTTTGGAGGCAGGTGCTCAAGGTGCCGGACTGCTGGACTTGGGTCCAGCTGTCAACGGGCAGGAGGCGGGGTACACCCTGGACTGCTTGCCAGCCAATCGCAGGGCAGGGAGACAGACAACAGTTGCACTCACAATCACATCTAGGGGCAATTCAGAGTCTCTAATGAATGCATGTTTTTGGGATGGCACAGGCAGGGTTAGGGATTGAACCCTGGACCCCAGAACTGTGAGGCCAATACTTTCCAGCTGCGCCACTGTGCCGCCATAGTAGTAATAATTCATCCATCCATCCATTTTCTTTGCCGCTTACCCTCACGATGGTCACGGGGAGTGCAGGAGCCTATCCCAGCTGTCAACGGGCAGGAGGCGGGGTACAATCTGAATTGGTTGCCAGCCAATCACAGGGCACATCGAGACAAAGAGCCACACCCACAATCACACCTGGGGGCAATTTAGAGTTTTCGGGATGTAGGAGGAAACCGGAGTGCCCGGAGAAAACCCACGCAGCCACGCGGAGAAAATGCAAATTCCACACAGGAGAGATTGAACCCTGGAACCCAGAACTGTGTGGCCAACGCATTCCACATGCGCCACCAGTAATAATAAAAGTCAAGATGAGGTATCAAAATCAGGGTTCAACTCAAGTCTGTTGCGATTACAAGTCGGGGTTTCGGTTTCGAGCTAGGATTAAACGTTCACGCGGCGTTGGAGTTTCCAATTAAAGTTTACAGACCGGTTGGGCCAAGCGAGGTCACATTTCAATCCAGATGTAAATTTTCAAGTTTCCTTTTAAACATAGACAGCACGGTGGACGACTTGCTCGAGCGTCTGTCTCACAGATCTGAGGACTGGGGTGCAAATCCCGCCGCCATGTTCTGTCCCTATGTCCCTACGTGGGTTTCCTCCGGGCCCTCCGGTTTCCTCCCACGTCGCAAAAAAATGCTCACTAGGTTAAGCGAAGACTCTAAATTGCCCATAGGTGTGATTGTGTGAGTGAATGGCTGTTTGTTGCTACGTGGCTTGTGAGTGGCTGGCGACCAATTCAGGGTGTAAACCGCCTCCCGACCGAAGATAGCTGGGATGGGCTCCAGCGCTCCCATGTGAACAACAACGGATGGATGGATTATGTAATGTACTCGTCATCTATAGAACTTTGGCCATTATTTAAATTAAAAAAATATGATCTTGAAAAAAATGATTTAAGAATGTATTCAATACATTTGAATAAACTTAAACATAGATGCAGATGGAAAGAAAATGTGGTAGTAAAACAACGACGTCATCGCGGTGCCCTCAGCGGGTTGCCATGGCAGCACTGACGTCAAAGCCCCTGCCGGGATGGTCGGAAACCCCTGACCGTCGTCGCTATGGATACTGGGTAGGAGGGGGCTGAGAGGAAGCGGAAGTGTCAGCGCAGGCGGAAGTGGTTCTGCCCTGAATCCCTTGACTGAATAGCGAGAGGAGGACGCCGAAGCTCGAGCCACAAAGCCTCATCGGTCACGCCACCAAATCGCGAACTCTCCTAGCTGACAAACGTGAGTCGACGCCATCATTGTTCCTCGCAGCTTCTCGGTTCGGTGCGACCCCCGAATTGCGGTTAGGGCCTGGCGGCAAGCAAGCGTTTATTTAGGCCGAGATCCGCAGGGGCTGTGTCCGGGCAAATATCGCAGCGGCGCCGGATACGGCTTGGCCGCGGTCCCGCTACAGCTACGCGCTTTCGTCCCCGCGCCCGATTGGGCGGTTTTCACTCGACGTTCGGGGATGGAGGGTGTCGCTTGACGTTCTAGGGCCGATTTTTTTTTTTTTTTTTCCCCCGCACAGCTTAGCCTCGCTGGCGCGTCGCATAGGTGTTGGCGTTCGTTCGGTTTCGCGTGTCGACGGAAGACAACATAGAAGCTTGCGCTCTGGCTGGTGGCGTAATCTATCCGTTCCGTGCTCGTGTAGCCCCGCCATGGCGTGGGCTATAACACACCCTCATTTCCCTGGAGTACCCCCGCCCCCCTCCCCCATCGCCCACCACCGCCCTGCTCCCCTTTCTCCGCGATTGTGCTTGCGGATTTGAGTAGGCTTCATTTCAACCGTAAAATATCCCACGGAAACCCCCCACGGCGGGGATGCGCGTCGCCGATATGTCTGATTTAATAATAATAAAAAAGGCGGCCTGCTGGAGTGGCTCGGCTCCCGCGGAACGAGCATCGGGGCTAGCGTGCTCGGCTAGCCTCCATCTTAAAATTCCACAGGGCAACGAGGGCGGAACTGCTAGCAGGCCGCGGCGAGGAACGCGTCCCCTGCGGGCGCAGTCTGCAGCCGCCGCGACGATTTTACATCCTCGGGCGACGGTTTTAGCCTGTTGTGTGGCAGAGTGCCGTGGAATGAAGCCGTGAAAGTCGGCAGTCTTCCCCGCAACTCGCCTAGCTTGGCCGCTAGCTGAGCGCGGTGGCTGGCTAGCCAAATCAGAACTTGGGTCGTTTGGAGCGAGGCCTCTTTCTAAAGAGCTGCCGGCATATTTTAATGCCTATAAAAAGACGGGGTTTTTTTGTGCCTTGGTGACTAAAACGGTTCAGATTGCATTCATTTTATTGGCGTGTAACTGACTAAACCCTCAATTTAAGCGAGATGCATAGATTGTTCAGAAATTTGAGAATATTTAATGACAGGCGCAAATTCTGAGCATTTGCTTGGACGTTTTCAATTACATTTTTCTAAATAATTGTCAAATTGTAGTTGTTGATTTATCAATCAACAAAATAGTTGTTGCTTGATCAATTGTGGTCTCCTGATTGATGACCAATAAAGATGATTCTAATTATCGAGTATGTTAACGGGACATGAGGAATTTGTCTCCGGTAGTTGGAGCTGCCAAAGTATGATATACACATTGAGTCGATTGACAGAGATTTTTTTTAAACTCACAATTAAGCAAAAAAAAAGATGCAGCAAATTTTTCTAAACAATTCCCAATGTGTAGTTGTTGATTTATCAACAAAATAGTTGTTGCTTAATCAGTTGTTCTCCTGATTGAACAATATTTAATGATTGATGACTAATCAACATAATTCTGAATATCAAGTATGTAAACGGCACATGAGGAATTTGTCTCCAGTAGTTGGATCTGCCTAAAGTACGACTTAAATGTTGAGGCCATGGACAGGGATTTTTTTTTTTTAACTCAGAATTATGCAAAAGATGCAGTCTTCTAGCATTTAGAGCACTTAGAATCCCCATTAGGGCGATAGTCCAGTGCAATGACAATCCTGCACAGGGTGTTAAGACTTTAAGGAATGTACGTAGTGACTAGTCGTGCAATAGTCTGGGATAAGGCGTACCAAAAAAAAATTGTGGTTCCGATTTCTCGACCGGCCATAACATTTTTACAGCGAGTAATAAGTACGTCAGGGGCGTGGTTCTCCACGGCCACATGCGCATTCGCGGTGCACCCCCGCGCAGCTGCGGAAGCAGAGTTAAGTCGGGTGTTTGACAGCAGCCGGCGACAGCGTGGCCGTGCGCCACTAACTCGTGCGCGGCGCTGCACGTCGTTGCGCCCGGATTACGTCGTGCATTTAAGTCTTTGTTTTTCACGCCACTTGCGTTCATGCGCAGCAGCTAGCCTAAGCGCCTTGCCCCATCTTGAAGCGTTACGGCGCAATATCAAGTCAGGTTACGGTTTCATGTTTTGCCATGTCTCATTTTGGACCAAGTCTTTTTTTTTGCCTTGTGATTTTTGGACCGTCGCCCTGTTGGACCGCCTTCCCGTGTATGTCCTCTGCCTGGCAATAAACCTTCGTAAAATCCACGCTTCCGTCAAGGCTTCCTGCGTCCGGGTCCTACCCTCCGCCTCGTTCGTGACAAAAATCAAGTTTTATTTATCATCTCCGCTCACATTCCGTTGTTTCGCAACGCGAGACGCCATCATGAATTTTGATGCCGTTATGCATGAGAGACCGTGAATTGACGAGAAAATGATGGCACCCTGTGCTGGAGACGGAGTACAAATATTTTGTTTAAAATGTAGGAAATCAGAACCACATTTTTTTTGGGGGGGGGGGTGTAATTGTGCAAATGTTGCAGATCCTCCTTGGTCGATTGTGCAAGTGGTGCAGATGCTGACTTTGGAATTCATTGTTAGGAGACACTTGAACATAAAATCATCAGCATTTCAGCCTCTTGACTGTAAATATTGTCAACTGTGGAAGGCAGAAGAGTTATCATTTTGAATGAATGTGAGATTTGGAGTCATTTTCTGACCTGTTATGGACTAAACTGAATCCCTATCAGATGTTTTTATCCGCATGTGACTTTGACAAAGTGTTTTTTTTTTTTTAATCTGATAAATTGAAAAATAATGGATAGTATGATGTCAAAATCATTGTTGTAACTGTCCAGCACAAAACGGTGAAAGACGCGTCAGTCAGGAGATGACAAGCGTCTCTGTTGAGCCTGTGCTGCGAGGTGTGACGATAACAACGGCACTTCCTGTTGGGGAGGGGGGCAATGCGCAAAGTGTAGCTCGTGCCTCACACACTCCGGAGGGATCCCTCGTTTCAACGGGCCAGGAGCCGCCGTGTCGTCATTGGCGACGCCCGGAAACTGCAGAAGGATGATGGCGACTTGCTTAACTTGTTCCCGTGTACAACCTTTGACCTCAATATACACCACCAGAGGGGAGTACATTTCGAACATGCCTGCAGATTTGTACATTGGGATCAAGATTTCGAGTGAAAGCGTCATACTGGAGTTATTTTAAGAGAGACTTAATATTTTCAGGAAAAAAAATAAAACACCTGCTTGAAGTTGCAAAATCTTCAAGTCAAGTCTTACATTGGTGGGGTTTTAACATTTATTTTTGGGGAAACGTTCGAAAAGTAAAGAAAATCTGCCAAAGGAAACTAGGAAGATGTATGCTAGTAAAATGAAATTACTAGGTAAGATTTTTTTTTTTTCCCCCCGATCTATGGCTGTCACGGACTTTTTTTTTTTTTCCCCCTGATTAATTGGATACGTGTCAAAAAAGTGTTGATTTGTTGTTTTCAAAAGTAAAAGCTGATGTTGATCTTTTTTGATTGATTGCAAAGATAACGAATGGGTCAGTTTCCACGGCAGAAATGAGAAATGATTCACTGTTGAGAGGCGGAAATGCTGAGGAGTCCATTTGCAATTCAACCACAAATGATCGAAATAGAAGCTGATAAATTTGATAATTATTTTTGCATCACTGCTGCACTGTAAAACTTCGCCGGCTGCACCCTCACTCTAAAGCTTTCGGTTTCAAAATGACTTCAACTATTGCGACCCACTTTTCGCGATGACCCAAAGGCGGCTGCGGACAGATTTTTGACGAAGGAAAATACCTGACGTTGTCGCAAGCGGCAGCTTCGTGCTGGATCGTGCCCGCCCCCGCCTTGATGCGTGCGTTGTCTTTGGCAGCCGCAAGATGGACAGGTCCGAAGAGGTGCAGAAAGCTAAGATGGCCGAGCAGGCCGAGCGCTACGACGACATGGCGGCTGCCATGAAGCTGGTGACTGAGCAGAACAAGGACCTAACCAACGAGGAGCGCAACCTGCTGTCCGTGGCCTACAAGAACGTGGTACGGCGCCCGCCACATTGCCCGGGGTGTCGCGCCGCTGCTGCCGTACGGCACCGTCTTGACTTCTTTTCGCCGGCAGGTGGGAGCCCGCCGCTCGTCCTGGCGCGTCATCTCCAGCATTGAGCAGAAGACTGAGGGCAACGAGAAGAAGCACCAGATGGCTCGCGACTACCGCCTCAAGATCGAGAAGGAGCTCCAGGAGATCTGCCTTGATGTGTTGGTATGTTAAAAAAAGAAAAAAGTTGTGATGTTGGGCTTTGGGGCAAAATTCCAGAATTTGCTAAAAAAGGCAGACATACATATATGAAAACAGTTTGAAACTGAACAGATTTCTGACACTCACCTGCACTTCTTATTGGCTGTTCGATTGTGATGTCAGCACCTGCCCTTATTATTTTGCAGAAATACAAACCTTACTGCACCAAGTTCTACTCATACGGTCGGCGCGTCACCAACGCGTAACAAACATGACCGTGATGTCACTTTTGAACATACAAGTCGCAGCCGCTTTCAAGAAATAAATCCACAAATCCAACACTTGTCCAGCATATGTGTACAGGAGCGAGAAAAGAGCAATGTTTAGCTTGATTTTACACAACTCCAGTACTATAATACTTTGCGCCAGATACAATAAGTGATTGTGAGTTTGCAGATGTTCCCTGCAATGTAACCAATTATAAGTTACTTTGTTGTGTGCTTGTTGCTATGGATATTATCACACGAAAAAGGAATGAATTCTTTTGACGTACTATTGTGCTGCTCGTGTCTCCTTTCAGAAACTCCTAGATGATTTCCTCATCCCCAACGCGAAGCCGGCAGAGAGCAAAGTGTTCTACCTCAAAATGAAAGGAGACTACTACAGATACCTGTCGGAGGTGGCGGCCGGCGACGATAAGAAGGGTGAGGTTTTCCCCCGGGGCGGCAGTCTGCGCCCCTGGCAAGATGTCGTCCCGTGACTTGTGGCGCTCGCGAGATAATGTCATGTTGTATGATGGCGACAAGATTTCCCAAAAAAGTGCCGAGTCCGATTGGAACGGCCGCTTCGAACCGAGGACGGAGCGGCAACATTTTTTAGAAACTCTGACAATGGAAGTCGTGGAGATGTGGAATTCTTTTGTGGGGATGGGGGGAAAAAAAGCACCTGTCGGGAATATTTTTGTGATATAGCCTATGAAAAAGAATCTGTTAAAGGCTTTGAAATTTCGGGTTAAACGCTCCCGACTTTTTTCCTTTCCCCGTTTTGTTTAATCTGCTACTCAGGAAATCGCTTCTCTGATTGGTTTACGAGTTTGAGTTAAAAATAATCCAACAATAAGCGCATATGGGCTGAAATTCCAAAGGCTTCTGTGTTAAAATTTACTTGGCCTAATATCTCAACTAGAACTTTATTATTGAGAAGGCGTCATGTACTTTAGTCATCAGTTGTTGTTTTTCCCTTCATGTTTTTGTTCTCTCTGAATTTAATAGCGCTTTGGGAGCGTGTCCCAATCCCCCCGTTTACAAAGTTTACTGCGACTTGCTACTTGTCACAAAATAATTTCCGGTAGTAAAATGGCCATTTGTCACAGAATGGCTACAAAATGAAATCATTTGTCGACTTCCATGAATTTTGGTAAAGTTCGTGCCAAAATTTCTAGTTATGTTACAAATGTCCTAGAACAAATGGACCTAAACGACCAAGATAACTTTCATTATTCTGAAAAATAGATTGTGGCGTGTGGACCCAAGAGAAACGCTTAGTATGCCATCACAGACTGTGACTAAAACAAATCACCGTAACTCCTGGCCTAAAGAGCGCACCTGATTATAAGGCTCACCCAGTACATTTGTAAAGGAAATACCATTTGGTACATACATAGGCCCCAGCTGTGTAAAAACCCCAAGTGCCCACATTGAAACCCACATTGAAAAATGAGATGTTTACAAAGAAACACGATACACAGAGAGTTTAACGCTAGTGCCACGCTAACAGGGATGGTTGAAGGGAAGAAAAAAACACTAGTAAAAAAAAAATCAGACACACGGTAGTAACATGCTAGCGCAATGCTAATAAGGCTGGAGCGGTAAAAGTCACTTCCTCGGCACATATATTCCACCGGTCTCTTACTTTTTTCGCCGGCGCGCCCCCTTGTGGCCGTTAAAATAAGTGCACAAATTAGCCGCATCACCGCAAAAACCGCAGCGTTGGAAGCATTGGGGGGGGGGGGGTCGCGGCTCATAGGGCGGAAATTACGGTAATCACGAGAGATTATTTTTGCTGTGTACGCGTCAAGTGGCGCATTGGGGCGCGTGGGCCAACATGTATCGGGTCACGTGATGCAATGCATGAGTTTAATGAGGCCTTTAGGCCCACTTCTTAATCCAAATCTAACTAAATCCACAAAAAAATTCTAAATATTGGGCCCAATTTATTTGGAAGCTGGCGTGAGGAGAGATGTCCACAAGTTATGGTGATGTTTGGGATATTAAGCGACGATCTTTTTCCTCTATCATGGGGTTGACACTGAGATAGAAACGTTTTCCAGGACAAATATTTGGAAAACTTAATAAAAAATGGTTTTGAGCCGCTTTAGCAGCACATCAATAGTGCGTACATACTGTGGGTAGAAGGGTTTCGTCGTAACGTCATAACAGCCCTCTGAGGGGTAAAAATCCCAATGCGACGAGCGAGGATAATGAATTTGAGAAGAGTTATAGGACATCTTCCAGAATTAAGATATCACCCCCACCGTGTTTGTCTTCAAGACACCGTGAGCAACTCGCAGAACGCGTACCAGTCCGCGTTTGAAATCAGCAAGACGGACATGCAGTCTACACATCCCATCCGACTCGGCCTGGCTCTCAACTTCTCCGTCTTTTACTACGAGATCCTCAACTCGCCGGACCAGGCCTGTTCTCTGGCCAAGCAGGTACCCGCCGCATGCGCGGCCATAACTGCAGCTGCGACACGCTGATTTCTACCTCCCTCCCCTGGCAGGCTTTCGACGAGGCCATCGCCGAGCTCGACAGCTTGAACGAGGAATCGTACAAAGACAGCACGCTGATCATGCAGCTACTAAGGGACAACCTGACTGTGAGTCGTCACTCTCACACTCACAAGCTTAGAAGAAAATCCGTTACTCGTTTTGATAAAGTTTGATCTCTGGTAACGATTATCACTAAGACTGCGGGTGGGAGTAGTGTACGTAAAGTAATAAAAATGACAATTCGATAAGCAGCCCACCCGTAAAGGATATTGAAGTGAAGAAAAGTGAAATACAGCCAGATATTAAAAAGGTAAGTAAGTAGAACAGAGAAATTAGATGTTTTTAAAAGATTACACACTTGAAAAAAGTTAAACTGTTGAATACATTTCATTAAGTAAATAAACAGTGGTGATTGCCAAGTTTAAAAATGTTTGTGTATGCATGATTAAAGTCAGAAGTTTACATAATGTGCAAAAACTTTTTTTTTTGTCTCACTGTCTGAAATCAAATCAGACTAACCCTCTCCCGTTTCAGTTCAGTCAGCTTCACCATTTAATTTTAAATGCCACAATCATGACAATTTCTTTAAAAATGTAATTTTCTTCTAGCACAAAAAGTACTATGTAAGAAGCCCGATTATGTCATGGCTTTGGTAGCTCCTGACAGGTTAACTGACGGCAACTCTGCTTCCTTGTTTGAAGTCATGGGAAAATCAAGAAATAGGCCAGGAAATCAGAGGGGGGGGGAAATCATGGAGCTCCACAAGTCTGGCTCATCCTTGGGTGCAATTTCCACATGCTTGAATGTGCCACATTTATCTGTTCAAACAATGACACGCAAGTATAAATATGGGAACGTCCACCCCGTCACACTGTTCAGGAAGGAGGAACAGTGTCCGTGTCCCTGAGAGCAATCAAAATCTGGGAATCACCCTGAGAATAAAAGCTAAAGACCTTGTGACGATGCTGGATGAAGCAGGACAGGAAGTGTCAATATTCACAGTGAACGAATCCTGCACCGTCATTGGCTGAAAGGGCCACTCGCCGAGAATGAAGCCATTACTCAAAAACAAAATGAACACTACAGTTTGCAAAAATAATACATCAAGACAAAGATCTTAACTTCTCGACCATACCAAGTGCGAAGCACGTTGTACGGATGTTTTGCTGCGGCAGGAACTGGAGCTCTTCATAAAATGGACGGCATCATGAAGAAATAACATTAAATTGAGATAGTAAGGTAACATCTGGAGGAACCAGCCAGGAAGCAAAATCCTGGGTGCAAATGGGTCTTCCAAATGATGATGACACTGCCAAAACAGTTCGACCTAGAAGAAATTCTTGAAATTTTAAATGAATTTTGGTGATCCCGACTGACTGGAAACGGGAGAGGTTTAGTCTGATTTGGCTTCAGACAGTGAGACCAAAAAAAACCCTGAAATGTTTATGCTCAACGTATGTCAACTTCTAGGTTCAAGCGCGATTAACGGCGACAAAATCTAACCCAAAAAAAAAAGTGAATATAGTTGTCAGTGTACCTATTCAAGTGTCCATGGGAGCTCGTACATGGGGCGGGAAGTGACTGACTGCCAACTTCCTGTTTCCTTCTCAGCTGTGGACATCAGAAAACCAGGGTGACGAGGTGGAGGCCGGCGAGGGCGAGAACTAGTACAGTGCACCCAACACCCCCAACCAATACCTTTGCCATCCAACCCCCGCTCTTCCTCCTCTTGTCTTCATGCACACAAATGTTCATTCCTTCTTCTTCTTCTGTGTAAGAGGCAGCAGCATGCCCCCCTTCCCCCCGAACCTGGCACTCCACAAGCTCCTTTAGAACCTTCTGGCCCGTCCTGTCTCCCTAGGAGGTTTTTTTTTTTTTTTCTTCTTTTAAAATCTATCACCATTTTCTTCCTACTTCCTTCTTCCTCCTCAACTTCCTATCGGCTTGTTAGTCCTGCCCACTGGCTGCTTTTATTCCACTTTAATCCCAACAACAAGAAGACAAGGTTATTAAACTGTTTATTTTCAACAACAATGCTCACGCCTTCTCTTTTTTTTTTTTTTTTCCCCCACTTGCACTCATCATGCTTGTTTGCTTTTAGACTCAAGAGGGTGCCAGACACCCAACAAAACACCCAAGTTCTGTTCTACACCAAACATACCAACTACAGCATTTTGGGTACTAAAACATCAAGACTCTAAAAGTTGAAGACAAAAAAACCATCACAATCCTAGACTTTACCGGAGCTCTTTAAAGTTTCCAGGAATAAAATAACCTGCCCACAAGAGGATTTAGGAATAAAAATACACCAAAAGTTAAGAACAAACAAAAAAAAAAAAAAAAATAACCCAAAGGCTCTACAAACATAACAGACCCTTAAGGTTTAGGAACATAAAGGATCAGATCTCAGAGGTTCCGGCAACTCTACAAAAGTTTCAGGAACTAAAATATGAGACTATCAAGGTTTGGGAAATTTCAAAAGACCCTGAAAGTTTTGGGGGGCAGGGGGATTCAGAATTTCAGATATTATTTCACGGATTTACATCTCAATGTTCAACTCAGGACAGAGCATGTTTTGTTTGAAGCCACCTGCTTTTTAAATGAGCAAAAACTGCCTTTTAGATTCATTCCATAAACAGTGCTTGTGTTTTAGATCTCACCAATGAAAACTCCATTTGCTGTTAAGCAAATATGAAAACCAGAGAACTATGGGAGAAAGGCAAAACATTTTGAACCTGAGAGAAGAGGGGCAAAATCAAAGAAATTGCACAATTATTGGGCAGAGCAAGAAAATACCGCTGTATTGGGGAACACACATCGAACGGGGTCTAGCAAATGTTTCTTAGAACAGTTGATTTTGTGAGAACTGAAGAAAGACCCTTTGGGGGCCCCATAGCTCAGTGGTTAAAGCATTGGTTTGGTCAACCAGCGGTCGTGAGTTTGTTTGTCACTGGGGCCTCCACTCCCCAAGAGGGCGTGTGTCAGGATGGGCACCCGGTGTAAAAACTGTGCCAAACAAATTTGAGCGGTCATCTGAGATGACACTGTGGCGACCCCTAACAGGACAAGCCGAAAGTGAGTGAAGAAAGAACCGAAGACTACACTCAGTGACATGGCAGGGAAGGTGTCACAATACTTCTATAGGCCATGCCACAAGATGCAAAGCACTCATCAGCAAAAAGAATCTGAAGTTCAGATTGGATTTTCATCCATCCATTATCTAACGCTTTTCCGGGTCAGGTCGCAGGGGAAGTAGCTTCAGCAGGGATACCCAGATTTCCCTTTCCCCAGCCACTTCCGGAGGGATCCCGAGGCGTTCCCAAGCCAGCAGAGAGCCATAGTCCGTCCCGCGTCTCCTGGGTCGTCCTCGGGGTCTCGTTCCGGTTGTTGCACATAAACGAGCCACAGCAGTTTTGAAACAAAGTTCTGGACTGGTGAGCCCAAGATGAACCTCTGGCAAAGTAACGGAGAGGCCAAAGTCTGGGGTTAGCGTTGGATCTGCTTTGGTTCCAAAACACACAAGCTCATCTGTGAAGCACGGTGGAGGTCAGGTCGTGGCTTGGGCTCGTGGGGCTGCTTCAGGAATGGCTTCGCTAATCTTGTCACTCACGATGGTAGTAAAAGGAGGAATTCTGGAATCTACAAAGAATTTGTTTGGCAGTATACAGAAAAGTGAATCCAAGGTAATCCAGAGAAACCTCATCCTGCAACAAGACAATGAGCCAAAAAAAAAAAAAAAAAAAACCACTGCCAATGCCAAGGACATCATCACAGTGGGAAAGTGGACTGGCCAGGTCAATCACCCGACCTTAACCCAAGAGAACATGCATCAACCTCCCGAGGACGAGACAAGGGAGAATCAACTAAGAACAAGCTGCAGTGAAGGTCTGGAAAAGCACAAGAATGGACATTGCGTGTTGTCAATGGGTCGCACGTTTGATGCACTTATTGCAGGTAATGGTTACAACACCAAATATTCAATGTTATTCACGTGAACTTTATTTCACTCGTGAAATCAATATTCCAGTACTTTTGCTGACTTTAAAAGCCCGTGGCTTCAGACAAAAGGTGCTGTCCTAAGTTGTTGAACAGATACTTAAATACCATGAAATAAGTTAAATTCCAACATTTCTTATTCACCATCCATCCATCTTCTACCGCTTCTCCGGGTCAAGTCGCGAGGGCAGTCGCTTTAACTTCATCCAGCGCTTCGGGGGGGGGGTCCTGAGGCGTTCCCAGGACAGCCGAGAGAGTCTCTCCAGCGTGTCCTAGGCCGTCCCTGGGGTCTCTTTCTGGTGGGACGTCCCCGGAACACCTCACCAGGGAGGCATCTGGATCAGATGCCCCCAGTCATCCCATCTGGCTCACCCCAATGCGAATGAGCACCTTTTGATCTGAAACCCAAATTTCTTCAGTGTACAACTAAAACAATTGATTTTGCTGTTCCAATACTTTTAGAGGGGACTGTCTTATGAAACCACAATTGAATTTAAGTTGTCCTAATACTGTGTCTGAAACAGTGTGTTCCTGACGCAATCTCTTATTAGTGATAATTGGACGATCCAGTCATATTTTGGTTTGTCGTGTCATATTTACATCCACTAACCCTGCAGCAGCCTCCCCCCCCCCCCCACTAACCTACTTTAAATCAAATAAAAAAAAATTGCTTGTGACTGTTTTATTGCTTGAATAAAACCACAAAATTATTTAAAAAAGAAAACATACCTCATGTTCCTCCCCCACCAAAAAGCCCACATGATGGTGGTGGTCACAGGCGATTTTTCTCTCCCCTTTGGTGTCGACGACAAAGACCCAAAAATTTACATTTGTCAAATACTTTTTTTTTTTATATCAGGTCTTGAAATGGGATTTGTCTTACCAACACACACACACACTAACTACATTACCACAATCATGAATTAATTCCAAAATGAGTAAGTTTGAAGATGGCCACTGCCGCCAAGATTGCTTCTGCGGGCCAATCGGAAGGCTCTTTTTTTAGTCCGGTGGGAGACAAAAAACGCCAAAGAAGCAAGCATTTTGCGTGAAAACGGCTCTCACGTTTATGAGTTAGGAATATCCAAAATTGAAGATGGGGTTAGAAGAATGATGAAGTGATCACAGGCAACAATCTCAAACATGCCATGAAAGTGACCTTAGAAGGGATTTTAGACATGCCGAGATGAAGACATGGGTCAACTATATTGCGAAAAGGAGACCAAAACATTAAATGAGACGGTTGAAGAGGCAAAGAAAGCGAACCCAAAGGAAAGCAAGGATGAGATTAGAGGAGTGATGGAGGGATCAATGACAAAAAACAAAACAAGCAATCAAGGAAACCATGAAAGACAGCGATAGGAAAAAATGGATCCATGACCTCGAGCTCAAAGACACGACAAAGATGTCACCAGCATAGAACTGAATGAATAGACCAATGACATAAGACACCAGTGACCTTGACACACGACCAATGAATAAGAAATCACAAAAAAAAAAAAAAAAAAAAGTGAAAGGAGTGACACGACCAAAACGGTACAACAAAGACAAAACTGAACAGGGACCAATCAAAGGCATGGTTGATGAAATGAGACCCCCAAAAAAAAAAAAACGATCAAAAGTGACTAATGAAAAACATCAAAGAGCCCCCGTGATGAAGGTTGCAGGCACTTGGGTCAAAAAAGATGGGCGACTGCGTCATGATTGGTTGTCTTTGTGGACTTAACTCCGCCTCCTTTTTGTTCCTGAACAACCGTGCGCCAGGTGCTCACTTCTTCCTGGTCTTTGACTTCTTCTTCTTCTCCTGTGAAGGTGGCGGTGGTTGTTGTTTCTGTTGTAGTTGTACTTCCTGGAGCAGCTTGATTGCGGCTGTGTTGTTTGGCTCCACCTCCAGGAGCTTGTTGAGGTCTCGGACGCAACTTTTCATGTCCTAGGGGGAATAAGAAGATGGAAACTGCTACATGAGCATAGCTAAATATGACAAAGGAAGGAAGTAGGTAGATAACTGGATAAATAAGAATGGAAGCTTCCTACAAAGGTAAGTTGAGTGGCTACCTAGTTAAGTAGGTATGTAGATAAGCTAGCTAGTCAAGTCAAGAAGTAGGTAGCTAGCTCAGAAGGTAAATAGTAGATAGGTTGACAGGTAAAAATCAAGTTGCTATCTAGGTCAGTACATAAGCTGCTCAGTAAGTAAGTTGGTAGGGAAGCGGTCACCTTGAGTTCCTTTTGCGCCAGCGCCCGTCGGTAGAGTGCCTTGATGTTTGTGCCATCGATGGCGAGCGCTGCATCACAATCAGAGGCTGCATCGTGGTAGCGCTTCAGTGCCAGGAAGCACAATGCCCTGACCCCACAGACAAGTTAGCATTGATGCTACGGCAACAGAGGCACCTTGTTTACCTACCGGTTGGTGAAAGTGGCGGCCTCTCTGCCGTGGTGGAGGATGCTCAGTGTATATTTGTCGGCGGCCTGGGCGTGCTCCCCTTTCTTGACCAACGCGTTTCCCTCCTCCTTGAGCAACTTGGCTCGCTGTACGTCCTGGCCCAGTGGATTGTGGTTCTGCGCTACACCGTTGTGTTGCGGCGGTGCAGTAGGGGCAGTTTGTCTGAGCTTCTCCCGGACAGCTAGAGGCACGACGGGGATGGTCGGGAGCTTCTCTCGCCACATCGGGCCATCTGCTTCCGTCAGTGCTTTTGTCATCCTACGTATGAAACCATAAATTGATAGGTAAGGACAGAAATATGTAAATTAGGTAGCAGGCTAGTTGGGTAACTAGCTACTTCATAGAGTAGCAGACAAGCATGTGGAGTGTTTATTTCCGGTGGATGGAGACGAAGCACAGTATCGTGAAATAATGCGAGACCACTGCCTAAAAGGTTTGTTGCCTATGGATACAAGAAAATAGCATGGGCACAATTGTGTACACACTACAAAACTACCCTTTTCACAGAGTCAGAAAGGCATGCATTTTTTGTGCCTTAATAAACATAAGTGTCATTTGAAAACTGCATTTTCTATTTCCTTGGGTTGTCTGAGTGATTAAAATTGGTTTGATTTGAAACCTTTGTAAAAAAAAAAAAAAAAAAAAAAAAAAAAAAAAAAGCAGGGGGTGTAAATACTTTTTCACGGTACTGTTTGCATGAACAATGTATCCAACAAGTCATGAAATATGTGCTCTATTTTGACAATATATTAAATCCTCTCATTTAAAAGTGTTTTGATAAGATTTTTATTGACAATTACGAATTTTCAGGGGCGCTGCCATTTTCGCAAGTCACAAGACCTACGTGGGCACCGGATGTGACGTGTTACGTGCCACAAAAAAGGCTCGATTACATGGGACACCATTTATGGCCAGCGCTGATTTCTCGTATTTATCCTCATCTGATGAAGATATAGCAATGTCGGTTGATCGGGAAAACGGAGGAATACTTTCATACAGATTTGAACCTGTGGCTGTAAATAATGTTGAATATTTGGATGGTTCTTCGGGCGGAATGAGACCGAGTCTGACTACTCGGAGGCCTACGCATGACATAAGAGCGTAAACAAAGGCCCCCGGCAGCTGCGGATGGTTCTTCGGACGGGAATGACGCAGGAGTATGACAAGCGAGCTTCGGCGGCCGGGGAGGCCGTTAGCCGAGCTTTGGGGAGCTCGCTCGTCAGACTCCTGCGTCATTTCTGTCGGAAGAACCATGTGTGGTTCCACTGGACAACTGGTTTTCCCCTTTAACCACCGCTTGGGTGTGACTGTGGAGTGAATGAATAAATTAGTTCTGTTGAGAAGCATCTGAATAACATGAAAATCGTTATGAGCGGGCTGGGTTATTGTGATGGCTACTCACGTTATGTACCTGCTTGTAATTATTAGCACTGTTGATCCATACAGGTTTTAAAATTGGGATTAATGGCATGACTTCTATATTTAACTCCCGATGGGATTGAAAGGGTTTTTTTTTGTTTTTTGGCCGCCAGCGGCTATGAGATTAAAAGTCCAACAAAAACTTTTTTTTGGAACAAACTGGCTAAAACATGGAAATTCTTGATATAGTGCACTCAGGTTTAGGAATGCACAGATATCTCCAATGTATAGAATAAGAAAACATTACTTTCTGCGGCGTAGAAGATTAAGAATCTACCTCTGTTGCCCATAGAAGACAGGTTTAGATTTTGGTGCCCTCAAAGGAGGATGCAGCGCGCCACACATGAACACTATATACATATTTGTAAATTTATCATCAAAATTGGCCACCTGCAAAGGTCCTCCTTTTCCGAGTTCTGTCAGTGGATCATCAATGGTCCACCAACACAAGAACTTCCTGGCAGAAATTTGGTATCGACCCACTTTTGTACAATTCTTCATTTTAACCCCAAATTTGTAAGTAAGGCAGCTCTTACCGGTTTGCTCCGTCATGCGCTGCCACAATGTGCGCATCCAGCTGCAGAACGGTCTTGTAGTCCACGTAGGCCTGCCGGTAACGCTCCTGAGCCTCTGAGGCGGCGGCCCGGCGCAGCAATGACTTCACGTTGAACGGTACCAATTCCAGAGAACTGGCAAAGGACGGATAGAAAAAAAAAAAGGGCGGGGGGTGGGGAAGAAACGTTTGTCATCTCACATGCTCAAAATATACTTAAACGACATTTTTTTTTTAATTTGACATCATTTGTCAAACTTTGGCAGCTTGCGATCATAGGATTTCCTCCTCTGCAGAGCGCCATTGTATCATTTTTAATTTTTTTTTTTCCAGCTATTCCCCTCAAATGCTATACAACTGTAATGTAAATGCTAATAACCTTTCATCCAAGATATTTATTATTCTACATTTCAATGCCACTGTTCAATATTTGAGAATTTATATAATTGCTTTTAAAAAGGATGTACTAGAATAATGCTTTAATACACAGGTGTCAAACTCAAGGCCCGGGGCCAGATAAGGCCCACCGCATGATTTTATATGGGCCGTGAGGGGATATCAACTTCCATCATTTGTGTTAAAATCTGTACCAAAATTTTTAATTGTCACATCATAAATGACGAGATACTGTAAGCATTATTGTGTGCCCGAACGTCAGCAATAGTTCAGAAACCCATTATGATTTCTGATTCCCAAACTAGCTCATAAATTTAATGTGTAAATATGATGAGGCGAAAGATTTTCCATAGATTTATAACATAACAGCCCTCTGTGGTAAACGATAACTACAAAGTGGCCCGTGACACAAATGAGTTTGACACTCCGGCGTTAATATTACTTGATAATGATTAACAACCATCTATTTTCTGAGCAGCTTATCCTCACAAGAGTCGCGGGAGTGCTGGAGTCCATTGAGCTGTAAGTATGATGAAATAAAAGCTGGAATTCTGAGCCAAATCTCTTCAGTATACAACAAAAACAGGACTTGAACTTGCCGTTCCGATACTTCAAGAGGAGACTGAAGCAAGGTAAGTTCCTAGCTTGCTATGCTGATTATCACAAATTTTATTTATAACCCTATTCCTTTTGTAAAATCTGCATCAAGAAGTACCAGTAACCAATTAAGTAACTAGTTACCTACGTAGGTTGGTAAGTAGTCGGGCAACTAATCAAGTAGGCCAGTAGGTAAGTAGTTTGGTAAGTTGCTAAGTACAATAGTAAATAGGCACGTAAAATGATAGGTTACTAGCAAGGGAGGTTGGTAAGTAGGTAATAGCCAAATATAGCAGTGGGTAACTACATAGGGACAAATTTAAGCAAATACACGTGCATCTCAAAATATAAGAAAACCATTTAAGTTCTAATTAAAATTAACATAGGAGGAGCTTGGTTATGACGCCGCGTCATATAATAAATCGTCATAAAAATAAACTGACGTGTTGCAGTCCTTCAAACATTCTGCGCAATTTCCTTCTTTGAGGTAGCTGGCGGCACGGTTGGAGTGCAACACGCTCAAATCCTCCACATTCTTCGGATCTGCAGGCACAAACATGACATCTTGGGATCAAAGAATATTTACTCATTTCTATACTCATATGGCACATAAAAATTTAAAAAAAAAAATCGAGTCTATGTAACGATGTGATCTGGTATATGCGCAAACTACTTCCACATTCGCCAAACCAGGTAAACACAATGAGGATGGGGAGTGTTTAAAAGCCTCGCTGTAATGTGTTTTAAAGCCTCAAAAGTATTTTTAGTCAAAATGGCTGTCGTACAAGAGTGGCTCTGACTACCACAGACAAATTCCCTGGTGTGTTCTTAAGATAATTGGCAAATAGAGGATTCTAATATACACGAGGTCTATTAATTCGGTTCCACTTTGGTCACATGGCATATACAGTCGTGCCTTAGGTATGTAGCTACCTGGGAATTTGAATAAGGAAATATGTCATTCATGAACTCTGCCTAGCAATAAATGTGTACTGCCTTCATGATACCTGGGAAAAATTGAAAGTTTTAAAAGTTGGGTGTAAAAAGCAGAAATATCCCAAACAAGACAATAGTTATGAAATGTATGATTACATTGGTTCATTGATCGTATTAAAAGTTCAAATATAGTATAAATGTAATGAAATACATGTGCACATAGACTCACTAGTCTTATGTAGCTCGCCGATGGCTTGACTGTAGTAGCGGGTGGCGTCTCCGTACTGGCCCGCTTTGAAGCATTCGTTGCCGGCTTGCTTCAGCTCGGCCCAAGGCTTCACTTTGGTTTTCTGTGTCATTCTTGCTTTCCTGTTTTTCGGACAAGGTAAAACTCAGCAGACTTGACAACCACCACAATTTATTGCAGCACACGCTCAGAATAACGTTGTCGACACTGAAGATTCTAGAATGCAGATATATTCAGGGACATTAAACAGAATGGTGCCGACTAATCACTGGAACATGACTCGCTGGTCAGAATAAAACATTGCCCTCATTGATTGTAAGGGGGGGGGGCTCTTATGAAACCAACTAGTTGTAATTTCCTCGGGCTGAAAAATGAAATAAAACAGAACACTTGACTTAAAATGAGTAGCTTCGCTGCTATGTCACGCTAGCCCCTACAAGCATTTTCTTATGGGAGCCTAGCCAAGCGCTCAGCTAACGAACCGGTAAACGACCACAGGAAGCTAAGCTAACCGGTACAATTCCGTTTGAGAGCTAAAATTACGAAACGTGTAAACGAAGGCAGAAAGGTAGGCTAACCGGCACGCTTCCATGCGAGAGCTAAGCTAACAGTCATGTAAGTGGACGCAGGAAGCTAAGCTAACCGGCACACTTCCATGCGAGAGCTAAGCTAACAGTCATGTAAGGGAACACAGGAAGCTAAGCTAACCGACACATTTCCATGTAAGAGCTAAGCTAACACGGTCATGTAAGTGAACGCAGGAAGCTAAGCTAACCGGCAGGCTTCCGGTTCATGAGCTAAGACGGGAGCTCGCACCGGGGGGTGGGTGTTAGAAGAAAGCTCGTATCACTTACCGGCTTCGGGGCAACAAGTGGCGGCTTCGGCGAGAAACGTTCGGCCCGGGCGGCACGTACCCTTTTAAAATTTCCTTAAACCGTGGACGTAAATGACACAGTCATTCCTCAGAAGGCCCAGTTTTTTTCCTCTCTCTTGGTTGTCAACCTTCTGGTCGTACTGAAGGTGTTAGTGCGAAATGCGGCGGAGGGGGCGTAGTGTCGGATGACGACAGTAGTGGCCAGGAACGAAGGGGCGTGGTTTGCCTCACGCTGCATTCAAGATCACTGGGGAATTGACACAACACTTGCTTTGTTAAAGTCAACAAATTATGAAAAAATTACTTTTTGTATGTTTGGATGTATATAGTTTTGAGTGCCTGCTCCCCCACCTTACATGACCGTGAACGATCTCCTTGGATTTGTCGACTTTCAGAGTCATGTTCGTATCCAACAGCGGGTTGCCCAGCGAATACATTAAAGTACAATTTTCCGTTATTTTATGTGTTTATTTTGGGTGGGAGTGGCGGTTTGGGGGTGCATTCACGAGTTAATCGACCACACCTTCCCCATCTCGTCGTAGAATGGACCTTTCCTACCTGTGAATCACTCGTACAATAATCGTCAATCAGATTGCCGCATTGTCTTGACCCCTGGTTTGACACGCCCACATTGCCCCACAAGCAATGCTGGTTGTCAGTAGCGTGCGCTTGGAAAAGTTAATGTTATGAAGAAAATGGTCCTCAGATGCGCTTGGGGAACGTGCTATTCTGATGAAAGATATCCTGCTAGGTTACGAGGGGCCCGGTTGATTCATTTTGCAAAGCCTAAAACACAGTTGACGAAGTGTTTATGATGGATTAAGGTTTGCAGAAGAGCGCATGTACAACTAAATGTGAACGATATCAACAAACACAAGGCTGTACGTTCGAAGGTAAGTGAGGTTAAAGTATCTTCTCTGAGTTTGATACTCAGTACTCTCCCTGCTTTACATGCGCATTCATTCCACTATTTTATCCTTTTGGATTTCAATATGAAGTTTGTGAAGCGTCAAACTTTTTTTGCATCCATCATCAACGTTTCGCTGTAACTCTGACATTGCGTCCTGCTCCGTCCAAAATCTTAATTCCGTGTACGTATCTTCGGGTGAAATAGTTGAGACCTCTCTGTAGAACTCTCTTAGACAAGTCTGACGCATTTGGCAAAAAACATACCACAGTAATATCTGGAATACGCATTAGAGAATCGACTTCTAACCTGTTCTGTTCAGTCGCCATTTTGGAAGCATGTGGGAGATGGCAACTCTAGCTAAAGGGGGGCGGAGCTTAAGATCGCCAGCCGGAAAGGTCCGTTGAATTGACCCCTCCGTGGATATTGCGCAATCCGCGTCACTGACCAATCAGAGGCCAGAGATCTGCATAAACCAAAGCCCGTTTTTGCTCCCGCCATTTTCTCAGACAACATTCCATGGTCCAGTATAGGGTTAGTTAGCGTTTTATCGCGTATTTGGGTTATTTACCAAAAAATATGGTTAAGAGGTGTAGTCACGGACTTTGTAATAGTGACCACAGGTATCCTGAAAGGCTAGTTGGTGGAGTTCGATTCGTACCCTTTCCAAAACCGAAGACCCAGTACGAAAAATGCCTCCGATGGATCAAACTTTGTGGAAGACCGCATCATCAACTAAATCCATCTAATATCAACCGGAACACATATGTTTGCACGAAGGTATGCCCTATATTTGATTTTCAATACATGTCTCGTATAAATGAATTCAAAGTTCTTCGCTAGCATAATACCGCTGCGTGTGAACGATTGACACACTTATTCTTTGTTGAGCGATATTTAGCGATGATCGGACTGCACAAACGTATTGATTTCTTGCTGGCTCGCGGCCAGAAGCTTAACCAGACTGTGTTTGCACGAAGATATGCCCTAAATTTGATTTTTAATACACGTCTCGTATAAATGAATGAGACGTTCTCCGCTAGCATAACATTGCTACGTGTGAATGATTGAATGAAATCAGAAGCATGGCGTCTCTCTTAGTTAAGAATGTATTGTATTTAGAATCTATAATATGTCGTTGATTTGAATGAAATGAGAAGCATGGAGTCTGTCTCAGTTCAAAATGTATTGTATTGTATTTGCCATTATTACTGTTTGTCTTACGTCAGCGCACGTGGCGTGACGTCACTTCAGGAGGCGTGGTTAAGTGCCCTGTACGGAGGGGTAAAAATGGCAAATACAATACAATACATTTTGAACTGAGACAGACTACATGCTTCTCATTTCATTCAAATCAACGATATATTATAGATTCTAAATACAATACATTCTTAACTGAGAGAGACGCCATGCTTCTGATTTCCTTCAATCATTCACACGTAGCAATGTTATGCTAGCGGAGAACGTCTCATTCATTTATACGAGACGTGTATTAAAAATCAAATTTAGGGCATATCTTCGTGCAAACACAGTCTGGTTAAGCTTCTGGCCGCGAGCCAGCAAGAAATCAATACGTTTGTGCAGTCCGATCATCGCTAAATATCGCTCAACAAAGAATAAGTGTGTCAATCGTTCACACGCAGCAGTGTTATGCTCGCGAAGAACTTCAAATTCATTTATACGAGACATGTATTGAAAATCAAATATAGGGCATACCTTCGTGCAAACATACGTGTTCCGGTTGATATTAGATGGATTTAGTTGATGATGCGGTCTTCGCCAAGGCATTTTTCGTACTGGGTCTTCGGTTTTGGAAAGGGTACGAATCGAACTCCACCAACTAGCCTTTCAGGATACCTGTGGTCACTATTACAAAGTCCGTGACTACACCTCTTAACCATATTTTTTGTTAAATAACCCAAATACGCGATAAAACGCTAACTAAACCTATACTGGACCATTCAATGTTGTCAGAGAAAATGGCGGGAGCAAAAACGGGCTTCGGTCTATGCAAATCTCTGGCCTCTGATTGGTCAGTGACGCGGATTGCGCAATATCCACGTAGGGGTCAATTCACTGCCGCTTATAAATCGCAGTGCGGTATGATGGGGATGGGCGGTATGATGGGGATGGTATATGTTCTGAATTTATTTCTGTCCACAAGGGTGTGCCACAGGGGTCTGTATTGGACACCCGAGCATCCTTCAAGGGAGTGCTTCGTCTAGAACAGGGATAAGCAAACGTTTTGATTCAGGGGCCAGATTGACGTTTAAAATTTGACAGGCGGGCCAAGTCACAAGCAGATGCTTACATATGAAAAATCAACAATAATAAAAGGAATTGTCGTGTTAATACCTGGATTTACTTATAATGGGAGCTTCCGATAATGGGATGTTTTATTGAGCCCTTTGTCAGTGTACCAAAGTCTGATGATGAAAAATCCTTGTGTGTTTTTGATAACTTGGCCATTAAAGCTGATTCTGATATACATATACAGATGTGTGTGTGTATTCACAGATGTGCTTATAAATTAGGTTCAAAACTTTGATACATTCCATTTACAAGAACTTTTTGTCATTTTTGTTTTACAATAAAACACACACACACAGTATATATACAGTGAAGAAAATAATTATTTGAACACCCTGCTATTTTGCAAGTTCTCCCACTTTGAAATCATGGAGGGGTCTGAAATTTTCATCGTAGGCGCATGTCCACTGTGAGAGAGATCATCTAAAAAGAAAAATCCAGAAATCACAATGTATGATTTTTTAACTATTAATTTGTGTGATACAGCTGCAAATAAGTATTTGAACACCCAAGAAAACTGTTAATATTTTGTACAGTAGCCTTTGTTTTCAATTACATTGGTCAAACCTTTCATGTAGTTGTTCACCAGGTTTGCACACACTGCAGGAGGGATTTTGGCCCACTCCTCCACACAGATCTTCTCTAGATCAGACAGGTTTCTGTGCTGTCGCTGAGAAACACGGAGTTTCAGCTCCCTCCAAAGATTTTCTATTGGGTTTAGCTCCAGAGACTGGCTCGGCCGCGCCAGAACCTTGATATGCTTCTTACGGAGCCACTCCTTGGTTTTCCTGGCTGTGTGCTTCGGGTCATTGTCATGTTGAAAGACCCAACCACGACCCAGGTCTTTGAGGGTCAGAATTCTAACTGATAGACAGGTGTTCAAATAGTTATTTGCAGCTGTATCACACAAATAAATTGTTAAAAAATCATACATTGGGATTTCTGGATTTTTCTTTTTAGATGATCTCTCTCAAAATGGACATGCACCTACGATGAAAATTTCCGACCCCTCCGTGATTTCTAAGTGGGAGAACTTGCAAGATAGCAGGGTGTTCAAATAATTATTTTCTTCACTGTATATGAAAACTTTTTTTTTCTTGCTCTTTACAGTTGATAATGTCATCAAGGTTCTTGGTAAGTAGATCTAGGGCGCCAAGAAGAACAAGTTTAGGAGGAAGTACATCATATGACATTGCAGTCCAGGTCACTGTGTTTGTGTGAAAAATGTGGTCACGCAGCGTAGATAAAACTCATATAGTGATTTGTTTACCACCCCTGTGATTAACTGAAGGCCGTAGTTTTATGACAGCCCTCATTCTTGAAAGGCTTCCCGTGGTGACTTTGCTCTTGTGGAAAAGTTTCACCTGCTGTATATGTTGAAAGAAAGGGAGCAAGGGATGGCGATCACACCGGCGCTCCTGAGACGTGTTCAGCGTTGTGACTTCATTTTTCCGGACAAAGAAATCTGCTTCTGTGCACTTTGCACAAGAGTCGCTAACCCGAACCATTTGAACGGGCAAGAAGACGAGTTTACACAGTGGCGTCTGCTGAACTTGCCCAGGTCAACTTGAATGATCGCCTAAAGGTTTCAGGTCCACTTTCACAGGACGCACTTGTGGATAAACCGGGGATCAGTCGCCGGTCAGTTAAAAGCCACGTATAGGCCAATGAGGGATTGGTATACAGGTTGACGAACAGCGTGAAACTGTAGTACAGTATCTGGCGAAGTGTGTTCCCTGGGAGTCGTGTCCTCGGACAACCGCTGCACTCCGATTCCATCCTGCATATTTCACGCTCGCATGTCGAAGACATCTGGACGAAGAGGCCACGGGATGCCGTCCAACCGCTCAGAGTTGAAGAACTGTAGCTCAGCGGAACGCGACGCAGAAACATTTCGCCTGCTGACGTTTCTCGCAAAGGCTCCTACTTGTAACTGGAGTCCATAGCAACCGCTGTTGACTACGGAGTGTTTAGAGAGTGTAAAGATGGATGACAGGTGGCGCCCCAGACGTACCTCTAACCCTCAGGAATGGCCAAACAATCACCCCCTCTCTCGCGCTCCCCTTCCATATGTCAACTGGCTTTACATCAACTTACACGAGGCTAAATTACGTAACACAATCCCGAACAGGCTCACTATCACTCATTCTTTAACTAAGCTAATGTCAATTCGAAGACACGCTAGTCCGAGATATTTTGGGAGAATCCGGCCCCGGAGACGGTTTGACTCAACGAGGTGACGTCTGATAGGCAAGTATGTCACGATTAGACTCACAAATTAGCCACAAGGACCCATTCCGTAAAACAAAAACAAACGACGTATTGATCTTGAGTAGACCTACGAAAAATGTCCTAAATGGTAGAGGTGTCAAACTCATTTTTGTCACGGGCCACACAGAGCCGCTGGGATTGTAAAACCATATCAATGTCTACGTGGCTCAAACAAAATGGGGGATAACTACTTTTGAAATGGGAGCTCAAGGATACACTCATGGTTTCTTCAGCTATTGCAGCGGTTCCCAAAGTGAGGTCCACGGCCCCCCAGGGGGTAAAAAACATCTTTCCAGGGGGTCAGCGACACGGTGTCTGAGACAGAGTAATAATAAAATATTTTTCTGAAGAAAAGAACACAAATTTTTTTTTCTTCTGTCTTGCTATGTCTCACATCCTATCTATTCGATGTGAAGACAAAAAAACGAAATCGTCTGGAAGCTAATCATGATGTGAGAATTGCCCTTTCCGGTGTTGAACCAGGTTTTGATTTATTGTGCAAAAATAAAAAGCAAGAGAACATGAGCCACTAAAATTGAGTATTTCTTTGTACCAGAATGGCATAGCTGTGTCCAGCACTACATTATTGGCGAAAGTTGAGGTTGGGGTCCGGGAGCTTTTTCAACGACTCACTGGGGCTCCGGGCCCAGGTTGACTTTGGGATCTACTGAGCTATCGACTGTAAAAAAAGGGGTTTGTGCAAAAAAAAAAATATATGTATACATGATTTGAAATATTGGTGCATATTTTTGGAGAAATTATGAAAGTTGAAAGTCTTGTGGCCTGAGGTATTAAACAAACAGGAAGTCAGCCATTTTGGTAGCAAGGTGGCGATTTCAGGATCAATTTCCATGGATTTTTTTTTCAGCCCCTGAATCCAGTTTGAGGCAGAAATATAAAACCACAACCTCAAAAAAATTCTCAAGGCAGAATGCCAGAAAAGACACGCAACTATAATATCAATACCTCTTAAACAAAGTCACTTAAGTAAGTTTATTTCGGCTTGTCCCATTAGGGGTCATCTCAGATGAACGCTCATGTTTGTTGTTGTTACGCCGGATGCCCGAACTCACGACCCCTGGTTTACCAAAGCAATTCTCTAAACAGTGAGCTATGGGACATCAAAAACCCATTCGCCCAACATGGGGCTTGAATCCACGACCCTGAGATTAAGAGTCTCGTGCTCTACCGACTGAGCTAGCCGGGCTGTAAGAGGCCGATTTCCTCATAGGCTAACGTCCCCCAAAACTGTGTGGCTCCAAATCATTAATCAGGATCAGTTTAAATGGCCTAATGACCCAAATTAACCCAAGTTTCACTCAGGCTTTTTGCTAACCCTCCATATGAAACCAGGACTTTGGTATCTTATGCTACACAATTTGCCATATAACTATAATTAGCTATCTTCTCATCTTGGCTAACTTGGAGTTCATCCAACCTGAGCCATCCATTTTTTTCTTCTTCATGTTACAGTTATAAAAATATTGTTCCAAACATTCTACCTTATGTGGCTTTATGGGGGAAACTCTAATTTATGTGTGCTACCAAAAGCTAGCAATGATTTATGACAGCGATGAATGATTTATAACCAGAAGTGCGAAGCGATAAACTAAATTCTCTCCCTTACAATTACTTCAGTAACCTTTTGGATAAATTATATTTGTCCAAGTGTGACGCAATGTTTCAAACGGGAAATATTATATATCCAATTCACCCACTCCAGGATTAAATAATTTTAAATGACTAATGAAATTGTTAAATAAACATCAAACCACTTTTATTGAAGACGGTGTTGCCCCATTATTTCCGGAGGTTACGTTCCATAAACCTCAAATAACAAAAATCTGTGAACAATGAACACTGTCAGCATGCTTGCCATCATGTGTTTTAGCATGTATGTAAGATACCATATGATTTTGGATAGTCTGTTGGGGAAATGTATGTATCACTCACTTATATCCTAAAGTAGCAAAATCTCTGGATGCGATGTTAGATAATTTTCTCCAGCAAAGGCCAAATATGCTATAATCTGACGACCAACGTCAGCTGTGGATTACTGTACTAACAAGTCCATGATACAATCAATGAGGGTAGTCCTAGAGTGGAAGAATCCAAGACGGTGGCTTCGTAATGATTAACTGCAAACTGTGAGCAGGAATCCGACAAAGGTGAGCGCGTGACCAAAATGGCCGCAAGTCGTGTGTAGCGACGGAACAATACTTGGGGGAAGGGAAATGGCAAAAGGGCCAGCAGGAAGTTAAGTAAAAGTTGCTCCAGACTCTGAATGAGTGGCAACAATAAACAATGACATCGCCATTTCCAACCAGTCACAACGCGCGTTACGTAAACACATTATATTGGTAATATCTTAATCCACACTGGAGGAGGGAGCGACTTTGGGGTGACGAGGTATTGAACCGGTCAGGGGTCGACTTTTAGAACGTAGAGTTTATCTGATCGGGACTCTTTTAGTGCCAAGATCCACTGCGTCAGACACTAAAGTTGGCACATCGGCCATTTTGGTCCAAAGTGGCCATTTTAGGGTGATTTTGGTCATAACCCGGAGTCAAACTTGTCCTGGAGTTTTGGAAAATGACTCACAGTTTTAGGAAAGTCCGTCATAAAGTCTCAAGACGCCATGCCTCAAAACAAACAGCAAGTCTGCCGTTCGGCCCATATCTAGAGGTCCTTCAGAGACAAAATTTTCCAAGAGATTTTGTCTGTAAATTTCACTAAGCGGAAAAAAAATTTGGCTGGCATGCCTGGTCACATGTCTTGCTCCGTTTTAAAACTTGCTGAAATCATTAAACGGGTTTCAGCTAAACCGCAGTCTTAGTAAGCGAAAGTCTGCCCGAGGTTTCTTTTTCTGGAAACCAGACAGACTTAATTTTAGTGACTGGCACTGACTGGTTACGCGAATCACGGTGACGAACCAGTTAAACTGGAGCGTCGTATCCGATGGATTGGCGAGATCGCGATGCAGCTCACCATGAAGAATTTTCCAAAGACTCAAATGCACCGAACCAAAATCTGTTTTGCTCCTCCCCCAAAATAGTTCTATAATAGCTACAGCTGAGAGAGAAAACATGAAAACATAACATAAGTCATGCTAGCTTTTGATTCCGAGTGACAAAGTCGACCGGGTTGGTTTAAAGAAGCTTCAATGTTTGATGATTAATTTGAGGATTCATAAAAACAAAAATAATAGACCCCTACGTGGGTTTCAGCAACTGAAACATAATTGGACGGATTGCACAAAAAGTTGACCTATGATTAAAATCCAACAGGAAGTTGGCAAATTTGTTTCGAAGCAGTGTCAAAGTTTGATGATCATGTCAAAGATTCTCGTGAAGTTATAAAATATTAACTCCCAACACCAGCTTCACTGAAGCGACCCTTTTTGGCCCAATCTCAATGGGCGTTCGTTGAAAAACTCAAGCGGCAGAAAAAGGGGTTCATAGAACTTGGTGCACAGGGCTCTGTATTAAATATAAGAATATGTAATAATAATAATAGAATATTATATTGGTCCATCCCCTCAACTGAGAGGAAGCCTGGACTCTGGACCTGATGCCACACACAAACAAATTCACACCCAGGGACAATTTAGAGTCTTCTCCGAATCCTGCAGTCACGGCGTGAACACACAAACACCACACGGGAAGGCCAGAGCACAGATTTGAACCCGAACGTCACAACTGTGAGGCGGACTTGCTAACCCGCCATGCACACACTTTGAAGGACTTGATACTCAACATAATGGGGAACAGTTGGAAAATATTGTCGAGAGCATCAAAATATGATTATCTGCTGTACTGTACGCCGCGGCACGGTGGAGCAGTTGCAGAGCGTTGGCCTCACGGTTCTGAAGACCGGGGCTCAAATCCCAGCTGCGCCTGTGTAAATTGTTCTCCCCTGTGCCTACGTGGGTTTTCTCCGGGTTCTCTTGTTTCCTCCCACATTCCAAAAACATGCAACATTAATTGGACACTTTAAAATTGCCCCTAGGTGTGATTGTGAGTGTGTCTATTTATCTCAATGTGCCCTGCGATTGGCTGGCAACCAGTTCAGGGTTTAGCCCGCCTCCTGCCCGTTGACAGCTGGGATAAGCTCCAGCACTCCCCGTGACCCTTCTGAGGATAAGCGGCAAAGAAAATGGATGGATGGATGTGATTGTGCGTGCGACTGTTGTCTGTCTCTATGTGCCCTGCGATTGGCTGGCGACCAGTTCAGGGTGTACTCCGCCTCCTGCTCGTTGACAGCTGGGATAGGCTCCGGCACTCCCTTGTGAGGATAAGCGGGTAAAAAAAAAATGGACGGATGGAATATTTTCTCCATTTGTTGTCATTTTTTCCCCAATGTCGCAACGCCTCTTCATTATAATCGACGATCTTTGTTCACTATGACAACAAAAAAAAGTAGGGGGCGGAGTGCCGGCCGTTGAACTCGTCGCCGATTGGCTGGGAGCGCGACCGCTCATGGCGCTATATAATGTGTGAATGTGCAGCGGCGGGCGGCCACCTTCACGCCGATCGTCCACGTCCAAGAAAGCCGACAGCGAGACGGGTGGAAGAGCGACCGCGCAGGCAAGGGGAGGCAACAGGACGGACACAGTCGCTGCTTCGGAGTGGAACAAGGAGAAAGACCTGCGTGACCGAGAAATGAGTGATAGTAAGTGATTAGTCGCTAATGTCGGCGCTGGGGTGATATTTGTAACTGCGCATGCGCCAGGGGACCACACAATGGAGTAATTCTCCTGGCCGGTAATGCGCATGCGCGAGAGGTGGCAAGGAGTGAGAGCTGTTAGTGGGCTTTAAAAAATAATAAACAAATTACCAACAAAATAGCCCGCTTCAATTATTATTGTATTAAAAATATATAAATTGCATAATATCACACGGTGTGTACGTGACGTGGACCAGCTTAAGCGGTTTTGGATCGCACTACGGTATATGATGTCATAAAGATTATATAACTTGCATGACGATGCTTCGGCATTCAAAATGCCCAATATACGTGAGTCAGCACGTTTGGATTTGGTGTTCGGACTAACCTTGATTTTACCAGTCATAGTAATAAAAATAATAATAAAAATATGATTATAGATGGAATGGTTGACATAATTGGTGCTTTCAAATAGAATAAGTCAGTCGATGAGTTCTTATAGTTGTACAGTTCTTGTGCAAGTTTTAAAGGCGCGGCTACTCTTTTGCATGACTTTGCATTTGCAAGTGCAAGTGGCGTGTTTTAGTACGTTTGGGTCCTTGGGCTACGACTCCAAAGTTCCCCCGACACGATCCTTCAATTTCATAATCCTCTCTTACTGAAATCTTCTTTTCTTGAGGAAGTCGACAGGCAAAGCAATCCTAGAGGGGATGATGAGGCGGAAGAAAGTCATCGGCAGTCCCAAGAAAACACTTTGTCGAAAAGCGACCTTGTGGACAAGTTCTGCTCGCATCTGTGATATGATCGAAATGTTCAGCGGTAATATGGGGATGCTGGTCCAATGGCCGTGCTTCAGAAGTCATTTGCAAAGCAAAAATGGCCGACGGAAAAAAAACAAAACTTGCGGACAGGTCAGGTGGCATCGTGACTGATTAATCTCCCGACACGTTCAAGAGAAAAAGTTGTTTGTAAACACAAGCGTCCCCCCCCCCCTCCCCCTCGCCGCCAGCTGCTTTATGGCTTCATCGGTAGATAATTCGCATCTCGTCGTCGGACAGCGAGCGGAAGGATGAACTGCCGCGCACGAGTGGCTGCATTGACGCCATTTTTTTTTTTTTAGGGGGTGGGGGGGCAGATCTTCTGCCAGCAAGGCCAGCTTGTCACAACGTGTTAGCACTATCAAAGTTCATCAATGAGGAAAGAAATTCCAAACTGCTGTCACGCAGCCAGTAACAGAAGTCGTTTCCGGGAAAAGGGACGATCACAATGATGAATGACCCGAGAGATTCTGCATTACATCAATAATTACTCTATTACGGACCCATTCATGGGCAGGGTGGCAATTTTTTGCCTTATTGGGATAAAAGTCTCCTAACAGGCCACAATCAAAGAAATAACACTTCTATTTCGTTTATGGTTTGGGTAAGGGCAAAAAAGATGGAGCAGCGTCCCAAGACTTGGACGGGTCCGTTATTGGTTCTGTGAAATGGTGTATACTAGACATATGTTTATTAATTCTTTTTTTTATTCTAGAACGCCACTTATGCATTAACAATTCTGATGGATTAGCATTTTGAAGACAAACTTTGTCCCTTCTCTTGGAAAACGCTGCACGTGTACTTGAGGCGGCCATTTTGGGTCAGGAAGGAAAGAGAAATAACTGCGTGCTAACTTTGACCGATGAGTTATCCTCTCCTGATACCAAATCATGGCTTCAGATTAAAACTCTTAAATATTTTGATATACTGAAGGATATAATGCGTGAAAATCATGACGTCCCAAAAATGGGACGCTGCCCACGAATGTTAATTATGCATATTGTGCAAATCCTCTGATTTCAACCTCTCAACAGGCTGTAGACAATCAACAGGTTCATCTTTATATCAAATAAATGGTTAGTTACAGCACTTGAGGAATCATCCGTTTGGAGTCTTGGTGGCGTTACGCTACAGTCCTTAAAGTGAGATTTCTTCTCCCGAAAAGTACGAATTTACTTAAGTTTGCCTGCAGAAAATGGTGAAGTCACAAGTTTGCAAATGCACGATGAAACGTGTATTGCATAGTTTTAACACGTGAGGTAATTATTGCTCCGCTGTTTAATTGCGGGAATGATGTCATGCGCCAAACAAGTTTTGACACAGCCGAGGCGTGTTGCCGGAGGAGTGGCCTTGGAAAGTTGAAGAAGTCAGTTTTGTTTTTATTTTGAAAGGGTGGCGAGCTCGGGAAACGACTCACGGCGCAATCGGCTGCCCACCTGGGGGAAGAAAAAAAAAAGACATTTCTCGTATTTCAAACTTCAAACGTTGCGCTCATGCTTTGATTGTATTTCGTTTGTTTGCCTAACTGAAAACAGGAAAGTCACAAATTTCTAACCTCCAACAAGGAAAAGTCGATCAGGTAGCCAATCAGAAGGCATTTCTGGAAAAGGCAGAATCAGAACAAAAATGAATTATATTTTTTAGGTACTAATAATAGTTAGACTGTCTTTCTGAAAACTGGGAACTCACACATTTGCGACCTCTTTTGAGAGAAAAGTCCTTTCGGTAGTGAATTAGAGGCAATTCTGTTCAACGAGGAATGATGTTTGAACTCCTAGTGGCGTTATGCCGCCCGGCCGAAAAATTGCACCGTTGCAAAATTCAGACCAGCTAATCAGAAGCTATTTCTGCGAGAAGCAATGTAGAGCTCGTGCACCTACGTCACCGAAATCACGTGACTGGTCAACCCTAACCGGTCAAACAAAGCATTGTTTAATGCTAAGTCCGTTGAGACTAAACAAAAATGTTTAATAGCACGGTGCCCAGAGTTTTGTCCGATACTGTTAAACATTTAGAAGGTGATCATAAACGAAGGTATGTGGAAAAATGGGAGACACTTGGCATCGAGGAACCATATTTAATGCCGAAGTCGATGTTTTCGCCGATAAGAAATTGGACTGTTAATTCACTTCCGCTTGTCTTGGACAACTGGATCTACACATGGATCTGGTGAGGAAGTCGTCGAGATTTACACAGAAAAGTGTAGAAAAGTCTCGACGCATACAAATGCTTCGTTGCCGGATCTGTTCTCAACGAGGAGACGGCTCGTGAACGCGGAAGCGTATTCTGCTACACGTTAACCTTTTCTAAAATCCTTTGATCTTTTCAGATGGTATTCAATACAAATACCAATATTTAAATAAATGACCCCTGGTTTTACACAAACTCACATTCATTAACTATGATTGGGGAAAAAAAAATAAGGATGGAGTTGTCACCACGGAATGTACACGGAAGCGATTGCGGCCACACATTCATCTCTGCTCCGACAGAGGGTTTATTTTCTTTTTTTAAATCTGCATTGTTCTCAAATGAGCCAATTTGGCATTATAAATACTTCTTGGTAATTTGAGAATGAGAAAAATAATTCCGACCTGAAATGAACCGATCGTTACACAGGCGTGTGGGTATTTTGGTTGGCCACCATCCATCACGTTTAATTGCCGAAATCCAGCGATATTTTCTGGTCTTTTCAGCTGGTATTCCATAAAATGATCTCTTTGAATATCTGTCTCGTCTTTTGTGACAATCAGCAGCACAACAGGTCTCGAGCAATTTGAAAAATCTGCTCTGGTTCAACGGCTCCCGCAGTGCAGAGCAGCTAGGTTTGAGCAGCAATATGGCGCCGTGCAAACCGTGACGTCACTTGCACGAGCTCCAGAGCAACGATGTGCAATCGTATATTTCGACTCAAGGCGGAGTCACGCGGCCTTCCTGAAAATGGGGAAGTTGACAATTTTTGACCTTCCGCAAAGAGAGAAAAAAAAAAAGGATTGGAAGGGGTATCAGAGTTGAACTTCCTATTTTAGCAAATCAAACTCACACATATGTAAAAAGTCATTACAACACAAGTGAAAATGAAGTTGCGGTGCCATTTCCAGATCTTGGGTGCGTGAAAAGCCCAAGTCTTGCATCAAAAGCAAACGAGTACGTTGTCGAATGGTCCACATCTCCGCCCACCCGGTGAAAAGTGGCTTTTGTTTCCTCCCGCTCAGCCGAGGTCGTTTCCACGGCGAGGCCGGGACGCGGAGCTCTGTTTTTTGAGTGCGGTCCAGGTGGAACGGGGTTATATAAATTGAGGAAAAGGGGGAGGGAACCTCAGCGTTGGACGGCAGCCAAATGGGCTCCCAGCGGGCCCGCCGGCTACACCAGCCGGGCTCGGTGCCAGGCACTTGCGCAACGGCACGGCTTCTTTTCCACCGTCCGTGTGTGGGTTAGTTAGAGGTTGACACTTTTCAGGTTTCTCAGTCCCACTGGGTCCCGCTTGGACGTAAGTGAATTCCACTTTCGATCACGGGAGCGGGAAATCTTGACGACGACGTCACCAGGAGTGGAAACCATGACTGCACTCCAGACCATGAGTTGCATGGATTTTTGTACAATTTTGGATCAGGAGCGGCAGCGATCGCTACGTGAGCGAGATTCAAAATGCACTCCCGTGTCAGTAGTACAGTACGGTACATCCGCAAGTACGGGGAGAACATGCAAACTCCACACAAGCGGGGCTGGGATTTGAACCCCCATTTCCTCAGAATTGTGAAGCAGATGTGCCACCCTGTGTGTTTCTATGCCATTTACAGTGAAGAAAATAAGTATTTGAACACCCTGCTATTGTTGCAAGTTCTCCCACTTAGAAATCATGGAGGGGTCTGACATTTTCATCGTGATACAGCTGCAAATAAGTATTTGAACACCTGAGAAAACCAATGTAAACATTTGGTACAGTAGTCTTTGTTTGCAATGACAGAGGTCAAACGTTTCGTGTAGTTGTCCACCAGGTTTACACACACTCCAGGAGGGATTCTGGCCCAGTCCTCCACACAGATCTTCTCTAGATCAGACAGGTTTCTGGGCTGTCGCTGAGAAACACGGAGTTTCGGCTCCCTCCAAAGATTTTCGAGGTCTAGGTAACACCAGAACCTGCTTCGGGTCATTGTCGTGTTGAAAGACCAAGCCACGACCAATCTTCAATGCTCTGACTGAGGGAAAGAGGTTGTTCCCCAAAATCTCACGATACATGGCCGCGGTCATCCTCTCCTTAAAACAGTGCAGTCGTCTTGTCCCATGCGCAGAAAAACAATCCCCAAAGCGTGATGCTACCACCCCCATGCTTCACAGTAGGGACGGTGTTCTTGGGATGGAACTCATCGTTCGTCTTCCTCCAAACACGGTTAGTGGAATTATGACCGAAAAGTTTGATTCTTACTGATTGTACGGGGTGGACAGGTGTCTTTTTGCAGCTAACGACCTCACACAGGTGCATCTGATTCAGGATAATACACGGAGTGGAGGTGGACTTTTAAAAGCGGACTTACAGGTTTTTGAGGGTTAGAATTCTAGCTGATGGACAGGTGTTCAAATACTTATTTGCAGCTGTGTCACACAATTAAATCATTAAAAAATCATACGTTATGATTCCTGGATTTTTGTTTTTAGATTATCTCTCTCACACTAGACGTGCACCGACGATGAAAATTTCAGACCCCTCCATGATTTCTAAGTGGGAAAACTTGCAACATAGCAGGGTGTTCAAATACTTATTTTCTTCACTGTACCTGTGTTTGTTAGTTTTTACATGGGTGTGTTTTGTGTATTTATTTCTGTGTGTGTCTGTGTACTTCTACACGCTTGTTTCTGCGTGTCAGTGTTTGCAAGTCCGTGTTTTTGTTTGCATTTGTGAGTTTAGTGTTTGTGCACTTGAATGTGTTGAACTTTGTGCGTTTGTCTCTGTGCATATTTGTTTGTTTGTATGTGATGGTGTATGTTTTGTGTTTGTGCATTTGTGTGTCAGCGTCTTTTTGTACGAATTATTAACAATTATTATTGTTGTGCTTTTGTGTGTGTGTCGTACCCTTGCTTACATACAGCGGAGTTTTGTTGTTCTCGCTTTGGATACAACTTGAATTACTTCTTCAACCCCCCCCCACGCCCCCCTCTTGAGAAGAGTCCTGTCACGACCTCGTCAGCATGACTCTGCAGAATACTGTCTCTGCCTACAATTCCCAGCATGCACTGCCGGTTCATTTTAAATGAGCTTCTTCGTAGCTGCCGTGTCGACCCATTACGTGGTTGGTCAAAGTTTGATGGTCAAGGGGCAATTTTAAAATTTTGTTTCTTTTTTATGACGTGTGTGAAAGGGTAAATATTGTATTTATTCATCTATTTTTTTATTTTGCAATATGAGGCGTTTCATTTGTGTGTGTTTCCGTGAATCCTGTCACGGTGATAAAATATGGGGGAGGTAACAGCAGTCAGAAGTCATGAACTCACTCGTGAAATGTGTGTGAGTGGGTGTGGGTGCGTGTGGGGGCGTGTGCCTGTCAGTGTATGTGTGTGTGAGTTTATCACACAGATCACAAAATAGACGGTTAACGCCGCTGTGACCGGCACCAACAGTCCTCACAAGTGTTTGTTCTTTCTCCCCAGGCGACAGCATGGAACTTCACAACAAGGAAACGGTCTCCGGAGAGATTCTGCCTGTGGTGATCATCGGTGAGGTGACTGCAACGCACACGTGCGAGTAGAGGGAAACACACAGACACACACACACACGTATATAAACGAATAGCCGGCGTCAGTGCGCAACAATGTCAACAGATCGAATAGCCAAAGTTGATGTCAAGCCACTGGGCCTCGGCAAACTACAATAAAACAATTTACTTAGTAAAGGTGTAATAAATTGCATTAACATTTCTTGTGTATGACAATAATATACAGTATTTTATTGAAGAACAGTGCTTTTACTGAAATACGTCAGTGCTGATAACAGCTGTGCAGTTTGTTTCATTTTCTTTAAGCGTTCATATTTCTATAATTACTAAGTAGTGAGAAGACGAGACATTCTACACGTAAAAGTGACATCATGACATTGCTGCGAGGGGATACATACGTGTGTGAAATAACATATAAGCAGATAACATTTCAAATGTTTTGTTATTGCGATCCACATGCAAGCGTTTGTATATGTTTGCGCAGAGGTCGAATAGGACGTGTTCGAACATTCCGGGTTTTGACAAAATGTTTTGAGAGACATTTCATAATAGCATAGTTGCCAAGTAATGTTGACGTCGCCAAGAAGTTGTCTTTCAAATTCTCAACTAGCAAATGATTGTTGACAGTTGCGTCTGTCCTGGTGCGCAAGCAGATAGTCGATTGGGTTAGCTGTTTAGGGTGCGTGGGTTCGGGTTACAATTTGAGGTGCGTATTAATTTTTTGAAGTGTAAGGGTATTTGGATTTGAGGGTTAAAGTGAGTACGTTGGAGGTTTAGAATGAGTACCGTAATTTCTGGACTATAAGGCGCGCCTGATTATAAGCCTCACCCAGTACATTTTTAAAGGGAAAAACATTTTGTACATGCATAAACCGCACCTCTCTATAAGCCGCATGTGCCCACATTGAAACATGAGATATTTACACAGAAAGAGTTTTCATAGTTTTAATAATATACCTTAACTTTTTTTTCCAAGCAGTGCCTGTGAAGCGACAATAACACAGCAACAATACGGTAATAACACAGCACTAACAGGGCTAGGTAAAAAAATAAAACAAAAAAAAAACATAGCGGTAAAAGTCACTGAGACGCTGGAGTGATACGGTTCAGGCCACCTGCTTTTATTACCTCAGAAAGCTTTTTTTCATCTTTTTCTGTTGCTCCAGTTCTTCCCGCTGCCGTTTCCAGCATCTCACCATCGATTCATTTCTGCCAGGTTTACGTGCAGCAGCTCTGTGTCCTTCTTGATTAGGCGGCTCGATTGCTTTTAACTTAAAAGCTGCGTCATGTGCATTTCTTCCTGCATTTTCCATGATGAGGATTTGTTCATGCTAGTTTTATTCATGCACAAAGCGCGAAGTTAGGTTAAACTTGCGTCTTCCTCGACACATATATTCCACCTGGCTCACTCTTACATTTTCTGCTTGGGCTCCCGTGGCCGCCGTTAGGAAAATATCCATAAATTAGCCACATTATTGCATAAACCGCAGGGTTGAAAGCGTGTGACAAAAGTCGCGGTTTATAGTCCAGAAATTACGGTAGATTGAAATGGGTGGGTTAGAATTTGGAATGTTTTGGTTAAAGGGTTAAATTTACTGCGTTTGGGTTTGACGTTCGGGGGGTTGAGTTTAGTGGCTTGAAGGGGAAGTAAACGCTGTATTTTTATTTTTTTCATAATAAGTTTTTTGGGTCATCACGAGGCGGCAAGGTGGCTCAGCTGGTAAAGCGTTGGCCTCACAGTTCTGAGGTCATGGGTTCAATCCCTGGCCCCGCCTGCGTGGACTTTGCATGTTCTCCCCATGCCCGCGTGGGTTTCCTCCGGGCACTCCGGTTTCCTCCCACATCCCAAAAACATGCAACATTAATTGGACACTCTAAATTTCCCCTAGGTGAGATTGTGAGTGCAGCTGGGGTAGGCTCCAGCACTCCCCACAACCCTTGTGAGGATGAGTGGCTAACAAGATGGATGGATGGATGGATAATCCACATGGCACGTTTGTCGTTAGGAAGGCATTCAATGTCACAGGTATCAAACTGAAGGCCCGGGGGCCAGACACCCCAAAAAACATCACCGGGCACTCCGGTTTCCATCCCAAAAACATGCAACATTAATTGGACACTCTAAATTGCCCCTAGGTGTGATTGTGAGTGTGGGTGTTCGTCTCGATGTGCCCTGTGATTGGCTGGCGACCAGTTCAGGGTGTACCCCGCCTCCTGCCCGATGACAGCTGGGATAGACTCCGGCACTCCCGGTGACCCTCGTGAGAATAAGCGGCAAAGAAAACGGATGGATGGATGGATGGGTCATCACTAATCAAAATGTGGAATTCTGCTTTATTTTGCGTTTGTGTCACACAATTAAGGGGTTAGGGCTAGTAGGTTAGGGTGGCTGGGTTGGAGTTTGAGGGGGGGTAAGAATTAGTAGGTTAAAGCGAGTGGATTAGAGGTTTAGTGTGAGGTAGGATTAATAAATTAAGGATTTGGGATTAGTGGGTTAAGGTGACTGGGTTAGGGTGTTTTCAGACTAGTTTACTTGGACACTTTACTTGTTCAGGGGTTGGTCTTTTAGGTTTGTGCTGTCTTGGTTTTGGAAATGAGGATAAAGGCTGAGATGTTTGGGTGTGCGTTAGGGGGTAAAGTCAGTACGTTATGCTTAGTTTGTGTAGAATTTACAATATGTCAATGTTATGGGATGACACAAAAGGGTTTTCGGGTCCGAGGATGAAGGAAGGAGCAAGAAAGTGTTTGTGCGACCGACCGACACCAGATCTCTGGTCCTGAAACTCAACACGCTCGGCTCACTCTCCGTTTCCCAGGGAACGGCCCCTCGGGGATCTGTCTGTCGTACCTGCTGTCGGGCCACACCCCCTACCTGTCGCCCGGGGCGTCGCACCCCAACCCGCTGCTGCACAGCAAGTTGGCCGAGCAACCCGGCCTGTCCCTGCTGGAGCAGGACCTGGAGTACCTGTGCGAGGGGCTGCAGGGGCGCTCGTCCAACCCGGTCGCCGTGCTCTTCGACTCGCTGCTGCTGCCCGACGGCGACTTCGGCGCGGACCATACGTCCCCGCTGGAGTGGCGGTACGAGCCCGAGAGAGCCGTGCCGCACCTGGTGCTGGGCAAGGGCCCCCCCGGGGGAGCTTGGCACGTACGTAGCACCCCCCCCCCCACCCCAAGCCCGCCAATAACCTCTTTATGTCTGCTTCGCTTCCCGACAGTTGATCTGCATTTGTGTGCCTTCAGGCCATGGAGGGCTCCATGCTAACGCTAAGCCTCGCTAACTGGATGGAACTACCTGCACTCAAATTGAAGGATTGGATGAAAGACAAGAGAAGGTATGAAATGTTTCAACATGAATTTTGGAATGACCTTTTTTGGCACTGAAGATAAGGACGCCTCCGCCCCCGTAACATTGTTTTTTTGCCCCCCCATCAGAAACGTACGCAACGACCGCGCCACGCCGGCCGAGATCGCCTCCTACTACCAGCACTACGTGACCCAAATGTCCCTGGGACACAACTTCGCCTGCGGGACCACCGTCACCTCGGTCACCTGGCGGCCCCCCGATTGTCGCGAGTCCCGTGGATTCTGGCGGGTCGAGGGGGTGCAGAGCGGAGGGGGCGAGGACCTTGCAGGTACACGCAGAAAATGATCCCTCTGCGTCGAATTATATGAAAGTTCGTTGATTAAGTCGGGCGAGTTACTTCAAATCTTGTGGGAGATTGAGTCATGGCATCGGGTGATTAAGTGGGCTTTTCAAGTCCATCCATCCATCCATTTTCTTTGGCGCTTATCCTCACAAGGGTCGCGGGGAGTGCCGGAGCCTATCACAACTGTCAACGGACCCTGAACCGGTCGCCACCCAATCGCAGGGCACATGGCGACAAACACCTGCACTCAGAATCACACCTAGGGGCAATTTAGAGTGTTCAATTAATGTTGCATGTTTTTGGGATGTGGGAGGGAACCGGAGCGCCTGGAGAAAACCCACGCAGCCACGGGGAGAGCATGCAAACTCCACACATGCGAGGCCGGGATCGAACCCTGGTCCTCAGAACTGTGGGGCCAACCCTTTACCAGCTGAGGCACCGTGCCGCCCTTGTGTTCAAGTTAGGTCATCACTTATATTTCATTTACTGGGCACATGTTGATTGACGTTGACAAGTTAGCATTAGCATTTGTATTATTTTTAATGTGTTATTTTTAGCGTTAGCATATTAGCTAGTAATAACATCTTGAGCTGGTTGCTTAGCAAGTATGCGACTAACCTTTTTACCTCTTCCACCAGACGATTCCCCCGTGGAGCAGGTGCCCTTTTCCCTGCTGGCCCGCAACGTGGTGTTAGCGACGGGTACCCACGACATCCCGGCCCGCCTGGGCGTGGAGGGCGAGTCTCTGCCCTACGTGTGCCACTCCTTTTGGGAGCTGGAGGGCGCCATCTCGCGCGGCGAGCTGGACGAGTCGTCGGACCCGGTGCTGGTGGTGGGTGCTGGGCTGACGGCCGCTGACGCCGTGCTGGCGGCCCGCCACCTCAACGCGCCCGTCTACCACGCCTTCCGCCGTGCCGTCGGCGACCCGGGGCTCATCTTCAACCAGCTGCCCAAGATGCTCTACCCAGAGTACCACAAGGTCAGAAGGTTTTATTGCTTAATGTAAAACACAAGTTTGGAATTAAACTTACTTCCAGTACAATATAGTACTAAATGTGACTTTATTGTTATATTAAATCTCAATTATCATCCCTATTAACATTCTAAAATAGCTATTGAAATGAAAAACATATATGTAACATTATTTACTTCAATGTGTATACAAAAAAATAAATATGAGCGGAGGGCGCGTCATCCATGCGCAAAGTTGCAGAAGTGTCATTCGACATTCAAGTGGTCGCCATATTGGCTGCATCTTCTGTCCGTGATGTCACACTGGGACATTAGCCATTGAGAAGACCACCTGCTTGGGAGACGAACAACAGAGATATTCGGATTTTTCCGACGCCCCTTCTGACACGGAAGCTCTTTTCGAAGAAGAGAACATCTCACAATTGAGTGAAGTGTCCGGGGCAATATTCCCCTATCGTTTCGAGCTATATTTAGATGATATACGGATCGCCGCCAAACCACCTCCCTGTCCGATCCACCTCCGCGGCGGAGATGAGCCACCCTGGGAATCAATCCTCCCGAGTGTTCGAACAATACCTAGCAATGCAACGAGCCGGCATTTAGGCTAACACGAAGGAACAAAGAGCTACCTTCCCGCAGGCAAAACTAATAGAAACATACGAGCCCGCCTGAGTGCGCGACTGCCCTGTACGTCACTTCCTGCTTCTTCTCGAAAACAAATCCCTCGAAAGGATTTTCATGGCGGGAGTTACAAAAAGCCATATACGTCAAAATCAAAATTTTGTGGTGGAAAAAAAACGGATGGGTCCATACCGGCTGCTGTTTTTTCATTAATAACATACTAAAAATCATGACTTTCATGACAGTGGACCTTTAAACAATGCCTCTAAAAAGTATTTCCAAGTGGAGTAAATGTATTTTTTCCCTCCTCAGAATTATACACATAACAACCTATAATGACGTTTTTCTTTTTCTATGTGACAACCTTACTCCAAAATTGAATAGATACAAATTTTCGCTTAAAATAACCCGTAATGACAACTTGGATGAAATCACATATACAATCAGTAGAGTCCATCTAGAGTGCATTTTCTTATGTGACAGCTGTATACCAAAATGGAACGTTGTTTTTTTTTTCCACTTCAAAATTCACATTATGAGGACAAGAAACCTTTGTTTGTTGTTGAAAATAGAAATCTAAGAAATCTGCTCGCCTGTCAGTGCGTGACGTTTTATGTGAGGGCCATTTTCTAGAATGCAAATAATAAAATTCCTTCAATTCTACACAGCAATTCATTTTGAAAACACGACAAAGTATTTATTGTGTGCAAATGTTGACAAATTTGTTCCGTGTGTGGCGTGCATCTGGGAAGTATTCACAGCCCTCGTTTGTTTGTTTTGTTGCGGCCTTATCTCAAAATCAGATTTTCTTTTTCTCTTAATTCTACATGTAACATCCGATATTGACTACAAGAACAAACTTTTTGTCACAATCATTTACATTTTCCACAATCTGTAATTTTATTTTATTTTTAATTATATTTTATTTATATATTTTATTGTAATTTTATAATGCAATACATACAATGACTGGATGGAATCATACGACACTACTTTCAAACGTGTTGTATGGCGCCATCTAGTGTGACTGTGGTGTCCTGCAGCCACTACTTTGTGTTGCTGAGGTTTTTTTTTTTTTTTTTTTTTTTTTTTTTTTTTTTTTAACCCGCATTATTTTTCAGGTTCACCAGATGATGACGCAGCAGCAGCACCAGCCCTCGTCCCCTCTGGACTCGTCCTCCTCGCCTCCCTCCTTCTCCACCTCGTCCTCGTCCTACAGCGGCTACCTCAGCTTCCCCTGCCACCGCGTGGTCTCCTTCCGGCCGGATCGCAAGTGCGTCCTCCAGTCGGACACGGGTCGGCGCACCGTGGTCCAAGTATCAAAGGCGCTGGTCCTGATTGGCGCCCACCCCAACCTGTCCTTCCTGCCCGAGCGGGGTCGCCCTCTGGGCGTCTACCCTGGCGAGCCAGTCACCTGCCGGAGGAACCCCATCGACGCGGACCCCTTCACCAACCGGGTGTTGGGGGCCGAGGGGCCCGGCATGTACGCCATGGGCCCGCTGGTGGGGGAGAACTTTGTGCGCTTCCTGAAGGGCGGCGCCCTGGCCATAGCCAGCGATATCGCCAAGGGACTGAGGGAAGGCGGCGGCGCCGGGCCGGGGTCTTCGGACGGCCCGGTGGACAAGTGGGCGGACCGACTGGCCGCCGTGCAGACCCTCGCCCGGGCGACGGAACGGCCTTTTTCATAGTGCAATTGCACAAGATAAAACAAAACAAAAACTGCCTGTTTTTTGGGGGGGGGGGGGGGCATGTCGTGTTTATAGCAGTGGTTCTCAAACCTAACTTGGGTTTCTGCAAACTAATTTGAAAAATTCACTAATATTTTCTGTTTTTTATGCTTGGGCCCAGCACAACTAAAAAGGGAAATTAGGACAGATTTTTAGTGAGCCCGCAAGAAGAAATTATTTTAATTATTATTTTGTTATTATTATTTAATTGGACACACTAAATTGCCCCGAGGCGTGATTGTGAGTGTGGCTGTATTTATTATTATTATTATTATTATTATTATTATTTAATAATAATTAAAAAAAAAAGCAATTCCTCCTACCGCCCTTAACTTTGGACCACTAAAATGTTCTGATATTATGTAAAATCACATTCCAGCGTAATATTTTTTTTGCTTGTTTGTTTTTTATTTTCTTTATTTTTTTTCAAGAGAATTAAAGTGTCTTTTCTTGTGGTTAAAATGGGTCGTATTGAAAGAGTAAAATTTGAAATAGTCAAAATGTGACTCAGGTCTTGGTCAACTTTATGATTATGCAATATCTCGGGAAAAGACACCTTTATTCTTATAGTGTAACAAATTTTGAACCTGAAAAGAATGTTTTGTTGTTGTAAACATGATTTCCCCACTCCCTTAAGAAATGTTTAATTTTAATTTTGGATGGTGTTTGGTGCTATTCTTTCAAGTTGTTTCTGGACCCTAAAAAAACTGTTCAACTGTTCTGCCCTGTATTGATGATCATCATCATATTATTATTATTATTATTATTATTATTATTAATAATAATTAAAAAAAAAAGCAATTCCTCCTACCGCCCTTAACTTTGGACCACTAAAATGTTCTGATATTATGTAAAATCACATTCCAGCGTAATATTTTTTTTGCTTGTTTGTTTTTTATTTTCTTTATTTTTTTTCAAGAGAATTAAAGTGTCTTTTCTTGTGGTTAAAATGGGTCGTATTGAAAGAGTAAAATTTGAAATAGTCAAAATGTGACTCAGGTCTTGGTCAACTTTATGATTATGCAATATCTCGGGAAAAGACACCTTTATTCTTATAGTGTAACAAATTTTGAACCTGAAAAGAATGTTTTGTTGTTGTAAACATGATTTCCCCACTCCCTTAAGAAATGTTTAATTTTAATTTTGGATGGTGTTTGGTGCTATTCTTTCAAGTTGTTTCTGGACCCTAAAAAAACTGTTCAACTGTTCTGCCCTGTATTGATGATCATCATCATATTATTATTATTATTTTTACATGTAGCTAAATTTGGCTGGCTGAGGTTGCAGAGACCAGTTGGTGCGCACGCGTGGACGCACGTTTTCCTTATATGGGTGTCACGTGACTACGTTCCGGTCACATTGACCAAAACAATTTGTGGGACTCAAATCTGAAACATCCCAAAGTTTAATATATATATCTATACGTGTTTAATCTTAACGTGTTTTGTGGAAAAGACAATTCATCACAAGACCAAAGCCACGATGTGATACTGTCATGACTCGTTACTGTTTTCGCGTTATCACCATGGATTCATTTTCATACTGTAATATATCAACTCTAATGTACAGTGTTGTGATACATTGGGAAATCATACTGTATTTTTATAGTGACATTTTCAGGACTATTTCTTCCTGACTCTTTTCTTCCTCTCAAAGTTGCTTTTATTTGTTGCCTTTTGCTTTCATTCATGCATCTATCCTTCGTTCACGGAAAATTTTTCCGTCTTTCTTGCTTGCATCCTTCTTCAAAACTAATTTTTGACCTTCCTGGAATTCATTTTATTTCTGTTTACCAGTACAGTAGCGATACTGTACAGCAGGGGTGTCATTCTCATTTTTCACGCGGGCCACGTTGTAGTTCTGGTTTCCCTCAGAGGCCCGTTATGACTGGAACCATAAAAATCGTTGATCGCCTCATCATATTGATGTGAAATATATGAATTACTTTTGGAATCAGAAATCAAAGGTATTTTTTTTTTTAGCTTTTGTTGATGTTTGGTAGCATAAAAACACTTGCAATACCTCAATGTTATCATTTATAGTAATGCAATTCAAAATTTTGGTACAGATTGGAACAAGAAACATGGAAGTTGACATGATTTGCCTTCATGGGCCACATAATATCGTGCGGTGGACCAGATCTGGCCCCTGGGCCTTGAGTTTGACACCTGTGCTGTAGAGCCTAAGGGAGCATATTTACTGTATGTCAAAAAGGACTTCATCTTAAAATAGATGACACACACACACACACAAAGCTCTCAACCAATCAGCATACGAAGGCAATGATAACAGATTTTTTTTAATTATGTAAAAATACAATAATTGTATATTTGTTTAAAATGTTACCTGTTAAATAGTTTGAAAAAGATGGAACTTTTTTTTTTAATTGTTGCTAAATTCCTCAAAAGTAAGTGCTGTTTAAGTGCTTAACAGAGTGCCCTGTAAAGGTTTATGTGTATTTAAAAAAAAAAACATTTTTGAAGCATTTTCACGTTTAAAAATGAAAATTTTTAAAACACCTTGTGGTCTTCGTCAGGCTCACATTTCACTCAGATTATTCGCAAATTTCTATTTCAGAATTTGGGGAATAAAGATACAGGAGTTTTTTTTTTTTTTTTAGGTGAGTCCTCCCGTGACGTTTTCGGTCCCGTGTGAACATTATTGACTTTCATCAATTATTAGTGACAGCGAAAAATCCAAATTTGTGGCATTAGTCTTGGGTTTGGGCCAATAATCTCATCTCATTGATTGTTGTGATTCATTTTTGTGAAATCAGACATTTACTTGATTGACTCGTTGTGGACAAGCCAGTGGTGCCTTCCGCTCTCATGCAATGGAAAGCAGAACACATTGACAGGTGCTGTAGATTGTCTACTTCCAAATCTTTGTACTGATTATAAACGTGTTCATATCCAATCAAATTGTCTATTAAACGCACTTGCGCAAACATATTTCCCTGCGTTTGTGTCCGTATTATCTTATGTCATTGAATAATTTGCTAGCTTTGCTTTAAACAGCTTTATATGAGGAAAAATAAATGGAAATGACTGTCGGTTTCCTCCCACGTCCCAAAAAGATGCAACATTAATTGGACACTTTAAATTGCCCATAGGTGTGATTGTGAGCGTTAGTCTCGATGTGCCCTGCGATTGGCTGGGAACCAGTTCAGGGTGTACCCCGCCTCCCCCCCCCTTTGACAGCTGGGATAGGCTCCAGCGCTCCCCGCGACCCTTGTGAGGAGAAGCGGCTAAGAAAATGAATGGAAAGATGGACACTTGTATGGGAGTATTGCGCTTCCTCGCAGTTACTGTTTCTAGCCACCAGGTGTCAGTGTTGCAATAGATTAAAGAAGTCACTTCAGTGCTTCTCAAACTTTGTACACAAGCGAGCGCCGCCCCAAAAATATTTGAGAACAAGAAAAAAAAAAAAAAGATTTGAATAATGATTCCATTCAAAAGTATCAGGCATAAAATTTGCTACTAAAATAAATGTTTGGAAGCAAATAGTTCAAGTTTTCATGCAAATGATTGACCGTGAATACAACTGAACTACTTTACAGCCATCCATTTTCTTTTACTGCTTATCCCGGAGCCTATCCGGGCTGTCAACGGGCAGGAGGCGGGGTACACCCTGAACTGGTCGCCAGCCAATCGCAGGGCACATCGAGACAAACAGCCGCAGTCACAATCACACCTCGGGGCAATTTAGAGTGTCCAATTAACGTTGCATGTTTTTTGGGATGCGGAAGGAAACCGGAGGAAACGCACGCAGGTACGAGGAGATCATGCAAACTCCACACAGGCGGTCCGGGATCGAATCCGGGACCTCAGAACTGCGAGGCCAACGTTTTACCATCTGCTCCACCGTGCCGCACTGAACTACAGTATTTGTCGTTAATTCGTGGATGTGAGGAGAAAGAAATACCAGAGGAAAAAATAACGAACAAACCCTCCCAAAAATCCCATTATTGCTGTTTCCGTGGAAACCAGACTGGGATTTAACTACCCTCAATGATTCAGCACATCCCCGCCGGTTGCCATGGCGACGCCAGGCATGAGTCAGTTTGTTGCCAGGCGGTGAGTCAGCAAAACACACACACACAACCTGTCCACTCTCGTGGGCATCCTGACATACTGAATATTGGACAATAAAATTATATTCTATTCTGTTGGGTTATGTCAAACGGCACTCGGTTAATATGGACTTGACTCAAATGAAATTGTGTCTAGCAAATAACTCGATCGACTGATTAATCAGGTTTCACCCTGCCACCCCCCCCCCCCCCAGGCTCCCCGGGACGACCCCCTCCCTCGGCCCACAACAAACACCTTCCCACGCAACGTCAAGTTATTTGGAATCAACCAACACTCGACGCTATATCAACTTCAAAATAAAAGGATTCCTTAGCGTCAAAACAGAAGCGGCGAACCCGTCAGGGACACACTTCAGGATTTACCCCTCACACCACACGCACACACAGACACACAACTGAAATGCTGTCACGCGGACGAGTGTAATTTAAAAACTGACGGCGCTACAAATGAATGTGGTTTTATTTAGAAACGGTTTACCGGATGTGAAGTGGTTGTGGAGCGGGTAGTTTGACAGCTTCAGGAAAAACACCAACACGCACACACCGAACTTTTACACGGCGCACACATTTCACACACTCTCACTTGAGTTCAGGACGTCGGCGGTTCCTCGTCCATTGCTGATAGTGGGAAGGAAAACGGCGTCTGAAACTCGTCACAAGGCAAAATCAACGTGCCGCACGGGAAACTATGACGGCCGGTGGTTGTTTATAAAAAAAAAAAAAACGAGAAGGAAAAGGACGGGCCGCCGAGGGAAAGAGCCGAAGAATTCGAGTCGCGATCCCCGTCCGCAGTTCTCTTATTTGCAGGTTGCTAGCGGAGTTAGCCACCTAGCCGCGGCTAGCTGGCCGCGAGTCTCCCAACTTTTCACCGTCGTCCACGCTCGCGGCCTCAATCCGGGCAAAATGTGCTGTTTTTCGGGACGTGTATCCCCTTGGCCGGCGGCGAGCATCGGCTGACAACTTCTCCGTGTGCGTGTTTTTTTTTTTTTCGACTGCACTTTTTGGGCCTGTAATTTGTCAAAAACTGGACTTTGCTCTTCGGCTATTGTAGCATAACCCCTTAAAAAAGGCCTCCATAGATTCTCCCACTCGGAGTATTTCAAAACAGTTTTTTTTGCTTTTTTTTTGTTTTGTTCATTTTTTTAAATTTGTTTTTCTGTGTGGAAAATGGATGCGGGCATAGAGAAGGAATGCAGCGCCTTGGGAGGTCTTTTCCAGCTCATCATGAACGACATGAAGGTAAAAGTTTTGTTTGAATCACAAGTAAATCATATTTTGTGCATTTTTCATTCATAATCACAACTTTAGGGAAAAGAAGCTTCTTTCATTTTTGATGAGGATAATATTTACTCTGCTCGTGGTTACATGCTGAATACAGGGAAGTAACTGGAAAAATTTAAAAATATATTTAAAATGGTATTTAACTGCACATAGCAAAGACTTCAGTCATATTTTAACATTCTTAACTGGCATCAAAATATCTGCTGCATCCCAACAGGAAAAAGCAAAAATGACGACTTTTCTTTTTGCCATTTTATGAAGTTTCTGACTCAGTGATAGATATACTTTACGGTACTATACAGCGGTATTCAGATATGAGCTGTCGTTTTTTTGATATGACGGGTGAGCATAAACTCGAGAAACGAGCCGGTTTGGTGGACGTGACTTCAACTCACTTCTGAAGGAGCAGCGACACCCACGTCACTCACCAGGCCAGGCCCCACCTTTAGAAGTCAAAGTCAGCGGCACTACAGTGTAAAAATATTCCCTGGATCTCTCATGTGCATTTGTTTTTCTAATTCCTAATCAAAATTCCTCCGATTTTATCAACAGCGTAATTGTGACAATGTGACAATGCTCGATTCGAAAATGATTGTCGTTGGAGCTAAGAGTAGGACACAGCCATTCAAGTAAATATAAATATATCAATATAAATGTAAAATATTGTTCCACAACGGGGGACGTACACGGACTTCAAGATGCATATCAAGGATTTGACCTCTCGACCGCCTCATCTGTGTTGCAAGCATCTTCATTTATTTATTTTTTTCAAAATGTGGAAATGATACCACGAATGCCCTGCGTTTACATGAGATTTTGTTTCCTCAAATCGTTAGGCTAATTAATATTTTCATGACAAGTCACGTACAACTTCAGTCACACGTTGACAAGAAATCAACAGCGTAATGGGCTTTTCCCATGGTGATTTTAAGCTCCGCCCCCTTAGTCATCTCCCACAAGCTTCCAAAATGGTGACAGAACATAACAGGTTTCAACTGGATTCCCTGTCGCGTATTCCAGATAATACTGGGGTATGTTTTTTGCCAAATGCGTCAGACTTGTCCAAGAGAGTTCTACAGAGAGGTGTCAACTATTTCACGCAAGGAAATGTACACGGAATTAAGATTTTGGACAGAGCAGGGACGCAATGTCAGAGTTACAGCGAAATGTTGGAAAAAGTTTGACGCCTCACAAACTTCATATTGTAATCCAACGGGATAAAATAGTGGAATCGTACTGCGCTTGTTCACATTTAGTTGTAAGTGCGGTCTTCCGTGAGCTTTAATCCATCGTAGACACTTCGTCAACTCTGTTTTAGGCTTTGGAAAATGAATCAAGCGGGCCGCTTGTAACCTAGCAGGATATGTTTCATCAGAATTGCACGTTCCCCGACGACCATTTTCTTCGTAACATGAACTTTTCCAAGCGCACGCTACTGACCACCAGCATTGCTTGTGGAACAATACGGCGAGAGGGGCGTGTTAAGACAATGCGGCTATCTGATTGGCTATTATTAGACGAGTGATTGACAGGTCGGAAAGGTCCATTGTGCCAATACTTGATTCTAAAATTGATTCAGATTCACATTGATTTATTCAGTCATCGTAGCTCTAAGTAGGACACCGCCGTTCAAGTAAATATAAAATATTGATCCACAATGGGGATTAACTCATATTTACTAGTGTTGGATTTTCCTACTAGTGAGGACAAAAAGGGTACTAGTACACAGACTCTAAGATGGATATCAAGGATAGCGATGCTCAAATGGCTTTACATCGCGTGCTTGTCAGAGATATCGTCCGCGCCCCCCCCCCCCAAAAAAAAAAAAAAGTTGTAAAAAGTTAATCCTCTGACGCTGGATGAAATGAAGTCCGGAGAGGTCGACCGATGTCACACAAATTGAGAAGGTTCTTCATTTTTGTGAGACATGATCTCAAACTCCGTATTTGACACGCTTTCAGGCATCGGTCGTGGTTGTATTGAGTTTTCCAACTGGATTTGGGACACGTCAAAATGGGGGGGGGGGCATTGTGGGGGGGTAATAAGGCACCTTTTTTTGCCAGCTGTGTCGTTTTTTTTTTGTTAGCTGCACCCGTCGACCGCTTCATCTGTGTGGGTAGCCGAGCGCATCTTTAAAAAAAAAAAAAAAAAATGTTTATTTGCACATGAAACAATTTGAAAGGGAACAAATAGAAAATGTGGAAGTGATACCATGAACGTTCTGCATTTTCATAATTTCGTTTCCTCAAATAGTTAGCCTAATTAAAAAGTTTTGTTGCTCAAGTCACGTACAACTTCAGTCACGTTTGGCAGAAATTATTTTTTTACTTTATACTTTTTACTTTACCTCCCAAAAATAACTTTTAAAAGATGGTGACCTCCATCGAAGCACCCTCTCTCCCACTTAGCCTGATGTCATTTCTCTCCCAAAAATTTTTTTGAAAAAATACAACTTTATCATTCCAAAAATGTTCAATCTCAAACGTGGAATAAAATTTTTTTTCTCTCATTTATACATCTTAATTTATTAAAAAAGAAATCTTTAAATGTTACTGGAAATTTGTCCTTCATTTTTGTTTTCTGAAAAATACAAACTCTTCTTCAGTCTTTTTTCCACCTCCAAATTAAAAAAAATATATATATTTTTCCCCTGAGATTTAAAAAATCAAGCAAACCCAATATTTTAACTCGTTTTAGTTAGCGTCGGTCCTGCCGAAAAGAATAAACACCTGACCGTGTAACTCTTTAGGGATATCAGAGTGTCTCATTCGGACTGCATGTAGGGAAGTAAATAAGTGCCACCAGGATTTGAATTTGAAATGTAAAGTGATGATATTTTCAATAGTTGTATTTCAGTGTAACTTTTCACTGTTAACAACTCAACTGGCTACAATTTACTGTCTGAAATTCGACCGGCTACAATTCGCTGTCTAAAATCAGACCAGGCAGCTGGGATAGGCTCCGGCAACCCCCGTGACCCTCGTGAGGATAAGCGGCAAAGAAAATGGATGGCTGTAAAGTGATCACATTTTTAATAGTAGCTACAATTCACTGTCTGTAATTCAACCGGCTACAATTTGCTGTCTGAAATTCACAGTCTCTGCCACCAGGCAGGGTTACTTCAGGTCAGAACCGAACAGACAGCCAATCCCAGTTACGCTTTCCTAGTCACATGACATCACATACTAAGAAAGTGTAACTGGATTGGCTGGCTGTTCGGTTCTGACCTGAAGTAACCCTGCCTGGTGGCACAGACGGCGAATTTCAGACAGCGAATTGTAGCCGGTTGAATTGTTAACATTGAAAAGTTACACTGAAATACTTAACTTTACAATTCAAATCCTATTTTCTGTGGCATTTCAAATTCAAATTCTGTTTTCTGCGGCATTTCAAATTCAAGTCCTGGTGGCAATTGTTTACTTCCATATGCACGCCGATGCGCACTCTTTCAAGTTTTGCCACGTCTCCCAGCATTCCCAGACTTTTAAGTCTTTTACACTCGTCTGGAGGGATTTCAGCCTGCCGTCTGATTTTTTTCCTTTTTGATTTTGAGTCTCTTTCTGAATCCAGACGTCAATGGGATGAAGATTCAGATTTTCATGATCGTTTTTTTTTTTTTTTTTTTCATTTTCAACTTGTTCCACAATTTCATGAATGCATATTTTCAACCGGAGTAGCTCATTCTTTGTCATCTAGGATGTATTGTTTAAGTGTTCCATTTATTTGTTCGATTTTTGGCAGTAATAACATTCAACTTGAATCTCGTTGAATCACTTTTTTTGTATTCTTATTCCGGGTAGCCGTGTATCCCATTTGTACATTTCTTTAAAAGTCGTGCTTACGAATGCAGGCAATGCATGATAATTTGGGATTAATGTTTTACACGAGGAACTGAAATTTGCACACGTGCGCCAACGCTTTTGATTGTCCAGAAGTGGCTTTGGGGTGTGGCAGGTTTTTTTTTTTTTTTTTTTTTTTTTTTTTTTTCCAAAATAGGCCGGCGCAGGTCTGACACGTACGACGTGGAATGCGATACGACACCTCTCGATTGAGGCTTTTACCGTCGCGATTGCGACACGATAATGACAGATAAAATTTCTTGTTTTGAGAAATCTGACGAGGTTCGTGCGCACAACGGCCACGTCAATGACTCACGTTTTTTCGCGGCACCCTCCAGTTTATTTTCCGCGGCGCCCGTTTGCTACAGTTCTCGCTTGATCTCCTGACGGTTGGAGAGAGCGGCAACCAGAGGAGAGGAAACGAGCAGCTTCAGGTTTCACTCTTGACAGAAAACAATTTGTTGGTTACCTGATGGAACTTGTAGGGCGACACATGACTCACGTGTCCCAGAAAGATAACTGCGGAGAGGTGTGTGAGAGAGATTATCCATTGAGTGTTTCAATGAGTGAGCTGGTGTATGATTTTTTTTTTTTTTTCAAGAGTGTGTGACAAAGTGAAAGCCTTTGTGTGTGTTTTCATGTTATTCCGACCGCCATGATTTGGTCGGTATGGCAGCACCCCAACCAGGGCGCGTCCCCCCCACCGCCCCTTCTGCCTCGTTGGCATGCGCGCAAAGTCATATCTAATTAATCTGCGTTTCTGTCGCAGCAAATCTCTCCTCGGAGGCAGACGCGACCCGATCGCTCTCGCTCGGTCACGAACAGGCCCGAGCCCGTCGGGGTCATTATGCTAATTATTGTTTGCTAATGAACGTGAACGGGAACCATGACGCTAACCCATACGAATGAAAGATGACAATTGTGTGGTCTTTGTGCGTTATTAGCGTCCTTCTCCTCCCGCATAAGATTACAACTTTTCTCCAAAACCACACACCAGTGTCACTTCAACAAGCCTAGAACAAAACTTTTGAAATTGTGGGACTGCAATAAAAAAAAATGTAATTAGATTGGATGGTATGTTGTTGTTCATTATAGAATCATACAGTGCTGACACAATTAAATAGAATGTGAAGAATGGAATTTGTGCTACTTTTTTGCTTCAATTAAATTGGCATTGTGCCGCTCCTTCTGCGATGCACACTTTGGCCACCCGGGGGCTGTACCATCCATAGAATTGCACTCGAAGTTTCACAACTATTTCAGTAATATGCAATTATCTATCTATCTATCTATCTATCTATCTATCTATCTATCTATCTATCTATCTATCTATCTATCTATCTATCTATCTATCTATCTATCTATCTATCTATCTATCTATCCATCTATCTATCTATCTATCTATCTATCTATCGTTAAAAAAATTATTTCATTGTCTTTATTTAAAAGCAGGATATTATTTCAAATTGAGAGTGCCAAAAATGCTCGAACTTGTTATGCTTCAGTGACTGGTCCGTAAGACGCTCCATCTTCTTCTTTTCCTTTCGGCTTGTCGCGTTATAATTAGCAAAAATGTTTTTTTTTTTTTTTAAGTTAACGCTGATTTTTTCAAATGTCTTATATTAATCACTCACAAAGGTGATCAGTTTGCTTTCTCTGCGGCACATAGACGTCAGAGAATATTTACATGTGAGATGATGAAATACGAGTTTTTGAACATTAAGATTTTAAATTAAGCAGGGATGCTAACGATCCATCTAATATGGGTAATCGATGATTGTTGATTAATTGGTTAATTTTTGCACGTCTAGCTGCAATATGACTATTTTCCACAAAGGATAAAGAATGTATGCCTGGGAATATTGTTTGTTTGACGTTGAACCGTAAACTTTGTGTTGGCGTGGCATAAAACACCTTGAAGCCTCTTTAAAAATAATAATAATAATCTGCTAAACAGCTCTTTGATGTGATGTGGCGCGAGTTGTTTACTGTTGCCATCCAGTGCTCATATCAACTTTATTTGTTTGCAAGTCAAGCCTGAACGACGTGTAGTGCGGAACACGGAAGTTTATCACGGTGGCATTTGTGGTGAAAATAGATTATCTTCAAGCTCGCGGCGTCCTCGGCATTTGCGTTAAGGGCTCGTTATCTCCTGGTCGCACCCTCGGACGAGCCGTCAGCTGTCGGGCCACGTCAGTGATGACCCGTTCCGTTTCCTCTGTCCGTCATTCGTCCCTCGTTCTCCTGTCCTCTGACCCCCCCGTCTTCCCAGTCTGTGTGCCGCATCCACTTCTTCTCCTCCCCGCCGTGTCATTCCGGCGCTTCACGAGGATTCAATTAGTGCTTTTCTGCTTGTTAGCTGTTTACTTGAAAGGAAAAATGTCGCTCCTGACAACAGCAGACCTCCCCTTTTCGCTCCTCCTCCTCCTGCCTGGCTGGCAACTGAAATTGAAACCTTGTGCGTGTCTATGTGGGAGTTAAGAAAGTCGTACAACTGCCTACTTGTACACAAGAACTTTTTTAGTTGTTGTTTTTTGGAATGTCGACGCGACATCCTTCTCACCGTCTGCAAAACTTTTTGTACTACGCCGCTGTTAACATGAAGGTGTAAAAACGATACAGCACTCAGTTGTGGCTTAAATGGACAATGCAGTTGCTAATTCGACTGGTGTACACGAACAGTAGAAACTTTCAATTTTGGTTGTTTTTTGCGCAGATATTTGCTGTAATTATGAATTTACTACTGAGTTAGTGATGGATTTTGTTCAAATTGTGGTTACCCCACCGCCATACTATATATACGGACCTCTGTTGTAAACAAGAACCTTGTTACTGCTACTTTTTTGGGTGGTCTAGCAGTTGATTTGAAGTCTGTCCGAGACTCTCTGCCAAGGGAGAGGGAAGATAAAAAGTCATATTAATGCAGCTGTATAACATGCGTTTATTATCTTGTTTGATTCAACCACAGACACTTGCGCAGATTTATGCGTCAGGTCTTTCATCTTCATCAAAAGAGAAGTTAGTGGTTCTAATCGACACAAATCCCAAACAGGCACGTTTCTTACACTGTCAGCTCAGTCAATGCAATGCTAGTCCAATGAAACCTTTTCAGTAGGCTTTACACAAGGGGGGGGGGGGGGTCAAACTCATTTTCGTCGCAGGCCACATTGTAGTTCGGGTTTCCCTCAGAGGGGCGTCATGACTGTGGAACCATAAAAATCGTTTATCGCCTCATCATATTGACAGGTGGAATTTATGAATTACTTTTGGAATCAGAAATCAAGGGTAGCGGTTTTTTTCGACTACAGTGGTGCCTCGGTTCTCGAACACAATCCGTTCCAGTGGGCCGGTTCGAAAACCGAAGTGTGTTTTCCCATTACAACCAATGGGAAATGAAATAATGTAAAGCTTTTTTTTAATTTTAGCTTTTCCTGATAATAAACTGCATATTATGAATACATGTATAGTTTACATTTATATAATCAAATCTTTTAAGATATATATATAATGTATTTATTTATTTATTTTGCTTAAACTGTATGCTTTAGCAGTAGAGTACGCTAGGCTGGGAGTGCATTGCCGTATCTGTAGCAACTCGGCCCCCGGCCTTGTAAACCTTTTTTGTATTAACAAAAGTGCAGAATAACTTTAAACAAGTACATAACATGGACAAAAAAAAACCAACAACTTGCAACTAGAAGTAGGGTTAATGAAACAAAAGAAAAAAGCAATGCAGAACAACTGTTTCAAATGTCTTCGGTGAGGGTGATTCGCCCCTTTTTAACAAAGAAGCAATCTAAAGTAGACTGTTTCTGCCGTCTTTTGAACACCTTCCTGAAGTGGCTAATAGCAATGTCTTTGAAATTTTGCTTGAAATCGTCATGGAACAGCTGGTCAGGGCGTTCGAATACCGATTTTCGTTCGAAAACCAAAGCAAAAAAAAAAAAATCTCAATTTTCGTTTGAAAACCGATTTGTTCAAAAACAGAGACGTTGGAAAACCGAGGTACCACTGTATTGTTGTTTGGTGACGTAAAAACGCTTGCAATACCTCAACATTACGATTTATGATATGACCATTTGAAATTCTGTTACAGATTATCACAAAAATCATGGAAGTTTATATACATGATTTGCCTTCGCGGGCCACATAAAATCATGTGGTGGGCCGGATCTGGCCCCCGGGCCTTGAGTTTGACTCTTCTGCTTTACACGATCAAGATTGTTGGGGCCGATCAGCTGTCAGCGAGTTTAAAAAAACAAAACAAAAAAAAACCTATAACCGATCACTCATCTAATCACAAGATGGAGCAAGTCTATTTAAATGAGTTTTACTGCATATACTAGCGTGCTTAATTTTTAAAAATCTATATTTAAAATCATGTTTCTTTGTTCATCTATTTATGCCAGTGAGGGATAGCAACAGACAGAACAAGTTAATGGTGTTCTATTAGATGGCAGTAAATACATACAGCAATTAATGTATCTATCTTTTGTGACGTTTTTGTTTGTCTTTGTTCTGAGGGATCTTTCAATTGTAATATATGTACCATGGCTCCATAAAGGCTGGAAATTACTGCTCTGGTCAGATCATGTGTTCAACAGAACTTCAGCACACCACCACGAGCGCTAGCCCTAGCTTGCTAGGCTACATAGCGTCTTGCTGTGTGCTTGCGAGCTGTATCGTATTAATAGTACACGAACATACCTCAAGCGAGCCTTACGTGAACATCCTCTTCTGTCCTGAGCACCGGTGTCCACCAACACATGTTTTTCCCATTTTCATTTTCCACAGTAAAGGCTGCATCTAGTCGCATTTGAGTCGACCAGATAAAAGCCCACTGATCGTAAAAAACAGGATGCAGTGGTATGGAAATGCAAGATTATATTGCAGTATTCTTACATAGTGCAATCGTGAGAGAGCAATTTTTTCTCGTCTGATCCGTGCTCTATGCTATGTCTCAGCCATCTTGTCTCTCCCATTGCACCAACATGATTTTTATTTTAATAACTTTATTGACCGTCTGATATTTACAGTACTACATAGACATGAAAAGACTAAAAAAACTGTATAAATACTACTATATAAAATGGATTCACATAAACAATGCACAAGTAAATGCCGATCCGATCAGGCCTATAAAATCGGCGTTAAGTCTACTTTTTGGTCTTCGTGAAAATCCCAGACTTTTTTTTTTTTTTTTTTAACTCGAGCTGCAGAGTTCGGAATAAGTGTTACAACATATTCCACATGATCTCATTCAGGATGATCTCCTTGGGGAGGGAGGGTTGGACATGAGTCAACAGGTAGCCAGACGGATGAGTGACGCTCAATGGAGGGTGGGGCTTTATGACTCATTAACACACACACATACACACCTTTTTGGAGCACTCCTGTTTATGGTTGAGGGTTTTTGAGGGCGTTGTTATTGCAGTAGTTCACACAGATTACTAGTCCACCATTACACTTTAATTCAGGCTGATAACGAAAATGGACAGATGGATATTAGTGTGATGAGGACCATTAAATTCAGAGTACTTGTAGTTCTTAGACTAGGAAGATTATGATCAGATTTAGATTTGCAACAAAAGGTTCTTTGACGCTTCAAAAGTACAACCCAGTTTACAGGGTCTTCTTAAAGCCCTGAGAAATTATTTTGCACACAAATTTAGACAAACGGTCTCCAAAAGTTCCTATTTCGGAAATAAAGTCCTTTAAAAAATGAGCATTAAATCCTTGCTAATCACTGTGCATGCCATAATATCACGAACGGTGACATGGGGTAGCCTCAATATGAAATATTTGCTTGTAAACATTTCAGTTGATCACAGTTGTGCATATTGAGTAAATAGTTTAATGATGAGGGTATGAAAATATCAGAATTCTGAAATATATATATATATATAATTAAAATCATGTTCTTTTTGGCTGCATAAATGAGAACCGCTATAGTCGAGGCGATGCCAACGTGAGAACCGTGCGACTCGAAACCAGGACTGGTCCGCAGAGACGTCCCGATTCAGCGTTTCCTAATGATCGGCTCAACCCGGATGTCTGCGCGATCACATCAAAGCCCAGATTGCAGCAGTCGCTGAATCGCTTTAATAAGGAGCTCGTTATCTTGCAGCGCGCCTCTTGAGTTCCGCTACCTCCTCCGAACGAACCGTTAACCCTAACGCTGGCACGCCCCGGCTGCCTGCTTTCACTGTTTTTGTCTCGCTTTGACGCAACCAGCGCCGTTCAAACAAAGCCCTTTCAACCTGCCGTTTGAACAGCCACAATATCCCTCGCCCTCGCTTTACCCTCCCTCACCCCGACCCTTTGAAAACTCATTTATGCTTCGTGTATAGAGATACGGATGGAGCCTTCCATGCGTATATACATTTGTGGTGGGAATTGCACTGCAAGACCAGTTTCCCAATATCTGTTTTCTTGTACAGTTCTCATTTGGCTGTGTTTACATTCAAGGGACATATTAAAAAAAACCCGGACTGCTCAACTGAGCGCAAGGGTCTTTCCGTATAAAAGCAACCAAAAATTTTCCCCTGAACTCTTCCACTTCTTCAAAGTGTGATTGGAAAAGACCAGAACACACTGTAAACCGCTTCCCTTCTCAACCTAATCACCTAAAGGTTTGCTCTCCTTTTATGGAAGTAAATATGTGCCACCAGGAATTTAATTTGAAATGCCAGAGAAAACAGGATTTGAATTTGAAATGTAAAGTGATGACATTTTCAGTAGTTGTATTTCAGTGTAACTTTTCAATGTTAACAATTCAACCGGCGACAATTCGCTGTCTGAAATTCACCGTCTGTGCCACCGGGCAGGTTTACTTCAGGTCAGAACCGAACAGCCAGCCAATCGCAGTTACGCTTTCTCAGTCACGTGACGTCACATACTAAGAAAGCGTAACTGGATTGGCTGGCTGTTCGGTTCTGACCTGAAGTAACCCTGCCTGGTGGTACAGACGGGGAATTTTATACAGCGAATTGTACCCTGTTGAATTGTTAACATTGAAAAGTTACACTGAAATACTTAACTTTACAATTCAAATCCTGTTTTCTGTGGCATTTCAAATTCAAATCCTGGTGGCACATATTTACTTCCATATCCTTTTCGCCCTTGTTAACTCATTCACTGCCATGCCTTCTTCAAAGCAGAGTTGTTGCAAGCTGTTTTAGAGCATTTTGACTCATCTTTCAAGACCCACAGAATTTTATGTTCTGTCACAACATAAGAACCGAACCTACCTAAATAAGACAGAAGTGTCCTTCTTTCACCACTGTTTTTTTCTATTTTCAATAATCAGCACAGAATATATATATTTTTGTCACCATTTTGTGACAAAAAAGCAGAGAAAACGAGCTTTTGATTGCAAAATTATCTACACTCCACAATTAAGAAATGTGGTGTTACTGAAGCTGACTCACTGCAGGGCTAAAAATGAATGTCAGTGGGTTTTTTTCCACGGTGTTCCTATTTTTTTTTTGCTTACGTCTCTGATTTACTTTATACGTTGGATGAAGAAAATTAAATGTGCCTCAAAAAGTCATAATTCCCCCCCCCCACCCTCCGCTGTTCTGTGTAAACGGGACTGATACGTGATAGGGTACAATATCAAGACGACTAGTTTTCCGCCTTCAAGTTAGTACCACGGGCAGCTAGGATGCTGCCTCTTTTGTAAGTGTTCCGCATTGCCAAGACTGTGAACTTGTAACACTATCATGTCGAAAGCAATTGTAGTCTGACAAATATTTTATACATCACACCTGACGCCGATGTTATTTCTCATGAAAGTCAATGCATTTGGCGATAGGATCTTGCTTTGCCGAGTTCTGCGTAAAAAGGCTCAGGCGGATTTATGCTGAGCCTTCTGCCGTGGATCAGATCCGAGATGCTTCTCACTCTCCCTGGCCATCCCCCATCTTCCCTCGCTCAAAATGCTCGAAGACTGCCCGGCCTTCAGGAATTTTTCCGACGCGGTGTCAGAAACAACAAGACTGGAGTTTCTTCTAAATTTAGTGTAGGGTTCCTCTTCTCTTAACAGCTGGAACTCTCCACGGAGCTCAGTGGAAATAATTGTCACTGAGCCTCCAGTCATTCAGAACAACGTACTCCTGTAGCACTCCAGGTAGACCACGGACTGGCGAATAAAGATCTTTTTTAAGCCAGTCACTTTGGATCTCATCGAGTCTCTCTTCTCTCCCCTTCTGTCGGTCACTAGACTAAATAGAGATTAAGGAGGTCGGATTGGTGCCCGGCGGCAGGTGACTGACTACACACCCTGACTGAGGTCATTAGTAGTAAACCCGCTCTGGGCTGATTGGATAACAGCTCTTAGTATCCCATTTGCACGCAGAAGGGTTTATAGCTTAGCTCGTGCGAGACGGCATCGAAATTTGTCTGATTTCAGAATCATTTATGTACTGTTCATATTGCTCAGGATAGTTTTGGCCGATGTCCACCACAAGGAAGTTGTCGTCGTGTCACTCACTGGGTGTGAAAGGAGCTTAGAGAACCACTCTGACTGCATGACCACGTTAGCATCATTCCCATTTCATAGAAAATGGTGGTAGGGGTGGGGTGATATGGCCTAAAATTTAGATCCCGGTAGGAATTGAATCCTTTCAGGGCAATGGCATTAATCGCAATATAAATGTAAGTGTAAAACTTATAATCACAGTCGACGTGAAACGAATGATCGATTAATCGACGACTAGTTTATGAAACTATTTCCGGAAAGCAAAATTAAGAAAGACAGACAACAAAAAGCAGTTTTAGTCATTTTAGAACATATATTGCACAGACCTAAAGACTCAAAATGAAAATTCAGCACCGGTGATGCAAACAAACAATTCCGATGTGAAAAGTATTTGATATTTTAATATGCTTTTGACCTTGGGTTCCTCCTCCCGGCTAACATATCGGGTAGCGTACGGCTTCATTCCCGACATGTGTGACTGTTGTATATTTTTCTTCAGGCATTTATTAATTTGCTGTTCATTGGTTATCTCCTCTGTAACGTGGTTTCAGCTCAGCTTCTGCTAAAAATATACAGCCCCACCTAAACCCTTTTGTTCCGCGTTTCTACATTTCAAGATAGCGTAGCAGTTAGTACAGCTTCCCCATCATCTCCTGTTTACTCTTCTTGCTGGGTGCATAACTACAGTTTGCCGAGTTGGCCCAGCTGTCGTTGGCATGGTCCAAAGTCTGGACCACACCATCAAACTTGGTTTTTACATAGCAGGCCTGGACAGGGCCTTGCCCACGACTGCACCGTTTGCAAAGGACTGTTACATTCCCGGCGGTCGTGAGGAACTGTGGTAGAATGTGAAGTTTAGGCGAAAAGTTGCAAGGTCAATGATCCTGTTAAGGGGCGTTAACTGGGTGTCTAATGAACTCTGTCCACAACCAAATCTAGTGCTAAATTGGGTCGAGGGCCGTGATGGTTGGCACTGTAATTTAATGTCCAAAATTATAGTGCAATAGTATCAGCTTGTTGAGGCCTCGCAGTCTGTTGGTGAATTACATGATTTGTGCAATGTTTAACCACGTTGATGAATGGGCTTGCTAAATGGCCAGATATTGGAAGTTTCTCAAATTCTCATAGATTGCTTCATATCAGAGGCACAATGAGAGCTGTGTGAATTTGAGGAGCAGATAGCAGTGACCGGGGTGTAAAGTTAAACACTCCCTTCTCAAGCCTGATCGTGTTGAAAGCAGGCATCACTGTCAGAGTATTTTTATATGTTGGCGGGGATCGCCCATCCTGTTCTCTTGCGTGAAAGCGGACACAGTAATGCCCCTTTTCATGAGACTCTGTATGAAAAGCTCAGGCGATTACAGTTTGGCAGAAACTCTGCATAAACCCGGTAAAGTCGGCATTGCTCCATGGATGTTTTAACTCTTTCTGTATTGCCGGGAGTGGAGACTGAGAAGAGGGTTGTTCTCTCCCTCATCATAAAGATAACATTGAGATTTTTTTTTCCCCTCAAAAACTTTCCCGATCTCATCCAAAGAGTTTTAAATCTGCCTTCTGATGGTGTGTTTATAAGTTATGTAGCAGCTTGAATTTCACAGACAAGCTCAGCGAGACACTTTTCCGCGTCTGCCCGTTGAAAGACACACATGAATATATTTGTTGGTGTAATAGATTTTAAGATAAAAGATTATAGGTAGAGTTTATGCTGATTTATTTTGTTGGTTTTTTTGCTGAATGGTTGATCAGTTTTAATGTCCTAATTCACCGATCCAATCAATGACGTCTTTGATCGACTGCGCAAAAGATATTTACATCACATTGACATTTATTATCAGAAGAAAGTGAGACGGCAAGGGGTTATTGGTGGTCAACAGTGCTCAGGAGAAGAGAGGACCTTCATGTAAGGCTTGTTTGCGGTATATTGACTTACTTTTAATGCGATCCATCTCGAAAGCAAGCAACAAAAGATTACGTAGGCTAGCAAGCTAGCGCTCCCGCTCCTGGTGGTTTGCTGCCGTTCTGTTGAACACTGATCTGATGAGAGTAGTCATTTCCAACCTTTATGGAACCAAGGCATAGACTTAACATTTGAGTCATCTCATAGAACAGCAACAAACAAAATTTCACAAAAAGTCGATACATTAATTGCTTACTGAAGACTATTATTTGTTGTCTGTCACTATGCCTCGCTGGCATAAATAGCTAAACAAAGATAGATTTATTGCCAATATTTTTTGAGCAATTAAGTCAATTAAGCAGACTCCTTGCTCCGTTTTTTAAACTCACTGATCGGTGATCGGCCCGAAAAATCCTGATCGTTTAAAGCCTAATTCAATGTGGCAGAAGATTTGACTCCACTGTTCTGGCAGGCAGTGAATCAGCGTATCAGGTGAAAGGCTTTAGCGGGCTCCCAGCTCAGAGGCTAACGTCACAGCGTGAAAGGGTTAAAGATGTTTTATCTTCTTGCCGGCTGAGCGTCAGCATCAGCAGAGGTCAGACGGGTCGCAGAGAGTCGAATTCTGGCTGAGCAGCTGCTGCGCTCGGCGCCCGCAGTGCGAAGCAGCCTTGGATTACATCATCAGTCAAAACTGGTTTCTGGCCCCTGAAGGAAGCGTCACACACCAGGATCAAAGTTCCTGACCTTGTCTGCTTTCTTTTCGATAACCCCAAATACTTTGAAAATATTTATATGTGCGGGGGTTATGGACCAAGCCCTCACATTTTTTAAAAATAATTTCCAATACCAATCGTTTGAACTGTAAATGAACCCAAACTATGATCCCGAAACACTTTATTCTTTCAAACTCCCATCATCTTTACAAAGGATTTGATTTAGGGGAAAATGCAAGCGAATACGAGGATGCCTAGCGCGTATATATATTTATTTATATGTACAAACCACAACGAAAAAAAGCTAGTATTTTATGAGTTTTTGAGACAGTAATGTATAGATAACGTAGATGGCGATTAGCAGCTTTTGTGCTCTTTTTGTTATGGTTTAAGATGGCACTGAAGCCCTGGCAAAATCGAAAAGTAGATATTGATGCAAGGAATAGGGTGTCCTGATCCAGTCCTTGAGATTGAATATCGGTCTGATGTCAGCAAAAAAAAAAAAAAACAATTATCGGCACGTGTTGGATGTAATTGAAGTTGGCACACTTGAAAACCTCTTCCTCTTGTGCAACAGCATGTAAACGTCCAGAAAAATCAGCCACGATAGCACGAACAGAATTGTGGACTTCCACGAGTGTGGTTCATCTTTTGGTGTAATTTCCAGATGCTTGAAAGTGCTACATTCATCTGTTCAAACAATTATACAGAAGTGTAAACGCCACGGGAATGTCCAGCCGTCATACCGTTCAGGAAGGAAGCGGGTTCTGTGTCTCAAAGGTGAATGCACTTTGGTGCCAAATGTGCATATCAACAAAGAACAAAGGCCAAAACACCTTGTGAAGATGCTGGCTGAAGATGGTAAGAGTGCGCTCATGGTCTCAAAGGCACTCTGCAGGAAAAAGCCATAATTGTTCCATTTGGATGAAAAAGAGCGACTCTTGCAAGCCCAAGAACACCATCCCAACTTTGAAATACAAGAGTGGCGGCATCATGTGTGGTTGTTTTGCTTCTCGGGGACTAATGCGCTTCACAAATTAGATGGCATCATGAAGAAACAACCTTATGAGGAAAGAATCCAGCAACATCTCATGACAGCCACGATGTTAAAGCACGGTACAAATGAGTCTTCCAAATGGATGACTTGAAGCATATCGCCAAACTGGTTGCAAAGTATCTAAGGGTAACGAAAGCAGTTTTTTGAAGTGGAAACTGCAAAGACCTTATCTCAATCCTATTGAAAATTTATGGACGGACCTTGATAGACATGTGCAAGCAAGGGCTCTACAAATTTGGCTTAGTTACAACAGTTCTGTCAGGATTGGGCCTAAATTCCTGGCAATATTGCGAGAAGCTTGTGGATGGATATTTAAACATTTGCCACAAGTCTTAGTCTAAAGGCAGTGGTACCAAATATTAATGAAATCTATGCTGACTACTGACTGGGAAGAAAGTAAGTCGAAATGGTGAATAATAACCACCATCTCATTATTCTCTTGCATTTATCAAATATATATCATTTTGCTATTTCGAATTGACCTGAAACAGGAAGTGTTTAGTCTCATTTCATCTCAGAGAGTGAGGGAAAGTATAGTTTTTTAAGTTTAAAACGTGTGTGTGTGTGTGTGTGATTAAAAAAATCTGGTCTCAAGTTCAACTGTTAGTCGTTTGAGATTGTAGTTTAGTTACTATTTATGACTTAGCTTTTTATTTATCTATTTTTAACAGCAATAATATTGTGATTGTTAAAAGTGAATTACTGGACAGATGACATTCAACAACAGTAAAGTTAGTAGTCGTGGGTTCTTAATTAAGAACCTTGAATTTTTAATATGATAAATGTGGGTATCTTTTTTGTTTTAATGGTGTTTTTGTGTGACAGCAGAAAAATCGATTACATTCTACTTAACATTTCAAACCAGTGGTGTTTTAAGCCCTATGTGTGATTGTGAGTGCAACTGTTGTCTGTCTGTCTGTGCGCTGCAATTGTCTGGCAACCAGTTCAGGGTGTACCCTTACTCCTGCCTGTTGATAGCTGGGATATGCTCCAGCAATCCTGCGACCCTTGTGAGGATAAGTGACTCAGAAAATGGATGGAGGTTTTATGTTGTTAGTTTGTGCCCCGTAATTCCTTGCCTACAGAGCCCACCAAGCTATAAGCCTCACCTAGTACATTTGTAAAGGAAATAGCATTTGGTACATACATATGCCCCAGCTGTGTAAAAGCCGCAAGTGCCCACATTGAAACTAACATTCAAACATGAGATATTTACAAAGAAAGATGGTACACAGAGAGTTTAACTCTACTGCTGCCGCGCTAACACTAACCCTAGCGCCGCGCTAACAGGGCTGGTAAAAAAAAAAAAAAAACATGCTAGTAATAATGACTGAGACACGGCAGTAACATGCTAGTGCAGTGCTAACAGGGCTGGACCGGTAAAAGTCACTTCCTCAGCACATATTCCACCGGTCTTACTCTTACCTTTTCAGCTCGAGTGCCCCCTTGCGGTTGTTGGGAAAAAAATGCACAAATTAGCCCCATCACCACATTAACCACAGGGTTGAAAGCGTGTGGGGGAAAAAAGTCGCGGCTTATAGGCCGGAAATTACGGTAGTTAGGTTTGAAGTATGATCACTGGCATCATTCTAAACCTTAGTTGTGTTTTGTGTTTCTGCAGGCCAGTTATCCCACATGGGAGGACTTTGTCACCAAGGGCGTCAAACTTCAGTCGCAGCTCAGGTAAGGCTAGCAACACACCTGCATTTTTTTTTTTTTTTTTTCCAACATTGACCTTATAGTGGAACCTCCAAAGTTGAACACGAGCCAAGAGTGGAGTCAACCCGTCTAGTGTTTCACAATGTTTATTGAACCAGGGTGCGTATTTTATAGGGATGGGCCAATCGTGCTTTTTATTTTTTGTCCAGACAGTACTCGCCCATACCAAGGACTGATACTTGATATTGGTATTACACAGTAACATACATCCTACCCGAGACGTGTTTGTCAGGCTGGTGAAATGGTATCAGGTGTCTTAGTATTTTTCACAACTGATACTGGTATTGGCACATTCCCTATATTTCACATTACAGAAATTGGACAGCACACTTTGAAAATATGTACACTACATACTAAAAAATTGATCTCATTTACTCACCATGGAACCTTTTGTTGTATGAAACAAGTCCATACACTGGTTAATTGTACTTTCTACCATCTAATGGAAAGATTCTCCTACCTGTCGGAGGCATAGTGAGATAATCTTACGTACATAAAATATTTGTCGTCAATAATTTTTGGGCCCATCCCTCCATTTTATATTAGAAATGTTCTCATTAGGGTTGCATGTAACTGTAATCTATCACAGATTGACAGTTGACTTTAGGCTAGAGAAGTTTGTACAACCTAGATTGCGTGCCAGACAGTCCCAGGGCAAATATAGACATAGCATTAGCCCTCACATTCACGCCCGTTGTGTTCAATAATGCTAACTTGCATGTTTTTCGAATGGCAAGAGCCGAAGTTCAAATCCACAAGTGTGAGGCAAACGTACTCGCCACAACCACCCCCTGCTGCCACATTTTGTCGTTTACCATTTAATATCTTTGAATATTGAAATCACCCATCGCAAACTGGTTGCTACTCTGCAGTGAAACAGAGGACGATGACTCTGTTTTGCAAATTCACCATGCTTTCCATAAAAGATGAAGACATGGCGCGCACCGTGTCATCTGATCTTCTAGGTTAAGTTTACAAGAGTAATGGCTGTCCGTGTGTGTGCGTGCACATATAAACCCAGTGTGGTATAGTCTAGCCTTGTAATAGAACACATGCACACGTAGACAATAGAGCCATTGATGATGATAATATGGCTTCAGAGGGTTTCCAGTTGCGCTGCCGAACTGGCCTTTGAGGGTTTCTCATGTGGTTTTTAGCAGTCAGGCGTCCAGTAACTGATTCACGGGTTTGAGAGAGCCATGTGGGGGGGGGGGGGGGGTGTCCTTGTTTTAGTCGCGTTTGTATTTTTGTTTGTTGCGGGGATATTGTTAAAGGAGCAATCGAGTCTGTTGACTGTTGTGGGGGTTACCAGGGTGTAGTCAAGGTTACAAATGTGCACAAACCCCTAACTATGTGGGAGTGAAACGTTACGTGTGACATATTTAGTAGTTTACTATTATAGCTATGTGCTACTCTGCAAACGAACACAGTGCAGCTCAGCTTCCAGCTATTGATAAGAATCTGGGGGGGGGGGTGACCAACTCAACATCCGACAGCATTTAAAGAACCACGATGTAGCTCTTCACATAACTTTATAAAACTTTATTTGTAAGTTCTTTTCACACAAAAAGAATGCAACTCAAAGCACTACATTAACCCCCCAAAAAATGTTAAAAAAACTCAACCCTACTTGTCCGCAGGACACAAACACACACTTACATACAGGTTTAAAAATAGTACCCCGAGTACCGTATTTTCCACATTATAAGGCGCACCTAAAAGCCTTTAATTTTATCAAAAGCCGACGGTCCGCCTTATAATCCGGTGCGCCTTATATATGGAAAAGGTTTTAAAATATGCCATTTATTGGAGGTGCGCCTTATATATGGAAAAGGTTTTACAGTATGCCATTCATTGGAGGTGCGCTTATAATGCGGTGCGCCTTATAGTCCGGAAAATACACTACCTAGTATCCCGATGCTGAGTACAGAAAATCCAGGTGAGGACACACATAGCAGGGCCAGGACCAGAATGTAGGCCGCGCCCATGAGCCACAAGAATGGAGCCTGCGGTGTAGGAGGGCAGTGAGAGCCTGCATGCATGGTGACGGGGGGGCTACAGCCAAGGCCCTCCACAGTTCCCAGTGCAGAGGGCACCCTCTGAGGAAGCACGGGAAATAGTAAAATATCACACAAACATATTGATCAAACCGATAAATGAATGATATGCAATGTTTTTGACAAATACACAGAATACAAAAACACAGCATTTGAACTGATGAAATGAAAAAAAAGAGTAGAAATAAAAGTAGAACAAATCCTAAGTAATAATAATCATAATAATCACAAATGACAAAGGTGGGTTCTTAGAAACAACATTTTCTGCAGCCCTCAGGTTTGTCCAGCAGGCTGTTCCACAAAAACTCATGTCCTGATTTTAGGAATAACTAAGACCCCAGAACCAGACAAGACAAACAAGAGTTTTTGAGGGTTTGCATGGTATAAGCAGTTTTAGGAGTGAGGGGAAAAAAACAAGAAGGCACAATTAAAAAACAATAAAATAACATTAAAGTTTATTGTATCTGGGTTCAGTCTCAGAGGTTCCACTGGATGGAATGTTGTCTGCCGGAGCCGATGGATTCCACTGCCTACTTCCTGTCAGTTTAGTTCATAGAGACTCTTGTTGCTTTTAAAAAAAATTGTTAAACGTGTTGTCTTTCACTCTCTTCAGGACCACCATCCTGGTGACGGGTGCCTTCCTGGATGCCTTTCAGAAGGTAGCAGACATGGCGATGGGCTCTCGAGGTAAACAGAAATATTACTATAATCCATCCACCAACAAGAAAGCGCAATGTGGTGATTATTTTCCTGTGCAGGAATGAGCTCCGAGCTGTGGTCTTAAAAGACAGTCGCTGCGATTATGTAAGAACAATTGATATTAAAATTAAATCCAGCATCTGGCGGTTGGGAGTGCCAAGGAGCCGAATCATGGCAGCTCCCTTTGACGGATGCAAGAGCACCAGGCCTGCTCTGTCACGCCCGAGTATTTGTCAAAAACGAGGAAACTCTTGACTGGCAAATAGGCTAGTAATTTTGATGAGACAATTTGAGCTTACAATGCAACAGAGAGACTGAAAGAGTCACAGAAAAAAACATGTAATTGGACACCCTTGTACATTTTTATGACTCTCTTTTAATGACAAAATTAGTATTTACAGAGATTCGACTTAGAAGTGCGCTGTACGCGACGCTGACTCAATGCATTGCTCGAGTTGAACGCTACTCATATGGTCTTCGTCTTTCAGTCTATCTTTTCTCCTGATCACGACATGCACACTTCTGCGACGTACTGTGACACATTCTCTTTTTATCCCATATGTGTGCGTAAATTACTTTAAGTGTGAGTTGTCCAAACGACCAATGTGTTGGCATTTATTTCCCGCATAAGCAATAAAACAAGCAGATACAGTGATGCCTCAGTTTTCGACCACAACCTGTTCCAGAAAACGGTTCGAGAAGTGATTTGTTCGAAAACCGAATCGAGGTTTCCCATTACAATGAATGGAAAAAGAAATAATGTGTTCCAAGCCCAAAAAAATTGGCTTTTTAAAGCATTTTTTTAGCTTTTCCTGATAATAAACTGCATAGTAGAATTACATGTATAGTTTAAATACTTGATATAATAAAATAATTTAAGAAATATATACAATTTTTTTCATTGCTGTATCCGTAGCGACTCGGCCCCCAGCCTTGTAAAGCTTTTTTTATTAACAAAAGTGCAGAATAACTTTAAATGAGCAACTTGCCTTCTTTGGAGCCATGATCGGGGGTTAATACGGTAGTCCTCGATAAGAAGAAAAACAAAAGTCACTACCGGGACACGTCTGTGTACAGAGGATGTGTTATACAGAATAATAAAAGTGCGCTGGTCGCGCCGCGCACGTTATGTCATTTCGGGGTTTTTTTCTCGTTTGAATTGACAATAACAAAATGCGTCGTGGGTGGGTCAGCTGCTTGCGCCACCTGCATTATGTTATTTCCGGGTTTTTCCCGGCGGCGTGGGAATTCACAACAAAGCGCGTCGCGGTTCAGGTGGTCTGGGCACGCGCAATATGTTATTTCCGGGTTTTGTCGGTGGCATTCGAGGACAGATTTTCATTCGAAAACAGAAGCAAAAAATCTTGAAATTGTCATTCGAAAACCGATTTGTTCGAAAACGGGGACGTTCGAGAACCGAGGCCTTACTGTATTCACGCTAATCGTTTCCTACCCACAACACAGCCACCTACATGAATCTATTAAGCATTACAGTCGTTTGCAAACCTGAATTTCACGGACAAGCTAGATGAGAGCCTCTACCATGCCTACTCGATACACGCATTTGACGAATATATATGGAGGTAGCAGTAAATGATTAAACTCAAGTTGATAAATATAAAATGTCTTTGGTAGTGAATGAGTTAAGCTCTCCAAGGACAGACGGGTGTGTTTGTATGTGGACAAAAGGCCAAAATATATATATATATATATATATATATATATATATATATGTATATGTATATGTGTGTGTGTGTGTGTTTGTGGGAGGTTAATCTCCTTTCTGTGTTTTTAAAAGATCATCAATTCCAGTTATTATGAGAACAGAACAAATGTCTTTTATTGTTTATTTATTTTTTGGGTAAAACAAAAGTTCATGTGAAAACCCAGATTGCTGGAGGCGCATTACTCAACACGTGTCATTACTGGAAGTCCAAGAGCCTCTTTGAAGACACGTCTTCTGCGTACACTCATAACGTCACAAGATGGATCAATCGAGCACAAGGAACATAAAATCAACTGAGATGCTTTTGTACTCTGTAAAATGAAATGTTTTGTTTTTTACTGCTTCACTAGTTAATGTCACATAAAACCCTCGTGCATTTCATTGGGCATACGATTAAACTTAGTTTGCGATTACAAAATAAGTGTCTAATACAAATCATTTTTTTGTTTTCATTTTTAAAACGCTTCACATAGAAATGACAGTTTTTAAAAAGTATTTTTTTTCGCCTGTGGTTTTCGCTGAAGCTTGTTAAAATTATGTCATTTCTTTGAGTGAAATGATTACTTTCTCACAGCGTCAATAAATGATGCTAAAATAATGAAAGATGACTGACAGTCATAGGGCTTAGCATTGGATAGCTATTTTACAAATTAACGTGGTTTCGTCGAATCTTCACGACAAGTAAATTTAAAAAAAAAAAATGCAGCATCACATAAATAGCACATTCTCATCTTTGCTTCAGTGTCCCTTAAACAAACTCTTCGACATGAAGGTGATCGCCTCCAACACAGGCGACTCATCTCCTTTCATATCACTCATAAATAGAACTGCCGCCATCTGTTAGCAGTTTGCTAAGTGTTAGCCGGGATAATGGGGGCCTTCACGCGTGTGTACATGTTGACCGAACACATTCCCCCACCTGTGTGTGTTTGTTTACACAGCTGCTTCATCCTTCACCGTTCTCTGGTGTGATACTTTAGCCCGTCAGCTGCTTTGTCTGAGAGTGATTGTCCAATAGCGCCAGAACACCCGACGTTCAGCGAGGACAACAAGTTAACAACTTTTTGACAGCGATTGCAGACTTTTCTGTGGTATAATGGGGAGGCCAAAAAGGCAGCACGTGGTGGCTTGAGCAACATGATTTGACTGACGCAAAGGGAAGCAGTAAACTACTGTTTTGCGTGGGATAGGGATTGAGCCCTGTGGGGAATAGTGGGGAAAAACTGCGTGAGTGACGTCCTTCCAAAAATGTTTATTAGTGCCTGTATTAATTATGTAAACAAAGGATGTCCACATTTTTTTTTCCATTGAGGGCCACATACAGAAAACGGGATGCAACGAATTTGTTATACTGTGTCAAGGACAAGGAGTAATGGACCTTGCCGATGGCGATATTAAGCTCCGCCCTCTTAGCCAGGTCCCACAAGCTTCCCAAATGGCGATTGAACAGAACATGTTTGAAGTCAATTCTCCAGATAATATTGCGGTATGTGTTTTTTTTTTTTTTTTGCCAAATGCGTCAGACTTGTCCAAGAGAGTTCTACAGAGAGGTGTCAACTATTTCACGCAAGGAAATGTACATGGAATTAAGATTTTGGACAGAGCAGGGACGCAATGTCAGAGTTACAGCGAAATGTTGGAAAAAGTTTGACGCCTCACAAACTTCATATTGTAATCCAATGCGATAAAATAGTGGAATCGTACTGCGCTTGTTCACATTTAGTTGTAGGTGCGGTCTTCCGTGAGCTTTAATCCATCGTAGACACTTTGTCTACTGTGTTTTAGGCTTTTGAAAATGAATCAACCGGACCCCTTGTAACCTAGCAGGATATGTTTCATCAGAATTGCACGTCCCCCGACGATCATTTTCTTCATAACATGAACTTTTCCAAGCGCACGCTACTGACAACCTGCATTGCTTGTGGACAACACGGCGAGAGGGGCGTGTCAAGCCAGGGGTTAAGACAATGCGGCTATCTGATTGGCTATTATTGTGCGAGTGATTGACAGGTCCGAAAGGTTCGTTAACAGAAAAGATGCCAATGCCAAGCCAATTGCTAAACTGTCATGACATGATGTCGCAAAACACCAAAATAATAAAATAAAACGGAGTAAATCGGAAATGAATTGGTACGTCACTGCCAGTCCGCTCCACCACTAAAGAAAAGGGAACTACAAGGTTCAAAGTACATTTGCATAATATCAAAAATGATTAGCCTTAAATTAAAAAAATCATGGAAATTCAGACAGTGTTCTGGGAGTGAATTTCTATAGGTTGGCAGCTCTGCAGTCATAGACAAATATGCTGGAGGAGTGCAAATATAGTTTTGTTGGTCCTCAGGTGATCCACCCAAAGCCACATTTTTACACACACATATGCACACACATGCCATGGCAAGCAACTTAATTGTTTTGGTTTTGTATGCAATTTGTGTGTGCGCGTGTGTGTGTGTGTGTGTGTGTGTGTGTGTGTGTGTGTGTGTGTATACGCATGTTTGCACATGCGTGTGATACATTTAGAACAGGTCAGATGTGTGTGGGTTCTGTGGGTGGTTGCTTTGGTTAAATCCATGTTCTAATTTTCTGCATCAGCATATTTTTAGGGCCCACTCGGAAGGCTTTGTTCATTATTATGCCACCTTTTGGGGCGCTCATCATACCTGAAATCTCATCAGTTTTTGCAAGCATGTACTGTATATCCTGGCGAAATCTATTTTAGGGATTCCCGAACACAATTCCCACAACTCAATTCGTAGCGAGTCGGAAAATGGAAAACGAGAGTTCCGGGTGAACTTTGAGTTGCTTTAGTGAACAAATAACAGGGAGTCCTCGGGTTAAGACGGTCTCGACATAAGACGTTTCGACTTTACAACACCCGTCCCCAGTCCGCCATTTTGTCTGGCTAATGCTCGTCCGTGTTTGTGCGCCGGGAGTATCTTCGCATTTTTCGCCCTCCTTTTTAGACATTATGGGGCCAAAGAAGAAAGCTATGTCTTTTAGCAATGCTTCTGCAGCCAAACGAAAATTCATTACCATGGAAACGAAGCCCAAGATCATAAAAAGCAAATATTTAAGACGAAGCTCGTATTTTACCGCATGTGAAGGGTTCCGTTCCTATTTTGGATACAATGATCAAAAAACAATGTTCCTTGTCGAGATGGAGAGGATTGAGGACCAGGTTCCATCGTGATAGCTAAGCACAGCCTCCTCTTCTTCTTCTCCATCCACCTCTCCGCAGTCATGCTAAGCACATCATCTTGTTCATTTCAATGTATTTGGTTTTTTTTTATACATTTTGATGTAAATTTTGACTTTAATGGTAGAATCCGACTTAAGTCAGAATTCGATTTAGGTCGGTACTGTAGGAACGGATCTCAGTCGTAGACCGAGGACTCCCTGTAATAAGAAAACACCTAACAAGCACATTCATTCATATGCTGGTGATGCCCACTACTCATATCTAGTATTGCAACAGACAGACTGGCTAATAAATGAACCTGAACACCCAGCCAGCTCAGACGCCCACGTCACTCACCAGACCAGGTGCCGCCTTTTAAAGCCATACACACGCAAAGGTCACAAATGCTACAGTAGAATGTGAGGATGGCGAAACTAGACAAAATATGTGCACCTCTCATGTACATTTGTTAAACACTGCAAAATATTTTTTTATCTGAATGCTTAAATAAGGTGTAAGGTGCGGTTCTGATTTCCCGACTGACCCTCAAAATTCACGCCAACAATAGAATTTTTACAGAACTTAATAAATGAGCCAGGGGCACACACGCCACAAATGCGCACACACTCCTCGCACTGCGGGTAAAGCATAGAGTTAAATCCAATTTTGATTTTTGATATGCCAGCAGGTCGCTATCAAAACGGAGCTCAAACTACGTTGGAACGAGTGTAATGAGCACATTAAAAAGTGGAAGAGCACGCACTTAAAATACTCGACGCCATAGTTTGACAGCAACCACAGCGGGCGCCAATGTGGCCGTTTCCCACTTTCTCGTGGGCGCTGCTGCACCCAGAGCATGTTGTGCATTTCAGTGTTGTTTTTCATGCCACTTGTTGCCAGATCGTTGCGTGTACGTACTGTATATGCACGTGTGTTCACGAAAGTCAGCTAACATAAATGCCTTGTCCCATGTCGTAGCCTTACTGATCCATATCAAGTTATGTTTTCATGTTTTGCCATGTCCGATTTTTGGTATTGTTTCATGTTTTTGGACCAAGCATTCATGAATTTTGATCTCGTTATGCACACAAGAGGATGAATTAACGAGAGCTGACAAGAAAATGACTTTTTTTTTGTTTAGTCCTATTCAAGGAGATAACGGAATATGTGATTGTTAAAAATATTTGATAGGGCTGCCCTCTTTGACGGTCATTTCGACGATTCACCACGAGTGTTGTTTGCCAATTTGAGTTAGTCTTGGAGTTTTCTCTGCCTAAAATGTATTGTTATATCCCAACCATTCATTTCCTCCTCTACATAGTCAAGTCTCCCAATGTGTCAGGTCATCGACACGTGATCGATCGATGGCCCACAAATAGAAGCCGCAAGGCGTCGTCGTGTCTGTTTTGTGCTGGATGATGTCATCTTTCTTTGGGGTGTATGTGTGTGTGTGTGTGTGTGTGTGTGTGTGTGTGTGTGTGTGTGTGTGTGTGTGTGTGTGTGTGTTTGAAGCTCATTCGATGATATCAGACTCGTCATGATGAGATTAAACTCATTTTAGCACATTACCCTTAGAAAATGTTTGCAGATGGTATGGTTTACCTTTTTTTTTTGTTATTATTTTTACTCCATAGTCTCTTCTCTCAACCCAGGCTAATTTTACCACTTAAAAATAGTTTTGTCGACACCAATTAGCACTTTGCTATTAGCCCGGGCTTTGGAGTCATCTTGCGGCATCTAAGAGTGTCAAAGCAAGAACGCAAAAATACACAAAGGTTCCTTGAAAAGGTGTGGGGGCCGGGGGAATGATAATGTGTGAATTTGTGGATAACAAACTGCAGTTTGTTCAGTATAGTGGACCTCACAAACTTGAAAAATCTGGTCGTCAACTTGGAATTCGGCAATAGATCTTAAGAAAGAAAAAAAAAAAAAAAAGCTTGAAGAATCCAGTATTCGAGAACTGATCATATTGGACTGGCGAATCTGTCGAGCATTCACAGAAATTGAGAGACAACAAAAATCACCAGATTCCAAGTGTCATCATCATTATCTCTCGACGAAAATCAAATTTTGCAAGGAGAAAAATTTGATACGTTCAGAAAATGATACTCTGGACATAAAATTTTCGATTATATTAAACCTCTTACAGATTTTCAACCCCTGCCCGGAAAGGGTTAAAAAAAAAAAGTGGAAATTGACAGACAACAAAAAGGACCAGATTTCAAAAGTGTTGTCATTATCAGCTGATTTAAAAAAAAAAAAAAAAAACAACAAAAAACCCCTAATCTTTTCCTTCCCCTCTGTGGCGCTCCCTCATGACTTGTGACTATGGCAACATAGGAACAGCTGACATGTTTGCCATCATGGGGCTGTCCTTTTTTTCTTTTAAATAAAAAAGCAAACACATTCATAAGGCAGTGATGGATCATTATGGAACTTTCCTAAGGTCAGTGTCTCAAGACCGGTGGTTGGGCTCACAACCTGGTCAATGAATCAATACCTGGATCAATAGTGGGAGACGGGAAGATTGATGAGGTGTTGTGTTCTGTCGTTGGTGCACTTTCAACCCGGGGGCTCCTCTCATGGCGGCCACTCCTTGAGTGGTGGTACGGGATCGGGAGCATTGCCCCGGTTACGCAGTTTGCCCATCACACACACCTGGCCACGCACGCTGTTGAATGAGTCGCATTATGAGCGGAGGCAGAGCGAGGCCGGAAAAATGTGGCTTCGGTCAGGCCGGTGAACAGTTTGTCTTCTGTTTTTGTCTCTCGGGAGGGAAATTTTAAATGATGAGCGCAGCTTATTTTCCTTGCACGCTTCCATCCAGTGTCTGTCCTTCACGAAGTGCGACGGATACGGACCGGGCCCCGTCGCAAATAGCAACGATCCACAACTCGTTCCCCATCAAAGGTGTTTGCAATTGCCTATAGATACCACAAAATGGCAGAAAAGCACTTAAAACAAGAGAGGATCATATCGTATCAACCGCATGGATCTAGCATGAACGCAGAGTAATTAAATCAATGTATTGAGTAGTTAAATTAATCAATACAATCTATCCACATTCAAAGGAAGCTAATCAATAGTAATAGCTAGCGTAGTAAACAACCTGATGTGACAACCTGGGCAAAATGTCTCTTTTGGCAGCTTTCCGTTCGGCTCTCCCGCCGACAAAGGCCGGGCTTGTTTTACGTTCCTCGAGCGGAAAATGTGCTCTCTGTACCCGGCGGGATTCAAACACGCTCTCAAAACGTTGCACGGCAGGCACTTTGATGACTTGCGCGCAACAGGGAGGAAAAGGGAGATAAAGCAAACACGACACACTTTGTACCCAGCCTTTGTGTGTGCGATCGCATAGAAAGTCCTTATGAATGGACAAATACAGGAAGTTGTACTGTGTTAGGTCACATCACTTCCTGTTTGTGCTGGTGCTTTTGCATGAGCGTGCTTGTTTGCTTAAGGTGTGCCTCTTTCATTATTGAGGGCTTCCTCCCTCCCCTTCCCTAAATTTTACATAACACCAACCATGAGTCAGCATTTTTTTCCCACGTTCTCTCATTATTCAAACCGTCTTATTCGCTCTCCTGTTGCTGTGCCATTTTGTTATGACTTCCTAAAATTTCACGCGCCAATATGCTGTGGGCTTCCCGTGGGTTTTATTGCCCGGAGTTGCGCATAAATTACTTGGGTTAATCCCGCTAAAATGCTGTTGCGGTCCTCCATTGTTACCTGAAAAACGTTGAATGACTGCCTCCATCTTAAATTGCCCGTGACACAATGAACCATTTAGTTCACCAATTGTGATTTTTATCCGCTATTGTTTAGCGTTACCTTGGTTTATTTATGTATTTTTAACACACACATGAAAGCAGTGATGCTCAAACTGAGGTCTAAAAGTTGAAATTTGAAGGTAAATGAACAGTAAATGTTGTATGATTGTATGGTTGTATAACAAGTGTGTTTCTACTAATGGGATCGGGTGGCCCACTTTAATACCATAAATCGATTGCTTAGCTTTGGCCCAATTGAGACATTAATTGCCACCCGTCCTAAATAGAACTTGAGTGCGATTCATGTTATGTGTCCCAGGACCCCAAATTTTGTCAATCCCTACACTGAAGCAAAGCCATGTCTAATAATAAAGTATAGAGCTCGTGCACGTGACGTCACCAATTTCACGGCACCACATTGCCGCTCAAAATGAGCTGCTCGACAGTGTGGGGGGACATTGAACCGGAGGAGATTATTTACAATGCCCGAGACTTGTTGTGCTGTTGGTTGTTACAGTAGACGATTACGCTTTACGTAGGTTAACGTGTGGCCGCAACATGCTTCCGTGTACAGAGGGCTGAAGCCTATCCTAACATTTTTTTCTTTTTTTAAATACGCATTGGACTCATTTGAGAACAAGGCACATTTAAAAAAAAAAAAAAAAAAAAAAAGTCTGTCACAGAGAGGTTTTGGTTTAACGTGTGGCCGCAACACGCTTCCGTGTACAAGGAGCCGACTCGCTGTCTTGAGTTTGTGTAAAACCAGGGGTCATTTATTTAAATATTGGTATTTGTATAGAAAAACTCCAAGTGGTTATTCTTGATTGAGAACAGATCCAGCAACAAAGTATTTGTATGTGTCCAGACTTTTATACACTTTCAAACTTTTCTGTGTAAATCTCGACCACTCACTCACCAGATCCATGTGTAGATCCAGTTGTCCAAGACAAGCGGAAGCGGGTTAAAAGTCCACTTTCTTATCGGCGAAAACATCGACTTCGGCATTAAATATGGGTCCTCTGTGCCAAGTGTCTCTCATTTTTCCACGTACCTTCATTTATTATCACCTTCTAAATGTTTAACGGTATCGGACAAAACTTTGGCCGTCGTGCTATAAGACATATTTTCGTATCGTATCCAACCAACTTAGCATTGAACAATGCTTTGCTAGACCGGCAACATGGCCAGTTACGTGACTTCGGTGACGTAGGTGTACGAGCTCGATTGCTGTGGTGCAGTCTGATGGTATTTCAGTGCCAAGCAACTTTGTTGAACTGAGGTGCATACCTTTGTTTAGTTGAGCCATAGCTTTGTCTGAGAGAGAGAGAGAGAGAGAGAGAGAGAGAGAGAGAGAGAGAGAGAGAGAGAGAGAGAGTGAGTGTGTGTGCAGTGCTACCATCCTGTTATCTAAAGGCAATTACAAACTTTTTGGGATGGGCGTCAATTGCCGGTGGATTTTTGCTATTTATTGCAGGGCTCGGTCCCTTGTCATCCTGTATTAGTGGGGGAACCACAGAGCCTCATTTCCAAGTAATTTTTAAACTGATTTCAAAGAGCGACTCCCAGCGTCTGATTGTTGTTTTTTTGTTTTGCAGGTGCTACCAAGGAGATTGGCTCGGCCCTGACCAGGATGTGTATGAGACACCGCAGCATCGAGTCCAAACTTAAACTCTTCACTACGTAAGACACACATGCATGCATTTGCCCGCAGACTGCAGCGGGGAGCCTCTGATTTGTTGACATACCTCGAGGGGAAGGAGGAGACAATGGACGTAGAATTGATGACACCTTTTATCTCAGTGTGGGGACGCCAGACGCCGCATACGGCGACCTGAGAAACGCTTGTGTCGATAGGTGGCTCGTGTTTGCTATTGTTATCGTCCAGCTGTCGTCATAAGAATGCAGACATCCAGGGTTAAGGCCACGGTCCCCAATCTTTTCAATTTCATACCACAGTGATGCCCTGAATTAAGATTACCCCAATTTAGAAGTTATTTGAGGTTTGAAGCGTTGCTTGGCAGCCCCTCACCTCTGCTATTGTAAACTTGGGGGAAAAAAAAAAAAGAAACAATCTTGAACCTCTTAGTGGAGACTAACAATTCACTTCAATTAAATCCAACAATTACACTAACAATGATTGTTTGCTTTACAAACAGATTTTTCAGACAAAAATTCAGTTGTACTTGGTCTTACACACAGTACATGTCATTCGCCCTGCTTATCGTAGTTCAGGCCATTGTTTTTCTTTGTTTTTTTCTTGCCGATAATTTGCTATCAGTTTGGGTCCCGAAAAAATGAAATGCTCAAGTGATTGTGCTGTTTGGAAGATGACGTTTTTATGAAGCAAAGACTGCCGCTGTGTATGGCAAGGCGAGAGAGTAGAAAGCGCCACACACTTGGCCACACCATTTAAAGGCACAGTGCACAAAATATACTCCAGTATGTTAGATTTATATTTTACAATGCAGCTTTTTTTCTTTTAATGAACACCTCCAACAAAAAGGATTTAGTTTTTTTTCGGGAGGGGTTCGGCTAGAACTGATTAATGCCATTGCCATTCATTTCAAAGGGATAGTTGATTCAAGATACAAATCATTTAAAAAAATGTGAGTGAATTGAGATGATTATTATTTGAGTGTATGTGTTGTGATGTTTTTTTGTTTGTTTGTTTATTGTGTGACATTTTTATTTTGTATGATCCTGGATGAAATGATCAAAAATCAATTGTTTTTCTGCCCTCCCCCAGGGCTCTCTCAGAAAGTCTCGTCACGCCGTTAGAGTTGAAGATGGAGGAGTGGAGAAAAGCCGCCAGTCAACTGGACAAAGATCATGCAAAAGGTTTGCCAGCTGAACATGTAAGATGTGCCCACAAAACTCCACAACGCCTTAATGTGCCCCCCCCACCACCACCACCACAGAATATAAAAAGGCACGAGCAGACATCAAGAAGAAGTCATCCGATACCGTCAAGCTGCAGAAGAAGGTGAAGAAAGGTAAGATGGAGGCCTTGAAAGCAGAACTTGTTTTCCGTCTTGGGGAATCAATAGAAACTCAAACGGAGTCATTCTTTGAATATCAAATACAAAACTGCCTCCCATAGGGGGTTTTTAATGCACATTAAAAAGCACGGGGAGAGTCCGCGCTTACTGTAAACAGGAGCGGACATTTTCTGTATGCAATTTCAGGGAAAGCGCTGAGATCACGAACTAAATTCCTTTTTAGATTTCCACTGTTGTGTTTCACTGCTTAGAGCAGTAGATGTCAAAATGGAGTCTGGATGGATATTTTGTATTAAACTGTCGTTTAGGTCTTATCGTTATTATTTAGAATAAAGGTGCCTTTTTCAAAATAAAAGGTAGAATGAATTTTTTGTAAATTTTTAGAACTCTTGTTTTAGCATATATAAAGATGTCTATATGCGGATAGAAGGTAGCATGTCTTTAATATCGTTTGGCTAAATTTGAGAGTCTCCCGTCCAATGTTCCCAATTTTTGACGTGCCTGAGCAAACACACTAAGGCCGTGAGCGCTCTTTTACCATCAGAACATTTTTAAGAACAATTTTGTGTTTTTTTGCAAATTTACACTGAAAATGTCAACAAACAAAAAAATACATTACAATACAAATACAAATAAATACCAAGCCATCTATTAACTAACTTTTTCATTTTTTTTAACGCACAGTGATGTCCCTTTCTGTTTTTCTTGGTGTAAAACTGAATTATTGCTTGCAGAATATCTTTAGCAATGCTTGTTGAAAGCCAAATGATGCTCCCAAACAGTTTTAGGGTTAATTGTTATGTTGCCTCCTATATTTAAAATACAAAATTAGCTCTTTGGGCAATGTATCGTCTGTGTTTTCATCCTCAATCAGGCTGTGCCAAGGTGGGATTTTAACATTACACACCATCTCATCCTGTACTTTCTACTTTGGCTTCAGACCAGACCTTTTTTACTCAAAAAAAAAAAAAAGAGAGAAAATCTCATCCAGTTTCGGCACTTTTTGTTATATTATTCACATACCCCGGTTTTTGTAATTATAAGTGTACCCCTTTAAAATGGAGTGGGAGCGGTGTCAGGTAAACGAGGAAGTAGCGTTTGTGGCCCGGTGTGGCCGAGCAGCAACTCTTTGTGAGAGGCAAAAAAAAAAAAAAAACCCCACGACAGGTTGTAGTTCACTGCGCTGGATCTGTTTCTCTGGGCTGAGAGTGTGCGACAAGTACGCAAATGCGCAGTTGCGCAGCTTAGAGGGAACATTGCTCTTGTGACACACCCAGCGGTCGCCACGGCAACACCTGCATCCCCAAATCCAGATATTACCACATAGCAGCAACTAAAACGTCAAACATATATATATATTATATATTTTTTTTCCCGTCATGATTATGAATCTTCAGTTTTTATACATGGCAATTCTTTTGATAATTCAAATAGTCATTTGGCAGGGTTAAGTGTTCTTAAATGTATGTAAAATTAGGAAGTGTGTTTTTTTTTTTCCTCCTTACAGGTTCTTTAGGTACATTAACAAAATATTAATATTCTATTTGTTCTCACCACTGCTCGTCTGAATTTTGTTTTCCTTTTTGCTTGGGCATTCGTGCCCCTAAGCCGCGTTTTGCTCGTCAATTTCTTTCTTGTGCTTCAGTTCACTCCAGTTCATTCATGACAGGCTTGGGTGAAATATAATTACGGGTCGTTCCACTTTTTTTTTTTTTTCCCGTGTGTGTGTGTGTTGACACGCTCTATCATTATGTGGTGCGCGACCACTTCAGATAGCGTCTCAAGTTGCTCGTAGCGAGATGCAGATGGTGGGAGGAGTTGAGAGCTTTTGACGTGGTGGTCACTATGCTATATATGTTACTATAAAGATTTGAAAATGTTACGCACGTAATCTTAAATTGAATAAAATGAGAGAGTGTAAGAACGCCCATGTAAAGAATAACCTTAGGCTGTCATTGACTTGTCATGTTATACACAAAAGAGGGAATATCTCAGGCAACCACTTCGGTTGTGGAGTGTGGAGTTAGCTAAGTAAACATTTGAATTTTAATTGTTACAGCAAATGGTCATTTTGGCAAGCACGTCGCCTTGAGGTTGAAGCAGAGGCCTTTGGAAAAAGGTAGACTGAACCACAGCGGCGTCACCCGCTGCTTAGTGAATTGCTGTTTTGTTTTGTTTTTTTTTAAACACTTTTCCTTTTTTTTTTTTTTTTTTTAACTAGGATGTTTTCAAGTGAGGTATTCAGTTGTCACCGTAAAGTGAGCATCAAGTTCAATGGCTGATTGAAATTTGTTGTTCTTCCTTCTCTCATTATGAACCATTATCCACCTTTTTTTAATATTCTCTCGACATCACGCTCACAAATCTGCACAGTCGAGCACAGAAAAATCACGCGCGTAAAATTTGTTAAGAGTAGAAAAAAATAGATATTGAAAGACGTCGCTGATTGTGTAGTCTTGACATTAAACCGTTCATGGCAGGGTGGCAATTTTTTTTTTTTTTTTTGCCTTATTGAGATAAAAGTCTCAAAACTAGCCTGCTCCTAAACGATCAGTATTCACCCGGAAACAGGAAATGCAAGTTAACCGTGCTGAGCATGTACGGAAGTGATCCTAAAAAGACCACATTGTGAGCTGCTTCACGTACTGCGAGCGCATTTACGTCGAACGTCATCAACATCATGAGCCGTGTCAAAGGAAATTCAGTTACACCAGGGGTGCTCAATGCATCGATCGTGAGGCACTTTTGGTTGATCGTGTGCAACTTTATCTGCGGGTGTGAATGGTGGACCACACCCGTAACTTTATATCTGCGAGCATGACTGACCACACCCGTATATTTTTCAAATGTGAGTGACTGGGACACCATTTTTACACCCATATTCACGTGGTCATTGGGAGCAAAGAAACTCCGTGAACCACTACGTCATCACTGGGGACTTATTATGGACTATTTGACTGTTTAATATATATCATTAGCTTAATCACAATCCTCTTTACTTGCAAAAAAATGTCAAAAACAATAGTATTTGTATTGGTAGATACTTTTGAGACATAAAAACATGAAAATACACTCGAGCGAATCACTTAACCTCTAGCAATTTAATAGCAAGAGGGAAAAAGTTTTTGTTTGCATTAATCGATAGCACCTACCTGAGCTGGAATGATTTGGGGGACTAGAATGTGTGCTCCAAGAGGATTTTGCATGCTCTTGTCTTAGTCTGGCAGTGTGAAAGTCCTCAAGTGTAGATAGTGGGGGGTGCTGACATCTTTGTCAGCACTTTTGATTGTCGGTTGCAGCAGGAGTTCTGCCGCCTCAGGAAAATGAGACTCCAGGGGCGGAAGACAGGCGACATGCTGAGCTGGAGAAGCTTGGAGGAGAAGAGTCTAGGAACAGAGTTGAAGTCCAAGAACAGGATCCTCGCGTAGGTCCCCCGTACCTTTGAGGTGTTCTAGGATGAAGTATAGTCTCATGTTTACGGTGTCATGCGCATACCTGTTTGTTCTGCAGTGCGACACTTTTGAGGTGGTCCAGCATGAGGTACACAAAGGACTTCATGACCACAGATGTCAGGGCGACAGGCCTGTAGTCATTTGGACACGAGATTGCAATTTCCTGGGGACTGGTGGAACGTTTCAAACACGAACCTAATCTTTGGAAAGAAATCTCTCTTGTCTACGTCTAGTTTGTTAGCGGATCGTGATCATCTCAGCAAGCAAGTTGCAAAACCTCTAAAAGCGAGACCAGGAGAGCCTGCAGTCATCTTATCCGTCGACATCTACGGAGAAGCGACTGTCCGACGTACCTTTTTGTTATCGCAGTTTGTGAATGTCTTTCAAGGCCGCCCCAGGCGAGCCGTAGCCCGGCCTATGTCCGTGTGTGCGAGGAATGCAGACCGACTGGTTTTGACATCCAAAGAAAGTCCTTCTAATGAGCTCGCAAACATTGACAGTTCTTTATGACCGTTGCTTTCTCGTTTCCATTGCTGGAGGCAGCTTATAAGCATTGTTTTTTTTCCTCATATTTCTTCTCTGTTCACATCTGCGTTTTTCTGCAATTGTCGAGTCATCGCCGCACGTTGCACACGTGTGTGTGTGTGTGTGTGTGTGTGTGTGTGTGTGTGTGTGTGTGTGAATGTGCGCGTTTCCATGGAGGCCAGACATTAGGCAGACTTAGCACGCAGCGACGTTGCACTTGCCCAACCAGTCTACAAGTGTTTTGTGGACTTGGAGAAGGCATTTGGCTGTGTCCCTTGGGGGGTGTTTAGAAAGTATGGGATATAGAGCCCCTTGATTCGGGTTGCTGGGTCCCTGGACGACCAGTGTCAAAGTTTGCAACGCATTGCTGGTGTGACGGTCGGTCTGAGCGCTCCCGGTGCTGCAAAGTCTCTTTGTGAGTAATGCGCACGCGCGTATATTTTGTATACTTCCGGCCATTCCGAAACATCCCCATCCATTTGACAACTATCTCCCTCTATGTAGAAGAAGGGGAACAATGAGACCGGGACATATCCCAGTAAGCGTCTGCTACGTGCCCAGAGTTCCTCCTGTTCGTAACGCATGCGCATTCATCACGAGGAGACTTTTCAGCACGGGGGGAGCGCTCAGACCGTCACACCGGCAATAAGTCGCACTCGTTTCCGGCGGGGTTTGGACAACGCCAAGGCTGGCCTTTGTCACAGATTCTGTTCATAAATTTTATGGACACAATTTCTAGGGCGAGTCGAGACCTAGCGGGGGGGGTTCAGTTTGGTGGCCTGAGTATTGCATGTCTGCTTTTTATGCGGTTCTGTTGGCTTCATCAAGCCGTGATCTCCAACTCTCACTGGAGCGTTTTGCAGCTGAGTGTGACGCGGCTGGGATGGGAATCAGCACCTCCAAATCAGTCAGAAAAGGGTGGCGTGCCCTGTCCGGGGGGTCAGGGATGGGAGCCTGCCCCCTAGTGGAGGAGTTTAAGTATCTTGGGGTCTTTTTCACGAGTGAAGGAAGAATGGAACTGGATGAAATGGCTGGGGAAAGAGAAGTCGAGGCATCCCTGCGAAAGGTGCTGCCACCGCGACCTGACTGCAGATAAATGGTAGACGTTGGATGGATGAACTTTGTCCTAAAGCAAAGCAAATTTATTTGTATAGCGCATTTCAAACACAAGGTAACTCAATTTGAAAACAGAGATAAAAAGTTTAAAATGGCATAAAAACAATAAAAATGACCAAAAAAATGTAAAACAGACAATTAAAACCGCATACAGTGCAAGTAATATGATCAAAAGGTGGATATATTCTAGAAAATTTTATTTTATTCTTGTAATTTTCATCCAAAATAATCTTTTCTTTTTAAAGTACAACTTCGTCCACATCACATGACATTTTCTTAAAAAAAAAAAAATTGTCATTACAGTGTTAACTTTTTTTCCTGTTCTCAATATTATGTAATATCTGAATTCCTTTAGCATGAAGTGATTTGCAAGGGAGTTACCGGTAATTGATGTAAGGATTTTGAGGTGAGTCATTGGAAAAAGTTCTGTTGTCAGGTGTCCTTGGATTCAAACTTTTTTTTTTTTCGACTCGTCAGTTGCAGTTCTTTAGAAACTGAGAAGTTTTAGTTCATTTTTGTTGTGAATCCATTTTTAATTCTCATCCCACTTACTAGACTCGTGTTTTCATTTACAGTAAAGACATTATAGTTACAACAGTTCCAAGATGTGGCAAATTAATCCATTTAACACTTCTAGTTGGAATTAAAAATGTGTGTGATTGAATTTAGAACAATTTAGAAATTGAAAACTCATTTCAGGGTGATAAATATTGAAGAAAAAGTCAATTTTGAGAGAAACAGCAAGGTAATTCTTGTGAAACTTTAGTCTTGACTGCCCCCTGGTGACAGCTACTGGCATTATTTTCAATGGTGTGGACTTTTAACTGGCATTTAATATTGACATTTATTAATAAGTTCTACCTGTGTGAACACTTGAGTGCACTCCATCCTGACACATCGTTTAGCAACATTTAACACTGCTTCCATGGGCGTGCTCGCGCACAGGAAAGGACGAGGCGCGGGGCCAGCTGGACAGCGCGCTGCAGGACGTCAACGTGCGCTACGCCGTCCTGGAGGAGACGGAGAAGAGGGCCGTGTGCAGAGCGCTCATAGAGGAGAGGGCCCGCTACTGCACCTTCGTCACAATGCTGAAGCCAGTGCTGGTCAGTGTTTGTGCGTATGTGTGAGAGGAAGTGGAGCTTGTATGTGTTGATTGTGCCCTTTGCGCTATTTAGGACCACGAGATCAACATGCTTGGCGAAGTAACCCACCTGCAGACCATCCTGGAGGATCTCACCACGCTCACTGCAGAGCCCAATAAACTGCCACCGGCCAGTGAGCAGGTATGTTCCGGAACCCTCCTTATCTTCTCGAGCTACATTTACACTGCAGGTCTATTTGTCTGATTCTCTTGTACAGTCAACCCCTGCGTAATTGTGATTTTGCATAGTTTCAAATTTTCTCTATGGATCTTATCATTTTTTTTTTGTGCGCGGGCGCGCACCGGCCGAAGCAATAACCTCAATATTTGGGTGCAATCTGGTAAAAAATAAAAATTGTTGTTTTTAGGTTGAATTAATTGGTAGTGTTTTTTCGGGTCTGCGTTTGAGATATCCTGTTCTGTTGTGGCACGGATTTTTGGTGGGGGGCAATAATCTGTATTTTGTTGTATACCACCACCCCCTTTTTTATATATATATATTTGACAGGAGGCAAAAGATCAATCAAAAACTAGATAAACTCCAGGGAAGCTATGCATCTATGAGGTGCTGTTCCCCTTTTGAATACGTTTTGCAGTTTTTGTGCTAATTTAAAATTAAGATTAATAATTCATATTGACATTTTGGAAAACTTTATTTGCTGCAAGAAACTTTTTTTGTTTGTTTTTTAATTAAGAACTCTCAGTCCCATGGGGCGCAAAAAGCCCCAATTGTTCATCCTTTCATCCATTTTCTTTGCCGCTTATCCTCACGAGGGTCTCGGGGAGTGCTGGAGCCTATCCCAGCTGTCAACGGGCAGGAGGCAGGGTACACCCTGAACTGGTTGCCAGGGGGACATACACACGAACAACCATTCACAATCACACCTAGGGGCAATTTAGAGTGTCCAATTAATGTTGCATGTTTTTGGGATGTGGGAGGAAACCGGAGTGCCAGGAGAAAACCCACGCAGGCATGGGGGAGAACATGCAAACTCCACACAGGCGGGACCGGGATCGAACCTGGGGCCTCAGAACTGTGAGGCCAACGCTTTAACAGCTGATCCACCATGCTGCCCGCCCCAATTGTGGTTTCTCTCTCTCTCTCCTCTCTCTCTCTCTCTTCTCTCTCTCTCTCTCTCTCTCTCTCCTCTCTCTCTCTCTTCTCTCTCTCTCTCTCTAATTTTTTTATTTTTTTTCTATTTTTTTTATTATTATTATTATTATTTTTGCAGTAGGTGATTTTCCCGACTGCTCAACCTCCAACCAGTTGGTTTTTTTTTTTTTTCGTTTTTTTTTTTTTTTTTTTTACTTCCTGTACACAATGTTACAGCACCTGGTCTTCCTAGGGGCTCTCCCATCAAAGTATTAACTAGGCTAGATGGGACTTTCTCAGGGTACTACGGCCGTGTAAGACTGTGGTGGAAAACCTTTAGGGGGCTGTTTATTTGTTATTGTCGTTTTACTGTAAACATGCTGCTGAGCCTGAGAACTACTTCACTTCATGCATACACGAGTTTATAGTTGGCGTCGGATGGAAACGCCCTACATCCAAATTTGGGCAATTTCACACATTTGTCATATGTGTGGGATTAACAAGTTTGCCAGCATTTATGTGCGCTTTCTAGTTTAGGTGGTCCACCCAAAGCCACATTTTTACACACACACTTCACAAAACTACACATGGTTCGAATAGTTTTTTTACAAATTCTTGACCAACTTGAATCGTTGAAAATAAATAGCTTGCTTAATGTTTAAAAAAAAAAAAAACATGCAGTGTAAATCCAGACACTTTTTATCGACATGAATTCCTCCGTACTCACCCTGTGTATGTATTTTATTTAGGTGATTTTGGACCTCAAAGGTTCTGAATTCAGCTACACCTACCAGACGCCTCCAGCCTCTCCCAGCAACACGATGTCCAGGAAGAGCAGCGTTAGCAGGTAAGATGTGCTCTCATTTACTGTAACTTGCTATTATTATTATTATTATTTTCTTGCCGCCTTTAAAGCTTGCAACTTTTTTTTTTTTTTTTTTTTTTTAGCTATCAATCTGGATCAGTGCGCCACGTCCCTTCCCTGGACTCCATCAGTTGTGCTGTGGATGGAGTGCACATCCAGGTCAGCTCGACTCTTAGAAATTTTATATGCGTATTTAATACAAATAAGTCAACAGGAGCAAACCTTGATAAAAAGGAGACATCCAACATATAGTATTAAAAAATATATATATAGGTATTTAAAAAAAAAAAAAGAAAAGCGACTGTCTGTGGGCAGCCACGTTTTTTTTCTCCCGGTGGGCTCTCCGGTTTCCTCCCACATCCCAAAAAACATGCAACATTAATTGGAGACTCTCAATTGCCCATAGGTGTGTTTGTGAGTACGGCTGTTGTCTTGTGTCCATGTGACCTGCGATTGGCTGGCAACTAGTTCAGGACGTGCCCCGCCTCCTGCCTGTTGACAGCTGGGATAGGCTATAGTGCTCCCTGTGACCCTTGTGAGGATAAGCGGTGAAGAAAATTAATGGATTGATATTGAAATGTGTATGCACTTGCTCTAGTCTCAAACTGTGCAGGCAATATTTTAATTAGCGTGAAGGCTACAAGACATACAAGATTTCCATGACGATGATTTGAACTTTTATGTTTTGTGAGACATTTATGGCGTGATGTGTTCATTTTCTCAACATTTGAATCCAATTTTAAGTTGTGGCAGTTTTGGGTGCGCTCCACTTGACAACCTCTTGGAATGCCTCGCGTTTGACTTCTGAGTCTGTTTTTTTTTTTAATTTAGTGAAACCTTTTTTCCCTTCCAAATGAATATTTCTCATAGGAAATGTTGAAAGAAGAAATCATCGTGTGCAGGTTTCAATCTCCCATCATAAAAGTAGAAAATACTATGCAAATAGTTGTTGTCGACAGTTAAACTCGAGTGCACCGAAAGTCCAATTCTGAAGTCCACACATGCTAATGTTATACTGTCTGACCCTCCCAAAATCGTACCCCCCCCCTCAAAAAAAAAAATTAATTTAAAAAAACCACGCTGGTTCTCCTGTGTGTAGCAGCGCTCCTCGCAGCATCTTCTGATCGGCTGCGGCGAAAGCGGCCGCTCCCTCAGCGAAGGGAGCACCCCGTCCGGCTCGGGCGGCCGGCAGGGTCGGCGCGGTCGCTACGGTTACGCCGCTGGTCCCGGGCGACGCCTCGCGCCGGGCCGCCGCGTCAGCCGGCGGGATACGACCACCGTGAGACGCGCTAAGTTCCTCCATTTTATTCCTCATTTGGCGCTTTGTGTTAGCGTTCCGCCTCATCGCATCCCCAGCTTTCCATCGAGCGCCTCGTTGTTGCACGCAATCATTCATTTTCTTCTTGTTTTTCTTTGGAATTGGCAATCAAAAATGAAAAAAATGACAAAAAAATACAAGATTTCTCAGCTTTCAACTTAAGTTTCCTGTCAAAAATACGAATTGGATAAACACGCCACAGGACTAATTTGATTTTGTTTTAAAATGTATTGCAGCCCTTGAATTAGTATTTGGTTCTGTAGCCTTTGTTTTTATTTATTTTTTGATTGGTATTTCAATATTAATGGTAGCCAGATTCCACACAACCATGCCACCCGTATTCCTGCCATCGAGATGCATCAAAACCATTTTCATCCATCTTGGGTTTCATTCCCTTGTCGCGTTTAACATCCTTGTAGTTGTTCCTTCTTTGTTGTTCCGATGTCCTCAGTCAGCGTGTGCCCAAACTCACGTTGTGTGTCCTCGTGACAGGATGCAGTGGGCTCCGTCCACCAGCCGACTCGTGTGGGCGCGGGAGGCGAGAACGGCTTCATGGCACCCCCGCCGGGCGCCTACACGCACGGCGAGAGGGTCCGCGCCATGTCTGCATCTGGAAAGGTAGTTAAGTCCCCCACCTGTGCCCAACTTTACGTGATGTTGTCAGGAAAGAGGAATGCTGATAAGGCTTGGAGATGATCGCTTAAAGGGGAAGTCCACTCATTGAAAATAACAATGGATCACATAGGTCAGTCTGACTACTCGGCGGCCTACGCGCGGGACATGAGTGCGTAAACAAAGGCTCCCGGCTCGCTCGTGGCAGGCTGCTGGACGAAGCTCGCTCGCCAGCCGTACAAAATTTGCTCGCTTGTGGCCGGCTACCGAATGAAGCTTGCTCGCTCGCTCGTGGCCAGCTGTCGTGCGAAACTCTGCTACCGGATGAAGCACGATCGATCGCGGCTGGCTGCCGGACAAAGCTCGCTCGCTTGCGGCCGGCTGACAGACGAAACCCCTTCGCTAGCAGCCGGCTGCTGGACTAAGCTTGCTTACTCGCGGCCGGCTATCTTACGAAATTTGCTCGAACTACCGGATGAAGCTCGCTCGCTCGCCCTCGGCCGGCTGCCGTGCGAAATTTGTTTGCTCGTGGCCGGCTACGGGATGAAGCTCGCTGGCGCTCCGGGGGCCTTTGTTTACGCACTTATGTCCCACGCGTAGCCCTCTGAGTAGTCGGACTCCGCGTCATTCCCGTCCGAAGAACCATTTGAATATTCAACATTATTTACAGCGACAGGTTCAAATCTGTACGGAAGTATTCTTCCGTCTTCCCGATCCACCGATACTGCTATTTCTTCATCAGATGAGGATAAATCCGAGAAATCAGCACTGACAATAACTGTGTAGGACTGTAACCGAGCCTCGGGTTGAGCACATGACGCGTCGTATCCGCTCATGTGACTCGCCAAAATGTCAGCGACCGGGAACATTCAAAATTGCCGATATAAAGAACCTTAAATGATGTCTGATGAAAATCTTTATTTTACGGTTACAGTACCAATGGCGTGACCTATCTGATACATTAGTATTTGTGGACTTCCCCCGTAAGAGTACATGTTGATTCGACGTGCTAACTAAAAACAAATAAAACCCTGGGACACTTTTTTCCCCCTCCAGTCTTGTTCCGCCCGGGACCAGCTGGCCTTGACTCTGGGCACGTTGACGTCGGACGCGCCGCGCAGCAGCCGCGACTCGCTGCACTGCTCCAGCGGCTACAGCACGCAGACCACCACGCCGTCCTGCTCCGAGGACACCATCCACACGCACGGTGAGGAGCGCGAACCGACCACGCACCGACGCACTCGCGCTCGTTTCGTTCACCCTCGCGCGCGTTTTGAGCGTTTCTGTCTATCTGTCATCTGTTTTGTGTTTTGTCTGCTTAAAAACTTCCTTCCTTCTCTTCCAGCTATAAAGAGAGAGCCTCCCCTCTATGGTAGGTCTCTGACTGTCTTGCCCTCCCTCCCTTTCCCTCTTCCTCATCCCGCTTGCATCCTCCCCTTTCGTCGCATTCCTTGAAATCTTGGGATTGGATACCATTTTTATTTATGTATTCATCCATGTAAGAGAAGTTGCAACACATTCTCTTTTGTAATGTCAACTTGAGTAAATCGAGGCAAAAGAAAACAAAGATGTACGCCACAAAGCGGAGAATTGGCGTGTTGGGCGTGTGCCTTTAAGGGGCGTGGCCTAGTGTGTGACATCTGAAGCTGGGGTTGGCTATCTGTAAATGTAACAAAGGTTGTTTTATTCATATTTACCTCCATCAATAATTGTTTGAAGTATTTTTGTGCCAAATACTCCAAATGGCACGGCACAGTGGATCAGCTGGTAAAGCGTTGGCCTCACAGTTCTGAGGTCCCGGGTTCAATCCCAGACCCGCCTGTGTGGAGTTTGCATGTTCTCCCCGTGCCTGCGTGGCTTTTCTCCGGGCACTCCGGTTTCCTCCCACATCTCAAAAACATTCAACATTAATTAGACCCTCTAAATTGCCCATAGGTGTGATTGTGAGTGCGGCTGTTTGTCTCTATGTGGCCTGCAATTGGCTGGCGACCAGTTGAGGGTGTACCCAGCCTACTGCCCGTTGACAGCTGGGATAGGCTCCAGCACTCCCTGTGACCCTTGTGAGGATAAGCGGTGAAGAAAATGAATGGATGGATAGTTTTATAATTGTGTATTTCAAATTCTTGCATCAAAGCATTTAACCAGTGTTGAATCGAATCACAACACAAAGAATTGAAACAGTATTTAATTGCAACCTAAAGAAATCAAAATTGAATCGTGAGAATCTTAACAATACTCAGCCTGAATTTTAGCGTTTGAGTGACTAGAAAAATTTTTGCCAAGTGATTTTGGGGGCAAAAGGTTGCACATGTAGTAAATCTAGCAACAAAAGTTCTACGTTGCCATCAATGCTGCTGCCGCCACTCACGTGTTTTTTCTCCGTCTCCAGTTGACTACGAGACGATTTCCCTCCACGGGGACAGCGACTCCATCTCTCTGCACCAGCTGTCGCACGGCGGCGGTGGCCAGCCGGACTTTGACAAGTCCTCCACCATCCCGAGGAACTCGGACCTGGGCTTCCAGTACCGGAAGTTTGCGCAGTCCAAGCGCCCCGCCTCCACCGTCAGCTTGCTGGCCGAAACGGAGCTGACGGGCGGCTCGCACACGGCCACCATCCGGCGCAAGCCGTCCACCAAACCGGCGTACCGCAGGGGCACCATCAGCGGCGGGGTGCCCATCCCCATCTGCACGCCGCAGGTCCCCGCGGGGGCCATGACCCCGGGGTGCGACGAGAACGCCTTCGTCGCGCCGTCCGGGGGGGGCTTCGGTTACAATAAACTCTACTCGTCCACGCAGAGCCTCAGCGCCCTGCCCCCCTCCTCCACCTCACCCTCATCCTCGTACTCGCCGTATTACCAGCTGGTTCCCGGTCAGATGCCCATCCCGGTGCCCGTCCCCACTGTTCCACCAGAGGGCGGCGTTGGCAAGCAGCAGCAGCAGCGACTGCAACCGCTGAACCACCAGTTGCAAATGCAGCAGTTTCAACACGAGCAGCAGTTCCAGAAACAGAACTGGCTTCACGACCACATCCAGAACCAGAACCAGATCCAAGCCCAGATCCAGAACCAGCAGCACAAACCGAAGCTCTTCCACCAGCAGAGAGGCCAGCTCCAGGCGTCCAACGCCCAGCAGGAGGACTCAATCGTTGGCTACCTGGATGAGGAGCTGCCCCCTCCGCCCTCTAACCTTGACCAGGACCAGGACCAGGACCAAGACCAGGACCAGGACGTCCTGATGCAAGGGAGAGGGGACAGGGACATGCTGAAGCTGATCAGGAGCGTCACGCTCAAAAGGACCCTCACCAACGATCGCTCGGCCCCCCTGCTGCCCCCACCAGCCAATCACAATTGAGACCACATCAGTTGTTGTTTTTTCTTCTTTTTTTTTTGCTGAGTGTTGTGCACGTTTTCCCGTTTTCAAACCTTTTTGCCTTTTGTTCGGATTGCCGCTTCGGATTTTTTTTTATCGTTGAGACTCGTGAGCCTTTTTAGTAAATTTCCACGAGGGGGTTAAGCTGCCAAATGGAGCTCCCCTCACAGCACCTAAACGGTTGAATTATGTGATTTACAAGTCCGCCTTCGATTCTCCAGATTCCTGATTCATTCGCTTCAATCACTTAGTAAGGAGTCACTTCCTGTTTCCAGATGATTCCCGGACAGGAAGTTGATTTGCTTGGGTGCGCTCGATGAGCTTTTCCCCAGACTCCTGACCTTTTGGGGGGGGCTTTGGTAATTCACCGTAAAGTATGACGCTTTTTTTTTTTTTTTTTTTCCTGATGATGATTATGACTAGAATTAAAACGTTGACTGAAGGTGAGGAGTGCGAACAAGTTGGAGGATGAAAAGCTGAGTCAGCAGTCTTAGGACGGAAACGAATCCTCATAGCTGAGCTGTTTATTTTTTTTTTTTTTAAGCGTAGTTTTTATTTGTTGATGACATAGCGGGACTATGAGGAGGTGTTGCCGTTGCTTTACTCAGTTAGGCCACATCGTGGCGCTCTTGGCTTCCGGGATGTAGTTGAGGGTTTTGGGGTTTTTTTTCCAGTTCGTTTTTTCAAATTAATGCAAATATTATAGATGTAAAAGTTTAGCTGGATACGCTCATTTGCAACATTTTTAGTATGGAAAAAGGACAAATGTCACGTTTATTTTGTGCCTCTTTTACGCTTTGCAGGTTTGGCGGACCGACTCGAAAGACTCTCTTGGACGTTTTTCAATTTTTTTTAGTTTCTGAGCGGCCCAGGTTACCACGGTAACAGCTTCGCTGGCTTTCACTCTTGCGCTGTCTGGTTGTACATATTCCTGATCAAAATGTCTGCACACACACGTTTGTATTTTTCTTGCATAAGTCTCGTCAGATATGTGACGCCAGCGTCTTATTTTTCTAGAAAATCCTTCTAAGCGCGTCGGAAACGTCTCGGCGAGGGCGCAAACCAACGGAATGTACTTGGATTTCTTTTCGTAGTTGTAACACGCCGTCACGCCCTTCGCGTGTCGAATCATCGGCGGCGTCATAATTATATCGACAGTGCTCGTCAAATAGCGGTCGCTTGCTGTGTTCTTTCAAAATTTCTGGAGGTGTTCATTTGTCAAGATTTGTAGTTTGGAGAATCATATTCCTCAAGCGATTGTTTGTGTGTTTGCCATCGAAAAGAAGTTCAACTTGACGTCTGCGTCCGTGCAGAAACCGCGCGATGCGGAAACGGGAGGGAGGTCGGAATATTCCGGAGAGAGAGTGTCCTCCCCGGGGGAAAAAATGAGTCAAATAAAACGATAATACCGTCAAAAAAAATAAATAAAATTCAGTACAGTGCAAGAAAATTAATTGTCCATTGGTGATGTGGGTAAATTCTGACCCTTTTGAAAATGAAATATCAGGAAAAGGAAAACTCATGTGAAACAAAATGTGGATCAGAATTTTTTTGGCTTGCCGCATTTTATTTTTATGATATATTTTAATACCACTGCATATTTAATATGACAAAACAAAGGTAGAAAAAAATTGTACAATGTTTGAAAAAAGGATTGTGAAAAAAGGACATTAAGGTGAGAGAGAGAGAGAGAGAGAGGAAAAAATTAGTCAAATAAAATAATACTTTTAAAAAATAAATAAAATTCAATACAGTGCAAGAAAACCAATTGTCCGTTGATGATGTGGGTGAATTACGACCATTTTGAAAATGAAATATTGAGAAAAAGATAAATTAATATGGTACAAAATTTGGATCAAATTTCTTTGGCTCCCCGTATTTTATTTTTATTATGTATTTTAAGGCCACTGCATATTAAATGTGACAAAACAAAGGTAGAACAAATTTTACAAAGTTTGAGAAATAGATTGTGAAAACAGACTCAAATTAAAACAGACAGTAATTACATTAAGAAGAGAGAGAGAGAGAGCGAGAGTGTGTCCTCCCTGGGGAAAAAATGAGTCAAATAAAATGATAATACTTTTAAAAAAATAAATCAAATTCAGTGCAGTGCAAGGAAACCAATTGTCCGTTGATGATGTGGGTGAATTACGACCATTTTGAAAATGAAACATCGAGAAAAAGAAAAATTAATATGGTACAAAATTTGGATCAAATTTCTTTGGCTCGCCGTATTTTATTTTTATTATATATTTTAATGCCACTGTATATTTAATGTGACAAAACATAGGTAGAACAAATTGGATACAATGTTTGAAAAGACATTGTGAAAAGAGGCATTAAGAATATTTCGTGAGCGGATACCCTGCCCTCATTAATGGTACACTATAGAAAATAATTACAATCATAAAAATAATACAAAGAAAGAGATGAAATAAGGGAGGAGCCTTCATGTGGGTTGAATTGACTTGGTGTGTGTGTTTTTATATAAAAAATTTTGAAACAAAAGGATTTTCCAACATGGAAAAAGGATTTTCCAACATGGAAATAAGTTGTACAAAAAAAAGAACTCAATATTTATATACATAGATATATTATTCATGTCTGATTACATTTTATTAAGCGTGCCGCACTAACCTGCAAATATTTGAAGTAAACATCGCAGCAGAGTTCACGCATTGGTTCATCATTAAAGTCAATCAAGGACATCCATAATAAAGTTGTACGGACAATATTGAGATTATGTCATGCGGCAAATTTGTCTCGCGTGCACGCACACACATCAGATTAAAAACTGAAATGATAGGAAACTGGTTTCCCTCCCTTGGATTATTCAAGTGGGGTGTTGTACTTAATGTTGTGGCCTTTTGACGGAGAGTCCTGAGGCGTTTCCACCGACGACGACGACGACAAGGACAGCAGGACAGCAGGTGGCGTGACTCACGTTCCGCGTTTGTCCTGCGCTGACTCGCCTCTTCGGTCTCGGGTAACACAAACACGCTGACTCATCATCTTGAGACAAATTTCCCTGAAAATAGCGTCCAATCATCTCGAATGTCGAATGGATGTTCTGATGCGCTCGGCCGGAGCCGATGCCCCCTTTCTGGACCACGTATGGTCAACTCGTTGTATTGAAGGTACACACTTTACGCTGTTTGTTAATGTTTTGGTGCAGAAGCGTTTGCTAAACTTTATTGGACCAAGACGCGTCATGACAAAAATGTTGAAATCTTGCCTATATTTAATGGGCCGGTTTAGTTGAAAAGTAAAGTCATTTTTCTCAAAGGATAATGAATACAGGTGGCACGGTGGATCAGCTGGAAAGCATTGGCCTTACAATTCTGAGGACCCGGGTTCAATCCCGGCCCCGCCTGTGTGGAGCTTGCATGCCCTCCCCCGTGCCTGCGTGGGTTTCCTCCCGGTGCTCCGGTTTCCTCCCACATCCCAAAAACAAGCAATATTAATTCGACACTCTAATTTGCCCCCAAGGTGTCATTGTGAGTGCGACTGGTTGTTTGTCTCCAGTGCCCTGCGATTGGCCGGCGACCAGTTCAGGCTGTACCCCGCCTCCTGCCCGTTGACAGCTGTGAAATGCTCCAGCACTCCCTGCGACCCTTGTGAGGATAAGCAGCTAAGGAAATGGATGGATAATGAATACGTACCTCCATCCATTTCCTGCGTCGCTTATCCTCACGAGGGTCGTGAGAGTGCTACACCCCTCCAGCTACAATTGTTGCATGTTTTTGGAATGTGGGAGGAAACCGGAGTGCCCGGAGAAAACCCGCACAGCTATGGGGAGAGCATGCAAACACGGGGTCGGGACTTGAACCCCAGTCCTCAGAACTGTGAGGCAGACGCGCTAACCGGTAGCTTCACCATGCCGCCATTTTGTACTAAATCTTTACTGTATGTTTACTGTAAATCTGTACTAAATCAAATAAATAATGTATGTTGTAGCGAGACGTTATGGACACCCATTAATTGTCCCCTGCATTTGATTTGCTAACGCTAAAAAACAAATTCCCAAATTTGTAAGCTTCCCTATTGTGGGATTAATAAAAGTTATCTTAAATTTAATTGGAAATCGTGGAAACCCGTCATAAGCAAGTATTTTACATAAGTTGTCTATTAATTTGTGAAGAGATTTAGGGCCACAACAACAACAACAACAAAAAATGCTTGGAAAATTTACAGGAAAATTCAAAATGGGCCGTGAGCCTTGTGAGGATAAGCAGCTAACAAAATGGATGGATCATTGGATGAATTCAAAATGGAACAATCTCTTTAAACGGTTAAACTGCAAAAACTGGTCTGGAGAGAAAGTCATAAATGGGTGACTATAGTGAGGATTTTTGTTGTTGTTGCTGACATAATTCGTTTCCGTCCATTTTTGCAATGTGGACATATTTTATTTGTTAGAGTAAACCACATGAAATGACGCGGTGGTCCACATTCGGACCTTGAGTGGAAGACTTTCGGTTTCCAGGCCAAAGTGATCACTCACACAAACACAAAACAACACTCGCGCTCGGGGATTGAATCACTCACCGGCTGGCCCGCAGCGAGCCTCAACCCGTGACTCAGCGTCCACGTCACGGTGACTGTGCAACAAATCCGGCCCCGCTCAGGCGCTCGTTGCAACCAGATTGCACCAGCTGAGCTTGCAGGCCCGCGCCACAAGGGGGCGCAGCGCACCGCGACCCCTTTTAAAGAGACGCCACCGAGAAGTGGGACAAAGTCTGGAACCGTTTCGCGCTCCAGATCAATATTTTGTTCCCATTGTATCCTACAGCAGGAAAGTATTCGCAGCATGAGACTTTTTTTTTTTCAGGTTACAACCGGAATGAAAAACAGATTTTTTCACCTTAAAATTCAACACAACGTCCGAGAAAATTGAAAATTTTGTAATAACTGTTAAAAAAAAATTAAATGTAAATAGTTGCATCTGCGATTGTATTCGCAGAACTTTAATTACATTCTATATTCCTTTTGAATTCCAAAATAAAATCACAACCCAACTCATAAAAATTCATTTTCTTCTAGAATCTTCTTTGAATTGATGGAAAGAAAAAGATGTAATTTCAACGTATACTGGATGTATCCGCACATTATTTTGACTTTTTTTTTTTCCCCCAAAACATCTTTGTGTGCTCAGTGATAAATCTGCATATTTCATAGAGGCCTTTTATTGTGGTCGGCCGAGAGCACACCTGTGTAGTAATCATGCTAAGCTACATGTGATGACACACAAGGGTTATATTTTGACAAAAGAGAAGTTCTTACAAACAGATTCTTCTTCTTCTTCTGTTCTTCTTTTGTTGGATTTCGTGCAACGTTTTGAAAGAGCGCGCGCGCCCCTTCGACTTTAGACTTAACGAGTTCATTGCGTCGGCCCCCGGAATGTGGCGCACGCACGCCCACGTTCTGTGACATTTCCGCCGCCATGTTTGCGGCCGTAAAACATTCCAGCGGACTTCTGAGAGAGCCGCGACGGCGGCGGCGCTGACGGACTCAAGGTCAGCTGATAATCGAAGCCGTCCCGGCCGCGCCGCCGGTTATCGCAAACCACACACCGCGGGCGGCAGGACCAAAAGGAAACAGAAGGCCGCCGTGTGCAAAAGGCTTGCTGGAGATAACGAACGAACGTTTCCAAACGACGACTTTTTCCGTTCCGTGTTCAACTTTTTGGCCATTTGATACCAGAGCCGCTTGGAAAAAGTCACTTTTTCTTCATTTTTTTTCAAATTCACCGGCGAACCTGATGGCGTTTCCAATATTTTGAGAGGGTCGCTTAAAAGATTTGGAACATCTCTCCATGCGATACGGCGTCATCGTGCATAATTCCAAAGTTGACGAGATCCGGTGTGACGGTCTGAGCGCTCCCCCGGGCTGAAAAGTCTCCTCGTGATGAATGCGCATGCGTTACGAACAGGGGGAACTCTGGGTACGTAGCAGACGCATACTGGGGAATCCCCCGGTCTCATAGTTCCCCTTCTTCTACACAGAGGGAGCTAGCATACGGCGACAAGTTGTCGAATGGCACACGTTGAAGCCAGGATGGGGAAGTTTACAAAACATACGCGCGTGGGCATTACTCACAAGGACGCTTTGCAGCACCGGGAGGGCTCAGACCGTCACACCGGTTCCAATTGAGCAGGGTTCATGATGGCCTTCGTATTGCCCGCCTCAGTCCGTCACCCGGAGAGCCGTTGGAAGAATTTTCGGACCCTCTTATGGAGTTAAATAAGGCAGCGGAATTATTAGAAACAGCTCGAAAGCTGTGAGTGCAGCTGTTTGTCTCTATGTGCCCTGCGATTGGCTGGCGACCAGTTCAGGGTGTGCTCCGCCTCCTGCCCGTTGACAGCTGGGATAGGCTCCAGCACTCCCCGCGACCCTTGTGAGGATAAGCGGCTAAGAAAATGGATGGATGGATTAATTGGACACCCTAAATTGCCCCTAGGTGTGATTGTGAGTGCAGCTGTTTGTCGTTATGTGCCCTGCGATTGGCTGGCGACCAGTTCAGGGTGTGCTCCGCCTCCTGCCCGTTGACAGCTGGGATAGGCTCCAGCACTCCCCGCGACCCTTGTGAGGATAAGCGGCTAAGAAAATGGCTGGATGGATTAATTGGACACCCGAAATTGCCCCTAGGTGTGATTGTGAGTGCAGCTGTTTGTCGTTATGTGCCCTGCGATTGGCTGGCGACCAGTTCAGGGTGTACCCCGCCTCCTGCCAGTTGACAGCTGGGATAGGCTCCAGCACTCCCCACGACCCTCGTGAGGATAAGTGGCTAACAAAATGAATGGGTGCATTAATTGGACCCTCTAAATTGTCCCTAGGTGTGATTGTGACTGCAGCTGTTGTCTGTCTCCATGTGCTCTGTGATTGGCTGGGGACCAGTCCAGGGTGTTCCCTGCCTCTTGCCAGTTGACAGCTGGGATAGGCTCCAGCACTCCCCGCAACCCTTGTGGGGATAAGCGGCTAAGAAAATGGATTGATGGATCTCAAAGTCTGATGCGGTGTTGTTGTACAGCAGTCCAAAGTGCAAGCGGGAAAATAAACACTTGAGGTTTTGCTTATGAGCATGTAGGCACGTCTAAAGTGTTGTTTGTGTAATTTTGTCTTGAATTTGCGACGACAACAAATGATGTCAACACTGACACGCACACACACGGCAACACGTGAGGCGCACATTTCCCGCCAGACGCTCACCAGGAGGGCGTTCCGAGCTTTTCAGCGGGGCCTTGCCGTGGCAACCGGGCGTCTTTATGTCGCCAGGTCGCCCCGTTACGACAGCGACGCCCCCCCCCCCCCCACACACACACACTCTGGTCACACGTGTCGTCGAATGTGTCCCCCTCGGTCGTGTTTCTATTGTACTCGATTACTGCAAACGCTTGAATCGGGTCAGCTTTGTCCTGCCTCCCTCAAAAAAATAAGTGGGGGGGGGGGTTGTAAGTGCAGCATGTGCCCTTCACATCAAGCAATGAAAGCAGCAACATTATTGTATGGCGCTCCACAACATTGTGTGGATGCTCCACAATGTTGTGTAGTACTCCACATGGCGCGTCACAAAGTTGTGGGGACGCTCCACAATGTTGTGAGATCGTGACACATTATTGGATGGCGGTCCTCAATATTGTGTGGACGTTCCGCAATGTTGTGTAGTCATTCCACATTATTCTGTGGCGCGCCACAAAGTTGGGGGACGCTCCACAACTCTCTGTGGACGCGCCACAAAGTTGTGAGATTGTGCCACATTATTGTATTGCGCCCCACAACGTTGTGTAGATGCTCTGCAATGTTGTGGAGTCATTCCACATTATTCTGTGACGCGCCACAAAGTTGTGAGATCGTGCCACATTATTGTATGGCACTCCACAATGCTGTGTGGACGTTCCACAATGTTGTGTAGTCATTCCACATTATTCTGTGGCGCGCCACAAAGTTGTGTGGACGCTCCACTCCACAACGTGTAGTTGTGCCACATTATTATTTGGCACTCCCCAACGTTGTGTAGGCATGCCACATTATTGTGCAGCACTCCCCAACGTTGTGTAGCTATGCCACATTATTGTGTGGACACTCCACAATGTTGTACGAGACTCCTCAGTGTCGCATGGCCATTCCACAATGCTGTGTGGACGCTTCGCAACGTTTTGTAGTCATTCCGCATTACTCTGTGGCGCGCCACAAAGTTGTGTGGACGCTCCACAATGTTGTGTAGTTATTCCACGTTGTTGTGTGGGCACTCCACAATGTTGTACGGGACTCCTCAGTGTCGCATGGCCGTTCTAAAATGTTGTATAATCATCCACGGTATGTGGTTGATCCACAATGTTGTGTTTGTCATTTACGTATGCCACTCATTTAGTTTTTCACTTGACAATTATACGTGCAATGTACAACAAAAATTATTAAAAGTGATTTTTTTTTTTTTTTTAATGAAGGCCTCACCTTCTTAGCTACTTTCTCCCGTCTATGTGTCGTCTCTTGTTATGTAAAGACTTACAGGAATATGTAACGTACAAAAAAAAAAAAAAAGCACACGGAAAACATTCACTTTTCTCAAGCGGCGGTTACAGTTAGGGTGGGCCGGTTGCTGGGGGGAGGGGGGGGGGGGCGGCCTTTTCTGCTTGGCAAGTGGCAACCCCCCCGCTGAACTTTTGTAGCCCGCGTGCTTCCTTGCTGACGACAGCGCCGCGAGTCACGAGGAGAGGAAAAAGCCCGCCAAAGTTCCGAGGCTCTCAGCCAATGGGCAAGCGGCGGGGGCGGCCCCAAGCGACGGCGGCAGGGGAAAATTCTGTGTGCGTGTGCATGTGTGTATGAGTGTGTAGTCGCTGCAAGAAGTGACTCAGTCCGATTTGAATGAGTCGGACTTGTTCCGCTGGAAGACATTTTGACTCATACTGTAAGTGATAAGGTAGTCCGAAACCACATCTCGATGCCCGGCTCTCCAGTATGCAAATGTCGGCGCTTTGAAGTCATTTCTTGGCCTTTTCGAGCTCTTCACAGCGTCTTCAGTACTTTGCGGCTGCGACAGGAGGAACTCCAGTATCAGTTACTCTTATCGTACAACCTCGGTTCTTGACTGCAATCCGTTCTAGAAAGCCGTTTGAGAAGTGATTCGTTCGAAAACCAAATCGACATTTCCCATTACAATGAATGGAAAAAGAATTAATACGTTCCAACCCTAAAAAGAATTGGGCTTTTAAAAGCATTTTTTAAGCTTTTCCCGATAATAAACTGCATAGTAGAAATACGTGTATAGTTTAAATACTTTAAAATAATACAATAATTGAAGAAATATATTTGTTTTTTGCTTAATATGTATGCTTTAGTGGTGGAGTAGGCCAGGCTGGGAGTGCATTGCAGTATCTGTTGCGACTCCAGCCTTGTAAACGTTTTTTTTTTTAATTATTAACAAAAGTGGAGAATAACTTTAAACAACCAATAATGAGGGGGGGAGCAAAAAAAAAGCTTTTTTATTTTTACAAAAATTAACTCGAGTTAACACTTGCTATTCAAATGCTCTCATACACGCTTGTCAAAGGATGTCAAACACAATACAAAACAACCTAAAACCTAAAAAGCCTAAAAAGTTGGGCTTTTTAAAGCATTATTTAAACTTTTCCTGATAATAAACTGCATAATAGAAATATGTGTATAGTTTATATACTTTAAAAATAATAAAATAATTTAAGATTTTTTTTTTTTTTTGCTTAAAATGTACGCTTTAATGGTAGAGTAGGCTAGGCTGGGAGTGCATTGCCGTATCTGTAGCGACTTGGGCCCCAGCCTTGTAAACTTTTTTTTTTTATTATTAACAAAAGTTTAGAATAACTTTAAACAAGCAATAGTGAGTGGAAAAAAAGCTAACCCTTTTTTTTATTTTTACATAAAGTAACATACAAAAACATTAACTTGTAACTCAAGTTAACACTTGCTGTTCAAATGCTCTCATACACGCTTGTCAAAGGATCTCAAACACAATACAGTACAACCTCGGTTCTCGACCACAATCCGGTCCAGAAGGCGGTTCGAGAAGTGATTTGTTCGAAAACCAAGTCGGTATTTCCCATTACAATTCATGGAAAAAGAAACAATGCGTTCCAAGCCAAGAAAAATTGGGCTTTTTTAAAGCATTTGTTTTTTTTTTAGCTTTTCCTGATAATAAACTAGATAGTGGTCCAGTTTGTCGGCGTGATCACCTGGCGCGCGGCGGGCCTAAGGACAACTTAGCGTTAGCTTAGGTCAGCGTTAGGGTTCAGTCCGAATAAGGCTAGCTTAGTTAAGTTTTTGGGTTCGGTAAGGATAGGATGCTACTTAAAAAAGTGACTTCTTCCAGCGTTCACGTGTTGTCCTGCCCCTTTTTTTTTTTTTTTTTTTTTTTGCCGCCTGGCCACCCGCCAAGCGCGCATTCCTCCAAGGGGAGGAAGGAACCACACACGCTGACAGCACTTTCTCATTCACAAACGAGCGTGTGTGTGTTTTCATTCATTGGCCGTGAAAGGAAGCGCTTATGCCGCTCTCCCGCTTTGCCATGGACAGCGGTTTCTCAACCGGCAGTCCGCGGTCCCCTTGTGGTTCCTGGAGTAATTGCAAAGGGTCCGTGAGAATAAAAATCAAATGGTTTTTTTTTCCTCAAATGTAAGACCTTTATCTAAATAAACTACTGAGACTCTAATTTTCTCAATTTCCATCTGTTTCACAAGTGTAATTTATTTTTTTTAAATACGGTTTTCCCTCCTATTGTCAAAGTTAACGCATGATATTTTTGATACAAGCTCAACATATTTGCCTTTTTTTTTCAAATTATGAGCCCCCTTGCATCTCAGTGGCCATCCACCATTTCTTAATTTTATTGTGAAACGTCGGCAGGATGCTGTTGTGAATATAATTCAATAACTCGCAAAGTTCAATTTAAAAATTCATTTAAAATAAAAAAAAATAATAGAAATAAAGTTAATGCTACAAAAAGAAAAATGAAAATCACTCCAAAAAAAGGGGGAAAAAACGGCGAAGTAATGTAAACTGCAACATGGGGAAATTGTTCAAATGACCCTTGTGAGGATAAGCGGTTAAGAAAACATAACGAGACAATTATTTTGTTTTTTTTAAACAAATACATCGTGAAATTTTGACTGACATTTTTTAACTTCATAATTTCCATTAAAGCAGTGAAGTTCATTTTCATTCATCTGCTGTCTCCTTATCCTCACAAGGGTCGCAGGCACACTGGAACCAATCCCAGCTATCTTCGGTCATCATCGTTACACATTAACGCACGCAACGGCGAGCGTAGAGCTACAACAGATAGTTTGTGTGCCGGCCTCCGGCCAATGACACGACTGCAGGAAAACCCGTCGGGTCCTCTAGGCCCCGCCCACATGTTCGCAGTCTCGCGTAACGCGAGTAGCGAGGGGTTAAAACCGGACGCCGCCGTTTCGTGGAAGATGTCGTGGGACGCGAAGTCCAAGTGCCGAGTCAGCTGGAGGCTACCTCCCCCCCCCCCCCCCCCATGCCCACACACATGTGTTATAACACCTGCTTGACATGCAGGAAAATCTGACTGGCTCCCCACTGCAAGAATTGATTTCCAAATTCTGTGTCAGTTCCGCATAGCGACGCGAAATTTGGTGCACAAGTGGAACGTGAGTAGACCCACAAAAAACAAAACAAAAACAGAAGCAAAGAAGTCTGCCATGTTGGTTTGAAGCATCCATTAGTGTGTGTGTGTGTGTGTGGGGGGGGGGGGCGTAACTCCTCCCCCTTGGACGAAAGTAACCGAGGAAGCCGCACGCCCACTTTCGGGCCACGGTGGAGGTTGACTTGGCGTCCCCGTGGGGAGGGGGGGGGGTGCCATCAAAAAATAGGAGAGGGGTCAACGGGGTCAAGTTACGAGAGCAGAAGACGGGACCTCTTTGGAGTGCTAAATCCAGCGTGTTCCTTCTCATCTTCACCTCTACGAGTACCGCTATCATGTACTGTTACCACAACTATTACACTATGTACCAATACTCCAAATACTATTACTAATTCTAAGAGTATTACCATTACAGCCCATACAACAGCTACTAACGCCCGTACGACGACTCTCACCGCTCCTATTAGCTTTATTTGAACCAGAGGCAGTTCAAGTACCGAATTCCCGGCCTACGCAGCGCACCTGGTTACAAGCCTCACCGAGTACATTTGTAAAGGAAATCCCATTTGGTACATACAAACGCCGCAGCTGTGTAAAAGCCGCAAGTGCTCACATTGAAACACAAGATAGGTACACGGAAAGAATTTAATGGGAGCACAGTGCTGACGCTAGTGCTAACGCTAGCGCTGAATCTAACGCTAGTGCTAATGCTAACAGGGCCGGTTAAAATAAAACTTACTGATAAATATCGCTCAGACACTCCAGTAACACAGCAGCAACATGCTATCATAGCGCTGACAGGCCCTGTAAAAGTCACTTCCTTGGCACATATATTCCACCGGTCTCATTCTTGCCTTTTCCGCTCGAGTGCACTCTTGCGTCCGTAAGAAAAAAAAAGCACAAAATTAGCCGCATCACCGCATAAACTGCAGGATTGAAAGCGTGTGAAAAAAGTTGCGGCTTGTAGGCTGGAAATTGCGCTAGTCCAAAATTGTGGTCAAGTAAGAGTACCACAACTATTGCTTAAGAGAAATGGGCCAAGAAAATGGAAAAAGTTGTCGTCCAAATAATTATGAGGAGGTGACTACTCAAGTACTGAGAAACCGGTGCGTACGTTATTTATTTTTTAATTGGCATTTTTTTTTTCCGTCACAAATGACTTGGGTAAAGATAAAAATTGTGTTGGATTTAATTTTACTCGGATGATTGGAAGTCATCGCCAAAAGTAAGTAAATGTAGCTTGTTAGTACTTGTCTGACTGTCTACTGTAGTAGTGGTACTACTATTCAAACCAATACGACAACTATTGGCGCCGCTACTGCTTTTGCTTTGACTCAGCGATCACAACTGCTGTCACGACGACTACTTTTGCCATCACTACTAGAACCACCACCTCCTACTACCTTGACAATGAATACAACTGTATTACAATAACTCCAACGACTACTTATTAGTTATACTCAGCAACCCTCATGCGCATGCGCGACGCGGCCTTTTAACCATCTGCCTGCCATTGGAGGGCGAGGTCACACAGGAAGTCCCCTTATAAGGACTTCCCAGCAAGGAGATGACGGCTCGAGACGGAACCAATGGAGGGCTCATTGGCCACCAAAATTGAAGTCGCCATCCGCCATCTTGATACTCCCAAAACAACCACGCCGACCAGTTTCGTGGCTGTGAGAAAACATTCCACAGGTAAGTTAGGAAGATTTACTTTGACACTGTTAAACTTTTGTTTGTAAAGGTTTTTTTTTTTTTAATTTTCTGATGAGCTTAATTCACTTCAACAAAGTTTTGTTTACGTTTGTTGTTGTTCACTCTTCACTCTCTGCTTCACCTTTATAGGCAGACGGTTTTTCGCGAAAAAGCGAAGTAAATATTTTTCCTAGTGGATAAGCAACAGAACACATTTTCTGTGAAATTTTTTGATGAATTTTATTATACAGAACTCTGCAAATTGAATTTGATTTTCAAATGCGAGGAAACAAGACGTAATTTTCAGTCTGAAATAGGACGTCGCAGAGACAACAAATGAACAATGCGTTGATCATGTTTTTTTCCCATTGCGAGTCCTTATTTCCAAAAATATATCCAATTTTTTTTTTTAACAGATTGACTTGAAATGTAATGTTTTTAATGACGAAAAATGCATCTGTTATTTGCTGTATTATTATGATAGTGCTTCACAGCGTATTTTAGAAAAATTTCACATGTCACGGGAATGCAAGGTTTCTTGCTGGTGACGGTGTTCTATGTCTTTCCTTTGCACTTGGCCTTTTTTGGCTTAGCAAGTTGAATTAAATATCTTTTATGTTACCAGAACTGAAAAAATGTCAAGCTCACATGACCAGTTTTAATTCTACATGCCAAACTTTGAGGAAAACCCCCGCCAATAATCCAACCTGTGAACCGTGTCCTCCACACGTTTTGGGAGTACCAAGATGTCGGTTAACTGGCTTCAACCAATCGACATACCGCTCATGTGTATGAGCTACCCAGTCTTTTTTTTTTTAGATCAGTGGACGGAACGTGTGGCGGTGTCAATTTCTCTAGCTGCAGCATTTATCCGCTTTTGACACACGGAGGGATGCGGGAGCGATTGCTTTCATGCGGGTACGCCGCTTCCCATGAGGAGATAATTAGATAAGAGAGGCGCCGTGAGTGGATTTGGTTTCACTGGTATTTTTAGGCAAGCAAAGGCAGGGGGTAAAAAATGCACAAATACCGTCAACAGGAATGTGCCACTTTGGCTTTATTCCTCCATTTAGCATGATTAGCATTGATAGAATGGCCACAACAAAAATGGCAAGGAAATGATGGCTTTGACAGCCAGTGCAAAAGGAGCTAGCTACCGGTGCTACCACTGAAGACGGAAAAGCGGCGGCGGCTCCTCGTTTTTTTTTTCCGGTTCTAGATCACCCTAGAGAATCCCTAGACATCCAAATCCTCTTTTAAAATTGTGACCCCATGGGTTCTCTTGGGTTAAACAGAACAACATCATAAAAACTGGGAAACGTGCTCCCGACACCACCTGTGTAAGCGGAAAAGTTCCAGGTGGACTTTGTCCCGCAATCCTGTGCCGGGGAGGCTGGCGCTAAACTGAAAAACTGGAAAATGTTGGCTGTCGCAGGTCCACGGAAGGAACTTCTGATGCCAACTATGTTTTATTTTTGCCACCGATCCACCTGATTTGGCAACTCGCACAGCATCCGGGAAAACGAGGACTTTTCCACAGATGTGAGATGTCTGTTTTTAATCAAGCCCAAATCGAATGCCTTGTGGTGAACTTTGAACTCGAGAACAAAGCCCTTCGTTACGAAGCCATCGTGGGACGCAGAGCGAGGAAACCATTGTTTCCTTTTGCCCGTGGAAACGCACACGCTCAAAGTCGGTGCGGGGGGGGGGGGGGGCACTTCTTTCATTCCTTCCTTTTGTTCCGGAACACAATTTTTGACGCAATGTCCTTTTCTTTGTGTGCGTGCTGCGGAGGGGAATTCAAATACCAAAATAAAAGTTGACAGATAGGAAACCACCCCCCCCACCCCCCCCCACTCCCGTGCCCCCTTCACTCCTCAACACCAGCCACCCCACCGCCGTTATGCGGGTGGGATCGGATCTCGACGCGCCCTCTTCCTGCGCCACTATCATGCGGATATAAAACAAGGACCATATATACAGTATATCCATCCATTTTCTTAGCTGCTTATCCTCACAAGGGTCGCAGGGAGTGCTGGAGCCTATCCCAGCTGTCACCAGACAGGAGGCGGCGTCCACCCTGAATTGGTTGCCAGCCAATCGCAGGCCACATAGAGACAAACAGTCACACAATCACACCTTGGGGCAATTTAGAGTGTTCAATTAATCCATCCATCCATTTTCTTTGCTGCTTATCCTCACGAGGGTCGTGGGGAGTGCTGGAGGCTCTCCCGGCTGTCAATGGGCAGAAGGCAAGGTACACCCTGAATTGGTCGCTGGCCAATCGCATGGGACATATAGACAGACAAACAGTCGCAATCACAATCACACCTAGGGGCAATTAATGTTGCATGTTTTTGGAATGTGGGAGGAAACCGGAGTGCCCACCCGGAGAAAAGCCACGCAGGCACGAGGAGAACATGCAAACTCAACACAGGCGTGTCCGGGATCGAACCTGGGACCTCAGAAATGTGAGGCCAACGCTTGCGGCACTGTGGCTCAGCTGGTAAAGGATAGGCTCCTGCACTCCTCGCGACCCTCGTGAGGATAAGCGACAGATAAAATGTCAAATGAAAAAACTGAAAGCATTTCAGTCACGTGTGAGAGCGCTTCACTGGCGTTCCCGCAACGTGTTGGGAAGCATTTTCCTTTCATCACTCGCGTGCGTTGAGTATTTTAGTAGTGCCTGAGGACATTTCGGTATTGTGTAAACATTGCAGTAGTACTGTAAACGTTTCCGTAGTATGTGTGAGAGCACTTTTTAGTTTCTATGAGAGCATGTCGATGATGTGCGCGTAAGCACTGCAGGAGTGCATATGAGAGCGTTTCGTGAGAGCTTTTTAGTGACCTCCAGATGTCCCTGACGACCTCCCGTAACGTGCGTGTGCAATTTGACACGTGTGCCTTTTTTTTTTTGGTTTGTTTTTTGCAAACGTCGCGTTCTTGCCGCGTCCGCGCCTTTGACCTCCCGACGTTCAATTCTGGGGCCCGAGCGTCGTCGTCGTCGAGCGTGCGTCGGGCCCGCCCCCTCGTGACCTCCGCGTGACCTCCGGATGCAAACCGCCTCACGTGCAGGAAGTGTCCCATTTATCATATGGACAACATTGTTTTTTATTTTTTGCAACTGAACGACGATGTCAGCAAATCATAATCGGGAGAATGAACTACGCAAATGAATCTGAATTGGTATTCGAATCATCAATATTTACTTTTTGTTCTGGAGTCTTTTTACACCTGCAGCACTCCTCGCGACCCTCGTGAGGATAAGCGGCGGAGAAAATGCATGGATGGATGGATGGACTTTATGTCACTGTTTTTTAACTTGCAATTGACTTTTTTTGTTGACTTAAAAAAATACGCAGTGGTACCTCTACTTACAAACTAATTAGTTCCGGAAGTTGTTTCATAACATGAATTTTCCATAACTGGGAGTGCATTTAACATCTCATTCGTGTTACACTTCCTCCTTTTTCCTGTTTTCCTTTTTCCTCTCTTCTCTTCTTTTCTCTTTCCCTTCTTTTTTTCCTCCTGAAAAATCTTCCACCACAGAAAAGAGAGCAACATTTTTTGGATTGTGTGCAGTCACGTGTTATTACTCTTGTGTGCGCGCATAGCAGTGTAGTAGTGCGGTAACGCGACCAGCGGCGACGTGAAAGGGATTCTGGTCTTCCCAGAGCATCATGGGAAATGCGGCCACGCCCTCCCGCATGCCATTTCTTAATGACACTGCATTGAACTTGCGACCGCGCTGCCCTCGGGGCGCGCACACGCGCACGCCGCCTCCGCTTTATTCTGCGCGTGTGGTCGTAACGATGTTGTAATAAACGCACACCTGATGGACTCATTCCGCTTTCCCACACTGCTGGCGACACGCCCTCATCCGCTTCCACCCGGAGATCCTGCAAATAGACCGTTTCAAGGCTGTGCAAAATGGAACCGTCTTCGGGTTTCACACGGAGCCCAGCAAAGGCGGGAGGGTGACGCGTGTGAATGAATGACTACGTTTGTCCTGTTGGGGCAATTTTGCAGGATCTGTGTGGTGACAAGACCTCTTGTGGATTTGCGGTTAGTGACGCGCTGATGATGAAATGATGATGCCTTGCTGGGTTCTTTTTGAAAGCACAAAGGTCCATATTAATGCCGGATCGTCTCTTTCTTTTTTCGCGCTGATGCAAGGGACCAATTTGCCCAAGACGGTGTTGAAGGATCTCTGTGTGAGCTGTTCTCGTGTTGTTGACTCCCATAATTTCCCCACCTTTGCTAGGTTTTCTGTGGGAATGCTGAAAGTGGATACATGATGTGTTGGTTCGGCCTTGCTGGGTTCTTTTTGAAAGCAAAAGGTCCATATTAATGCCAGCTCGTCTCTTTTCGCGCTCATGCACCAATTTCGCAGGATCTCCGTGTGAAAGGGGTTCTCGTGAAATAATTTCCCACCTCTGCTGGGTTTTGTGGGAAAGTGGATACATGATGTGCTGGTTTAGCCTTGCTGGGTTCTTTTTGAAAGCAAAAGGTCCATATTGATGCCGTATCGTCTCTTTTCACGCTGATGCTCATTTTTGCAGGATCTCTGTGTGAAAGTGGTTCTCGTGTTGTTGACTCCCATAATTTCCCATCTTTGCTAGGTTCTGTGTGAATGCTGAAAGTGGATACATGAAGTGCTGGTTTGGCCTTGCTGGGTTCTTTTTGAAAACAAAAGGTCCTCCCATAATTTTCCCACCTTTGCTGGGTTATGTGTGAATGCTGAAAGTGTGTGTGTGTGTGTTTGTGTGTGAGAGAGAGAGAGACCCCTAATAAAATATGATGGCCTTGCTGGGTTCTTTTTGAAAGCAAAAGGTCCATATTAATGCCGGATCGTCTCTTTTCGCGCTGATGCACCAATTTTGCAGGATCTCTGTGTGAAAGTCTTTCTCATATAATAATTTCCCAACTTTGCCGCGTTATGTGTAAATGCTGAAAGTGGATACACGATGTGCTGGTTTTCCAGGATTTCTGCATGAAAAGAGACTTGTGTGCATGTGTGCCTGTGTGTGTGCGTGCCTGTGTGTGTGTGTGCATACGTGTGTGTTTGTGTGTGTGTGTGGACTAATTAAATAACTATAATTAAAAGGGATGACATTATACTGAGACATAAAAGAAAGGGGGACGAGCGAAAAGGAATGAAACAAGTCGTGCCGCTTTTTAAAGGCGTGACGGGAGAAAAGAAGGCAAAGAAATGTGGGCGTGAAAGCCCCAAAAAAACAAAAAAAAAGGCAGCAACGAGCCCGAGCCTGAAGAAAAGCAGCCCCGAAGATTAACGAGCCGCTCGGCTTCTTCGAGGAATTCCATTCAAGCATTTCGCGGAAGGCGCGTGAATTTCTCAGAAGAAGAAAATGCTCCTCCAGGAGAAGTCGTAAAATAAGAGATCAAAGTTTTTTTTCCTTTTTTTTTTTTTGCATGGTTAGCTTTGCGGACTTCTTGCTTGACTTCATGTTAATATCCTAGCATGTTGGCTAACAACAAAAATGCAGCAAGTATATGCTGGCATGTTGGGCAACTGATATCAGAGCGTCCGCCTCGCAGTTTTGAGGACCGGGTTCAAATCCCGACTCAGCCTGAGTGGAGTTTGCATGTTCTCCCCGTGCCTGTGTGGCTTTTCTCCAGGCACAATTTCCTCCCACATTCCCAAAAACATGCAATATTTCTAAATTGCCCCAAGTACGTGTGACTGTTGTCTGTCTCCGTGTGTTCAGTGTCAATGAGTTCAAGGTCTACCCCCCCTCCTGCCCGATCACAGCTGGGATAGGCTCCGGCACTCCCGTGACCCTCGTGAGGATAAGCGGTTCAGAAAATGGATGGATGGATGGATGATAGTATATCAACAACATAGTTGAATATCTAAAAAAAAAAAAAAAAACCTCAGTTTCCCTCCAGCCTGTATTGTTGCACTCGAGCAAGTTCAGGTAATTATTAGCCACCAGAACCTTGCAACGTGTGCAGACCGACCCGTTTTCACTTACAGTACCGACCGCGTGGGCGCATTGTGTAGACGAACGCTTGTGAAAACAGCAGCGCTTGTGACAACAGTGAGCGAGCGGGAGCGTTCACACAACGTGGGAGTTGAATGAATGAAAGTCCCTCCGCCATGTTGTCCCAGTTGCAGGAATTGTGTGTGTGCGTGAGAACTGTGGGCCGTTGCACGTGACGCGGGCCGGCACCGACCCAGCCTGTCAAGCGTTTAGTTTGGTTATGCGGGCCTGTTCGGGGCGTCATTCGAGATTAGCTCTCACGCATGCTGTTCAAATGCTCTCTTCAGAGGCTCTCAATCACAATACAGTAAAACCTCGGTTCTCCACCACGACCTGTTCCAGAAGGCGGTTCGAGAAGCAATTTGTTCAAAAACCGAATCGGTATTTCCCATTACAATTAATGGAAATAGAAATAATGCGTTCCAAGCCTAAAAAAGTTGGGCTTTTTAAAGCCTTTTTTTTTTTTTTTAGCTTTTCCTGATAATAAACTGGATAGCAGGAATACATGTATAGTTCAAAATGATTTTAGAAATACATTTATTTTTTTGCTTTAAATGTATGCTTTAGTAGTAGAGTATGCTAGGCTAGGTGTTGTTGTCTGTTGCAACTCGACCCCCAGCCATGTAAACTTTTTTTATCAACAAAAATGTAGAATAACTTTAAACACCAATAATGAGGGGGGGGGTGGCACGGCCTCACAGTTCTGAGGTCCCGGGTTCAATCCCGGCCCACCTGTGCGGAGTTTGCTCGTTCTCCCCGTGCCTGCGTGGGTTTCCTCCGGGCACTTCGGCTTCCTCCCACATCCCAAAAACATGCAACATTAATTGGACACTCTAAATTGCTAATAGGTGTGATTGTGAGTGCGCCTGTTTGTCTCCATGTGCCCTGCGATTGGCTGCCGACCAGTTCAGGGTGTAACAGGTGGGATTGGCTCCGGGACACGTCTGCGTACAGAGGCTCCGTTATACACGATAACAACGCGCATTGTGGGTCAGCTGGTCGGGCCGCGTGCTTTATGTTATTTCCGGGTTTTGTTAGCGGCATTCAAGTACCAATTTTCACTTGAAAACAGAAGTGAAAAAATGTCTAAATTTTCGTTCGAAAACTGATTTTTTTTCGAGAACGGGGACGTTCGAGAACCGAGTATTCACTGACCGTTAAACACTACTCAAACAGTCTGATGCGCGCTTGTCAAATGCACTCGTCTGCACATTACACCCGCGTGTTTATGAGAGCATTTGACAAGCGTTTATGAACAAAAACAGTTCAGCATTATGTATGAGAGCCTTGGAAGAGTAAAGCGCGAGAGCCAATCCCTGCGAACGACGCCCCCGACGGCCCCCCTCGTGCGCCGTCGCTTATCGCCGACTTCTTCATTTTCCAAACGTTTATTGTTAAAGTTCTCAGACTTGATGTTCTGAGAAAATCTTCGCTGTAATATGAGAAGTGCGCAGACACGCACAAAAACGGAGAGTTCACGCAAAAGGTCAACAGAGCAAGTTGGAAGATCGTACACGAACACGCGCACATGTGTGAAAACGCACACAAGCACAACACGCAAATGAACATATGGACATGTGACATTTCCCTTCACTTGCCTCCATTTATCTTTTGTGGGTGTGTGCGTGTGTGTTTTGGCAGCGTCGTGTTAAGGAAAGTCAGCTTGCGGTCACGTGTGCGCAAACTTTTATTCAGTGAGTCATTGCGAATCAAGCGGAATGCTTCACTTCCGCTCCCGCGCTCTTCCCGGCACGACGTGTTTGCGTTCAGCGGGGGCAACAAAGACGGGAATAAAAGCCGTCTTAGTCATTCGTCAGAAAAAAGAAATCAAATAATATAACGGTCATCGCCGGTGATCTCAAGGTGAGCTGTCAAAAGCGAGCTGAGGTCCGGCTCAGCTGCGCCGGCGCTCCGTTTCCGGCCAATGGCTGCATTCCTTGCCGCCCACATGACTCTGCCGGCCAATCAGGAAGCTGAGAGGGCATTTCATTCATTCCTGAACGCTGAGTGCTGCTCTTTTAGGGAAGCTTTTTGTCTGTACTTCGACACGTCCCTTGCTTTTATTATCATAATCAAATCAAAAAGTATAAACAAAATTGCTTCTAATTGCACTTCTTTCATTTGTTTTCTCCTTCTCTCTTTCATCTTTCTCTTGTTTCCTTCTTATGTTCTTCTCATTTCTCTTTGGTCTTTTTTTGACTTGTCCTCACGTTTCCTTCCTCCTTCCATCTTCTTGTCCTTCACGTTCCTCTTCCTCCTCTTTTGTCCTTCATTTGTCTCCTGCTTCTCTCTCCATCTCTTCCCCCCCCCACTGTTGTCATTCAATGGCGACTTCTCTTGCTCCCTTCTTTTCTGTCCTTTTATCCTTTGCTAGTTTCCATTTTTCTGATTTCATTTTTCACCCACCTCCTTTCCCTCTCCTCCTTTGTGTCCTTTGCTTTTTCCTTCCCTTTCGCACCCTACTCCATCCATCCATCCATCCATCCATCCATTTTCTTAGCCGCTTATCCTCACTCAGGTTGCGGGAGTGCTGGAGCCCATCCCAGCTGTCAACAGGCAGGAGGCGGGGTACTCCCTGAACTGGTCGCCAGCCCATCACAGGGCATCTCGAGACAAACAGCTGCACTCACAATCGCTCCTAGGGGCAATTTAGAGTGTCCAATTAATCCATCCATCCATCCATCCATTTTCTTAGCTGCTTGTCCTCACGAGGGTCGCGGAGAGTGCCGGAGTCTATCCCAGCTGTCAACCGGCAGGAGGCGGGGTACACCCTGAACTGGTCGGCAGCCAATCACAGGCCACATCGAGACAAACAGACGCACTCAGAATCACACCTAGGGGCAATTTAGCAATTCAATTTTGCATGTTTTTGGGATGTGGGAGGGAACCGGAGCGCCCGGAGAAAACCCACGCAGGCACGGGGGGAACATGCAAACTGCACACAGGCGGGGCCGGGATTGAACCCGGGTCCTCAGAACTGTGAGGCCAACGCTTTCCACCGTTCCACCCCCCTCTGTTTTTGTCATCCCGCAACAAACTCGTGAGGGGACTCACGAGTTGTCCATCTTTCCTGGTCTCGTGTGACTGTCGTCTTTGTTCTTGTTCTTCTTCTTCTGTGCGCGTGTTTTACGGCGCGATGCAAATGAAGTTGCAAATTTATCCTACCCCCCCTGCCCCCCCCCCACCCCATCACTCCCCAGGGCTCCTTGCGGCACTGCGATAAGATCACTATTTATACATCCCACGATCACAAGAAGAAGAAGTGACCATTACGAAGCCGGCAGACTTTTTATGTTTGGCCTGCAGCATCTCCGTGGGGTGGGTGGGGGGCTGGGGGGGGGGCATTCATGTGATGTGATCGGGCTCGAAACCCAACACCCTCACGGTGGACTTCCAGTTGATGTCCAGATGTCTATGTAAGAACATTTTTAAGACCACCCTTGAGGATTTACGCCCCTCCCACCCCCCAACCTTTCGCCATAGCTCCTGTTATTATGAGTATGGATGTATATTTTACTACATACTGCATGCAAAATGCGTGAGTGACACCAACAGCTGGAAGCAAATTCCTGTGTTTGTGAGGTTTGGGGGAGGAGGGGGGGTGTCATGACCCCCAGATGCTTGTGTGTGTGTCCTGGGGGGGGGGGGGGTCAGTAACGTAAAGAACCAGATGTTTTGGGCTGAATGAATACATTAAGGTGGGGGGGGGGGGTTACGCTATCGTTCCAAAATTAAATAAATTAACTAACCATCGGGAATTTTTATTCAATTTAAAGTCATCTTAAATTATCATCAATGGATTTAAGATGATTTATCATTAAAAAAAATAAATATATAAAACAATAAATGAACTAACCATATCCGTCGACTTTAGCGTCGGTGCTTGTTTTGAAATCTGATGAAAACTGACTTTATTTTTAATTATTGCAAAAGCATGAAAAGTATTTTTCTTGCGTAGAAAATAAAATCTAGAAGGGAAACGATCCCCTCCTGGGCGGGGGGAGAGAGATAAATCGTCTTTTTGTAGTATTTTTAAGATTTAAAGTTTTAATATAGTTATTGGGGGCGGCACAGTGTTTCAGCTGGGAAGCGTTGGCCTCACAGTTCTGAGGTGCCGAGTTCGATCCCAGGCCCGCCTGTGTGGAGTTTGCATGCCCCCCCATGCCTCCGTGGGTTTTCACCGGGTACTCCGTTTTCCTCCCACATCCCAAAAACATGCAACATTAATTGGACACTCTAAATTGCCCATAGGTGTGATTTTGAGTGCGGCTGTTTGTCTCAATGTGCCCTGCGATTGGCCGGCGACCAGTTCAGGGTGTGCCCCGCCTCCTGCCCTTTGACAACTGAGATAGGCTCCAGCATTCCCCGCGACCCTTGTGAGGACAAGCGTTATTGGTGTCATGGGGGGTTGTGTCCATTCCTTGCAAATATTCTCCATCCTTGCCTTGCGGGCGTTGGTCCCTCACCCCGACTATCAAGTTGCAACAAGACGTTTTTTTTTACCGAAGAAATTTCACGTTACTCCCATGACATTCCAACAAATTCAAATGAGTCTCGGCGTCGGGGGGGGGGGGGGTGTCAATATTTGCATGCGTGGGCGGGGCAACGTTGCGGAACATTCCTGACTAGACGACGCTTATCTCACACCTGGTGTGGGGGGGGGGGGGTGTCAATCTTTTCACTGAAACTAGCGCCCTTGCTAACCTGTTCGAACCAGGTCTGACACAATGGGGGGGGGGGGGTGCCTGGAAGGTGAAAAAAACCGGAACTGACCACAAACGCTAGAACTGGAATTATAGTATTCAAATCATTTGTAGTTCAAAACCAGGTTGTACGTGCAAATGAATGGAAATGCTACTGAGTCTTTCACACCCACCCCCCCACCCCCCAAAAAAAAACATCTCCCAAAAACTTTTTAATAAGAAGAATAGTATTATTGTACTGTTGTGTATCAGACAGAAATATTGCAATTCAATATAATGTCAGGAATGAAACAGTTTTTGCATTTCAAGCTGGAATTCAATGGGCATGTGCAGCTCCTTCGGGTATATGCACCCTGGCCACAAGGTGGCAGCGTAATACCTGCGTATATACATATGATTTGAGTACCTTTGATAATTCTGCTGCAGTAATATTCTCTTATCCAAATCCTCTCGTCAATAAATATGTATTCTCCAAGTTCTGGAGTTCCCCACGAAAGCAGACTGATGCTTCGTCGATTCTAGTTCCATTAGTCCGTCTATGGCACAGGTGTCAAACTCAAGGCCCTGGGGGCCAGATCTGGCCCTGAAGGCAAATCATGTGTGTCAACTTCCACGATTCCTGTTCCAATCTGTACAAAAATTTCGAATTGTCACATCATAAACGAAAATATTGAGGTGTTGCAAGCATTTTAGTTACCAAATCCCAACAATAGTATGATTTGCCCATTGTGCGTGATTTCTGATTTTGAAACTAGTTCATAAATTTGATCCGTAAATATGATTTTTATGGTTTCAGTCATCACGGCCCTCTGAGGGAAACTGGACCTACAATGTGGCCCGTGACAAAAATGAGTTTGACACCCCTGCGCTATGGCATTCACATCGTGTTTGAAAATGAAAACAAAACAAAATTGTGATGCAAAATTATGCGGTTTTGATGAAATACATGTGTATACAGTAATTGTGTGTTTCACTTGCCACTAAACTTCAGGAGGGAGTGGCGAAAAACAGTTTGAAGCGAGCACACTTGGGATCTTTTTTGAAGTGGCGTTCAATGCCTGACAAACTGCAGACGGCATTTGCAAAACTAAGGCCCGACTAATATGATTTTTTTTTTTTTGGCTCGTTGTGATATTCGGCATCATGAAATACTTGGAACCGATTGGTTGGCTGATTCAGTGGAAAATAAATACGAATAATAATGATAAAATAATGTCTTTGAGGGGCGGCGTGGTGGATCTGCTGATAAGGCGTTGGCCTCACAGTTCTGAGGACCCACATTCGATCCCGGCCCCGCCTGTGTGAAGTTTGCATATTCTCCCCCCGAACCTGCGTGGGTTTTCTCCGGGCACTCCGTTTTCCTCTCACATCCCCAAAACATGCAAATTTAATTGGTCACTCTAAATTGCCCCTAGGTGTGATTGTGAGTCCGGCTGTTTGCCTCGATGTGCCCTGCGATTGACTGCCGACCAGTCCAGGGTGTACCCTGCCTCCTGTTCGGTGCTAGCTGGGATAGGCTCCAGCACTCCCCGCGACCCTTATGAGGATAGGCGGCAAAAGAAAATGGATGGATGTCTTTGAGGTCCCTTAATGCTTCAAACAGTAGCAGCATGAATTACAGTCAGAACATTTGACTGTTGGCCTTTACTATTATCGTAATATGATGTTAAAAAAAATTAAAATATATTATTATATTATAAAAAAATCAAAACAAAATTTTGCAAAATTCGCCTGACCTGTTTGAACAGAAAAAAAAACATTTTCCCTTTGTTGCAGAATAATAATCAGATGATATCCACCCGCCTGTCCGTCACCTCCTCTCGATTGCCCCCGACGAGGGCAGAGAGGCGGCGGCCTAGACGCCACCCGACCCCCCGCCCGCCCAACGAGACGCTCAGACCGGCTCTCCCGGGGGATCCCGGGCCAGCCGGGAGCCGTCACCTCCCCGGGTGGCCCCCGGGGGCTCCTCGCGGTGGGACGTGGCCGACATTTTGCTGAAATCTCAAGGTTAAGATCAATTTTCAGGATGCTGCGCGGGGGCACAGGAGGAGGAAATAAATGTGTGTTGAGTCATCACTCTCTGTGTGTGTGTGTGTGTGTGTGTGGTAACATACAAGGAAGTCCCCCCCCCCCCAAAAAAAAAAAGCGGTTGGGGTCTGCGCGTCTGCAAGTGTTTCCACATTGCTGCAACCGACGCGTCTGCACAATCACGTCTGAAAAGATTTAACAGGAGCACATTTGGATGATTTTGTGTGTTTATGTCGCCGTTGTTGTCTCATAAAGCATAAAAACAAAGTAGACCATCTGCAGGGGGGGGGGTGAAAGTGTCGGGGGGCACAAAAAGTGACGTGTCAGCAGCTACGCTCGTCTGTTCAGCTTTATTACCTCCAGCAAGGAGATTAGAAAGCTTTTATTAAGCGTCGGCTTTCGGATTCTTTTGCAACTCTGTCTATATTGTTTTTATTATTATTTATATTGTCTGGTTTGTCTCAACGCGGTGTGTCTAAAGATTAAGAATATACAAAATGACAATATTTTTAATTATTATATTCAATTCGGACTACAGTAGTCTTTTTATTTGAGTCTCAATGAGTCAAAATGTTGCGGTGCTGCCTTGAGATCCAAGTCGAACTTGTTTCCCAAGCGCAGTTGTAAGTCAAAACAATCACCTTCCACCACTCGTCCTTTAATGCCCCTCCCCCCCAAAATAATAAAAAAAAATGCGATGAGAGAATTATCCCTCTATAAATAAGACATATTTTCTGCTTCAATTCAATAGACATGGTGCGACTCCCGGTGCGCAGATATTGGCCACCAGGGGGCAGTACAGTCGGCCATATGAACAAAAATTTCACAACTGGTCTCAGTAAGTTGCAGTAATAGGAGTCCATCCATCACTTCCATCCATTTTCTCAGGTGCTTATCCTCACCAGGGTCGCGGGAGTGCTGGAGCTGTCATCAGGCTGGAGGCGGGGTACACCCTGAACTGCTCGCCAGCCAATCACAGGGCACGTGGAGACGGCCAACAGTCGCACTCACAATCCCATCTATAAGCAATTTCGAATTCTTGCATGTTTTTGGGATAAGCGGTGGGAAAACGGAGTACCCGGAGAAACCTCAACCGCGCAGGTTCGGGGGGAGAATATGTAAACTCCACACTGGCGATGCCAGGATTTGAACCCCGGCCCTCAGGACTGTGAGGCCGACGCCCTAAGCAGTTGTTCCACTATTATTATATTGGCTGTCGTTATTGAGGCAAATTCACGCGATTTGATGGGCTGGTAAAGCGTTGGGCTCACAGTTCTGAGGTCCCGGGTTCGATCCCGGACCCGCCTCTGTGGAGTTTGCATGTTCTCCCCCTCGCCTGCGTGGCTTTTCTCCGGGCACTCCGGTTTCCTCCCACGTCCCAAAAACATGCAACATTAATCGGACACTCTAAATTGTCCCGAGGTGTGATTGTGAGTGTGACTGTTGTCCGTGCGACCTGTGATTGGCCGGTGACCAGTTCAGGGTGTGCGCCGCCTCCAGCACTCCCCGCAACAAAACAAAACAAAAATTTGCTTTCGTACGGTCTTCACACGACATCGCTTTTTTAATTTTAATGAAATGTTGCTGCCCAAAAAAAAGTCAGCCAATCGTCAGCGTTTCCTGTCGCGGCGTTTGTCGGCGCTTACAGCCGATGGGCGCGCACGTCGCGGTTAACCGTCAAATGTTCTCGCGCTTCCTGTCCTGGGTCAGTAGTAACCCACACGCACACACGCAAAAGGTGAACAGGAAGCCCGGTGTGTGTCATGAACACTTTCACTTCACTCCCACGCACAGCCAACGTGAGGTGATCACGTCGTCTTTGAATATGTAGAAAAAGCGCTCCTATCTTGAGGACAAATTTGGACCGGTGCTGACCAGGGGTTCCGCGTTCGAATCTCACGCGGGGTTTGCGCGCCCTCGCTTTGCTCGCGTCGCTTTTATCCGGGTGATCCGATTTCCCCTGCGCCGTGCACGTCGGCTTTGTGTTCTAATCGATGGATGTACGAATCAACTGCCTCGCATTCTGATGTTCTCGGTTCGAATCCGGGTTGGGTTATTGCCGGCGTGCACTTGGGGTTCCACTCGCATTCTGAACACATGCACGCTCGCGATCCGCGACGACACCGATGCGTTTTGTTATCCCGTCTATGGCGTTTTGCACTGTTTGTTAGCACGAAGCAAAGCGGCGTGGTTGTTTTCGATCCAGTTGAGTTCAGCGGCACCGGCTCGAGTCGCCGTCGTCCCCCCCCCCCCTCCTTCCGCGCCGCCGCTTCCCGATTGGCCGAGGGCAGAGCTCCCCCTCGGGCCATTGGCCGGGGGCGCCCAACGGTCGACCACGGCCCCTCACGTGCCGCTTCACGCACGACGGATCCCATACGTACATGAGCAAACACCGCGCGCGATGTGCGCATTCCCCTCGGTGAACTCTCAGCGCCGCGTTTCTTGGAAACGGGGAGTTCACCAAGTCGTCGGGCCCGACTGACAGCTGCTTTGCATTGCTTCGGATCGTTTGCATCGCGTCTTTTTTTTTTCTTCTTCTTCTTTTTATTCCATCTGTTGACACCTCGCCATGAGCGTCTTTTCATGCTAACTGTTTTTTTTTCTTTTCAGATTTATTTCTTTCCAGTAGCCTCCCGCAGCCGTCTGCACATACGCATGTCTAAAAAAAAAAAAAAAGAAAAAAAAAAAGATTGGCAGCCTCGGAAAGGCTGTTTCAGCCTGTTGGAAACTTGCAAAAAAAAAAAATAACAGCGTCTACTTTTGTTGTGGTACAGACTTGCTATTTTGTTTGCATCACATTTTACATGCTGAAAAGTCATTTTTGCCTCAACGTTCCCTAAAATGTTGATGAAAATGTAATCATTTGTTTTAAATGATTTATATATATATTTTTTAAATTCATTTATCTAATTAATTAGTTCTTTTACGTACCGTAATTCTGGCCTATAGAACGCACCTGGTTATAAGCCTCGGTACACATAAAGCGTTTAACGCTAGCGCGGCACAACTGTTAACGCGACGCTAGCATTAGCACAGCGCTAGCGTTAAACTCTTTCTGTGTACCGAGGCTTATAACCAGGCGTTAGTGTTACCGCGGCGCTAGTGTTAATGTGATGCTAGCGTTAGCGCAGCCCTAGCGTTAAACTCTTTCTGTGTACCGAGGGTTATAACCAGGTGCTAGTGTTAACGTGATGCTAGCGTTAGCACAGCGCTACCGTTAAACTCTTTCTGTGTACCGAGGCGTATAAACAGGTGCGCTAACGCTAGCGCCGCACAACCATTAAACTAGCGTTGAACTCTTTCTGTGTACCGTGGCTAGTAACCAGGTGCAAGCGTTAGCGCGGTGGTAGCGTTAACGCGACGCTAGCATTAGTGTTAAGCTTTTTCTGTGTACTCAGGTTTATAACCAGGTGTGCTAACGCTAGCGCCGCGCCAACGCTAGCGCTGCATCATCGAATAAACCGCAGGGTTGAAGTGTGTGAAAAAAGTCGCGGCTTGTAGGCCAGAAATTACGATATTTTAAGTAATATTTTTTTAATTATACAATTAACCTTTTCTACATTTATATTTTAAAATAATGCTTATATTATAGTTGTACTTGAAAAAAATTAAGAATATTTTTTAAAGCGCATAAATACTATGTGAACATTTTGAACTTCCATCCATCCATTTTCTTCACCGCTTATTGATGTATTTTCACAATTACTTTTTTGTTCAAGAAATGACCATTTATGTTTTTCATTCATCAGATTTCACAAAATGGTGGGCGGGGGGAGGGGGGGTGAAGCCCTGTGAATATTTTCCGGATGCACCGAGTGCTTCACTTTTAGACTTTCCCGGAGAACCATTTTTATTTTTATTTTAATCTCGCCGATGCCCTCCGCATACCTTCATACCTTCATTGTGATTCATTAAAATGGGGACCCATTGTTATGCGATCTTGTGAGGAGCACCCCCCCCCCCCCCCCCCCCCCCCCGCCACAACCACCTTCCCCACCGCTGTCCTCGGCCATTGTGCCGCCCCAAATAATAGCCCCCCCCATCCCCCTCCCCCGTTTGATCGTGCCAGCGAGCGGCGATGACCAGTCAGGACACTTTCAAGGTCCGAGCTCAAAACAAGACGGCACAATAATGAACAGTGAGGGGAGATCCTCAGAGCGCTTTACGCGGGCCCCTTCACATTATAGAAGCTATAAAGGCCGACCCAACCCAACCCCCCCGTTCTTTTTTTTTTTTTTTTTCCTGTGGCAGACTATGAAAGGCGGTCGCGGTTATGGGTGGTAGTGGGATGCATTCCGGGAAAAATATGGAGGCTTCTTGGTAAAATGTGTGTGTGTTTTTTTTTTTGTGTGTGTGGCCCCCATGAAGTAATTTTTATCCCAGAAGCTCCATCTGTCCACGTTTGTTCTCAGATTCCGGCGTTCTTCTTGTGTTACGCCGTAAGAATTCCACACAGATGCTCCATTGATTGTCGGCCTTTGTGGCGGGAAGTATCCGAGTACAAATACTCTGTTGCGGATTTTTTCAGGTGCTTTATTTTCGCATCGTTTCCAAAATGAAGATGCTGTTGTATTTTGTCATGATAGAAGAGAGAAGTGAAGTTGTGGTAATTCACTTGGGAAAAAAATGACCTTTGAATTTCCTTATTATGCAAATATTCTAACGTAGCTGAATATTATTTGATTACTTTTTGAGGAAAAGGAACCATATTTATACCACATTCAAGCTGTAGGGGGCTATATGTGGCCCACGGCCCATATATTGGCCACCCTTGCTTTCCGCAGCTCTAACCTTTTCGAAAAGCTTGTAGTCATGCAAACGCTTCCCCGTTGCTAATGCTAATGCTAAGCGCCCGCGAAGGCATCCGATTGGCCGCGTCCTTTGGAGAAGCTAATTGCATTTAACGCTCGGCGCCAACACGCGAGATTAGCGCGACGATCCCGCATTGAATCCCACAACGGGTCCCAGCGGGAGGCGTCGAGGGTCCCGACGGACAAGACTCTTTTGTTTTGCGGAAGTGGATCCTTCAGAGACCTTTGACCCCCGCGAAGAGTTCAGCTCATTAACTGCGGACCTCCACTCCGCGCTCCGCCCCCCCGCATTTTTGAGCCCCCGAAGCCTCCCGGGGTGGATTAAAGGCCGACCGTGAAGTGGTGTCCCCCTAGATTAGGGATAACTTTGGTTTCTCCCATGAATGGTGCAGGGCTGCGCTCCAGGGGGGGGGGGGGTCGACAGTGCTCCCCGGTGGACCATCAGCTGATTCCGGAGCCGCATTTAAACAACTCGGCCCTCCCGCGGCGACGGGTTTCGACGACGCTGTCACTCGACCGGCAGCGGGGACCCCCCCCCCACCCCCCACCCCGGAGGCCTCAAGCAGGAACTTTTGCAACGGGGGACCACCCGGTGAAACATTTGTAGTCAAACTGTGGAATGTTTTCTCCCGTCTGTCTACGGTGACCTTTCACACCGCAAACGGCGCAGAAATGCGCAGAAAAATCTGTCCGAAGGGTCGTGCGAAATTGTGGAGTCAAATGCGTCACAAAGAGGGTTTGGAATTTAGCCAGCAAATCCATCCATCCATTTTGTCAACCACTTATCCTCACAAGGGAAGCGGGGAGTGCTGGAGCCTATCCCAGCTGTCGGGGAACACCATGAACGGGTTGCCAGACAATCGCAGGGCACATGGAGACAAACGGCTGCACTCACAATGACACCTAGGGGCAATTTAGAGTGTCCAATTTTTGTTGGATTTTTTGGGGAATGTGGAAGGAAACCAGAGTGCCCGGAGAAAACCCACGCAGGGACGAGGAGAACATGCAAACTCCACACAGGCGGGCCCAGCATCGAACCCGGGACTTCAGAACTGTCAGGCCAAAGCTTTACCAGCTGAGCCACCGTGAACACGGCATTCCGTGCTTTCAATGCGAAGGTTGACGTCTCCGCGAACCAAACGGGCCAGAAATGCGCAGAAAAATCTGCCCGAAGGGTCGCGGGAAATTGTGAGGTTAAATGCGTCACAAAGAGGGTCTGGAATTTAGCCTGCAATTCCATCCATCCAATTTATTATCCGCTTATCCTCACAAGGGTCGCGGGGATTACTGTAGCCTATCCCAGCTGTCAACGGGCAGGAGGCGGGGTACACCCTGGAATGGTCGCCAGACAATCGCACGGCACATGGAGACAAACAGCCGCACTCACAATCACACCTATGGGCAATTTAGAGAGTTCAATTAATGTTTGATTTGTTTGGGATGTGGAAGGAAACCGGAGTGCCCGGAGAAAACCCACGCAGGCACGGGGAGAACATGCAAACTCCACACAGGCGGGGCCAGGATCAAACCCGGGACCTCAGAACTGTGAGGCCAACGCGGCATTCCGTAACCACAAAATCGGACGAGCGTCTACGCAAGTGCTTTCAACGCGACGTCCGACGTCGTCTCGTCTGTTGCGCCGCAGCGAACCAAACGGGGGAGAAATGCGGAGAAAAATCTGCCCGGAAGGTCGCGCGAAATTGTGGAGTTAAATGCGTCACATACGTCAGCAAATATTAATATTCTTACATCTTATAATGTTCTTACAAACGCTCATTCATCACCTGTTAAGTGCAGTTTTCACCTGTCATAACATGTCAAAAGATGACTGCTGTCACGTGTTTCACACTCGTATGAGGCAGCTGCGGCGCACGGCCGTGTCGAATCATTTCAAAGAAAAGAAACGTTTTGTCTCGGATGCTAACTTTATCTGTCGCCGCCACTCGTCTCCAAATGAAAGATCGCACTGTACACGCACGCGTAGTTGTTCTGCTAACCCGAACGTGAACTCTCATGCGCTGATCAGTCCATCCATCCATCCATCCATCTATCCAGCTACCTTATTCAATCCAAGACTATCTACAGCACAGGTGTCAAACTCAAGGCCCGGGGGCCAGATGCGGCCCGCCGCACGATTTTATGTGGCCCGTGAGGACAAATCTACAGTGTCAATTTCCGTGATTCTTCGTAAAAAATCGGGACCAGAATTTCAAATTGCCATGTCTCGTAAATGATAACGCAAAAAAAAAACATTACCCTTGATTTCTGATTCCCAAACTAGTTCATAAATTGATGTAAATATGATTAGACGTTTCAATATTTTTGTTTCACAGTCGTAACGGAAACCGGAACTCCAATGTGGCCTGCGAGAAAAATGAGTTTGACGCTCCTGATCTACTGCATCAACCACGTCAACATGTCATTTTTCATGCTAATTTTATCATTTATTTTGTCATCTAATTTGTCAAAAATATCATCCACGATCAAATGATTAAAATATTTCACACGCATGTGCCACACGTGTGCGTTTGCGTGCCGCAGTTGCGCGCTCAGCACACCGCCGCTGTCGCCAAATGGCTCTGCTGGGTGCTAGCATGCTAGCATTAGCGTAACGTGATGCATAAAGCGCGTCATCTGTGGTTTGAATGAATCAAAACAGTAATTTGTTCTTGCCTCCCTCCTCCAAAAATATCCTAATAATGATGATGATTACTATTATTACTTTTTTTTTTAAATTAAAAAAAAAAAAAGACAATGTGACTAGTTTAATGAAGTATAATTACTGTTACGGTATATTCATGAGTTGCGCTTTGTATTCAGCTCCCCTGGGTTTGTTTAGTATTATTATTATATCTTGTTTATTGATTATTTATTCATGATTATATTATCTGAGTTTTGGGGATCTTATTAATTTAGTGTCATTTATTTGTTCACTTAGCCTCCGTTAGCTTGGTGGTTAGCGTTCATTTGCGTCTCTATCCGGTCTGACGAAACGATCGAAAGCGCATCGGGGCGCCGCGTCCTTCCCTGCCCACACGCCGGGGGCATCGCCGTCGCCCGATTGCGGGCGATTTTCTTCTTTTCCGCCGTCGCCCAAGTTGACTTTCCGCTCGTGGAAGTTGCGCTCTTGCTTTCTCACACACCCGCACTTTCACTTCTTGCTATGACTTCCCACCAACATGTCACGCTGGCAAGAAAAAACGAGGGTGGGGACTCTTTCTTTCTTTCTTTCTTTCTTTCTTTCTTTTTCTTTCTTTCTTTCTTTCTTTCTTTCAGCTGGCAGATTCCTCCCTCATTGGGTTAGGGCGCGTTTTTTTATGCGGGACTGGGGGGAGGTTAGCGGGGGTCGAAGGCGCCCGGGGAGTTGCGGGGTCCTGCCGTTTAACGACTTTCACAGCCATCGAGGTGGCGGGGGGGGGAACGAGTAAGATGGGGGGGGAGCACTTGAGGATGGGTATGAAAGCGACGCTAATGTGAGAATTTCGTACCTTAACTTGAAATCCTTCAAACTCTCACTACTAAGTCGGTTTTAGAAACCTACATTAAAAACAGTAACCCCGGTTTAGACCCTGAATATGAAACCCTCGCCCTGTTTTAAAATATCACTTTGAAACCCGAAGCTTGTTTTAAAGGCCCAATTTAAAACCCTACTTGGAAACCCTGACCCTTGTTTGAAAGCCTAACCCAGTTTTAGAACCCTAATTTGACACCCAACTTTGAAATCCTGACCATTTTAAAACCTAGTCAGTTTTTAAAACCCTAACCCCGGTTTAAACCGTTTTAGAATCTTACTTTGAAACCCTGACATTGTTTAAAAACTCTATTTAGAAACTCTAAAAATGTTTTAAAACCCTACTTTGAAATCCTGTTTTAATTACATACTTTGAAAACATATCCAGTTTTCAAAACCCTAATTTGAAACCCGAACCCCGTTTTAAATCCGTCCTTTGTTCCCCGAGCCCTGTTGAAAAAGCCAGATCCTCTTGTGAACCCCTAACATGAAACACTAACCCTGTTTTCAAACCCTAATTCGAAACCCAGATCCTGTTCCAAAACCCCACTTGGAAACCCAAACCTTGTTTTAAAAGCCTAATTTAAAACCCTACTTGGAAACCCTAACCAAGTTTTAGAATCCTAATTTGACACCCGACTTTGAAATCCAGCCCATTTTAAAACCACACTTTGAAAACCTAGTCAGTTTTTAAAATCCTAACCCTGTTTTAAACCCAACTTTAAAAACAGTGGTCCTGGTTTAAAACACAAATGGAAACCCTAACCCTGTTTTAAAACCCTACTTTGAAATCCTGATTGTTTTAATTCCATACTTTGAAAACCTATCCAGTTTTTAAAACCCTAACATGAAAGCCTAATCCTGTTTTTCCTAACCCTGTTTTCAAACCCTAGTTTGAAACCCAGATCCTGTCCCAAAACCCCACTTGGAAACCCTAACCCTGTTTTACGACCCTAATCGACAAACCTTAACGCCTTCTTGTAAGTCCAGTTTAAAACCCAAACCTAATCTCGAAACCCAACCTTTTTGATGTAACCCAGCAGTGAACCCTGACCGACCGTGAAACCAAAACCCGGTCTTTGAGAGCAAATCTGAAAGCGTTCCGTTCCTTTGGTCGCGCTTCGCTCGTCCGGCGATGCGGACGAGGGGCAGCACCGCCACCGCGGGGGAAGTCGAATATTCAAAACTCAAACGCTTGAAAATTCCCCTTTGACGCAGGCCGTTGTTTTCACGCCGCATCAACGACTTTTTCTCTTTTGTCATTCGTCCGTCTGACGATGTTTGTATATACATTTTTCCTCGCCAAAACCTATTTTTCAATTATTCTGATATTTTTCTTTATGGGATTAAAACTTTATTCTTGTTTGAGTAAAAGTTGTTATTGCTACAACTTTAATGATGAAAGAAATGTGGTATAGCAAAATTATTTCAATGTCATCACCTCCAAAATTATGACTCCATTCTTCTTCTTCTTCTTCTTCTTCTTCTTATCATTATTGTTATTATCATTATTATTATTGTTATTATGCCTGGCGGCACGGTGGAGCAGCTGGTAAAGCGTTGGCCTCAAGTTCTGAGGACCGGGGTCCGATCCCCCACCCACCTGTGTCAAATTTACATGTTCTCCCTGTGCCTACGAGGGTTTTCTCGGGGGCACTCTGGTTAAATCCCCCATCCCAAAAACATGCAACATTAATTGGACGCTTAATTGCCCATAGGTGTGATTGTGAGTGCGGCTGTTTGTCTCTATGTGCCCTGCGATTGGCTGGCGACCAGTTCAGGGTGTACCCCGCCTCCTGCCCGTTGACAGCTGGGACAGACTCTGGCACTCCCCGCGACCCTCGTGAGGATGAGCAGCAAAGGAAATGATTGGATGGATTATTATTCCTCACTACTGTGAGTTTGTCACATCCAAACGTGCTTTTGTCGTGTCCCAAGTGTGTGTTTGTTGTGTGTTGTTGTCTCTGAGTCGCACAACTTGGGTGTCGCTAACTCTGCGTTTACGGCACCTAAGCCGTTCACTCGCTTGTTATCTTAACACACCCAACCGACGCTTGCCTTGACCTACATTACGCGCACGCGTGATCACGTGTGGACGTAGCAACTCATAGCAACACGCAACCGGATCGATGCGTGACCCACACGAAGAAAATTGCACTGTGCATTCTATTGTAGACTTATGACGCTATTGTGTCGTTTGGTACTCCTTTACTAACCAAAACAGCAGCACTTATCAGCGCACTTAAACTCGTTCAAGATCTTCCAACGCTATGTAGCCATTAGCGTTAGACGCAGGCGCCGTTGCCAGTATGGATGTTTGACACCCAATAAGTACATTTCCGCATTTTTGAGGATGATCTATAGCTACTCGGTCCTGTGTGAAAAGGTAATTGCCCCCATCTATTTTCTTTGCTGCTTATCCTCACAAGGGTCACGACGGTTGTCCCAGCTGTCAACGGTCAGGGGCGGGGTACACCCTGAACTGGTCACCAACCAATCGCAGGGCACATAGAGACAAACAGCCGCACTGACAATCACACCTAGGGGCAATTTAGAGTGTCCAATGAATGTTGCATGTTTTTGGGATGTGGGAGGAAACTGGAGGAAACCCACACAGGAGAACATGCAATCTCCACACAGGCGGGGTCGGGATTGAACCAAGGACCTCAGAACTGATCCATCGCTCCACCGTGCCGCCAGTAATTACCCCCCCCCCACCTCACCCTTTTGTTAAATCATGATTGAATTTTTGCTAATCCCTTGTTGCTAATCACTGACCACACCCGAGCCCGATTATCTTGGTCGTCGTCGGATTCAGCCGGCGTGCGAGTTGAAACTGTCGTTATCTGTTCGGATCTCGGCCGTCTGCGGTTGTTTCGAAGGCGAACGCAGCGTCGGCGGAATAGCCGTGAGCACAAGTCACATTTTTTTCTTCTTTGTTTACGTTTAGTTTCATCCTGGTGTTTCCTGGGCTTCTCGTACAGATCTGGTCTAACCCTAAAAAAAAAAAAAAAAAAAGACGCATCACCGGCGGCCTACGAAAACGACGCCAGGAGCGCAGCTACGATTAATCCGGGAGATCACAAAAGAACCCGGGATGACATCTAAAGGAACGCAGGCCTCCCTTGCCTCTGTTGAGGTCAGAGTTCATGACTTAACAATAAAGAACAGACTGCGGGGCAAAAATGGAAAGTCCCAAGAGGTAAAAAAAAACATTGCTGAACAAAAAGAAGGTAAATGCTTGTCTTAGGGTTTGATAACGGTTCCCGAGACTTTTAGGAGGATCTTACCTGGACAGATAAGACGAAAGTTGGACTTTTGGGAAGGCGTCTGCATAAATCGAATATAATATTTTACTCGGAGAACATCATAACAGCTGCTTGACGGTCTGGGGCTGCTTTTCACCATTGGGACCTGGACAACCTGCTGTGAGGGATAGAACCATGAATTCTGTTCTTTAGCCATCAATTCATCAACGTTCAAATAATAATTGACCTGCAGTGATGAAATACGCGAGCGATAAAACTTCTGAAAAAAGAAAAATGAAATTTCTTTCAGGTTGTCCTGTTAGGAGTCACCACAGTGTGAAATCTCAGATGAACGCTCATATTTGTTCAGCACAGTTTCTATGCCAAATATCCTTTCTAATGCAACCGACAGTAAAGGCCCCTGTGGGCTTCAAACTCACAACCCCTGGTATACCAAACCAATGCTCTAACCACTGAGATATGGGGCCTTTGAGCAATTGTCCATCTGAATGCCTTGTGGATAGAAAAAAAAAAGGGGTTAGTTTTTGAAGTTTGAATTTACATAAAACTATTATTGAATCAATTTTAAAATGAAGTCAAAATCCTGTTGGATTTAAATCTTATGATAAAAAAAATGAATTACAAAATAAAAGTCCAAATACTAAGAATTGCCAGTTTTGACATTTGCAAAAATGATTTATGATTTAAAAGCAGCTTTACAATTTAAATAAAATTAAATATTTAGAAGAATAAAGCCGGACACAACTGTTGCCATATGCGAATGAGCTTATTTTTGAGAATGCTTTTATTATATTGTAATAAGACAATTTGATTTGTGTGACAGACGACAGCACAAAGTCCCCCCCCCCCAAAAAAAAAGAAATCATATCGCAGAACAGAATAAATTTAAATGTGTGTGCGTGTGCAGATAATACAAGCAGACATATTTCCCAACTCTTTTTCTTTAATATCAATATTAAAAAAAAAAAGTGCTGGTGAAAATAAAGAACATCTTTCAAGTCACAAAAAAAAAACAAAAAACTGACAAACCCCTATTGAAGAAAATGGGGGAAAAATAAAAATAATTTATGACAAAAAAAACCCCTCTACATTACAAAAAGTAAAACAATATGTACAGTATTAGCCACCGCTGTTGAGTGGAGACGGTGGACACAGTGGGGGGGGGGGGGGGACATGAGTGGGGGAAGGTGGAGGTAGCTTTTCAAACTCATCCCTGCCGTCTTTGCTCCGACGACCCAAAAAAAATATACATATATATTCCCGGCAAGACCGCGGCGACGAACCAAAAGTCCGAGGTGTCAAACTCAGGGCCCCCGGACCAGATCCGGCCCGGCACGCTATTTTACGTGGCCCGCCTGCGAGGCAAATCTAGTGTGTGTCGACTTCCGTCCTCCTTGTGACAATCGGTACCAAAACTTTCAAACTGTCATTTATCATAAATGATATCAAAAGCATTTTTGCACCACCAAAAAAATGAACAAGAGTTGAAAAACCCATTCCCCAAAATTTCTGATCAAAACTATTCAGAAATCATGTGTAAATATGATGGGGGGCCATTAAATATTTTTCATGGTTTTGAACACTCACAACGGAACAAAACCATAACTTGCAATGTGGCCCGTGCCAAATATTTGTTTGACACCTCTGGTTAAAAACCATTCACCAACAACCAATAAAAAAAAGAGCGCAACACAGCAGCTACTTCCCGTTTCATCAACAGGGAATGTCAGGAAGAACAACGAGAAGAGGAAGAAGCAAAAAAAAAAAATTAAATTAAATAAAGCGGGCCAATGGTCCTGGCCCGTTTCATCACCTTTAAGCTAGAAAACCCAGAACGTGGCGTTAGATCAGGAAGTACAAAAAAAAAAAAAAAAAAACCTGCTTTGAGCGTCACAGTGTTCCTTCCGGACAGTCACGAAAAACTTTGGCAAGATTACGGCACAGGCGTCAAACTCAAGCGGGCCAGATCTGGCCCAACAGACTTCATCACGGTTTCTTGAAAAATGGGATTTTTTTTTTTTTTTTTTTTTGTACTTGGGTACAAGATTTGGGCCAGAATTGGAATTTGTCATCACGCTTTAAACAGATATTTGTTATTCTAACTAAATGCGGTCGAAAATAAATTCTCAGTGGACCCCACGATGAGTGGGGGGAAAAAAAGGTTTCTTTTTATTATAATTAGGGACATTCCAATTTTTTTTTTTTTCAGGGGAGGGGGGGGCTGATTTGCTTGACGATTCACCATCACCGACTACTGATACCACAAGTACTTTGAATACATGAAATTTAAATTTTAATGATGCGGATTGAACAAAAGACCTTTGTTTTGATGATTTGAGACGTAAACGACTGCAGCGTAGTGCCAAATAAAGGTGACAGACATTTTCGTGGGGGGGGGGGGCATTTAAGCATTGTTACCTTGTATGTAATACCTGTAAAAGTACACACTACCTGGTACCCCTAATTACATTATACAGGTTAAACCCCCCCCCCCCTCGCAGACAAACATCCGGGGGTCCACTGTACACTTCAATATCTGTCAAATCATGTATACATCATAAAATACAAAAATGAGTTTGACGCCATCCCGCATCAGAGGCATCAAATGCCGAAAAATGAGGAAGAAGTTCCCGGAACTCGGCCCCCTCCCCAAAATAAACAAAACAAAACCGAGGGCCATCAAAATGGCTGACGGCGGAGGGATTGCTGGTTGCTATGGCTAAAGACACCCTGAATACAACCCCCCCCCCCAAAAAAAAAAGTTCAGGATATCAGGCCTTGTGGGGTCGTTTCATGACGAACCCAAATTGTGCCACTCGTCCGACCTCTCTGGGTTTGCGCTTCTACCCTGAAATCGCAGCCCGCGGGCCCGACGTCCCGAACTTGCGGGGCGGGGGGAAGTCGTGCGCACGTTCAAGTTTCACCAACGAGAACGGACCTCGTCGGCGCGTGTTCAACAGTCAGCAGTCGAGGCATCGCGACGTGTCAAGTCTTAACGTTCGTGACCAAAAATCTCCACCTTTGTGCGTTACTTGTCAACATGTCCTCGTTCCTGAAAGCAAAAAAAGCTCATCTTTGTACGGTAAAAAACTAAAAAACAATAACAGTCCTCATTCCTGAAAGCAAAAGCTCGTCTTTGTACAAAATAAACAAACGAACTAGAAAGTCTCTCGCCTTCCCTTTTTTTTTTTTTTTTGCTCACGAGCGTGCCGGCGTCCGGAGGCGCTGCAGTAGCGCTTTGAGCTCCTCCTGCCTGGCGCGCAGTTGGTCGCGCTTGACCTGCAGCCGGTGGGCGTTGCCCTCCAGCCCGCGGATGCAGTCCGTGGCCTTCTTCAGGATGACCACCTTGGAGGCCTTGTCGTTGCGGGACAGCTCGGGGATGTTGTCCCGGAGGCGCACGAAGCAGTTCTTCAGCTCGTTGCGGCGCTGCCGCTCCATCACGTTGTGCGTCCGCCGCCGCTCCTCCTCGTCCTCCGCCTCGGCGGAGTGCCGCGACGACGGCTGGTGGCGGGCGGGCGGCGAGGAGGCGGCGAAATGGCCGCCGCGGGGGCGCTTGTTGTACGAGTGGGGCGGCGGCGGCGAGGCCGGGCGCGGCGCGGCGTAGTTGTGTTGCAGCTGGATCTCCAAGTGGTGGCGCCGGAGAGCGCGGCGCTCCTCCGCCTCCTCCTCTTCGTATCGGCGCTTCTGCCAGGGAGACGGGAGGTCGGGCGAGGGGCTGGAGGGGCGGCGCCCCACCGTCACCACGTCGATCTCTTCCTCTGCGAGACAACAAGACCAGACTTTAATCACACTCTGTCATGAAGCCCCGCCCCCAAATTTTTACAAATCTTTTGACAAACATTTTAAAATTGAAAAAGATACTTTCGGTGTAATAATGTACATGTAACTATTTTTGTGAACTATATTCTTACAACCTATTTATGAGTAAAAAAAAATATGTTTTTAGTTTCGTGATTTTTTTTCTGTGAATAAATTTATTCTTCAATATTTTTAACTCCTGAATTCTAGAACAACAAAATGTATAAATTTCAAGTATAATGAAGTTGATAAAATGTTAATTCTGTCATTTATCATACATTTGTAAGGGTTTTGTGAATTATAAATATGTATTGAAGTTTTATTTGCATCATTTAATTGGTTAGGGTTATTCCCCCCCAAAAAAAGTTTTATTTACAAAAGCACCCCAAAAAACATTTAAATTGTGTTCCGAGATCATTTGTATATTTTCATTTCATAATTTGTAAAATTATTTTTAAATCCAAACAATTTTATAGTTTCAGTTAATTTTATTTGTCATGAATTTCTCAAAATGCATAAATTCTAATATAAATTTCCATCCATTTTAAGTAATTTTATGAATTTTAAAAATGTAGAATGAAGTTGATAAAATGTTAATTCTGAATAATTTTCAATATATTTGTAAGGGTTTTGTGAACTATAAATATGTATTAAATTTGTATCATTTAATTGGTTAGGGTTCTTTTTTACAAAAATCTAAAAAAAAAGTTTCATTTACAAAATCACCCCAAAAAGATTAAAATTGTGTTTTGAGATTTGTACATTTTCAGTTTTTAATTTCTAAAATTATTTAAAATCCAAACAAATTAACTTTATAGTTTTATTCTAGTTAAACTTATTCAACATCATTAATTTCTCAAAATTTATAAATTCTTAATATATATTGCCATCAATGTTAAGTAGTTTTATGAATTTAAAAAATATTGAAGATTCAAAAAAAAAAAATAAAAAATAAAAAAAAAAAAAAAAAGACTTCATTGCTTTTTTTTTTTTTTCTTTTCACCCGATTAAAAAGATCTTTACTGGACCGCCCTGGCCAGGAAACCAAGGAGTAAAGGAACAATAATATATAAAAATATGAATAATGACTAAAAATATTTATCCATCCATTTATTTTCTTTGCTGCTTATCCTCACAAGGGTCGTGAAGAATGCTGGAGCCCATCCCAGCTGTCAACGGTCAGGAGGGCACACCCTGAACTGGTTGACAGCCAATCTACAAATATTATATTTTTTTTTTTTACACATTTATTTTACACAAACATTTGTTTTGATAGTCAAATTTACCACTTCCTGTGCGGTTAAGATCAAAGCGGCATTGCCGCAGGACTGCAGTCAGTTACATGAGTCACACGCATGTGAATGCACAAACAATCGCGGCACACAATTATTATATTACGCTCTCCGTCCCCAGCTTTGACCCCGCCCACAAAAAAAAAAAAAAAAAAAACTGATGCAGGAAAGAGCACGTGCGCGCGTAGACGCGAAAGAGCGAGCAACACGCCGGGTCCGTCGATCTCACCGGAGTCGCTGGACGAGTACGTGGACATCTCTCCTCCGGTGGAGCAGTAGTCGGAAGTGGCCTCCGCGCTCTCCCGGCTCTCCATCAGGTCGTGGCAGTCCAGCGTGGAGCCGGCGAGCCCCTCGAAGATGCCGGTGTCCATGTCCGACAGCAGCGGGCTGGAGCCCAGCACCGACGACGCCGGCTTCTCCTCGGGGGTCTTTTCCGACGTCAGGCGGCGCCACAGGCCGTCCTCGCCGCTCTCCTCCTCCGAGGGCCGGCGGCGGCGCCCGCCCCCGCCGTCCCCGCCTCCGCCGTCGTCGTCCGAGTGGAGGAAGGCGCAGTTCCAGTTGAGCTGCATGTCGTGGTCCTCCAGGAGGATGTCGGACACGAAGCTGAGCTGGTCGCCGCTGGAGAGGGGCTCGCCTCCCCCGCCGGCGGCGCCCGCCGCCTTGGTGGGGGGAGACTGCGGCGGGGTGGGCAGCGACTGGAGGTCCTTCATCAAGCTCTGGCAGAAGTCGTCGTCGAACAGCAGCGGCTCCGAGTAGAACCAGTCGTGCGACTGGGCGAAGCTTTGCAACATTTTCAAAACTACAGACACCCCCCCCCCCAAAAAAAAAAAGAAAAATCAAAACAAGTCGGTTAATCTCCGCACGCGCTTGAGAGAAAGTCAACTTCAACAAAGTCGGGTGCTCCCTTTTATTCATGTTGACATCACTGTGGGGTCCACCCACTCCCGCAAAACCCCGAAACGAGCCCCACGCCCTCTTCCTCGTCCTCACGTCACAGCAACAGCTGGACCCGACATGGCTGGTGTACGTTTCCACAACTGACAACCCCCCCCCCCCCCCACCAAACACGAACCCGATCACGCCGAAGCCAGCGCTCGAGCATGCGGGGCGTGGAGGTCACGTCACAGCCGCATCACATCTGCGCGATCGCCGTGGACAACAAAGCCAACAGTGTGCAGCCGCGTGCGTACGCGCACGCCAAACATATGAATGGAGACACCGGGAGTCGTTCAACGCCCTTGCGTGCGGCGTGGAGACAGAAACCCCCGGGGTGGGAATTTTTAAAAGTTCATTTTAACGCAACAACGACGCCGATGGACTCTTCAAAGCAAAATAAGTCAAGACAGACAACCAGGCAATTAGCAGAGTGACGCGGCTTTTGAGCAATTAAGCAGCTGCCGACAATGTGGCCATTTGCTAATGGGGGTTCGGAAGCGCAGCTGCACCTTTCCCCACTACGCCCTGGCGCAGCGTGAAAGAGAAGCCACGTGTGCGATTTTTCTCGCGTTCCACGCGCAAGCACCGACGCCGAATCGCTTTCCGCCACATTAGACCAACGCCGACGTTAAACATTTAGCACCGAGCTGCGTGCTTTGTGAGTTAATTGCGCGTTTTGAGGGAAATCGACGCATTTTCGAACGCGGGTTCCGCATGGCGTCGACACCCGGCGGCGGCGTCACGCGTACGCGACAAGACACGTTGACGCAAGCTAAGCCTCGTCGGTCGTCACGCGCGCGGTTCCCACGCTTTTCCACTCGAGCCTGCCGTCGGTTCCACTTTGAGCCGACTCGCCATAAAGACTTAAAAGAGAAGAGGAGCCGTCCTTACCGGTAGTTGCGCTCGCAACCTCGAGTCGGGATTTCAGCCAAGTGCGAGAAAAGTATCCGGGTGAGGTAAAAGTCCACGAGGGTCGGGGAGGACCGCTAGATAAGTCGCTGCGGTGGTGCGGAGTGGGAGTGGGAGTGGGAGGCAGGCAGCATGTTGCGGGGCGAACCGGCGAAAGCTCCGCCGCACTCGCGAACTAAGTGGGTGTGGCCGCCCCGGCCGCAGCGCTTTTAAGGGCGCGGCTCGCCGGTGACCATCTGCGGACAAAAATCGCGCCAAAACATCCCTCGCGCCCACCGATCGCCCACCGCCTCGCGACCCCCCGTTTAATCCTCGCCGGTCGTCGCCCTTCGCGTCCGCTTCGGTCGGGAGAGCCGGCGGCGAAGGCGGCGCCGCCGAGTTTCTCGGCGCTGCTCGGGTCTACTTTGTCTTCCCCGGCGCAGGGATACCGCGGAAGGGTGGCGGTGGGTGGGTGCGTTTCAAGGAAAAGGATGGCGGTAAAAGGGAGCACGTGCACACACGTGGACCTAAAGGACACGCCGGCAATCTCCCGCCCTCGATGATCGCTATTTAAAGGCGCAGTACACGCGCGCGCACACACACACACACACGAGCGGGGGGGGGGGGGGACTTGTATTATTCACCAAAAAATGTTCACGTACAAGGCTTGTGTACAGTCTCAAACTTTTATATACAATTAGGGACAAGCCGAAAGAATAGCGGTGAGGGGGATAAGTGTACTTAATCCATCCATTTTCTTTGCCGCTCATCCTCACGAGGGCCGCGTCCATCCCATCTGTGTGGAGTTTGCACGTCCTCCCCCGGGCCTGCGTGGGTTTCCTCCCACATCCCCAAAAACGTGCAACATTAATCGGACGCTCTAAATTGCCCCTAGGTGTGATTGTGAGTGCAGCTGTTTGTCTCGACGTGTCCTGCGAATGGCTGGCGACCAGTCTCTCGCCTGTTGACAGCTGAAGTAGGCTCCAGCACTCCCTGCGACCCTTGTGAGGATAAGCAGCTGAGATGGATGGATCGTTTCATCTGCCATAGCATTTTCCAAACTCAAGCCGCCGCACTGCTACGCATCCATCCATTTTCTTAACCACTTATCCTCACGAGGGTCGCGGGGAGTGCTGGAGCCTATCCCAGCTATCAACGATCAAGAGGCCGGGTACACCCTGAACTGGTCGCCAGCTAATCGCAGGCCACATGGAGACAGACAACAGCCGCACTCACAATCACACCTCGGGGCAATTTAGAGTGTCAAATTCATCCACCCATTCATCCATTTTCTCAGCCGCTTATCCTCACGAGGGTTGCAGGGAGCGACGGAGCCCGCATTCCAGCTGTCATCGGGCAGGAGGCGGGGTAGACCCCGAACTGGTCGCCAACCAATCACAGGGGACACGGAGACAGACAAGAGTTGCACCTATAATCACACCTATGGGCAATTTAGGGTGTCCAATTAATGTAGCATGTTTTTGTGACGTGGGAGGAAATCGAGAGTACCCGGAGAAAACCCACGCAGGCACTGGGAGAACATACAAACTCCACACAGGCAGGTCCGGGATCGAACCCGGGTCCTCAGAACTGTGAGGCCAACTCTACCAACTGACCCATCGTGCCGCCCAAGTGTACTTAATGATTCATTTAATTAGTTTTGTACATGAACACCCCCCCCCAAAAAAAAATCACCTGATTTTAAAGTTATTAAAGATTAAATGCAAGCGTATTGAACATAAAAGTGAAATACAACTGAACTGGATTAGCCCAGTGGTTGTTTTGCATGCCACTAGAGGGAGCCTGTGAGCTCGCACCACACTGAGAAACAACTCGGGCACCCGGAATGGGTCCAGTAAAAAGATGGTTTAAAAAAAATGTTTTTTTTTTTTTTTTTTTTATAATACAGAGGAATACATAGAAATAGCGTTAAAGAACAGGAAATGTTACTCACTTGTGGTGGAACATTACATTTATTTTGAAATGGTCCTTTATTCCTCTTTTTCTAAGTACAAGTTGTGTCCAAAATGTTTTCATTTATTAAAAAAATAACTTTAAAAAAATTGTAATAAAATCAAAATTCTACAATATTCTGAATGTTCTCACCGGCGTTCAAAGACAAAGTCCGGATTCAAGGAAAACCCGTTCTGTTAAAGAATATCTTAAGGGACTCTTTAGTTGACATTGATGTCAAATACAAGGCCCATGGGCAAAATCGCCCCCCCCCCCCCCGACACACACACTCACATAATTTTCATAACCAGTATATTTTACATCAGAAGAATCTTACAGCACAATGCCCAATAAAAGGGGTCCACAGACCCCTGTCCAAATGGTAGCCTTGAGAATGAGAAGGAGGGGGCAGGGGGGCGCTGGGCTGGAGGGGGGGGGGTATGTGCAACATTCACAGGTGCTTGCCTGTAAGATAAAAAAAATTAAAGGGTAAAAAAAATGGGTTGTAAAAGAAGTTTTTTGTGTGACCTGGGCAAAAGGGCACACCCGCTTGCGCACCACTTTGCGACTATGTGTGCCCGTGCCCGATCAAACAGATTGATTGTCTGCTTAATCAGAAAATATGAATAAAACCTTTTTGAGTCCCCGAATGCTTACAACGATAAAAACATGAATTATAGGCAGAACATTTGACTGTTTTGTAGTACTTTATTTTAAGTTTGCTTACTTTTGTCAATTTTAGCCTCTTTTTTTCTTTGAATATTAATGACTTTGCCTTATGGTGTAATAAGTTAACGTCTCCAAACTGAAAACATCAAATATTGTCGGGACCTAACGTCTACCGCCTCGTACTAGTGAGGATTAAAAGTCCGATTGGGTATTTTTAAATTTCATGGCGCTTGGGTAATTTTTTTTTTTTTGTCGCATAAACGTTTTGCCGTCACTGCCTTCCTCCCGAATCACTGAAAACGAGTTGACCTTTGTCCCAATTTCCTTCGCTTAGCGCACGTCGAGCATCTCGGGATGCGCGAAAGAGGCGAAGTGCGCCCGACTTGGCGTGAATCAAGCTCCCGAAGCGCCGAGCTCCTCCCGCCGCCTCCTCCTCCTTCTCCGCCTCCTGAAGTAAAGGACGGGAGACTCTTGTCTGTCGCACACGTGCGGCCAGTCGGAGCTGGCGCGGACCGACGTGCGCGTGACTTCCCCGGCGCGATCCAAGGAAGGAGGCGCCGAGCCTCCCGCGAGCGGCCGTCGGGACCCGAAATGTACTGCAATACGTCCGCCAACTGTACTGCACTTAAACACGGTGGATGCGCTTTTTCACAACACGTCGTGAAGTGGCAGCAAAAAAAAAAAAAAAAAAAAAAAGTGCAGACTTCAAAAATGTGGACCCCATTTCAGCCCCCGATCCCCATTTTGGAAAACCCCATTCGAGTTTTTTTTTTTTTTGAAAAAAATTATAATTGGAACAAAAACAACTTTTATGAATCACGTCTTGTACTTCCTGTCGTTTGAAACATAATTCAATAATTTGAAAAAAAAATCAGGGCAAGAAATAAGTTGGCAGTGAAAATTATTTGATTGGTATTCTTGCATTTTCTGGGATAATTTGTGTTTGATTACAATATAATATAATATAATATATAAATCAAAGATTTAAATATGTTCTTATTTCAATAGAATTTAAGAATTTTTTCATTACAAATTTATTGAATAAAATGTTATTTTTTAGAAAAATACCTTTCAAAGCACAAACTGTTATTTGCGTATGTTGCCTTATACATGATTGTTGAAATGTTTCTATTTTTTTTCAAGATCCACAGATTTATTTTTGACATAGTTTAATTCTCACGATCATTTATGTCGAGGGTGAGGAATTCAACACAATAAACAATATTTTTACTTTTATATCGCTATTTTTTTGTGACTGTCGCAGTCACAATTGTTGGATTTTGGTGGGGCAACTCGTCGGCCTCACAGTTGTGAGGACTAGGGTTCAAATCCCGGCCTTGCCTATGTGGAGTTTGCATGTTGTCGCCGTGCCTGCGTGGGTTTTCTCCGGGTATTCCCGATTTCCTCCCACATCCCAAAAACATGCAACATGAATTGGACACCCTAAATTGCCCACAGGTGTGATTATGGGTGCGAGTCTTGTCTGTCTACGTGTCCCCCGCGATTGGCTGGCGACCAGTTCAGGGTGTCCCCCGACCCCTGCCCGACGACTTCGACCCGCGACCCTCGTGAGGATAGGCGGCTGGGAAAATGAATGAATGAAGATGAGTCCCAGCCCACAACGCGCTCGTTCCAAAGTGTCCGCCGTTTGCTTTGTGTGCATTTCTGTGTCTCTCAATATTGGCACAGTGTCGTATCCAAATCTATACGATAAAAAAAACCATAATTGCCTCCTTGCAGGGAGTCTGGCACATGGAAGCTATTTCAGCTGAGCGCAAATGCATTTTTACGTCTCCCTAAACGGCAACAAATTGCAACGTGACGCCCCCGAATGAAAGCCGCCGCTCCCGATTGCGGAACGCGCAGAAGGGGAGGCGGCCCGGTCCAGAAGCGGGTCGACGTGCCACCCCGCGGGCGGCCCGGCCCGACCGACCGACCAGCCCGCCGATTGATTCGCCGACTTCCTCCGGGAACGTCCGCTGTTAACGCCCCGGCTTTCCGGCTCGTTCCGTGGCGGCCGTGGACTCTGCGGTCGCACATGAGATCCATTTCGACTCGGCGTGACACAACGCGTTCTTTGTTGATGACGGATCGTGGAGGGAAGTACAAATGCGCTATGGGATCGGGGGAGTGGGGGGGGGGTGCTAAGGAAGGGTTAGGATTAGGACATCAAGACTTGCGCAGTTCAAATTTAGGTTCGGGGTTGGGGGCCACCCGAGTCACTGCAATATGCTGGAGGTGAGGGCTCGGGTCAGAACCAGGTTTTAGGGTTAGGGTTCAGCACTTTGTTACTGGACTTGGTACATTTCTCAACCTCCGTAAACCACAATCAAGGCCGTTTCTGAGGTACTGCTACAAACCACATCACAAGGAGATCCTCCATTCACATCAGACCCGACCCGGCCCAGCAAATTCTGGATAATGACACAGAAGCGAGCAGGCAGGGACTGTAGTGGGATAGCGTGTTTGTGTGCCACTGCCCCCCCCCCCAATCCCCACCCCAAAAGTGGTCTAGTCCTTATTAGGTCTCTCCGGTCTGCCTTGCCTGCTCCATGCCTTAATTAGACCGTCGCCTCTCGCGCTTGGCTCCCCGAGAGCGGGAGGATCTCTGGCCATAAAAGAATAAATATAGAATAATAATCATCATTATAGAATTAAAAACTGCTTCTATTGAACCGAAGAAGTGGGCTCGGTTTTGGCTAGTGGACGGATTTGGGATTAGGCTAAAGGTTTCGGCCGGACGGTTCGAGTCAAAAGGGGATCCTCATCCTTTTATCTTTTGATCTTGAGCGGAACAAAGGCAAACATTTCCGCACAAAATTTCCAACACATTCTTTTTGTCGTTGCACCACAAAACTTTTCGCTCTGCAGCAAAACACGTGCTGGCTCACAAGCTTTGTTGAAACTTGAAGTGGACCAAACGTAGAACTTCCTGCAAATGCTGATGAGCGCTTTTTTTTTTTTTTTTTGGTAATTATTTTTATTTGGAGACGATCAGACATCTTCAGCTTGACTCAACGTCTGATGCGCCCTCACTTCCCTCTCAAGAAAGCGGAAAACATCAAACCGGGACCAAAATAAAGCGATTTTGAGAACGTGACTCACACAGATGGTTCTTCGCAGACGGTGAAAGTGGAAAAAGAGTTTCAAGGGTGCATTCCCGTATTTCTACAAGGGGTCGCATTTGAGGGGTGGTTTGTTGACAGACTCGGTCTTGTGGGTTTGAGGGGGGGGGGGGGGCTTGAATACTCATGCGCTGCTAAAATGATTGACATTGGAGTCAGGCTCCTCTTAGAATTACGTTTTTAGGTTAAGGTTGGGGCTAGGCGAGCGGGTTCAAGATTTGGGGTTAGGGTTAGGAGTACAAGTTCAACTCTTAAAAACATACTGTATACAACTACAGCCTAACTTCCATCCATCCATTTTCTTTGCCGCTTATCCTCAAGAGGGTCGCGCGGAGCACCGGAGCCTATCCTAGCAGTCAACAAGCAGGAGGCTGGGTACATCCTGAACTGGTCGCCAGCCAATCGCAGGGCACATCGAGACAAACAGCCGCACTCACAATCACACCTAGGGGCAATTTAGCGTGTCCAATTAATGTTGTATGTTTTGGGGATGTGGGAGGAAACCGGAGTGACCGGAGAAAACCCACGCAGGCACCGGTCAGGGACATGCAAACTCCACACGGGCGGGGCCGAGATTGAACCCTGGACCCCAGAACTGTGAGGCCAACGTATTCCAGATGCGCCACTGTGCCGCCTAGTAGTAATAATAAAAGTCAAAATGATGGCTTGATGGCCGGGGCCGGGATCAAACCCGGGTCCTGAGAACTGTGAGGCCAACGCTTTACCAGTTGATCCACCATGCTGCCAGATAAAACTAATGGTCATGAAAATAAATGGATCAAATTCTAATTTTACATCATGCACTGTGGTCGGAATATTCTTTCAAATGGTAATTGGTAAAACGCGAACCTGCTCGCATCTGATGTGCTAACACACAGCAAACTAGCAACCTGACTAGCGAAAGCGCTCGTGGTCCAATTAAGAGCTTTCATGATGTCCTGTGGTTGGGTAGCCCACTATTTCAAAACAAACTTGACCAAATGCTAACATTCCAACATTTGCTATGCTAACATTTAGCAAGATGGCAACCTCAGAATGGCCGCAGACCAATACGATTGCTCCATTTAATGACGGTGAAAAGGAATCGACCAACCAGTCCAGGCTGCAGATCAACGAGAACTTTACCGGATATACTGTATACAACTACAGCCTTAACTTCCACCATGCATTTTCTATGCTGCTTATCCTCGCGAGGGTCGCGGGGAGTGCCGGGGCCTTTCTCAACTGTCAACGAGCAGGAGGCGAGGTACACCCTGAACTGGTCGCCGGCCAACAGCAGGGCAAATCGAGACAAACAGCCGCACTCACAATCATACCTAGGGGCAATTTAGAGTGTCCAATTAATGTTGCATGTTTTTTGGGGGGGGATGCTGGAGGAAACCGAAGTGCCCGGACAAAAACCCACGCAGCCACCGGTTAGGGACATGCAAACTCCACACAGGCCTCCAGCATCAATATTTGGAATATTCATTCTAGCGTTTACTTCAACTTGACTGAAAAAAACAACTTGACACTTCCTTCAGTACGTTGGGCCTCCAGTTTGTTTACTTTTACAACTTTGCTTACTGCTCCCAATTTATTGAGTGGCCTTTCATGGGTATAGCAGCACTTTTCTGCCTTCACGGTACTCAAAGCGCTCGAACACTGCGCTCATTCAGCTACACCGTCAGAAGCGACCCGGGGCGCAGTATCGGCCTCAAGGACCCTCGGACGTAAATGTCGGAGCTCAGCGTCAAACCAAGTGTTGCCGACCACGACTCTACCACCTAAACCAGTTTTTTGGAGTACCCTAACGTATTTTCTAATGTCATTGCGTCTGTTCGAGGGCACAAATTTTGACGAAGGGATTTCCATTTTCATCCCGCATTCCACAGTGCCTTATTTCTCAGAATGATGCAGCGTTTAGCGTACTGTACGATGTATCGTTATCACATCGTGATCACACTTGATGGGAGGATTTAAGTTCAACTCCGAAACCACTTTGGTGTGCGTCGTTTTTTGAACAAAACTCCTCAAAACAGAGCACCGATTTTTAGTATTGCTTTTTAGAAACATAAATAGTTAAATCCATAAAGGAAAGTGTCTCGGTCTCAGAGTCCGCGATCAAGAGGCTGGAATTTCGGTGAAAAAGGAAGCTAACGTGTCGGCGACCCGATGGCGAATCGAGTCTCGGCCGGTTGCGGCGACGTCGCCGCGACGTCTCCCGGAGACGAGCCGGGTGACCTGGGAGTCGTGGTAAATTTAAAATATGTTTCATCACTTCAGAGACCTTCCGGATACTTTTTTCAAGTCGAGGCGGTACGGTTACGGTTCGGATTTGGGTCGGCTTCAACCATCAGTTCTAAGGACTTTTACGGTTTTCATAATATCTATTAAAAGCATTTGTTTCGTGTGAAAACGTCAACACCGAAAAGGGATGGCTGATGTCGACTCGTGAATTCTAATACCGGAAGCGTACCGGAAGCCAAGTAGTTCTCGCAAGAAAGAGAATAGCCGGAGGCCAGGACCGGCCCGCGAAGTTGAACACCGCGACGCTCCGAGCGCATACCAGGAGCGAAAGTGCAGATGTCGCGCAGCGCGGGCCCCGCTGTGCAACATCTGCAGCTTCGCTCCGCGACTTTCCAAGAACAGGAAGGACGGGCGCACCCCCTTTCACGCTCGTGTTGACTCCGGGGCAAGGAGACGCGGAGGCGGAGCCAAACGGCCGCGTCCGTCACGTGCCGGGCGTGAGCGGAGGGAGGCCCCGATTTCATCATCAAGGGTTCAAATTTCACAGCGGCTGAAATTTCACCTCCAGGAATCGCGACGAGTCCGTCGTTTGTCTCCATTTGGGCTGACGCTGATGGCGACCAGTCCGAGTCGCACCGCGCCGCTCGGCCAAAGTCAGCTTTGGAAACGGACGGTGTCGGGGCTCGGGGTTGGGGGGCATCCTCCTGCAAATTCCCGTCTAAATTTACAAGCAGTGTTGCCTTGCACCCGCTCGCCGGTGACATAGTAGCACATTTTCTCCCTGCCTGCCCCGCGGGGGTGCAGGGCCAAGCGGTGCTAAAGGTCAGCCCCTCACATCTCAACGGTGCGCTCGTACTTAGTATCCCAACTGTTAGCGTTTTGTCGATCCTCGTGTGAAATCAGATCCCGATCGCGGGGCGTTCGGTAAAGTTCTCGATGATCTGCAGCCTGGGCTGGTTGCTCAATTCATTTTCACCATCATTAATTGGAGCAATCCAATTGATCTGCGGTAGCGTTGCCATCTTGCTAAACGTTAGCATAGCAAATGTTTGAATGTTAGCATTTTGGTCCACTTTGATTTGAAATACTGGGCTACCCAACTACAGGACATCATCCATCCCCCCATTTTCTTTGCCGCTTATCCTCACGAGGGTCACGGGGAGCGCCGGAGCCTATCCCAGCAGTCAACGGGCAAGAGCTGGGGTACACCCTGAACTGGTTGCCAGCCAATCGCAGGGCACATGGAGACAAACAGCCGCACTCAAAATCACACCTTGGGGCAATTTAGAGTGTCCAATTAATGTTGCATGTTTTTTGGGATGTGGGAGGAAACCGGAGTGCCCCAAGGAAACCCACGCAGGCACGGGGAGAACATGCAAACTCCACACAGGTGGGTCCGGGATCGAACCCAGAACCTCAGAACTGTGAGGCCAATGCCAATACTAGCTACTCAAATTGCTAGTTTGCTATATATTAGCATATCAGATGTTAGCAGGTTCGCGTTTTACTAACTGCCATTTCAAGTAATATTCTTATCAAAAAGCATTATTAATTTGAATAAATAATAATAATAAATTTGATCAAATTTTTTTTGTGGGATAGGCTCCAGCATTCCCAGCGACCCTTGTGAGGATAAGGATACTTTTATCTGCCGTAGCATTTTCCAAACTCAAGCCGCCACACTGCTACACATCCATCTATCCATTTTCTTCTCCACTTATCCTCACAAGGGTCACGGGGAGTGCCGGAGCCTAACACAGCTGTCAACGGGCAGGGGGCGGGGCACACCCTGCACTGGTCCCCAGCCAATCGCAGGGCAGATCGAGACAAACCGCCGCGCTGACAATCGCACCTAGGGGCAATTTAGAGTGCTTTTTCATTCCCTTCTGAATGGGGGGAGGAGAGGTGGGGGGTGCAAGGGAGGAGGCTGTGTTCTTCGGTTCGGGTCTTGGAGGGTGGGAACCATCCGGGAATGTGTGTGTGTGTGTAAAAATATGCGTGTGGCTGTATACATGTGTTTAAAAGTGTGTGTGTGTGTGTGTGTGTGCTGCCAAATAGGGGAAGAGTCAAAACGTAGCGAGAGCGTCTGAATTTAACGGCTAATTGAAGACTGGAAGCGAGCGAGCGGTTTGAGCCAGGCGAAGGTGAACATCGCGTCGCTTTCAAACTGCTGCTGAGAAGCCGAGCGTAAAAAAAATAGATTAAAAAAAAAAAATGGAGACAACCGCCACATTCCCGCCTTGCGTGGGGCCGGAATGCTAATGCTAAAAACAAGGCTAACGGCGAAAACTCAACAACACTTGCGTTGTAGCGTATCAGCGTCTTTGGATACCGCACGCGGAATTCGTTTGCGGGAATTCATTGATCCGAGAAAGTATTTGCGTGCCTGGATGGGTGCTGCTGTTTTGGTTAGCGACAGAGTTGAAATCGGCCCCAATGAGGTGACTCGACATTATCCGTTATTCTCCTTTTGTTTCCTCGATGGGAAACGCTTACATCGCATTCGCTTTTCAATTACAACACGTTGAGACGGTTTACGCGCCCCAGAAGGTGGCGCTGTTCTGGTCAGCAAGAACGAGGAAGCGCCGCGGAAAAGCGAGAGCGCCTCTTCGACCGGCTCTAACTTTGTCCCCCTTTCTTCTGGTTCGCCTAAAAATAACGCCACTCCACCGCGCTAACCTCGCGCTCCCACTCCAGCCTTCCTCCTCCCCCGTCCTCCCCCCTCGTTCCTGAAGTTCCTAGAATCTCGCTGCGGTTGTTCTGGGACGCCGTCCGCGGCTCCGCATGGCGCTCGCATGTGAGTCGTCCGATTGGCCCGGTGACGAGAAGTCGGCCTTCCCCATTGGCTCCCGCGCCGTGTGTTGGATTGTTGCCCCCCCTGCACGATCATAAATCTGCACATAAACACTTGCTCTTCACTGCATAGTATTTGTTTGGTTCCAGCGCTTTTCCCTGGGTAAAAGTTTTCAAGGTCAAAGGGCAAAGTCACAGCACACACACAAAAAAAAATTGATCTTATGCTCCTAAAACTCGGTCGTCACATAGGATCAAGCCAGCCGCTCAGATTATCATTATTTATTTATTTTTTTTTTGCTGCTCATTGAGTTTGACCTGAGGGCACAGGTGTCAAACTCGAGGCCCGGGGGCCAGATATGGCCTGCTGCATGATTTTATGTGGCCCGTGCAGGCAAATCAAGTTCATCAACTTCCACGATTTTTGTGATAATCTAACACAATTTGAAATAGTCATATCATAAATGATAAAGTTGAGATATTGCAAGCATTTTGAACAATAGTTGAAAAAACCCATTACGCTTGATTTCTGATGACAAAACTAGTTCATTAATTCCATGTGTGAACATGATGAGGCGAAAGATTTTCATTTTCATAATGGCCCTCTAGGGGAAGTCGTAACAATGTGGCCAGTGACAAAAATGGGCTTGACACCCCTGCTTTAGGGGGATTGCCCTGAGGTTAAAGTTCACAGGGTAAAAAAAGAAGAACCATGTGAAGTCACACTTGGTCATAATTGTTGTTTTTGGTGGCACATCTGCTAAAGCTTTGGCCTCACAGTTCTGAGGGTCCCGGGTTCAATCCCAGATCCACCTGTGTGGAGTTTGTATGTGCCTGTGTGGATTTTCTCCAGGTGGGCACTCCGGTTTCCTCCCACATCCCCAAAACGTGCAACATTAACTGGACGCTCAAAATTGCCCCAAGGTGTGATTGTGAGTGCGGCTGTTTGTCTCCATGTGCCCTGCGATTGGCTGGCAACCGGTTCAGGGTGTGACCCGCCTCCTGCCCGTTGACAGCTGGGATAGGCTCCAGCGCTCCCCGCGACCCTCGTGAGGATAAGCGACAAAGAAAATGGATGGATTGTTCTTTTTAACGTACTCACATACGTCAATATAAAACGTACTGACAATCAACACAAAAACACCGCAAACAGTGAACCCTGCGATCGGTGGAAAATTGTTTTGTTTTTGTTTTTTTTCTTCGTGTGTTCCGGATAATATTTGCAAATTAAGGGAGTTGAATGGATAATTTGTCAGATTTGATTGGATTAAACCCTTAGTAAGACCCTCCATCCTTCACACGCTGGGCCGGTAGACGTCACACCCTTGCTAACGTCGTTAGGAAGCGATGACGAGATGTACTGCGGGGCGTGGGGGGGGGGGGGTTCGGGGGGGTCGGGGTTCACGTCATCTCAGCGGGACAGTGCGTGGTGCTGCCGGGTGACAATAGCGGCAGTGTGCAGGAATCACACAATAACGCAATAATGGGCTCGAATACACCAACGCAAAAAGTTCGGGGCGTTCGGGTTCGGCGTGGAATCCCACCATCGAGCGAAAAAGGCCGGCTGCGAATTCGGACATGAAGCTCTTTGTCGGAGAAGCCAACGTTGTGAGACATTGAACAGTTGGAAGCGTGCGTTCCGAAGTTGCCAGAAGGTGAAATTAAATTCAGCTGTCAGCCGAAAATTTCACTCTGAGCGCTGCCGAGAGTTGGATTTCTCCCGTGTAACTCGCAGAATCAGAATAGAATCAGAATCACAAAAAATCATCTGTCCCCATTAAAACGCAGAATCAGATTCAAAATCTGAATCAGAATCACAAAAAATCATCTGTCCCCATTAAAACGCAGAATCAGATTCAAAATCTGAATCAGAATCACAAAAAATCATCTGTCCCCATTAAAACGCAGAATCAGATTCAAAATCTGAATCAGAATCACAAAAAAATCATCTGTCCCCATTAAACCGCAGAATCAGATTCAAAAGCTGAATCAGAATCACAAGAAATCATTTTTCCTCATTAAGACACAGAATCAGAACCAGAATTTGTGCTTTGTTGTGAATTCCCACGCCCCCGAAAATACCCTGGAAATAACATGATGCACGCGGCGCAACAAGTTGACCCACCCACGACGCCTTTTGTATTCGAACACCCCCAGAAAAATCCCAAAAATAACATCACGTGCGGCACAACCAGTACACCCCCCCCCCAGTTTATTATCAGGAAAAGCTAAAAAATGCTTTAAAAAGCTCATTTTTTTAGCCTCGGAACGCATTATTTCTTTTTCCATTCATCGTAATGGGAAACATCGATTCGGCTTTCCAACAAATCGCTTCTCGAACCGTTTTGTGGAACGGATTGCGGTCGAGGACCGAAGCATCACTTATTACCCATCTGCGTGCATTGCTGCACCGTTTGTGTTTAAATATCACTTGTCAGAATGAAGCTAGCGGACTTTAAGGCAAAGTTACAGTATGTGCTGGTTTTATCCGAAGTGATGTGGCGCAACAACGTCGCAGTCCTCGGCGGCCCTTGCGACACGGCTTAAAGTTGGAGATAGGGCCCGCTATCACTGAGCGGCAGAAAGAGGAAGAGCGGGGGTCTGGGGTGAGGGCGGGGGGGCGCCCCGGAGGCCCCTTCCTCTTCCTCTTCCTCTCCCGAGTCATGAATGAAGCCGCCGGAGGCCTTCCGAGCAGACTGAATGCAGAAGTGATGCGTTTGCACACCGCGGGAACGTTTAGCATCTCGCAGCCTTCCTGTTGAATCAATCGCCCAATCGGCACGTGGGCTCGTTTCTTCGTATTTGGTCAGGTTACCCCGACGGTGTTCAAAGTCGGTTTACAAAGCGGGATTAGGGTTTTGCACAATAATTTGGGTTTCTAGTGATTGATGACATTTAGAAATAGCGTTGGTATTTGTTTCGAGATTGTGGTTAGGGTGGGTCATGCGCTCAAAGTTGGGCTTTAAACCAGGGTTAGGGTTTCCAGATCCTAGGTAAGGGTTTCAAGGTAGGATTTCGTGCAATCTTGTGGTTCATAATGAGGGTTTTAAAACAGGATTAGGATTTTAAACCAAGGGTACGGTTTCCGGTGAGGGACATTAGGGTTTTAAATGATAGTTTCAGGTCATTCCACTAGGGCAGGGGTCTAAAGGTGGGGGGGGTTTGATTTCGCTGCAGGGTTTGAAACTACGATTTTAAGCCTGGATCAGTTTATTAAACAAGAGCAGATGCTCCCGATGCCCTGTGGCACACCACATCGCTGCCTCTCACAGGCCAGTGTGGGTACTACAGCTGCTGGTGTTTTCTTGCGGGTTCACATCATCTCCCAGTCCAGACCAGACTCGCTGTAACAGTCTGGTCGCAGTTGGGCAACTGATACGGAACACAGGTTCAGCCACGAGATGTCTACGTGGTGTTTGTCGTCGCTGATAGCAACCGCGGGGATGGGCGGCGTGTTTTTCTGTTCACCGCTGATAATCCGATTGCCGCTCGGGATTCGCTTATCGGCCCTGACGCGACCCCCCCGACGATTGCAGACAATGCGTAACTGATTTCCTCCGAAATCCAGACCAGTTTTGTTGTTTTCTTAACTGCCAACGCGGATGTACTGAAATACCACGCCAAGAACAGAAGACGCTCACTGGACGGAGGTTCCGTGAGATTTGATGAAGTCGGGCTTGATGACGACAGTTTGAAGTCCAAATGGTTTTGACGTTTAAGGTGTTTGCCACGTCTGATGAAGACGACGTTGTTTGCGCTGATTAGCGGACTTTGGTCTACTTTGATGAACTCAACTGTGAAGAGAGCCGAGAGGGACACTGTTGATTGATGATTGGCGTTTCAAGCCAGGTTCGGAGTTTGAGGCTAGGGATTTGTCGGTTTCAGGTTCAAATTTAGAGACAGGGTTCGCCAGGGTTACGGTTTCTAATCTGGGTTGGGTGAATTATGGTTTGAATTTGAAAGACTGCATTAGGGTTTTCAAACAAATTAGTATTTAAACCCATCGTTCAAGACTAGGTTTAAGTCTTAAACAAGGATTAGGATTTCAAAGCATGGGTTTAGCTTAGAGGGTAAAATTAGGTCTTGAAAGCCAGGTTAAGATTTCAAAAGTAAGGTATCAGCCAAGGTTGGGGTTTCGGAGTAGGAATTCAAGTTTTAAACGAGAATCTGGATTTTTGAATCGGAGTGGTGATTAGCGGACTTTTAACGAGGGACGTCGCCGAGAAGAAGCAGACGGCTCGTCGATCCCGTCAAAGGGTTTTTCTTCCCGAACTCCGCCCAAACCACTGGAAGGAGCCACAGAAGCGACGACTGCACGGTGGTCTCTGCGGCCGCACGCCGGGAGGATTCCCAGGCAGTGGGGGGGGGGACAATAGTTAAAGGCCGGTCGCATTCCGCGCAACCCTTGGGAAATAGCCAAACCGAACGCAGCTTCTCATTTCGGTCAGCCAGAGCAAAAAAAAAAAAAAGGGTTAGATTTGGAATGTGATGAATCAATTGTGGTGGAGTTTGACAATAGGCGATTGGTTCGTAACACAAACATAGTATCGTCTGACCACCAGGGGACTCAAATTGGAACCCTGCGGAACCCCTGCGACCGACTGTGGGATGGCTAAAACGGTCCTCTTATCTGAAATATCTTTCTGGCCAGAAGTTGTCCAAGCAAAACTGGTTGAATTCAAAATCCGAAGCCTCAACGATCAGACAACCATGACAGCAGTTTCAAACCAGAAATAGAGCCCTGCGGAACTCCTTTTCACACAATTTGGGAAATCATATGGGGACAATTCAAAACATGTTTGGACTATATTTTCAAATGATGATTTCGAAAAAGTTTTTAAAATCAAGGTTAAGGTTTCAAGGTAGCTTTAAAATAGGTTTAGGGTTTCAGACCAGAGTGAAAAATTCAAAGTGGGTTTCAAGTACGGTTTAGAGTTTGTGCATTAGGGTTTTAATAAGAACAAGTTAGGATTTTAAACAAGGTTTAGCTTTTCTAATTAGGATTTCTAGACAAGATTGGGGTTTTGAACAAGACTTAGGGTTTCAAATTCCGGTTTTCAGACAGAGTTAGTGATTTGAATTAGGTTTTCATGCGGGATTTAGGATTCTGGATTCAAAACAGGGTCATGGTTTTTAACAAAGTTTAGGCTTTCAAGTTCGTTTCCAAGTTAGGATGGATTTCACGTTGGGGTTAAGGTTTAAAGTTGGGTTGAGGGGTTAGAATTAGATTTGGAAACCTGGGTTAGGGTTTTAAATCGTAGTTTCAAGACAAGGTTAGGGTTTCGGGCTAGAATTAAGGTTTCGAATCAGTGTTTCGATCTGGAAAGAAGTTTAGGTTTTCGAGTTAGGATTTCACGACTGGGTTAATGGTGTCAAATTAGCGGATGTGAGACAGGTTTCAAGTTTGAGGTTTTAAAAGTCAGGCTTGAAGATAAAGTTGCACTTTCAAGCCAGTGTTTGGATTTGAAGTTGGGGGTTCAAGCGACCCTCCTCTTCTTCTTTGGGTTGACGTGGACTTCTTCTGGGTTTGTGCTCCTAGTGACCACCCGGGAATGTAGGAAGTCTGTCATTACGCTTTGGCGACAAGCGAAACTCTCAATTTGAAGGGGGGGGGGGGGGGTGGATGGGACGACCGCAGGCGCTCCACTCTCGCTCGGGGTGCGCGCGGGAGGCCGGCGCGACGGGAACGTGACGGGCGTGTCCGTCCCGCGTCCCCAAAACGCCGCCGTTGCCGACTTCTTTCCCGCTACGTTCGTATAGTAATGCGGTCGCCAGACTGGCTCGGGAGCGCGTCCTGGGATGTCCAGCCACAGGAACCGGTTTTACCGATTGACGACAAACTCGGGACGCGTGAAAGGTTCAAGGACCCGTGCCCGAAATGGAACAAAATGTCAGCCATTTTGGTTTGAAGCGGCCATTTTGGGCAAATTCCAGAAGTCATACAAAGGAATTTGCACAAGTGAGCTTTGAATAGTTTTGTTTTTTCCCCCCACTTAATAAATACAATAAATTTTATGTTGACTTGCATTACATTTATCTGATATTTAGATAAAGTGGGGAAACTATACAAAAGTATAACAATTTGAGATTTGTATATGCAAAGGATTGTCAGTCGCCCCATATTTATTTTTTTCTGTTTATTTTACATCAATTTAAACTTTGAATAAGGTTGAGCATAACTGCAAGCTCTGCATGGGGTCGATGACCGATCTGGGGGTGTGGTGCCCACGCACCCCCCCCCCCCACACACACACATGACGCCGACACTGCATAAAGTATTCAACTGGTTTGCTTGGTATTTCTCCTCCATTGCTTTCGCGTACTCAAAGTGATACTTACAGAGAAGTTTTGGAATATGGAACAAATCGATTTATCTTCGACACCCCCCCGACTGAGAGGGAAATCATGATCCGGGCCGGCTTTTGCTCTCAATCCACGTGCGTCCCTTTCTTCGTTTTACCGCCATTCATTTCCTGGAATCTCAAGCCCCCCCCCCTTTTTTTTTTTCCATGTATCCCTCCACCGGCTTGGATGAATTAGTCCCGATTTGCGCGCTACATTACTCACACAAAACGGAAATGGAGATTTTTTTGGGGGGGATTGCGAACTACAAATCGCATGGACGTTGAACGCTGAGTAACAATTTTGAACATTTTTGAAGCGTTTTTTCCTCACTTGGCAGAGGGACACACCGGCAAGTCGAGTGAACGGAAGTGCTGCGGCTCTCTGGACCACGCCTACACGACGACGTCAACGACGCGGTATGTCTATGTGTGGACTTCCGGTCATGGCGCCTCCCTCCGATCAAGTTCTCCCCACCGAGTTGTGGTCGCCTTCGGTCACTCTTTGTGGACTTTTACGAGGACCCAATCGTGGCATTTTCTTGAACCCTCACCTTTTGGGTAAGAACGCGTTTTCTTATTTATTTTAAATTTTCGTGACAAGACAGAAATGTTCTCCGAACCGGTCATATTTTGAAAAAACCGCTAACTTAAAAAAAAAAAAAATCACATCACTCCCAGAGAATTATTCATCGTTGCGTCATACATTAAGTGTTAAATGTTCAGTGGGCAACCCTCATTTAAAAACGTTCGCATTTGAACAAGTTTCAAATATGATTTACAAAAAAAAAAAAAATCTTCCTTCGCCCATTTTACGCCATTAATGTGTTAGCGAGAAAATCGGCGTGGTTTAGTTTTCTTTTCACTGTCGTTTGTTACCCACATGGCATTTGAACCATTTGGGGAGATGCGCAAAACCCTCATTAGGAAACGCCCTCATTTTAAACAATCTGCTAAATTGCCCCAAAAACACACCACGCTTTCATAATTACGTGCCTTGTATGTTTGAAATGTCTTGGAGAACACATCGGCATCGGTGTCTTTTTAAAATCGCCTTTTTTTAATTCTAAATTTTGTTTTTTAAATCCAGACAAACGCGGTTTTCCACGCTGCTCCGTCCACACAACCCCAATAGCGAAATCTTCGATTTTTAACAAAACCGCTTCCGTGTACACTTATCGTGTCACTCCTTGCCAATTGTGAGGAACTTTTTTTTTTCTAGCGTACTCGAGAGTATATCGGCGTGTGTGTTTTGTTTAAAATGCAACTTAAAAGCAAAAGAAGGCACACCGGTTGGTTGCCCACCGGTTCCCACGGTCTGCGAGGGCGTTCAACTCCGCGCAAAACCCTCATTAGGAAATTCGCACTTTTTATACAAACCGCTTCCTTGTACACGAACCGCGAAACTCAGTAGTGATCGATTATCACCGATGTAAATGTCAAACATTTGAGGATATATCGGCGTGGGTGTCTTTAAAAAAAGAGTGAGAAAGGGGGTAAAAAACCCTCCCACACGTGCCTCATGTTGCCACGCTGCACAAGGGCGTCCTTTGAACTGTGGGACCCGCGTGCGCGCAGCACAGTGCGGCTTTGTTGCGCGCTGCAAGCGGGCCCCACATCCGAGCGCCGTCCGATCGTGGCATGCTCCTCCACGCCCTGCAGACAAGCGCGGTGTGTTGCACGTGAACGGCTGCAAATGTCCTGCTGGGGCTTTGTGGCGTTCGCTCACCTAAGTGTGAAATGACTGAGCCCCGGACCCAGGGTGGGGTGTCATTTAGTTTGTGGCCACACGAGATTCCAATTTGGCTTGTGCTGATATATTTACTTTTTTTTTTTTTTTAACTTGCAACTGCAAACTTGAGATGCTGTATGGTGTTACTCAATTTAGAAAAGGCAGCAAAATAATGAAAAATAATCCAAATAATGAACCGTTCTTTTTAAAAAAAAATGGCGTCAATCTGTTCAGTACCACGCCCAGTTCAAGCCTACTGTCATTTTCTATGCACCTTAAACCAATGTTTTTTGCCCACAGCTTCACATTTTTGTACACTTTCTACCTATCATTTCATGTCACAAGGGCTTGGAATGAAATGGTAGTGTGTGTGTGTGTGGGGGGGGCACAAAGTCCTTAAAGCTGTTTGTCACGTTCCTTGCAGGAGACGATGTATATTTTGGAAAGAGGCATGGAGTGTCTGCCCCAAGTCTTTTCCTGCTTCGACGACGACGACTTCTACCAAAGTATGATGGACTTTCATTCGCCGCCCCTCAAGGGGGAGCTCTCAAAGGGCGACCAGCTCAGCTTCGTGTCCGACATCCTCCTGGAGGACCACGACATGCAGCTCAACTGGAACTGCGCCTTCCTCCACTCGGACGACGACGGCGGAGGCGGGGACGGCGGGGGCGGGCGCCGCCGCCGGCCCTCGGAGGAGGAGAGCGGCGAGGAGGGCCTGTGGCGCCGCCTGACGTCGGAAAAGACCCCCGAGGAGAAGCCGGCGTCGTCGGTGCTGGGCTCCAGCCCGCTGCTGTCGGACATGGACACCGGCATCTTCGAGGGGCTCGCCGGCTCCACGCTGGACTGCCACGACCTGATGGAGAGCCGGGAGAGCGCGGAGGCCACTTCCGACTACTGCTCCACCGGAGGAGAGATGTCCACGTACTCGTCCAGCGACTCCGGTGAGATCGACGGACCCGTTCAGGTTTTTTTTTTTTTTTTTTTTTGAAAGTGTGGGTGGGGTCAAAGCTGGGGACTGACAGCTCCAAATAGGCGTGGGCACGCGTGGCCACTCTGTTGACTGCTAATGACGCTGACCGGAGTCCCCGTGGCAGTGTTGATTTATTCATGTGGTGAAGCTTGTTTGTTCTGCAGCGAGGTGTTTAAATAACTTTTGTTTCAAAAGGAAGAGAACAAAAGAAAACCTATCCATCCATCTCATTAGCCGCTTATCCTCACAAGGGTCGCGGGGAGTGCTGGAGCCTATCCCAGCTGCCAATGGGCAGGAGGCGGGGTACACCCTGAAATGGTCGCCGGTCAATTGCAGGGCACACGCAGATAGACAACATTCGCACTCGCAATCACACCTTTGGGCAATTTAGTGTGTCCAATTAATGTTGCATGTTTTTGAGATCTGCGAGGAAACCGGAGAAAACCCACGCAGGTACGGGGAGAACATGAAACCTCCATACGGGGGGGGGGCTGGGATTGAACCCGGGATCTCAGCACTGTGAGGCCAACGCTTTACCAGCTGATCCACTGTGCTGCCCCATTAACATTTAACTTTTTAAAATGTATAATGTTTTGAAAATGTTTTTTTTTTTTTTTAAGGACCCATAATTAATTTGTATTTTCTTGGGTTAAAAAAATATTTTAAATACAATTTTAGGATTTGTAATTTTTTGAATATATTTTATATGCATATTATATTTAGAAATTTTGTAAATCAATAAAAATACAAAGTGACTGAATATATAATATTGAGACTGAAAAAGAAATATGTATATATATATACTTTTGAATGCTAAACATTTTTTTTTTTCGAGACAATTGGGGCCATTTTAAAACATTTTCATTGATCCAAGCAGCCACGACACTTTGAATTCTGTTTCCAATCGCGATGAACTTGTCACATTCAACATTTTTTTTTTTGGGGCGCTTTCCATTTGTGGGATTTTAAAGTCTCGCCTTTTGTCGTCTGGCAGATGAGGAGATCGACGTGGTGACGGTGGGGCGCTGCCCCTCCAGACATGAGGAGGTGGAGCGTCTTGCTCTCCAGCGCCGCCTCCGCTTAGACATCCAACTTCAGCACAACTACGCCGCGCCTCCTCCGGCCTCCCCGCCGCCTTCCTCGTCCAAGAAGCAAACCCGCCGGCATTACCGGCAGCACAGCCGCCCCTCGCGGAATTCGGCAGAAACGGAGGACGAGCAGGAGCGGCGTTGGACTCACAACGTGATGGAACGGCAACGGCGCAACGAGATGAAGAACTACTTTGCGCGCCTCCGCGACAGCGTGCCCGAGTTGTCCCGCAACAACAAGGCCTCCAAGGCCGTCATCCTGAAGACGGCCAGCGACTGCATTCGCGGCTTGGAGGAGGACGCCTACCGGCTGCAGAGCGAGCGCGAAAGACTGCGAGCCAAGCAGGACGAGCTCAAAATGCGGCTTCAGCGGCTTCGGACCTCAGGACGCTGGTGAAACTTGAAGGAGAGACGTTTGTACAAACAGAGTTTGGCGTTCGCCAATGACGACGGACGTTGGGTTTGGGTTGGGCTGACAAGTGGCGTCGACGTTCTTGTCATTCAGGACTTGACTGAAAACACAGACGCTACCCAACCTAGCACGATTCAAACATACCAAGTGATTGCTGCGTTAGTTCATTTTTGTTGGCAATACTTCCCCAAGTCTGAATATTGTAAGTTTCTCCTTCCAGAGAGAGAAGTTTCTCATTCCCCAGAGAGAAGCGTGCTAGTCCAGACGGAAGGTTCCCTTTGCGTTAAAAATATTCCTTTAGTCTTCAGTGACAGGGTTCCTCTTCCCTAGGGAGGCGGGTACTCGTCCCGAAGAGAGCAGGGTACAACTCCAGTGAGAAGGTTCTTACCGTGAGGCTTCAATTTCTGAGAGAGAGACCATTTCTCATCTTATGAGAGAGAGGTTTCTCGCATAAAAGAGAGAAGGCTTCCTCCTCCTGAGAGAGGGGGGGGGTACTAGTTGAGAGGAAAACGTCTCTGTGGGAATTTCTCAGTTTGAGAGGGGATTCTCATCCCTGAATAGGGTAGATAACGGAAAGACTTCCTTGAGCGGAAAGACAGAAGGGTTTTCTGTCCCGGGAGAGGTTGGTACTCGAGCAGAGGGATGGTTTTTGTGGGCTCATAAGTCCTGCGAAAGAATGTTTCTAGTCCCTGGAGACAGAACAGCTTCTCGTCCCGAGAAAGGTGGGTAGTAATCCAGAGGGCAGACTTTCATTGTGAGGTTTCTGGTCTCTGGAGACAGAACGGTTTCTCATCACGAGAAAGGTGAGTCATAATCCAGAGGGCAGGTTTTCATTGTGAGGTTTCTTGTCTCCGGAGACAGAACAGTTTCTCATGCCGAGAAAGGTGGGTAGTAATCCAGAGGGCAGGTTTTCATTGTGAGGTTTCTGGTCTCTGGAGACACAATGGTTCCTTGTCTTGGGAGGGGTTGGTGCTTGACCAGAGGGATGGTTTTTGTGGGCTCTCTAGTTCCAAGAAAGAATGTTTCTAGTCCCTGGAGACAGAACAGTTCCTCATCCTGAGAGAGGTGGGTAGTAATCCAGAGGGTAGGTTTTTATTGTGAGATTTCTGGTCTCTGGTTCCTTGTCTTACCAGTCACAAACCGCAAAGAACTCAAAGGTTGTGATTTCCCTCGCTGCTGGGATTTTTTTGTTATTGCGGGTAGCTCGGCTGAAATGTTGGAGTCGAGGCGGTAGCAGTATCTTACCAACGGACATCAATGCCATTTTTCCTTTAGCTTTAATTTTGAAGTTGGCCATGGAGGGTGGTGCCCCCTGGTGGCTGGCTGACCAAGTTGCGGCCACTGCTACAAAAAAAACACTTTTCACGTGCAGCAGTGCCCCGTTTTTTGGGAAAAAAAATAAAATTATATCAGGTTCTGTGCGGCGCTATGAAATTCAAAGGTAGCCGTCGTGGATCCGACTAAGACCGCTTCACTGTGGTTATTTATTTATTTTTTTTCCTGTATGAATTATCCCGAGCTAATGTTCCCAAAGGCAACGGCGAGGTGTCAAATATCACAGGACGGCGTCGCATTTTGAAGTAGTCGCACCGTTAAAGCGATTCCCGAGTTTCTGAACACTTTACACCTAAAATTCAGTTTTTTGCTGAACATTTTTCCCCCATTGTCCTTGTCAAATCTTCGATCACGTGTAGTTGTCTTTACGACATGTCTGACAATATTTTAAAAGATATGAAGAGCTTGTTTTCAAAACGGGACATGGGCATTTTTTTCCAGATTTACGAAACTCGCGCCAAAATTATCCAGCTCCGAATGGATAATTTTGGCGTGAGTTTCGTAAATCTGAAAAAAAAAAAATGCTTAGTCCCGTTTTGAAAACAAACTCTTCATATTTAATATAGACACTTTTTCTCCTTTTGACCGCTAAAAGAACAGAATTAAACTTTTAATGCATTGAAACAAAAGTGTTTTTGTCCTTAGTTATGCGCATATATTAACAATTGTGAATTAAAAGCGCTTCCTCACGTCCTCGTTTCCTTCCTTCCTAGCTTCTTTCTTTTTTGGGCTTCCTTGGTTCCTTCCAGCCCTCCCCCCAACCTGTCCTTTTCTCCTCCCTCCCCTTTGCTTTTCAACTTATTCTTTCCAGTCATACTATCGTTTAACGTTCCTAAAATTCTTCCCTTCCACACATCTCGCTATCCCTTCCTACTTTAGTTTCCCCGGCCTTCCCTTCCTCCCTTCCTTCTCCGCCCTCCATCTTTCACTGGTTTCCTCTCATCACACAAATATCTACTTCCTTCCCTTCAATCATTGTCATCCTTCCACCACCGGCCAGCTTTCCTCCCTTCCATTGCATCCTCCCGTAGTTCTACTTTTGGCCAAACCGGATTGTTTCTTGCTTAATTGTCAAATTTGAGTCAACGTTTGGCACGCCGCCGTTGAGCAATTTGATTGGCCGACTGATATCACGAGGGAAGACCGCAGTCGGGCCGAGAACACGCTGGCACGCTTTAATCATTATTTCCTGGACGAAAGGATCCCGCAGGAATGTGCTGACGTCACAGCAACGGGAAGTGACTCGGCCTGCGTGTTTTGCCCACAGGGAGCGGAAAGGACAACACTGCCACCTCGTGGCCGACAATCGCCACTGCAAAACTACTGTGCGAAACGAAAAATGCGTTTAACTTGAAATCCTTCCATTTTCTAAATTACAATACCTTCCATCCATTTTCTTAGCCGCTTATCCTCACGAGGGAGCGCTGGAGCCAGTCCCAGCTGTCAACGAGCATTAGGTGGGGCACGCCCTGGACTGGTCGCCAGCCAATCGCAGGGCACATAGAGACAGACAAACAGCCGCACTCACAATCACACCTAGGGGCAATTTAGTGTCCAATTAATGTTGCGTGTTTTTGGGATGTGGGAGGAAACCGGAGTGCCCGGATAAAAACCCACGCAGGCATGGGGAGAACATGCAAAGTCCACACAGGCGGGTCTGGGATCGAAACTTGGACCTCAGAACTGAGAGGCCAGCGCTTTCCAGCTGATCCGCCGTACCGCCCAATTACAATATACATTAATGATATATTAGTGTACCGCAGGGTCAGTTAAATGTTTGTGTTCGAGACCCACATTTGATGGATGAGACCACATGAGACAACCAGTCAAGGCGTCACTCGAGCTCACCTGCAACCCAAATCGGGCAAAAATACGTGTACGGATAACAGCGATGCATCAAAGTCAATGTGCAGCATGAAGCAAGGCTGGTGTCATTCACATTTATTGTGTCATTAAAAATTAAAAAAAAAAAAAAAAGTTTTGAGGACAATCAAAATATAAATACATTTATAGCCTCACACACTCATACAGTAAATATGAGCTACCCGATTTGAATGGGGGAAAAGATCACCCACTGACTGCATTATTCACACTCGAGAAGTTCTCGGAGGTCTTCGCTGCCGGACTGGGCCATCATAGAAATATGGCAGGAGAAATACGCCTCGTAGGAACAACTGTCTGACTGATTCGAATGAAGGTGACGACTCCAAAATAACAAAAATCAGAGACAAGCCTGAAAAAGAAACCCGAAAAGAAGAGAAGAAGCCCTTTGCCCGGATCAATAAAAACAACCGTGATGCATTTACTTGCCTTGTCCTTCACGCAAAACTCACACTAAACATTATTTTTTTTCAATGCTTGTTGATCTGATACTTTTGCGGCCATCAAAACAATATTCACACGTACGATTTCGAACTTTGTGATCTCAACACGCGCGTGTCGTGTCGGGGTGACAAAGTCGGTTATTGATGTGACCTCGTTATTAAAGTGATGGGGGGGGGGGACGCAGGACAGAAAAACACAAAATGATGCAGAAGTAGCATGCAAATAAAAAAAAATGGACGGGAAAAGTTTAGGGATGCAGACAAGGCCACTAATAAAAAAAAAAAAAATGGAGGTGGTTGCGAAAGACAAAAATAGAAGACCTGGACAAAAGTGGGGCGGGGGTGGAGGCAGGCATCAAGAAAAAAAGACAACAACAAGGGACACAAACCAGTCAGCTAAAAAAAAAAAAAACAAAAAAAAAAAAAAGAGTACACAAACGAGGGACCAAGAAGAAGGACAGACACAAAGTACACATATAAAAGGTCCAAAGACACCCGACAAACAGGAGACCACGAAGAAGGGCACCGGAGCAAAAGGTCACATCCGTATAAGAAGGAGCACAGCCACGGGCCTTGTCGCTGTTGCCGTGACAACCTATTCCCAGGGATACGGAGCGGCCTTCCCGTGCTCGTTTAGACCGCGCCGGCGGTGTTGAGTCAGCAGGGGGAAGCGTCGCGCTCACGGGAAAGCAACAAAAAGGGAGACGGAGGACCTGGCGGGTTGTTGAAGTCCACGACGTAAAGATGATCGGTCTTCTGCCTCCCGTCCGTCCGTCCGTCCGTCCCTCCTTCCGTGTGTCGTGCTCTCGGAGGGGAGGGGGGGGGGCACACGGACGCCAGCGGGGGGGCGGAGCGCCGTCGTTAGGAGGCCTTGCCCAGCTCTATCTTCTTCTGAATGACACGGGCCGAGTGGTAGATGAGGGAGTCGATGAGACCGCCCACTGCGGCGGGAGGACACGAGGCGGGTGAGAATTTGTCACAAATGGGGAGGGCGCTTGGGAGTGCGAGACTGACCTGTGAAGACGCCCCCGATGATGGCGCACACTCCGGTCAGGAAGTGGGTGAAGGATCTGAGGACGACGACAATCTTAAACTCAAATGGAGCACTTTTACTAAAGGATACAGCAGGTGGTGGTGGTGGTGGGGGGGGGTTTTCCAAAAAGTTTTTTTTTTAATAATCGCGTGACCTACCTGTGTTTCTCGGTAAATTTAACCATCATCGGCGAGAGCTCGTATAAAACGAAGACTCCGGGCAGGCCCTGGTCGCCTATCAAGCCATTGGCCACTTTTTCGTGTTTGGTGACTGAGAACTGGTTGGTTTTTACCACCTGCCAAAAACACAAAAAAAAGCACGCGTGTGCATTCGGGCTGGAATAGTTCGTCCGATTTTCCAGTAAAATTGTTGCTCACCTTGCCGTCCGTATTCATGTAAATGGTGGGGACAATTTTGACAAAATACTGGTACATCATTGATGCTGTGGGAGGGGACAGAAAACACAAGAACACCATGAAAGCATTTATACTCTCACTCTGAATTAAATCTTTTTCACACATATGAGGATTCAACACAGATTTCTCAATGATGGGAACAAAATAATTAGTGGAGGACACGAAACTGGGCCCGAGGGAAAAAAAAAAAAAAAAGTCAACCCAAAAATAGGAGAAACTCAGGACAGAGACAAAATTAAGTGACAAAGGAACTAAATGAAGACGAATCTGAGTCGAGAAAAGGACACAAAATAGGAACATAGACAATCAGAAATAAAACCTTCGAGACCTAATAATGGGAAACTAGAACAAATGGGGTGGGAAGCTTGCACTACTAAAAAATGCCACCGAGCGTCGCTGTGACCGTTCCCATGACGCTTTTCTGGCCACTGAGCACGCTTCCTGTCTTCTTCGCCTTCCTACTTCCGGCTATGGTGCTCTGACAGAGGAGATTAGAACGCTCCTGGGCTCAAATACGCCTCTTACAACTTCAAACAGGCGCGATTAAAGAAGCTCACTTTGGACAGATTTAAATCACGGTAACGAGCATTTTATTTGCAGCTCTTAAAAAAAACAACCAAATAAAGCGTGGCGTGTTTTCCTGTCAAGGCCACAAGTGACGTTAGCCCGCTGATTAGCACGCTAATGCTATAATATTATGAGACATTCACGCGCTTGAATTTTTGTCAAGGAAAAAAAAAAACAAAAAACAATGCTCTACTCTCTATGTCGCGTTGGCCGTTAACTGACTTTTTCAAAAATTGCATTAATATATATATATATATATAAATTATTTCTCGTCCAGATGCCCGTGACTGTCGCTCCGTACGGTCAGGGCCAGGCCCAGCCCAGCTGTTTCGATCGGGTCAAGATGGGCTTCATGATGGGCTTCGCGGTGGGCATGGCCGCCGGTGCCATGTTCGGCACTTTCTCCTGTCTCAGGTATTAAAGTAGAAATTTCGGAAAATCCCATGTTTCCTGCCTTCCTCCACTACAAACTTTTTTTTTTATTCATGCATTATTACATCACTTTGACCTGCTCTTCTACCTTCCTCAAACCCCAGATTTGCTTTTCCCATGTTTTCTGCCTTCCTTATTTCTTTACACCTTTGTATTTGGCATCATTTCCTTTCTGATCGTCTTCTCTCCCCTTCACACGTCTTTATCCTTCCACTTCAGACCTGTTAATTCCTTTTTAAAACCTCCTTAGTTCCTCCCTCCCAACCTGTCTTGGTTTGTTCCCCTCTTCTTTTGCATCTTCCCTTCGCTTAAAACTCACGTTCCTTCCTTGGGGATTTTGCCTATTGTGCCTCAAAATCCAATTCCTCGTTTAGAGACCTTGTCTAACTTAACCCATTCGTGGGCAGCGTCCCATTTTTTGGGGCATCATGATTTTCACGCATTATATCTTTCAGTATATCAAAATATTTAAGCGTTTTAATCTGAAGCCATAATTTGGCATCAGGAAAGGATAACTCCTTGGTCAAAGTTAGCACGGAGTTATTTCCCTTTCCTTCCTGACCCAACATGGCTACCTCAAGTTATCATATAACTTAACCATAAATGAAAAAAACTAATTTCCTTGATTCTGGCCCGTTAGACTTTTATCTCAATAAGGCAAAAAATGAACGGGTCAAACTAATCAACGTTTTCAGAATTTCAGACTCAACTGTAAATATTCTTGTCCCTGCAGACCCTGATAAAAGCGGAAAATCGTAAAATAAGACGTTTGCTTTCCATTCTGGAAAATGATCAAATGTTTTGTGTATTTGCTGACATTTTACAGAAACCTGTCTTGTGTATTTTTTTTTTTTGCACTGTCAATTGGAAATTGTTTTTGAATAAAAGGATGGAATTTTTTTTTTTTTTTTTTAAATCTGATGAATTGATTAATAGAAAAATAAGGAGTCTGAACCTGAAACCTCTCTAAGTTCTTTTAGCCATCTCGCATTTGACTGACGTTTTTTTCCACTCATCCGCAGAATTGGCATGCGAGGTCGGGAGCTGATGGGCGGAGTGGGCAAGACCATGATGCAGAGCGGGGGCACGTTCGGCACGTTCATGGCCATCGGGATGGGCATCCGTTGCTGAGGACGACCCCTAACGAGCCCGTCCGTGCGAACCGACCACAATTATGGGACTGATGCAATTGCAGCCGCGTCTTTCTGACCTCTCGGCCCGTGTCACCGCTTCCATTAAAAAGAAAATTAATTCCACAAAGTGGTTTTTGTGGCGTTTTGTCGTCTCACTGACCTTGTGGGGCCGTCACGTGCGTGCCATCCAGAGGGTTCACGATGCCGGGGTAATCCTCCCCAAACGACAGGTGCTTGATCGAATGGGTCATGTTGATCTAAATCACAGGTAATCGATATTTAGTGATGAGGGAATTAATACAAATGCGTCACTAGGTGCTTCCGCATCATAAGCAACATTAAAAAAGTGGGTTGTACTCCCAAAAAGTGTATTAGAAAATACTAATGTAATGCACTTTGACCAGTAGAACTGCATTTAAATATGGACTAAACTACTTAGTGATTAAAATGTATGGCACGTATGAGTTAAACGTGACTTTTTACCGATTACAACTGCTCTTAAATGACTGTACTGGATTTAAAAAATGTTCAGTTCAACATCCGCACTGCACAGTTTGACAATGTGGTGATTGCATATAGTGAACTGGACAAAAGTAGTGCTTTGACACCTGTAGATTAGTGAATGTTTGCAAAAGAACAATTTACTGGTTAAAGTCTGCATTATTCAATTACTAAGTGGGTTATCCAAAACCTTCATTCTTTAAAACATAGTGGTGGGACAGGTCACATTTTTGATTATATTAAAAAAAATAATAAAATATTTCTAAGGTGTGTAGCAGGCTGGAAAATTTTTTTGGGGAACCCTGGGCTTGGAAGTATTTAGCATGAATTAATGTTTTATAAGCGGTGTGGCCTGCCGTACTGTCATGACCTCAACGAGAAGAATAAAAATGCTTATTACAGTTACAAACAACACAACTGCCTTGCTCAGTGGTCAGTGGGTTTTTACACCGAGCGCTCAAATGTTACATTTCACCGGGAGCTAAAACAAAATGCTTACATTGTCCATGCCGAAACTCTGCAGGTCGTGAACTGGAAAAAGAATAAAAATAAAAAATTAGTCGGACATTAGAAAATGGAAGATATCTCAGACATTTTGTAGATTTCGACCTGTGTGAGTAATTTCAGGTCAATGGGACTTTGAACGGTGAGGCGCTTATAAAAGTAGCAGCACGGCGCATGCGGTGGCGATGCAAGCTTTGCTGGTAGGGGGGGAGGAATAGGTCGTGATGATAAGGATACGTCGTACGTCAGGCAGGCAGTACATCATACAGTATACGATAGACAAAAGTATTTGGCCATGTGATCATTCCAAAAAATCTTTTTCTATACTTCAAGATTTTACCATAAATGAAGTTCAAACAATTTAAAGGAATCTCCCAAACTCATTAAGTACTGCATTGGATAAATCACTCACAACTCTAGTAAATTGTGTGAAGGCTGAAGAGCACATATGGCAGGTTATTCTTCACTGTAGTTATTTATTTTTAAGTATTTTATACTGCCGATTTTTATCCTAAAAACTTACACATTTCGGAAAAGATTTGACACATTTCAATTTCACTTTGTTGCGCTTATTCAAAGTATTTTGCTCCATGACACAAATTCCCACATTTTCCATTAATCCAATCCACCCATCCATTTTCTTAGCCGCTTATCCTCAAAGGGGTCGCGGATAGTGCCGCAGCCTGTCCCAGCTGTCAACGGGCAGGAGGCGGCGTACACCCTGAACTGGTCGCCAGCCAATCGCAGGACACATGGAGACAAACAGCCGCACTCACAATCTCACCTCGGGGCAATTTAGAGTGTCCAATTAATCTTGCATGTTTTTGGGATATGGGAGGAAACCGGAGTGCCCGGAGACAACCCACGCAGGCACGGCGAGAACATGCAAACTCCACACGGGATCGAACCCAGGTCCTCAGAACTGCGAGGCCAATGCTTTCCAGCTGCCCCACCGTGCCGGCCATTCAAACCATTGCGACGACAAAATGTTCATCTCATTCAGGGACACACCGTGAAGCATTTTCCACTTTTCCCCTCACCCTTAAACATTTTTCAACCAATTGAAGCGGTTATGCTCATTCGGCAAAATTCCTCAATTCATTGTGACACGCTATCTCGTTACATGTTAGCATTTCAGTAAGTTTTTTTCGGCTTGTCCCTTTCGGGGTCGCCACAGCGTGTCATCTCAGATGAACGCACATATATGCCCTTCCTGACGCAACCCTTCTCAGGGAGTGGAGGGCCCCAGCGGGATACGAACCCACAACCCCTGGTTTACCAAACCAGTGCTCCAACCACTGAGCTACGGGGCCATGTTAGCATTTCAACAATTATTATATTAGTGCAAAAAAGCACCGCCCCCCCCAACTCTTAAATTTTCTACTATTTGAGCTCAGCACACGCTCTTCAGCATTCACACAAAATTTCGACAGTTTTATTTTCTAGTTCTCGAGCGACCACGCAATACTTTTGTCTATGTTGTGTAGCTGGAAAAAGTCGTTAAAATGAGTTTCACAGTTCCAAGGGGGAGAATCAGACAGTGTTAGTAGGAGCGCTTGAAAACAGACGGCCACCTCGTGACGGAATTACACAAAGAAGTCTGCGAAGAAAAGATGGACTTACTTTCCACAGAGTGCACTGCGGAAAGAGAGAAGAAACACCAAATGATTTTTGGGGGAGACAACACAGTAAGTCATGTGCTCGCTGGGGTTGCGCCGGACTAAACGCATGCAACCGTGCCAGATTGTGTTTAAAAAAAAAAAAAAAAAAAAAGCAAGAAATTTCCATATTCTTCTGCTCGCGATTATGACCGCGCAGCCCAAGACAGGAAAGATTTGAAAAGGGGAACACGAATTCCGATGTCAATTCAGTGCTTCTCGTCGCCCGTCTCTGCTGCAGAGCACTGAGATGTCGCAAACGGCGTGTTCAGCGAAGGAAAATAAAAGAGGAAAAAAAACACCGTTTAAAGTTACTTCAAGAATAAGGATCAGAACGGTGCCAACTGAGCGACGTTCACGTACAAAGAAAAGCAATCGGCACAGGCTTGCATTTTCAGTACTTTGAGCTTTTCTTTCTTTCGGTGTTCTTCCAGTAATGCCTTGCAATGCCAAAAGATGGTACCGAATGCCTGGCTAATAAGAAAGTAGAGAGCAAGGAAGTACAGCGGTACCTCTACTTATGAAAGTCTCTACTAACAAAAAAATTCAGGTTACAAAAAGCCTCCCCGGAAAACTTTTGTCTCAAGTTATGAAAGAAATTCGGGATTAAGGAAGGGAAAAAAATGGCACTGGATTCCACCGAATGTAAACATCCCTGTACTGTATCTTGGTCTTAAAGCGGCCCGATAGAGCCGCTATCCCATTGGCCACCACCGGGGCATCTTCCTGGCATCACATTAGCTAGCAGGGACATCAATCTTTAGTCATGACGCACATCCTATATCTTAGTCACCGAATCCATTTTGTCACATGCTCGTTCACACTCGTACTGCACAATTTCTTCGCGATTTATTCATTTTTTCCCCACCATGGGCCCCGAGAAATTGATGGCCAGTGAGAGGAAGACGGGAGTTGTTTTGTCCATCAAAACAAAACGAGAAATTGTCGCGAAATATGAAACAGGCATGTGGACATGGGGCCTCGTGCCGCTGCTCCACGGGGTTTTGAGAGGATCCAAGTGGATGTTGAATCTGAAGTTGAGGAGGACATCGGCGAGTTGGGTCAGGAGCACAGGCCATTTCATGTAAAATACGTTTCTACTTACGAAAGATGGAAGTTACGAAAAGACTTCTGGAATTGATTAATTTCATAAGTAGAAGTACGACTGTATTGATGAAATGAGGTCACGGAAGGATTGATGAAATGATGTATCTCGACTGCGAGACGAATATTTTCATATGTCTGGGAGGAGCTCAGTTTTGCCCGGGTTGTTAGTGGAAATCTTATTTCCATTTAATTGATTTTCAATGGCTTTGTTCGAAGTTTAAAAAACTGTATTCAAGCGTTTTGAGAATCAGTTTGCCTTGTTACGGTTTAAAATATCAAAAGGTAATTACCGTAATTCCCGGCCTATAAACCACGACTTTTTTCACACGCTTTCAACCCTGTGGATTATGCGGTGATGCGGCTAATTTGTGAATTTTGTCTTAACGGCCGCAAGGGAGCACTCAAGCGGAAAGGGTAAGAGTGAGACTGGCGGAATATATGTGCTGAGGAAGTGACTTTTACCAGCAAGTTTTTTTTTTTTTTTTTTTTTAACCGGCTCTATTAGTTAGTGCTGCGCTGGCGTGTTGCTGCTGAGCTACTGCCATGTCTCGGTGATTTTTACAGATTTTTTTTTTTTTTTAAACCAGCCCTGTTCATGCTACCGTGCTGTTGCTATGTCAAGCTAAGCTAAGGTATTAAAACTTTGAAAACTCTCTCTACCATCTTTCGTTGTGAATATCTCGTGTTTCAATGTGGGCACTTGCGGCTTTTACAAAGCTGCGGCTTATGCATGTACCAAATGGTATTTGCTTTCCTAATGTACTGGGTGAGCCTTATATTCAGGTGCGCTCTGTAGGCCGGAAATTACGGTGTGTGTATATATACAAATATTTTTGCCATTCGCTGTACATCTCAGCCCCATATCTTACGGTGCTTTTGAGTTTCATGCCGATTGAAATATGGACCAATGGGTGACACAATGGAATAATGTTTAGCGCAGATGCCACACGGTGCTGAAGTTATGGATCCAAATCTTGGCGGATTCTATTTTGGACTTAGCCGTTAACCCCGTGCTTATGCTGATCTCCTCCCAAATCACCAAGTTTGCACGATCGCGTAACTGGAGACTGTAAATTGTCCGTAGGTGTGAACATGCATAACAGTGCTTATTTGACTAAACGGGCTCTGTGATTGGCTGGCGACCAGTGCAGGGTATGCCCCGCCTCTCGACAAACAGTCACGAGGGTGACAATGATGCATGGAGAGGGTTAGATGAAGGAAGTCATGGTCGTGGTTAGAGGGGAGGACGCATAAAAGCCAAAAGTTTCTGAACAGACCCAAGCTGAGGCGTGGATTTCTTTAGTCTCTGACATTATGTGGCAAGATATCCGTATGAATATTTATCAATCTATGCCAGCAACATATTGTGACAGGCAAGGTGATGCAACTAACTGATCAAACAAGAGAATTAAAGCCGGCCTCACCGGGTGTTCAGAAACCTCGGAGAGGCCACCGTGGACTTGGTGCGCAGCCAAGACGGATTGCGGCGCTTACCGTGGACGTGCGACTGCTGGAAACTTTTTCCCGGCGCAAAGTGGAAGTTTCCTGCCACCTGAAAGTCAAAGATAGTCAAGATAAGCACGCAAGTGTGACAATGTAGTTAATATTGGATATAAAACATATTCTTGTTCACTAATCCGTAAAAAATGATTTGTATTTCTACAATTATAGGATGACTTTCTTCTTCTACTCTTTTTTTTTTTTTTTTTTTGTAACGTGTACCTTCATTCATGCACTGCACCGAAGATTTGAGCTATTCTTTGAATATAATATTGTTTTACTTGTTACTAATTTATTATGTAGTTGTTCTTGTAAGTTAAAGTTGAAATCTGGTAGTTAAATAAACACGAAGGTTTGAAATCATTGAATGTTTATTTATTATTTCAATTAAAAAAACAAACGAAAAAAAAAAAATCAGGACTATAATTTTGTTTTTAATATATTATTGCCCACGCCTAGCAGGTAGGTTGACAAGTCACTCAGTAAGTATGTAGCCAGGTACGCAATATTGCCAATACACAAACACACCTGCGATCGCTCACATTTGGAAAATGTACGGGTGTGGTCCGTCATGCCCACAGATATAAAGTTGCGGGTGTGTGCTCCGTTTGTATTTATGAGTGTACCTCTTTAAGAGCGGAAGGGGGCGGTGTCAGTTAAACTAGGAAGTAGAAGTAGGCTGAGCTGATAGAGACCGTGTGCTTCTGTGTTTAAAAAAATGGATCGTTTTTCATGTGCGGTGAGAGTGTGCAACAAGTGCGCAATTCCAAAGTGGCGCAGCATAGAGGGAACAATAGTCAAGACTACACAAAATAAGCGACTTCTTTCAATATCTATGTATTTCTACTCGTAACAAATTTTACGCCCGTGATTTTCCGTGTTCGACTGTGCAGATTTTGCCAGACATACGCATACGTGACTGCAACTGAACACTTTTTAGGCTTTATCATTGGACTGGATCTTGTGCACCGTATGTGTGTCACACATGAGTTGCAGGTACCTTGTTGACCTCCAGAACCCCGTACACTTGGCACCCTTCATTCTTCTGCTCCTGCATCTTCTGCGTGAAGCCTTCCCGCTTGCACTGCTCGATGGTGTCGGCGCTCTTGAAGGCCCAGCCTCGGCGCCGGTACGCCTCGCGCACGTCGTCGCAGGTATTGCAGCATCTGTGTGCAAAACAACCATTTTGAAAATAAATGAACAAATAAAGAGGGATCCCAAGAGGGCAGCTTTAGACAGTTGGGCTCACAGTTCATAGGACTGCGGTTCAAATCCCGGCCCTGTCTGTGTGGAGTTTGCATGTTCTCCCTGTGCCTGCGTGGGTTTCCTCCCACATCCCTAAAACACGCAACATTAATTGGACACGCTAAATTGCCCCTAGGTGTGATTGCGAGTTCGACTGTTGTCTGTCTTCATGTGCGCTAGCAACCAGTTCAGGGTGTATCCCCCCCCCCAGTTGCCCGTTGACAGCTGGGATAGGCTCCAGCACTCCCGCGACACTCGTGTGGATAAGCAGCTTGCAAAATGGATGGATGGGTCCCTAAATGCGGATGTCCCCTAAAATCCTCCTTACTTGAGTTCATCAGTCTCAGCACCGTAGCAGCTCTCGCACCGATTTGGGTCGAGCGTGCTGGGGTCAAACGCTTGTCCGTCCTCAGCTTTCCCGAGTTCTGCGGAGAAATCGTCACCGTTAGCAATGTAACTGGTTCATATGAAAAATGATGTCTAATTAACCCATTATAGCTTGTTCTGACAAAAGTCTGTTAGAATATTACCAATACAGGACAAAATGCAGACCAGATATTTGAACACAAACGGTGCACCAACTCATGTAGACAGACAATGTAACAATACTCAGAAGCCGTGAAAAAAAAATCCCCTCCAAAAAGTGATTTTAATTCCCCTTTTCCACTTAATTGAAGAGGAAAAGTACATGAAAATAACATTATTCAAAACATGGAGTGGGTGGCGCTTTACTGTAAAACCCAACAACTTGACTTTACTTGAAACACATGACACTCTTCCTTTTTTAAGCAATAAATTGGCATTTTGTATTATATTAGTCATACTTTTTAGAGTATGTACCAGTAATAATTATTTTACTGTATACTTTGTGAAGTACAATATTGTAATGTGCCATTTTTCTTATTAAAAAGCACTTTACACTTTTTTCGTCATCAATATATTAAACAGTGCTGTAATGGATTTAATGGCAGAAAGTAGAGATTCGAACCCCGTCATCGATTTGCCGTCGGCGCACATCTTACCGTGTTTCTCCGCCTCTTCCGTGACAGCTTGCATGTCTTTGTCCAGCCGGCGCTTGAAGAGGTTGTGCTCCACGTCCAGCTGCTGCTCGCCGGCCACGTCCATGGCGTCGATGCTGAGATCTGACAGCGAGCGGGGAGAGTTCACAACAACAACAACAAAAAAAACAAAAGTTAGGGACGTCGGCGCCCACACAGACAAAAGATGATCACGATATTTTCACCCGCGAAGATCACAGTGCACCTTAGGCGCCCGTTACTCACAGGCGCAGGGCATGTGAGGGAAGACCACGTCCACGTTGATCTTCAGCTTGTCTCCTCGGGACGTGTCGACGTATAGTTCGGGGTGCACCTGCGGCGGGAAAGCATAGACAAACTCCCATTTTTTCTTGTATGAAAGTTCCAAATGTCAAAATGTTACCGGAAAAAGTGCGTGTGCAATTCAGAAAAAGATAAGTCGAAAAACTTGAAAATGATCATCCATCCATCAATTTTCTTTGCCGCTTACCCTCACAAGGGTTGCGGGGAGTGCTGGAGCCTATCCCAGCTGTCAACAGGTAGGAGGCGGGGCACAACCTTAACTGGTTGCCAGCCAATCGCAGGGCACATAGAGACAGACAAAAAGCCGCACTCACAATAATTATAATTTGTGCGCAAGGTGCAATTGATCCACTTTCACTTATGCCAAGTGAGTAATTAGGATCAAGTGGAACCGGTTCAGCAAAGGAATTCTGAACATATTCAAGTTTGAGCAGCACTTTTCTTTCAGTACCCCTATTAAGACAATATCTCCCATTTGCTTATTAAATATGATGCATGAATATGCGCACTCACCTCTTTTGTGAGATAGTACTGCAGCTCAGAAATGAAGAGGATTAACATGATGATGCCGCTGATGACTGTCACTGAGGAGAAAAAAAAATGAAATATCAGCAAATCAATGAAAGGAATTTCAATTTGAGTTGAATAAATATTCAACGTCTTACATAATAAAAAGTAAAAATGTACAGTGTAGTAGGGTAGCACAGTGAAGAGTGAAATTGAAATAAATAGCATTTTTTTTTCCAACAAATGTAAACAAAGTGCACTTTCAGTTGAAAGAAACTGTACATTATTTTTTTACATTAGTGTGAAATTTCGCAAATCTTTATTTTAAACAGACATGTGCAGGTCAACTCATTCTGTCAGTAGTTTTCCATCCAGAATACTGACAAAGCATGAAAACGCTCATTTTAACTAACCCCGCTCACACTTTTTCCACACGTTTAGTCCCTTTCACACAGAAAAAGCAATTACAACAGGCAATTGCCACATTCAAATTCTGAAACCTTTCACACAGAACACCGCAGGAAAATGCCGGCTTTTTCAGCAGCAACCCCTTTCACACGGACGCGTTGTTACCTTTGCACAAAAAAAGCCGTGACATCCACTGACATTTATAGGCGGTAGTATGGAAGTCAATTTGTGCCACCAGCATTTGAATTTGAAATGTAAAGTGATGCCATTTTCAATGGTTGCTACAATTCGCTGTCTAAAATTTACTATCTGTGCCACCAGGCAGAACACCCAGCCAATCGCAGTTATCCTTTCTTCGTCACGTGACGTCACATACCAAGAAAGCGTAACTGGATTGGCTGGGTGTTCGGTTCTGACCTGAAGTAACCCTGCCTGGTGACGCAGACGGTGAATTTCAGACAGCAAATTGTCGCCAACGTTAACGTGTTAACGTTGAAAAGTTACACTGAAATACTTAATGACTTTACAATTCAAATCCTGTTTTCTGTGGCATTTCTAATTCAAATCCCATTTCACTTTTACATTTCAAATTCAAATCATGCTGCCACTAATCTACTTCCATACAGTACAATTTTTGGCAATGGCATTTCAGTACCTATCACATAAAAAAAAAAAAAAATTACCCAGGAATTTGCAGGCTTGAAGTACTCGCCCCTTTCATGCTGGCATTTCAGTACTCTTTACACAGGACGACCTTTAAAAAGGGTTTAATTGGCGGTACACCTTTTACACAGTACCTTTCGAATTAAAGAATAACATGAAATAAAGCCGAGAACACGACAAGGGCGTTTTAAATATAAACAACCGCCGCTTTCACACTATTTTGTCAGAGCCTTTCAAAGCCTGTAATCACAGGCCTGTAACATGTTACATATCATTTGAATTTTGCCACGTAAACTCTAAACAAGTACGATTTGCTGTACATGCTAGGTTAAACAGAATAACCGGCTAGCCTTGTTGTTAGCCGAGCTTGCTAGCAGCGCCGAGTGACAGCTTCTCTCGCCGACAAACCCAACCCGCTCACCGGTCGCGCCGCCCCACGTCTTCACCCGGAAATCCTCCAGAGTTTTGGGGTAGGCGTCAAACTGTTTGAGCTTGTTGAACGTGTCCATGTTGGGTGGCGGGCGTCGCTCGCCGCCGAGAGCCGCGCAGGAGACAAACGCCGCCGCTGCAGGGCTCCGAACACACTTCGGGTTCTGGGGTGTTCTCTTCCGGGTTAGGGGGCAGGGTCTCGATGCGTGGACCAATCAACGACAGACGCGTTCACCGTCTCCCCGCCCCCGAATTATTACGCTGCTGTCCAACGTGTGCCGGAATTTCAAGGAATGGAAATTAAAAAATAAATAAAAAAATACATTCCGTACTTATTAACAGTAAAAAAAAAAAAAAAAACTTAAAGTACAAAAAATTGGAATAAAAAAATAAGGGAAACATGTAGAACACAGGTGTCAAACCCAAGGCCCGGGGGGCAGATCCGGCCTGCCGCATGATCGTATGTGGCCCGCGAAGGCAAATCATACGTATCAACTTTCATGATTTTTTTTGTTCAAATCTGTACCAAAATTTCAAATTGTCATATCATAAATGATAACGTTGAGATATTACAAGCACTTTTGTGTTACCAAACAACAATGGTTGAAAAACCCATTACTCTCGATTTCTGATTCCAAAACGAGTTCATAAATTTCATATGTAAATATGATGAGGCGGTTAAAGATTTTTATGGTTTCACAGTCCGAACGGCCCTCTGAGGGGAACCGGAAGTAAAATGGGGCCTGCGACAAAAACGGGTTTGACACCCCTGATGTAGAATATTGAGTAAAATACAGTCCAAGTACTCGCAATGATAAAGTGTAAACATTTTAATCAAGCTCATCACACAACAGTGATGAAATATTACAATTATGCATGATTGCTAATCGGGGAGGTGGATTGATGGACGGATGGAAAAATGTCATTCCTCAACCTCGGGCTGCAGGTGACCCGCGACCTTCGTCCCAAGATCAGCCACGGCCGACTGAACCATTCTCAGTCGGCTCTCTCGGACGGCTCGTCTTTGCTTGGCCCGTCGGTTCTGAAACCATATCTACGAGTATAAAATTTCAAACATTTAAAAAATACATACATTTTCAATTCTGTGTTCGTGTGTGCGGTCCAGACCTGTATGCGGTCCTCATTCAGATCCAGTCTCCTGGCCAGATCTTCCCTTAATTGGATGCCTGGGTAACAGTTGATCCGAAAAACTGCTTCTAGAACATTCACCTGTCACACACGCAGAGATGATTAAAATAATGTCCAGTAATCGGTGATCAATATTTCCAGATGACAAAGGGATTTATGAATTACTTGGGTGTTGGTGAAGGCAGTCCGAGATCTGCGTCCGATGTACCAGATGGACGGCGGACTCTGGAAATTCACCCGGGAGGAATCGCAGTCGGGATGTTGATGGCTAGCTTTGTTATCCTCACCCGACTCCACCTCTGTATGAAATAAAATAAAACAGTAAAACCACAAGCTTCTGCATTTCAAAAAATAACTATAAACAAAATAATATCATAAACTAATAGTAAAAAAGCAAGGTGTAAACGTGATCGAAAGAACAAGATCCCGGATACAAGCGGCCGAAATGAGTTTCCTCCGCAGGGTGTCCGGGAGGGGCTCAGTGTCGAGGCGCTGCTCCTCCGCATTGAGAGGAGCCAGATGAGGTGGCTGGGGCATCTGATTCGGATGCCTCCCTGGTGGGGTGTTCCGGGCACGTCCCACTGGAAAGAGACCCCGAGGACGACCCAGGACACGGCGGAGAGACTACGTCTCTCGGATGGCTCGGGAACGCCTCCGGATCCCCTCTGGAAGAGCTGGAAGAAGTGGCTGGGGAAAGGGAAGTCTGGGTATCCCCGCTGAAGCTACTTCCCTTGTGACCCGACCCAGAAAAGCCGTAGATAATGGATGAATGGATGGATGGATGGCTCGAGGTGTAAATTTATAAGTATTATTCTGACAATTGGTGACCCGGCATTCTTTTATTTGGGAGCCTTCTTGTCTCGCAACCCTCAGTTTGAAAACCCCAGGCATAAAACTACTCGAGGTTGTCTCGGGCCTTGCTTTCACAAATCTCCTTTCATATATTAAAAAAACAAAAAACAAAAAAAAAGCAAACGATTAAAATGTGATTATATTGCGTGCAGATGGAAGTTGGTCAGTTGATTGGTCGGACCAACCAATTGGAGGACAGAAAATTCTGCCGTGACGACGAAACCGATTCTGAAGACCCAAGGCAGATTTAATTGACATAGAGACTCGTAGAGGCTGAAATCTGATTGGACTCAAAAAGCTGAGAAGAACATATGAAAATAATCTACTCACGGGAATACATTCACGCATTTTCACGGAACTATTTCAGCATTTCCAGAAGGCCTTGCTCGCCCTGACCTCCGACCCCAGTTGCTGTCATAAAAGTATTTTGTCCGGGACGTTATGTCGCTGAGGCGAGAAACCAGTTTTGGGTTTCCATCTGCGTGAAAGAGGTTTCGCTCACCTGCCGTCTGGTCCCAAGGTCGGTGGAGTTTGACACCGCTTCCGCCCCGTTTGCCCGCCGAACCCAAAATACGCTCCATGGAAAACGAGTCGCCCGTCGCGAGGAACCGCAGCCGAGGCCGCGGCGACGGAGCCGATGATTAATATCGCCGTCGACGCGATAACACCGACGCTATTCTGACGTCGTTGTTGATCATCACCAAAAAAAAAAAAAAAAAAAAGGGAAAAATTACACGACGCTCTGGAAAAAAAGAAGCTGAGGAGGGTGAGGAAGGTGTGAGGAAGAAGCGACGACGTGTCTCACGTTTAAATGGAAGCGGAAGGATTTAATGACACCGGCGGGCTGCCAATGAGAAGCAAGACGTGTTTGTTTCCATTTGAATGAGATTCCCTGAGGTTCCGGATAATCCGTAACGTGTGCGTGGATTTGAAAGACAACACATTTCCATTCTTAGTGGGCTTAGTTAAAAAAAACAGTGTCGCGATTAAGTGTGTGGGGGGGGGGGTGGGGTGGGTTGCCTTCTAATCCGTTCTGTTTCCATTTCACACCACATGAAAAGTACAGCGCTTACGTTGGAGAATTCGTTTTTAACGCGCCACATTTGGTGTGGTGCGGTGTTTTCTCAACTTCTTGTGAGCTAGCGCAGAAATTTCATTTCAATAATGAGAAATCTCGAGCCACACCGCCAAACAAAAATGTCACAAAAAGTATTTACTCAAAGAGATTTCCTCACAAGTGTATTTATGCAGAATACAAAGCTAATATTTTGTTGGGTGGGTAGCAACAGGTGGATGCAGAGTTAGAGTATGAACTAATGCGATGGCTGTCAAACTTTTTGTATCAAATATTAAAAATATCACGACCAGTATTGCTGAAGGCCAAAGCGGTTTTATTCCTAAAAGACACATTTACCCAAATTTCCAGCCTACAGAGCGCACCTGATTATCCGTCTGTGGACCAAATAAAATTTTGGAGAGAGAAAAATCTGATACTTTAAGAAAATGATACTCTGGACTTAAAATTTTCGATTATATTAAACCTGTTGCAAATTTGCACCCAGCCTCACCCAGTACATTTGTAAAGGAAATACCATTTGGTACGTACATCAACCGCACGTATGTAAAAGCCGCAAGTGCCCACATTGAAACACGAGATATTTACAAAGAAAGACGGTACACAGAAAGAGTTTTTAAAGTTTTATTACCTTGGCTTAACTTAACAAACAACGAACAGGGCTGTTAAAAACCAAAAAAACATACCGGTAAAAAAACAAACAAAAAAAAAAAAACCTGCCACAGCAGCTACACAGTAGCACAGCGCTAACAAGGCCTGTTAAAAAAAAAATAATAACAAAACATATCTAAATTACTGAGACGCAGCAGTTACACAGCAGCATCATGCTAGTGTGGCGCTAAGGCTAGTGCGGTGCTAACAGGGCCGGTAAAAAAAAAAAAAAAAAAAAAAACATACCGGTAAAATTAACTTCCTTGGCACATATATTCCACCGCCCTCACTCTTACCTTTTCCGCTCGAGTGCCCCTTTGCAGCTTATAGAAAAAAATGCAAAAATTAGCCGCATCACCGCATAAGATGCAGGGTTGAAAGCGCATGAAAAAAGTTGCGGTTTATAGGCCTGAAATTACAGTACTATTATTGCAATCCACTGTAACATTATGCCTGGTTTGAGCATTATTGCTGACTCGGCCAATAAAGCACCATTTTTTTTTTCCACAGTGCTTTTTATTGTCAAAAAAAGCACAAGTCTTTTGTTCACCAAAGTAAAATCGCTCAGTAGCAGCGTAAATAGAAACAATTTAGCTTTTGAGTACTAGCGATAGCGATATCAGCTAAACTACCGGTCTACGTCTCAGTGGTCCTATTTATCGGACAGCACAAACTTGCACACCACCAGTCACAGATCCAAGTCAAAGTCCTTTGATCATAAAAAAGTTGCTCAGTACCAACTCCAACCATCCAGATTTCCACAACGCCTGAGGAAAGTAAACATAAAACAGGAAGTAGAACAAAAGCAGAAAGAACAAGAGACACGGCATAACTGGAGTAACTCTCCAGCGCAATTAAAAGCGGAAACTGAGTTCAGCGTTAATTACGGCCAAAGCTAACGATCCAATGCTATTAGGCTAATCCGCGCGACGTTGTCATGCAGATGAAGCCACGTAGCATGTGAATGCAGCGGGAAGCAGCGGGGGGGGGGGGGGGGGGGGGGGCTTCTTTTTCAGGGGAAGATTAGCTCCGAACGAAGGCCTGCAGCCGTTTGGAAATCAACAAGCACACTTGTTTTATCCCAAACGCCGGCGACGGGACGGGCGAGCGCAGGGGAAGGGACGGCCCACGGGGGTGACTGCATTCTGGAACAAGAACACTTTTTATGGTAAAGTTAGCGTGTTCTGTATAAACTGCAGTACAGCGTATATAAATTCATCTCATAATGACAAATAATCCAACTTTGATAACTAGTGTCACAGGTAGTGTTATCGATTATTTTTCAATAACTAAAGTGGATGATCAAGTTTCTGATTCTGAATTAATTTTCCTGGCTTTTCGTTTTTTTTTTTTTTTGCACCCCCCCCCCCACACCCCCGTGGTTAATTTCGGGTCACGGGGACAGTAGTTTTTGCAGGGATTCCCAGAATCCCCTCGGGTTTCCAGAATAGGTTTCAAAATACACCTTCGAGCCAGGGTCGGGGTCACTAGCAAAGATTTCTCAAGTTAAGAGTTTCTAGCCAGTGTTCATGTTTCTTGCGCTAAGACTTTGGGTTTTAAATTATGGTTTCAAGCCAGGGTGAGGGATTTTAGCCAAGGTTGAGGTTTCAAGTTTTCAACCGAGCTGGGTCAGGGTTTGAAGGTCAGTTAAGTTTTCAAGTCCAAACATTGGTTTGCGTGGTTGCTGACACTGAGCCCCTCTCGGATGACCGGGCTTCTCAGCCTATCTCGAAGGGTGAGAAGGTCTAAGGTCTAAACTCCTTTCGGGCGCTTGTATCCGGGATCTTGTTCTTTCGATCGCGACCCACAGCTCGTACCCGGAGGTGAGGGTGGGAACGTAGACTGAGTGCTAAATTGAGAGAGAAAAATAACCTTTACGTCATGATTTGACTGTATAATACAAAATGTAGAATGGTAGAGAAGGAGCTGGAGCTAACTTTTAAAAAAATAAATGTAACATTATAGAGTTTAAGCACAAAAAGTTAGAAATGCACAATTGCTAAGACTAGAGTGCAAGGTTGTTTTGTTGTTCCGAGTCAAGCGTCCACTCCGTATTTGTCAAAATGTCTCATAATGACGCCGAGCTCCAGCTCCACGGTGCCCACGGCTTCGGTGTGCAGCCTGTACCGATCCGCCCCGCTGTAGATGACGTCCGGGCTGCGGAGCTGCGGCCCCCCGCCGACGAACATTTGCGACAGCTCCTCCTGCCACGAGCCGCGCGGCCTCCAGGTGGCGCAGCTGATTCGATGGTGCCCGGGGGTGGACGGGACGTGGCAGTAGCCGTAACCGAGCAACTGGCAGCGTCCGAACGAGTCCTGGTGCCACACCTGGAAGTGCATCTTGGGCCAGCCGTGGAGACCCTGAACCGCGTAATGCACGTCGATGGGGTGGCTCCAGTACGCCGTACCTCCCGTTTGGGGGTCGTCCACCTGAGTCTGGCCCTGCTTGGAGCCCGAGAGCACACGCCACGCTCCTCCCGTGTGGAGCCCCCATTTGCAAAAGAGGCGGCCGTGGGGGAAACCGGCGGCCCCGACCAGCTGCCCTATGACATGAAGCTCCGCCATTTCCCCCCAAAACAAAAGCCGAACCTTTCGGATGTCGCCGCTAGCTTTAGCATCAACATTCAGAATTGTTTCTCTCTTATTTGTCACTGTCAGGCCATGATAGATCCTTCTTGTCGCTACCCCCAAACATAGAATAAACTGTCAGATTTTAAATAATAAAATGCGTAGAAACAAATTACCATAATGGCCACCGATCATTCCGATATAATTCGGAGAAAGTTGCAGTGGACTCTGACAAATTACAGCGCAGTATTAGCTTTCCGAAAACAACAACACGGACGAAATGAATCCTCTTCCTTCTCTTCTTCTTCTACGGCTTGAAAGCAAATCCAGGCCACTGCAGCGCCTGCGCAGATGGGACTGAACAACTCACGAGCCACGACCACTGAGCCAAGCCAGTCGGCCGCCATCTTGGTACTCCCAAAACGTGTGGAGGACATGCCTCACAGTTTGGATTATGGTCGGGTTTTTCCTCAAAGTTTGGCACCGAGAATTAAAATTGGTCGTGTGAGATTGACATTTTTTCAGTTCTGGTAATATGATGGATTTTTGGTAAGCCAAAAAAGGCTAAGTGCAAAGCAAAGACATTTAACACCATGACTACCAAGAAACCTTGCATATTACCAAGGGCCCAATTTCTGTGACGTTAACTTTTCCCAAAATACGCTGTGAAACGCTATCATCATAACATAGCAAAAAAACTAAGCATTTTTTGTGTCATAACATTAAATTTTAAATCAATCAGATTTATTTTTGGAAATAAGGACTCGCAATGGGAAAATACATGCCAAATACATTCATTTGTCATCTCTGCAACGTATTTCAGACAGAAAATTTCAACTTGTTTCCTCGCATTTGAAAACCAAATTCAATTTGCAGTGTTCTGTATTCTAATATTCATCAAAAATTTCACAGAAAATGTGTTTTCTTGCTTATTTACTGATGAAGTTTGGGAAAATATTTACATCGCTTGTCGGCCTGCAAAGGTGAAGCAGAGCGTGAACAACAACTGTAAACAAAACTTTGTTCAAGTGAATTAAGCTCATCAGAAAATTAAAAAAAAAACTTTTACAACTCTGGAAGGTTTTCTCACAGCCACGAAACTGGCGATTAACTTTGCGCTGCACAGGTCGACATGGTTGTTTTGGGAGTATCAAGATGGCGGATGGCGACTTCAGTTCTGGTGGCCAATGAGCCATCCAGCCTTTTTTTTTTTTTTAGATCAGTGGACACAACTAAATGACTTTTAAAATCCTCCCACCACAGGGAAGAGCATTATCAATGCTACACAATTGTTTAAAAAAATAATACTAATTAAAAAAAAAAATCACATTATTATTATTATTCGGGTTCAAACTCTTGCTAAATATAGGTGCTTGCTCACAGCTTGACTAATTAAATTACTCACTTGCGTAGCTCATTTAACATAATTTAGTGATTTAATAAAAACGGACAATTGTCTTGTTAGTCATTAAATTGTGCCGTTTATGATGAACCTTTTATTGACCTTGTGCTATGATGTCGTGTCTTAATGCTAGTTGCAAATTTTTTTTTTTGGGAGAGGAAATTTTCAGCACAATAATACAAGATAGATGATAAGATTACAGCTTTACAACTTATATAGCGGGATGTTACATTCTATAAATATTTTGATGTGTATCATAAACAGAAGTTAGCTGTAAAATCTCAACTGTACAAAAAAAAAAAAAAAAAAAAAGGAAAAGGCGCCCCCTCTCAGAGAGTATTGTCCCTGCTGCCGCCGATGTTGTTGTTGATTTCCATCCTGGCAACGAGTTGGGTCACGAGTTGCTGCAGCGTGTGAGAGCGCTGGCGGCCCACCTCCAGAACGCCCTGGTGGTCCACGCTATCCGGGTCCTCGTAACTCTTCACCACCTGACACAAACAGTCAACTTGGACCTTGTAGCGTGCATGTCTCTGTGTGTGGTTTTTTTACCTTATTGGTGATTAGAGAGAGACCAAAGACCCTCAGACCACAGTGGGTTGCTATGACGACCTCGGGGGCAGTACTCATGCCTGGAAACGGAGGACACCGTGCTTGTTTGGTGAGGCGCGCTCGCAAAATCCGTTCAAAATGGTACATGAGACCCATCCATCCATCTATTTTCTTCGCCGCTTATCCTCACGAGGGTCGCGGGGAGCGCTGGAGCCTATCCCGCCTGTCAACGGGCAGGAGGCGGGGTACCCCCTGAACTGTTGCTGGCCAATCGCAGGGCACATCGAGACAAACAGGCGCACTCACAATCACACCTAGGGGCAATTTAGAGTGTCCAATTAATGTCGCATGTTTTTGGGATGTGGGATGAAAGCGGAGTGCCTGGAGGAAACCCACGCAGGCATGGGGAGAACATGCAAACTCCACCCTAGTGGGTCCGGGATCGAACCCGGGACCTCAGAAATGTGAGGCCAACACTTCACCAGCTGCTCCACCGCGCCGCCCGAAATTAAAAATCAAAATTGGCTCCATACCGACAGCGTCCACCCCCAGTCGATGCAGCAGTCTGGCCTCGGCGATGGTTTCGAAAGTGGGCCCCCCCACCATGGCGTACACCCCCTCCCGCATCAGGTCGGCCACGCCCATCTGCTTTGCGATGTCCAGGGCCAGGGAGCGCAATCCTTTGTCGTAGCACCCCGACATGGCCGGGAATCGCGGCCCGAACCTGCCGCAGCGCCCAAAACAACTTCAGCGAGAAAACAACAACGGCGGCGGCAAAAAGCCCAGACGGTCCTCGTCCGCCTCACTTGTCGTCGTTGGGTCCGCTCAGTGGGTTGAGACCCACCAGGCCGGGGAAGTTGACGTGGTCCTTGATGAGCATGATGTCGCCGGGGCGCAGGCCGTCAGCCACCGAGCCGGCGGCGTTGGTCACGATCAAGGTCTCCACGCCCAGCAGCTTGAAGACTCGCACGGGAAAGGTGGTCTGAAGAACGCAAGGGACCACAGGTTAGAGGAGCTTGCCAGACATCACACGTTCTGTCACGGTGCACGGGCGGACCCGAATGCAGGACTCCAAGACGAGGACATGATGTTCGGTGGGTTTTATTATAAACGAAAATTGTGCACGACAACACAGTCCAAGAAAACAGGATCCAAAACACAAGAAACAATGTCCGATAACTATGTGTCAACTAAAGACCATAACCGAAAGAGTGACTGGACTATAATGGCGCAGTGGCGGAGTAACCCTGGATGCGGGAAAGCATATTCAACGAACCGGCAAAATACAGTGACAAAACTCCAACTAAAATACGTTGTCTAATCACAGTGCCTCAGCTGTGACCGGCGACAGGTGTCAGAGATGAAACCGCTCGGTCCGGTGGCCAGGCCACGCCCCTCTTGACCATAGTCCAGCCTTGGTCATGACACGTTCGAGGTGTGTAGATCATTCAATATAACGTCATTTACACACGGTACATTCCAGATTTGATATGACATGAATATGCAATGCGGTTGTTTGGTTGGTGGTGTCCGTTTGAGCCCATGTGACATTATTTGATTCCTCTCCAAAGAGTTTTGAATTGAGAATGACTCGGAAGCCGATCGGCTTTACGGAGGGACAGAACAATAGCCGCATTGAAGTTTCGGATAAATGCTGCATGTGACCCCCCCCCCCAAAAAAAAAAAAAAAAACAAAAAAAAAAAACAAGCACACACACACACACACACACGTCTAATCTATCTGAGCGATATGCTAGCTTTAGCGGCATAGCATCGCGATCACATGTTTAGGGTATGTGGGACTGAAGTTGACCAAAATAAGGCATTTAGTGGTAGTTCAGGTATTTTCGTCCGAACTTCCAGAAACTTTTAGCTCCGGGTTCTTTGACTTGAAGTCCCATCATTTGACCCTGACTTGAACTCTTACTTTGAAACATTTAGGCTAACTTGGGAGGGAGATTTGAAACCCGAATCCTGACCTGAAACCAGACTTTGAATCCCAAACCAAGTTTCGACCCCAACACCTGCCTTGAAAGAGTACCTTAAAACCCTAAACCTGACTTGAAACCCAACTTTGAAACCTTTGTTGTGATGAGCGGGACTTGGCCGCTGCCAAGAGGGATGTGGCCACGCCACCGCTCACAGCTGTTTCACATTGGGACTGTAATTAGACGGGCATCTAAGTTGGAGTTTTTGTCACTGGCATTTGCCAGTTCGTTGCTTTGTGTTAGTGAGTTGCATTCACTGCCTATGGGACTCTACGTGTAAGTTAGAATAACCAGGGATTCTGTGCTTTTTAGTTTGATCTTGTCCTGTTGAGTTGTTAGTACGCCCCATAGTCATCGGACCTTGCTGCATGTCTTTTGGATCTCGCCTAGCCTAGCGTTTCTGTAACTCTGCCTTGTCGGACTACTACAATGTGTAGGACCCAGTTTCCCGAATAGACTACATTGAAGATTATGCCTCTGCCTCGAAGTCCTGCATTTGGGTCCGCCCCCGTACTGGAAGTTCGTGACATTTGTCCTTGTTTGAAACTGTAAAATTTAAATTAGAAGATAACTGATAACAGTGACGATGAATGAAAGCTTTCTAAACTTCGGTTCTTTGAAACTTTGGACATCTCCTCTGTTTTAGGAGTGGGGGGCGTAGGCGAGGCAATAAAACAGCCTCCAATTCTCTACCAAATACCAACCTCGCCAAGTACTCATCATGTTACCTTGCCTAGTGAGTGTCCTTCATACATGTGGAATCGGCCCTGCATGCACACACAGGTTTTCCCCTTCAGCTCCCCGAAAACCAGCCTGCCGGCGTGACCTTGAACTGGTGACAAGGGCGAGATCATCATCATCATCATCAATTTAAAAAAAAAAAAAAAAAAAAAAACAACCAAAAATACGCCCCCCCTCCCAGATTTGCGTTCCCGCTGTGAACTTTTACCTGTGCTCTGCGGGAAGCCCGGGATGTCGGCGTAAGGGAAGGAATCCTGGCACTTGAGGGCGTCGGCCAGCATGCCCAAACCCGAACCGCAGATGATGGCCACTTGGGGGCGGTGTTTGGTCTGAGACTTCAGCCACTCGGCAGACTGCTGGTACTCATCGTGGCTGACGTGGAGAGGAAGCGGTCGATTAATCGTCTCGTTTCGGAAACATTTACGACGATTAATAGAATATTCCCGATAGGCTATAGCCTCAATTAACTAAGTAAAACTATTGTAAATAAATATATTAAATATATATAAAAGGTATATTTTTCTGGGACACACGTACTTTACTTGAATATTTATTTTTATGACCACTTTTTATATGTTCATGTTCACCCTAGAGTAAATTTTAAAACCGGTATCGGTATTTGGTACTCCGAACTATGTTAAAATAGTACAAACCCTAACTTAAAACCCCACCCCTGACCTGAAGCCTCTAACTGGAAACCCGAACTGTATCTTGGAACTCTTGAAACCCTAACATTAGATTGAAACCCTCTTTGAAATCCTTGATACTGGTCTAAAACCCAAACGTGAAACGACGGATCTTTTAAATCCTAATATAAAACCAACACTCCTGTTTAAAAACCCTTCCCCTATCTTGAAACCCTACTTTAAAATATGAAGACTGGCTTGAAACCATAACTTGAAATACTAACAATAGTTTTAAAGTCAAGTTTAAAAACCTAAACCTTGCTTGGAACACCTCCTAGATCTGAAACCCTGACTGAAATTCATAACCCTGTCTTGAAACCTCAATTTTTTTTAACTGCAACCTCGCCTGGAATCCCTCATTAAAAACCTTAATCCTGATTTTCAACCCTAATTGGTAACCTTATTCTGAGACTTTAATCATTTGAAAACCTGACCCCTGTTTCAAACCTTAATCCTGGTTTGAAACCCAGACTCAAACCCCACCGGTGTCTTGACATTCAATTAGAAATACCCCGCCCTTGTTTGAAACCCTAATTTAATCCCCTAAATTCTGGGAAATTTGATTTGTTTCAAAATGTCTTAGTGGGATTGGAAAAAACGTCATCACATGATTCATTTTCATAATCAGATATTGCCAGCCTATTTTAGAAACTGATTTGAATCCCTAACCTTGTCTGGGAAGTCAGGGTTAGGGTTCGGCCCCCTATCAATTGAAAACCCCTGATTTGAAACCCCACCCACGCTACTAGAATCTGCCTTCAGTCTTCAGGCTCTGCCGTGCCGTGCGCGTCACGAGCCAAACGTGGAAAAGTGCTGCGTCGTCATATGATCCATATTTCTCCCGTTTTCCCCATGAGCCCTCGCTCACCTTGGCGATGGCGCATCTGGAGCAACGTGTGGTGAAATGTGCCGTCTTTCGGAATAACTTTCACTCCCCACGCTGAACTTTTACTTGCTGTCAAAGTGGAATTTGACCACAATTAAGATTAAATTAAGTCTTTTTAGACTTCATCTTGGACGACAACAAAGCACCACAAGGTAGTCTTTGATTTGTCGTCTGTGGACATTATCCATCCGTCATCCATTTTCTTCGCCGCTTATCCTCACAAGGGTTGCGGGAGTGCCGGAGCCCATGCCAGCTGTCAACGGGCAGGAGGCGGGTTTCACCCTGAACTGGTTGCCGGCCAATCGCAGACATTTGAAACACAAAGAAGAAACGCCAACCCCTTGTTTGAAACCTTAAACTTGCCTTGAAAGACAAATTTGAAACCGTATTCCCGACGGAAATGCCTTCCATCATTCCCTTACACTAGCTTGAATCCCAAACCAGGATTGGGAAGCCTACTTGTAAATCTGAACTCTCTATTGAAACCCTAACCCTGTCTCGACACCCTGATTTGAAACCGTAATCCGAATTTGTCCCCAAAATTTGCCCCAAGCGGGAATTAGAAAACTGAAAACCTCAACTCGATTTGAAATCCTACTTTAAAACCTTCACCCTGCCTTGGATCCTAAAACCTTCATTTCAAAACTCAAACCATTCTTGAAACCCTACTTTGAAAGTCCAACTCTCGTTTGGAACTGCGGGCGGCGTGGGTTCGATTCCCGCTCAGTGATGGTGTCGATAACTGCCCTTTGACTGACTGGCGACCAGTTCAGGGTGTAGTCTGCCTTTTGCCCGCCTAGCTGGGATAGGCTTGAGCTTTCCGGCAACCCTTGTGAGGATAAGCGACTTGGATAATGACATGACTTGTTTGAAAGCAAAATCCTGTCTTAAAATCCAACCAACCCAGACTTGGGGCCCAATGAAAATTTCACCTTCTCTTGCAAACCTCAAAAATATTTGAAAGCCCAACTCGCCTGTTGTTAAAACTCTTAATTTGAAAATCCTAAATTAATTTGAAAGCGTCACTCTGTCTTGAAATCCTACTTTAAAAACAAAAACCTTATCCCAGGCTTGCAATCTTACTTTGAAACCGTAATCCTCTTTGAAACCCTCACACAGTCTTGAAACTCCAACGCCGTCTTGAAACCATACCTCGAAATATTTAACGACTGAAACGTATCGATTTCATATCTGAAAACGTTATTCAGCAAATGTCTCACAGCAAGCAGCAGTTTCTAGCAGAACTCAAGAAGGATCAAAAGTAAGTCATCGCCGTATAAAAGAAACAAACATGAGGAATATAATAACGATTATTTTTATGTTTACTTTCTCTTACCTGATCTGTTCTTTGCTGTGCATGATGGCCGACGCTTGACTGGCACGTGTGTGTTTGCGTGTGTGAGGCTGGTTCCTATCAGCCTCCTTATAAACGGATCACATGCATCTGATTGGCCAAGAAGTGGTCCAACCAATGAATGAAGGCGTTGTGTGTCTCTCTGTGTGTGTGTATATTCCACTCCACAAGTGCGTGTGCGGGTACGTTACTAAACGTAAATTATGTAGACACACACGCAAGCTGCCGATAAGACTCCTCATGCTGCTTATCGTTATTGTAAAACCGGAACGTACAACTGGACCTGCTTCAAGTAGTTCTGGGAAATCTGATTTGTTTTCTAAATGTTTGAGTGGGATTGAAAAAAAAAAAATTGTCATTGCATGATTCATTTTCTAGGGAACTAGATACTAAATTGAAACGTGAACTCTGGTTGATATTATAATTCGAAACCATAATCCAACCCTACCGTGACTTGAAACTCTTCGGTGAATTTAAAACCCTAACACTGATATAAATCATGGAAGTGGAAAGCCCTGAAACTCTTGCACGAAATCCTAACCCTGGCTTGAAAGCCTGATTTAAAACTCTAACATGAAATTTAAAGGTCTAATCCAGAGGGCCTATATGTTATTTACTGTATATATCACACAAGCGTAGCTAATTTTTCATAATAAATATTTAAAAAATTCTCAATACAACATAAGTGATGTCACACCGAGACAACCCCAGTAAAAAAAATGCTTCCTACATAGACAATCATACACGCGAGTGGGATCTAGAGGAGATAGACAGCAGTGATGAAGATGTTTTTATGGAATGCTCTATGGAAAAGAAAGAAACTGAAGAGGAGGAATTTTCTTATTCTTCCCATGTTCCAAAAACATCCCATGCAGGTGTAATTCAACCATATATGTTCGAACCTGAGTTGATGAATGCGAGAGAAGGACGGGATTCGGCGAGACCTGATGAAGTTGACGTAGGACTTCGCACCCAAAACACAGACTGGAAGGTGCCTCAAGAAATCTACGTACACCTTGTCGACGAAATAATCTCAAACGTCTGATGCTGCTTGCACACAACAGTGACTCGTTTGTTGTTGTACTAGCGACTGAGTCGGCGTAAAACAAAAATCGAAACCTACGTTACCGACCTACCTTAGCTCGTATTTTAAATCATGCACCTAACACTCGAGAGCACACACCGCCGTCGTCAAATTTCAGCAAGACCTCAGCGTCAACAGTACACTAACTTTATACAGTGTCCAAATTTCCTCACCTAAACATCTCATGGATATTAGCTGATATATATATATATATATCTGTATTGGTATTGTACTTACATTTAAAAAGAGGTAGATACTTGTCAATACTAAACAATTGAACACGCACGTACTAGCTACCGAAGCCAAGTGAACGCCGTACGCCGGGTTTTCAAAGCAGTCCTCCGTGAAATGCTTGGAAAATTATTACTGTCCATTTTGATTTGTAAGTCCAATACGACCGCTTTGTCTTCACAAACCTGGTCCATAACCTGCCTATTCGTTCATATTTCGGCCATTTATATCAGATGACTCCGTCGGCGTTTGACGCAGAACAGCCGTGTACGACGCACTTCCTCACCATCTTTGCTAGCTTTTTCACTCTCTGGCTAAATGTTGTCCTGCCGTGACGTCACGTTCCGGGGAGCGCCGGAACTTCCGCAATCTAAGTGACATTTCGGACAAAATCTCGAGACTGACTTTGGCGCTAATTTGTTTCATTTCTGTTGTGTTGAGAATTTTTCAAATGGAAATTTTAGCTACATTTGTATGACAGACAAATAAAGAACTCACAGAACTCCGAGTTTCACCGGAGTCACGTCCCTGCTTCCCATCACATTCCATTGCAAACCTCGGCTTCCCGAAGGCGCGACGTCGGGGCCGCGTGCTCGCGGGCCAGCGCCGGGCTAACGAGAGGCAGCTGGGTCGAGATTGCGGCCGTCTCGTGACGGCTAACGCGCTAAACGCACGGCACATGCTGCTGTGATCAGCTGACTTCAAACGCCTCGTGCGCAAGTGGCAAAGAAAATCCAAAAGGAACAAAAATTCCAGTTCAGGTCAACTTCATTTATTTCACTTTATTCTAAACTCTTTTTATTTGAGTCTTAAATTTCACGGTGTCCGAGGGCGTGTGACGACGCCTCAATACGGTTTTGATATATTTGTGCCGTACTGTGGCGGCCCCACAAGGAAACTGATTAGCCGCTTAATGAGGAGAGCAACGTACGCGGTTACATGGAAATTGAAGGCATCGCCTCGCAGAGAAAAAAAAAAAACCAATAATAATAAAAGAGCATGTTTGACATTTAAAGGCCGCAGGGGACATTTGCGTTACATAAAAGACCACCACCACCACCACAACGCTTCCCAATTTGCACACACACACACACATTGCATCAATTTGGATTTGAGATCATCAGCACAGCTTTTGAGTAGCAGATAAAGAGTAGAGGAATTTATCCCAGGTTGTCGAGTCAATGATGAGGGAGGGGAAGGGCAGACATGTTGGCCGTGGAGTGGGTGATTGTCCGACTCCCTCTAACTACACGACGACTACCCTGACTAAAACGGTAAAAACGAGGTTCACTTGTTCAATTTGGTTTTGGTTTTCCCGTTAAAAGCATATCATTTTTTACGGTTTAATTTCCTCTCACACTGTAACTGTTTTGGTTTCATTCTTACTGGAGCTGTTGTTGTATGTGCCTTTGTTCACTTGCTGCTCACCCCTCCTTTTGACCCTCGGGTGCTTTTCGAAATAAAAAAAGAGCACGCCAGATGCCGGTCCCGAACGTCTTTGGAGACCGTAACGGGCCAGTCCCTCACGTCCTCCTTATCAGAAAGACGTTTTCTTGTCCATTATTTCTGCATCTAGTCCCTGCAAACTAGATAACAAACCTAGCAGGAATGCTGGGCTAATGCAGTGCTTCTTGATTGTTTTCTGTTGCGACCCCCCCCCCTCCCTCCCAGGGAAAAGAAAAAAATGCACAATGACCCCCCGCCCCCACACACATACATCCGCTCCAGCCTATGCGAGTAAACTTCTGTAACAGTGCATAGAAACGAGAATCGAATCAAATCCTAATAAACATTCAAGGAAGTACAAAAGAAAGGCTCCATCTAGCCATCCATTTTCTTAGCCGCTCATCCTCATGAGGGTCGCCAGAGTGCAGGAGCCTATCCCAGCTGTCAACGGGCAGGAGGCGGGGTACACCTTGAACTGATTGCCAGCCAATCGCAGGGGACATGGAGACAAACAGCCGCACTCATAATCATACCTTGGGGCAATTTAGAGTGTCCAATTAATGTCGTGTGTTTTTTGGGATGTGGGAGGAAACCGGAGTGGCCGGAGAAAACCCACGAAGGCACAGGGGGAAAACATGCAAACGCCACACAGGCAGGGCGGGGATCGAACCCGGGTCCTCAGAAGTGTGAGGCCGACGCTTTACCAATGTTGGCGTCACATGACGCATAGTCGCAATTGTTGTAATTCTTCTTTGGGCCTCACAATGCGGACGATGTCAACAATGCGTTTGGAACCGTCAGCGTTCGGGCCCGTCGAACAAAGGGCGGCATAGAAGATGCCTCACAACCGGGTCATGGTTGCTTCCGCCCGTGTTCCGTGAATTTGGATTCGCGTACACGATGGTCTAAGTCAGGATGCTTTAAGGGCAGCTTTTATACCAAAAGAGGATACAACAGGAAACACAAGAATATCATCGGCAAACAATTAAAAAAAAATGACTTCAAACTTGAAATATTATTCAAAACCAATTTGAGGTCATCACCCTTCTTTGAAACTCCAGCCCTGAAATTGAAAACTAAATGTGACGCGGGTTCATTTAAAACCCTGACCCGGTCCTAAAACCCGGTCTCAACTTTGACGCCGCCAATCCAAACTCGAAACCATAACTCTCAAAAATCTCATTTTAAAATCCTAATCTGGAATCCTAACCCCGGAAGTGAGCGCTATCTTGGCGCTAACTAAGAGACAACTGCGTTGTTGTTGTTAGCGTGTTTTGGTCCTTAAAGCAACCAATAAAAACAATCTGAATGAAGTCTTAAGTCTTCTCTGTCAGCAAATCATTTATATATTCCCCTCAAGGGATATGCGACGTGTTGCCTTCAGGTCCCTCGTGAATTCTTCGTCCGTCAGGTTTGTAAATGACTAAAACGGGGTTATTGTGCAAACCTCGTGGTCGGCATGTGAGAAAAGCTTGCCGGTGAATGGGGAAGGGCCAAAAGTGGTCGGGTACAGCTTTGGCGTCCTCTGGTGGCCGTGAAAAGTGTTGCTCTACAAAAAGTAAATACCACTGAACAAATAAAAATTCATATCGTACCTTCTCTCCTCCCAGTGTTTAACATAGATGTTTTTCTCTCTAATATTAGTTATTGGCGAACGACTTCTGCAACTAAATAGATAAATAAATGCACAAATAGAACATTAAAACATGTAAAATAGGTTCTTCAAATTACACATTTCCTCTTCATCCGTCCATTTTCTGTACCACTCATCATTTTAAAAATAAATTCTAATTCATTTAATTCAAATTAACCAATTGGTTATTGTAGAAGCATTTACATTAAGTGTATTTGTTAGAAATTTAATAAACACTTTAAATTTTTCCACATTAAATTCATGAATAGATTTTTTTCCCCAACTCAAACAAAACTTGATAATATACTTTACATGTAAAATTTAACGTCGTAATGTTCTCACTTATTATTTAGAAAGAATTAATTCACCAATTAATTTGGTAATTTAATGTGATTAACACATTACGTTAAATTCAGATGTATAATTACTGTATATACTATAACAGTGCAATTCTATTTGAAGCTAAATTAATGGTTTAATAAAAACGTTATCTATCTATCTATCTATCTATCTATCTATCTATCTATCTATCTATCTATCTATCTATCTATCTATCTATCTATCTATCTATCTATCTATCTATCTATCTATCTATCTATCTATCTATCTATCTATCTATCTATCTATCTATCTATCTATCTATCTATATAGCGGAACAGTGGCACAGCTAAAAGTGTTGGCGTCACAGTTCTGAGGTCCTGGGTTCAATTCCCAGCGCAGTCTGTGTGGAATTTACATGTTCTCCCCGTGGCTGCGTGGGTTTTCTCCGGGCACTTCGGTTTCCTCCCACCCCCCCACCAAAAAAAAACATGCAACCTTAACTGGACACTCTAAATTGCCCCAAGGTGTCATTGTGAATGTGAATGTTTGTTTGTCTCTATGTGCCCTGTGATTGGCTGGCGACCAGTTCAGGGTGTACCCCGCCTCCTGGACGTTGACAGCTGGGATAGGCTCCAGCACTCCCCGCGACCCTTGTGAGGATAAGCGACTAAGAAAATGGATGGATGGATATATATATATATATATATATTTGTTCAATACAATATGGCCAACTCCCCAAAATCCCACAGTAACTACTTAGTAACTACTCATGATCACGCCACCCAAGTATCGCTACTAGCCACTTTTCCGTTCTTCCCTTCGCATTTCAAAAAAAGTGAAGCCTACTTCGCGGGGCTTTGCTTTCCCTGCGTTTTGTTCGAGTCTTCACTCCAAAGTGGATGAAATTAAAATTTTCGAGTCCTGTGCAATATGGCGGCTCACTCGCCGGCTATTGTGCCACCGTGGCTGCTAATGAAGTCGTGATGACACACACAAACACACAGGCACACACACGTGAATGGAATGAGTCAATACTGTAACTCTTCTGCAATCACAGGCTGACTTCATCCTTCAACCAGCCTTGTGTGTATATATATATATGGGTGTGTGTGTGCGTGTGTGTGTTGGTCAGCGTTGCGTGTTGATTGCACATCATTACGACAGAAAGCAGCCTGATGGTGATGGAAAGAGCGAGTGTGTGTGTTTTATTTTGTTTGTTTCAGTGGGAGATGGAGTGTGCGTACGTGTGTGTGTGTGAGTGATGGGTATTGCCCAAAGTTGCATTTGATGGGCATACAGCAAGAGAGCAATCAAAGCACAGAAACACACACACACACACGCATGCGCACATTACACTTTTTTTTCCCCGTGTATTACAATTTTATGTTGATGTGTTGATGAAAATTGGGAAAGTTGTAACTTTGCAACTAAGATATGTTTTCAGACTACGGTACACGTTGATGCGTTTCCACGGCGACAACCCTGCACGTGCATGTAGTTACGCAAAATTTTGAATCTTATCAAAAGGATTTGATTTTGCGCATCTTGTGTTGCAGTCTTTTCACAAATGAATCACGTTTCCCTCGAAATTTGCCTTAATGTCAACACAAAACAAGCAGCGTGGGATCGATTCCCGCTCAGCGATGGTGTCGATATGTACCCTGCAACCGACCGGTGACCGGTTCAGGGTGTAGCCTGCCTTCCGCCCAACGTTAGCTGAGATAGGCGCGGCACTACCGTGACTCCTGTGACGATAAGTGGACTGGAAAATGGAAGTGGAATTATAATGGGCATCAATAATGTTTGGATTTTCACAAAAGTACTTGGGCCTGAATCCTCCACAAGTAGCGGGGTCCACGCTAATCTGTTCCTTGGTCAAACTGTGGCTATCAAAAGTACTTCCATCCATCCATCTATTTTCTTTGCGGCTTATTCTCACAAGGGTCGTGGGGAGCGCTAGAGCCTATCACAGCTGTTAATGGGCAGTAAGCGGGGTACACCCTGAACTGGTCGCCGGCCAATTACAGGGCACATGGAGACAGACAACAAACTGCACTCACAATCACACCTAGGGGCAATTTAGAGTTGGCATGTGGGAGGAAACCGGAGTACCCGGAGAAAACCCACACAAGCACGGGGAGAACATGCAAACTCCACACAGGCGGGTCCGGGATTGAACCCGGGACCTCAGAACTGTGAGGCCAACGCTTTCCGGCTGAACCACAGTGCCGCCAGGTAATATATAACATATACTATCCATCCATCTTCTTTGCCGCTTATCCTCACAAGGGTCATGCTGGAGCCTATTGCAGCTGTCAATGGGCAGTAAGCGGGGTACACCCTGAACTGGTCGCCGGCCAATTACAGGGCACATGGAGACAGACAACAAACTGCACTCACAATCACACCTAGGGGCAATTTAGTGAGCCCAATTAATGTCGCATGTTTTTGGGATGTGGGAGGTAACCAGAGTACCCGGAGAAAACCCACGCAAGCACGGGGAGAACATGCAAACGCCACACAGGCGGGTCCGGGACTCAACCAGGGAACTCAGAACTGTGAGCCCAACGCGTTCGGGCTGGTCCACCGATCATAAACACTTTATGATTAAACCAAAACAACATATTTTGTGACCAAACACTTCAAAATCCTCTCTCCAGAAAAAAAAAAATACCCTTACTTGAATAATTAGCACTAAAAACTGGTTTGTTTTCCCCCAAAACAGCCGTTTGTGACGCAACATCATGAAAAGCGAGCTTTTTGCCAAAAAGAAAGCCGCGACTTTGAAGCTGATATTTTGGGTTTTTTGTCACACCTCAAAACTCGAAAACGGAGGAAAAAACAAGAGCGAGAAACGGCTTGTAATTTATTTACAGCCGCACTGATTCACCGCATGGCTCGAGGTGAACGTCAGCGGCTTTTATTATTTTTTTTTCACAACAGCGCTCGTCATTCATTCCATCAAGTGAGTCATCTTGTCCCACACATGATTTCTCCAACCTACTTCATTTATATCAGACATACACGTGCGCAGTTTGAACATGAGTTAATAATAATAATAATAATAATAATAATAAAGATGCAAACCACTAAACCCTTTTCAAGACTCTTTACAATTGCACACATTTTTTAGGGATTAGCTTTGTTACCGGTCATTTCATTGAATTTGCACCGGGTCACCGGGTGCGGACACTGCTTCTGAAATGAAACCCACAGGACATTATGCCTTTGTCTCAGAGTCCTACATTTGGGCCCTTCCCTGCACCGATGGCTCGTGACAGTATGCGCGTATATTAATGCGCATGTGTGTATATTTTGTAAACTTCCAGGCAGTCTGAAACATCCCCTTTCGTGCTTCTTCAACATGTGCCATTCGACAACTTGTCGTCGCACACGTACATATATGCGTATATCGTTTTAACAACTTTTGTTTTAAAGTTAGGTTAGCGTTAGGGCTACAGTCGCATAAAAATTGATATAACATATGTTAGCTACCTCTATGTCAAGGGTATCAAACTCATTTTTGTCACGGGCCAGATTGTACTTGCGGTTTCCCTCAAAGGGCCATTATGGCTGTGTGAAACAATTAAAATCTTTAACCGCCTCATCATATTTACACATTTTTGAACTAGTTTTGAAATCAGAAATCAAGGGTAATGGGTTTTTCAAACTATTCACGTTTGGTAACACAAAAATGCCTGTAATATCTCGACTTTATCATTTATGATATGACAATTTGAAATTTTGGTACAGATTTGAACAAAATTCATGAAAGTTGATACATATGATTTGCATTCGCGGGCCACATAAAATCAAGCGGCAGGCCGGATCTGGGCCCCGGGCCTTGAGTTTGACACCTGTGTTCTACACATTTCGTTCCTGTCACTGATCATTTGATTCATTTTGCACATTTTACACCTTGTTTTTTTTCTCCGTATTCTTTCTGACTCCCTTATTTTTCTTATTAGTTTTGGAGTCAGAAATCTAGGGTAATGGGTTTTTCCAAATATTCATGTTTGGTAACACAAAAATGCTTGTAATAGTTATCATTTATGATATGACAATTTGAAATTTTGGGACAGATTTGAACAGAAAAAACATCATGGAATGTAATACACATGATTTGCCTCCACGGGCCACATAAAATCACACAGCGGGCCAGATCTGCCCCCCGGGCCTTAAGTTTGACACCTGTGCTCTATGTAGAAGAAAGGGATCTATGAGACCGGGGGATTTCCCAGTACACGCCTGATACGTACCCAGAATTCCCCTGCTAGTAATCCGCATTAATCACGAGGAGATTTTTCAGCACGGGGGATCGTTCAGACCGTCACACCGGACGGCTCGGAAAACATGAACACCAAAAAAAAAAAAAAAAAAAAAGGAAAAAAATAGATCTCAAATGTCAAACCTCATCCATATTTTCTGATCACAAAGCCCGCTTTCACGCGATAACAAAATACCCAAAAAGTAAAAAAAAAAAAAGCAAAACTCTGGCAGAGTTTTGTGCTACACCACGCGCACACAGATACGCTGGAAAAATATCTTCTTATAACACTTTTGCGTCATCTGTGATGACCTTTGTTTGTGGGTATTAACGCACACACACACAGACACACACATGCACACACAGTGGGCTGTCTGGGATTGTCTCTGTGATGAAACCGGCGGTAACTGTTGGCATGTCAACTCCATCCTCTGTGACATGTTGTGTGTGAGTGTGTGTGTGTATATGTCGGTGTGTAAGGAGGGGGGGGGTAGCATGTGCGCAACCTTTGACCCCCGAGCGATGTCTATTAACACCACTGGCATGAGTAACACCTTTACAAAAACGAATGTCGTGAAATAATAGAAATGATTGAAGACGTGCCCATATTTGGCGCCGGTTGCTAAGCGACCTAACAGTCGTCCCCCCCTGCCCCCCGAGTCTGGTACCTTTTCTCGCTGGCTTGGAAGTCAACTCGGCCGCAGATCGGCCAAAGTGACTTAAAATTATGTGCGGCCACACAGGGCGGGCAGCAATGTACAATTTTGAAAGATGAAAACAAAAGAGGAGGCGAAAGGAGGTGATCAAGCTCGGACTATTTTACATATTTTTATTCAAAACATTTTTTTTTCTAGCTATAAACCTACTTTACATGCGAGCGTTGGTCACCTGTATCAAATGTCATGTTTCTAAAGTGAAACATCCATCCATGTATTTTCTTTTGCCGCTTATCCTCACGAGGGTCGCGGGGAGTGCTGTAGCCTATCCGGGCTGTCAACGGGCAGGAGGCGGGGTACACCCTGAACTGGTCGCCAGCCAATCGCGGGTCACATCGAGACAAACAGCCGCACTCACAATCACACCTCGGGGGAATTTAGAGTGTCCAATTAATGCCAAGATGACGGGTTGCATAAAGGCCAGATTAAAAAAAAAAAAAAAAAAAAATCAAAACAGAATTGACACACTTGGGCCCCAAACAAACAAACAAACAAACAAACAAGCAGCCTTTGCAATCACGTGCAACACAGCGAGCCCGATACTCCATCAGCGGAGTCCGGCAATCTCGCCACTTTGGGCTTTATTGAAAAGACGCAAGCGAGCGAACGAGCCCCCCCAACACACACACTTTTGACGCGTCTCCCCAGGTACGTTGCATCAGTCGTTCGTTCGTTACGGCCTGCGCCACTAAAGACTCATTAAGGAAAAAGTCCGACTTCACGCTTTGTCTTTGCGCCTTCCTGACTGCCGGCTGGGTCAGCTGCCCTCTGACTGACACACACACACACACACACATGCGCGTGCACACGCACACGCTCGTCGGGAGCAACGCGGCGAGCGGTTTGCGAGCCATTCGATGTTTTTGCCAATTAGGCTGCGCCGTGCGCCTCCATCTGCCCTTTGATGCGGCACGAGCCGATCCCTTGTAATTATGAAACGATTTAGTCCAATTACAGTGCAATTCGGACCAATTATGATGTAATAACTAATGCTCCGCTTGCAATGTGATTGGAGTCACGTCGGTTCTGATCCGATACCAACGCTCATTACAACAGGGCTTGCTCAAATGATTCCACTTGTGTACATTACAAGTCACTTCATTAGCACACAATTCAGCTAAATTAAAATATGATTGCCTCCAATTTCATTATGATTCAATTCAGTTCAATTATTAGAAGAAAAAAAAACAACTCAATTATACTTTGATTCTCGCCAATATGATATAATTCATCTCATTTGCAATGTCGGCTAATCTTATTGTGAAGCAGTCAGTCCTCTTCTACTTTTCCTTTCGGCTTGTCCCGTCATCTTTTTCCGCAAACAGGAAGGGGTTCAGAGCGGATGCCCGGTGCAGTCCCACCTCCATCTCACCGCTGTTCTGCTGCCCTCATACATGTCCTCTACTTGGACATATTTTTGTTTTTTATGTAAATAGCAAATGTGGGCAACCTCCCCGGAAGCACACTCGAGATAGGCCAGCCGTTCTCAACGCGCTCCGTTTTTGTCATTATTCTCGCAATAGAGTAAGACCAACCAAGACCAGAAACTTTTACAACTGGTTTTGGATTCCCATCCCTAGCTACGATATGTCCATCAATGCATCCATTCTGCTTATCCTCATAAGGGTCACGGGCGTGCTGGAGCCTATCCCAGCTGTCAACGAGCAGGAGGCGGGGGACACCCTGAACCGGTTGCCAACCAATCGCGGATCAGTCGCTGTCACGTCCGGGATGTTGGATGTGTGTTCATTTGAGGTCTGCGTGCTGAGGGGAGATGAGAAATACACTATTTGGACGAACGTTATGGGACAACAACACGTTAGTCCCAACTTTGCAGCTACATCGTTAGCGACTACATTTTTATCCACTCATTCAGTGGATTTGGCTGGTTTTCACATTCGGACTAGAATTAGACAGGTATTTAAGTGAGAGTTTTTATCACTGGTTTATCACCAGTTAGTGGGTTGCATTCACTGCTTGTGGGACTCACCGCTTCTACACGTAAGTTAGCGTAACCCTAGTCACAGCGATTCTGTGCCCTTTAGTTTGATCCTATCCTGTTGAGTTTGTTTGCCCCAGAGTCACCGGACCTCGTTGTATGGCTTTTGGATCCCGCCTAGCCCAGAGTTTCTTTGCCTGTGCCTTGTCGGACTGCTACACCATGTATGACCCAGTTTCCGGAATAAACCACATTGAACATTATGCCTATGGCTCAGAGTCCTGCATTTGGGGGTCAGTCACCCCAAATTGATTTATTAAGATAAATGTCCCACTATTTCCATCCATCCATCCATTTTCTTTTGCCGCTTATCCTCACGAGGGTCGTGGTGAGTGCTGGAGCCTGTCCAAGCTGTCAACGGGCAGGAGGCGGAGTACACCCTGAACTGGTTGCCAGCCAATCGCAGAGACAAACAGTCAAACTCACAATCACACCTATGGGCAAGTTAGAGTGTCCAATTAATGTTACATGTTTTTGGGATGTGGGAGGAAACCCGAGTGCCAGGAGAAAACCCACGCAGGCACGGGGAGAACATACAAACTCCACACAAGCGGGGCCGGGATCAAACCCGGGTCCTCAGAACTGTGAGGCCAATGTAATACTCGCTATGATATGTCTGTCTTTTATTTTATTACACAATCTGATTCACTTGAACTACCAGACGAGTCACTCCAATGTGATTCAGGCCAACGGAATCTCCACAGCATCAAACTCGTGAAGAGCGCGAGAATGACTTAACGTTCCTGTGACTGACGTGCCAGCTTTAAAAATTGCGACAGTTATAGATTTAATGAGCCAGATTCACAGTTACATTCAGCTCCGTCCGTGGGTACATAATCTTTGAGGCGCTCAACTTTGTTGATAGAACACTTAGGAAAAACAGGCAGAGCTGGAACAATACAGCTGTGTATAAAGATTAAAAAAAAAAAAAAAAAAATTATACATCACGGGTGTCAAACTTACTTTTTTAACGGGCCACATTGTCGTTACGGTTTCCCTCAGAGGGCCGTCGTTATGACTGTGAAACCATAAAAAACTTTCACCGCTTCATCCTATTTATACATGAAATTTATGAGCATGATCTAGTTTTCAAATCAGAACTCGAGAGTAATGTTTTTTTTTGTTTTTTTTTTTAATGGGTTGATGTTTGGTCACACAAATGCAGCCCAATGGGGCCACAAGCCAGTACTAACTGTAGGCCGGTCCCTAGCACCGATAAATGCAGAGGAAGGGCATCCGGCGTAAAACTGTGCCAAATAAATATCAGCGTTCGTCTAAATCTTAGATGGAAAAAGATGATACGCTGTGGTGACCCCTAACGGGACAAGCCGAAAGGAAAAGAAGACAAATAAGGTAAAGATTTGAACAAGAATCATGCAACATGATTTGCCTTCACGGGCCACATAAAATCACGTGGCGGGCCGAATATGGCCCCCGGGGCCTTGAGTTTGACACCTATTATTCTATATTATGAGATTAAATATTACATTTCAAAAAGCCGAAGCGGCTCATAACAGTGTGTCCCGGAAGAGCTATCCCTTTAAAAAGTCAAAACTTGAATCAAATATTCACCTGGAAAAGTACTGAACCATTTATGAGCATAACTATGACGCAACCCCAGGTGCACGATTTGAAAACTGCACCTCAATCCCGTCGCTCCGGCTTGACTTCCTGTCTCGATATGATTTCAAATCTTTAGGCTCATAAATTGCGTGGAAACGTAACGCCTGGCAACGAAACGTTTCCTTTGCCTCCCTTTTTTCACTTCTTTGGCTCGAACGCACGTTATTGATTCATTTTAGCTTGTTGGGACGCGAAAAGCACTCGTTTAAACGACTTACGTGAACAATTTGCTCACAGGGACGTTTTAGCTCCTGCGCAGCCCGAGGCCTCTCTCAAAGCTCCCGGCGGGGTGGGGGTGAGATGCCCTGGAGCTACGAGCTCGAGAAGGCGTACCACAGGAAGTGGATTCAACTCACAGGAAGCGGAATCGGGCGGCGATCAAAGCAGCGCAGGTGGCGCACTAATCCAAAAAATGAGGGTGAGCGTGTGCGTGCGTGTGTGTTGCTCAGGCCATCGTTAAGTCAGACACTTGGCCTCTGATTTCATCACGTCGCTTATGAATAAGAGTTTAACACACACACGCACATGCACGCACGCGCACGGATACGTACTGTAGCTTACACGCTTCTCTTTCTTCGATATTTCATCACGTGGCATGAAAACACGCAAACCACGTGAAGATAACCTGCTTCGTGTGCGCACGTGTGTACTTTGACCCATCATGAATAAAAACGGGAAAAAATGGCAATAAAAGTACAGTATTCAAAACAATGATTAAGGTACACATAATATTACTTAATTTAAAGAGGAAGTCCACTCATTGAAATTAATGCATGAGATAGTTCATGTTACTGGTACTGTAACTGTAAAATAAAGAATTTCATCAGATATCATTCAAGGTTGTTTATATCGGCAATTTTGAATGTTCCCAGTCGCTGACATTTTGGCGAGTCACATGACCTACGCGCCCAGATGTGACGTGTCATGTGCTCAACCTGAGGCGTTCCCACACAGTTATTGTCAGCGCTGATTTCTCAGATTTATCCTCATTTGCTGAAGAAAAAGAAGTATCGGTTGATCGGGAAAATGGAGGAATACTTCCATACATTCATAATTATCATAATTCATTATGAAGGTTAAACTGAAACACAATAACGGTGAAAAGTTACGTCAGCGGCGCGACAAAAATGAACCACATTGGCACCCAAAAAAAGCTAAACCTAACGTATTCCAATGTTATGTTTCACAATGTACAATTGTAAGGATATCATAGGATGTCAACTTTCACGTGAAATAGTACCCAAAGCAACGTTTTGCCCTGACCGGAAGTTGAAGCCGAATTGCCACGTGAAAGGGGACTGTGTGCAGTGTACTTTTTAATTCTACGTCATTGACGCCACTGATCTTAAAAAAAAAAAAAAAAAGACTGAATGGCTCTTGAACATCAAAACTGAAGTCGCCATCTTGATACTCCCAAAACAACCATGCCAGTTTCGTGGCTGTGAGAAAACATTCCACACGTAAGTTAGAAGGATTTACTTTGACACTGTTAAAGTTTGTTTGTAAAGTTTTTTATTCTTTTCTGATGAGCTTAATTCACCTGAAGAAAGTTTTGTTTACGGTTGTTGCCGTTCACTGTTCACTCTGCTTCAGCTTTATAGGCCGACGTTTTTTTGCGAAAAAGCGATATTTTCACAAACTTCATCAGCGGATAAGCAAGAAAACACATTTGATGAATTTCATAATCCAGAACTCTGCAAATTGAATTTGATTTTCAAATGCGAGGAAGCAACAACTTTAAATATTTTGTCTGGAATAGGACGTCGCAGAGACACCAAATGAAAAATGCGTTGAGCATATATTTTCCCATTGCGAGTCCTTTTTTCCAAAAATATATCTAACAGATTGACTTAAAATTTAATGTTTTTATGACACAAAAAAATTCTCATTTTTTTTGCCATGTTATGATGATAGTGCTTCACGGCGTATTTTGGGAAAAGTTATCGTGTCACCCAAATCGTGCCCTTGGTAATATGCAAGGTTTCTTGCTAGTCACAGTGTAATCTGTCTTTCCTTTGCACTTAGCCTTTTTTGTCTTAGTAAAAATCCTTCATATTCCCAGAACTGAAAAAATGTCAAGCTCACACGACCAGTTTTAATTCTACATGCCAAACTTTGAGAAAAAAAACCCGCCATAATCCCACCTGTCAACCATGTCCTCCGCATGTTTAGGGAGTACCAAGATGGCTGCCGAAGGCTTCAACCAATCGACATACCGCTCGATGTGTATGCGCTATCCAGTGGGTTTTTTTTTAATTATTATTTGTTTTCGCTCAGTGATTGACCCGCACCCACGCACCCTGTCGAGACAGGAAGGAAGCCTTACAGCCCGGTGATCTCATTGCAGTGCAGCAGCACATTATTAGTGTACTTCCTTTGCCCACTTGTGCACGTCCTGTCCTCAGTAAAGAGTCATCCTTTTCTCCCAAATAAGGGAACTGCTCATAATTTTGCTTACTATTTGTGTCAAAAAAAAAAAAAAGAAAAAGTCTGGATGATAAGTCTTTTATGTTGCAGCATGGCGGTGGTTGTTCTTCCACACCAAATCCGACCGAGCACACCTTAATGGCCTCACTTTTTTGATCTTGCAAAATACTGTGAATGTGACTTTGCATTATATGGCATACTCGTGGACTGTAATAACCATGCTAGTAATGTTTTGATTAGAGAGAATCCAACAAATACATCATCAAAAAGACTGGATTCTACCGTCTGATTTTGTGCGAGTTTACTATTTCCTTTTTGTTTCACTTTTCTGTAAAACAGTTTTGTAGTGCATTTTCAGTTCATCCTGAGTAGTGCACTGCAGTCTGTATAAATACTGTATCAATAAGTTTGGTATTATTTAAATCTGCGACGGATCTATAAGCGAGCGATCACCAAGGAAGTAGGGGAAAGGTCGTCCTGGAAGCTGATGTAAGATGTTTTTGTTCCCGAATCTTCTTGTATTACACGTTATGTATATGAAGGTGTGACGTGTCTGCCGCCTGACGACGGATCCACTCGGTATTGCAGCATCGAAGCCCCGCCCCCGCCTAATGACGTCACCGCGCGAAGAGTCGACCCGAACAAAGGCGAAGTCGCTCGGGCCACTCGCGAGCTGACTTCTCGGTCCGCCCCGTCCGGAGAGGGGAAAACAAACAAACAAAAAAAAAGTTCGACTGGACCCACACCGGACTCATCTGTTTGGCTACAAAAGCCAGAACGGGAGACGACTGAAAAGCGCCGCCGCTTTCGGATCTAAAACGAACTCTTTCTGTCGTCGGTTTTCAACGCGCGCGTGCCGCTGCCGGTTTGCGCAACCGCCGTGCAGGCGTCACACCCCGGCGAAGCCACCTTCAGCTTTCCCCGGGAGCGCAGCCGCTGCTATGGCCGCGACGACTCGTCCTTAACCGGGCTTTGTCGGGAGTCGAGCTCTGACTGGATCTTTTTGATCTGGAGGTGCCGTCCAGTGCAAGGTTAGACTTTTTGTTTTTATTTAAAAAAAAAAAGAGATAACTTGAATTCTAAAGGCTGTTTTTGATAAGAAGTTGGATAGAAAGTAGAAATTTCACCAAGGTTTTTCAAAATGTGGTTTGTGGACCACTCGTGGTAAAATATCACCCCCTAAAAGGGAATGTTTCCTCCTTTATGCAAAGACAAATAAATTCATCTCAAGTTAACAAGCGGCAATGTGCTGGTCCAGAGGTTCTGCGGTTCGGGTTTCGGGTTTGGATCTTTTCACATTCGCAAAAACATGCATGTTCGCTCAATTCAGCGCTCTAAATCGACTTTAAATGGTGAAAAGCAGAAACAATATTTTATTTTTTCTCCCATGTTTTTTGTTTTTGTATTCGAGTCGAGTGCTGGTTTTCGTGAAAAGTTGTTGTAAAAGATCACACAAAAGCTAAATACTAAATCTATCGGCTTCTATTATGTTTACAATCAATTCATGCTATATTTTACAATGTAATGCTAAAAATGAGCACTTCATCCTTTGTTAAAAGTCGGACCAAAAATATGTCAGCAACACATCGAAGTATTTGTGTCACAAAGCGTCTCGTCACTTACGCAATTCGCCAAATACTTGAATGAATATCGTGTCGCCGCTTTTAATCGATTCAATAAACAAAACAATGACTCAACGCCCAAGATGTTTGCCAACATAAGTGTACCCTTAATCAAACCTAAAAGATTTTCAAATGTTTTATAATCTTAAATCAATCTATAAAGATGTTTAATTTGTGTCATCTTGAGCAAGACCGGAGACTTTTCATCGTCTTCCTCGTATGTGGAAAGACTGACGCGGGGATCATGACTAACCGCAACTTTATCGAACTATTATTCAACTAACCTTTCAATGTGATTCAATGACGGGCTGTCTTGAACAGTCATAGGCGTTTTTTACCTTTTTTTTTTTTTTTAAACAGCCATGTACGTTTAATACAACAACTTTCTATCGGCTTGTCCCGTTCAATGCTAAAAAAGTTTTTGATCGGCACATTTTTTTCAAACAGAACTCGAAAATTTTCACCCGACGCGCACTCGAAATCAATCCCAGAAAGTTTTCATTTTACGCGTTGACTCGCAATCCAACATCGACAGTATTTCACTCGCTTTTAATCTTAATCGACGCTCGAAACTCGACTTGCACGGACTCTGAAGCAACCGTGGAAAATTTTCGGAGTCACTGGTGGCGTTCCGGTACAAACGCCTGGCTTTGGTGCGGTTAGCGTGGGATCGATTCCCGCTTAGTGACGGTGTCGATATCTGCCCTGCGGCCGACTTGCGACCACTTCAGGGTGTAGTCCGCCTTTCGCCCGAAGCTAGCTGGGATAGGCTCTAGATTTCCTGCAACCGTTGTGAGGATAAGCGGCTCGGTCCACCCTAGAAAGTGAGTGATCCACACTCTTTAGCTTACGCTAGAAACTTTTTTTTTTCCCCAAGTCGTCCACTTCATCATACCTGGCCGTTTTGAATCCCCCCCCCAGAGAGTTTTCAACTGGGGTGAAGAAAAACTGAACGAGCCCTCGAAATTTTCCCGCTGATGCGTCCTCTTGATCAATCTGATAAAGTTCGAATCAACCCTGAAAGTTTTTTTTTTTAAAACGCATAATCAAAGTCTTGAAAGTTATGAATTATCTGAGCGATGACAGCGATGAGGATTATGACGTTAACTTTCAGTCGCGTGACAATTAGCTTGCGCGTCATTGTGAAACTGAAAGTCCAACAAGGCCAACTTTTCCTGTGTGCGCGATTGCGAACGTGCGTGTCCCAGGATGTTGTTTCCATGGTGACTCAGCTTGTTTTAACCGGAGCATCGTTGGTCAACTGCATCTGTTTAAAAAGAAGGAAAACTATAAATCAGCCGTTTTCGGGGAATACGAGTGCTCGCCTGGTATGCGTGTGTGTGTGTGTGTGTGTGTGTGGTCGCGCGCGCACGTGCGGCGTGTGCGGTCGCCGCTATTTAAAACGGTTAAAACTATAAAGCGTTGTGCTCTGATGCAACGATCTGAAAGCGTCTGTCAGCTTACAGGAAGTTGCATCATGGAGCCTATAGACACGTTAACGCGTGAGGGGCGCAGTTGGAGTTGATACCCGGCTACGGGCCCTCCCCACTTTTTACCGTCGCGATATTGGTGGGCCGAAGGGGGGAACGTACATGGAAGCGACTGCAGCCACACTTAACCTCCGCGTAAACCTCTGCGATAGTACACGGAAGCGCGTTACGGCCACACGTTAACCTACATAAACCTCTGTGTGACCGACTTTTTTGAAATACACACTGGCCTCATTTGTGAACAAAGCTTATTAAAAAAAAAACATCTGTCGGGAGAGGTTTACCGTAGTTTAACGTGTGGCCGCAACACGCATCCGTGTACCTCCTGTTGTTTTTTTGGTTTTTAAATGCATTGTTCTCAAAATGAGACAACTTGGCATTCTTAATACTTTTTGGTAATTTGAGATTGAGAAGAATAATTCCTACCTAAAATGAAGTGACAGCGACACAGGCGTGCGTGTATTTTGGTTGGGCACCGTCCATCTATTTTAATTGCCGAAATTATGCCGATGTCACAACCCATTTCTCTGCTCCAATCACAGATGAGCGTGGGCGTGGTCGAGCGCCGTTTCAAGAGATTACTGGACGACCCCCAGGATGAGTCGCCCAAATGCAAAAGACTCTGTCCGGACCTTCCGCCGCCTCTCCCCCCTCCTCCCGACACGAGCCCGCCGCTTCACCTCGGTCCGGCTAAAAGCCCCTCCCCTCAGTCCAACCAGAGCCAATCAAAAGTCAGGGTTGGGCCTTACTTCCTGTTTGAGCGCTGCGATGGCGAGGACACGTACAGAGCCGTGCACGCCGCCACACAGCAGCAGTACACGTGTCAGGTAACGTTCGCAGTACTCAGCCACGATGTAGCGCGGGTGTCAATGTTGAGGCCTCGGGGCCAGATCCGGCCCGCCGCATGATTTTACGTGGCCCGCGAAGGCAAATCACATGTATCGAACTTCCACTTGTTAAAATCTGTTAGGCTCCCGACAATGCTCTCCCCTCACCTAACCCACCCGGTTGCCACGGTTACAGGTCCTGCCCCTGTCCAGCTACCAGGAGAAGCTAGCGGTCTACGCCCGCCTGGGTCGCCACGGGAACATCTGCGGCCTCCTGGACACGGTGATCCGGCGGGACGGCGCCTACCTGTTCCTGCCCGCCCACCACGGCGACATGCACGCGTACGTGCGCAGCAGCAAGCGCCTGGGCGAGGAGGAGGCGGGGCTCGTGTTCTCGCAGATGCTGGAGGCCGTGGCGCACTGCCACCGCAGCGGCGTTGTGCTGAGGGACGTCAAGCTGCGCCGCTTCGTCTTCACCGACAGATTCAGGTGAGTCCAAACGCGGCCTCGCGGACTTCTTTTTTTTTTGGTGCGACTGCCATTTGAACTCCATTGCTGACCAAAACAGGAGCACCTAAAAAGAACAACGCGTGGGGTAAATGTTCAATACGGCAACAGGAACTTTTAAAATTTTTTAAAGATGACCATCATCGTGAAAATGCTCGTCCGCTGCACCTTTGACCCATATGAACTCTGTTGCTAACTAAAACAACTGAACAATTTTGTGTTTTTGCAAACTTACGCTGAAAATGTCAACAAACAAACCAAAAAAAAAAAAAAAAGCATTACAATACAAATACATACCAAGCCGACTATTAACTATAAATTTGAAACTTCCAATTTTGTTTTTGCTTTTCTAACCCACAATGTTTTTCTTTGTGTAAAACTGAATTATTGCTTGGAGAATATCTTTCGCAACGCATGTTGAAAGATGAATGATGCTCCCAAACAGTTTTAGGGTTAATGTTATGTTGCCTTCTATATTTAAAGGTCAAGTGTCATCCCTATAAACATTCTAAAATAGATATTGTAATGAAAAAACATGATTCACTTCAATGTCTGTACAAAAAAAAATAAATATGAGCGGAGAGCGCGTCATCCATGCGCAAAGTTGTGGGTTTGTCATTCAACATCCGAGTGGTCGCCGTACTGGCTGCATCTTCTGTCCGTGATGTCACCACGGACATTCGCCATTGAAAACAGGCGGTGGGAGATGAACACGCCCCTTCTGACACGGAACCTCTTTTCGAAGAGGAGAACATCTCACAACCGAGTGAAGTTACCGGGGAAATATTACCTTATTGTTTCGAGCCATATGTAGATGATATGCGGCTCACGGCCAAACCACCACTCCGCCCGATCCGCCTTTGCGCGGCAGTGATAAACGCTCACTTCTGCGGTGGAGATGAGCCACCTCGGCCGACAAGGATGCGGACATTGACACATTTAGCACCCCTGCTTTATGGATTACGGGTTTTAGTATCTGTATACGCACTTGTCATTTGGAACAAACGAAGCTCTTGTCCTTTGCACCTGTGCATTCCATTTTTCACGACAAACCGGGTCTCTTGCAAACTTATGAAGGGTAAATCCATCATCCCGAGCGTTCGAGCAATGTCCGGCAATGCAACGAGCCGGCATTTAGGCTAACACGAAGGAACAACGAGCTACCTTCCCGCAGGAAAAACTAATAGAAACAAACGAGTCCGCTTGAGTACGCTAACGCCCTGTACGTCACTTCCTGCTTCTTGTCGAAAACAAATCCCTCGAGAGGATTTTCATGGCGGGATATATGTCAAAATCATGATTTGTGGTGAAAAAAACGATGGGTCCATTCTGACTGCCTTTTTTCCCCCCGATCAATAACAAACAAAAAAATCATGCATTTCATGACAGTGGCACTTTAAGTATATTGTACCGTATAATTCGACCAACAAATGAAACCCGAAAGCGACATTTTCTTCCTTCTCCCGCAGGACCCGCGTGGCCCTCCTCGGCCTCACCGACTGCGTCCTCCTTCAGCGCGGCGACTCCGACTCCATGACGGACCGCCACGGCTGCCCCGCCTACGTGGGCCCCGAGCTCCTGGCCAGCGGCAAGGCGTCGTACTCCGGCTGCGCCGCCGACGTGTGGAGCCTGGGCGTGTCCCTGTACACCATGCTCGTCGGACGCTACCCCTTCCAGGACACCCGGCCCGCCGCCCTCTTCGCCAAGATCCGCCACGGGGTCTTCAGCCTCCCCCCCTGGCTGTCTCCGCTGGCAAAGTGCTTGATCGGATGCATGCTCCGAAAGTCGCCCGCCGAACGCCTGCGGGCTCCCGAGCTGCTGGCGCATCCGTGGCTGAGCGACTGCCGCGCGGCGCCGGCGCTGCCGCACGCGGCCCGGGGGCGCGGCGCGGGCCGAGCCCCGGAGTCGAGACACGAGGACGACGACGGGGGCGACCAGGTGGTGCCCACGTGTGCCGAAAAACATTAAAAAATGATATATAAACGATCATAAACTTAACACGACTCCGGAGTCCTGGATTCCCTGAGCCTCAAGTGCCTTCAACTCCCCGCAGCTCTGTTTGAGATACCAAATACTAATTTTTTGGGTGAAAAATGAAGTACAGCGAACCCCGATATGTTCACCAGGGACAGGGACCGAGCCCTTGTGCGAATAGTGAAAATCATGCCCCACCTCCCAAAAAAGATATTTGCCTACAAATCCCAGAAGATGGCAACAAAGCACCGTTTATTAAATTGAAACTCCTCTTCTTACGCTAACATAGTTTCCTGACTTAACTGCAGACAAGTCGAGCAAAAAAGATAGTTCCTCGACACCACGATGCCACAGGGATGGTGGCTCTGCACTATGACATCAGGAAGCCACAAGATGGCAGCAAATAATTATTTTCACAAAATTGAAAGTCCTCAATTCACTTCAACATCGTGGCCACACAAAATACAAATTTTATTCGCGGTGAAATCTTGATGAGCAGGTTACCCACTACATAGTTCACTATGTATTTAGTGATTAGCGTAGTGACATTATTAAAAAAAAAATTTTAAACAAAATAATTAGTAAATAAATTCTGAACACGTGTTTTGTTTTTTTTTTGGGGAGGGGGGTGTGAAATGCCCAAAAATGCTGCAGCATTAAAAAGCTGTCTTATCGAAATTCCGTGCTTTGGCCCTCCTTTTGTGACATCTTGTTGCCAGGGAACTATGAATCGAGTTATTAAATCATTTAATTGAACTGGAGGAGCTTCTGCAGGACAGGTCAAAGGCCATCCTAATAAAAAAAAAAAACTGTGCTTTGCCGCCATCTTGTGTCCACTACAAGACGAAACCTTTTTAGGGCGAGGTGTCAATTAATCGCAAAGCGCTCTCTCGATTTTTCGTATTCAAAATTTGCGCCACAGCTAAATACATATTTTTCCAAAGCACACAACCTCATTTTCCGACATAGTTCTCCCCCCACCCACCTCCACTCGACTCTTGACGCGTGGTCGTAGTGTGTCCATGTTTACGCCACATACTCCCGGTCTACCTCGGTTCTTGACATTTCGTTTTTGTTTCTCCTTGCTTGTCCCCAAACTTGATCACGTTTATGTCAACATGTAAAATGTTTTAATTTTCCCACCACAAGGTTGACGTGGAAGCAGACGATAATTATTCGAGGCCTCCTGGTTAAAAAAAAAAAAAAAAAAAGAAGCCAACTAAGAGCTGCATACTGAATAAAAAATATTTCACAAAATGTTCTGTTTGCATTGTGTTGTACTGTATACACGTGATGATTTTTCATAAAAACATAAACTATGAACTGTGAGACAAATGATACAAAAAATGAGATTCCAGGCTGGGCCGACGGACTCGATGAAAACAAAAAGCAGTTCGTTTTGCTAACGAACTCGCTCGTCAGACTCCACGTCATTCCCTATTTCTTCATCAGATGAGCATAAATCCTTTTCTTAGCTGCTTATCCTCATAAAGGGTCGCTGGGGAGTGTGTGTGTGTGTCACAATCACACCTAGGGGCAATTTAGAGTGCCCAATTAATCTATCCATCCATTTTCTTAGCCACTTATCCTCACAAGGGTCGTGGTGAGTGCGTGTGCCGAGCACAGCTGTCAACGGGCAGGAGGCGGGGTACACCCTAAACTGGTTGCCAGCCAATCGCACGGCACATAGAGACAAACAGCCGCACTCACAATCACACCTAGGGGCAATTTAGTGTCCAATTAAGCCATCCATCCATTTTCTTACCCGCTTATCCTCACGAGGGTCGCGGGTACTCCACAATGCATGCAAACTCTACACAGGCAGGTCCGGGATCGAACCCAGTACCTCAGAACTGTGAGGCCATCACTTTTCAGCTGAAACACAGTGCTGCCGGGTAATATATAACATATACTATCCATCCATCCATTTTCTTTGCCACTTATCCTTACAAGGGTCGTGGGGAGTGCTGGAGCCTATCCCAGCTGTCAACGGGCAGGAGGCGGGGTACAACCTGAACTGGTTGCCAGCCAATCGCAGGGGATATAGAGACAAATCCATAAATCCGAGTAATCAGCGCCGGCCATAATGGTGTCCCATGTAACCGAGCCTTTGGCGCAGCACGTAATAGGTCGCATCCGCCCACTTCGGTCATGTGACTCGCCAAAAAAGCTGCACCCCAGAAAATTCGTAATCGTCGATAAAAAAAAAACCTTCTCAAAATACCATTAAACGAGAGAGGATTAACAAACAAACCATTATCGTGATCATTTATTTTCATAAATGAAATCATTCAAAATACAAAAACTAATCCTGTTATTGGATGCAACCTGAGCATTTTTATTTCCAAAACGGGTATCAAACTGGCCGCCCTTTATATTCATCAGTAGCAAAGAAATTTGGTGACCCCTGATGTATATAGTTATGATTATTACCAAAGCGAGAATCGTATATTTAAACTTTTATCATCCAAAATTTAACACCCCCCCCCAAAAAAAATACAAACCACTATAATTCATCAGTTCCAACTTATGATAACATGACCAAATCACAACAGCTTTCAATTTAAAAAAAAAAACATCATCCTCACCCGAAATGTTTCATATTTATCGACAAACCTCCAAATTCTTTGCTCGTCAAAGTTGTGTTGGGTAGTCCGAGCTAGCCGTGGCTAGCAGTTAGCAGCTAGCAAGTAGTTGCTGCTGTCGAAGAAGTGATGCGAATGAAATCTTTTCCGGCTTCAAACAAGCCAGCCGCCCTGTCCTCACAATGTCTACTTTTCCTTTTCCTGTAAAAAATTCCGCTTTGAAAATGATTTTTAAATTATTTCCAATATTCATTCTGAAAAATGTAAACTTCAAAACAGAATAAATCCTGTTGAGCGCAGGAAAACCAACCAATCAGATGAGCCGAAATTTAACCAATCAGGTCATGGGAAATGCTGCAGAAATGGAGACTCTCCAATAAGGTCAAAACTCGAATTGCGAGCTTGACCTGCAAACTATTGGAACAATTATTACATAAAATGTCTTTTATCACATGATGTCAGCAGACCACAAACGAAGTTTAAAGTATTTGATTTTTAGGCTGCATTCACATTTACACAATTATACAAGATATTTGTATAAATAAATGTTGACCAGATATTTGATACTGTACATTGAACATTTTTATGGTAAATATTTGCTGGGGAATAAAATATATTTTAAAATAATACATAGATTCTACGCATGAAATGTGTTCACACAACGATGAAAAGATATAGCAATACTAAAAGAAATCAAAGACTATATCAGGATCAGATCATATGCAATGCAAAAGTCTAAATGATCTCCATGAAAAAAAAAGTTTCCAGCTTGCTCTCTTTCAATTTTCCATCTTTTTTTTGTCTCTCACTCGAAATGTGACCTCGTGCATGTTTCTGTATTTTATATTTGCTGTTTAAAGTTGTTTTCCCCAGCGTATGAATGTTTACACCGTTCAGGAAAACAGTAGTCCTGATGCATTTTGTTTATGTAAACAATTTTATTTGATCACAATATGTATTTCTGTGGTCTAATTATTTGTAAAGTATATTGTGTGAAACACCCAAGCGTCTTCACGTAGTCTAGAAAACGGTGGTGGTCCGTTGCTTTAAATATTTTCTGCTGTAGAGGATTTTGGGTAATATATATCCACCCATCCATTTTCTTAGCCGCTTATCCTCACAAGGGTCGTGGTAGTGTTGGAGCCAACCCCAGCTGTCATTGGGCAGGAGGCGGGGTACACCCTAAACTGGTCGCCAGCCAATCGCAGGGCACATAGAGACAAACAAACACAATCGCACCTACGGGCAATTTAGAGTGCCCAATTAATCCATTCATTTTCTTAGCCGCTTATCCGCACGAGGGTTGCGGGGAGTCTTGGAGCTTATCCCAGTTGTCAACGGGCAGGAGGCGGGGTACAACCTGAACTGGTTGCCAGCCAATCGCAGGGGACATAGAGACAAACAATCACACCTAGGGACAATTTAGGGTGTCCAATTAATGTTGCATGTTTTGGCGATGTGGGAGGAAATTGGAGTGCCCGGAGAAAACCCACGCAGGCGGGTCCTGGGACTTCAGAACTGTGAGGCCAATGCCTTCCAGCTGACCCACAGTGCCGACGGGTAATATATAACATACACTATTCATCCATCCATCTTCGCATTGTCGCTTATCCTCACAAGGGTCGTGAGGAGTGCTGGAGCCTATCGCAGCTGTCAATGGGCAGGAAGCCTGAACTGGTCGCCAGCCAATCACAAGGCACATGGAGACAGACAAGAGCTGCACTCACAACCACACCTACGGTCAATTTAGAGTGTCCAATTAATGTCGTGTGTTTTTTGGGATGTGGGAGGAAAGCGGAGTGTCCGGAGAAAACCCACGCAGCCACGGGGAGGACATGCAAACTCCACACGGGCGGGGCCGGGATCGAACCCGGGACCTCAGAACTGTGAGTCCATTGCTTTCCAGCTGATCCACAGTGCCCGTCGTGTAATACTGTATGTGTGCACTAAATGTGGCTTAAACATTGCACTGAGGTTCCAGAGTCCATTCGTCCATTTTCTGAGCAGCTCATCCTCATAAGGGTCACAGGATTGGCGGAGCCCGACCTAGCTAACTTGGCCCCCCCCTCCCCCACCAAAAAAAAAAAAAAAAACATTACACTGACTGACTGGTCGCCAAGCACACATATAGACGCCGTCCGTCACTGAGTGGGAACTGAACACACGCGACCGACACAAAAGTCGGGCACGTGTAGTTATTATTACAATTTTTTTTTTTGTTACAAGCAATGGAAAATATTTACAACATGTCCCCAAAAATCTGATGAAGACTCCAGATTCATACTTCAAAGAAATACAAAGGTTCCGGGTGAATTTAGCGGTGTGGATGAAAATACGGGACGGATGGAGGGCTACTTGTCAAATGTCGCAGCGTCCTCAGTCGTGGACTTTGTCCTCGACGCAAATGGACGCACACTGGAAGATGTCCCTGGCGCAAATGTACGGAATTGCAGTGTTGCAGTCGCGAACGGCCCACACGTACTCTGTCGTAAAACACACACACGCGAAAAACGCTGAAAACAGCCGGACATTTGAAGTCCAATGGAACTAAATGTCGCCAACGAACGATACCGATGTCGTTTTCCTCAATCGCCACACAGCCCTCTTCGAGAAATCCTTCAAAGTTGACGGTAAACTCCGTATTTGAGGCGTCGGTCCACATCGTGACGCCCTGAAAGACAAATGTTGACAACAAATTGGGCGTTAGACGTCGCGGCGCTCGCAGAACAAAAGAGACGAGAGCCGCGGAATCTTTGTTACTTTGTTACACTTTGCATAATAATAATAATCATTTAAAAAAAAAAAACATTTTTCGGGAATAAAAAGGTGAAAAAGATGTTAATATTGTTTTGACCATTTTGAACGATACGTTCCGGTGCTTCGTGTCAGCGTCTCACCTCCGCATCAGTGAAGAGTCCAATCCAGGTGTCTCCTCCTTGAGGAAGGAACTCGATGAGCTCTTTAACCACAGCATTCTCCAGATTGGAATGGATGGATACTAGCGAGCCACCGAGAAGGTTGCAAGAGTTCTACTTGGACAAGAAAATAAATCAAATAAAAGGTCAACAATTGTTGCTCGTTTCAAAGGTCATTTGACTTGGTTACCGACACTGATGGCAGTCAACAGAGAATATAAACTTCCCCTGAAAAATAATCAGGCAAATCCGCCAATGCCGAATCTTGTACTGTAATTTCCGGCCCACAGAGCGCGCCTGATTATAAACCTCACCCGGTACATTTGTAAAGGAAATACCATTTGGTACGTACATAAGACGCAAGTGCCCACATTGAAACACGTGATGTTTCCAAAGAAAGATGGTACACGGAAAGATTTTTCAAAGTTTTAATACCTTAGCTTAGCCTAAGATACGAACACGGCTATTAAAAAAAAAAAAAAAAAAAAAAGCCACGGCAGCTACACAGTAGCAACACGGTAGCACAGGACTAACAGGGCCGGATAAAAAAAAATACCTAAATCACTGAGACGCGGCTAATGCCAGCGTGGTGGTAATGCAAGTGTGGCGCTAACGGGCAGTTAAAAAAAACAAAAAAAAAAAACACACCGGTAAAAATCACTGAGACACGGCAGTAACACAGCAGCAACACGCTAGCGCGGCACTAAGGCCAGTGCGGTGCTAACAGGGCCGGTTTAAAAAAAAAAAAAAAAAAACGCCGGTAAAAATCACTGAGACACGGCAGTAACACAGCAGCCACACGCTAGTGTGGCACTAATGCCAGCACGGTGCTAACAGGGCCCGTTAAAAAAAAAAAAAAAAACACCGGTAAAAATCAATGAGACACGGCAGTAACACAGCAGCAACACGCTAGCGCGGCGCTAACGCAAGCGTGGTGCTAACAGGGCTGGTAAAAAAAAAAAAAACGGTAAAAATCACTGAGACACGCTAGCACAGCGGTAACAGGGCCGGTTACGAAGAAAAAAAAAACATACCGGTAAAATTCACTTCCTCGGCACATATATTCCACCGGTCTCACTCTTACTTTTTCCGCTCAAGTGCCCCCTTGCGGCCGTTAGAAAAAAAAATGCACAAATTAGCTGGATCACCGCATAAGCCGCAGGGTTGAAAGCGGGTGAAAAATATCGCATCTTATAGGCCGGAAATGACGGTATATGTGGGTGTCAACATAGTATGTCTACTTTTAAAAGAGCACAATTAAAAACAGTTCATGATAAGTCATTTTTGTTTTTTCCAGATCTCATAAATCTTGACCTACAGACTCTCGTTACAAGACACGGGCATGTCTTCAATGCCATAGAGGGGGGCCAAGGTGGGCTGCGACTTTCCAGGACCCTGAAGTGACCAAGGTCACATCCTGGTTCCATCTCGTTGCCTATTCAGTCGCACGTCAACATCCGCTGGACGGCGTCCGATCACTTGTCAGAGTCCACTACTAGGTCTTCATTTTAAGTTTTACATCTCATTGTACCAATTTGTTGCTAGCTTACTCTTGTGCTAACTTGTCGTGGTCGTGCTTGCACAATCATATTAGGGACATCCATCCAGGCATTTTCTTAACCGCTTATCCCCACAAAGGTTGCGGGTGTGCTGGAGCCTATACCAGCTGTCAACGGGCAGGAGACAGGATACACACCATGAACTGGTCGCCAGCCAATCGCAGGGCACATCGAGACAAACAGTCGCACTCACAATCACACCTAGGGGCAATTTAGGGTGTCCAATTAATGTTGCATGTTTTTGGGATGTGGGAGGAAACCAGAACGCCCGGAGAAAACCCACACAGGCATGGGGAGAACATGCAAACTCCACACAGGCGGGTGTGGGTTTGAACGCGGGACCTCAGAACTGTGAGGCAAAGACTTTCCAGCTGAATCATCGTGCCGCCTATTTAAGATACTTGTAAAAACATGTTTGTAAATCATATGAAAATATTTGGTGAGTGATGAAATAAATTTAATTTGATGAAAATTTTCCCAATTTCACTTCTACCTCTCAAACAGTCAACCATGGCGTACCGCAAGGCTCTATGCTTATCCCCTTCCTGCTCACAGTCTACACTCCAGTCCAGTTTTCATTGGTATGATACTATGATGCTACGATACGCAGATGGTAACGCCTTAGGCTACTTGTCAGTGAGCTATGACGAAGGAAGTTTCGGTGAGAAGCTCGTACCGTTGTGACGCTTTGAACAGGAATGAGGAAATCGGAAAAAGGAAATTTCAGGAATTGAGGAAACACTGAAGGCGGTAACGTGGGAGGGAAAAAAAAAGGCAAAAAGTGAAGCAGTGTGAATACTTTCTGGATGCACTGTCAAGTTGAGAAATTCACTGATGCCAATAATTACAGTACATCCCCTTATTAATACAGTAACCGAAAGAAAAATATTTTGGGTGGTTAGCAATTAGAGGACCTGCGACGTGATCGCATTTGGTGATTTGTTTGTTTCGCGCTGCATTGCGGTGTACGTCCCGACTTTTGGGAAACCCTTCATACCTCTGCTTCGTCAAACGTCAGGAACTCATTTTTGGAGATGTAACAGCGATTGTTCAACAGAGTCCAGTCCACGGGGCATCGATCACCTGCGACAAAACAAGTCGACGTGTCTTTATTTTCACCCGTGACCAGTCACCGACGCACCTTGTGACTAGCCAGTACCGATAAGTCTTATTTCCGGTTCATTTGTCCGCAATCATCCATCCGTCCATTTTCTTTGCCGCTTATCCTCACAAAGGTCGCAGGGAGCGCCGGACCTTATCCCAGCTGTCAACTGGGCAGGAGGCGGGGTACACCCTGAACTGGTCGCCAGGGCACAATTGAGACAAACAGCCGCACTCACAATCACACCTCGGGGCAATTGAGAGTGTATGCAATTAATGTTGCATGTTTTTGGGGATGTGGGAGGAAACCGGAGTGAACCGGAGAAAACCCACGCAGGCACGGGGAGAACATGCAAACGCCACACAGGCGGGGCCTGGATCGAACCCGGGTCCTTAGAACTGTGAGGCCAACGCTTTACCAGCTAATCCACCCGTTTGCAATTAGTTCTGCGGAATTCATCCTCAGCGGTGCCCCAAAAAAAAAAAAAAAAAAAAAAAAAAAACCTCACCCTGTTGTGTTTTTGTGCTCTGAAACCGCTCAAGATGCAGCCAAAACAAGAAGTAATGGTGCTACCCCTTTTTCGTTGACCAGGGCATGCCCCAAGGCTCAGTGTTTGGTCACCTTTTGTTTTTCTGTTTTTTTATTTACCGATTATCTTTGCTTGTGATCAAAATTCTCCCACTGAAACAAGTTATACTTGAAAACGTGGAGTTTTGTTTGCATGCATCTAAAAAATAAAATGAAACAAAAAGGCGGCCAATTTTGTGATTTTAGCTTCACAAAATCACCCCCCCCCGAGTGATCTTGACCAACAGCAATAAAATGGAAGCCTTGCGTAGCTCCAAAAAATGCTCAAAATTCATAAAGAAATTGTTTTCTTTTCTTTTTTTTTTTACTTTTTCCAATAGCTACCAAATTTAAATCTTATATTTTAGATGCATGGGCCAAGATACAGTATAAAAAATTTTTTTTTTTTTTTGTCATGCCTCGAGGATGAATTTGACCAACTTTCCGTGGGATTCTAATTCCTGCTGTTGCAAGTAAAACTCGGTACGTACTTTGCGTCGTGAATTCGGCCGCAGCCCACTGCGATGGAGAAGAAAACGATGTCAGTAACGATCCGACAGCATCATATCGATATCATAATCTTTCGAGCCATGACAAATGCATATATTTTTTTTTTTAAAAAACTATTTTTTTTTCATTCTTTGTTTACAACGAACAGGCATTTTGATTCTGACTCACCCGACTGGCGATGCCGCAAAGGAGGAGCAGCGAGGCGACAGCATCTGTTGAGTGATGGGCAAATTCATACGCTGGTCTGTGGTCTACGTTGAGAAATTAAAAAAAAAAAAAAAAAATAGAGGTCTTACCTTGGTGTTGGAGATCGTCAGCGCCGAAGACAAGGACGAGGACGAGTCTTCTTTTTATACGCTGGGCACGATGAAAAGTGACTTGTCGGGCCACTTCCGCCACAAAGAAACAAAAGATGTCCAATGAATCAATGTAATGCAGTTTGACAATTTGATAGGCATTTAGAGGCACTTCCTGCTTTCGAAAAAAAAAAAAACAAAAACAAAATAAAATCACTGTAAAAGCATCTCTTTGTCTGATTAGGAAAAAATATGATTTATTACAGCAATATCCCACATATTCAATGTGTGGGTGTCAATTACTCTTTTTTTTTTTTTTGGGTGGTGGGGATGTGCAAATCAGGACTCGGGCTCTCACCCTCAAGGGAAGTTATTGAATTCTATCATCCATCCATCCATTATCCACCGCTTTTCCGGGTCGGGTCGCGGGGGAAGTAAGCTTCAAGCAGGGATACCCAGACTTCCCTTTCCCCAGCCACTTTTTTCCAGCTCTTCCGGAGGGATCCCGAGGCGTTCCAGGGCTAACCGAGAGACAGTCTCTCCGGCGTGTCCTGGGTCATCCTCAGGGTATTTTGCTCAGAACACCTCACCAGGGAGGCGACCAGGAGGCATCCAGATCAGATTCCCCAGCCACCTCATACGGCTCCTCTCAATGCGGAGGAGCAGCGCCTCGACACCGAGCCCCTCCCTGATGACCGAGCTTCTCACCCAACCTCTAAGGGAGACCCCGGACACCCTGCGGAGGAAATTCATTTCGGCCGATTTTATCAGGGGTCTTGTTCTTTCGGTCACGACCCACAGCTCGTGCCCATAAGTGAGGGTAGGAATGTAGATCGACTGGAAAATTCAGAGCTTCGCCTTTCGACTTCGTTCCCTGTTCACCACAACGGACCGATACAAAGTCCGCATCAGTGCAAGACGCTGCACCGATCCGTCTGTCGATCTCCCGCTCCGTTCTTCCCTCACTCGTGAACAAGACCCCAAGATACTTCTCATCCCCGACCTGGAGAGGGCACGCCACCCTTTTCTATCCATTTATTATTTACATTCTATCTACCTATTTCTATCCTATCATGGAGTGACAAAATTATTCCCATATTTCAACCACCCATTTTGTTTTTGTGGAATGCGTTTTTTCTTTCACAAATGTGAGCACCATCTGTTGGACAAATACAACTAATAAATAAAACACCCATTTTTTTTTTTTTATACTGTTTCGATTCAAGACAAGGAAGACATGTCACCGTTTAAAAAAAATTCCCCTCAGCTCAACTACGACGCAGTTTACCCCACGTTTCTGCTCACACTCAATAATTATGTTCTACAACAACAAGACATACCGATTACCTATCAATCACAAAACACGTCAAACCAGTCTAGGAGCAGAACAACCAACATGCGGAAAAGATTTTGTTTCCAAACAAGTGTACCTAATTTTGTGGTCGTCAAAAATCATCGGGGTGGGCTTTCGAGGCGACATGGCGGTCGGGACAAATAGCGATCTAGATTGTAGGTGAGCGGTTCTCAACATACTAGTCATTGACGAGCTATCAAAACTGCCCTCATAAGCTAAGTTAGACAACACAAACCTTCATGCCAGACCCTTAAACAGCCAATCGGCCTTCTCTACACAGGTCCACGTTTATCTACGTTTAGGGTGTTCTGATAGATTCCGACATGACTTCCAACAGATCTGAAATCCATGACTAAAGCTGCCTTTTACCATCTGAAGATGCATGTGTCAAGCAGACCGGGAGAAACTCATCCATGCTTTCATCTCAAATACACTTGACTATTGTAATGGTCTTCTGGCAAGCCCCCCCCCCCCCCAAAAAAAGAGAATTAAACGGCTGCAGCTCAGGTTTTGACCAGAACAATGAGGTCAGCGCATATAACTCCAATTCTTAAGTCTTTACACTGACTTCCAGATTTTAAAGTTCTGCTACCGATGTTGTCCAGGCTGATCCATCCGTCCACGGATGAGGCCGGCGAGTTCAATCGACAACATTTTCACTCTCAAGTTTGATCAAAATTTTGCAAAACAAAACGCACAAAGTGGTTTATTGACTGATTCGTCTTTTAATTGTTGCGCAGATATGAATTTTTGTTGTATTTTTTTTTTCCAGACTTAATCATTAATCAAACGTTTTAACAGCATTTGATGCTGCGGTAATAGTTTTGTCCACTTGTTTATTGAAGAAAATATCCACACGATGAATCCATCCATCCATTTTCTTTGCCACTTATCCTCACGAGGGTCGCGGAGAGTGCCGGAGCCTATCCCAGGTTTCAACGGGCAGGAGGCGGGGTACACCCGGAACTGGTCGCTAGCCAATCGCAGGGCACATACAGACAAACAACAGGTCGCGGTCACAATCACACCTCGGGGCAATTTAGAGTGTCCAATTAATGTTGCACATTTTGGGGATGTGGAAGGAAATCGGAGTGCCCGAAGGAAACCCACGCAGGCACGGGGAGAACATGCAAACTTCACATAGGCGGGGCCGGCATCGAACCTGGGTTCTCAGAACTGTGTGGCCCAAAAAAAATGCCTAAATTAATCCACGGATTTTAATTACATCATAATGTAAAGATGAAAAACATCACAAAAAAAAAAAAAAAAAAAAAAAAAAGGAGACAAATTCAAAAGGATTTCATGGTGTGTTGATAAAATGCAATTGACATTATTGGGTCAAAATATTCAAAAGATGAAGAAATAAAGCATATTTAACAACTACTTGCGTGTGTGTGGTGAATTATTTGAATACATACAATTATATCATCTTTAAAGAGCGTGAAAATTCTTGATTTTAACAATCGTATTGAAAATCCACCTTAATAGTTTAACGGCATCATCGGTACAGGTCAACTGGGCGCCGGGGCCGTGGGAAACGCGGCAGTGCGGCGGCAGCTTGCTCAGTGCCACGATTTGTCTTCTTTGCAAATTGAAACGCACTGGAACACATCTCTGGCGCACACGTAGGGCTGCTTAGTGTCGCAATCCGTAATATACCATCCGCGCCCTGTCGTGAAACACACAAAACAACGCTTACCTAAACATCTCCAACGTGATGGGATATTTGACACACGTATACAGAAAATGGGGCGTTCTCCCAGGCAAGAGTGAATAAAGTCGAGCATCACCATGTATCGCAATCGCTATGCAGAAGTAGTTGTGCGAGTAGCCTTCAGGCGATGTTAATGAGATCTGCAGACGAATATTAAAAATACATCAGTTATTTGCCGTCATGGATCTTGCAGATGAGATTAGAGAGTCACAAACATGTTATTAACACAATTGGGAATTGCACAACATTTTTATATTGTGTGTGTGTGTGTGTGGGGGGGGGGGCTTATTTGAGGACAGTGCAGTTGTCTGCAACATGAAAGTTTTGTGCCACCAGATGGCAATGTTTTCTGTTTCATTTCCCTATAAACATTTGAAAACAGATATTGTCATGAAAAATACATAACATTATTCACTTCAATGTCTATATGAAAAAATAACCGATAAATTGCAATAATGTCAAACTTAAAGGTCAAGTGTCATGCTTATAAACATTATAAAATAGATATCGTAATGAAAACTATATTAGTCACTTCAATGTCCATACGAAAAAATAAATATGAGCGGAGAGCGCGTCATCCATGCGTAAAGTTGCGGAAGTCTCATTCGACATCCAAGTGGTCGCCATATTGGCTGCATCTTCTGTCCGTGATGTCACACTGGGACATTTGCCATTGAAAACCCGCTGTGGCCCCAACTGTGGGACACGCCCCCTCAGACATGGAAGCTCTTTCCAAAGAAAACGTCTCACAACCGAGTGAAGTGTCCGGGGCAATATTACCGTATAGTTACGAGCAATATTTAGATGATATGCAGATCCCTGCCAAACCACCTCCCCGGCCGATCCACCTCTGCGGCAGCGATGAACAACGGCGGCCGCAAGCGACCATGACGACACGGCCAAACCACCTCCCTGTACGATCCACCTCCGCGCGGCGGTGATAAAAACAACCCGGCCCGCGAGCGATGACGACGACGGCCAAACCGCCTCCCGTCCGATCCATCTCCGCGGCGGAGATGAGCCAGCCCGGCGGCACCGCGTCCGCCGCTCACGGCTCATTTAGCACCCCTGATATACGGATTAGGTCCCCCACCAAATTTTTATTTTTTTTATTTTTAGTAGCTGTATACACACCTACCTGTCATTTGGATCCCACGAAGCTCTCGTCCTTTGCACTTGTGCAATCCATTTTTCACGACGAACTGGGTCTTTTGGAAAAGTATGAAGAGTGAATGAATCCATCCTCCCAAGTGTTCGATCAATATCCAGCAATACAACGAGCCAGCATTTTGGCTAACACAAAGGTACAACAAGCTACCTCCCAGCAGGTAAAACTAGTATAAACAGAAGAGACCGCTTGAGTGCGCTACTGCCCTGTACATCACGTCCTGCTTCTTCTCGAATGCATTTCATGACAGTGGCACTCTAAAGGTCCACAGCCATGAATTGGATGATTTTCACTATGTTATTAATGAAAAAATGGCAGCCGGTGTGGACCCATCCCTTTTTCCCCCCCACCACAAAACATGATTTTGACGTGTATGGGTTTTTGTAACTCTCGCCATGAAAATCCTCTCGAGGGATTTGTTTACGAGAAGAAGCAGGAAGTGACGTAGAGGGCAGTAGCGCACTCAAGCGGTCTCGTCTGTTTATACTAGTTTTACCTGCTGGAAGGTAGCTCTTTGTTCATTTGTGTTAGCCAAAATGCCGGCTCGTTGTATTGCTGGATATTGTCCGAACACTTGGGAGGATGGATTTGCTCTTCATACTTTTCCAAAAGATCCGGTTCGTCATGAAAAATGGATTGCACGGGTGCAAAGGATGAGAGCTTCGTGGGTTCCAAATGACAGGTAGGTGTGTATACAGCTACTAAAAACAATAGTTTTTGGGGAGTGGGGGAGACGTAATCCTTTCAGAACATAACAAAAGATCTGCGCACATGAATCAGGGTGCTAAATGTGTTGATGTACCAGTCGCCGCCTTGCACGGCTTTGGCAGGGGTGGCTCATTGCGGCGCCACCCGGGTGGCTCATACATACTGTCTGGGAGTCTGTTGTTAGCTAGGACTGATCCGCATATCATCTAAATATGGCTCGAAACGATAGGGTAATATTGCCCCGGTCACGTCACTCGATTGTGAGATGTTCTCTTCTTCAAAAAGACCTTCTGTGTCCCATAGTAGGTGGCACAGCGTGTTTTTAATGGCAGATGTCGCGGTGTGACGTCACGGACAGAATATGCAGGCAACACGGCTACCACTTCGATGTCGAATGAGACTTCCGCAACTTTGCACATGGATGACGCACTCTCCGCTCATATTTATTTTTTTGTTTGGACATTGAAGTGAATAATGTTATATGCGTCTCGAGAAATTCTGCCGCCAACGGTGCGACTCACCACTGGTTGGAAAGGGTTGCTGAAGTTGGAGGCGGCGCTCGTCGTGAGCAGATCGGTCTCGTTGTGTGGCGGCTTCGTCTGCACATCAAAACATAAGATGACTATTAGGGCTGGGCGATCAAACGATAACGATACATATCTCAGAATGGATTGTCCTCGAAAGACATTCGAGACGCAGTTGATGGACTTCAATGTACTGCGTTGGTTCGTGTTTTGAGCCACTGCTAAAAGAACCAAAAAGAATGCAAGCTAACTTTGACATTCAACGATTTATCGGTTAAATTCTGCTTGTGAGCAGCTCGAGAAATTCTCTCGCCAACGGTGCGCCTCACCGTTGATTGGGAATTGTTGCTGAAGTTGGAGGCGGCCCTCGTCGTGAACAGCTCTGTCTCGTTGTGCGGCGGCTTCGTCTGCACGTCAAAACACAAGATGACTTTTAGGCCTGGGCGATTAAACGATGATACATATCTCAGAATGGATTGTCCTCGAAAGACACTCGAGACGCAGTTGATTGACTTCAAAGGACTGCGTTGGTCCGTGTTTTGACCAACCAACAATGAGAAGAACCAAAAAGAATGCAAGCTAAGTTTGACATTCTACGATTTTTTGGTTCAATTCTGCTTGTGAGCAGCTAGAGAAATTCTCTCGCCGACGGTGCGACTCACCGTTGTTTGTAAACGGGTGCTGAAGTTGGAGGCGGCCCCCGTCGTGAGCGTCTCATTCTCGGACAGCATCATCATCTGCCCGTCAAAATAAAAGACGTCTTTCAGGGCTGGCCGATTAAACAATGCCGACACGTGACAGACATCTGAGACGCAGTTGACAGAATTCAAGGAACTGGGTTCGTCCGTGTTTTGACCGACAACAAGAAGTGCCAAAAAGAACCTGAGCTGCTTCATCCGAGGAGAGTCGAGGACCAGCGGTTTAGGGTTCCTAACCTCTGAGACAGGCAAAGTCAATTTCACGTTTTTTGTATGTTTCAATGCAATTTCATTCCCATAATTCGGACACAAAGGAAAAACACTTTTGGGGAAAGTCTCACCTAAAGGGGAAATCCAGTGGTTTGCATGAACAATGTATCCAATGGGTCATGTAATGTGTACTCTATTTTAACAATGTGATGTTAAATCCTCTCTCATTTAATATTGTTTTGAGAAGATTTTTGTCGACAATTACGAATTTTCAGGGGCGCTGCCATTTTCGCGAGTCACATGACGTACGTGGGCGTACGTGAAGCGTTGCGTGCCGTTCCAAACGCTCGATTACATGGGACACCATTTATGCCCAGGGCTGATTTCTCAGATTTATCCTCATCTGATGAAGAAATAGCAGTAACGGTTGATGGGGAAGACGGAGGAATACTTCCTTACAGATTTGAACCTGTGGCTGTAATTAATGTTGAATATTCAGATGGTTCTTCGGGCGGGAATGACGCGGAGTCTGATGAGCGAGCATCGGCGGCGGGTCGTGAGCCGAGCTTTCGGGCGGCGGAGCCCTTTAGGTGAGTTTCAGTGGTGGCGGAGGCCTTTAGCCCGGCTTCGGCGTCCGGGGCTAACGACCTCCGCCGCCTGGAACCAAAACAAAAAAAAAAACTGCTTCACTGCAGTTTAAGCTTTGAGAGACACCGCTTGAAATGTTCTGTTCTGTGACTTTGTGCTAATGTTTTTCCCCCCACCTCAGAGTTGGGGTGACGAATCCAGACGCCCGTTACATTGAGGGGCCCGCCAATGAGCCCATGGACCAGAACACTTTCCAGACTCGAATGGATGTACACCAGATCCCCACCCAGATGTTTGCAATGCCACTAAGTGGACAAAAACGACAACGAAAAATACACATCAGAAAGAGTTGCAAGTTTTAAAAAGTAATTTCATGTACAATGGTGTTTTTTTTTTTTGCATCTGTGGCATAAACTTTACATTTGGTGATCTGTTTAGCGTTGTATTGTCGTGTACGTCACAAAAACTTTGCAGAATTATTTCCTACCTCTGCGTGATGAAATGACAAGGATTCATTTTTGTAGATGTAACAGCGATTGTCCAACTGAGTCCAGCCCACTGGGCATCGATCACCTACAACACAACAAGTCAACATCTTACATCGCTTTCAAGTATTTCTTTCTCACCAATACAGCTTGTGACTGGCCACTAGCTCTAGAAAGTCTTATCTGTGGTTCACTATTCATAAATATACTTTTTTTTTTTTAATCTGGGCAATGCATCCTCTGCTACAGTATTATCTTAAAAAAATAAAATAAAAAAATAACCCTGTTCTGTTTTTTTTTGTGCGTGTGCTCTAAAATACCCTTCGATTCCGCCAAAGCACGTCACAATTGGTGACAAGGAAGTACCGTAATTTCCGGATTATAAATTGTGACTTTTTTCCACACGCTTTCAACCGTTCAGCCTATGCGGTGATGTGGCTAATTTTTACAATTTTTCTAACGGCCGCAAGGGGGCACTCCAGCGGAAAAGGTAAGTGTGGGACCGGTGGAATATATGTGCCGAGGAAGTGACTTTTATCAGTATGTTTTCTACCGGCCCTGTTAGCGCTGTACTAGGGGTAGTCCTGTGCTAGTGTTAGCGCTGTGCTAGCATGTTGCTGCCACGTCTCAATGATTTTTATTGGTATGTGTTTTTTTTTTTTTTTTTTAACTGGCCCTGTTAGCGCTGTGCTAGCGTTAGTGCTGTACGAGTGTTAGCGCTGTGCTAGTGCATTGCTGCTGTGTTACTGCCGTGTCTCAGTGATTTTTACCTGCATGTTTTTTTTTTTTTTTAAACCGGCCCTGTATGCGCTGTGCAACCAATAGTGCTGTGCTAGCATGTTGGTGCCACATCTCAGTGATTTTCACCGGTGTTTTTTTTTTTTTAAACTGGCCGTGTTAGCACGCTGCTAGCGTTAGCGCTGTGCTAGCGTATTGCTGCTGTGTTACTGCCGCTTCTCAGTGATTTTTACTGGTATGTTTTTTTTTTTTTTAACTGCCCCTGTTAGCGCTGTGCTCGTGTGTGACTGCCGCATCACAGGCACTGTTTGTAAAGAATAGCTAAGGCATGCTATTAAAACTTTGAAAACTTTTTCTGTGCACCGTCTTTTTTTGTAAATACCTCATGTTTCAATAAGGGCACATGCGGCTTTTAATCAGGTGCGGCTTGTGTATGTACAAAATGCTTTTTCCTTTAAAAATGTAGTGGGTGAGGGCTTATAATCAGGTGTGCTCTATAGTCTGGAAATTACGGTATGTTGCTTGTTGGCATCATCTCGACAATTTTGTTTTGACTTTTGGCATTTTTGAACAGATTTTTTATTGAGTCCACCCCCACCTGGCTGCCAATTTATCACCGTCCAGTCATCCAAGGCGTGCCACAAGGCCTGGTAATTAGCCCCCTTTTCCTCACTATTTACAGGTTTTACATCCAGACCTTTCAAAATTCAACACCCAAATTCAGTTTTATTTCACAGGAAACATGTCAACATGAGATTTGGTTGCCGTATCTATCATGGGAGAAACCACAAAAAGCGGCTCAATAAGTATTCCCAAAAAGAAACAAGAAGTCTGGCATTGTCAATTTTGGGTAAATTTAGAAAAGGTAACTCCACCTCGTGATTTTGTACAATTGTACCAATAGTAAACTGTGTCTAATAGACAGAAGTATGACTGTAATGGAAAAACTATAAGTTTAATAATTCACCACGAGAGAATATCATATGCATGAGTCACAGGTACTGTACCTACTTTTAGATGTTGATCCAGCCTGGGCCCACAGTAAAGTACAAGAACAGGATATCAGAGGCATTATTCAGATCGGGCAGAAAAACTGATGTTACAAGTGAAAGCATCCTAATACTATGAATTATGATCCATTCGACTCACATTCCCAGTGCCCAGTCCGATGAATCCACAAATGAGGAGCAGCAAGGCAAACAGCATCTGTTGAGTAATGCACAAATTTGTACTCTACTGTGTGGTTTATAAACATTGATGTTGCCTGAAAAAAATAAGTACAACGTGAAGGTCTTACCATTGCAGCGGAGATGGTCAATGCCAAGGACGAGCATGAGCGTTCATTTTATACGACGGCCACATTGTCAGCTGACTAACCTGGCAGGTTCGTCTACAAGGAAACAAAAGCCATGTAACTCCCAAAAAATGTCACACTGGTTGACAAAAATACCCATTTTTTTATTTTTTTTTGACAGAAAAGAGTTTGGCTGCCAACCCTTAACTTGAATAATAACTTCAATTACTGCATTTTATCAACCAGTGGCAACATTGCTCGTGAATTCCGACCATCCATTTATTTTTAAAAACAATTTTTCTTTAGGGTTAAAGGTGAGCTAGCGTCGAGGTAAAATTTTGCTACATGCTTTAAAAGGGGAACACCTACTACTGGACATATATACTGCAACTACGAAAAATCCCTCCAATTTCCATACCGCTTGGATTTACAAATACTGTACGGAGGATGGTGATGGAGACACGATGTTGCAACTAAAAAAAATTCCCGCTCAGCTCAACACACTTTACCAGAAGCAAGTGCTGCTGGGTAACTACATAATGAAACAATAAAAGATATAACAATCAACTATCAGTCACAAAGGAAGACAAACTAGTTGAGCAGGATAGCAGCTATCAAGTGGAGTAGATTTAGTCCCTTGCAGATATACGGTGACAAATGTCCTCTCGATCAAGGTACATCATTATCATTTGATCGATTTATTATTGACTGGGAGCGGGGCTACTCATCCTTACATTCCATCCTCACAATTTGTGCTACAACAAAATGGATATTTTCCTGTAAAATGTGCCTTGAACTCCAACTTTGAAAGGTTTCGCCAAGTCGGCCCGGTGCCAGGATTGTGTGACATGTAAATCAACAACCCGAGCCTCCAGAACAATGGTGAGTGTGTTGTGGAAGTGAAGAAACGGGTCCAAGCAGGATGGAACAGTTGCCAGAAGGTGTCTGGTGTTCTATGTGACAGATGAATATCCGCTAGGATGAAGGGCAAAGTTTACAAAACAGTGGTGAAGCCGGCCATGCCTAGAAAGAGTACCACAGATGCATTATTTGCCTTGAGGATGCAGAGAAGGTCAGAAGTCACAACTACATTGTGTCTTTGTGGATCTAGAGAAAGCCTATGACAGAGTACCAAGAGAGGAACTGTGGTACTGCATGCGCAAGACGGTGTGGTGGAGAAACATGTTTGAATAGTACAGGAGATGTATCATAGCAGCAGAACAGAGGTGAGATGTGCCGGTGTGTCAGTAGAATTTAAAGTGGAGGTGGGAGTGCATCAGGGTTCCGCGCTGAGCCCCTTCCTGTTTGCAGGAGTAATGGATAGGCTGACAGATGAGGTTAGACTGGAATCCCCTTGAATTATGATGTTCGCAGATGATGTTGTGATCTGCAGTGAAAGCAGAGAGCAGGCAGAGGAACAATTAGATAGATTGAGGCACGCACTGGAAAGGAGAGGGATGAAGATTAACTGAAGTAAAACAGAATATATGTACGTGAATGAAAGGGGCGGAGGAGTAAGAATGAATCTCCAGGGAGAAGAGATAGCGAGGGTGGACAACTTCAAATGCTTGGGGTCAACAATCCAGAGCAAAGGTGAGTGTGGTAAGGAAGTGAAGAAACTGGTCCAAGCAGGGTGGAACAGTTGGCGGAAGGTGTCTGGTGTTCTATGCGACAGAAGAGTCTCCGCGAGGATGAAGGGCAAAGTTTACAAAACAGAGATGGAGCCGGCCATGACGTACGGATTAGAGACGGTGGCACTGAAGAAACAACAGGAAGCAGAGTTGAAGCTAGGAGAAATGAAGATGTTGAGGTTCTGGCTCGGCGTGAGCAGGTTGGAAAGGATCAGAAATGAGCTCATTAGAGGGACAGCCAAAGTTGGATGTTTTGGAGACAAGGTTAGAGAGCGCAGACTTCGACGGTTTGGACATGTTCCGAGGCGAGAGAGTGAGTATATTGGTAGAAGGGTGCTGCCAGGCAAAAGAGGGAGAGGAAGCCCCAAGAAAAGGTTGGGGGATGTTTTGAGGGAGGACATGAGGACAGTGGGTGTTCGAGAGGAAGACGCTCGAGATAGGCTTAGATGGAAAAAAGATGACACGCTGTGGCGACCCCTAATTGGGACAAGCCGAAAGGAAAAGAAGGTCACAGACCGGTTTCATGTGATGACATTTTTAACGCACCAACATAGAAACAAATGAAAAATGGTTAGATATACAACTCACCATGAAGCCGAACGTAGTTGTGGTAGTCCGTGGGAGTGTTTTATTTTCAGAGATTCTTAACTTGTGTTCCATACCCATTGCTCATATGAGCGTGTTACATTAAATTTCAAAATTTCCTGCTATTCGTAATATTTTTTTCTTCATCTATCACAAACAGTCACGTTTACAGTATTTGGACTTGAAGCCCCAGTCAACTGCTGGCCGATTTCACAAATGAGGAGCCACACATTACAGTAAATTAAACCTGTGGAGAGACACACAAATACATACACTGCTGTGGTTAATATTTGAAATTAATGTCACATAATAAGAGTAAAAAGATGAGACAATACCTTTGCTGTAGAGATGCTCAACACCAAGGAGGACAGAGCCCTTTTTTATACAATAGCAACCATGACACCCTCAAGCAAAGAAACTTTTCCCTGGTTGATAGCAGCACCAATATGAAAATGTGAAAACAGCTCATAAGTCAAATATTTTATCAGAGGTAGCTGCTCTCATGTCAGCAAGAGGGCCGTCCAAAGTACTAGAAAGAAGAACTAAGAACATGCTAACTTCTTTTTAGCACTTTTGGTCATTCAAAAACAGACGTAAGTGCAGACTGGATATGGATCATAAGTTCTATGAGATAGGAAGCCCTATTATGGATAATATGTACAGTACTGGGTATATAGAAACCTTAAAATGACTTTGGATGTGGACAAGGAGCGAGTCCAAGGTGGCCAGTATTGGGGTAACGTGATCCAGAGTCACGCTGCAGAAATACCATCAATGCCCCCATTTCCTGAGTCGCTCATCCTCACAAAGGTCACGGGAAAGCCGGAGCCTCTCCCACCTATCGTCGGGCAGGAGGCGGGGGTACACCCTGAACTGGTTTCCAGCCGATTGCAGGGCATACATGAACAACAAGCATTCACACTCACAACGACACCTATGGGCAATTTAGAGTCTCCAATTAACCTACCGTGCATGTTTTGGGGATGTGGGAGGAAACCGGAGTGCCCGGAGAAAATGAAAACAAAAACAGGACAGAATCAGTTTACACTCCTCTTCGTAATGGATAAAATCCCTCCGAACACAATTCATTCAGTATGTCAAATACGACAAAGTACGAGGGAATCAGCTGGATTTTTGTCATTTCATCCTTTTGTGATAACAGGCATTAAAATCAACGAGAAATTGAAGGAACACAGGTGGTCTAATCACTTTTTTCCACGACTGTAGAAACTGGAAAATAAGAGGACCAAGTAAAGACCCAGTGGAATACAGTACAGGCAAACGTTAAAGTTCTTGGATGAGAATTTTGAATGAATAACAAACAAAATCCCCATGTATGTAAAATAAGGCTGTACAATCGCGAAAAATGATACCAGCTCTACATCTGCAGATTGTGTGGGCGTCTACTGAAGGTGGCAGAAAACAGCCCTTCGTCACCTGTCACTCTAACTGTCATTGTTCGTTCCCTCCCCGTGTGCTCAAGTGTACGGTGGCTGTAAAGTGCAAACACAAAAAACAAAAGCGGATACAGCCACCGTATAAGGCTCAAAACTGTATGCGGCTGTTTCCTAAATGGTTAACGTTTCTGTTTTGCAGAGAATCACAAACAGCAGCAGCAAGCGAGGTAATCGGCCAAACATTTATATACATATATATATATGATAATATTATATATTTTTTAATTATCCTGATTATTGTTCAATGTCTTTAGAGTCTGGTTCTTCTGTTTTTCCTTGCTGAATTTGGACTTTGTGGCACATACAGTAATAAAGTGTCCATTACGGCGATGAACCAATCATGAGCCGGAATCACTGTCCTGGTCGTCGGTGTCGTCGCCTTCCGGGCGGCAGATTTCCTCCAAGGCCAGCTCTGATAAACGTGGAAAAAGTGTCAGTTCAGTGTCATCAAAACATCAAAAAAATGTCATGTGTCATTACCACGTGGATCATTGGTCTTTTTAACTGACAATTTAAAAAAATAAAAGTAAAACATCGAAATCACAAACACAACCATCTTTTCCCCTAGTTTGTATTTTTGTTCCGAGTCTTTTGAAAGGAAAAATAATAACTAACTTAATTTTTTTGTGTTTTAAATTAACAACATTTTTTTCAAGTTTTGATTTTCACCCGCCCATTGAAAACATAAAGGAGTGACGATCCTGTCATTTTTGGCGTACCTTCGCTCTCGCTCAGCTCGGGGATCTTCCTGAGGGTGTCTCGCACGGCCGGTACGGCCTGGTCGTACATGTGCAGCAGCGACCTGCAGCTGGCCGAGAAGCCGGCGTGATGGTAGAGGAGCCAGTGAAGAAGACGGAGGCACTCGCGCAGCAGCGCCGCCGCCGGCCGTCGCCACCACGACGCGCCGGCGTCGGGGTCAGGTGACCTGGCCGTCGGCTCCGGGGAATCGTGAAGTTCCAGCCACTGACGATGGAGACGACCACCGACGTCTGAACCAGCTGATGTGAACGCACACGCAAAAAAAGTTAAGACATCAAATGACAGGTCAGGAAATGTCCGTGGGGAGAAAGTGTGCAACTTTTTTTCTTTTTTTTAAATTTCAACATGTGAGAGAAACAAAAATTAATTGGGAATTTCAATTAGGTGCTAGCTATCTCGGCTTCAAGTGTCTGTGTCACATGACAAACGGAGCCCCACTTGATGGTTACAATGCTTCTCCGTGGTTACCAGAATGTTGACCTCACATTCGCTCCCATTGACGGCCATAGACGTCAAATATCCACGTTAATTATTAAGATATTTTTTCTACTAAATGTTTTTTGTATCAAATTTTCAAATTGAATATTTAGACGGGTTTTGAAATGTAAATTTTGATTGCGATAAAAAAAAAAAAAAAAGACAACTTAGAGGGCAGTGTTTCAAATTATTATATTTTTTTTCTACAATTTTCCAATGTAGGCAACCCAAATGACAGTCATCATAATTTTATCATCAACAGTAACAAGAATAACGGGAATGCTTTCAAACAAACCTCCTGTATATAACATTATTATTTAATTGAAAAATAAAAAAAATCTGTTCCAACAACAATGTGTTTCAATTATGCACAAAGAACTGAAAATAATCCTTTTGAATTTGCAGCATTATGATTTCTGAAATCAAGATTTTTCACTCCAAATAAAAAAAAGAAAAAAACATTTTAACATTGGACCACTGAACTTGATGGCAGTTCTACAATTCCTACATCAATTAAACATGTTGTTTTTCCTCCTCGATTTTGTGCTTTAATTTATTTGCACTTGGGGGCACTGTACTACAATTTACATGAAGCAAGTCACACCTGAGGAAGCCACAGTAGCATTATTCATTCTTTGCGGAAAATAAAGAATATGTTTGTTACCTCAGTGTAGCATTGGCAGCTGTTGCTTTGCCAGCTCTCCGCCGTCTGAGTGAGCCGGTTGAACAATCGAACCACCTAAAAAAAAAAAAAAAAAAAAGACAAAACAAGAGCGTCAAACTTTCAAATGTGAGCATTGCAGATGATGACCAATTTGCGACGCAGAGATGACGCAAGCACCTGCAGGTCCAGGAGGATGAGTTCGGCGTGCGACGCCTGCTTGACGGGTCTGTTCCGCACGTGCTGCAGCAACTTCAGGATGATGCAGGGTTCACCTGAGAAACACAAACGTGTTAACAGTGTGGTACGACGTAGCGTTTGGCGCGTCATGACGTGTGAACTTGGATAATCTTGCAGGATTTCAGCTCAGACAGCAACAACAAAAAAACCTACAAGTGCGTTTTTTTTTGGTTTTGTTTTTTTAAATCATTCATGCACATACACACGCACACACACGTTACCCCACATACACCGGTGCTCAAACCCAACTAAAAGACTTTTACTCTGGCTTTTGTTAGCTCAGAAGGGTATCGCAGATGACAAAATGAATAACAGTAAAAGTACTGAAACCTCACCGTGCTGGGAGCAGACCTGCCGAGAGAGCGAAGTGCGGTCACATGCACACAACAGGGCGGCGGCACACTCGGCGAGAACGCGTGGCTTGACGTGGGCCGACACGCACGTGCGCAGCGCCTCCAGCACACGCGGCAGCCTGAAGCCCAAACGGATATGCAGTCAATTATGATTGGAAGTTCGTAAAAAAAAATAATAATAAGTTAAACCACCACCAACTTGCAAATCACTACTTGAGAGAACAGGAGAGGTGCAACAATTATTGACTTGATTTGTTCTCGAGTCTGCTGTCTAGCAAATTAGAGTAAATCACTAAATGCAATGCTGTTAAATAATATTGCAAAAAGATGGTAGAAAATGGAAGTGTGTGTGTATAATATACAATAAAGCATCAGAGATTTTTTTTTAAGTTAGAAAAAAAAAAATTCCACTGGATGAAAACCTGCCACGACATCCCTACCGGTCGGCGTGCACATCCGGCGCCCTCTCGATCAGGACCCTGGCCGCCTTCACGGCGCTGACCGCGATCTCATCCAGCGCACCTCCCGCTCCACTGGCGCGGCAGAGGCGCAAGACGGACCGCAGCACGGCATTGTGGGAGTCGAGAGGCTCCGCTGCCACAGCGGTGCTGACCTGAGATGACACCGTGTGAGTGTGACTTCAAATAAATGGGCAATACCATGAAAACTGACTAAACTTTTGTTTTTCACCCTTCTACCATATTCTGTTCTTACTTAAATATGTGTACTTTACTGTTTATATCTCCCAATATGTCTGTCTGTACCTGGTTTTCCGTGCTGCCTTCACTCTGTGTTGAGAGAACTGCCTGGACCACCTGTAAACCACCAAGAACATCATCCCTCAGGTCTTCCCACTCACTCCCACATCCACACAAACCCGTGTGCCCGCACACCTCATCGCTGTGGTCCATCAGCAGGTGCAGGATCCTCAGTGCCGCCAGCCCGGCATCTTCCAGACTATCGCCACTCGCGACCGCCTCGTCTGGCCTACCCGGTCCCGTGGGGCCCGGGTGCGTTTTCAGCAGAGGCCCGGAGGCCGTGCCCTGGGCATCCAGGGCCTGACAGAGGCGAGACAAGTGCAGGTCCAGCAGTGGAAGGAGAAGCACGGCTCCGGGACACCTACGCACATCATTTATTTCTAATGTTGAACAGACTGAACTTGTAGGGACCCAAAAGAGGCCACAGGTCAAACTAAACCATTAATGGATCAAAATTTCTCTGTGAAGGGAAATTTTCATGTGATTGTGTACAGTTCACAATGTGGAGTGTATATCAAATGGCCACAGGATGGCGGTGTGGCCAAAGATTGCATGTTTGACGCACCCATTGTTGGCGTTTGCTGACCTAGGTCGACTTTGACTCAGCATGTTGAGTCCGGTCACCGCCAGACTCTGAACCGCGCTGAGGCCCGCTCGGGGGGCTCGGCAAATCTCCTGCCAGCGTCGGTTGCGCTACACACGAGGACATAAGATCATCTAAAATCTCAAGGTGAATATGGTCCGTAAATTCACATATGAACACGCACAGACACACATCACGTTGAGACACAAATGCGGAACACGTTGACACGCACACTTCAAGTGTCGACAAACGCATCAAATGTTGACACGGATTGTTGACGGGAGATTTTACAAATAAATCTTTTTAAAATCGATTATTTCTTTCGATATTTTGTCATGTACTTCAGTCATCCCAGGCACAAAGATATAAAAATAAAATATTAACATGCATTTTATTATTATTTTTTTAAGCCTAAACTTTTGTCCTGCAACCGCACATGTTGGTACTGAGGGTATGATATAAACTATGTACAGAATTTGACATCAATGTAAAGCAAATTTATTTGTTTCTTATTTCATACAAAAGGTAACACAATCTGCTTTACATTATTAATAGCTTTTAAATATAACAACAAAAACATTTCAAACTAAAAAGTACACTTAAAAAAACTTATAGTACGAGAAATATCCCAGAAAAGTGGAAGTAGTCTAAAACGCAAGAGAAAAAAATAAATAAATCACAATATCAGCCTTTGCTAAACAGTTAGCTAATTAGCATTAGCGTGAGATTACCATTTATTTTAAGGAAAAAAAACACTCACTACCATTCAGCTCACTCATACATCATGTTATACGTACATTACACATCTAATTGAGTGTTGAAAAATTACTTCATGCTGTCGTTTTTGCCAAAGTTTATCAGTGGCCGGACACTGCGTCCGTCCGCAGTAAATGCCTGTGAAAGATTTGTTCCCGTGGCGCAAATGCGTTATTTGGAGGAACTTTTTTTTCCTTTTTGGTCCCGGCAGAACTTCAAGGGATATATTCTGCGCAACCTATTTTTGGAGTCGACTTGGGAGTTATTTGATTTTTTTTTCACGACCCCTGGTTGATACACACATCGCACACACAGTATGTATAAGTGAGCATTTTACCTCAAGTCCCACAGCGCCGGGGTTGAGTCCGGCCTGGCCGTCGAGCGGGCGTCACTCCGGCTGACGGACAGCAGGTGAGAGAGGCAAATGGTGCTGGGAGACAGAGGCTGCTGCAGCAACAAGCCCAGCAGGACCCCACCTAAGGGGGCAACAGAAGCAAGCTCACTTACAGGCCACACAGCGACTACTCGCCTCAGATTGAAACATTTCTGCTTGCCAAATTTATTGAAGAGGCGACTAAGGGAGTGCTGCAACAAAGTGGAGATTGTGGAGGAGAAAAATCTGCCACCCGCGGTGTCAACCTACATCATCGTTTTATTTTTTTTTATTAGCCGAACCAAATGAAGTCATGATTTCCAATGTGCCTGAGAAAAAAGTGACCAGCAATAATTTACGTCAACCTTTACTGACCTCGGTGCTGCTGGTGTGCCGGTCGGTCGCGCTGGAACGGATCAGGCCAGGCGGCTTCCTGTTTGTCAACAGCTCCTGCATTCAGACGTGAAAACCCACGAGAACATCAGTTCCAGCGTAGCGTGAGCATTACCATCACTCACCGTCTCTGCACGTCTTGGCGGGAGTTTTGAGCGACGCGTTTCTGGACGGGAGATGCGCCGCGAACGCCTCCTTTGTGATGAAACCACTTCCTGTTGGCGAGGAGGCGCTTCCGCTGTGCTGAAGCTGGAGAAGGCAATTGGGCACTTTGGGGCTAAGCAGTCACACACACAAGATTATTTCATCACTTCAACTCCCGTTGATGAAGAAAAGACAAATTCTAGTCTTGTTTTAGTTGCATTACACAAAGGTTAGCTTCTTGCATATGTCTTGAAATTATTATCGAATGTTAAAAATTACAACGCATTCTGCTACATTTACTTAAAGTTTAAGCTTGCATCTCAAACTCACTATTGGTATTTTCTGAGAGAATAATGAGCTAAGGAAAAAAATTTATGAATAAACATTTTTCTTGAATTAAGAATCCACCCCCCCAAAAAAAGGTGTGTGTGTGTGTGTGTGTGTGTATATATATATATATATATATATATATATATATATATATATGTGTGTGTATATACACTTTTAGTTAAGTTAAAAAAAAAAACATTTTTGGGGTGAGATTTTTTTTTCCCCCCCAAAACATTTTTCCCTCAGGACTTTTAAATTTTTTTATATATACTCAAAACACTAATAATGTCTCAAACAAACAACATTTAATGGACGTTATGTTGAAATATAACAGATTTACTTGAACCATTTCCAAGACCATCAAACATGAAAAGCTTCCAAATATTTTCACAAAGCTTCTCAAATGTTCCATATCCACATTATTTGTGACACGACGTTTTTGCTTTGGCTTCCTCTTAGAAGAATTTAAAAGGAAAGCATGCTGTCCTCGATTGGAAAACTTTATGATGAAAAAAAAATGTGAAATAATTTGATCAAGACCTGCCGATGTCATGACACGAAACAATGATGTGATTTTTTTTTGGGGGGGGGGGGCACCCAGTGTTATGTAGTGGCTGGCATTTTTTGTACACTTGCACGACAAGATCAATAAAATCAACCAACCGACCTGTTCCGCGGCAGCGGCGACGCCGGCTTGCTCCTGTCGACGCTGAGCAGCCTGCTCTTCATGTCATTGATCTCGGCTTCTTTGAACTGCAGTTCCGACTGCAGCGACTGAACCTGCGCGCAAAACGTCGCGGGGTCACTGTCACCCCGTTCTGGAGAGTCACATCGACGGGTATCAGGTGTGTACGGCATTCTGCCGCAGGATATCGCAGTTCATCTACGGCGGTCCCGCTATATCGCAAACACCGTAAAGTGTTCCCCAGCAAAAATCCTAAAAATGTTTATAACTCCCAAAAGATGCCACAAATTGGCAGCTCAGCACTGCTTTTGTCTGAATGAAAGCTCCTCGACTCACTTCAGCATACCTCCTTGGCAAAAATGCTGCCAAAGCACAACTTTTGTCTAAATAAAGCTCCTCATCTCACTTCAACAGCTTCTTGGCAACGAAATACCACAAGAGGGTGACAAAACACTACTTTAGTTTGAACGGAGATAATAAACTCATTCAAACGTAGTTCCTTGGCACCAAGATGCCACAAGATGGTGGCAAAGCACTACTTTTGTCAAAATTAAGCTCTTCGACTCACTTCTATATCATTCCTTGGGACCAAGATTCCACAAGATGAGCAGATAACAGTGACTGATAAGTTTTTCAGAGATGAATAATAGGTTCCAAAAATAAATCTGTGACGTGGCGAACTCGTGCGTCGGCAATTTGCAGGCCTTGACAGTATTTGCCTTCTTGTTGAGCTCCTTCTCCTTGTCACTCTGCTCTCTCAGCTTCTGCTTCTCCAGCAGGGCCAGGGTCTGCCTCTGGGTCTCCTTCTCCTGCTGGACCCCTCTCAGCGAGTCCCTGAGCACCCGGATCTCGCCGTTTTTCAGCACAATCTCCTCCTCCACCTCCTTCAGCTAGGGACACAAAGCAGACATGTGATTTGACTGAATCAAAAAAAAGACTGAAAAATAGCCGGGGCCCTGGTGGGGCTGCAAGCATGATCAAAGGACGATCACCAATTTTAACGTGCAAGTTTGAGAAATTGTCTTATGGATGAAATATATCTAGTACATCATAAATAATATAACATAAATCAATGCTATTCTGTTACCAAAATGTACACAATACAATCGTTCATTTATATGCATACCTTCACCCCAAAAAATTACAAATTCAACTAAGCAAACTACTAAATTTAATTCAGATTCGCATCATGGCATGCAAGCGTACTTTCATATCATATCCATTCAGAAACGTTTTAATTTCTTGTTTTAGTAAATGATTGAAACGCATGAATTTGACCACAAGTATTAACGTCATATGTCGTTATCAGTAAATAATACGGACATTTTTACAAGTAATTGCCTCTGAACTCTCACTGTCTGCAACTGGGGTTGGTTGTTGGCCTCGGGTTGACATCTTATTGTAGCAGCTGTGGAAAAGTTCGTTTTCGTTACTTCCAGTTATTTGACGTGTTTTTGTCGTTTTGCGTGAACTTCCAATGCCGTGAAACCTCTTGATCCATAGTCAATAGCATCCTGACTCCATGTTCACAATGCTTTTCCAGATCGATCAATTTTGCGAATGAATGCACTTAACAGAGTGGTAACTTCCTTCCTTCCAACTGTATCAACGATTTCTCGTTCCATCCAATACCATCGGAACTTATTTTTGACATATCTATCAATTTCTTTCACTCGAGAGGCGTCTTTCCTCTTGAGCACCGTCATCGTGTTCACTTGAAAATGGCGCCATGATCTGCCTCGTATACAACAAGCGTTTTCATTGGTCGGGACCAATCAACAGACGTATATATAATCTTCTACCTCGCTTGCAAAAGTCGGACCGGAATATGAACGAGTCTGGATTCTGGCACGGGTTACGCTCGGAATATTGCAGAAAAACGGAGAATGTATACATTTTTTTTTAAATTAATGCAATTTAAAAAGACGGAATTCTGCCTATAAGCGGAAAAATCCCATGTCTGACAAAGACAACGGCGCCCTCACGCCGCTGCGCCCACCCTCCACTGGACATTTGTGGACGTGCCGCTAGCTCACCTTCCTCCGGAGATCTGCATGCTGTGCTTCCAGCAAGATGTACGAGTCCTCTCGGTGTGCACCGACATGTTGTGCCCTGTTGCCTGAACACACAAAGTAAACACACGAGCTCTTTTTTTTTGTATCCAACGCATATATTTAACATAGCACCAAACAATAACTTGTAAATGTATTGAATGTGAAATTTGTGCCTGCTTAGTTAAACTATCTTAATCTTACCTAAATAGCCTTTGGCACAAATCTTTTTTTTTTTTAATAAAGCACACTGTTAAATGGTGACCTGTGGCTACTTCTAACAGTGTAAATACAGGGCAATCATAACATTTTGAAAAGTTAAAAATATGAGTCCGAACAACCAAAATAATTTTGCCAAACTTCAGACATAAAAATGTAGACTGAGTGAAATTTACATCAAATAGGCTACTGCACTTACAAGTTACACTTCAGAAATAAGTACACAAGTAATTTGTTTGACTGTGTATACATATATATATGAATGAGAGAGAGAGAGAGAGAGAGAGAGAGAGAGAGAGAGAGAGAGATTAAATGCGTGATCTACAGTGCCAGTGCTACAGATAGGCCGAATCGTATGAACAGTTGTCAATTATATAATATTTGAGAAATTTACGTCCAAGATCCCTTTGTCTTTCCTGGTTTGGATACGCTCCTGGATATTTTCGGAACACAGTGGGCACAGCACTTTGCCGGGAACGTCCACTTTTTGTATGCGCTCGGTTAGACACGTTGATAACGTTTTCGTTCCTATCTGCATGGTTACATTTTTTCAAGGCATGCCAATCTGAAACAGTTTTTTACCCCGTGGTTTTTATCAACTTCCCTGGCACGATCTTTATCTTTTCACTCAGAGAGTTTCGCCGTACTGGCAAACGTGCAGACCGCTCGATAACATATGCGTACGTATGTCTATAAGTTATAACTATGCCGTAGTAGACTTCTCTATGAAATGTTAACATCAGAGTGCAAATACCGACGAAATACCGCCAAAATGCTGCCGGAAATCGGAATGTTGTCGTTATTATAAACGCCAAATTTAATGCAAACAGATAGCAAGGCCGTTTTCCGCGATCACAGCGGTGACTAATTTCACAACGAGCGTTGCCGATAGATGCTGGCAGCCGGTTTTGATCGCAGCCTCGCCCCGCGACTAGCCGTAACCAAAAAAATCTTCTTAATGGATTTACATGTTTCACAAAAATGAGATTTTCAGATGAAAAAACTCAGAATTCTGGAAATCTGCGGAAAATTATCATCCCTGAAAGATATAAATGCTAACAGGTAGCACAATTTTGTACCTTCTGTCATTTTATGGAAGAGGATTTGATTGTTCCGTCACGATACGTCAGTGGCTTAGAAAGGCGGTCCGTATACACACCCAGAGGCTCTCTGCTGTGTGCCCCCAAATGGTCGCCCAGGCCACTGAGGCCGCCGGCGTTCTCTCTCTCCAGCGGCGGACGAAATCCTGACCCGTGCGCTCGCTCCCATCCCGGTCTAGTCGCCGGCGCAGCGGTGAAGCTGATGGCCTGCGAGGCAATGGTGTCGATCTCATCCAGGTCATCCTGAGTGAAGTCGTCGTCGTCCCCAAAGGGGTCGGCCTCCAAGGGGTCCGCCTTCGGGATGTCCTGGTTCAGGCCTCGGAGGCGCTTGCTGGGAGGGCAGGTCATGCTGCGTGTGAGAAGAAATTGAAGAGGTTAGAGATGGAACTTGTGGCGTATTTCGTTTTAGCTGCGTAAATGCCTCAAAACCCCCCTGACTGTTATTATTTGACGAGCATTGCACCAAGCTGTGATTTTTAACTGCAATTGATGTATTATTCAAAGGCAATTTCATACCAAAAAGTTCTCAGTTGCGCCTAAAACTATCAAAAAAGATGAGCCAGGAACAAATTATGATTTTTTTTTGGGGGGGGGGTTGGACAATTTGCTTGATTTCATATATCGTTTCGTGCTCAAGCATGTCTGATTTATCATAAAAAAAATTAACCCAACGTTATTAAAGTGACTTCAAATGTCAATGATGTGGTGTTTATTGTCATCTTTTTTCCAGACAGCAATGTGACAATCGGCTGTCATTTTTGTGGAATATTCCAATCAAAACCTGAAATGACCATTTTGAACATCTCTAAAATCTTGCAAAATAAACTAATTCACGAAAAAAAAACATTTGGTTACAACATACATGACCTGTTCTACCACCCACAGTGTTATTTTCACAGATAATCTTCCATTTGCACAAATTAAATTGAGTTTTTAGAGCCAGTTACGCTGTTTGAAACGTCACAGTAACTGACGTGTAAACCATTTTATTGGTGGATATTTTTTACGCAAAATTGTCAAAACAAAAGAAAAGAAAAGCTTTTTGGGAGTAGTGTTTCTATAAATCAATATCATGCAAAAATAATGCACAAAAGATTTTTTTTCTCCACGCCACACACCCAAAAGTACATTAAAAAAAAAATCTTACATAAGTGGCCAAACCAAACCAGACTTGACATTTTGACAGGCTGACATTTTGGGGAACTCTCAGTTGCCATTCCCAATTCACAGTGGCTGGACAAATTCACCTGGCTCACATATACTGAAGAAGGTAATTTGTTCCAGATGCATTGCAGCCGCCAACCAATCTTGTGTTGCTGCATTTGTGAGACAGCCGTCCATCATGATTTAAGAAAAAGAAGACGTTAAGGAACAATAGGGGCCGTGTGTTAATAATCAGAATGGAACCGCCGCAGCCTCGCGGTGAACCAGGAAAACAGAAAAGTTTAAAAGTGGCATTTAACCCTTTTATTCGCATTTTACCGAAGCTTTAACGAAAATGTGTATTTGTGAGTTGTTGTTATTACCTTTTGAGTCCAGTGCTGTTGTCGCCCCCCCTGTAATTCGCTTATTAGCACAACCGAAGTGTCACCATCTGAACTTCTTCCGATGACTAATAGGTTAGCCTGATGCTAAGCTAGCGCAGCAAAATCCGAGTCGACGTGATGTTTGAACGGCGTGTAACTACGCAGTACCCCTCCGCTTCATTCGGAGGCTGGAAGGCATGTGCCGAGAGTGAATGCGCCGTTTAAAGGCGTTATGTCGTTGTTTAAAACCAAACAAAGAGAATGAATGCCGATGGGGGCAAAAATTGTGTTTTCATTCCGACCCGGTGCAGCGCCACTCATCTGACCAATGAAAACACGGCTCTGGCTTTTTTTCACCAATCAAAGGCGAGTCTATGTACCCAGCTACGGGTCCCTGGTTAGGACAATCGTTAAACCAAGCGCGAGGTACATAAAACGACCGCTATATGTTTATATGCATCCATCCGTTTTTTAGCCGCTTATACTCACAAGGGTTGCGGAAGTGCTGGAGCATATCCCAGTTGGGGACATGACAGGAGACTGGGTACAACGAACTGGTTGCCAGCCAATGGCAGGGCACATGGAGACAGACAACAATCGCACTCAGACCAAGGAACAAAACAGAGCGTCCAACTAATGTTGCATCCTTTTGGGGAGAACATGCAAACTCCACACAGGCGGAGCGGGATAGACATTTCCGACCTGTCAATCACTCGTACAATGATAGCCAATCAGATAGCCGCATTGTCTTGACCCCTGGTTTGAAACGCCCACATTGCCCCACAAGCAATGCTGGTTGTCAGTAGCGTGCGCTTGGAAATGTTAATGTTGCGACGAAAATGGTCCTCAAATACGCTTGGGGAACGAGCAATTCTGATGAAAGATATCCTGCTATATCCAAAGCCTAAAAAACAGTTGACGAAGTGGCTACGATGGATTAAGGCTTGCGAAAGAGCGCACGTACAACTAAATGTGGACAATATCAACAAACGCAGGGCTGTATGTTCGAAAGTAAGTGAGGAAGAAGTATCTTCTCTGAGTTTGAAAAACAAAAACCATACCCCAATATTATCTGGAATACGCGATAGAGAATCGACTTCAAACATGTTCCGTTCAATCGCCATTTTGTATTATTGAACTTCTACGATTAATACTATCATAAGCAGGATATAACATGAGGGGTACGGTAACGCAGCTGTAAAGCGTTGGCTTCACAGTTTTGAAGTTCAGGGTTCAATGGATCATTCCGATGGCGATCTTAAGCTCCGCCCCTTTGCCATATCCCACACGCCTCCAAAATGGCGATTGAACAGAACATGTTTGAAGTCGATTCTCTATCGCGTACTGTAGATAATATTGGGGTGTGTTTTTTGCCAAATGTGTCAGACTTGTCCAAGAGAGTTCTACAGAGACGTCTCAAGTATTTCACGCAAGTATATGTACACGGAATTAAGATTTTGGACGGAGCAGGACGCAATGTCACAGTTACAGCGAAATGTTGGAAAAAGTTCGACGTCTCACAAACTTCATATTGAAATCCAACAGGATAAAATAGTGGAATTGTACAGCGCAATTAAAGCAGGGCGAGTACTTTTTACTTGGAAAGATCACGAGTAATATCATTGTAGCCTTTATAAGTGAGTGGGTGTATTCATTTGACCCGGCTCGTAATGGAACCCAGTGCTCTATCTTAAAAGTTTGATGTGATACAAATATGCAAATAGACATTTCTCTTGCATGACATGGCGCATTTACGTATTACGAACCCGATTTATCGGCATAAAACATGACACACTTCATTCAGCAGGTCAGTGATACGCTAACAAAGTGAAAGTTGTTCTCCCGCAATGTATAAAGCACTGATAATAATTCCCTCACTTACCTTTGAACATACACCCTTGTGTTTATTGATATTGTCCACATTTAGTTGTACGTGCGCTCTTCCGCGAGCCTTAATCCATCGTAGACACTTCGCCAACCGTGTTTTAGGCTTTGGAATATGAATCAAGCGGGCCCCTCGTAACCTAGCAAGTTATCTTTCATCAAAATTGCAAGTTCCCCAAGCGCATCTGAGGAACCATTTTCTTCATAACATTTTCCAAGCGCACGCTATTGACAACCGGCATTGTTTGCGGGACAATACGGCGAGAGGGGCGTGTCGAGCCAGGGGTTAAGACAATGCGGCTATCTGATTGGCTATTATTGTACGAGTGATTGACAGGTCGGAAAGGTCAATTTCTTGGGCTCAGAGTTTTGCTATTAATGGATATGTCGGAGGAAATTTGATTTTGCAGACTATTTGTTTCCTACTTCCGCGAGCCGCTGGATGCGACACGGCGTCTTCTCACTCAGCAACAGTAAGTGTGTGTTCCATTTATAGACACGGGCAGGCCTGAGACCCTTTCTTGGTGTGTGTGTGTGAAAAAGAGAGAGAGATACATTGCATACACGCTATTTCTCTCTCTCTCTCTCTCTCTCTCTCTCTCTCTCTCGCCCTCCCCGCCTCCGTTCCCGAGCACAGAAATGGCAGAGCTCAGCGAAAAGCACCATGATGCATTGCAGCCATCACGCACACAAATGCCTCCACGCAGTAAACCCAGTGACCATTTTGCAGCACCGCAGCCTCATCTCCTGTCTTCGTGGATGAAAAAAATTGAGTGAAATAAACACACACACGCAGTAACATACTGGGTTGGTAACCATAGCAACTGAAGCACCAGCATGGCAGGGTCGGTAATTGTGATGGAAGCCTTGATGCATGTGAGTGGAAGGCAGCGCGCGGGTTATCCCGGCCTTTGTCACGGCTCCGATATTATCTGGGGTGCCAAAAAATTGCCACGACTTGGGTTTGTACCACCCGTTCCACGTCGGTGTTGTCTGGCAGCATGGGGGGGGGGGGGGTTTGAGATCTTTGCAGCCTCCGTAAAAGGGGAAAGAGGAGACAATGGCCTCTTTCACACGGAGCATTGATTTACTTTGGTTCTTATGGAGACCCAAGGGGGAGGCGGGTCCAAATGAAGGCTGAGGAGCCGCCACATGCACAGGAAGTCACACGTGTCGAAAAAAAAAAAAAAAAAAGAGACACCCATCGTCTATCGTTGTGGGGTCCGGGGTGGAGTGGGGGGCTGCAGACAGCGTGTGCAGATTGAAAAAGAATAATTGTCATGTCTGAGGTGGCAGGTGCTTGAGCACCACTTGTGGTCTATGTGTGCATCTGGATGGTTAGGATTAAGGGTCAAGTTGGAAGTGGTGTTTCGAGTACAAAATACAAAGCTGAGCTTTTATTTTTATTCACAAGGCTGAACACTTTATTTTGTATTTTTGTGAACATTTTGGATTTGGGCGGCACGGTGGATCAGTTGGTAAAGCCTTGGCCTCACAGTTCTGAGGTCCCGGGTTCGATCCCGGACCCGCCTGTGTGGAGTTTGCGTGTTCTCCCCGTGCCTGCGTGGGTTTCCTCCCACGTCCCAAAAACATGCAACATTAATTGGACACTGTAAAATTGGTGTGATTGTGAGTGCAGCTGTTTGTCTCCATGTGCCCTGCGATTGGCTAGCAACCGGTTCCCGGTGTACCTCGCTTCCTGTCCGTCGACAGCTGGGATAGGGCACAGCACTCCCCGTGACCCTCGTGAGGATAAGCGGTGAAGAAAATGGATGGATGGAAAATTGCCCCGAGGTGTGATTGTGAGTGCGGCTGTTTGTCTCGATGTGCCCTGCGATTGGCTGGCAAATAGTTCAAGGTGTACCCCGCCTCCTGCCCGTTGACAGCTGCGATAGGCTCCAGCACTCCCCCACGACCCTCGTGAGGATAAGCGGGGAAGAAAACGAATGGATGGATTTTGGATTTGTCTGTTTTTGAAGAAATTGTTTTTCTTGGCGTCATCGAGTTTTGGACTGAAATAGTGTGAAAGACCTGCGATTGGCAGGCAACCTGTTCAGGGTGTGTCCCCACCTCCTGCCCGTTGACATCTGGTATAGGCTCCGGCACTCCACGCGACTCTCGTGAGGATAAGTGGCAAAGAAAATGGATGGATGGATAATGTGAAAGACTTCTTTGAAAGACTTTTGGATTTTTTTCTCAAAATGTTCTTCTTAATCGCTTCATCGAGAGGAACATCTTTGCCCTGTTATCCCGAAAGCTATTGTCACCTTTTCTCATGCCGGGATGCTGTGCCTCTGTGTGAAACGCAACGGAAACGCGCACCTTCCGTGAAGATGGATGAAGTGTTTCCTCTGCATTTGTCTCCGCATCCAGGCTACCCCCCTTTGCACACGTCGCTTCTCCCTCAGAGGAGGATGACATCGCGAAGGGAGCCCGCAGCAGCTCCAATTGGCTGCCAGCTTCAAGGACGCGGCCAATCGGATCGGTCCCTGGGCTGCGCGTGTTTCCCCCTTTCCCTGACTCCCCGTCTTGCGCATCACTTTTAGGCTTCCACAGCGCTACATGGACGCGCGTCGGCTCGGAGGTGGGTTTTTCGGAGCCGCGGCGATGGAGGAGGGGGAAGGGCGGCATGCACATGATGCGGGGATGCTGAGGCAATAGGCGAGGAGAGCGCAGTAGAATTGTGACTGGACCTCAGAAACCAGGAGCAGGAGGAGGAAGGGTGGGAGGGGGGAGCAGCCGTCGCTGATCCACACAGGAGCAAGCCCGGGCGTCTTCCACCATGGGCTGCTGGCTCTCCGGACCGTGGGTGGGCGACCCAGCGGTGAGTAACCACCAAGCTCCGATCAGCCAATTGATGCCCGGTACGAATGTGTGTTTGAAATCTCCCAAGGTTGTCTCGGTGAAGTACGAAAAGCTGCAAAATCTCGCTTCGGCGATAGCGCCGTCGCTGTCAAATTTAAGCGTGTACGCGAGACAGCTGCATACAGCATTCTCCAAATTGATTTCATATTCAGATCATCGTGTCAAGGAAGCGTGCACTTCGTCAGCCATTTTGTGCATCTCAGCCCAGTTTGTGTGTGTGCGTGTATATGTACACACTGCCTGGCCACAATATTAGGCACGCATCTCACGATGTTCAATGCAGGAATTCCACCTTTAAAAACGCCGATATTCGGATTACTCTTACTGCGTTAAGTTTATTTAAGGGGTGCGCATAATGATCGAGAAACTTACTTGAGGAATTAAAGTGTTATTGGCTTCCCTGAGGGGTGGCGTTTATTTGTCGGAGTGGCCGATGCACCTGCACTCTGGAAATGTAAAACCCAAGCGCTATTCATTCCACTGAAATTCTTCTGTTTGAGTGGAGTTCTTTATTCGTTTATTATTTCTCAACATACCCCAACTGGGATGTATACCTTGGCCTGTATTCCTTCCACCTTTTCGTAGCTGTTTATCTGAGGGGAGGTGTTTCGATGTTGAAGTGGAGGATGCAAATCGGAAGATCAATAACACTATAATAACAATACAATACAATACAATCAATGCAAATAACAATACAACAATCAATAACATGATTCATTCCACTGATTTTTGCAGGAGGCGCCCATTTGAAGGGAGGTGTTTATTTGTTTGGGTGCACCCCCCTCCATCGAAAATTAGGAACCACTGTGGTAAAAGTTCAATCATCAAAATCGTGTATAATAATAATAATAACCTCAATAGTTGGGCAGTACGTGTGTCTGACTGTGCGTGTTTATGTGTGTGTGTAGATGTGTGTGTGCGTGTTGCTGAATGTAGAGGAGGGTGACTCATGGCTGTGATGTGCTGCAGCTCATGCGTCTCATTTAATGTGTGCTGAGGCGTGTGTGTGTCTGCGTGTTCATGTGTGCGTTTGCGTGTGGGTGTGTGTCACCACGTCCATATTACTCCCGTCACACGGCTGCAGCGAACGCAGAAAGAGGGCTGCGCGCGTGCGTCCGCGAGCAGAACGCCGTGTTCCGGCCCACTTGCGTAACGTCGCCTGTGCGGCGCGAAGGCGGCGGAGGGCGCGCTTAAAATGGAAGCCGCGCGTGGCGTACTTTTTGCACATTTCGAGAGCGCGCTGGCCCGTTTGCGAGCGAGCGTTCGGTTCTTTTTCTCGGATCTCACCTCCCGAGGTGCGAACGCACCGATTACATCACGGTGACATCAGCAGGGGTTCTTTTTTTTTTGTTGTTGTTGCAGGGCTGACGTTTTGAGATCATGCCGAGCTCATTTTCACGTGTGAAAAATTGAAAGACGAGGAGGAGGAAGAGCGGGGAACACCTGCTGTTCGCCTCCAGACTTGATAAAAACCCACTCTTACAGGACCGTGTGTGGGCACACTCATCAAGATCAACTAAAAATGGCGACGAGGACGGGTTGATTGCCGATCCAGGGGTCCTGAAGTTATGATACTGCAGATTATTCGTGATACTGTAGATCTCATGAATGACTATCCAAGTGTGTCGCCCACTTGAGACGAATTAAGATCACGCCCCCCTACCCCACACTTAAATAGACACCTTTGTCTTTTTGCATTCCTCGCATCCAGCTGCGCGGCGGGCGCAGCCTGGCGCAGCTGAGCCAGCGCGACGCGCTCCGCATCCTCGCGGCGAGTCAGCTTCCCGTCACCATGCAGGTGAAGAGTCAGAGGGGTCGCGGCGGCGGGGAGGCCGACCCCCGGGGTGCCTGGGAGCCCCTGCCCCTCAGCCTTCAGCATCTGAATCTGCCCCTGCCCAGGATGCCTGCGGGGCTCAACGACCCCAGCCCCACCTATCAGGACAGGTGCGCGGCGTCACACATTGGTTGATATTGTTGCCCCCCCCACCCCAATATATATATATATATATATATATATATACATACATATGAATTGTTCTCCTTCCTGCAGGCATTATTTCGGCCACTTGTCTCTGCCGCAAGATCACTGTGATGGAGGACGCTACGGGTACCTGTCCAGCTCTCCAAGAGACACTGTGGACATGGGCCGCCAGGTAACCCCAAGTCGCCTTTATGTGGATCCTTCGTAGCCCTTCTGTGGTTCAGTTTTCACGCGTGGGCACTCTTTCAGGATCCGGACTTGAGCGGCCGGCGACCCAAGGAGCAGAACTGCCTGATGGGATGTTGCAACGTCAACTTAGATGAGCCCAAAGGATACCACAGTCAGGTAGCCCCGCCCTTTCCGACGACTATGCACATCAATATTTCCATCACAATTTTATATGATCAATGCCGTGATCACCGTCAGAAGTGTGGCAGCGCCCTAGCACCCTCTAGTGATCAAAATTCACAATATTTTCAAGAGGGTATCATTTTCTTGCTTTGTTTTTACTATTTGTGGCAGGACTTATTCGTTAAACGAGGGTTGTCAAACTCCTTCTGTTGTTCTGGTTTCCCTCAGACGGCCATTATGACTGTAGAACAAAAAAAAAATCCCCTCATCATATTTACATCATCATTATGAGAACTAGTTTTGGAATCAGAAATCATGGGGAATGTGTTTTTCAATCATTCACATTTGGTAACACAGAAATGCTTCTAATATATCAATTTTTATCATTATTGATGTATGACCATTTGAAATTTTGGTACAGATTTTTACAAGAATCATGGAAATTGACACTCTAGATTTGGCTTCGCGGGCCACATAAACTCATGTGGCAGGCCAGATCTGGCCCCCGGGCCTTGAGTTTGACACCTGTGCCTTAACCCATGCTTTTTGCATGGGAGGATTTTGTTGAAATATTGTGATGTGTAAAATATATACGTTGGCGAAATAAAAGTTGTGAAACACAGAGGTGTAACAGGGTTGGACTTTTACAGGCCAGATCTTTGGTTCCCATCCGATCTTCAATGTAGTAACAAAGAGAACCTAACCCGAAACGTGTTGTTTGTAGCCGGACGATGACGACTTCATGCTCGAGAAGCCTTTGGGCTTCCTGCCCTTCCACCACGAGCTGGACAGTGGCCTCGGCTGGACCGACGGTTCCCTCCACCAAGGTGACCTCTCCGGCCTGGAGACCGAGGAGGCCGGCCTGGAGGACTGCCACTCCCACGGCGCCCTGGGCCCCGGCGCCCGCGGGGCCTTCGGACCCGGCGGCGGCTCGCCTTCCTCCGAGTCCTTCATTTCGTCCGAGCTCAGCGACTCGGGCTTCTACAGCGTGAGCACCGGCGAGTTCCGCCACTTCCAGAGGATGCTGGAGAAGCGCATGCGGCTGTACAACGCCAGGCTGCAGCACCAGGGGGAGATGTGCGAGAGGCGGGAGCGTCGTGACAGCTGCCCCATGAGCCACCGCGAGCTGCTGGAGGCCATCCCCGAGACGCTCGCCATGCAGCCCCCGTGTCAGCGCGTGCAGATGGGGATGGAGGAGGCCCCTGGCGCCGTCTTGGACGTGCCCAACCGTGGACTTTTCAGGTATGTGGACGGTGAAAAAAAGGAAGATCATCATCCTGAAGTGGGGTACACTCAAGAGTGATTGCGGGGAACATAAAGAGAAACGACCACTCACGCTCACATTCACAGCAGTGGACAAATTAGCTTCTTCAATGAAGCTAACATGCATATTTTTATGGTAGGAAACCAGAAAAACAAAAATATTCTAAGCCTAAACTTCAGAACTTTTAGGCTCTAACCCGTAGTCCACCGTGCTGACCTCGGAGCAGACAGTCAGTTCTACACAAAGGCGCGTTCGTTGTAGGCCAATGTGGGCCTTCTCAAACTGAGCTCATCTCCATGGAAACAGTCAAGTACTTCTCATTCAAATAGGAAAGATAGAGTGCCCCAAAAGCGAGACTACTGTTTGAGCTATTTCCATTGAATTCACATATTTTTATGCTCTTTCTGTAACACCCTACAACGCCACAAGATGGCGCTAATGGGAAAATAGTAAACTATGTCAAGAAAGTGTCTTGAAGATCTGTAGGGCAGGTTGAACATATGTAAAAACATGATCGGAATAACAATTCTTATTCACTTGTTCTGACAAGGAACGTTTATTTTTTTTTTTCCTAGAGTGTCATCAGTCCAGTTCCACAAAACGGACCGCCCCTGCCTGAACCGCCACAGCTCCAGCAGCGGGGCCCTCTTCAACCCCTCCCACGCCCTCACGGCCGTGCCCCGGATGAGCGGCCCCGTCCTCTCCACCTGCAGCACGCCGTCCAGCCACCGGAGGCCGCTAGCCCCCGCGCAGCAGCCGCACCACCAGGGCTCCGGCTCGGCGGGGATGCTGAGGAGAAGCCGGACCCTGCACCACCGCCCTCCTCAGCAAGAGTACCGGAGGCGGGCCAGCCACCCGGCCTCGCCGTCCTACTGCGCGGCCACCCTGCACCACTGCGGCGCGGTCCCACCTCACGGGATGCAGCCGGGGCTACCGGAGGAGACGGAGATGGGGGCGGATGTGATGGCTTCCCCGCTCTCTGCACAGCAGCACCCAGGTACTCTGGGCCATAATTGAACCACCCCCGGTTAACCTCGTTCAAAAATGCAGTTTCAACTCAAGACAAATCATCGTTTGTCTTTTTTTTTTTTTTCAGTGCACATCCGGGTGCCCAGCGAACACGAGCTGTGCTACAACGCCAACCCCGGCGCCCACCACGACTGGTGGCAGCAAATGAGCTTGATGCCCGACCTGGCGGTGGAGCGGGGTGACCAAATAGAGAGGGAAGACATGGAGAAAAGTCTTGAGAGGGAGGCGCAGATTCAGGAGGAGGTGGAGCAGGAGTTGCAGAGGAGCTGGGCGGCCAGGGAGCAGCGGCACCTCCAGGGCGCGGTCCACCTCACCCAGCCGGGGGACGTCAACGACACGTGGCCCAAGCCGGCCAGCCGCCAGGCCCAGGTCGGCGGAGGAGGAGCCCGGGGTCTTTACAGCACCTTGGAAGGCCACATGGGGGCCACCAATACTGCTCCTTTGGATGCGAAGAAAGAGCAGCTGGACGCGCAGTTCCCGACGTCCGGTCTTCAACCCAAAGGGATGCCTTGCTCCAAACCCAGCACAAATTCCCGGGTGTCTAGGAACCAGCTCCTGAGGGACCGAGCCTCGCAGCTGGCCGACGAGCGCAGCGGGATGAGCACGGACGAGGAAACCAGCGCTGACATGCTGCTGGGTCGGTACTGGAGCCGGACGGAGAGGCGAGAACACTTCCTGCTGGCCCGCGAGCAGAGGCAGCAGCAGGCCAGGGGCGGGGGAGGAGCCGGTCCCGGATCCGGCCCGCCCCGCTCCCCTGGCCCGGACCCCCGGGCGGGCGGCCCCATGACGGATGGGCGGTGCAACACGGTGCTGGAGATGAGTCAGAGGAAGCTGAGCCGGCTGAGGAACCGGAAGATGTTGGACGACTGGACCACGGTGGAGGAGCTGCTAACGCACGGCACCAGGCTGGACAGCCACGACCACCCCATGCTGTGTGCCAGCCCCCTGCTGACCGTCACCACCGTCTGATTCTGGAGATCTCAAACTTTTGGGGTCCTGGGACCCCTCCCTGGGGAAACGTTTTCCAAGGACCCTCTCATAAGCCCGACACTAATGAAACATGTCGCAGGAATTGAAAAGTTGCCTATTTTCTGTGGGGGTGGGGGGAATCGTCACATTACAATCACTTTTGGAGAAAAAAAACTTTTGATGTTAGGAACGTAAAGTTGTATTTTTCAAGAAAAGAATTTGTAACCTCCACAGGAACAAAGACGTATTTTGTCAGGCTGAAAAGTCAGAATCGTTGGCCTCACAGTTCTGAGGAGCGGGGTTCAAATCCCGGGCCCGCCTGTGTGGAGTTTGCATGTTCTGCCCATGCCTGTGTGGCTTTTCTCCGGGCACTCCGGTTTCCTCCCGCATTCATTGGAGACTGAATTGCCTCGAGGTGTGATTGCGAGTGGGACTGTTGTCTGTCTCCGTGTGCCCTGTGATTGGCTGGCAACCACTTCAGAGTGTACCCTGCCTCCTGCCAGATGACAGCTGGGATTGGCTCCAGCGCTCCCACGACCCTTGTGAGGATAAGTGGCTCAAAAAATGGATGGATGGATATACAAAAAAAATTCAGCCTTGGTTCTTGAAAATTCATCATGTAGATCATGATTGGGTACTTGCAAATCCTGCTACTTGTGGATTTATAAAAAAAAAAAAAACCCTCACCTAAAAGTATGACTTTGGCGCCAAGTGTCAAGGAATTCTGGTGCACTGAGAGGAGGAGCATAATTTCTAATAGAAAAGTCGTACTTTGCCTCCACCTCGTGGCGTCGATAAACAATTTTGAATCTCTCGGGGTGGGCGGTGTTTACTTGCACATTTTTCTTATTTGCATTTCATCTCCAGCACCGGAGGAGTGTATATTCTGAGAAAAATTGGCTTTTTGTTCTAAAAAAATGACTTAATTCCTCCTATAATATGCCTTTGGTTCTAAAAAAAAAATCATACATGGATGTCATATTGATATGATATGTCAAATTAATATCTCAGATTTTAGTCGGCCAAAGACATTTTTTTGTTTTATTGGTAGTCGTTTATTCATTCATTTATTTTTAATGATTTGTCATCATCAACTTACAGCTTACGACCCCCCCCCCCTCCTGGGTATCCCGGATTCCCAATTTGAGAACTCCGCCCACCCATATGAGCGCATCCGGGCCACATAGTGCACAGCTGATCTTGAAACTTTAGCAGCCCTGTTAACCCAAATCACAAAAGCACTCGGCGCCGTCCGTTAGCTATTTCAACTTACAATCCTTGCGGTAAGGGCCGCTAATTGAAAACACTGCTTCCTCAAATTTGTATTTCCCAAATTCCAATCTTCTTCTTTTCCTTTCGGCTTGTCCCGTTAGGGGTCGGCAAAGCGTGTCATCTCAGATGAGCGCATATTTGTTTGGCACAGTTTTACGCCGGATGCCCTACCTGACGCAACCCCTCTGCATCGAGCCGGGGAGAGAAGCTTTACAGCACCTGGTATTCCCTGACGGTCTCCCATCCAAGTACTAACCAGGGCCAAACCCGCTGACCTTCCGAGATCTAACGAGATCGGGCGTTCGCAGGGTAGCGTGGCCGTAAGCATTTCCCAACTTCCGTTCGTCTGACGTTTTATTAAGAAAGTACGCCGACGCGACACGGCTGCCCCTTTACCGTCTTCCCTTCCGGAAGTCAACGTGTTTTGCACCTTACTACAAAAGTGCACAAACATTAAAGAAAATTCCGTTTCACGCCGTATGTGCTTGAAATTTCATAATCATAAACGATTCGACAACAGGCGGGCCGACGGAGTCTCCCCCCCCCCCCCCCCACACACACACACTTTGAGACTCGTGATGATGAAAAAAAAACGCGGAACTACTCGAGCGGGCATTTGCGCAAAGCCAGGGAGAGTCTACGCGAGTGGAACTCAATCTCAATTCCGAAGAGAAAGCTTTACCCAAAATTGGCAATCGGGGTTTTGTTTTTGGAACACTTAAATGCAAAACGAACCCACAATATTTACGAAATGAACACACCGAATGCTCCTTTTGGTCGTTTCTGGAGACCCCCCTCCCCACCCCACCCCGACTGCTCGAGATGCATGCAGCACACGTCCCGGCTCTCCGCAGCCAGTTGTTTACACGTTGCCGTCGCCCACGTTTACCGACCAACAACGCACTGACTGAAAGGATACGTCCGCCTCGCTGCGCGGATCGCGACGGAGATCCGCGGAAATGTACGCCGATGAGAAGGTGGAGCGTGCGGGATGAAGTGCAATAATACCTCAGTCTCAGTGCTGCAGTTTTTCAGTCAGACAGAAAAAAAAAAATAAAACATAAAAAAACGTTCGCAGAGATCCTTGTAGATATTTACGTATCTTTATTGTACATTCACAAGAGGGACCTAAGGGAACAAACAATTTTTGCACATTTTTTTTAATACAGTATATAAAGTTATAAAAGGTGTTTCCCTACCTTTCGCTACAGGGACAGAGGCCAGTGGACGACTGTAGATAGAACACAGTGTGCGTGCGCGTGTGCGTGTTGGTGTTTTTATTGATCAACTATCGTAAAAAAAAAAAATCTTGATCTTTATGTGTTTGAAAATATTTGAATATTTTTCTTCTAGTAACTGCATTTTATTTTTGGGCGAGGGGTAATCTTTTGGGATTTTATTGCACATTGTATAGTATCCAAAAACTAGTGACTGTTTTTTTTTTTTTTTTTTTTTTTAGGGAACACAGATGATGTAAATATTCTCGTGTTTTGCATAAATTTGCCGATTGTTTTGTGTGACCGAGATGTTTGTACGTGTGTACATATTGATTTTCGTCACATGCAGCAGACAGGGCGCGGATGATGGCGTTCGCTACGCTGTAGCGGCTGTTTTGGAGGCTGTGCACAGAACATTCCGCGTATTACTTCAAGCATGAGTTCTGCCAGTTGAGCTTGATATTTAAATTTTTTTAAACATCAAACAAATTGGACCACAGTACTCCTTTGAAACTTTTTGGGGGGTTGATCAAACTACCCCAACACATATACTGTTACCCGCGAAATAATCAACAGAACCAGGGAATTGCCACTGTTTTTTTTCTTCGAGATATGAAACATGGTTTGACCGATTTTTTTTCTACTCAAGAATTCTTTGCAACACAAATGCTGCAAAAACACATGTAGACAGACAGGCATAGATTCCTTATTATCATGAAAATGGACTAATATGACTGCAGCTCACTGGGTTTTTTTTTTGTTTGTGTTTGTATGAATGCATTATACTGCCCCCCTTTGCCCAGGACCAGAAGACGCCGCAATGAATTCCTCATGATGATGAAGCCCGTTTACTTCTTTACATTCTGCCTGATAATGACATTACTAGATGGTTTTATCGAGTACGATGTTATAGAGTGCTATTTTCCATATTAAAAACACATTGCACAGTTTTTGTTGTTTCTTCGGGGGAGTCTGGAACGGATTCATGGCATTTCCATTGTTGTAAATGGGAGAATATGATTTGAGATACAAGTGTTTTGAATTATGAGCGTGCTCGCAAAACAAATTAAACTTGGATCTCAATGCGCATCTGTATTATGCCTTTGATTCAGAAAATATGATTATACTGCTAATATTGATAGACAGGAACGACACCATCGGCTAAACGAGAACGTCGTCTTAGTGAAGAATGAAAAAAAATCTTATTTTAATGTAGGATATATTGCAGAGTGGGATATTGAACTGGCGCAGGTTTTAGTCTTTTAGCTCACAGCATGAAAAGCGTAAGCGCTGAGGCAATTAGTAATTAGCTTGACCGTTAAGTCTTTTTTTTAAGACACTGTTTAGTCAAAATCAAGAAACATTTGTGGAAGTCGCTTTTTAACTCTATGTTGATTTTGCTTCGACCTTCACTTTACTTGTGGCTGAGCTAAGCTAGGCTAGTAGCCTTCCCTCCGTTTTCCTATCCATGCTAACTTATGCTAACGCTATCGCCAATTAGATAGGTGTGGAAAGCCGTTAAAATGCTATTTCTGTATGAGAAGTCTTTTCAGGAGGATTTTTCAAGATTACGTGACAAGAGCCGGACGGTTCCGAAGCGAATTTCCGCCCGGTTAGCGACTAGCGTCCTCGCTGTCTCCCTCATCTCGGGCCGTGACGCAAAACACTCTGAATAATAGATGTCTTTTTCTTTTTTGTACAGTATTTTTCTGCTCTCTTACAACTAACACAAAGACAGATGGGCCGGAAATAGCACTCGCGTCCTCATGTGATGTGAAATTTAAAGCACACTGGAGCGGACAGTCTCGCTGGCAGGCAACTGAAAGTTTGTCTTTTTTGTCCATCTGTCATTCCATCCATCCATCTATCGGCAAAGCTTTTGGAACACGATGTCCATGTGTGCTTTTTGTTTTTTTAAGAGAGATTTTAATGAGCTCTGCCCCCCCTCGGTTGTACTTAGTGTTCACCCACGCGCGAAGAACAACACATGGCTGGAGTCACGTGGACCCCGGGCGCATTCGCAACGAGGCGCTCGCCACAATTAGTCGCGACGATGACTGGAGATGACTTTCATGTGAGGAAATGGTGAGCTATTTCTTTTCTTTCATCAAGTACAGGGGTGGGACTACTGATGATAATGTTTTTATCATTAGTTCAGCAGACTTTTCCCCCCTAAGAACTTGTCAAATAGAAGGTATTAATTTTTAATCAGTATATTTCTTTCATCCGTCCATCCATCCATCCATCCATCCATCCATCCATCCATCTTGTCTGTCTCTATGTGCCCCGCGATTGGCTGGTGACCAGCTCAGGGTGTGCCCCGCCTCCTGCCCGTTGACAGGCGAGATAGGCTCCAGCACGCCCCGCGACCCTGGTGAGGATAAGCGGCTAAGAAAATGGATCGCTGGATATTACTTTGTAACCCCTGATCTAGTGCCACCTACATGATATTGAGTTATTTAGTAACGCAATATTAAAATCCTGAGCTCTTAAAATGCGCATATTGTACAAAATTATGACCCCCCCGCCCCCTACACACATACACAAAATAAAAACAAACATTTTTGTGCTGATTTTTGTACAACTGGTGTATCAGGAAGACACCATCGTCTGAAAGATAAATTGAGCCAACAGCAGGTTAGGTACGACACAAGCAATCCACTTGATAGATAGATAGATAGATAGATAGATAGATAGATAGATAGATAGATAGATAGATAGATAGATAGATAGACAGACAGACAGACAGACAGACAGATAGATAGATAGATAGATAGATAGATAGATAGATAGATAGATAGATAGATAGATAGATAGATAGATAGATAGATAGATAGATAGATAGATAGATAGATAGATAGATAAATGGGCCCCAAAACTACACAGAAGTTGCATGTTTTTCAACTCAAAGCTTTAATCATCCCTAAAACATCAACCCAAAAACAAATCAGAACCTGATGTCCGCAGAAAGGAATCCAAAATCAGCATGATTTGGCGATTAATAAGTAAACTCAACAACAGTGACTATGTCAATCATTTCCATAGGAAGTAAATATCACATGAATTTCATTTTTGCACAAGCACGACGAAAATGTCTCTCAATCAAAAACAGTACAAGTTAACAATATAATTTCATCTCAATTTCCACAAAAATTAACCAGGTTCGCGCAGCTAGCATGGCAAAATACATTTTTGCTTGTACTTCTAATGAGAAGTCGATTTAACTTCTGTTCGGACTTAAATTCCTCATCATCATTTTACATACAAAAATGTATGAAAAGCAGACTGTTCATGCAACATGCACGACGAGAGAAGAGTTTTGCTGATGTTTTCATGGGATGTCAATCAGCAAACAAAAAAATTATTTATATATATATATATATATATATATATATATATATATATATACATATGGCATCAAGAAGTATTGACGTCATAATTATAAAAAATATATGAAAGGATTTCCTAAACACTTACTACACACCACATGCGTGACAATATAATAATTTTACTTTTGTTTCCGTAGGAAAAAAAATCAAAATCGACCAATGAGATCGATCGCATCACAAACAAAATTATTTTGCTCACTTCCATATTAAAAGAAATATGAACATGCGGCCCAATTGGAAATACAATCAATGCGATTCATGCACCGTGCATGACAAAAAATATTCCGCTCATATTTTCCCACAAGATGTGGAAGTGACATCAGAGCAACTTGTGTCAACCAGTCGGTGTCTATCAAGGCCTCCAGGGGGCGCCCTCATTGGAGTTCTCCTCCTTCTCTCCTGGCTTCGAGAGGGGACAAGTCCTCTGTCGATTTCTCCTCCTGGGAGGACCAAAGCCGCCACAAGCGCGAGGGGAGTCTCCTGAGGACTCGAACGCTCATCTCCAGCATGTCGACATTCTCCATCTTGGAGGAACTCTGGAGCCAGGAGAGACTTGAGCGAAACTTCTCCAAACGGAGGCTTTTGGACCTATGACGGGAACGATCGAGGATGAGGACAACGCTTGTGGAGTCGGGGAGTCGATGACGATGATGCTGAACTTACCTTGTGTGCGAGAGCGGCGCGAGAGTCTCGCAGAGAGATCCTAGGCGCCATGGCTGGACTTGTGTGCTATCTACGCACAACGTGGTCTCTACCGGCTTCGGTCCACCCTTCCAATTTATAGTCCCACATCGCCATAGCAATGTGGGCCTCCGCACTTTCCCACGCTCACTTGCAGCCAATCAGAGAGCAGCATGGGGGGCAATCGTTCCATCTCGGGGGAGCAGCTAGACCAGTGGGGGTTTTGTCGGGCCCAGTAGAGCTCTGGTGGGAACCTAGTGACCCTTTACACAGCACATCTGCTGCCATTCAAGACTTGGGGCCGGCACACGCCTAGCAGGATTCTTGGGGGGGCTCGCACAAACGCAGACAATATATTTAGTACTTGTGTCACGTGTCCCACTGTTTTTACCATTGTCGGAATTATGGCATCAACAGTATTATATTAGTGTTTCATTTCAAATGTTTGCTAATAGCATCATTAGCAAGTGTTGCGTTTAAATGTTTACAATGGACCACGTAGGATGGCTTCATTCAAAATGACACAAAAGTGCTTTTGAAAGCAAAAGCAAGGGGAAATATGTTTACATTTTACACAGATTGTCAAATCATGACACGTTCGCACGAGTAAAAGTGAAGTATAGTGTCACCCTCATGAGTATAAACACAAATTGTGTGCGTATTGATAAATTATTTGCCACGTTCCAGCTCGATGTTTCTAGTCGAACACGCTAATTATGAGTTGAGCGTCTCCTTCACTTGTTGAAGCGCATTGGCGGGAACTGCGTGTGCGCACACGCGGGGTCAAAGGTGAAGTGGCCCGCCAAGCGCCGCCGGTCAGCTGAGGGCGTGAAAGCGGCGAGCTAACGTGATGGATGGTGGCGCTGGCTCGTATTGTCGCGGCCATGGGAAAGCCCAGCAAAGGCTCAGAGCCGCCTCGGGAGAATGGAAGATGACCTTTGACCCGAGGCTATGTGACCTCGTAGTCATGATCCACATTAAACACTTCATCCTGTAATAATGGAGAAACCTGAATGTTGAGTCCGCTATATCGGCGCGTGTGAGTTACCGTAATTCCCGGCCTACTGAGCCCACCTGGTTATAATCCTCGGTGCACAGAAAGAGTTTAACGCAGGGGTCACCAACGCGGTGCCCGCGGGCAAATGGTAGCTCGCAAGGTATGTTTATAAAAATACCATAGGCCACAAATTGTTACTATTATTTGTGCTTTAAATTCTGAATCTGACTTGCTTACGTGAATTAAAGTTTTAAAATACTTGTAATGTAATTTACCACAATAAATTAAAACAAAAATATTTTATGTACGTGCAATGAACTGGGTCTGAAATTTGACCCAAACAGGTCATGTAACCCTTACGAAGTACCCCTCAGCCTCAAAAAGGTTGCTGAGCCCTGGTTTAACGCTAGTGAGGCGCTAGCATTAGCACGGGGCTAGCGTTAGCGCGGCGCCAGCATTAAACTCTTTAAACTCTGTGTACTGTGGTTTATAACCAGGTGCGCTAACACTAGCGCCAAATCACCACATAAACCGCAGGGTTGAAAGCTTGTGAAAAACTCGTGGCTTGTAGGCTGGAAATTACGATATATAAATATGTATAAGATCTCTTATATATCTTATATAAGTCTTTGTTGATTTAATATTTTCTTAATCTTTCCTGAAATATCACTGACGCACGCATGTATGTTCACATATGACTATGAGCATACACATTTGTGCTAAAATGGCACATTGACGTTTCGCCATTATTACACAATGAAGTGTTTAATTTGGATCATGACTGCGAGGTCGCATAGCCTCAGGTCAAAGGTCATCGTCCATTCTCCCGAGGCGGCTCTGAGCCTTTGCTGGGCTTTCCCACGGCCGCGACAATACGAGCGGGCGCACCATCCATCACGTGAGCTCGTCGCTTTCACGGCCTCAGATGACCGCCGGCGTTTGGGGGGCCACGTCAACTTTGACCCCGCGTGTGCGCACACGCATTTCCCGCCAATGCGCTTCAACAAGTGAAGGAGACGCTCAACTCATAATTAGCGTATTCGATTGGAAACATCAAGCTGGAACGTGGCAAAAAATTAATCAATACGCACACAATTTGTGTGTATACTTATGAGGGTGACACTATAGTTCACTTTTACTCGTGCGAACGTGTCATTGTTTGACAATCTGTGTAAAATGTAAACATATTTCCCCTTGCTTTTGCTTTCAAAAGCACTTTTGTGTCATTTTGAATGAAGCCATCCTACGTGGTCCATTGTAAACATTTAAACGCAACACTTGCTAATGATGCTATTAGCAAACATTTGAAATGAAACACTAATATGATACTGTTGATGCCATAATTCCGACAATGGTAAAAAGACTAAACAGTGGGACATGTGACACAACTACTAAATATATTGTCTGCATTTGTGTGAGCCCCCCCAAGAATCCGTGTGCCGGCCCCAAGTCTTGAATGGCAGCAGATGTGCCGTGTAAAGGGTCACTCGGTTCCCACCAGAGCTCTACTGGACCCGACAAAACCCCCACTGGTCCAGCTGCTCCCCCGAGATGGAACGATTGCCCCCCATGCTGCTCTCTGATTGGCTGCAAGTGAGTGTGAGAAAGTGCGGAGGCCCACATTGTTATGGAGATGTGGGACTATAAATAGGTGGGGTGGACGACGCCAGCTCCACGTTGTGCTTGGACGGCGCACAAGTCCAGCCATGGCGCCTGGGATCTCTCTGCAAGACTCTCACCCCGCTCTCACTCACAAGGTAAGTTCAGCATCATCATTGACCCCTCGCCTCCACAAGCGTCGTCCTCATCCTCGGTCGTTCCTGTCACAGGTCCGAAAGCCTCGAGTGGAGAAGTTCCGGCGAGAGCGAATCAGCTCAAGTACTCTCCTGGCTCCAGAGTTCCCCCGGCAGCGGCCGGACTCCAAGATGGAGAAGGCCGACGTGCTGGAGATGAGCGTTTGGAACCTCGGGAGACTCCGCTCGCCCTTGGGGTGGCTTCAGTCCTCCCGGGAGGAGAAGACGACAGAGAAGGACTTGTCTCGCCTCTAAACTGGAAGAGAGGAGGAGAACTCGTCCGATGGCGCCCCCTGGAGGCCCTGTTAGATACAGACTGGCTGACACGAGCTGCTCTGGCCTCACTTCCGCAGATTATCGGAAATATCAGCGGGATATATATATAGATATATTTTGTCATGCACAGTGCATGAATCGCATTGATTGCATTTGCAATTTCCAATGTATTCATATTTCTTTTAAAATGGACACGGAGCAAATTAATTTAATTTGTGATGCCATCGATCATATTGGTCAAATGATTTCCTATGGGAACAAAGCAATAATTTGACATTGTCACGCATGTTGTGTACATTAAGTGTTTGGAAAGTTCTTCCGTTTTCCAAGCCACTTATCCTCACAATCTTTCATTTATTTTTTTAGGATTATGACAATACTTCCTGGTCATTCTGATCTTGTTTTTTTATTGTTGTTATTTTATACAAAGACTTTTCCTATGGGAAAAAAAAAATGTTTTTTCATGCGTGTTGCATGAATCACTTTTGCATTGCACAATTCATGCTATTGGATTTCTTGGGTTATTTTTATTTTTAAAACAGAAAGTTGATGTTATTGTATTGCTATCATATTGATTTTGATAGTCACTTGATCATATTGATCTCAACTTTTTTGCTGGATGACTTCCTTTGGAAACAATGGCAATAACTTCTTCAAAATATTATTTTGTCGTGCATGTTGCATCATCATTTAGACATCTGGTGAATTTATCTTCTAAGACCCTTTTCATGCATTATTCAGCATGTGAACGTGGGAACATTGCTTTTCATCCCAATGTTATGGATCATAATGATCTCAATTGTTCTGTCATTAGCAGAAATGCTTTGTATTAGTCTTCATAAGATTTCAAAAGTTTGTTTGGTCAAATTAATATCAGTTTCCAGCTGATAGTTTGGTGGATCATCATGACACGGCATGTTATAAATAAAGATGTCAGTGTGAAGACTTACAAAGTTGAAATGTTGTATGATTTCATAATACAGCTTTACTCCATAACAGTTTCATATTTTCTTTATCAATAAAAACGCACAAATGAGCAAAACATAAATATTTTTACAGGAATTGTAAAATATCCTGTAACCTCTGAAATTCATTTTTAGAAATAAAACAATATGCTCAGTTGAATAAAACATCATAGCATAAGTCAAGCCAAATTCGATTTTAAAAGAAGACTGTAATACAATTTTTTGAAAAACAAAATTTAGAACATTAACACCGGAACTAATACAAATGTAGTGTACCGCTCCGGAATACAAAAATGAGTGCACATAATCCCGCCAGTCTAGCAGAGGTAGTGAATACAGCGAGGCTAACTGGCAGAAAATTTCCATGTACACATTACACAATATCATTGTTAATATTTCAGAGCGGGGTTGTTTACAAAATTAAAGTGGCAGCCGGTAAGACTCCGTGCTTTAACGTATTCATTCAATATTTTCGTTCGGTGTTACGTTGTGCTAAGCTAACACGAAACTAGCCGAGTTTGCTCCGATTTTCTTGGTCAAGACGTTATTTTTAAAACAGTATTACTAAATGCTAAATTTATTTATTTATGTACCGTATTGATGGACCGAAAGGACAAATTTAAGCAAATTTCATTTTTTACTTCTTTTTTTTGTAACTTTTTATTCACTTTTCATTGTGATTACTACTAATAACAGATAACACTAAATAATCATATTACCATTATGATTTATATTGTTATTATTACTGGAGTTTTGCATTGTATTCTTTTTAGCATTCATATTGATACCTTTCTGATGATGTAGTTATTTCTATTACTTTGCACAATTCGCACCTGTCGCAATATCATTTTGCTGCCACTGTAGAAGTAGAGTTTGCATTTGGAAAATACATTTTATACATCCATCCATCCATCCATTTTCTTAGCCGCTTATCCTCACAAGGGTCGGGGGGAGTGCTGGAGCCTATCCCAGCTATCAACGGGCAGTAGGTGGGATACACCCTGAACTGTTTGACCTTTTTTTTTTTATGTATATCTATACATTTTACGGCTGTTGATGTTTACAAAGAAGAATACAAAGTAACTGGTCGCTCAAGCATCCCTTCATCCACTCATCCACTCATCCCTTCATCGACGGCCATGCGACGGACGCTTCCTCCCCCTGTGCGACTCTCTCGCGTCTGCCGTCGTGGGCGTTTTCCCACGTTTTGCCGCTGACCTCCCGTCAGCCGGGTAGCGGGCCGCCCGCCCCCCGCGTCTTTCACTTCATTGAGCCCCGCCGCCCCTCCCCGCGGCAACATGCCGGCCTCCTATTGGGCGACGGTGGGGGCATAAATGAGAGCTCCCCGAGCGGCATGTCCGGCGGCGCTCATTTTGGATCCCACGTCATGTCTCCGTACGCCGACCTCGATCGTCAGGACGCCGTCAAAGAGCAGCTCTTTCAGTGAGTCACTTTATTGGGTACACTGATCACAATGACATTTTTTGTTTTATTGTGTGGTTTGGAGTTGAGGTGTTGACAATATTTTGGTTCAATAATTGCATCTGAACGGAGGCTGTCTGGCATGTTTCAGTTGCCTTATTTCATAACGGCGGGAGAAATTGAAAATATTAGCAACTCCTTCAATCGCAGCTGAATTCAAGCTGATCGTAATTTTGATTTTTTTTTGGAAAATTTTTATTAGGAACTGCCATTCAGCTCTGTGTAATATTTTGGTTCTCTTAGCGACAAGTGGTTACAAATAGAACCCTTGCAATCTTTTGGCATTTTTAACATAGCGAAACCAGGGAACCAATATATTAGGAACAGCCTTCAGTCAGCTTCAGTCAGATGGACTTTAAGCTGTTCCTAATAATTTGGCTCTTTACTGAAAGACACAATTGGGTCAAAGTATTTTGCACGGCCTCTAATCGGATGCACTTATTATTATTATTATTAGAATACAATATTTTGGTTTGTTTACACAAAACATTGGGCAAAGTTGTATTAGCACCTGAATGAAGGCTAGTTGGAATATTTTAACCATTTTGCAGAGCTAAATGAAGAAACCAATTAGAAGCATTATAACATGATAAATAAGTATGTAAGTTTTTTTTTGCGGTGTATTTTTAAGAACCGGGAATGTGAACGCTCAACACGAATAAACATTTCTTCTTCCTCTCGTTCAGGTGCAATCTGCACACTCTGGAGCGGAAATGCAGCGGCGGCGTGGAGAAGGCGCGCACCCTGCTGGAGGAGATGGTACTGCAACGCGGGCTCCCTCTGGCCGAGCTCCTGGAGAAGACCAAGTGGTACCCGACGCTGCGGCGGGCGCTGCTTTCCCACCGGGGTCGCTCCAAACCGGCCCGGGAACTCTTGCGGCTTTTCCCCGACGCAGACGAGGAGCTGGCGCCGCTGTGCCGCTAGGCGGCGTCCGCCAATAAGAGACTACCGAGAGACTTTTTTTTTTTTTTTTTTTTTTTTTTTTGTGGCGACAGTGTAGCAATTTTTGAGGTGGAGATGCTGGTGAAAGTGGACCTTTCATGACTTTGCTGCTGTTTGTTTGTATGTTTTTTTTTTCCACGGAAAGTGTGTTATGGTTGCATTTCTGCAACCACTCAATTGTTTTCACTTGTTTTAAACTGTTGCCTTCAAAGCAGAATGTGCTGAGGCAATGTACACACGTGGCCTCGTACGTTATCCATTTATTGCCTTGTTTAAAGGGCTTACCTGCATTATATGTTTCCCTTTTCTTTTCTTTTCTTTGGCTTGTTTTGTTGTTTTTAAATGCTAGCTTTCAGTTTTGTTTTGAGTTTTTGCATGTATTTATGATTTTAATGAAAGAATAAATTATGCAAGATGCACAACTTATTTGCGTGTCACCTCTCTAGAGCTGTTTCCTACGTAGGTGTATTCCTGTCACACACAAAAAAAAACGTTTTTCAGGCAAATTTTTTCCGTATTTTGGACCATGTTTTTCTGTCTCTGACTTTTTTTCTGTTTTTCAGACCATTTTTCTCCCTGTTTTTCGGGCTATTTTTTTTCTGTTTTTCAGGCAATTTCTTTCTGTGTTTTGGACTATTTTTTTCTGTTTTTCTATTTTTCAGACTAATTTTGGATGGATGTTGATACATGCTTGTAGGAATGCTATGATGGGAATCAAATGTCGATCTGGATTACAGTAAAATGGTTGAAAAAAATCATCTAATAGGACTTTGTTGTCCATCCATCCATTTTCTTAGCCACTTATTTTTACGAGGGTCGCGGGGAGTGCTGGAGCCTATCCCTGTTGTCAACGGCCAGGAGGCGGGGTACACCCTTAACTGGTCGCCAGGCCACATGGAGACAAACAGCCGCGCTCACAATCACACCTAGGGGCAATTTAGAGTGTCTAATTAGTGTTTCATGTTTTTGGGATGTGGGAGGAAACCGGAGTGCCCGGAGAAAACCCACAAAGGCATGGGGGAAAACATGCAAACTCCACACAGGCGAGTCCGGGATTGAACCCGGGACCTCAGAAGTGTGAGGCCAACTGAGGCAAGACTTTGCTTTATGTGCATTTATTTATGTTGTCGAATCTTTGAATTGAAGACCTGGCCTTGTTGAAGTACACAAAAGCGACAATTGTCATGATTCGTGCTTCTTTTGACGTTGTCTTGACATGATTTCATTTTCGTTTCATGACAAAAATGCAACATTAATTGGACACTAAATTGCCCGTAGGTGTGATCGTTTGTCTCGATGTGCCCTGTGATTGGCTGGCGACCGGTTCAGGGTGTCCCCCGCCTCCTGCCCGTTGGGATAGGCTCTCCATGACCCTTGTGAGGATAAGCGGCTAAGAAAACGGATGGATGGACATATTTGTCAATGGTCATGTCTCATTATATTTTTCATCAGGTTTGATAGTCTGCCCGCATGCACAAACACATGAAATGTTGTAAAAATGAATTTTAAAAAGTGAACAAAAGCAAAGCACATGAGTGGCATGTTGTTGTTTTTTTTCATGATTGCTTTAATGCGAATGCCTTGGTTTGCAAGCAATACATTCATGGCGCCGCGTCGTCGTCGGCAAAAAACCCGACGCTCCCCTCGCCATCTGCATTTGGCGCAGATCACGAAACGCGCGTGAATCGCGCAAATGTTCAACATGTATGACAGCAGCCCCTACATAGAGGAATTTAAAGAAAAAAAATCCATATTTACAAGCACTCCCACTGGGAATAATTCCATTTACTACGCAGAGTAATTGGGAATTGTTATTTCTAATAATTCCATTGAATACAAAGCAAGGGATTCTTATCTATCTTTCTTACTTTATGAACAAAAAGAATAATAACGCAAACATTGTCTGCACGGCAACATGGAAGCCTTCACAAAAGGCGAGTTTGACTTGACCCAAAGTCCCGACGGTCTACCAGGGCCTCCACGGGCCGCTCTGGGCCGAGCTCTCCTCCTTGCCCGGCGGAGACGAGTCCTCCTCTCGCGTCCTCCCTTCCCAGGTGGACCCGAGCGGGCCCAAGCGCTCCTCCTGCCGCAGGAAGCGCGCCGCCTCCCCGGCGCACTTGGCGTAACCCCGGCGGGCGGACTGGAGTCGCCTCAGGACGCGGACGCTCATTTCCAGCACGTCGGCCTTCTCCATCTTGGAGTCCGGCCGCTGCCGGAGGAACTCCGGAGCCAGGAGTGACTTGAGCTGCTCGATGCTGCTGTTGATCCGCTCTCGCCGGAACTTCTCCACCAGAGGCTTTCGGACCTGTGACGCGAACGACCGAGGATGAGGACGGCGCTTTGCGGAGGTGGGGAGTCGATGATGATGATGATGATGATGATGAACTTACCTTATGTGTGAGAGCGGCGTGAGAGTCTTGCAGAGAGATCGCAGGCGCCATGGCTGGACTAGCGCGCTGTCCACGCACAACGTGGTCTCTCCCGGCTTCATCCGCCCCTCCTATTTATGGTCCCACATCTCCATAGCGACGTGGGCCTCGGCACTTTCTCACACTCGCTGGCAGCCAATCAGAGAGCAGCAGGGTGGGGGTGGGGGGTGCAATCCCTCAATCTCCTGGGAGCAGCTGGACCGGCGTGTGTGTGTGTCTGTGTGCAGGGGGGAATCCAGTAGGGGTCTGGTGGGAACCTGGTGACCCTGTCCACAAAACATCTGCTGCCATTCAAGAACTCGGTGGACCGGGCCTCAGTGAAGTACAACAACTAGACCAGTGATTGGTCCATTGATTCCCTTTCAATGACATATGTGCATTTTGCAACATATAGCGAGCGATTAGCGCATCTGCCTTGGAATTTCCTGTCGCATCGTTCATCTGCGGGCATTCCGGCTTCCTCCCACGTCCCAAAAACATGCAACATTAATTGGACACTAAATTCATCTCGATGTGCCCTGCGATTGGCTGACGACGAGTTCAGGGTGTACCCCGCCTCCTGCCCGTTGGAAGCTGGGATAGGCTCCAGCACTCCCCAAACCCTTGTGAGGATAAGTGGCAAAGAAAATGGATGGATGTTTGAATGTTGTGCCTCTCGGAAAAAAAAATTCTAAAATGTCTCCTTTATTTCATAGGGATCTATTTTACAAAATAGTGGAATTGTGGGGCGGCACGGTGGGCTCAGCTGGTAAAGCGTTGGCCTCACAGTTCTGAGGACCCGGGTTCGATCCCGCCGCCGCGTTTGCATGTTCTCCCCGTGCTTGCGTGGCTTTTCTCCAGGCACTCCGGTTTCCTCTCACATCCCAAAAACATGCAACATTAATTGGACACACTGAATTGCCCCACGGTGTGATTGTGAGTGCGGCTGTTTGGCTCCATGTGCCCTGCAATTGGCCGGCGACCAGTTCAGGGTGTACCCTGCCTCCTGCCCGTTGAACGCTGAGATAGGCTCCAGCACCCCCCACGACCCTTGTGAGGATAAGCGGCTAGGAAAATGGATGGATGGATGTTGATTCGTGGGAATGTGCAAGTCCTCTGTTGTTGTTTTAAACCGATTCAGCAAAATCAGATCATCGGTGAATCGAATCGCTGCTCGAGTCCAACCAGATTTATGAATTTTGCGACCCAATTGAGAGTCATCGTGCTTGATGAAATAACACTTGTCCTCGTAACAGTGCGATTTAAAAAAAAAAAAAAAAGTGTTTGTTACGCGTGATTTCACCTAATTACGCAGCATGAGCGACGGCCGTCTCATTCAAAGTTAATGAAGGGCGTGACTGCTGCCAACATAAACACGCCCGAACTGTGGGGCAAGTTGAAATCGAGGCCTGGGAATCCCGGGCCGGGTCAGCATTCCGCCTGCTGGCCCTTCAACAACAACAACAAAAAAAAAAGAAACTGTGAGCAGCTCCCATTGAGGAGCGAAGCCATAATGTCATCAGTGCGACGTGCAAGCGGACACGCTTCTATTGTGCCAGCTGAATGGGAGGCAGTGTGGGAAAGCCGAGGAGGGAGACTCACAGCCCCCGACTCAACCCAGGGGGCGGGTGGGGGGTCGCTTCGGCATGTGGACGGCAAGCGCATCCTTCGTGGTCTCAGAATGTGAAGTCTCACATTCATGAGACGTTTAGGACATAATAATAAGCATGTAGATTGTGTTAATGTAATACATAATAATAATAATGTCGTACGGATGTCTCTGAAAGCGTGTTTATTCATACATTAAAAACTTCTATCACAGTTGAACCCAAATTTCAATGCACGCCAGTCAACGATTTTGTTCGTTGTTGTCCAGCCGTGAGCCGTGCAAAAATTGGTTGACAGCCGGCGATTATTTCACAAATCAACTAATCCGCACGTTAGGTTTATTTTCAATTAATCGACGAATCAGATTAAAAATACAGTCCAGTTCCCGTCATATTATTCAAAAACAGAGCAATATTCAAATTGGCAGTCGTAAAAAAAAAAGATAAAAAAATAAATGGATTATCATTGAGTTAGCTGTTACAGATGCTGACAAATGTCCATCCATCCATCCATCCATCCATCCATCCATTTTCTTAGCCGCTTATCCTCACGAGGGTCGCGGGGAGTGCTTGGAGCCTATCCCAGCTGTCAACGGGCAGGAGGCGGGGTACACACTGAACTGGTCGCCAGCCAATCGCAGGCCACATTGAGACAAACAGCCGCACTTGCAATTACACCTATGGGCAATTTAGAGTGTCCAATTCATGTTGCATGTTTTTGGGATGTGGGAGGAAACCAGAACGCCCGGAGAAAACCCACACAGGCACGGGGGAGAACATGCGAACGCCACACAGGTGACGCCGGGATCGAAGCTGGGTCCTCAGAACTGTGAGGGCAACGCTTTACAGCTGATCCCACCATGCCGTGCTTAGAAATGTCTCATTTTAATTTAAAAAAAAAAAACGTTTCAACGCAGAAATCTGACAATATTTACAGTTGATATTAAAAAAATCAAACGATTTGGATGATTTTAAGTAAAAAAAAAAGTCTTAAACCAATAACTGATTATCAAAAAAATAAATAAAATCTGAAGATTAATTGCTGCACTGCTAATCGGGTTACATGTGTGTAATTTATGCATTCAAAAGATCATAAATCATAACGCGGTCTGTTGTATTGAACCAATAGAGGGCCTTTAGGTAACTGTGCAACATGTAGTCAAAGAATTTTGCCCAATTCCTTTCTCTTCTGTTTGCAAGCATCAGGATGGGGGGAGGAGGATGGTTGGGGAGGGGGGGGGGGCAAGTGGGGGCGGTGCTCCGGTGGCGGGAGTCCCTCTGCCCCCGAATGAAGGCAAATTTGCATTTAACGAGGCGCAGGAGTGTGGGAACGTCGCGGACGCAGAGTCTCAGTGCAGGCTTAACATCGAGGACCCCCCCCCAAAAAGGCCCCCATCAAATCCAATCAAGCCCACTCCCGCCCCCCCCCCCCACATCCCTCGGGGGATTTGGCACACTTCACAAGGCGCTTTTGTTGACACCCTGCCACCGCGCAGATGCTTTCATTTACACTCAGCTCACAGTCTTGCGCCCTCTTAAATGGCGACTGAACGTACACAAAGGGTTGAAAAAAAAAAAAAGAATACAGACCCAAAAAAATGGAGTGAACGGCATATAATCTGCTATTTATGTGATCACAATTGAACAAAAAAAGGGGGAAAAGGTGGAGGAGTCAAACAGACTTAGAGACGCACGCCGAAAAAAAACAGGAAGTGAAGATGACGAGACAACGATGCACACCTGGACAAGGGGCCAGAAGCTGGAGGGAGCTGATTGGCTCACGCAAGTTAACGAAAACAGGAAGTTAAGAGGACGAGACAACGAGGCACACCTGGACAAGATGCAAACAGCTGGAGGGAGCTGATTGGCTAACGCAAGTTAGCGAAAACAGGAAGTGAAGATGACGAGACAACGAGGCACACCTGGACAAGATGCAAACAGCTGGAGGGAGCTGATTGGCTAACGCAAGTTAGCGAAAACAGGAAGTGAAGATGACGAGACAACGAGGCACACCTGGACAAGATGCAAACAGCTGGAGGGAGCTGATTGGCTAACGCAAGTTAACGAAATCAGGAAGTTAAGATGACGAGAGAAGGAGGCACACCTGGACAAGATGCAAACAGCTGGAGGGAGCTGATTGGCTAACGCAAGTTAGCGAAAACAGGAAGTGAAGATGACGAGACAACGAGGCACACCTGGACAAGATGCAAACAGCTGGAGGGAGCTGATTGGCTAACGCAAGTTAGCGAAAACAGGAAGTGAAGATGACGAGACAACGAGGCACACCTGGACAAGATGCAAACAGCTGGAGGGAGCTGATTGGCTAACGCAAGTTAACGAAATCAGGAAGTTAAGATGACGAGAGAAGGAGGCACACCTGGACAAGATGCAAACAGCTGGAGGGAGCTGATTGGCTAACGCAAGTTAGCGAAAACAGGAAGTGAAGATGACGAGACAACGAGGCACACCTGGACAAGATGCAAACAGCTGGAGAGAGCTGATTGGCTCACACAAGTTAACGACAACAGGTGGGGGAGAAAAAAAAGCCCAACGAGCAAGATATGAAACAAAACGAAATTCAATCAAAACAATATCGCATTCCCATCTTAAGCTTCATCGTGTGCTAAGTCCACTCTTTCTCCTCACAAGTAGAAAAAAAAATCTGCATTTCATCCTGTACATCGATTGCACATGCTTTTTACTTGCTGAACAGATGTGATGTGTCTCTCCTCTACTACAAATATGTAATAATAAATATTAGTTGATGAATGAAGTCAATTCAAAGGACTCATTTCCCCCAATTTAGTGACACTGTTGCCTCACTGTTATGCAAATAAAACTAGTAAACTTCTGTCCTGCGCTAGTAATACTGCTCGGCCCAACTCGTAGGCACGTGTCACGCACTAGTAGTACTAGTGCTCGTACTAGTAGTACCCTCCAAAAAGCCCACTGCTGATTTTGCCTTACTGGTTGCATATAGTTGGCTCAATAGTGTCCCGAAGTGTTCCTACACTAGTGTCCAAATGTCATACAGTAATCGAAAAACACCGACTGAGAAAGTCCTACTAGTGCAAACCTTGATGTTGCATAAACGCCCTAACGGCTTTCCATAAAGTTATTTTTGATCAACCCGTTTGAACGTTTATTTGCGATATGCTTGACACCCAACCGAATGTCCACGTACTAGTACACTCTTTGTCCTTACTAGTAGGACACCTTTAGCATACTGCTAGGATGTTACTAGTGTTTATAAAGTGTGCACCAGTTGACACCGGTATGTTACGAGTACACCTAGTGAGATTATGAAATTGTGTTCGTTAACTTGGTAGTCTAGTAGTGCTTGACTAGCACTAGTTACCACACAAGGACACGAAGAAACTCCACACAGGTGGGGCCGGGATTTGAACCCCGATCCTCAAAACAGTGAGGCAGGTTTAACCAGTCGTGCGCTGTTCCCCGATCAGGATTATATGGCGAGTTAATTCATTTTTATTTCATTTTAATGTGCCAAGTGTATTGCCATGTTTTTATTTTCCACCCTTGCTCAACACCTCCCTCCAGTGTTCGATAGTATTTATCGCCTACCAATTAGGAAATAAAGTGCAGTACTGCAACTGTATGTATTGATGTTCTTTTGGATCATTTTGCAAAAATTTAACCAGGAATATGATTACCCTAGAAAATCGGCATGTATTTTGTGATTAATTTGCATGAGTATTTCCAATTTTGTGACAATATGCACAGCGTCAGATGCTTATAATGGAATCAGTAAAATAGCATGAAATGGTTTTTTACTTTAAAATTAACGTAAACAGTTAATAACTAATTTATTGGACGCTCAATCACGTTTATATTTTAATTACATGCCGACAGACATAAAAAAAAAAAATATCATGCCACCTATATGCGAAACTTAATGACGCCCCAAAATACAAAAAAAAAAAAAATTAAAATGTAACCAGTGGAGCCAAAATGTTTTAATGCTATGAAAAATGAAGCGAACAGAATTTTGCTATAGCTTCAATCGCCTTTTAAAGAGAACACGCACATATTTTATGATACTACAGCTGCATATTTGTCCCTGCAGCCTTTTGAAATGAAAACACGGCGAGTCAACACGCGAGGACAAAAGTTTTTATTTGTCAATAATTAGCCTCACAATTTCCCCCCGGTCCTCTTCCCACTCCCCCCCGTCCGCCCAGTCTTCTTGGCAGAGTCCGCCCCGCGGGCCGGGCGCCGGCTGCGGCGCCAGCCGCTCCGCGGCGTCGGCGATCCGCCGGAGGCTCCCGTCGATGGAGGCGAGCAGCGGGAGGACGCCGCTCTGGAGGCTCCGCAGGTGGCTGTTGAGCGTGCTGAGCTCCCGCTCCAGCATCTCAAAGCCGCCCCGCTGGAGGTCCAGGAAGGGCCGGTCGCCCCGCTCTCGCCCCCTCCTTCGGCCGGACGGCCGCCGGTCGGGCGCGTCGCCGCTGCCGTCCGCCAGCTCCTCGCCGCTCCCGTCGACGCCCGCGTCGTCCTTGGGCTCGTCCGCCTCCTCGGCCGCCGGAGCTCGGGACTCGGCGGAAGGAGCTGGCACAAAACGTGGACCGCACATTCAGCCAAAAGTTCTGACCGTGTGGTCATTTGCGCTATTTGTGACGGGCCTGTAAAGCCCATTTTGCTATTTCGAAGCACGCGTCGCCGCCAAACGGTCGCGTGACACGAGTGGAACGACGCCACCGGGAAAAACTGTTTGGAATTTCTTCAATATCTGCGTAAACTGGACATAAAATGTAATCTCACCTTCATCTAAATCACAAAATGAAAGTTTCTGCTTCATTTGGTAAATTGTGTAATGGTAAGATTATAATATACAAATATTAGATCTCACATTGGTACTATTTAAATTTGATGATTTTCACATTTGACACATGAGAAATTATGAAAGATGAATCCCACATCGGTAACGTCCTTAGATGTCACTCTTAATATGATGCCTGCGTCAATTTTGGTGATATTATCAACTACTAGGAGACGATACGATAATGATTAATCATCAGCTCCTCGAACGTCTTGCTCAATTTTTCGGTATTTTATCTTTAATATTTGGGAATGACGCTCGTCGGAGCTCGCTCGAGTGTCCGGCGTTAAATATGTAAGTAATGTACAGCAAACAACGTGCTCAAAAAAAGCAGCCACAACGGCGACTTGAAGACAATTACCTGGTTCGAAGAATCCATCTTTTTTCCCCACCGGCTGTCCTTCAAAACAGAATAAAAACGTTGTAGAATCACGTAAAATATTATCATCAATAGTATCATATTAACGCCACGGTCTCCATTGATGTAATACAGAATTCCAGCACAGGGGGCGACAGAAACTATGCAGACAAGCCTGAAGGAAATATGCTAATACGTCAGAACACTTGCTAATTGTCAGCTGAATCATCTAACTTATTTGAATGCGTCATAAATCATTTCATTAAATCTTTTGTGTAGGTCTGTCTTAAAAGTTGTCGATCAAATACATCGTCTCGGGTTAGATTGGACACATTTGGAACCCGTTTGTCCATAACTGCGTATATAAACTTGGGTGCCGCTGTTGTACAGATGCTTTGCAATTAGCTAAAAACAATTAACATAAAAGGCTCACCATCGCTTTATGTCCATAAACTATGATAAATTGTCACCAAAGTTTAGGTTTACATCTCTACTTATGCCCATTTCAAAATCTGGAAGTTTAGCCCAATATCTTTGATATTAAGGGTTTTTCTCTCCATCGGCACTCAGTCCAGAGAAAAAGCTTAATGTCGCTTAATGTCACAAAAATATTCCAACGCTCGTTCCAGTCTTTTAGATTTTATGGACTCTCTTTTAAAAAACAACAACATTGCGTCACATTGGAAACGCTTATTGTCTGTAAAAGGCCAAATATCGGAACTATCATTCTGATATTTTCTGAGGTTGAAGTGGTGGACGCAGCCCGGCTACGTCATATAGAAGCGACGGTTTGTTGTTGTAATAGCGAATTCCAACCGATAGGGGGTGACAACATCGTATTACGCGTTTTAGACCGTCCCGAAGCTTTTTGCACGTCTTTGCTTGGCATCAGTCGGCAAAAAAAAAAAAACTTTGACATTGCGATAAAAAGCCAACAAAACTAGCTGTTTTGTTTCAACGAACGATCATGCGCGAACAGTGGGGGTGCTATCAAATTGTGCTCATTCCGCAGGATTCCGACGAGTTACCAGATACGCCGACCTCCACGCCTCCAAAACCTTCCCGGCTCACGGTGGGGATGGAAGCCACGAGCTCCTCCAGGGGGCTGAGGCAGGCGGTCGCCGCGGCTCCCCCGCGCGTCCCCTGCTGCTGCTCTTTGCGGATGCAACAAAGTTTATTTTTGGCCCTCCGCCTCACGTCGTTGAAGCGCTTCTTGTACTGGGCAGCGGTTCTCAGCAGGCCGTGGTTGGACTCATTCAAAATACTCGTGATCTCCTTCCACGCCAACTTTACCTCATCCGGCCGCGGAGCTCTGCTCGCGGTTCCGTACAGGCGTTCTTTGCGCGCCTCGACCTCGCGGATGAGCAGGTCGGTTTCCTCCTGGGAGAAATTGGGCTGTCTGCGCTCCGTCATGTCGTCACTTGATGTCAGGGGGCGACTTGCGCGCCGCACCGAAATGACGACGGGGGCTGTCGCTTTGTCTTCATCGTCGTCCTCTTCTTCCTCCTCCCCCTCCTGCTTCTTCTTCTTCTTCTTGTTCTTCTTCGACTTCTTCTGCTGCTGTCATCATCTTCAATGGTGCTAATCGCCGTTTGGCATCCGTTGTTTGCATTACCGCCATCTAGCGGTCTTCTTGCTCTCTTGATTCATTACCGAGCTCCACTTAAAAAAACAAGTTCATTATTTTGATGATGATTCTTTACATAAATATTAAACTGATAATAAAACTTATTAAAATACAAATGAATAATAAAAATGTGTGTGTTGCGTGATATATGTGTACAACACGTGGAAAACATATCATGTACCTAATAACGAATATGCACTCTTGAAACAATAAAACTTCATCTAAGAAATGTTCGTTTGCACTTTACAGCCACCGTAGAAACCAGAAAAGTAAATGTTCCATTAAAAAAGTCCTAAATCATAAAGATGAGTTAACTCTTCAAATGTAAATATTATTTTATGTCTTCAAATGATTAACTATGAGTGTAAACATTTTCAAAAGCACAGACAAACTAATACATTTGCACGGAAGTTGGCGATTTGAGGTCATATTTGGAAAATATTACGTTTGAAAACTTGTCAAAATGGCAAATGACCAGAAAACAGACAATCCGTCATCTTGTGCGTGTAATGTAATGGATTACAATCACATGAGTTGTGTAGTGAAATGAAATCATCTCGTTCCACGTAATTAGTTACTCTCTTCAGTACTATTTGAGATATATACGAATATATCTGAAATCTCTTTATGCCACACACTATTATTTATGGAATGTAACACGATGAACAGCAATATTGAATAATATGAATCATTATTCGTAACACTTTTGCATTTACCATTTTCATTGTACCTACGTTTCCGTATCCAGCGGCAGTGTCGGGGACCACGCCCACCTAACCGTGCGTGGCCGCCGATTGGCCAGACGGACGGACGCCCTCCGTACGTCATCACGCCGTCGACTATGGCGGAATGCAGCCAAGTTGACAGAATCGACGCCAGTCGTCATCATACCATGGATAAAAGCATCACCCTGCCCCCTGACGAAATATTCCGAAACTTGGAGAACGCCAAGCGCTTCGCCATAGACATAGGTACCCGAATATGCGGACGTTTAATTTCGCGCTTAACGTTATTCGGCTAAACAATACATTGAGCAAACTAGCGAAATGGTGTTGCGTTCAAGGACCGAGGGCACGAGAGAAAGTCAGCGTGACAACAGGCTGCTCATTAACAGAACGATCTCCTCACCAGATAACATCGGGACGCTTCTTTTTTTTTCCTCCAATCTCACGAACATGACGAATATGTTTCATAAACCAAACAATCCCGACACAAGCGCGGAGGTTAGCAGCTCAAGCTAATAGCTGTGTTGTTACTATTGCCGATTCAATGTTCGTACTTGAACTTTTGCGTGAATTTCTGCTTTTTTTTAAAAAATAATAAATTATTTTTCTTCATACAGGTGGCTCCCTCACCAAACTTGCTTACTATTCTACAGTTCAGCACAAAGTGGCCAAAGTTCGCTCCTTCGACCACTCTGCCAAGGTGTCGTTTTTTGTTTTTCTTTTCACCCATCAAACTTAATAAGCGCTGAACTCATATTTGCTTTCCGGGTTGTTGTGCCGGGAATGATTTCTGTGTGTATTTGTAGTTACTTATCACTAATGTGTGTAAAATACATCTACAGGTATTTAAACATTACTTTATTGTTTTTAACCATTTTACACTGGTGAAGGGGTTTTGAAAACGGCATAGGAGCCTCAAGTCACAGTTTCAAAGATGAACTGAAAAATTATGGGTTCAAGTTAGGGTGTTAAAGGGCCACTGTAATGAAATGCATGCTTTTTAGAATGTTATTAATGGAAAAAATGGCAGCCGGTATGGACCTATCCATTTTTTTCCACCACAAAACATGATTTTGACATATATGGCTTTTTGTCACTCCCGACACGAAACTCCTCTCGAGGATTTGTTTTCGAGAAGAAGCAGGAAGTGACGTACAGGGCGGTCAACCAGACTCGTTTGTTTCTATCAGTTTTAGCTGCAGGAAGGTAGCTCGTTGTCCCTTCGTGTTAGCCAAAATGCTGGCTCGTTGCATTGCTCGATATTGCTCGAACACTCGGTAGAATGGAATCATTCTTCATACTTTTAAAAAAGATCCGGGATCGTCGTGAAAAACTGATTGCACGGGTGCAAAGGAAGAGAGCTTCGTGGGTTCCAAATGACAGGTAGGTGTGTATAGACCTACTAAAAAAAAATAATAGTTGGGGGGGAGGAGGTGATCCTTTCAGAATGTAACAAAAGATACACGTCCGCAAGTCAGAGGTGCTAAATGTGTCTGTGACCGCCGATCGCGGCTTCGGCCGGGATGGCTCATCGATACCGCGCAGAGGTGGATCAGACGGGGAGGTGGTTTGACCGCATGGGGTTTGTCGGTGATCCGCATATCATCTAAATATGGCTCGAAACAATAGGGTAATATTGCCCCGGACACTGAAGTCGATTGTGAGATGTTCTCATCGTTGATAAGAGCTTCCAAGTCCCATAGTAGGTGGGCGGACGAGCCGCCGCCGAAGCCGAGTCTGTTGTTAGTTAGAAGTGAGCCGCGTATCATCTAAATATGAATCGAAACAAAACGAAAGGGTAATATTGCCCCGGTAACTTCCCTCGGTTGTGAGATGCTCTCTTCTTTGATAAGAGCTTCCGTGTCCCACAGTAGGTGGGCGGACGAGCCGCCGCCGAAGACGAGTCTGTTGTTAGTTAGAAGTGATCCGCATATCATCTAAATATGGCTCAAAACGATAGGGTAACATTGCCCCGGACACTTCACTCTTTTGTGAGATGTTCTATTCTTCAAAAAGAGCTTCCGTGTCTGAAGGGGCGTGTTCGACTCCCATAGTCGGGGCCACAGCGTGTTTTCATTGGCGAATGTCCCAGTGTGACATCACGGACAGAAGATGCAGCCAATATGGCGACCACTTCCATGTCGAATGACACTTCCGCAACTTTCCGCATGGATGACGCCCCCTTCCGCTCGTATTTATTTTTTCGTATGGACATTGAAGTGAATAATGTGATATGTATGTTTCATGACAATATCTATTTTAGAATGTTTATTGGGATGGCACTTGGGCTTTAAGACAGTATTGAGGGGACAAAATATATTTTGAGTGTCGCAGTAGGGTTTCATTTTAGTCTCCAGGATGAAGGTTCTCAAGGCAGGTTTAGGGTGTCAAAATCCAAAATCTTCGTTAGGATTTGGGAGCGAACCTGCCATGAACGCTCCGGCTCACGTCAGCGTTTTTCGCTCAGGAGGCGGCCGGCGACAAACTTTACGAGATCTCGGTTCAGGAGGAGGTGACGGCGCGCCTGCACTTCATCAAGTTCGAGAACGCCTACATCGAGACCTGCTTGGACTTTATCAAAGACCACCTGGTCAACACCGACACCAAAGTCATCAAGGCCACGGGCGGCGGGGCGCACAAATTCAAAGAACTGCTGGAGGAGAAGCTGAAACTCAAGTGAGTTTACTTGGTTGATAATTGAAGAAACAGATTATATGACATTCCCAACACATACAAGAGTAATTTAATTGCTGTATTGTAATTTATGTTTTATTATTTTGTCGCAAGAGTGGACAAGGAGGACGAGATGACGTGTCTGATCAAGGGCTGCAACTTCGTGCTGAGGAACATCCCCCACGAGGCCTTCGTGTACGCCAAGCACGCCGACTCCGAGTTCCGCTTCCAGACCACGCAGCCGGACATCTTCCCCTACCTGCTGGTCAACATCGGCTCCGGGGTCTCAATCGTCAAGGTATCAGTGCGTCGCCGCAAAGCTTGAAACTGGTGGAAGTTGATACCTTGCTTTTTTGAGTTCACGGTACGGTTATGCCCCCGCATATAGGCAAGGAGAACTACAGTTTTCTGTTTATAAAACAGGGTAAACAGCGAAAACACAAATACAAAATGAGCTGCTGTGGACCACAGCTCACACACAGATGCTCGCATGCTGCAGACTGCCAAATCCTGACGTCGCACACAAGGCCACACCCCTTAAAGGGACACAGGATGTACGGGAATTGTTTTATGAAAGCCATTTATTTTTTCACATTCTCCTACATTACATACATAATGTAGTCTTGCATATTTTTCATTTATTTATTTTTTTAATACAATAGCATGCTCGTTTCCTTTAAATATGAAAATATTTTATTTAAATTTGGGAGGGCCTGGGACAGATGAATGGCTCTTCAATGAGAACATGTATTTGAAGTACAGTGGTGCCTCAGTTCTCGAAGGCCGGTTGAAAACCGAACCGTTCGACAACCGAAGCGCGTTTTCCCATTGCAATGAATGGAAAAGCAAATAATGTGTTCCAAGCCTAAAAAATATTTTTAAAGCGTTTTTTTTTTTCCTGATAATAAACTGCATAGTAGAAATACATGTATAGATTAAATACTTTATATAATTAAATCATTTAAGAAATATATTTATTTTTCGCTTAAAATGTATGCTTTAGTAGTAGAGTACGCGAGGCTGGGAGTGCATTGCCGTATCTGTAGTGACTCGGCCCTCGGCCTTGTCAACCTTTTTTTTTTTTAATGAACAAAAGTTCAGAATAACTAATAAACAGACAACCTGTTTTTTATCTGCACAGAAAGTATGTAACGTACAAAAAAATAACTTGCAACTAGAGTTTGGGTTAATGGAATGAAAGAAAAAAAAAAAGCAATGCAAAACAACTGTTTCAAATGTCTTCGGTGGGGGTGACTCGCCCCTTTTTAACAAAGAAAGAATCTAATGCACGATTTCTGCCGCCTTTTGAGCACCTTCCGGAAGTGGCTCATAACGTCGTCATTGAAATTTTGGAGTGCTCTGCAACATTCCGCTTTGTTAGGGTGTCGGGATTTCCGTTCGAAAACCAAAGCAAAAAAAAATCTCAATTTTCGTTCGAAAACCGCTTTGTACGAAAAGTGAGGCTCCACTGTACACGTAATAACCGGAGGCAGCAATGTGGCCGTGTTTACATTTGTCACGTCTTACGATCTCGTCTCGTTGACAGGTGGAATCGGAAGATAAATTCGAACGCATCGGAGGAAGCTCGATAGGCGGAGGGACGTTCTGGGGCCTCGGGGCCCTACTCACCAAGACAAAGGTATTGAGCGAGCAATATTTGTTTTCGCAAACTCAAATGCCTGAGGCCAGGTTTAAATCAAATCCCTTTTTGGGGAAAAATATGTCACCTCTGGCAACAATATCTCCAAATTTGATGGCACTTTCACACCACTTGCTGACTTCCTCCTCCGGTGATGGCTTAAATGAGGTCTAGCGAGGCGTGAGCATTGTCGCACATGATGATGATGCGTTCAATGTCCAAAACGCGCATCATATTTGGGACATATTTTCCCTCAAGATTTGTTTTGAATTCCAAATTTCCCTTCCTCCTCCGCCCGCAGAGGTTTGACGAGCTGCTCCAACTGGCCTCTAAGGGGCAGCACACCAGCGTGGACATGCTGGTCAAAGACATTTACGGAGGATCTTACGGCTCGCTGGGCCTCACTGGCGACCTGATTGCGAGCAGCTTCGGGAAGTCTGCCACTGCTGACAAAGGTGACGCACCGATTCGTTGTTTTAGTCCGCGGGCCCCTCAGGACCAGGTACTGGTACGTTCCAGACACGGTCGGTCAGTGGGATGGCGCTGATGCAAACGGCTAAACCAAACGCACTCGCTAACATAACGTTACCCCATTGCTGTGCCTTAGTCTCCAATATGCTGCAACGCTCAGTTTGTTGTCACTTCTACCATAAATAAAACGCGTAATAATAATTAATTAATAATGAATTAATTAATCATAATTTCCGGTCTACAAGCCGCGATTTTTTTCCACACTCTTTCAACCCTGCGGCTTATGCGGTGATGCAACTAATTTGTGCATGTTTTTCCTAATGGGCGCAAGGGTGCACTCAAGTAGAAATGGTAAGAATGAGACTGGTGGAATATATGTGCCGAGTAAGTGACTTTTACCGGGCCTGTTAGTGCTGCTTTAGCGCTGCGCTAGCGTGTTGCTGCTGCGTTACTGGCGTGTCTCAGTGATATTTAGCGGTAAGTTTTATTTTTACCGACCCTGTTAGTGTTAGCATTAGGGCTAGCGTTAAACTCTTTCTTTGTAAATCTCTTTTTTCAATGTGGGCACTTGTGGCTTTTACACAGCTGCGGCATATGTATGTACAGAATGGTATTTCCTTTACAAATGTACTGGGTGAGGCTTAAAACCTGGTGCGCTTTGTAGGCTGGGAATTATGGTAGTACATCAGTTTTATTTTATTTTTTTTTATAGTACAGTATTACAGTGATATTTCCTCCCTCGTTAAAATAAATACTATAACAAATTTTGTCTTCTGAAGGTTGGAATGGATGGAATTGGATTTCCATTCCATGGAAAAATACCAGTACATTATGTAACTGTAAGTAAGTACACGATTCAGATGTCTGTACTTTGAGTACCGTAATTTCCGGCCCGTAAACTGGGACTTTTTCACACGCTTTCAACCCTGCGGTTTATGCGGTGATGCGGCTAATTTGTGTATTTTTTCTAACGGCCGCAAGGGGGCACTCGAACCGAAAAGGTAAGAATGAGACCGGTGGAATATATGTGCCGAGGAAGTGACTTTTACCGGCCCTGTTAGTGTTGCGATAGTGTTAGCGCTGTGCTAGTGTGTTGCTGCTGTGTTACTGCCGTGTCTCGGTGATATTTAGCGGTAAGTTTTATTTTAACCGACCCTGTTATTGCTAGCGCGGCGTTAGCATTACCGCTACCTTTTAACGAGGCGCTAGCTTTAAACTCTTTCTGTGTCTTTCTTTGTAAATATCTCGTTTTTCAATGTGGGTTTCAAAGTGGGCACTTGCGGCTTTTACACAGCAGCGGCGTATGTACGTACCAAATGCTAATCCTTTACAAATGTACTCGGCGAGGCTTGCAACCAGGTGCGCTCTGTAGGCCGGGAATTACGGTAGTAAATACAGGAGATCCTTGTTCTGGAAGTCTCCTGACTGAAATCTGTGACGAGAATTAAAGGTGCTATTTAAATCCCAAATAGTATTAATGTGTAGTGATGTGTCCAGTGCGGCGGGCTTTTCACAGCATCAAGGTCAAAAACTGATACCAAGATACCGAGTAGTGGAAAAGGGCCATTGTGTCAGCATTTTTACTTTTGTAAAAGTAGTATTCAGCAAAGATTATTGTTCGGCTCTCATTGTATCGCGCCTCACGTTTTGGCCAGTAAGTGTAGCTCTTGTTTCAGAGTTCTCCAAAGAGGACATGGCCAAGAGTTTGCTGCACATGATCAGCAACGACATCGGGCAGCTGGCCTGCCTGTACGCCAAACTCCACCAGCTGTCTCGCGTGTACTTCGGGGGCTTCTTCATCAGGGGCCACCCGGTCACCATGCACACCATCACCTACAGCATCAACTTCTTCACCAAGGCAACGCCGACCGAGAGCAGACATTCAGATTCGCAGCAGTTCCGAGCGCCGTTGTTGACGAAAGTCCTCACGTCCTCTGCGTACAGGGGGAGGTGCAGGCCTTGTTTCTGAGACATGAAGGCTACCTGGGGGCCATCGGGGCTTTTCTCAAAGGAGCGGAGGAAGACAGTAAGAGCGAGACATCGGTTGCACATGTTCTTGGTGTCTTTTTTTTTTCCATTTATTGGAATTCACGACACACAGATGTTATTTTTGAAAACACTACCTTTCCTGCGCTAGCATAAAAAAGCGAGGGATTTCTAGTCGGCTGGCTATTTGCACAATTTTGTTTTTTTTAAAGTACAGTATAACCTCGGTTCTCGACCACAATCCATTCCAGAACGGCGGTTCGAGAAGTGATTTGTTCGAAAACCAAATCGATATTTCCCATTACAATTAATGGAACAAGAATTAATGCGTTCCATTCCAAATTCCAAATTAGGTTTTTTTAAAGGATTTTTTTTTAGCTATTCCTCATAATAAACTGCATAGTGGAAATACATGTATAGTTTAAATACTTTATATGATAAAATAATTTGAGAATTATTATTATTTTTTTTTTGCTTAAAATGTCTGCTTTAGTAGTAGAGTAGGCTAGGCTGGGAGTGCATCGCCGTATCTTTAGCGACTCGGCCCCCAGCCTTGTAAACTTTTTTTTTTTTAAATTAACAAAGGTGTAGAATAACTTTAAACAAGCAACAATGAAGGGGAAAAAAATGCAAAAAAAAAACAAAAAAACAATCATAAACAGTCAGTAATTGTAGCTACCGGGACACGTATACGTACAGAGGCTGCGTTATACACAATAACAAAGCGAGTCGTAGGTCAGCTGGTCGGGCCGCGCACGTTATGTTATTTCCAAGTTTTTTGGGGGCGATTTTTGCTCGAAAACAAAAGCAAAAAAATCTCAAAATTTTCATTTGAAAACCAATTTGTTCGAGAACGTGGACGTTCGAGAACCGAGTATTGCTCTGTAACTGCCGCGTGGCAGCATTGCAGCTCTCGTCATGAAAAAAAACATCCCAAAATTCAGATTCGGCATTTTTATTTTTTTTTCGCTCCGCACCGGTTGGTGCATAATCTTACCAATCACGATATCTCTTTCATTCAGATCCAAACCAGTACAGCTGGGGGGAAAATTACGCCGGGAGCTCCGGCTTGATGAGTATTTCTCCGGACATGAATCCCACGCAACGTGCACGTAGCGGAACGGTGAGTAAACCGAAACGCGTGAAATGCAATCATCCTGCTCCCGTTTTCTTCCATTATGTTTACTTTTAATCTTAACACGTCATCTCTGATTGACTTGATCATGACAAACCATCTACAGTATCCTCATCATCATCTTTTTATTTCCTCCTCATCCTCCGCACCTCCTTTTTGTCTCGTTAACCTTCAGTTTCCCGTAAGTACCTCCGACCGGGCTCGTCTTTGTCCACTGCTGACTCGGGTTTTTCTTCTTCTTTGTGGTGTGCACATGGTTTGAATTTGCCAGAAAACGACGTCACACCTGCCACTTTTTTGCTTTTTTAATCAATATTTAATATCGCGAGCAGCATGTGAGAGCCATGTCGAGCATCCGGACTTGAACATTTTAACATTTTCTCCTGTCTTTTTTGTTGTTGTTCTACTTTCAAAACATAATTGATCACCAACTAAAAAACTGTGTGGGCAATGCTTGAAGTAACATTTGAACATTTATAATGGTCTCGAAATATGAACCACGGCGAATATTTTGGTTGAATCATAACTGTCGACTGTCTTTTGCGTTTTCTTCCCCGCCATTCCAGTTCGACATGCTGGAAATGGACCGGCTGGAGCGTCAGCTGGTGAATCTCCATCTGCTGCAGGACCCGTCTTCCTACATCCCCGACACGGTGGACCTCACCGAGGACGCCCAGGCCCGGGAATACTGGTTGGACTGCTTCGAGGAGGCGCTAGACGGGGTGAGATCGCACATCTGTGCAACAAAGCGGGCCCAGACATTTACAATGTGGTGTTGCTGCCCATATTTACCGTTTAGCATTCTCATTTTCTATTTTTATTTTGGGGAACTTATGCTTCGTCATTTGTTGAAAAGCTCGGCTATTGGCTGTTTTTGTCCACAATAAAATTAGTACTTTAAGTCCATCGTGTGGAATTTTAGTGTAGTTGCTGAACGAGCTGCAGAATTTTAAAGTTCCGCCGTCATGAAATGCATGATTTTTAGTTTATTAATCGGAGAAAAAAAAAAAAAGGCAGTCAGAATGGACCCATCTGTTTTTTCACCACACAACATGATTTTGACGTATATGGCTTTTTGTCACTCCCACCATGAAAATCCTCTCGAGGGATTTGTTTTCGAGAAGAAGCAGGAAGTGACGTTAGTAGCAGACGCCCACTCAGGCGGTGTCGTATGTTTTTACTAGTTTTACCTGCTGGAAGGTAGCGCTTTCTTCCTTCGTGTTAGCCAAAATGTTGGCTCGTTGCATTGCTGGATATTGTTCAAATGCTCGGGAGGATGGATTCATTCTTTTAATACTTTTTGGGGTGGCTCATGCATACTGTCTGGGAGTCTGTTGTTAGTTAGAAGTGATCCACATATCATGTAAATATGGCTAAAAACAAAACGAAAGGGTAATATTGCCCCGGTCACTTCACACGATTGTGTCCGCGGCGGACTGCTTCGGACGGGCTGGCTCATACATACTGTCTCCGAGTCTGTTGTTAATCAGAAGTGATCCGCATATCATCTAAATATGCCTCGAAACGTGAGGGTACTATTGCCCCGGTCACTTCACTCGATTGTGAGATGTTCTCTTCTTTGAAAAGAGCTTCCCTGTCCTACAGTAGATGGAACACTGTGTTTTCAATGGCAAATGTCGTGGTGTGACATAATGAACAGACGTTGCAGGCAATATGGCTACCACTTGAATGTCGAATGAGACTTTCGCAACTTTGCGCATAGATGACGCGCTCTCTGCTCATATTTATTTTTTTGTATAGACATTGAAGTGAATAATGTTATATGTATTTTTCATTACAATATCTATTTTAGAATGTTTATAGGCATGACACTTGACCTTTAATGGTCTTTTTGGGGGAGACTAGTCAGAAGACTGTTACAATAGTCAAGTGTACTTGAGATAAAAGCATGGATGAGCTTCTCCTGTTCTGCTTGACACATGCAAGCTTTCACTCTAGAAATGTTCTTCACATGGTAAAAGGCAGTTTTAGTAATTGATTTGATATGACTGTTAGGAATTATTGATTGCCAAAAGCTGCCCCCGCATGTGACGTGTTTTTGTGGTTCTGCGTAGGTGGTAAAGCGGGCAGTGGCAAGCCAGCCAGACATGGCCGAGTCGGCGGAGCGGGCCGAGAAGTTCCGTCACAAGTACAGACACAAGCTTCAGACCCTGCGCCACCAACCCTTGTAAGAAAGTACTACAGTTCTCCCGCCTTTGAATGTGTGCCGTTATTCTTCACGCATTGCTACTAGTTCGTAAGGACAGTAAGGCTGATCATTACTGTGATTCATTTTCATCGGTACACAGTAATTGTGTGCAGTTCGGGTCTGCAAATCCTTTTCTGCTGGCCTGAGCACGAGTCTTCCAGCCAGGTCTTAGGTTCTGGAGACTCTTGGCCTTAGCACAGGCTTTGAGTAACGTCAGCATTTGTTAGTAATCTCATTGGACGAGTGGAATAGTTTTTTGTGATAAAGGGAATTATTTGGAAATCATTTGTCATTTGATAAATATTGACTGTAAACTGCTCCAAACGATATAGTGTAGTTGTAGGTGTTGTTTGGAGGGGGATAAGATGCTATCTTTCTTGCTTTAGTGATCATGGTATTTGTTGCAAATGTGCAAAATGGTATTTTTGTGTATTATTTAGTCAGATTGACTTAAATACACTTCAATTTGAGTGAGAAGCTCGGTCATCTAGGAGAACTCAGTGTCGAGCCGCTACTCCTCCGCATTGAGATGAGCCAGATGAGGTGGCTGGGGCATCTGATTCGGATGCCTCCCTGGTGAGGTGTTCCGGGCATTTCCAACGGGAAAGAGACCCCGAGGACGACCCAGGACACGCTAGAGAGACTTATGTCTCCTGGCTGGCTTGGGAACGCCTGGGGATCCCTCCGGAAGAGCTGGAAGAAGTGGCTGGGGAAAGGGTAGACTGGGTATCCTCGCTGAAGCTACTTCCCCCACGACCCGACCCGGAAAAGCGGTAGATAATGAATGAATGGATGGATTTAGTAAAAAAGCAATGTGATAGTGATGGTCTGAAGGGTTGGACCAGATCACGCGAGTCCCCACCGAAGGGCAAGGTCCGGAACACGGGTCCTGCCGCCGCTGCTGTCCACTCAGTGTGTGGAAGAAGGCAAATGGATCAGTCGACGATAAAACAAAGATGAGAGAATGAAATTGTTCAGTTTTTCCATGTTTTGCAAACGGGCAATTTAAACTAGTAAATGCACTTAAACATAATTTGTGCGCTTTGTCTACGGCGTACGTCGCACGCTTCTCGTCACCCAGCGCTTACGGATCTCTGACGGTCAGAAGTCTTTTAGACACGAGGGAGCACTGTTTAAACGAGTTCAACTTTCCCGACCCCTACTCCAAGGTTTGACTGCCATCTCTCCGCTAAAAATATTTGCTCTCTTTCAAGCGTGCATTTCTAAAAAGTATTTTTCCTCTCTCCTCGATTTTACGTGCATTTCCAGATCAAACAGAAGGAGAACGACGGCGCTCTCAAGTACTACCAGAAGGCCGTCAGGTCTCTGGAGGCGCTGGGCTGGGAGGAAAGACAGTTTGCGCTGGTCCGGGGCGTCCTGGCCGGGAATGTCTTCGACTGGGGAGCCAAGGCCGTGTCCGAGTGAGTGCGTTCTTCTGTAACTTGACTACCAGAGCTGGACAATGTTAACGTCTTGCTTACCTCATTTATGTATTTTATGTCAAAAATGTAATTATGTAGTTATGGGGCAGCAGTTATCCGGATGGTAGCAATGCTTTCAAATTTTCAGCCAAGTGCTTGCTTCCAGTTGCTTATTGCCACTCCCAGTTGAAGTTTACTGTAATACTAAAACACAAAATAAACACAATCAGACGATTAGAATGCACATTATGTATTTAGTACGCTGGCTTAATCCTAGCATACTTTGATCTGGTGGATGAAGAACTTCAAGCAACAGATATTTGAACATCAAATGATGCGGAGAATGCATGTCGACAATATGCAATAAATTATTACTGCAGCTTACTGAGCAGTTGTGACCGTCTTGTGGTATAAATGTACTGTATTTGTATGTTAGACTGCACTTTGGTGAATGAATTCTGTCACAAAATCAGAATCCACAAACTGTTTCATTCTCAATATTCAATGAAATGATATTATTTCATCATTTCTCTAAAGGACAATACTTTACAGTGCTATTTTTTTCTTATTAAGAAAGAGTTGGCCCATTTTTAATGATGTTTTATCAGGTCCCAGAATGGATTAACTACATTTCTGTTCATTTTAATTGGGAAAGATGATTTGAGTTTGTGGCACGGTGGTTCAGCTGGTAAAGCGTTGGCCTCACAGTTCTGAGGTCCCGGGTTCAATCCCGGACCCGCTTTGTTTGCATGTTCTCCCCGTGCCTGCGTACGGCTCTCCGGTTTCCTCCCACATCCCAAAAACATGCAACTTTAATTGAACACTCTAAATTGCCCGTAGGTGTGATTGTGGGTGCGGCTGTTTGTCTCTATGTGCCCTGCGATTGGCTGGCGACCAGTTCAGGGTGTACCCCGCCTCCTGCCCGTTGACAGCTGGGATAGGCTCCAGCACTCCCCGCGACTCTCTTGAGGATAAGCGGCTCATAAAATGGATGGATTTGAGATTGTTGGGTGATTTATTTATTTATTTTTTTAAAAAATCTATTTTATTTTATTTTTTTCAATACATTTCATTTATATACTGTGCCTTTTTAAACTTTTATTTTAGTTTTATAATGCATTGTTGTTGTTTTAAATCAATGGTTTGTTTAATCCTGTATATCATAATTCTCGGCCTACAGAGCGCACCTGGTTATAAGCCTCACCCAGTGCATTTGTCAAGGAAATACCATTCGGTACACACATACGCCGCAGCTGTGTAGAAGTCGCAAGTACCCACATTGACACTTACATTGAAACACGAGATATTTACCAAGAAAGACGGTACACAGATTTTAACGCTAGCACAGTGCTAACAAACCGGTTAAAATAAAACATACCGGTAAAAATCACTCAGACACGGCAGTAACACGCTAGCGCAGCGCTAACACGGTCGGACCGGTAAAAGGCACTTCCTCGCCACATATATTCCACCCATCTCACTCTTATCTTTTCTGCTCGAGTGCCCTTTTGCGGCCGTTAGAAAAAAATGCACAAATTAGCCGCATCATCGCATAAACCGCGGGGTTGAAAGCGTGTGATAAAAGTCGCGGTTTATTGGTCGGAATTTACGGTATTTTCTACACAGCTGTTGCAGACTGTGCGGGTCTACTTAATGAAGTTTCTTTGAAGTGCTGAGTTAACCACCCCAAATTGTCTTTTTTCCCTCCTCATGTGCAGCGTCTTGGAATCAGACCCCGAGTTTGGCTTTGAGGAAGCAAAAAGGCAGCTGGAAGGTAGTCCCGCAACGGAAAAAGACGAGAAAAGCCGTCACTTACCGTCAAAGTTCATTTCTTCGCCTCTTTGTCCCTCCAGAGCGGCCGTGGCTCGTGGACTCGTACGACCAGTGGCTGCAGAGGCTTAAGGTCAATTGTTTGTCGTAACGCGACCTCTCGGTCATCCTTGTTCAGTTTTTGCCTGCTCGCCAATGAGTGCTTGAATGCAGTCCCACCTGGTTGTGTCTTGCAGGGGCGTCCTCACAAGTGTGCCTTGTTTTTCGTAGATAATAGCGGCGTAGACATCATTCTAGGAGTGATGCCTTTTGTCAGGGAGCTCCTCTCTCGGGGGACGGAGGTAAGACCAAGACGAGGGGCCCCTCCCGCGTGTACGCCGCACGGAAAAAAGCATCAGGAAACTCCTCCTAATCACTCACGCCGTTATTTCGAGGCCTTTTTTGGAATCATATCAAACCTTATTACCAGTATTTTCCACTTCAGGTAGCAGAATTAAGAGAGATTTACTCATTGTTTTCTTAAAACAAACCACATAAAGTCTGTTTAGCCAAATGCTAACAAGCAATGAAGAAACGCATAGACAAGCTAATGATTAGCATTCGTATCGTAGTGTCAAAACCTTTGAAGTCGTGAATATTGAAACAAGTGCTCCACTTTGTTTCAATATTCATAAATGATTCACAGATGATATAACAACACTCGCGTGTATATTTTTTATCCTCCGCGGAGAATGAGCAATATTACTGCGGCTTACTGAGGAGTGACCACCTCAATCTAGCCGTCTGTGTTATACTGCCCCCTGGGGGCCAAGGCGCCCATACCAGAAAGATTTTCAACGTTACTTGGATTTACTTCACAAGTGTATTTTTTTTAAAAAGTGAAATACACATTCACATAAAAAAAAAAAAAAATGATTTGCATCTTTCATACTTTGCCAAATTACTGGATTTTGAATGTGTGCAATCAATTGGTGCTAAAGTAATTGCTTCCTGGCCTTAAAAAAAATTATAATAAAAACACATTCTGTAATTTTTGTCATTTTTTAGAGCGGTTTCCTCATATATAGGAACATTTAAAAATATTTCACCTTTTAGGTATACTGAAATTTAAGGGTTGTGGAAAAGGTGCATTTGAATTGTAATATGAGATGTAATTTTTAATGTAACACAATTATGTAAGGGTAAATTTCCCGTGAGAATTGTGACGTCCTCGTAGGCCCGTATTGATATGAAATCCAAATTATTGGACATTACCTTCGAATATTTTCAGAACTTGAAACGGGTTTGGGTGGACATGAGGATGTAAATTTTGGATCGCTGGGAGTTTCGTAAAACCGAGCATTGTCATATTTGTCTATACTTTCTTACTTGTCTTGGCTGTTGTCTCTCGTCCCCTTGGCGCAGGTGGTGCTGGCCAGCAACTCTGGCCCGGCCCTGAACGACGTCACAAACGGTGAGCTGCAGATTCTGACGGAAAGAATCGCCGCCATGGATCCGGTCGTTCAGTGAGCAGCGCCGAAGACTCGGTTCAAGTCCTGGCCGATGGGCTTTGAGACCAGCAAGCTTGTGCTCTTGTGCAGGGCGGGCCTGAGGGACGACAGGTTGACCTTGATTCAGAGCGGTTCCAGTTCTCCCTGCCTGGATCTGAGGTAGGGACGCCGTAGCCATCCTGTTCTGCTGCGGCCCGAAACAAACCTCTTTCTGGAGCCTCTCGCGACGGACTCATTTTGCGGCGTGTCGCCTCACAGCCGCCTGGACAAGGTCCTGGCCATGGTGGTGCGCGAGCGTCACACGGACCTGGTGATCATCGAGGGCATGGGCCGCGCCATCCACACCAACTACTACGCCACGCTCAGCTGCGAGAGCCTCAAGATGGCCGTCATCAAGAACTCCTGGCTGGCGGACCGGCTCGGCGGGAAACTCTTCAGCGTGGTCTTCAAGTACGAGGTGCCGCCGGGGGGAGCCCACGCAAATGCCGTGTGACACCCCCCCCCCCTTCCCCCCAATCCCCCGGAGGCTTTTTAGACTGAACATAATGAATGTAAGGATGATGAGTGAATGTTTTCCAGGAGCGAGGAAGTACTACATTTATTTGAAAAGCACCATGAATTTTATTGCTTTGGTTCATTACTCCACTCAGGCTGGATTTACAGCGCGTGTCCAAGTGCTCAATTTTTACAGTGAAACCACCGCAATTGAGGATGAGCCTTGCTGTGATCCGCAAATAATTGATGCCTCCGCAAAAATGGGCTGTAATTGCCTTTAAATGTCACAAGAGGGCGGTAAAACACGACGGAGGGGCATAAAACATCGGCACCATGCTTCTTGCCTGTACACGATCATAAAGCCATGTTACATAAACGTTGTAGTTATGGTTTCCCTCAGAGGGCCATTATGACTGCATAACCCGAAAAATGTTTAATCGCCTCATCAAAAATCCATCCATCCATGTTCCGACCCGCTTATCCTCACGAGCGTCGCGGGAGTGCTGGAGCCAATCCCAGCTGTGATTGGGCAGGAGGCGGCGTACACCCTGAATTGGTTGCCAGCCAATTGCAGGGCACATAGAGACAAATAGTCGCACTCACAATCACACCTACGAGCAATTTTAGAGTGTCCAATTAATTTTTTTGGGGATGTGGGAGGAAACCGGAGTACCCGGAGAAAAACCCACGCAGGCACGGGGAGAATATGCAAACTCCACACAGGTGGTTCCGGGATTGGACCCGGGACCTCAGAATTGCGAGGCCAACTATTGACCAGTTGAGGCACCGTGGCCCCCCTCCCGCCTCATCACATTTACATCAATTTATGACCTTTTTTTGGAATCAGAAATCAATGGTTATGAGTTTTTCAGCTATTTTTCACGTTTGGTAATTCAAAAAGGCTTGTAATCTCACAACGTTATCATTTATGGAATATGACATTTGGAAATTTTGGTCCAGATTTTCACAACAACCATGGAAGTTGACAAACTAGATTTGGCCTATGGGGGCCACAAGAAATCACATGGCGGGCTGGATATGGCCCCCGGGCCTTGAGTTTTACATCCATGATTTTGATTAACAGAAAAAAAAAAAAGATTTATGATGTGAAAATTTTAAATTTTGGTCCAGATTTTACAAAAATAATGAAAGTTGATACACATGATTTGCCTTTGCGGGCAACATCTGACCCCCGGGCCTGGAGTTTGACACCGGCACCTTAGAACCCTTTTTCACCCTCACAGTTGGCTGTTTTTATCTTCGGGCGGGGGGGGGGGGGGGTTAAAAAGTAATCCAGTAATCCACTACATAACACCAAGCGCCTTTAGATCAAGTTGTGGCCATTCCTCTTTCATATTTTTATTAATAATTCGACCCAGTTCTACAACTTGAGCGTGCAGTTTGCCGCCCAACCACGCCCAAAACTGAAAAGTTTTGTGTTCTGTGTCATTTGCGCTGCAGTGTCTCTTCTCTTATCAGCGCACGGAGTAGCCACCGGAGTTCCGGCGCAACGGCGTCGGGGCCGTCAGTTGCCGACGGCGATGTCGCCGGGTGAGTAGGGTGACGTTTTGTCGGCTTTCATGTTTTCGGGGATCATAGTTTGTGGTATATTTCGGGTCTAAGCTAATAATGCATGCCCTGCGATTAGCTGTCAACCAGTTCAAGGTGTACCTGAAGTAACCTGGGATATGCGCCGGCGTTCCCGTGACCCTTGTGGGGATAAGTACCTCAGATCATGGATGGATGGATGGATGGATCTATTAAGATAATCCCCCCGAAAAAGACCCACCCTGTTGATTTTTTTTTTTTTTTTTTTTTTAAACTCAAGTTCATACGCGCATCTTACAATCTCTACACAGGAACGTTGGAGCGCAGATTTGAACTTGAAACCTCATTTCAAACCTGCTCGGCAGCCGTAACAATAACCACTAGGGCACTGTGCGACCCACCATTGTCAGGTATTTTGATGAAAAATTTCATCCCTGGCGGCACGGTGGACTAGCTGGTAAAGCGTTGGCCTCACAGTTCAGAGGTCCCAGGTTCGATCCCGGACCGGCCTGTGTGGAGTTTGCATGTTCTCCCCCGGGCCTGCGGGGGTTTCCTCCCACATCCCAAAAACATGCAACATTAATTGGACACTCTAAATTGCCCATAGGTGTGATTGTGAGTGCGGTGCGTTTGTCTCCATGTGCCCTGCGATTGGCTGGCGACCAGTTCAGGGTGTAACCCTGCCTCCTGCCCGTTGACAGCTGGGATAGGCTCCATCACTCCCTGCGACCCTCATGAGGATAAGCGGCAAAGAAAATGGATGGATGGACAGTATATGTTATGTATTACCTGGCGGAACTGTGGGTCAGCTGGAATGCGTTGGCCTCACAGTTCTGAGGTCCCGGGTTCAATCCCGGACCCGCCCGTGTGGAGTTTGCACGTTCTCCCCGTGCCTTTTGTGGGTTTTCTCCGAGTACTCCAGTTTCTTTCTACATCCCAAAAACATGCAACATGAATTGGACACTCTAAATTGCCCGTAGGTGTGATTGTGAATGCTGCTGTATGTCTCGATGTGCCCTGGGGTTGGCTGGCAACCAGTTCAGGGTGTACTCTGGGATAGGCTCCAGCACTCCCTACGACGCTCGTGAGGATAAGCGGCAAAGAAAATGGATGGATGGAATTTAATCCCTGCTGCTAATTTACCACATTTACGCCATATTTGACTGTATCCATTTGCTTTAATTTCAATGTACAACTGGTATATTTTAACGTGTCGCATGATCCAAGTCATATTTTTATCCACATTTAGAAAAGATCCGAGCCGGATCTGAAGATATCAGATTCAGTGCAATTTTTTTTTCTCCTCTCTCGCTCTCTCTCTCTCTCTCTCTCAACGCTATCACGACACGTTGTGTGACTTGAAAGCAAAGAAATGGAAATTGTTACTCGGGTGCAAAAAAAAAAAAAAAAAAAAGGAAATTATTTCCGCTTGAACCGTGCAGTGTAAATCCAGCCTTGGTGTCACTCAGGATTCGGGAAGTTTGCCTGTGAAGTCGCGTGCCACTTTTTACCCCCCCCGCTCGGATTTCTTCTTCCAAAGTGCGTTTTATGTGCCTCGAGGCCGACGGAAAGAAGCAATTGTAACTCCCGTCAAGGCTCCATAATCACACGCAAATACTGTTCAAACTGTAAATGTTCTCGCACCGCTTGGGGCTCCGTTGGGGCTTTTATTACTTACTATTTTTTTTTTTTTTGCAATAACTTATTATCATGTCATGTAAAAAAAAAAAAAAAAAAAAAGATGGATAACTACATATGGGGACTGGCATGCCAAAATGATCAAACATAGTAAATCGACAACTCCTCCGGAAGCTGTGGTTATGATTGGGATGTACGCTGGTTATAAAAAGTCTACACACCTCTGTTGGGTTGCCATGTTTTTGTGATGTAAAAAAAAAAAAAACAAACAAAAGTGAGCTGAAGAGAATTTTTTTAAATGTTATTTTTCCACCATGAATGCATACTATAATCTGTAGAAATGAAAATGAGAGTGGAGGACAATCATAAACATTTTAGTGTTGAAGGTTTTTGAATAGATTTGTGTGGTGTCATTATTTTTAATATCACACAATCCGAGCATTTGAATGTTTAGATTTTAAATCGGTTACGGTTTAACTCATGTTGGGATACTGAGTGGGTCCATGGCAAAAAGACAAAAAAAAAAAACCTCCCCAGTTTGCGAACCTCCGCTGTCAACGACCATCGTCAGAAAATGACTATCAGAACAATAATAATATTTATGGTGATTACAATGTACCTGTCCAGTTATTGTGTTCTAATCATGTCTAGCAGGGGTGTCAAACTCATTTTTGTCACGGGACACATTTTACTGACGGAGGGCCATTATGACTGTCAAACCATAAAACTTTTGCCGGCCCACCCAATTTCCATATGAAATTTATGAACTTGTTTTGGAATCCGAAATCGAGAGTAATGGGTTTTTCAACTGTTGCGTGGTAGCACAGAAATGTTTGCAATATCTCAACGTTATCATTTATGATATGACCATTTGAAATTTTGGTACGGATTCAAACAAAAAATCATGAAAGTTGGTACACATGATTTATGTTCGCGGGCCACATAAAATCATGTAGCGGGCCGTATCTGGCCCCCGGGCCTCGGGTTTTTTCACCTGTGACATGCCTCGTTGTTATTCTACTGATCTGTTTTTCTTATAAGCTCAACCAAAAAAATCCCCCCAAATTCATCCCACCGCGTGCATTTGTGAAAGTGGATCACAAAGGAGGCCGCGCCGCGCCAGTGATCCGCTCGACGCGGTGCCACGCGAGGCGTTTGATGCCTGCCGAGGAGCTGCGAGCGGAGGAGGCGGCCCACCGGGGGGTCTCCGCTGCGATTCGTTTCGCTTCGTGCACGCGCAAATTCCGCCCGGCTGTGGCAAAGCCGTATTCAGCCCCCAAACCTCCCGACCGGAGCTGCTGAGCATGTGTTGTATTTGTTTTTGATTTCAGGGTGAATAATTTAGATTTATGATGACACGAATAGCAAAAAGTTACAAGTGTGAACCTGCTCACAGTTGCAGATTTTTACATTTTTTTTTTTTTACGGAACTTGCGCTCTTTTATTCACTGAAAATGTCACCATTTGCCGTTTTTTTCTCCTCAGGCCAAAGCAACGCTCGGTGCCATGAAACTATGTTGAAGTGACTTTGAGGCATTTCATGTCGTGCTTTTGTTGCCATCTTGAGAAATTTGTCACAAAGAAATTTCTCTTGAAGTGAGTTGAAGAGCTTCATGTTGGGCTTTGCAGCCATTCTGTGGTATCGAATTGTCTAGTTTGCGTGTTCTCCCTGTGCGTATGTGGGTTTTCTCCGGGTGGGCACTCCAGTTTCCTCCTACATCTCAAAAACATGCAACATTAATTGGACACCGATCAATGTGCCCTCCGATTGGCTGGCAACCAGTTCAGGGTGTGTCCCGCCTCCTGTCCGTTGATGGCTGGGATAGGCTCAGGCACTCCCCGTGACCCTCGTGAGGATAAGCGGCGAAAAAAATGGATGGATGGATCGTTTACACCTTGGTGCTTTTTGTGGCCTACCAAAGCAAATGAAGTGTGTTTACTTTGTGTTTCTTGCTAAATGGATTTGTTTTCATTTTGCCACAAATGTATTTGTTACACTAAATCTGATATCATAAATTGAACAATAGTATTCATATTTGGTTGTCACTGTTTTCCATGGCTTGTGATTACTTTTTTTTTTTTTTTTTTTAAAGGAGACACACTGTCGACAGCAACCATTTCTGTACGCGGCTTTGCGTGCAAATTAATTTCAAGTGGAAATCCGCTTGGAGGCTTCTTAAAGGTGGTAAGCAGCCTACGGGATAATGAAGAAAAATACACAACAACAAAAAATGAAAGTGCCCAGTACGCACAAATTTCACCCAACAAGTGAGAATAATTCTTACAGCATGAAACGTTTCCGCCGTTATCTTCTCCGAGCAGGCCGGCGTATTACACTGAGCTTGAAGTATTTACATCAAATTAGCGAGTTGCAATAATCCCAACATGCATTTCTTTGAATTTCGACATTTCCCCAGGCCGCGCTGGAAATGGCAAACGATTCCCCGTTGTTTGTGACACGTCACGTCGTGACGTGACGTGACGGAACCCGCGCAAAGTTTGCTTCCACGCTTGCGGCTGCGTTGCGCTGTCTGCGCCCGCGAGATGGCGCAGTTCGCACTGACGCTGGCGTCTGCCGGCACCCGCACGCGAGGGAACAATTGCAGCCGCCTTTCCATCTGCTGGGAATTTTTGAACTTCCGGAACCTTCTCCGGAGCAACTTTTGCTGGCGTGACGTCATTTCGCGTCTCATCCGCCGCGTTGACGTGCAGAATGTGTCAACGATGGAAAAAAAAAAAAAAAAAAAGTCCCAACATTGGCCAAGCCCCTCCCCCATCCCGGAGGCGTGGACGCGCGGAGGCGCGCGCGCTCCCGGATCCGCCGGCGTTGCTCCTCGGTGGATGTGTGGCGGCTGCAGGGACCCGCAAAGGTTCCGGCAAAGGTTCCAGCTGAGGTTCCGGCTGTGACGTCACCCGCACCGCCGCTCCGAACAGCACACGCAGGTGAGACGCTCTTAAGGTCTTTCTGGCGCGTTTGTGTGATGTTTTTTTTTTTTTAATTATTATGATTATTATTATTTCCCCTCTTAAACATTTCTACGTTCCATCAGCCCATTTGTAGAGATTTCAATGCAATTCCAGGATTTGTGCACTTATTACAGTCCATTTGTTTATCCTGCTTAAAGTTATTTGGATCGTTCTGATATTCTCCGCTCATCCCAAACTATTTCCCCCACCCCAACAAAAAACCCGAGGATTCATTGAAATTGTAGAAATGATTCATCTGTGTCATGATGTGATAAGAATCTATTTCATGTTGACGAGAAATCTCAACGAATTTTTGATTTAGTTTTTGTCGGTAAATTATTAATAATTACGGAAGAAAAAAAAGGAACAAAATGAACTTCCACCTACTTGCTGTTACCCATTTACACATTTTTTTTCGAATGGAACCTTTTGGCACTCTAAGACGCCACAAGATGGCGCCAAAGGCCCAGCGAACATGAAACTAGTACAGTAATTGGTGTCAGGGAAGTATGTGGAAATGATACATTTGAACTGAAAGACTTTTTAGTGATGAACTAACCTTAGCCTGGGTTGTTTAAGGAATTTGCAGCGATATACTCCCACATTTTTCCCGTAGTCAAATCATTTGCAAGCAATTTATCGTATTTAATATTTGAAAATTGGCACGGTGGAAAGTGGTTAACGAGTGGAGGGCAACATTCATCCGCAGAACCAAAAATAGTCCTCGACAATAGGAGCAGAAATCCATTTTCCATCCATCCATTTTCTTTGCCGCTTATCCTCACGAGGATCGTGGGGAGTGCTGGAGCCTATCCCAGATGTCAACGGGCTGGAGGCGGGCTACACCCTGAACTGGTTGCCAGCCAATCGCAGGGGACGTCAAGACAAACAGTCGCACTCACACCTCGGGGCAATTTAGAGTGACCAAATAATGTTGCATGTTTTGGGGATGTGGAGGGAACCCTGAGTGCCTGGAGAAAACCCGGGATCGAACCCGAGTCCTCAGAACTGTGAGGCCAACGCTTTAGCAGCTGATCCCAGCGTGCCGCCAGGAACAGAAATGACACCTCCAATTAAGTTTTTAACCCAACGAAATGTGCGACGTGGGTTGGATGACACCCACCTGCACGTGTCACCTTCGCGTACTTCCTTGATACCGATTCCTTTTTGGACGGGGCTCAAAGGATGGCTGAATTTGTGAATAATGAATCGGGAATGCGCGCGATGGCGCCGTAAGGAGATCCCAGTTAACTGGTTGGGGTGCCCGTGTTGGACAAATGTTCAAAGGTTTGTTTGCCCCCCCCCCCCAAAAAAAAATATTATTCCACAGTTCTTTTAAAATGAGCCATTTCCCTTTTATTTCCTCCTCCATCCTTTTGTCTGTTGGCGTCGCTGACGTCTTGGAAGTGGCCCCGCTAGAGTGGGTGTTTCTGGAGGGGGTTCGGAGCCCCGCTGTGGCTGCGCGCACGCCAGGCCCTGGCCGGCGCTCGATAAGGCACCCCCCCCCCCCCCCACCTCGCCTCGCACCATTTTGGGATTCTGCTCCCGGCTCGTTTGCGGACTGACGCCGAAGTCGGCGTCTCGCTTAACGAGAAGCGCTGAGGGGTGCCGTGCTTCAAAGTTCAAAGAAAAAACAAAAACGTTCCCACGTTTGGAGACGCTAAATTGAATTTATTGGCAAAAACGTTAACGCGCGGTTCACTCTCGCGAATGTTTGCAAGAGAAGCCATTAAATGCACTTACAAGGCACCGTACTTTATCGTTGCGAGTTCGAAGATGCTAAATCGTCTTTGTTAATTACAAACATGTGCCGACCTTCTTGGTTCCCAGTGTTTACGTTCCAGTCCGAAAGATGTACGTGACGCGGGTAAAAGAACTGAACTACAAAGACACGCGTGAGTTAGATTAAAGATTAAGATTATATCGTAGGGCGGCACGGTGGGGCTGCTGGACAGCGTTGGCCTAACAGTTCCTATGTCCCGGGTTCGATGCCGGCCCCCGCCTGTGTGGAGTTTGCATGTTCTCCCCGTGCCTGGGTGGGTTTCCTCCGGGTACTCGAGTTTCCTCCCACATTCCCCCAAAAACACGCAACATTAATCGGACACTTTAAATTGCCCCTAGGTGTGATTGTTTGTCTCGATGTGCCCTGCGATTGGCTGGCAACCAGTTCAGGGTGTGTCCCCGCCTCCTGGGTGTTGACAGCTGGGATAGGCTCCAGCACTGCGTGCGACCCTCGTGAGGATAAGCGGTGGACGGATGCTATTCCTCGTGTGTTTGGTGCCTGTCACATGACTGACAGCCGATTCGTCCTATCGTTCCAAGTCAGGCGCCGTCGACTTTGGCGTCAAACACATAAAAAAAAAACAACTGAACTCATGCTCGGCCGGGGCCCGTGAGGTTTCCAGGGCCCCCGGTGGACTGCCCCCCCCCCCCCCCCCCGTCTCCCCTTCTCATGCAATGGACCAATGCAGACCTGACTGACCCCTGGTGAGATATGAAGATGGCTTTATGATGCAAAACGACACAAATGCGGATCACGTTTGAAAATGCGGGGGAAACGTGGCCCCTAATAAGCAGCGGCGCCTCGGTGCGTTGGTGGGGGCGGGGGGGGGGTCCCCCCCTCAGGGGTGAGGGGTGTTTGTTTGCACCCGCATCCTTTTGTCTGCCGCATCCTGCTCGGTTGCTATGACAAATCCAAATAAGAAGACGAAGGAGGAGAGCGGCAGATGGCTGCTGGACGTTTGCCGCCACAGCAGGTGTTTTTTTTTTTTTTTGGGGGGGGGGGGGGGGTTGTTTTTCCAGCCGTCACGCCTCCTCATCTCGTGTTCTCGCTCCTCTCTATATTTTTGTGTTGTAAAAGCATTCTCTTCTCACTACCGCCCCCCCCCCCCCCCAACCACCTCAATTGAGCCTTGTTGCAATTTCTCGCAAGATTAGCAATCACTTCACAGTTGCGTGCCTCTCGACGAGACGCTCGCCTCCCCGCAGGAGGAAATTGTTGCACTTTCGAGCAAATGTAGGCCCTTTCATCGCGCGCGCTGATGTACGACTCAATTTCCAAGATTTCGTCGGGCGGGGAGGGCGCCGCGCGGACCTTCCACCCGGGTCGTAAAGAGATTTGGGCGGCAAAGTGGAGCTTTAAGTGACATCTGTGTTGTGACCCCCTCAGGACGGAGGGGGCGGGGGTGGGGATGAGCGACTGTTACGCTTGTGGAGACGCCGGTGCGAGAATGAAAGTCATCAGTTCCACGCCGCCGCCGCCGCCTTGGCGCGCCGCCCCGTAACAGATGCTCAACCTGCTTAGAAAACCGTCGCTCCTTGACGCATTTTTTTTTTTTTGCTTTATTCGCACGTGTCGCTCGCAACATCCGTAAAAGCCTTAAATTTGCTCAAGCCGGTTGTAAAATGCTCTGTAGCGAAGCCCACAAGACAGCCGTCACTCATATTTGAAAAATGTACGCGTGTGGTCAGTCATGCCCGCGGATTTAAAGTTACGGGTGTGGCCCACCAGTCATGCCCGCAGATATAAAGTTGCGGGTGTGATGATGGATCGAATCTCAAGTCCTTAAAATAACTTAGTTGTTATACACAAGTAGGTAGTTATTACCTAATATCATAATTTATTGACACTGCACAGACTGAGACAAACATTTTTAAAGAGGTCGATAGATATTCATATGATCAAATAATTTGATGTCATCATATGTATTGTTATAATCTCGCGTAATTTACGGCGCTATCTATTGTCAATCCATTCATGAAAGCTAGCAGGAGATGATCTATATCTTGCTAAAGGGTGGAGAGGGGAAAAGTTTTCAACTTCAAGATAATGCGATACCAACCATCTATCCATTTTCTTTGCCGCTTATCCTCACGAGGGTCGCGGGAAGTGCCGGAGCCGGCTGTCAATGGGCGGGAGTCGGGGTACACCCTGAACCGGTCGCCAGCCAATCGCAGGGCACATGGAGACAAACAGCCGCATTCACAATCACACCTATGGGCAATTTAGAGCGTCCAATTAACGTTCGAACGACTCCTCGAGATTTGATCCCATCGCTACCAAATTGGACGCCGCCAAATTTGCACAATAGTCGCGTTTCGGCCACTGCGTGTGGGTGGAGAAATTCGATGACAAGCCATAAAACGCCAAACGAGGTCAGCTTGTGCGTGACGAAGGCCCCCCCCCCCACCCCCCTACTGGCAGAAGTGAATTCTACTTTTGAATGCGAGGCTTTACGCCCTGTAAACAAGATAAGTGTCACCTCAGTGTCGCGCTTGCAGACGGCGCAGCTGCTCCGATTCCCAGAGGTCATCTGGGTTCATTCCCCCAGGTCCACTTAAGCGTCCCCCGACGTCCTCTGCTCCCGGCGTAGACCCCCCAAACCCCCCCCCCCACCCACACACGTGCCGCGGATCAATACCTCCCCCCGTATTGATTTTCTGAGCCACCATCCGTCTTTGTTTTGCAGAAATACGGCCTTTGGAAAGATAAAATTGTGGTTTGTTTTGTACAGTGTCGTTGCACTCCGCTGTAGAACGCAACGATAAAAATATGGAATGATTTTAAATACTGCGATTGCCAGGCAACCAGTTCAGGGCGTAGCTCGCTTCCTGCCCGTTGACAGCTGGGGTAGGCTCCAGCACTCCCCGCGAGCCTCGTGAGGATAAGCTAAGAAAATGGATGGATGTATATTTTAAATATTTAATATTTATTTAGCAACAGCATCGAGCAATAATCCTGTAAAAATTGTCATCAACTTCAAGAATACCTTCAGTTTAATACAAAGTACAATTAGGGCTACAATGAAAAAAATGAATACATATATGCTAAGAATTTTTGGAGAATGAATTTTTTTTTAAATCCACTTCTGTACTTTTTTTTTCAAGGAAGAATATTATTATTTTAGGAGTCATAATATATATATTTTTTATAGAAAAATATGTCCAAATCATAAGAGACGAAACTTTGTTGATATTTCATAAGAATAATGTAAAATAAATACAGGAATAAAATATGATGTTGTAATCCCAGGGAAGTAAAAATCATATTTTTTCAAGGGAAAAAAATTCTAATCTTATGGCATTCAAATTGAAATTTTCTATGCAAGAGATTAAATCTGTTTTTAAAAGAAAGGAAGTGTTTTTTTTAAATAAATGTCAAATCACATTTTTGTTGTTTCTTACTAATCCTAACTTGAAGAGAATATTTTTTTTGTTTGTTCAGAGAATTCTTTATTTTAAAAAAAGTAATAGCATGACTATAAAATATTTTTTTCAAAAAAAAAACTGTTCTAATAATATGACAATGAAGTCATATTTTTTCTTGAGATACACAAAAAAATACCATTTTACTCTAAAACAATCGTTAATGGTAAAAAATGTGAGTATTCTTTTGAAAATGAAGTGTGAAAAGAAATATTTGAGATCAAAGATAAGTTTTAAATCCAGCGGCATAAAAACGGGTTTGTGCACTATTGAATAATTTCTCTTTGCTCACTCTCTATATCCTCAAAAATATACGCACTACCTCGTTTCATATCCTTTTTGAGACGATCCCATCGTCGGCGGTGCTTTTCTACTCGATGTTGTCGTGTCTTTCTTCTGCTTTAAAATTTTCTGGTGAATGGTTTCGCTCGGGGGGGTCAACCTCATTTTTGCGGCAGGCCACGTTGTCGTGACGGCTTCCCTCAGCGGGCCGTTACGACCGCGAAATCATAAAAATCTTTCATCGCCTCGTCATATTGGCACACAAAATTTCTGAACTAGTTTTGGGGTCCAATCGTGGGTTTTTCAACTGTTGTCCGCGTCCCAGGACACAAAAATGCTTGCAATATCGTAACATTGTTTTTTTAATGGAACAGTTTGAAATTTTGATCGTCTTCAACAAGTCGACACGCGTGATTTGCCTTCGCGGGCCTCATTACGTCATGTGGCGGGCCGGATCTGGTCCCCGGGGCGTGAGTTTGACACCTGTGGTTTCCATGAAGTCCCGGTTGCAGATGAAAACGGAACTGCAGCGCGTTTCCGCTTGGGAGAAAGCAACCGGGGGCCTCTTCCACACCTGGCCGAAGAAGTGTGGACTCGGGCCGTGAGAGGCCGGACTACGCCGGAAAAGGACGTCCGCGGAATTTTGTCCTTTATAAGTTGAGGAGAAGCACGAGGACACTTAGGAACTGTTTTGTTATTTTTTCAATATGTATTGATGAGGCCAGATTTGTTTTTCGAGGCGTGTTATTTCCAATCCACGACATGTGGCGGGTTCCACATTTAAGACACTTGTCACGATCTCTGTGTTCTCCTCTCAACAGGTGGCGCTGTTGTGCTTTAGAGACGATGGCGCCCTCTTTCTTCCTGACGTTGGCGCTTCTTTTGGCGCTGACGTCTTTGTCCCTCGCCGCCGATCCTTCCGTCGTCCCTCGCGGGAAGAGGAGGGGCCGATCCGGAGGACGGTCGCAGCACCCCCTGCGGGCCGCGCCGGGCTACGACAACGCGAGAGTGACGCGGAGGAGTCGGGGAGGCGGGACCTCCTCGCACGGGCCGGCGCGACTCCCGGCCCGCCCCGTGGACAACGGCGGCGGCTTGGAAGGTCTGCGTCCGGTGCGGGTGGAGACGGGTCCGGGCGGAGCCGGCCTAAGAGAGAACCAGCTGGCGGGGACGCGCAAGGGAAAAGGACGCGCTGACAAACCGCAACTCAGGAGGCACGGGGGGAGGCGGGACAAAGGACGACATGGGCACGGTGAGCATCATATTGAAGGTCCAGATTCTTCCTTGAAACACAGTTCATAATCTTACAAAGGTTTTTGTCATTTTTGATGAAGTAGTTTTCTGGATCATGTCATATAAGAATCACTCTTTAAATGTCCTGAACTCCTGTTTCTGTAAAGTCATTCAAGTAAAAGAAAAATAGCAGAAAGCACAACCCTAACCCTGACCCTAACCCTATTCTACATCCATTTTTCAGGTTTCCTTCCGGAGCCGCAGTCGGGCGTCCTCCTGGACGAGCCCCGTCCTCCGTCCTCGTTTCCTTTGGCCCCTCTGGGTGACGGCCTCTCCCCCGACTCCGCCACCTCGGGCTCTGGCTCCTCCACGATCCCCGCGGTGACCAACGAGCATCCCCCAACGCTCCCCTCGGCCTCCGCCAAACCTCCGGTAACCCGAGAGTACCCCCGAATTTCTTGTGTTGATGGTTTCTCAATGAGCTGACCTCAGTCCATTGAATCAGTCTGATCCATATTTCCTTATGAAAGGAAAGCAAGAATCCATCTCGGTTCTGGCAAAAGTTCGTTGATGATGGATTCAAAGAGAAATAGCTGACTAATTGTGATTTTTTGTGATTGATTGGATGGGGGTTCCATATTGGCAAGGTGTCGTCTCTTCTCAGAGGTCCGGACGAGGGAAAGGCCAGGGCGAGGTGATGCCCACCCTGGACATGACGCTCTTCGATTGGACCGACTACGAGGACATGAAGCCTGTGGACGCGTGGCCATCCTCCAAGAAGAAAGGTCCGCCTGAAAAACTTGGACAGTTTTTGAAAAAGGCCTCCGACTTGTTTGTTTTCTCATCTACAGACAAAAAACAGAGTAAAAATCTCAGCCGCGGGAACGGGACGGCGGACGCTGACGACATTGAACCATGCGACCACCACCTGGACTGTCTGCCCGGTCAGTCGTCGTCGCACGGGACCGATTCTCAATCCCGACTCGTGGAATCCTTTTAAACGCTGACGTTGTTTTGAAAAACGAAGGTTCCTGTTGTGACCTGAGGCAACACGAGTGCAAGCCGCACAACAGAGGCCTGAACAACAAGTGCTACGACGACTGCATGTGCGAGGAAGGTGAGGATGTACCTCGACTCTCAGCCACCCAGTCCATCTTTCGACACCCGGACCAAGTATTCCATAAAACATTTTTAATTTTGTGACCTCGCAGGCTTCCGTTGCTATGCTAAATTCCACCGTAAGCGGCGCGTAACGAAGAGGCGGGGCCGCTGTGTGGTGCCCGAGTCGGTCAGTGGTGACCACGGAGGCTTCATCACTGTCTGAAGAGGAAGATAAGGACGAAAACCCGTGGGGAAGACGGCGACCGTGCTTGAAGAGGTGTGGATGTCAACGGGTGGACATTTTGAAGCACAAGGGAACACTACCCCACCAAATTTATCCCGAGACTACCCTAACTGTAACCCAGACTTTACCTGAGAGCTACTCCAACCTAAAACCAACATAACCCCAACTCTACTCCTAATCCTAACCCTAACCTCCCCTCTACTCCACCCTAAAACCAACATTACCCCAACTCGAATCCTAACCCTAACCCTAACCTCAGCACTACTCCAACCTAGACTAACATGACCCCAACTGTAATCCTAATCCTAACCCTAACCTCAGCACTACTCCAACCTAGACTAACATGACCCCAACTGTAATCCTAATCCTAACCCTAACCTCAGCACTACTCCAACCTAGACTAACATGACCCCAACTGTAATCCTAATCCTAACCCTAACCTCAGCACTACTCCAACCTAGACTAACATGACCCCAACTGTAATCCTAATCCTAACCCTAACCTCAGCACTCCTCCAACCTAGACTAACATGACCCCAACTGTAATCCTAATCCTAACCCTAACCTCAGCACTACTCCAACCTAGACTAACATGACCCCAACTGTAATCCTAATCCTAACCCTAACCAAAGCACTACTCCAACCCATAGCCTACATTACCCAAACTCTAATGCTAATCCTAAACCTAACCAGTTGAATCTTGGCCTTGGAAGCGTCAACACCTCCAAACCTGCTGTGACTGTGCCAATAGACCTGAGGAAGGCTCAGAGAGCCGAAACGTTGTTGGGCATGCATTATTGACCAGTAACAGCGATTGATTAATTGATTCTTGATTGATCTATCGGTTATTGATCCATTTGTTGATTTGTGATTGATTTTTAAAAATCTTTTCATTGCTGTTTTTTTCAATACAAATTGTTGTTTTTGTCAATTATTTCATCGAAAAATATTCATTTGGGATTAAAATACTTCTAAAAACTACTTTTACATTATAAATACAATTGACATTTAAAAATTAATTTACAAATAAATAAATGATTACTTTAAGACACAAATATATTAAAAATGGGCAGCGATAGGGATGAGGGAGAGTGGAACCTTGTCCGGTACGGACGACGTCGTCGATACGACCGTCAAGACCGGAGAGCTGGAAGGGACAATGGGGAACGTCGGGGGAAGGACCGTGCGAATTACTCCCGATCCTGGGACCGGTACTTTGAGTATCGGGATTCCAGGAAAGGGAGTAGTCGGACTCCTTCGCCTAACCTCAGCACTACTCCAACCTAAAGCCTACATGACCCTAACTCTAATCGTAATCCTAAACCTAACCCTAACCCCACAGTACTACCCTAACCCTAAACCCAACACTTTCCTAACTCTAACCCTAACGTTTACCCCACCACTGTCACCCTAACACTACCCTAACCATACCCTAACCCCTACAAGTAAGATCAGTTTGCTTTTTTATAATGTTGATAACAGTAGGCGGGAATCTCACATGTCCAAATGTGATCAATTTCATATCTTCGTCACAAATTCATACGGTTGATCTATTGCCACACTGTCTCTTATTTCTGTTCACTATTAAACCCGATTTTAGTGTTGTTTTGTGTCGCTGTTGATGAGCGCGCAAGCTAACGTTCAACATTGACTTGAATGAAGCAGCATTCAGTATCTTCAACCAGATGGCGTTTATTTGCTTTCCTGAAAATCTAGATTTGAAAAATGTGAGGATTCCGCCCGATAGTGGCGCTATCTTTTTTCTTTTTGTGGGGGTGGGGGGTGGGGGGGTGGTGTCATTTGTTCAAGTGCTCCAGGAACAATTGCTGTTCTGCGAGGTTGTTGACGTTTATCTCGCAGAAAGAAATTATCATTTGTCTTTTTGTTTCCAAGTGAGTATCACACGCAACTACCCAATAAGTTTTGTAAATATGAAGGTGTTGTTTTCTTTTCAGATTTTAGTCGGGTTTATTGTTCCACTCGTTTTAAGTTATTGTCTATTTATTTATTTCCTGCATTGTGGTTGCATTTTAAGATGAAACTATTTGTTCTGTAACAAATATGAAGCACTCAAAATGTCAATTAAATTCATTTTTAAAAGGGAATTTCACATTGGTTGACTAATTCTAACAACCCCCCCCCAAAGGAAGTTATGGCAATAGAAATAATCAGTCATCATCATAAAAAAAACCCATCTTATTTACTGTACAACTGGACGGCACAGTTCAGGCTCAGGTGGTAAAGTGTTGGGCTCACAGTTCTGAGGACCCGGGTTCGAGCCCAGCCTCGCCTGTGTGGAGTTTGCGTGTTCTCCCCGTGCCTGCGTGGCTTTTCTCCGGGCACTCCGGTTTCCTCCCACATACCCCAAAAACGTGCAACATTAATTGGACACCCTAAATTGCCCCTAGGTGTGATTGTGAGTGCAGCTGTTTGTCTCCACGTGCCCTGCGATTGGCCGGCGACCAGTTCGGGGTGTACCCCGCCTCCTGCCCGTTGACAGCCGGGATAGGCTCCGGCACGCCCCGCGACCCTCGTGAGGATAAGCGGCACAGAAAACGGATGGATTACTGTACTACCGATGTTTGAAGTCCCATTTCCTTCAAAGGAAGTCAAAACGTTGTGAAACAGGAAGCAGCAGCAAGTTGCCGGTATTCCAATATGATGGCGTTTATGTTCGACAACAACAACAACAACATTTTGATCAAAACAAAGTGCGGCTGCTCCTTTTTGGGGAGGTGGAGGCATGGTGGGTAGAAGCGGGGGGGGGGGGGGGGGGGCGAGTAGGAGGAAGGCGCTTGCGAGGGTGTGTGTGAGTCACATGGGAAGCAGTCAGGGTGCTGTCACATGGTTTGTGTTTGCGAGCCCGGGCGAACGACACCAAGAAAAGAAAAGGGGGAAAAAAAAAAAGAGACAAAGCTTGCGTGCCGCTCTCTTCCTCTTTTTCAAACTCTCAGCGAGCGTTGAGCGCGGCTGGCTGTTATGGAAATTCCTGCCATCAATCTGAAGGTAAGTGGCGCTTCGAAGGCTTCTTTTCGTGGCCCGCTGGCGTCTTTTGGAACTTTGGAAAACCCAAGAAGTGCATTTTGAGTTCAGAATTCAAACATATCGAAATGGACCCGGGGAGAAAGTGGCGAACGCCTTCTGAGAGCTTCTCGTTTAACTGACGCAGGGTTGGCAAACTGCGGCTCCGGGGCTCCAAAATGGATTCTTGGGGGGAGTCAACCTGCATTGTAATCCCGTGTATAAATGATTATAATATTTTTATTATTTTAGTCGGGCTTTCTCTTCGATGGCTTTAAGTTTACTTCTGGGGCAAACATTTGAGTGAACGTGACTTAAAAAAAAATTGTCTAAACACATTTTCATTTAAATTAATTGAATTTGAATATTAAATGATAATAACACGCTGTGCGGAAGTGCGGAGGATAAATCAAACAAAACCAATTAACGGCTTTGTAACACTGGTCTTGTCCACTTGATTTGAATATAAAAACACGATAAATATTATTTTATTATTACACTACTTGTTTTGTTACTTCAAAAAGAGTTTCAGATTTCTTTATTTTTTGGTATATTATTTTTATTCAGATGTTTTTGTAGTAACTCAATCATTTTTTAATTTTTACTTTAAAAAATGTATCCAATTATTATTTAGTAAGTCTTATTTTCACATTTTTTTCTAGTATTGTTTTGTTAGGGTTTTTTCATGTTTTTTATACTTATGTATTATTATTGTTGATTGATGATTTTGATTCCATTTTTTCTTTACTCGAGTATGATTGCTAAATTTAATTTGATTATTTTTATTGTTTATTATTAACAAGTAGTAATTTACAATTGATTGTTTATGTTTTTATGATATAATATAATAATAGCTTAATTTTTCTTTGTATCATTACTATTATGATTTGCATATTATTTGGACGCGTATCAAATACTATATTTTTTTTCTGTATCTGTCGAAGAACATGCTAGTCTTGATGCGATTGTTATGAATGCACATTTATGAATTGTGATTTACGGTGAACATTTGTCATTTTTTAAAAAAATTTTGCCGATGTCGTTTTCTCGCCAGGCCATCGTTTTGGTGCACTGGCTGCTGACAGTTTGGTGAGTGAACCGTTGTTTTTTTTTTTTTCTTCACAAACGCGAGGAATTTCTCCCCCAGTCGACCTCCGATGGGTCGCCGAGCAGGCACAGCTTCGTGTACACATTTGTGTGCGTGTGTGCTGGCAGGGGCTGCATGGCGTGGCTGCCCACCTCCTTCGCCTGGGGCAACTTCAGCGTCCTGGCGGTGGGCGTGTGGGCCATCGCCCACAGGGACTCGGTCGACGCCGTGCTGATGGTGAGCCGTGTAACTGAGTGCAAATACTACGTTGACCGGGGCAATATTACCCTATCGTTTCGAGCCATATTTAAATGATATGCGGATCACGGCCAAACCGCCTCCCCTTCTGATCCACTTCCGCAGCGGAGATGAGCCATCGCGGCCGGCCGGCTCAGCCTCGTCGACAAGGCATTTTCGGCGCCGAGCCGGGCTGCTTTACGGCGTTGTCGTCGCACACGGCTGAGTGCGGCATTGTCGGCAACGTTGCTCATAGCCGCCGCCGTCAGCGAGTCCGACGCGGCAGCTGTCCGACGCGCACATCGACACATTTAGCACCCCTGTCATATGTACGCGGATCTTTTGTTACATTATGAGAGACGGATTCTCTGGTCCCCCCCAAACTATTATTTTTTTTTTAGTAGCTGGTTACACACCTACCTGTCGTTTGGAACTCATCCTTTGCACCCGTGCAATCCATTTTTCACGACGAACTGGGTCTCTTACAAACTTATCAAGGGTAAATCCATCCTCCCGAAAGTTCGAGCAATGCATTTTGGCTAACACGAAGGAACAACGAGCTACCTTCCAGCAGGTAAAACTAGTATAAACAGACGAGACCGCTGGAGGGCGCTCCTGCCCCGTACGTCACTTCCTGCTTCTTCTCGAAAACAAATCCCTCGAAAGGATTTTCATGGCGGGAGTTACAAAAAGCTGTATACGTCAAAATCATGTTTTGTGGTGAAAAAACGGATGCGTCCATACCGGCTGCCGTTTTTTCATTAATGACATACTAAAAATCACACACTTGACCTTTAAGTTCAATTTGCAGTTCACCAGTTGAACTTCTTCTTGGTTTATTGTTTTTGTTTCGTTAAATTGCGTGTCGCATTCAGCATTGTTGGTTTTTCAAGCCTGGGAACGGTTAAGTTCTGGGTTCGGGTTGGGTTTTCAAGTTTCAGTTTCAGGCCAGGATTACAAGCGACAAAGTTGCGGTTTATGCCACCCGTACGGCGTCTGCTCGACAAGATCGTAACCCAGGCTGCCAAAGTACTATAAAGTAATACCTTTGAGCTTCGGTTCGGGACTGAGGTCGTCTTCACCCTTGTAGCTCGGTCAGGATGCCGCCTACGGCGGAGGGTAGGTTTGGTTTATGGACTGTAACTCTGAAGTAATACACTTTTTGAGGGAAGGTTGTCTCTCTTTTGGGTGGAGCGCAGTTTCTGATCGGGATGGCGGTGACCATCCTGACCGACATGGTCCACTTCGGCATCTATTACTCGCTGAGCGAGCTGGCGTCGCAAAACGGCCGCGACGTGTTCCGCTTCAGCGCCGGCATGGCCATCCTCAGCCTGCTGCTCAAGCCCGCCTCCTGCTTCTTCGTCTACCAGATGTACCGCGAGCGAGGAGGAGATTACAACGTCAACTTTGGTGAGTGGCGGCCGGCGGACGGCGAAACGCCCTACGGGGGAAATATAATAAGCGGTCGTGCGGGATTCCACGGTGAGACCAACATGTAAATATCTTGAATTGAATCGCATTACGTACATCCTGAACTGGAATGATGACTAGTGAGAATCAAATTGTCCCTACCTCTACTGGAGTTACAGATATCCATAATTGACATGGAGGACATCTGCAACTGAATTGCAGATACGTGTCGTGAGAAACCGCATGAACTCGGCAAAAGTGGCGAGTCATTTGTCCGAGGTGAAGTGACATTGCAAAAATCTGAAATGCCAATCGTGGATAGGAGGAATGGAGTTACAGGTATTTTTTCACGGCATGAAACTGGATTTAAGATATTGGCAGCACAAAACCGGTTGAGGTGTTGAATGTTGAAGCCGCATGGAAACGTTTTAGTTATACCAAGCAGAGCCCCAGTTAGGGTTTGGGTAGGAGTTTTGGGTTTGAGATTAGGGATCGATTCGGGGTGGGGCAGAATTATTCTTATGTGAACTCCAAATTCAATGGTTATGGTCATAGCTGTGATGTTCGCAGATGATATTGTGATCTGCAGTGAAAGCAGAGAGCAGGCGGAGGAACAGTTGGAAAGATGGAGGAGAGGAATGAAGATTAGCCAAAGTGAAACAGAATATATGTGCGTGAATGTGAGGGGCGGAAGAGGAATAGTGACGGTCCGGGGAGAAGAGATGGCGAGGGTGGATGACTTCAAATTCTTGGGGCTAACAATACAGAGCGACGGGGAGTGTGGTCAGGAAGTGAAGAAACGGGTCCAAGCAGGTTGGAACAGCTGGCGAAAGGTGTCTGGTGTTCTGTGCGACAGAAGAGTCTCCGCTAGGATGAAGGGAAAAGTCTATAAAACAGTGGTGAAGCCGGCTATGATGTACAGGTTACAGACGGTGGCACCGAAGAAGCAACAGGAAGCAGAAATGGAGGTGGCAAAACTGAGGATTTTGAGGTTCTCGCTTGGATTGAACAGGTTGGATAGGATTAGAAATGAGCTCATTAGATGTTTTGGAGACAAGATTCGAGAGAGCAGACTTCGATGGTTTGGACATGTTCAGAGGCGAGAGAGTGAGTATGTTGGTAGAAGGGTGCTGAGGATGGAGCTACCAGCCAAAAGAGGGAGAGGAAGACCAAAGAAAAGGTTGATGGATGTGGTGACGGAGGACATGATGAGGACAGCGGGTGTTAGAGAAGAAGATGCATGAGATAGGCTTAGATGGAAGAGGACGACACGCTGTGGCGACCCCTAACGGGACAAGCCGAAAGGAAAAGAAGAAGAAGTTTTAGCTAGACTCGGGGTTTAGGATCCAGTTTATGATTGTGTTAGGGCTCGGTTCATGGGAGGGTTAGGGTCGGGGCGATGCGGTTGTTGTTGTCACGATCAGAACACAAGGTCGGGGGCCAAACGCACGACTCGGGAGACGTAGAGCCAGTTCGGGAAATGTATTTATTCAGTCCAGTGTCGGTGAACAGACAGGCAGTCAGCGGGAGCAGCAGAAACAAGGACGTCAGGCAGAGGAGGCAGGAGTCGGTACACGGGAGATCAGGAACAGAATCACGAGAGTCCGGGAACGAGGAACGAGGGAATGATCTGGCAAAGGCCGGACCGTACGAGGTGTCCTAGTTGTATCTGTCCGAATTATGGGGAACGAGGCACTGATTGCTGCAGCAGGACAGGGACCGGCAGGACCATGACAGTTGTCCTTGGTCCTGGTTCAGGTTCGCTTTGACTGACATATTGAGGCTCTATAAGTGGTTTCACCGAAGTGAGTGAGTGCATTTGAGATCCTCTCCGTATTGTCGTGCTGACAAACGTTGTTGTTTGCGGTCACAAGACTGCATAAAATACCCGAGAAACACCACGTGAGAGCACTTTTACGCCACGGAGTCACAGGTTCATGCCGATCCCAGTGGGACCAGAAATGGTTTTGATCCCACATGGTTCGATGCGCAAATGAATGAAGTGTCATCAGAAACTGAAACTGTGGCCCTGTTTGACTCTGCGGTCATGCAAGTGCCCGATCCCCGTGGCTTCTTGGGGTATTTCTTTCATCAACCAAGCTTTGATTTGCGGACTCCCTCCTTTTTCGAGCCGCTTATCCTCACGAGGGTCGCGGGAGTGCTGGAGGCTATCCCAGCTCACAACAGGGAGGAGGCGCAGGAGTTCCCCGGGTTAGAGTTTGGGTCTCGGGAGCAGCGATTCAAAGTGAGGTTCCAAAGTGCCGCAAATTTTCTTTGGGAGGGAGGGGGCTGGGTAGGAAAAGCTGCATAAAATTACTAGAGACTAATTGAGAGAGAGAGAATATTTAGTGGGGGGGTTGGCGCTGCCTGATTTGACTGCATATTGATGTTCTATGTGAGCCTCACCCAGCAGGCTCGAGATTCTTATCCCCGCTGTAGCGACTGATGTGTATTTTTAATTGGCGCCGGGACGCATCTATTAGCATTTAGGGGTTCCCCGCGGGCCCCGGCACTCGCCGAGACTCGCAATCAGCCGGCTGCCCCTCGGTCGGTCTTCGCTAACCTTCGCGGTCGCGCTCCGAAGCCGATGTCAGGTTTACAGAGTGACACGGGGCGCTTTGCTAATCAGGAGCCTTAAAAAGCAATCAAAATGATCCTGGTTCGATCCTGGACCCGCCTGTGTGGAGTTGACATGTGCCCTGCGATTGGCTGGCAACCAGTTCAGGGTGTTCCCGGCCTCCTGCTCGGTGACAGCTGGGATAGGCTCCGGTCCTCCCTGCGACCCTCGTGAGGATAAGCAGCAAAGAAAATGGAAAGGTGGATGGATGGATATAGGTTTGTTTTCTGCATCACAGCAGACTGCTTGGATTAGAATCCTGGTTTTAAATAATTGCTAAAATTACGGCGGTCATTGCAAGAAAATAAATTGTCACGGTTGAATTGCAAATAAGTCATGAAAAAAAGCAGCTTTTAATAAATAAAAATCAGATCACATCAGGTTCACTTTGCGAATATTTTCCTGGACAAAATTAAAAAAAGATTTATTTCCGCGCTTATGAAAAAAGGTTGATTTCAAAATTACCGACACGCTCGCGTGCCTTAGTCAACTATTCAGAGTTAATAAGATGACTCAATAAATATTAATTTTACATGACTGAAATATTCATGAAAAAATACCCCTAACTGTAAAAAAGAGAAAAGAAGAAAAATGTGTTTGCTGACCTCAGGAATGAATTCAAATCGTGAATACGTTTTCATATGAGTGAATAAAAATGTGCGGTATGTTTAAATAGTCATGAAGAAAAATCATTTTTGTATGAACACCATTTTTTCAGTTAAAAATAATTAAGTTGTATGAGATCATGATTAAATGATCAGTAAAAAATATTAAACATTTATGAATAAATGCATACATTTATTACTAGACTGCAATAGTTGGAGAAATTGCACATAAATGCTGAGTCAAAAAAAAATCATGTGCAAATATGGAATGATATGGATACATCCATAATGATATGCTGTCGTATTAATAATAATATTAATAATAATAATAACACCTGGAAAGAGTTGAAACGGTTTGAATCCATCAAGAAATGTCGAGTCATGTAAAATGAATTTCTTAATGTGGCAAAAATGGGAAATTTGGAGAATGAAAAAAATTGCGGAAAATGGAAATATGTTATTAGAAGTTCTGAACGTGCTGAATGTTTTGAAGGTTTTCGAATGGGAAATGAGGTTTTGTTGCGTTTGTTATTTGAAATGAAGTCGAATTTTTTTGGAGGGGGGCGTGAAAAATGTGTAATTATAACACCAGAAATGATAAAATATACCCCTGGGTGACATGATGAAATGTTTCCGCCATTTGCACGATGACTGAATTAATGAAAACAAATATTCCCAAAAATATTAATAATGGGGTGGCACGGTGGTTCACCTGGTAAAGCGTTGGCCTCACAGTTCTGAGGTCCCAGGTTCAATTCCGGACCCGCCTGTGTGGAGTTTGCATGTTCTCCGCGTTCCTGCGTGGGTTTTCTCCGGGTGGGCACTCCGGTTTCCTCCCACATCCCAAAAACATGCAACATTAATATGAATTGGAGACTCTGAATTGCCCCTAGGTGTGATTGTGAGTGCGATTGGTTGTTGGTCTCCATGTGCCCTGCGATTGGCTGGTGACCAGCTCTGGGTATACCCCCCCCCCCCCCGTTGACAGCTGGGATAGGCTCCGGCACTCCTGCGACCCTTGTAAGGATAAGCGGCAAAAGAAAATGGATGGATGGAAATCAAGAATAAAAATAATCCCTACACACAGAGCACATAAGCATAATCTACAAATTCATAAAATCGGGGTTATGGAGAGTCAACATCCAGAGAGTCAAGAATGAGAATCCATACATGAAAAAAATTGTTTGCCTACATTTTTTTTTTTTTTTTGCATAACTTGCTGGCTCGCATGCCGCGTTGCCCCTTCTGTCTCGTCTGGGAATGTTCTCATGTCTTCATTTGTCTCTTCCTCCCTCCCCCTCTTTTACCTTTGACCCCCCCCCCCCCCACCTCCCCCAGACTTAGAGACCTCAGTGGACAGTCGCTGCACGACGGACAGTGCCGACAGTGCATTTATCGGCCGCCGCTATTGACCCCCCCCCATCCTACACCCCCACCCCGCATACCCGCTTTTTCCCCCTCTGCCTACCTTGCATTCCCCCCCCCCCCTGCACAGGAAGTGAGCTCATGAAAAGGGAAGAACAACGAGGACACTTTTTTATGTATTTTTGTTTTGTATTTATAAGCGTGTGCGTGTTTGTCCCCTTACGCCTCGTTTGGGCTTGTTCTCATATACATATTTGCATGTCTGTGTTATTTAAAATCTAGATGCCTCGTGTAGGTTTCTGTGAGTTTTTGCATGATAACAATCATCATCATAACGCGGTGATACCTTGAGATAAGAGCCATTGTTTGTTTGTTTTTGTTTGTTTGTTGTTGTTGTTGTTTTTTGGACTTGGAAGCGCTGTACGGTGTCAGCGAACGCAACGCACTTCAAAGCTGTCGTCATTATGGCAGACATAGAAGCACTTTTTTAAAAAGAGGCTACATGGAGTTTTTTGCCATTCCCACTTGAGATTGAAATCATTCAAATTAAACAAAAAAAATCACAACATTATAATACATTCATAAAAATATGGACACTGGACAGGAACAAATGCAAGTAAACAGCAACGTTTAGCTTGATTTTCTTCACCCTGTAGTCAAAAAGAACACAGCAAAGATAGCAAAGCAGCCGGATCACGAGACGCTCACTGTGATGCCTAATGCCTAGCGGTGTCGCCCCAAAATCACCTGTTTTTTGAATTTTCACGGTAGTTGACGTTTATGAAACTGCAGTAAGGAACATTCAGCTTGTGTAGAGTGTGTGATTAGCCAACTCAAGTGGACAAACAGAATAAATGCACCTCTCTAAATGTATATCAATAACACAATAAATAATTGGACCCTACTCAGTTTCATTTGGGTTTTCTGGAATGTTCATAGTAACATAATAATAAGAGAGTACTGTTTAACGATACTCACGAACATATATTCCTTATCCTCAGTTAAGACCGAGAGCAGCCGACTGAGAAGTTCTGACCAACTCCACGCGCAGGACAGCCTCGGTTCTCGAACGTCCCCGTTCTCGAACAAATCGGTTTTTCGAACGGAAATTTCGAGATGTTTTTTTTTTGCTTCCGTTTTCGAACGAAAATCGGTACTTGAACGCCCCCAACAAAACTCGGAAATCACAAAACGGCTGACCCACAACACGCTTGGTTGCGAATTCCCACCCCGCCGAAAAAACCCGGAAATAACAGAACGCGCGCGGCCCGACCAGCTGACCCACCCACGACGCGTTTTGTTCCTGTCAAATCGAACGAACCCCCGAAAAAAACCCGGAATTAACATTACTCGCGCAGGGGTTTATTCGGTTCTCGAACAAATCGGTTTTCGAACCGTCTTCTAGAACGGATTGCGTTCAAGAAACGAGGCGCTGCTGTATCTGAATGTGGGTACTTTGCTGCCCTCAGGTGGGCACGGCATATACCAAAGAAGGATTAGTCACGAAGGGTTAATCAATCGTGTCTCATGGCACCGCTGAGGATAATCTCTCACTCCACTGTGAACAGTTGAACATTTCGGAATCAACGTGATCAACGTCTCACATTGTCTACAGGTGATGATTTCCAAGCTCATCATGACAAATTTGTCCGTGTGATCGATACAAGAAAAACTCACAGCCTGTAAAACCGCGACATCAAATTTAGCCATGAAACCAACATCAAATCTCGTCTTTGTAATTAATCATCAACAAGCCGCGGATATGATGAAGGCAGGACGGTTCCAATTTTCATCCTCGGACGGGGAAATTACACTTCACTCGTGACTCCCACGGGCAAAATCAAAACATTCCTAAAATAGAAGTCAACAAAACGGTGAAAAAAAAAAAATGTGATACGTCGCCCGTCGAAAGCCATCGTGGCGACTTTGTGGAGTCTGAAGCGTGCGCGCTGACAACAATGTGGCAGGAGATGACAATTTGAGTCATAAAAACATGAAAGACACTTACTGTATGTGTCGAGCATTTTCGATCAAACACCAAACAAACTTCGACTCTAATTTAGTTGAGAAATGTGACCCAGTACGAGGTCTCGACAGTACCGATTTCGTTTCTGGTGTGTGGGAAAGGACTCAAACCATACATGGAAGACAGATAAAGACATCATACATGTATTAATAGAGGCGGAAACTGCTTAGAGCACAGGTGTCAAACTCAAGGCCCGGGGGCCAGATCTGGCCCGCCACGTGATTTTAGGTGGCCCGTGAAGGCAAATCGTGTGTTAACTTCCATCATTCTTGCTAAAAATCTGTGCCAAAATTTCATATATAAATATGATGAGGTGATTAAAAAGACTTTTATGGTTTCACAGTCATAATGGCCCTCTAGTGGAAATCGTAACTACAATGTGGCCCGCGACAAAAAAGGAGGTCAACACCCCTGGGTTAGAGTGCAATTGGCCTCACAGTTCTGAGGATTGGGGTTCAAATCCGGACCCACCTGTGTGGAGTTTGCATGTCCTACCCGTGCCTGCGTGGGTTTTTCTCCAGGCACTCCGGTTTCCTCACACATCCATCCATTTTTTTTTTTGCTGCTTATCCTCACAAGGGTCGCGGGGAATGTTGGAGCCTATCCCAGCTGTCAAGGGGCAGGAGCCGGGGTACACCCTGAACCGGTTGCCAGCCAATCGCAGGGCACATCGAGACAGACAACAGTCGCATTCCTAATCGCACCTAGGGTCAATTTAGAGTGTCCAATTAATGCTGCATATTTTTGGGATGTGGGAGGAAACCGGAGTGCCCATAGAAAATCCACGCAGGCACGGGGAGAACATGCGAACTCCACACAGGTGGGTCCGGGTTCGAACCCGGGCACCTCAGAACTGTGAGGCCAACGCTTTCCATCTGATCCACCGTGCCGTCTATCCCAGAAACATGCAACATTAATTGGACACTCTAAATTGCCCATAGGTGCGATTGCGACTGCGACTGTTGTCTGTCTCCGTGTGTCCTGCGATTGGCTGGCGACCAGTTCAGGGTGCGCCCCGCCTCCCGCCCGATGACAGCTGGGATCGGCTCCAGCACTCAAGCGACCCTTGTGAGGATAAGTAACTCGGAAAATGGGTGGATGGATGTATGGATGGATGTTAATTTACTGTGTGATGCCAACACAGAAGGGTACCAAGTGTCAGAGGCGTCCAATCACAGCGACGCATAGCTCGATTGGTTCCGATGCGGTTTCTAAAGGTCCACTTGCTGACGGTGTCCCTTGGTTGTCCTGTCACGGTCTTGGTCCCACACGCAGGTTTCCCCACCATGAGACGAAACAGAGAAGCGTACCAGTCCATCGACGGCCAGCAGGACCCGTCCACCAGCGCCGCCAACCCCTTCAACCAGGCGCAGGACTCCAAGCCGGCGCGAGCCTACTGATGACCCGCAAAACCCGAATGCCGGAACGCGTGCGGTTCCACCGCCCGTCTGATGAATTATTATTATGGTTATTGTATTGTCGTTGCTATTATCATTTTGAAGCCTTTTCACAGTGACACAAACTTTTCTCTCAATGTTGTTCATTGTCAGTTTTTTTTAAGACATCCATCCATTTTGTAATCCGCTTATCCTCACAAGGGTCGCGGCAGTGCTGGATCCCACGGCAGATAACTTTGAGGCGAAAGGCGGACTACACCCTGATCTGGGCGGGGCACGTAGCGTTAGAGCTCATTAACAAATATACCACATATAAAACGGTAACTGTAATGTTAGCATTTTGTTTATATCTGAGCATAAAGTAAAACAATACAATAAAAGTGATGAAAAAAGTGATAAAAGTGTCCTTCGGTATGTAAGCATAAGGTAAAATGGTATGTATATGTATGTAAAAGCTCTTTTTGTTTAAATATGACCACCAAGTAAAATGAAAAAAAGTTAGCTTTTTGTTTACTACATCAGCACAAAATAAAGTAAATACTGTTATTAAATTGAAGAAAAAAAGTCAATATGGATACAAATGTTAGCTTTAAGTTTTTATATGAGGACGACGGAAAAGAGTAAAAGTGGAGGCATAAGTAATATTTGTTTTAGATGTGCATAAAATAAAGTTATAAAAATGGATACAAATGTTCGCATTTTGTTTTTCAAACTTACACGCGGGTAAACCGAAATGACTCCTAACCTACGGTGGCCTGGAAGTGCAAAAAAAAAATGAAAAACTAATATTTCGCAAACCAATAATAAAAAAAAACAAGATAAAAGACAACAACAAAGAAAAAAAACATTTAAATAATACAGGAAATAAAAACAAAACATGGAACAGGAAACAAACAGGAAGCACAAAACCGAAGAAAATGAAATGTTAGTGTTGTGTCTTTTGTTTTGTTTAATATTAATATGTTTTGTCTTCTGTTTTTGTGTTTTGTGGAATATTGAAGTGTTTATAGTGTTTGGATTATATTAAAGTCTTTCACAATTTTTTTTATAGTTTTGCATTTCCCGACCACCGTAGGGGGTATCCGGGCCACCGTAGTGTTCAGTCAACAAAAACCCGTCCTGAATGCAGAACGTCGCAATGGGGGGCAAGAAGCTCATTGGTGGATTGGATCATCGATTATTGTCTGAAAGCCACCCGGGATTCATTGGCGTGAGGACGTCGAAGTGGAGGTAGGTGGGGTGGGGTGGGGGGTCCTGAGTGGAAAGGTGCCGTTGATCAACACCAGCGACTTTGACACGGCCTCGAACAGGAAGCCAATTTGTGGCGTCGAGAGCGGCCGTCCCTCGAGGTGATTTTGCGACGTGCTCGGGAAACGGAAGGAAATGCCTCATTGAGTTACACGACAACAAGTGTGTTTCCAAGCGCCGTACACAAAAAGGACATATTTTAGCTTTTAGTTTGAAAAAGAATAAACAGGAATACACACGTTCGCATTCTGTCTTTATCTGCACATTGAATAAAATACTAAACTTGGAAACAGATCGTTTTTTTTTTTTTTTTTTTTTTTTTTTGGGAGATATAGCGTCGTGTCCCTACGTCATAAAATCACGTGACTTTTGTTTAACTCTCCATATTGCCGGTCAAGCTAAGCATTGCTCCATGATAAGTCTGTTCGAGATGACACGGAAATACGTCTTGTAGCGTCTTGTCCGGTACCGTTGTACATTTAGAAGGTGAAAATAAACGACAGTAGTGGAAAAATTTGATAAACTCTGCATAGAGGACCCGTATTTAATGCCGAAATTGATGTTTTCACTGATTAGAAATTGGACTGTTAATCCGCTTCCGCTTGTCTTGGACAACTGGATCTACACATGGATCTGGTGAATAAATCGTCGAGATTTACACGGAAAAATTTGAAAGCGTATAAAAGTCTGGACGCATGCGAATACTTTGTTGCTGGATCCGTTCCCATCAGGAATAAATCCCACATAGTGACGGTTTTGACGGCTCGTGAACACGGAAGTGTGTTCGGTTTGACCTTTGCCGGAATCCATTGATCTTTTCGTCATGTGCACGAGCTCCATAGTAGGATAGCCAAGTTTGATGTTAGCGTTTTGTATTTCACATTAGCATCAAGTAAAAGGGCAAATATATACAAATATTAACTATTTTTATGAGCAGTGCAATAAAAATGGATATAAACAATAGCGTTTTATTTTTAATCACCATAAATGGTTTTTACATGAGCGTGAACCCAAACATTACAAATGTTTACAAATATTAGCATTTTACTCATTATGTTAGCACCAAGTCAAACAATAAATGCTAAGCAAGCCTAAAATACGTTAAAAACAATGAATAATAAATGAAAACACTAACTTGGAACCGTGTTTCTTTCCGTTGGTGCATGAAATAATCCCTGGCAGTACACTTCAGTTGTATTCAAATTTTTAGTACATTTGAATTTAATTTGTAAAAAGTGCCCGTTTTAAACTTTTATTTCGATACAATACAATTTTTTACTTTTATACGCAATACTTTTCAATGAAATCATTATTTTAGTATCGTTTTTCAAACTTTCCAAGATTTAAGCACAATGTTAATGTGCAAATATTTTAGGGAAAAAAACATTTTTTGATGAACACTTAGGCTTACTATTACACAACTCTATTTTAATGTTGGAAATTGTCTTGGTACTTGGAGAGAAAAGTATTTTTTCAGATGGTATTTGCGAAGAAAGATTGAGAACCAGTTGCTTACGCTATTAGGCTAAGGAAATATGCAATTTGAAAATACATTTTACAACACCACAGTCACTTGAGGGCCGGCGGGCGTGATGAAAAAAATAACGCGCCGCTCATTATACGCTCACGTGTGTTCTTCCCGCTCAGTCTCCTCTATTTGCTCTAATTGTATCCTTTTATTTCCTCGGTGACCCAAATCCTCCCCCCCGTGAAGATGATTAAACTTTCATTTTTATCTCCCTCTTCCATCTTTCATGCTCAATTAGGGGTTGAAAACTTGCGGCGGGGCCCGAACTCGACGCCCAAAATAAACTTTCCCGTGGCGTGGAATAACCTTCCGAGCGGGAGAGTAACGAAGACCGAGTCGGCGGCCCGGCTGATGAACGACCTCAGGCGCCGGAGGGGAGGGGACGGTCCTTTGTCACAAATGCATTTTTTATAAAGGCGGACTCCGGACCTTCTGGACGCTTCCCCAAGGCCAAACGGGTGCTTGATATTTTCCCAACTTTACCCGCCGTCCATGAGACGTAAATAAGCTTTTTTGCCTTCCATTAGTCACGACCCGATTATTATCCACGGTAGCTTGCGCGCGGCGAGCAGCCTTTTATTTCGACAAAATTATGAAATCAAGGAGTAAGGCCGTGAGACACAAACCTCCTGTTTCTCCAGAAGTATTGCTTTTATTGAAATGAAAAACTTCCACTCCTCAAAAAAGAAAAAAAAGGACATCATTTCACAAATGTTTTGTGCGATATGTTTGCGTTTTGTGACATGGCGGTAAGGCCGTGAGGCAAGTTCGACACGAGGCTGAAAATTTGGATCGCGCACACACGATAAAACCGGCCACGTATGATAAACAAAGCACGTACTGTATGGATGCTCGTGGAAGAGTACAGAGGAAAAAGTACACAGAAGGTCAGAAGGAGCTACATTGTCTCTTTGTAGACCTAGAGAAAGTCTATGACGGAGAACCAAGCGAGGAACTGTGGTGTCTGGTGTGGCGGAGAAATATGAATATTACAGGGCATGTATGAGGGCAGCAGAACAGCGGTGAGATGCGCCGTACGTGTGTCAAAACAATTTAAGGTGGAGGTGGGAGTGCATCAGGGTTCCGCGCTGAGCCCCTTCCTGTTTGCAGTGGTAATGGATAGGCCGACAGATGAGGGTAGACTGGAATCCCCTTGGACCATGATGTACGCAGAGGATATTGTGATCCGCAGGGAAAGCAGGGAGCAGGCGGAAGAACAATTAGAAAGATGGAGGCACGCGCTGGAAAGGAGAGGAATGAAGATTAGCCGAAGTAAAACAGAATATATGCGCGTGAATGTGAGGGAAGGAGGAGGAAGGGTGAAGCTTCAGGGAGAAGAGATGGCGAGGGTGGATGACTTCAAATAATCGTGGTCAACAATCCAGAGCAATGGAGAGTGTGGTAAGGAAGTGAAGAAACGGGTCCAAGACGGAAGGTGTCTGGTGTTCTATGTGACCGAAGAATATCCGCTAGGATGAAGGGCAAAGTTTATAAATCAGTGGTGAGGCCGGCCATGATGTACGGATTAGAGAAGAAACAACAGGAAGTGGAACTGGAGGTGGGAGAAATTAAGATGTTGAGGTTCTCGAGCAGGTTGGATAGGATGAGAAATGAGCTCATTAGAGGGACAGCCAAGGTTGGATGTTTTGGACACAAGGTTTGAGAGAGCAGACTTCGATGGTTTGGACATGTTCAGAGGCGAGAGAGGGAGTATGTTGGTGGAAGGGTAATGCCAGGCAAAAGAGCGAGAGGAAGACCAAAGAGAAGGTTGATGGAGGACATGAGGACTGTGGCTGTTCGAGAGGAAGATGCTCGAGATAGGCTTGGATGGGAAAAAGAGGACACGCTGCGGCGACCCCGAATGGGACAAGCCGAAAGAAAAAGAAGAAGAATGTCCAAAAAGACAGGAAGTCTGCTATTTCTGTCTGAAGTGACCATTTTAGGGAAATATTTGACATTTCTCGGGCTCTTTCGAATCTGAATTTCCTTTTGGAAAATTCAGCCCGCGATCATTTAGCAACATTAAATTTGGTAAACGTGTCTATCAGGAGTTGACCCACCAAAAATGTCGCAAGAGGCTTTCCCTGAAAAGATACACCGGGGCCGCCATTTTGCTTTCAAGCGGACATTTTAGGGTCATGTTAGCCATTTGCAGGTCCATCAAATAATAATATGACCTGGTCCAAGTATTTTTTTTTTCCCCCAAATTTGTCGGATCTCTCCCTAATGGCATGAGTAGACCCACAAAAAAAAATGCCTGAAAACACGCAGCATTTCATTTTTTTAAAAATGAATTCTAAATCCCATTTGCATTGGTTCTTATGGGGCAAATTCAAACCCCAAAAAAGAGGATTTTTCTTTGTGGCGGTCCACAGGGTGTATTATTAAGTCATTAACACTTTTGCCCCCTGTTCAGTGACACTTCTTCATGGTGTCAGTGAAGTGTGGCCCTCCCCGACAGCGGCGTGACCTCGGCCGCTTAGCACCAACACGTGAAAGTTTCTCACCCACTGACAGTAACCAACCCCCCCCCCTTTTTTTTTTTTTTTAATTTTTTTTTGCTCGAAGAATGTCACGTACACCACGTGTCGTATCTGGTGGGCGGTGGGAGGCGGTTTCAAGACATCACGAGCGGGTGGTTGCTCTTGTCTTGTTCTGTGACGCACGTCTGCTTGTCACTGTGGAAGACAAGAAGAAGTCAGACACACGGGGGGGAAAGGGGCATAAAATCATGTATTTTTAGTTCAAGTACTAGTTCCCATTTTTTCACATTGTAGAATCTTATAATTTACTGCAATGTATTTTGCTGAGCCTGAAGCTCGGTTAGTAGGGGGCCCGTCGGGCCCAGTTTGAGAACCAGCGCAGTGTGTAACGGGACTCGTGGGGACCTGTCTTGAGTCTCCGCTCCAACTGTCGTGCCGTCTCTGTAAATCTTCAACATGGTTTCGGTGCGGTCGTCGCGGCACTCTTTGGCCTCCTGGAGCCTACAAAATATTGACATAAACCAGTTCTTCCGACGGTTGTTTAGATGTGTACCGTAATTTCCGGCACTATAAGCCGCGACTTTTTTACACGCTTTCAACCCTGCGGTTTATGCGGTGATGCGGCTAATCTGTGCATTTTTTTTTTCTAACGGCCGCAAGGGGGCACTCGAGCGGAAAAAGTAAGGGTGAGACCGGTGGAATATATGTGCCGAGGAAGTGACTTTTACCGGTCTGGCCCTGTTAGCGCTGTGCTAGCGTGTTACTGCTGTGTCTCAGTGATTTTTACCAGTATTTTTCTTTTTTAACCGGCATTAGCATTAGCACGGCGGCGCTAGTGTTAAACTCTCTGTGTACCGTCTTTCTTTGTAAATATCTCGTGTTTCAATGTGGGTACTTGCGGCTTTTATACGGCTGGGTCATATGTATGTACCAAATGGTATTTCCTTTACAAATGTACTGGGTGAGGCTTATAACCAGGTGTGCTCTGTAGGCCGGGAATTACGGTAGTTTTGATAGTACATGTGGGTAAATACAGACCCAAAAGTAACAGAAAAACTATTGTTTTAAGTGTGACATCAGAGAGCGACAATATTTATATTTAATGCGAGTGTATCGTTACCTTCTGTTATTTTGAGTCATTGCTGTTCCATTTATGGTCCGTAGGAATCACTTGCGTTCATTTCAAAGTGTAAAAATTAGCAAAACGTTTCTGTGGACTCTGAACGTTAATGCAAAACTAAACTCAGAATATTTGTTTTTCCTTAAAAAAAACTTTTGCAATAAATCAGTTAAAATCTAATTTTGACAGACCTTAATCAGATCAACACATCAAGACCATTTACCGTAATTTCTGTTTTATAATCCGCGACTTTTTTCACACGCTTTCAGTTCTGCGGTTTATACGGTGATGCGGCTAATTTGTGCATTTTTTTCTAACGGCTGCAAAGGGGCACTCGAGCGGAACAGGTAAAAGTGACGCTGGTGGAATATATGTGCCGAGGAAGTGACTTTTACCAGTATGTTTTTTTTTTTTTTTTACCGGCCCTCTTAACGCTGCGCTAGCCTGTTGCTGGTGTGCTACTGCCATGTCTCAGTGAAATTTACCAGTATGTTTTTTTTAATTGGCCCTGTTAGCGCCACGCTAGCGCGTTGCTGCTGTATTACTGCCATGTCTCAGTGATTTCGCCACAGGTGCGGCTTATGTATGTACCAAATGGTATTTCCTTTAAAAATGTACTGGGTGAGGCTTATAATCAGGTGCGCTTTGTAGCCCGGAAATTACGGTAGTTAGAATCCAAATGTTTTTTTTTTTTCCCCTATAAATAATGGTAACATAACATTTAATTTCCAAAAGCTGAAGAGGAAGCGACACGGAAATTAACCGATGCTTTATGATCTTAAGAAATCAATATTTTCCAAGTATACGGATAGGAGGAACGCGTACTTAAAAAGTGGCGGAACATAAGAAAATGTGTTAGTCAGGAAAAAAAAACCCAAAAAAGCCAGTTTAACGTGACGGCGCAAGACCAGCACCTGGGTTCCAGTCTCTGTTTGACCTTGGCGATGGACAGGATGTAGGGGCTGATCTGCCTGGCGATGGTGGTCAGGTACGAGTTCTCCTGCTTCAGCTGCATCAGATCGTGGAGCTGGGCTGCAAGAGTCCCGACGGGTCAACTAAAGCGGCCGCCAAACCAATTGCCACAATCGGGCCTAATTGGAACCCCCCCCCCCCCCCCCCGTTTTCCATAAAAGCCAATCAAAGGCATTATCGTCAGGTGTCTCCAAAAATATTATCCTAACAGTGGTGTGCATGCATTTATTTTTTGGCTGCTATGAGGGGCAGTACAATACATGCAAATCTTTGCCTGACGAACGTCTGTGATGCGAAACGCCATAGACGGGTTAAGGAAATTAACATCGGCGTCGCGGTGTTATAACCCTTGAAGCGTTTGAACACAAACGCTGCAGCAACACATTTAGAGAGATAATACAATACTTGCAAGGATATAGAGTAATATTTATCCTCTGCACATAATGACTAATATTACTAAACTTACTATATAAACAGCTGTATGATGTATATTTTTTATTAATCTTAATACTGAATTCTTTATTTAATTGAAAACCCCTAACTTAACTCTAAGCCATATTACCTAAAAAAAATACTGTAATGGCATTTACATTCATTGGAGAAACGTGATCCAGGAACAAATTAAATTCATAAAACAAGACACATACATATAATTAAAAAAAAAATTGTCAGCAGAGACAAACCTTCATAGATCTCCTGCTCATTGGTGACCCTCTGGAAGGTCTCGTCCCAGATCTGTAAGAGACAAAAGCCGTGAAGGCGGGGGTCAAAAACGTCTCCATTTGAAAAGTCCCGAAATATGAAGGCCTCGCCGGGACCTCTTCAAACATGGTCCTCATGGTCTCCACCGTGGTGTACTGAGACGCGATCTGGCTGTCGATGTGCAGCGAGCGGTCCAGGATCTCGCCCATCTGGGCCGTGTTGATGATGGAGTGATGCTTGGTCAGGTCCCTGTGCAGCTCCTGAACCTGGTCCTTCAGGTTCTGGATCTCGGTCTGCAGAATCTGGAGCGCGGACAAGAGCGTTTTGAGTTGAGCTTTTTTTTTTGTTTGTTTTTTGCAAAAAGCGAGCAGAAAAAGACGACGCACTCACCCTGTAGGAGTTCTCGTAGTTGTTGCAGTGCTTGGTGAAGGGGGTCTCCCGGCCCTCGGCCAGCAGGACCTTGGTGCAGATGTTGCGGTGAGACGTGGGCCTCCGGCCGAACACGGAGCCCAGCGGCATCTCACTGAGGGACAGGGAGCGGCAAGACATGGACAGAGGCGACTGCAGCCTGAGGTGAGGTGGGAGGGGGGAAATATCGCGGCTGATTTTTACCATTTGACAGCAGCGCAAAACACGCCGGCTCGCCGGACACCTCATTAGGTGCACTCACGAGAACCTGGTCTAAAACTTGGGAAAAACTCGACTTTGATTGACTTAGACTCGACAAGTCTTTGGCGTTTCCTACCTTTTCCGCTTAGCGCACCGTGGTGCAGTAAAATAGCTGTAAAAATAAATAATAATACAATCGACCTTGAGCCGCACTTCAGGTAGTTCACCTACTTCAGCTAAAAGATAACCCCGAACATAAAAGTTCATCTTTTGATGCGTCCCGAACCTCAGCCTCACGAAATATGTAACGGCTGGTTTGTGTGATTTTAAAAATGTCATTTAAAAGATCGTTATTCGATTGGCAAGTTCCGCTGTAACTAATAACAATAAATGGATTCCGGTCTGCATTTGCGGGGAGGGCGGGGGGGGGTATGAACTGAGCAAATATCAAAGTAACAAGAGTAACTGATTCCCTTCCGTGTTTAAAAAAATAATTGCCTATATTCATATTTTAAACCATAAATATTGACCATTTGATATAGGAAAAAAAATACATACTGGCAAAGACTCTCGATAACGACCCAGGTTAAAGTTACTTCCTCAACCAACATGCGAATCTTGTCTCTCGAGATGTACGTATCTTTGCAACATACTTCCATGACACCAATTCCTATTTGGACAGGGCTTTGGGGACATTTTAGGGCATTTCATAAAGATTTGAAAATAAAAACGTCAATAACTGAGGAAATAAAGGTGAATAGGTGGCTTTGTGATTAGTTAACCGCGAATATGTGACAGGATTACGGCATGTCGTGGAAGGAGTCTCCACCCGCTACTCCGGTCGCCTTCCCCACTTTTGACGGGAGAAAATAAATCCTGAACGGCGTCCAAATCTCATCAAGAGTCGCGACACTCAACAGGCAATCACCACCGCATCCAACAAGCGGAGAGCGCCGAGCGGCATAATAACTCACGCGGCTTTATCGATCAGTCCGTCAAGGATGCTTGGAAGACCGAAGGCCGCGCTCGCCGACCCGCCGGCGCGCGTCCGCCGTCCGCCGCTTTTAAGAAACGCTTTGCCCGCCCAGTGACATCAAGCGGCCTGGAACAAAACCGCCGCCGCGTGCCAACTGGCAGATTCATTCCGGAGGGCTTCTGTGAAATTATGATAAAAATAGTGCCGGCCGATCCCCCGGCCTCTTTGCGCGTCGAGTGCTGAACAGTGTGATGGAATTACATGTGGAGAAGGTCATAAAGTTGCAACAGTACTTCATTGTTATCATTTCATTTTTCATCTCTGAACGATATGACGTTTGCAATTTTGTATTTCAACGCTCCTTATTTCTCTTCTTTAACTATAATTTCTGTGCAGGTGCCAGGATATTTTACCTGGGTAAAACCTTACAATTTAGGGCCTTCAAAATGTGAATTCTGTTTAATGTTCATTTATTCATATTATTAGTCATTCATATTTGCTTCACATCAGTTGTCGGTATATTAATGTTCAATTATTCTCTTTTTGGGTGTCTGGAAGGGATTACCGTAATTCCCGGCCTACAGAGCGCACCTGGTTATAAGCATCACCGAGAGTGTAGCTAATGCTAATGCAGGCGCGGCACGAACAGGGCCGTTTAAAAAAAAAAAAAAAAAAAAAAAAACATACTGGTAAAAATCACTGACTCACAGCAGTATCACGCGAGTGCAGCGCTAACAGGGCAGGACCGGTAAAAATCACCTCCTCGGCACATATATTCCACCGGTCTCACGCTTACCTTTTCCGCTCGACTGCCCCCTCGCAGCCGTGAGAAAAAAATTGCACAAATTAGCCGCGTCACCGCATAAACCGCGGGGTTGAAAGCGTGTGGAAAAAAGTCGGGAGTTATATGCCAGAAATTACGGTATTTTCGACACAGCTGCAAGTGCCCACATTGAAATACGAGGTAGTTGCAAAGGAAGACGGTACACAGACAGTTTAACGCTAACGCCAGTGCCGCGCTAATGCAAACGCTCGCGCCACACGAACAGGACCGGTTAAAAAAAAAAAAAAAACACACCGGTAAGAATCACCGAGTAGTAACACGCTAGCGCAGCGCTAACCGGGCCGGACCGGTAAAAGTCACTTCCTCGGCACATATATTCCAACGGTCCCACACTTACCTTTTCCCCTTGTGACTGTTAGAAAAAATGCACAAATTAGCCGCATCACCGCATAAACCGCAATGTTGCAAGCGTGTGAAAAAAGTCACGGGTTATAGGCCGGAAATTACGGCAAAATGAATTATTTCCTAGTTTTCGTATCCTTTGGTTTAATAATCGGACTTTTGGGAACGGATTAACCCATGAAAACCAAGCTTCCTCTCTAGCTACAATTTACTGTTGTTATTATATTTACAATTATGTTGTATGTTTGTGTAAAAGGTCAAGTGGGGTCAAACGGCGCCCATCCAGCTTTAATAGTATCGACTTGTGTGATTCTTGACATACGGAGAAGTCATTGTGCCCGCACCTGCTTGTCATCGCTCACTGTAATTGCAAACCATTTGGGGATTTCAAACTGGGATTCTTCACAAAGTGCCAAACGTCCACCCCCCCCCCCCCCCCACCACCACCACCGTCTCGCTAGATTTCCCAGAAGGACGGCAAATCCGCCGCCGCGACGCGGGCGATACGCGGAAGAGGCAATGTCGGAAATGATCTCACCTCGTGGCGACGCTGGAGGAGCCGGTGACGGAAGGGGCGCAGCGCTGGCCAATCAGCAGCAGGGGCTCCAGGCAGCGGGCGAACTCGCTGCGGTAGTCCGTGTTGATCTGACGGGGAGGGCGGAGGGGACGCCATGAGCCGGAACCTCCACGTCCCCGAGTCGGAAAATTTTTGGGGAATTTCAGGCAAGTTGCTCCACGAATGCAAGTATGTTCAAATGTAAAATTAACCATCGTACTTGCAAATCTGCACAGTTGACCACGAAAAATCGCGCTCGTAAATTTTATTACGAGTAGAAATACACAAATATTAAAAGCCGTCGCTTATTTTGTGGAGTCTTGTTCCCTCTGAGCTGCGCAACTGCGCAATTGCGCACTTGTCGCACACTCTCAGCGCACATGAAAACCGATCCAGCCGCAGTGAACCACAGCCTGACGTCATTTTTTCTTAACACGGAAGCACACGGTCTTTAAAAACCAGCTGCTGCTCAGCCTACGTCTACTTCCTAGTTTACCTGACACCGCCCCCCCCCCCCCCGCTCTTAAAGGGGTACACTCATATTAACAAACAGAACTCACACACCCAACTTTATACATGCGGGCGTGACGGGTGGACCACACCCATAACTTTATATCTGCGGGCATGACAGTCGGACCACACCCGTAACTTTATATCTGCGGGCATGACAGGTGGACCACGCCTGTAACTTTATAAGTGCGGGCATGACTGACCGCACCCGTAACTTTATATCTGCGGGCATGACAGGTGGACCACGCCTGTAACTTTATAAGTGCGGGCATGACTGACCGCACCCGTACATTTTTCAAACGTGAGTGACTGCTATGTTACAATTTGACGCTAAAGTTAGTGTTTTAAATTAGGTTTCAAGCCATGTTCAGGTTTTCAAGTTGGCCAAAAACTAGCTGAAAAAAGAGGGGAAAGATGAAGTTGTTCAAGGGTTTCGAAAGTGTTTTTTTTTTTAGTTTTTCAGGTTCAAGACTAAATGTCCGGGTTTAGGGCTTCAAAGTTAGGAACGGCTGCACGCGTAGCTGAACAGTCTCTCGGTGAAGCGTTCAGGAGAATCGGGCGCCGTTCGCCCGCCGCCGTCCGCGCTCACCTTGCTGCTCTGAACCGGTCTGAGGCGATGGGGGAGCTTCACGATCCGTTTCAGCCGCTCCATCAGTTGCTGCGGGGGCAAAGAAACGTCGTCGTCCGGGTGGACTCGCGTCGTTTGAAGCCGGGGCCGGAATAACCGGATAGCGATATCGACTGACGTCGCACACTCACGTAGCCCATGTCCAGAAACTCAAACATGTTCGCCGAGCTGAGGAATGCCGAGCAGGTGACCAGATGGACCTGCGGACGCAAATAGGAGTTCAACGCCGGGAGAAGCCTTTTGGTTTTGAAATTGGGGCGCGGGGTGACTACCTGGAGCGTAGGCAGGAGCGAGGTCAGGTGTGAAAGCTGCTCCTTTAGCGCCTTCTCCTTCTCCTCGTGCTGGCTGCAAGCACGTACGTACGATTGCGATTCATTTGGGAATTGAGCGAATGATTCGGAACGCTTTCCGAATCATTCGCTCATGTCCCGACTCCTTTATCGTGAAACTGCATCATAATTCATTGTGGTGTGTGCAGCGCGGCCACCGGGGGGCAGTGTAATACAGAATGCGTATACAGTACGACCTCGGTTCTCGACCGCAATCCGTTCCAGAAGGCGGATCGAGAAGCGATTTGTTCGAAAACCGAATCGACATTTCTCACGTCTGCATACAGACGCTGCGTCATAAAATAACGCGCGTCGAAGGTCAGCTGATTGGGCCGTGCGCGTTATTTACGGGTTTTTTCGCAGTGCGTTCGAATTCACAATAAAGCGCGTTCTGGGTCAGCTGATCGGGCCGCACGCGTTATCTTATTTTCAGGTTTTTTCGGGGTGTGTTCGAATTCACAATAACAAAGCACATCGTGGGTCTGCTGGTCTAGCCACGCGCGCATTGTTATTTCCGGGTTTTTCACTGTGCGTTTAAATTTATAATAACAAAGTGCGTCGTGGGCCAGCTGATTGGGCCGCGTGCGTTATGTTATTTCCAGGTATTTTCGGGGTGTGCGAATTCACAATAACAACGCGCGTCGTGGGTCAGCCGGTCGGGCCACGCACGTAATGTTATTTACGGGTTTTTTTATGGCACGTTCAAATTCACAATAACAACACGCGTCGTGGGACAGCTGGTCGGGCCGCACGCGTTATGTTATTTACGGGTTTTTGCGCGGTGTGTTCGAATTCACAATAAAAACGCGCGTCGTGGGTCAGCCGGTCGGGGCACGCATATTATGTTATTTCCGGGGGTTTTTTCGCGGTGCGTACAAATTCACAATAACAAAGTGCGTTGTGCGCGTTATGTTATTTCCAGGTTTTTAATTTAGTAATATTACTTATAAAAGATAGATAGATAGATAGATAGATAGATAGATAGATAGATAGATAGATAGATAGATAGATAGATAGATAGATAGATAGAAGAAATAAGCCTGTGACTTTTCTTATATTGTCTATCTCCATGAGGTGCTTCGCTGTTTGTGTTCAAATGTCCTTTGCTTAAAGGATTGTTGATAACAGAGAGACTGATGCAATTTCTTAGTCCATGTCGTTGCACATTGTTATTGTTAAGCTTTCCGAACTTTCCAAAGGCAAAGCTGTGTTTCTATTAATATTATTCTATTATAATAAACAACGGCACGCTGGAGCAGCTGGGAAAGCGTTTGCCTCACAGTTCTGAGAACCCGCGTTCGATCCTGGCCCCGCCTTTGTGGAGTTTTTCATGTTCTCCCCGTGCCTGCGTGGGTTTCCTCCGGGGACTCCAGTTTCCTCCCACATTCCAAAAACATGCAACATGAATTGGACACTAAAATTGACCATAGGTGTGATTGTGAGTGCTACTGTTTGCCTCTATGTGCCCTGCGATTGGCTGACAACCATTTCAGGCTGTACATCGCCTTCTGCCCGTTTACAGCTGGGATAGGCTCCAGTGCTCCCTGTGACCCTTGTGAGGATAACCGGCAAAGAAAATGGATGGATGGATAATAAACAGCTTGAAGCCATTATTTTGTTTTGTTTTGCGACAGATTGTCCACTACAGTATGTGGCAAACTATGAACTGAGTTAAGTTTACAGCCACCATATTGTGTTTGTATCTTGAAATTTTGCTCTCAAGTCAAAGCACAAAAAAAAAAAAAAAATCACCAAACTGTGAGGTTGCCTTTACGGTCATATCACATTGCTCTTATCTTCAAATTTTGGACCTTAAATTGAAGCACACACACATGCAAAGAACATCTCACGTGGAAAAGCAAAAAAGCTCACTTGTATCTCAAGGCAGCCCTGTGTTTACTTCTCCGGTGACGGTTGAGCCCTACTTTTTTGTGGGGTACGCGAAAATGGCGAACTTCCCTGTTTACATTCTGCGCGAGCGATTCCGAACACGGCCTCGAAATTTCCACCGGCTAATCTGCCGGCGCCCTCCCGTAGCAGACACGCTAATTCCTACTCAAATAGCCTGGAAGGGCCTTCCAGGAAAGCGGGCGCCGGGCTGGCCCGTTTCCAGGCGGGCCGACGGACAGCCGATCGCGTTCCTCGGTGGGAAACGTTGAACGACAACATCGATCGCGCCTTACAATCTTTTTGTGAGTAATGACAGCAACAGATTTGGTGACATGAAATCCATAGCTTATTATTTATTAACATTATATTGAAAACAGAATTTTATAATAGCAGAAAGAGAACATTTTGTTTGTGCGTCTGCACAGTCCAACGAGACACTTTGTGCCTTTACTGCTTCGTTTTGAGCCATTTCCCTATTAAAAATATTAGTATTTTGGAATTTTCATAATTTAGCAAATGTTTTTTTAGAAACAGTTTGGTATTATTAATATATATTTATATTTATATATATAGATATATATATAAAATTATGGTCAATCCACATGTGGTCTGTTATTTTTACAAACTATTATCCAATCAGGGTGGCACAAGGGAACAGTTTGTAAAGTATTGGCCTCCCAGTTCTGAGGATCCGGGTTCGATCCCGGCCCCGCCTGTGTGGAGTTTGCATGTTCTCCCCGTCCCTGCGTGGGTTTTCTCCGGGTGCTCCAGTTTCCTCCCACATCCCAAAAACATGCAGCACTAATTAGACACTCTAAATTGCCCCTAGGTGTTATTGTGGGTGTGGCTGTTTGTCTCTATATGGCCTGCGATTGGCTGGCGACCAGTTCAGGGTGTACCCCGCCTCCTGCCCGTTGATAGCCGGGACAGGCTCCAGCACTCCTCGCTACCCTTGTGAGGCTAAGCGGCTAACAAAATGGATGGATAAGCAATCAAGTGTTGACTAGCTTGAGAGCAAATCTATGAACTCTTTTAGACATGTTAACTGTCTTGAAGTGATAAAACTTTATATATAACTTTTTTGTCTAACTTATGTGCTGCAATTTGATAATTTTTCTTTCGTCTTTTCTTATGTCAGCATTTTGTCCAATTTACATTTTTATAAAAAAAAAAATGCACAATGTGCGCTAGGTTGTACCTCTGAGCGGTTTTCAGCAGAATCTTCTTTCTCTCGGCCAGTTTTTCCTGTCAGATGAGAATAAAGTGAGGAAAATTAAACACATTGTCAGGGGAAATAATATCCATATTCCGCTTCCAGACAATGTTGAAGATTTTTGGTCTCCCAGTCGGATCCACAGTGCCCTCTAACGGCCAGAAAGCGTAATTGGAGTTGTGTCGATTACCGAGAATGTTGCAGTAATTTGCATTTTTGGCTTTATGTTTATCACTGCTGCAGCTTAACTTTTGAGCACTGCGCCTTATCATCTCCATTTAAAAGAAATATTGTATTCTTCATATTTAACAGAGGGCTCCCCCCCCCCCATGAGTTTTAATTGCGTCACCACTTTAGCGTCTCCTTAGGGAAAAACTGAAGTCATTGTATTGCTTATTATATAGTTGGTTGTACTTTCCATTAAAAAAAAAAATAAAATAATAACAAACCAGGGGCACAGGAGATAACTGGTTAGAGCATCTGCCTCGCAGTTTTGAGCACCTGGGTTCAAATCCCAGCCCCGCCTGTGTGGCGTTTGCATGTTCCTCCCACATCCCAAAAATATGCAACATTAATTGGACACTCTAAATTGCCCATAGGTGTGATTGTGACTGTGACTGTTGTCTGTCTCCGTGTGCCCTGCGATTGGCTGGCGACCAGTTCAAGGTGTACCCCGCCTCCTGCTTATTGACAGCTGGGATAGGCGCCAGCCTATTCGCAACCCTCGTGAGGATAAGCGGCAATGAAACGGATGGATGGATACACTATTTGTTGCTAATGTATAAATAAATGCATACATTTGGGGGAATTTTGATCATTGTCCAGTATTGTGATGATGTGAAACTTGAATTTTTACATTTTGGGACATAAAAAGGGGCTTATTCTATTATAATGTATTTGATTTGATTCGGTTCTATTCTATTCAACGCTGTTGGCTAAGGAATAAGGTGGTGTGCATTTTATTCTGTCTTGATATAAGCTCATCATGTGTACTTGTACATAGTAGGTGGCAGTTGCGTGTATAATTGAGAAAATATCATAAATAAATATATATATATAATAAAGCGCTTGTGATGTTGACTTTTGTGAGTTACACGAGGGGGGGGGGGGGCGGGTTCACTTTATAGGTGTTGGAAGTTTTTGGTGAAACTTCATCTTAACTCCGCTACCTGCAGACTATTGAAGAGAGAGCAGATGGCGCTCTCTTCCTCCTCCACGTTCAGACAGACTTCTCCGATCATGGACCTCAGCAGGAAGATGGCCTCCCGGGTGGACGTCTGCAGCTCCTTCACCACCTGCGGGTCCCCCCCCCACGGTGAGTATTACAAGAGGGCTTTCACATCGTTAGGAAACTACAAATATACTCAATTAGATTAGCGGTAGGGCGGCACAGTGGGTCAGCTGATAAAGCTTTGGCCTCACAGTTCTGAGATTCCCGGGTTTGATCCCGGCCCCGCCTGTGTGCGGAGTTTGCGTGTTCACTCCGGGTTCCTCCCACATCCCAAAAAAACATGCAACGTTAATTGTCATGTCATTATCCAAGACGCTTATCCTCACAAGGATTGCGGGAAAGCTGGAGCCTACCCCAGCTAGCTTCAGGCAAAAGGCAGGCTGAACTGGTCGCCGGTCAGTCTCAGGGCAGATATCGATGCCATCGCTGAGCGGGAATCGAATCGAGTGTACCACGACACCGTCAGTGACTCCCCAACATTAATTGGACTCTCTAAATTGCCCGTAGGTGTGGTTGTGAGTACGACTCTTTGTCTCTCTCGATGTGCCCTGCGATTGGCTGGCAACCAGTACGCTTGCTGCCTCCTGCCCGTTGACAGCCGGGATTGGCTCCAGCAATTCCCGCGACCAAACCTCGTGCCTGCGTGGGTTTTCCCCGGGCACTCCGGTTTCCTCCCACATCCCCAAAAACATGCAACATTATTTAAACGCTCTAAATTGCCCCAAGGTGGGATTGTGAGTGCGGCTGTTCGTCTCCATGTGCCCTGCGATTGGCTGGCGACCGGTTCAGGGTGTACCCTGCCTCCTGCTCGTTGACAGTTGGGATAGGCTTCAGCACTCCCCGCGACCCTCGTAAGGATAAGCGGCAAAAAAAAAAAATGGATGGAACTTTCTGTACTTCTGCTTGAGTACAGGGTGTGAGTACTTTTGCCAGCTGTGCCCAGCTGTCAGTGCCGCCTCTCTAGTTCCCATACCAGCACAGCCTGGTCCAACATCTCACATCCCTGCATGTAGGCCGTCTCAATGTCGATGCAGTGAGTGCGACTCTCGCTGTGGAGCACACGCACACAAGACGATGTCCCGATGAGAACGCCGTAACGTGGTCGAATTGGTTCCTGCGCGGCGCGCGTTCACTCACACTTGCATGTCTCTGAAGCACTTGATGCAAAGCATGGACTTGTTCTCGGTGGAGAAGAGGATGTAGGGCTCCTCGTGCAGAACTGACAACACACACGTAAACACGGTTTCAACTCGAGTTCATGTGATTCACATGGCCATGAAAAAGACGCAGTGGTCCGCGAATGGGCCATGTGCCGCATTTTGTAGACCCATAGACAAAAATAGATAATTTGGTAGGATTTTGTAGAGCGAAAATTTGAGTTTCCGTTGCACTGTGGATGTAGGTAAGGGTTTCTGGACGGCGGCCGACCCCCCCCTCCCCCGCCCCGCCCGACCCAACAATTCGGCTGACCGCATTTCCTGTGCTTGGCCTTGCTGCGCTTGGCCAGCGAGACGATGTCGTGGTGGGCGAACATCCGCGCCTTGTGCGTGAGCTCCCTGCAGGCGCAGCACAGCGGCTGGTTGCACGTGTTGCAGTAGAACATCACGCCGGCGTCCTGAACAGAGAAAAGAAAAGTTCATGAATCATAAATTGGAACAAAGCAAACAAGGTTCGGGGTTGTGATGGTGTCAGTTTGAACCTTTTTGTTGCTCTCTTGGTCACAGTTGGCGCACTGCACGATCTCCTCGGCGTCTGCGTTATTGTCCACCAGGAACTTAAGCAGGCGGTCTTCTGGCGGGAGGCCGTTGTTCCCCTTGATGACGGACGGGTACCTGCACGACGCCGTTAAGTAGCAACTGTTTGCTTACAAGTAAGAAATAAATGCTTGCTATTTTTACGGAGTTTCTCCTCATTTTGGGAGGCGGCTGAGCCGGAGCGTACCCCAGCTGACTTTTGGTGAGAGAAGTGGGGGGAGCATCGGTTGCCATCTAATGGATAGGTTTTCAATTACGCCATCTTGTGTGTCATAGAAGTCAGAGAAAACATGTGAAGTTTCATTTCTATCGTTAATTAATCCGATTGGTCTGAGGGTGGTGGTGACGTCATACGAAACCTATCCATTGCAGGCCTCATGTACTGTGGGAAAGCAATGGGCAATTTCATTTGCATATTTTTGAGGAATGTCGGACGCAGCGAGAAAAAAAAATACATTTTCGTTTCATCACAAACGGGCAAAATAAAAATCAGTTGCAGTACCCCACAAGGTCTGCAGGGGAAGCTAAAGGTATTCGCTACTAGCCAGACGCCGAAGAAGACAATGCGGAAGAAGTCTGGACGACGTCACAGCTAGCATGTGCTGCATCTGACACTGTGTAGTCTAGAACATTCTCCCTGGTCACCGTCGGGCGACATAGTTAAAACATTTAAGCCGCCAAGGAATAATATTATCGAGTCTTCGAGATGTCCGTCATTGCCCAGCCACACGTTCGCGGGGGGAGCGTCTTTAAAGACCTGAGCGCCGACGACGAAGACTGGCAACCCACCGAGATCGAGAGCCTGTGCATGAACTGCTTCCAGAACGGTACGACACGTTTGCTCCTCACCAAAGTCCCCTTTTTTAAAGAAATCATCGTCAGCTCATTCAGCTGCGACCACTGCAAGTGGTCCAACACGGAGATCCAGTCCGCGGGTCGCATTCAAGAGCAAGGCGTGTGCTACACGCTCAGAGTGACGAGCAAACGCGATTTGAACCGGGAGGTGGTCAAAATGGACAGCGCGACCACCAGGATACCTGAGCTCGATTTTGAGATCCCTCCTTTTACACAGAAAGGCGCCCTCACCACCGTTGAGGGCCTTCTGGACCGAGCCGTGGCCGGGCTGGAACAAGACCAAGCGGCCAGGCAAGAGGCCGACCCCGAGGTGGCCGGCAAAATCCACACCTTCCTCCAGAAGCTCAAGAAGTTGAAAGACGTGGAGGAGGCGTTCACCGTGGTGATCGAGGATCCGTCGGGCAACAGTTTCGTGGAGAACCCCCGCGCCCCGCAGAAGGACGAGTCCCTGACGGTGTCGTGGTTCCGGCGCAGCGTGCAGCAGGAGAAGCAGCTCGGCTTGCGGGCCGACGACGAACCGGAAGACGAACCGCCCCCGGGCGACGACCTGGACACCATGAGAAGCGAGGTGCTGGTCTTCAACACCAACTGCCCCGAGTGCAACGCGCCGGCGTCCACCAACATGAAGCTGGTGCAGATCCCGCACTTCAAGGAGGCCATCATCATGGCCACCAACTGCGAGGCCTGCGGCCACCGCACCAATGAGGTCAAGTCGGGCGGCGCCACCGAGGAAAAGGGCACCAGGATCACGCTGCGCATCACCGCCGTGTCCGACATGACGCGGGACCTGCTCAAGTCGGAGACGTGCTCCGTCTTCATCCCCGAGCTGGACTTCGAGTTGGGCATGGCGGCGCTGTGTGGCAAGTTCACCACCGTGGAGGGCCTCCTGACGGACATCAAGGACCTGGTGGTGGCCAAAAACCCCTTCCTGTGCGGGGACAGCAGCGACTTGAGCCGCGCGCAAAAGCTGCAGGAGTTCGGCAATAAGATCGACGGCATCATCGCGGGGAAGACGCAGGTCCACCTGGTCCTGGACGACCCGGCCGGGAACAGCTACTTGGAGAACGTGTACGCGCCCGAGGCCGACCCAGAAATGAAGGTGGAGACGTACGAGCGCACCTTTGAGCAGAACGAAGAGCTCGGCCTCAACGACATGAAGACGGAAAACTACCAGGAGGACAGCGAAAAGCGAGATTGAACTCCCGACTAATGTTTTATCGTATCACGTTTTTGGACTTCTGGAGTTCGGTGCTGCTTGGGACATTTTAATAATTTGGGTCACCATACGGAAAACCACGTAATGAACAGTGGAAATCTTACTACTGTGTTGAATTGTTCATGTACAGTCCACTCTTTATCTTATCGAGTAAGACAATTCAGCGCACTAGGAGCATGACTACAATACCAGTAGGGCAAAACTGCACTCGTGGACGGACAACTGGTTGCGGATTTTCTAGTGACGCTTTAAATTCCTACTAGCTAACATCTACGTTTCACGAGTGGTACTTGTAGCATGCAGATGTTATGTAGTGCACAGTTTTGCCCCACTGGTCACCTCTGGATGGATAATAGATCTGGAATAAAAGGGCAAAGATGGATTTTGGTTGCAGTGCATCAAAATCTCACAAGAGGGCGCTCCAGGATTGTCTCAATTTAGATTTTTCCAAACGTCAGCATAATTTAACAGAGCAGCGGTCGATGAAAAATTAGTGTATTTTTTTAACATTATAATGTCGCATTTTATTTGGACAATGCCCTATTTGCCTACATATGATTTTTTTTTTTTTTTTTTTTTTTTTTGGGGGGTGGGGGGGCTTGTATGTTTGTGAGATGATTATGTCCAATCAACTGCAGAACTATGTTGTACATTTATCATATGTTTAAAAAAATGTTAAGCGCAAAAAACGATTGGGAAATAAAGTTGTCGTGATGTCAACGTTTGATAGTGGATCGTCTCTGTTTAGCGGCACAAAACAATTACTTGATACATTTAAATTTGTTTGACATAGTTTGGAGTGGTGTACAATTCATAACACAAGCACAAAATTATGAATGAGCGTATTAAAACCTCCTGACTGCCAGTTACCGCTTGGGGTTGTTTTTTGTTAAGGCAAGGGGAAAAACATTTTCATGCAAGTACTTGTTAAAAATAAAAACAGGAGTTCTTTATTACTCTACACTTAAAATGTATGGGTTTTTTTCAATATTCCTTTTTCAAAGTGTCTATATATAATAATTATTAGTATAATTGCTATTCAGCCTCATCTGATTCCCATGACCAGGACAACTTGAGATTGAATTTACAGAAATGTAAAGGCAGTATTTTCAGATAATTTATTATTCTTTGCACATCAAACTCAGCTGTTTAGAATATTTTAATCCTCGTGTAGCTAAATGAGGTGATCAAAACGCTTCAGTGTCAAGTAAAAAAGTGTCCAGGGTCACCGTGGATCTCAGATGTACCTAATCAAATTTCTGGTCTGTCCTATTATAATAAATCATGATCATGAGAATAAACTAGCGAGAAAATCAGATTTTGCTTTTGAGTAGATTTTGCCGTTCAAACCGTTTTTGTTGATTTATCGGCAAACTGTTCACCCGCATTCAAAGACTGTTGAATCGCAGCGTGACCCCCACAGGTGGCGTTAAAATTAGCGCCGCGGGCCGGAAGGTCGGCGCGAGACCGCCCGCGTGTTACACCCTGGTGGTGACGAAATGGATTGCGGTCATCTGACCGCCTTTGATTTCCTGTAAGCTGCTGACGATGCCGCCAAATGCCACTACGCTTTGTTTTTCCTGTGCGAGCGTGACCGGCAGGGCTAAATCCGAGAGTGGGAAGGCCCACCCCGCAGCCCCAACACCTCAAAACCCGATAGGCGGCCAGCTGTCCCAGCCACTCGGGCCCGACAGAACCGAAGCAGGCGTGCGGAAAACCAAAACACAGAGCCGGCGCTTGCCGAGACCCGTGGGATCGTTCTCCATTTGAGCAAATGCTCCTCAACCTTCTTGAGCCAAGGGGAAGACGGCAGACCCGTTAGCGCTTGCCTCAGGTTGCGTCTTTTACGTACGAACACTGTAAAGCAACAGCCAGCCCTTGACCTTCGACCCTTATTCTGTGAGACCTAAAAGTGGAATTCTTCACGTTAATGTTCATCACCACACATGCTGTTCCTGAGCCTGTCTTTGGCATTTTGTATCGTCAGTGTTAGCATTAAGCCGAGTGACGCGGCAAAATTCCCACCATTTCCAGCATACGCCCTGGTTTTAGAATCCATTTTACCAGACACTGGTCTTGTTTAGCTCCCCGGTAAAGAATCGGAACAATCATCCAACAATCTTCACAAACATGACTTCATTTGGTCTTTGCTGAATTCGCAAAATTCAAATCTGGCCTAATTGTCACTTGGGTGAATCCATCTCCCCCACGAGGTTTTCCTCCGATCTCTTACCCGCAGAGGGGGCAGCCGAGTCGGCCGTCGTTGGTCCGGCCCAGCAGGCAGCGGGCGCAGAAGATGTGGTAGCAGTCCAGCAGGCACGGCGACTGGTACTGTTCGTGGCACAGGTGGCACACCAGGGGGTGCACGTTGGCGCAGTCCACGTTGCACAGGTTGTCCAGGTTGCTGAGGATCCCGCCCGCCATCTAGAACGAGGACCGAAAACGCGTCTGTGATGGAGCCCCTCTGAATATTGCCCGAGTCTGAGGTCACAATTGGGCTAATTTACATGATAACCGACCCGACATGAAGTTTCTGTGTCCGTGGCTAGCTTCCAAGTCTGGTCTTTACTCTGGAGCCTCTTTCAAGCTACATCCGGACTACATTGTATGTAAAACTGTTGTGTCAAAGCCAAGAGGGAAGCAGAGCTAGAGTGAATCATTTTGGGACCATTTTTGTGAATTTGAATAATTGATGATGATCTCTCGGGCCATTATAATGGTTTCATCAGTGCACTCGCTAGCTGGGATAGGCTCTAGCTACTTGCCACCCAAAGTGTGATACGAAGAATAGAAAATAAATCGAGTGATATAAGAATTCACGGATCCGTGAGAATGATTGACAGCTGCCTTTTGACCAATCAGTGAGCGTCGTTTTCCGAACTGCGGCCCTGCTGTCCACAGCCGCCATCTTTTCCCCACAAACAAAGAGAGCGTCTGGTTAGATTATTACTTTAAGCCTCTGAATTGCGACTCTATATTCCTGCTTATATCCGATTAGGAAATATGGTTCTTCCATGTGCCTGAGGAACGTGTGACGGAGACGAGCGCTATCCAGAGATTTTACTGGCAGGATATCTGGTGCGCTTTCCTACCCCAAAGCATAATTGAGGTAAATGCAAAGAGAGGATTTGGTTGATCGGGAAGATGGAGGAATATGTCCATACAGGTTTCAACCTGTGGCTGTAAATCATGTTGAATATTCAGATGGTTCTTTGGACGGGAATGACGCCGAGTCTGACGAGCGAGCTCCGGTGGCGGGCCGCGAGTGAGCTCCGGCGGCGAGCGACCGGCCGCAAGTGAGCTCCGGTGTCGAGCGACCGGCCGCAAGTGAGCTCTGGTGGCGAGGGAGCTCCAGCGGCTTTCCGTGAGCGAGCTCTGGTGGCCGGCTAAGAGCGAGCTCTGGCGACGGGCCGCGATTGACCTCCGGCAGCGGGATGCGAGGGAGCTCTGGCGGCAGGCCGCAAGTGAGCTTTGGCAGTGGGCCCTTAGAGAGCTCTGGCAGTGGGATGCGAGTGACCTCTGGTAGCGGGCCCCGAGCGAGCTCCGGTGCCGTACCGCGAGCGAGCTCCTGCAGCAAGCGTCCGGCCGCAAGCGAGCTCCGGCGGCAAACAACCGGCCGCAAGCGAGCTCCGGCGGCGAACAACCGGCCGCAAGCGAGGTCCGGCAGCGAGGGAGTTACGGTGGCCTTCCACGAGCGAGCTCCGGCGACGTGCCGCAAGGGAGCTTCAGCAGTGGGCCCCAAGTGAGCTCCGGCAGCAGGATGCGAGCGAGCTCTGGTGGCGGGCCGCAAGCGAGCTCCGGCAACAAGCGACCGGGCGCAAGCGAGCTCGGGCAGCGAGGGAGCTCCGGCGGCCTACAACGAGCGAACTCTGGTGGCGGGCTGCGAACGAGCACCGGGGAGCCTTTGTGTACACACTTATGTCTCGCACTTCTGCCTCCGAGTTGTCAGACTTCACGTCATTCCCGTCCGAAGAACCATCCGAATATTCAACATTATTTACAGCCACAGGTTAGGCTAATGAATCGTTCATAACACTTTGTCTGCCATTTTGATCGGTTAGCTTGGAGTGCTTAACAACAGTATCTAAGTAGGCGTGGCTTCGGCGCCCTGCGGGGATCTGTGACTTGTAGGATATGAAGTGGTGCCTCCACAAGTGAAAATGGCCTCAATGTCATTCCAGTGGATAAGGTTTTATTTATAGAGTACTTTTACAAATTTACGGTGACACATTCTCTCACAAACACAACAAATGTAAAAGTAAGACAGACGGAGGTGTCCTCTCTTTTCCACACTATGGACTTTATGTGCCCGGGGGAGGGGGGGGGGGTAACCCGCCTCTCGATATGGTCTAGCTCACCTGTGACCCCAGTGAGGATAGGCACTCTAGAAAACGGATGGATTTCTCCTTTAAAGGTCACTCACATCGTTCGCCCACACGAGAAGAAAGTGAAACACGTTTCAGAGTCACAACTAGCGTGTTGCCAGCCTGTAGCGGGAATCATGTAACTCCCGCAGGGATTAAAATAAACAACAGGAGCCGCGCTCTTACCTTGAGATGTGATCGCCGCCGGCAGCGTGAGAAAATCCACAGACGACACAAAATAAAAGTACCTCCGACAAAACAAGGCCGGAGCGTCCGCTGAGAGCAAAGAGAGAGCCGCTTGTCTTACCTTTCAGCGGCGTTGTCCGCTTGCCCCCAGCCGGAATGACAACAATGCTTCAATAGTAGGCCCTCGGGTAGCCTCTGCCAGGCAGCTGACGGCACACACCTCATGCCGACACCCCCCACCCTCTCGCCGACCCCCCCCCCCCCCACGTGTTGCCAAAGTGCAACAGGGACAAGCAGTTGTTCAAGTGACAACTAGGACTCACCCCAAGTGCGCCTGAGGTCCCTATCAAGGCGTGAAAATTGCGTCTTAAAGTCCCACTGTCACGAAATGGATGATTTTTGGGATGTTATTCATGAAAAAACGGCAGCCGGTATGGACCCATTTGGTTTTTTTTTCACCACAAAACATGATTTTGACGTACATGGCTTTTTGTAACTCCTCTCGAGGTATTTGTTTTCGACGAGAAGCAGGAAGTGACATACAGGGCAGTCGCGGACTCGTTTGTTTCTATTAGTTTTACCTCCGGGAAGGTAGCTCGCTGTTCCTTCGTGTTAGCCAAAATGCCGGCTCGTTGCGTTGCTGGATATTGCTCGAACATTCGGGAGGATGGATTTACCTTTCAGGAGTTTCCAAGAGACCCGGTTCGTTGTGAAAAATGGATTGCACGGGTGCAAAGGACGAGAGCTTCGTGGGTTCCAAATGACACGTAGGTGTGTATACAGCTACTAAAAAAAATAATAGTTGGGTTGGAGGGGGACAAAATCCTCTCAGAACGTAACAAAAGATCTGCGTCCATAAGTCAGAAGTGCTAAATGTGTCGATGTGCCCTTTGGCCGGGGTGGCTCATCTACGCCGCGCGGAGATGGATTGGACGGCGAGGTGTTTTGGCCACATGCAGGTTGCCCGTGATCCGCATATCATCTAAATATGGTTCGAAACAATAGGGTAATATTGCCCCGGACACTTCACTCTCTTGTGAGATGTTTTCTTCTTTGAAAACAGCTTACATGTCCCACAGTAGGTGGGCAGATGAGCCGCCGCCGAAGCCGGGCAGGCTCATACATGCTGTCTGGGAGTCTGTTGTTAGTCAAAAGTGATCCGCATATCATCTAAATATGGCTCGAAACAATAGGGGAATATTGCCCCGGTCACTTCACTCGATTGTGAGATGTTCTCTACTTTGAAAAGAGCTTCTGTGTCAGAAGGGGCGTGTTCGTCTCCCACGGAAGGGACCACAGTGTGTTTCCAATGGCGAATGTTCCAGTGTGATGTCACGGACAGAAGATGCAGCCAATATGGCGACCACTTGGATGTCGAATGACACTTCCGCAACTTTGCGCACGGATGACGCGCTCGCCGCTCATATTTATTTTTTTTGTATAGATAGACATTGAAGTGAATAATATTATATGTATTTTTCATTTCAATATCTATTTTAGAATGTTTATAGGGATGACACTTGGGCTTTAAGAGCAGCACGTGCCGGTCGGAACACAACGGAACATCTCCTCAGCCAACACGAATCCTAATAGCAGGAAGAAAAATAAGCCCTGAAATCTGGTATATTCACGGTTACACATTCACATTACTCATAACTACGGCGTTCCCTTGGAAATATTATGACTTAATCGAGCGCGGAGCCATCGATGCTAAATCGATGTCACGGGGATGTATTTGAAGTCGTGCGCGACGTCTCTTTCTTCCTTTTCGCTGAACGTGTCAGCCATGGCGCCGATTGTGAGTAGTCCGGCGACTAAACTAAACTCACCACACGCGGAATTATGATGCGTTTGTTCCCCGCGAGGGTTTAACAATGTAGCCGAGTCTTACGAGCGCCTGTCAGGGGAGTTTTGACACTCTTCGCCGGCTCAGTGTCGCAACTCTTGTCGTAAATGTGATTGCTAACGTTAGCTTAGCCAAAGCTACACGCAGACGGGAAAGGGAAGTGGAATTGGTGGAGCGTTAGCGATGAATAACGTGAAGTAGTTTACGTAGCTCGAGTTTATTTTTGTCAGTCATGTGAACGTAACGCGAAGTCGTTTTGTGTCTCGTCAGAAGAAGCATGTGGTGGTCAAAAAGCCGGGTGGCAAGAGGAAGAAGCAGGTTCTGAAGTTCACGCTGGACTGCACGCACCCCGTGGAGGATGGCATCATGGACGCCAGCAACTTCGTGAGTAGTTCGCGAGGGTATTCGTCGTGTCACAGGTGCCAGTCACCTCTCGCGGTGTCTGGCATCACTAACGGGTTGGAATGCCAAACGGAGAGAAAGCCAAAAGGATTTGCTTCTTCTTTGGCTTTTTGCAACACTCATTGAAAACGCTGACTCGCATTGATCGGGATTTGTGTGTCCACAACGGTGGAAGTCCAGATTCCAAGGAGCAACTCATCCTCAAACAGTTTGATCTTGCGCATTCATTTCTTCCCTTATGACTGTAATCCGTTACTAATCGGCTATGTTATCCGTTTGACAATCTCCTTAGATGAGAGGTAAAAATTTGACAGGGTGGAGAGAAACCTTGAATACATTGACCAGGACGGAACAACATGGCCGTCATAAACAATCCTTACACTGTTCAAACTTCTCCGAGTATCCAGATTTACATGTAGCCGTGGATTCCGTTTTGAATTGGGTTAGAAGGCCAAACCGGATAAAAATACTCTGTATAAATGTCTAAGTCAGAATAAAGAGGCTGAAACCAAATGTTATTTAATTTGATTAATTGGTTTAGTAGTGATACTTCATCGTACTTATTACATCTTGTAGGTCTTTTAGTTAATGTGTGGAAAAACACGCCCCTTTCTTGAATATGACATAATGTAATTTCTCAAAAATAATGTGCACATTTTTCCCAACATATTTTCAAAAAGTCAAGAGAGCACATTATATTTTAGGTATGGATGAAAAATAAACACATTTACATTGTCTAGTTGTTTACCTTGAAACCATGAATTCCTTGATCAAGACGGAACAACATGGTCGTCATAAACAATCCTTGCAAATGTTCAAACTTCTCCAAGTAACTAGATTTACATGAAGCCATGAATTCCGTTTTGAATTGGGTTAGAAGCCCAAACCGGATAAAAATACTCTGTATAAACGTCTTAGAATAAACAGGTTGAAACCAGTTGTAATTTCATCTGATTAATTGGTTTAGTACTGACACTTCATAGTACTTATTATTGTCTTGTAGTCATTCATTGTTTGAAAAACACGACCTTTTCTTGAATATGACATACTGTAATTTCTCAAATAATGCGAAAATGTTTCCAAAACTATTTTCAAAAAGTTAACACAGCGCATTATATTTAGGTATGGATGAAAAATAAAAAACGCAATCACATTGTCGAGTTGTATACCTTGAAACTTTGAATACTTTGATCAAGAGGGAACAACATGGGCGTCATAAACAATCCTTGCAACTGTTCAAACCTCTCCAAGTATCTAGATATACATGTAGTCATGAATTGCGTTTTGAATTATTATTATTATTATTACATCTTTTAGTCATTCGTTATTGTTTGAAAAACAACCTTTTCTTGAATATGACATACTGTAATTTCTCAAATAATGCGCACATTTTTCCAAAACTATTTTCAAAAAGTTAACAGAGCAAATTATATTTAGGTGTGGGTGAAAAATAAAAAATCACATTGAATAGTTGTGTACAGGTACATAGAGTGATTAAAAAAAGGTATAAGGCTTTTTTTTGACATGATATTCAATGTCTTATGCTTACACATTTATATTTATTACGGTAATGTGTGCCACCAACCTGAACTCTGACCTGCGTGTGTGTGTGTGTGCGCGCGGGGGGGGGGGGTTTCATTGCATTTTTACGATCGTTAGCATGACATGTTTGTTGCTACCGCTCTAAAGATCAGAAACAACTGCCCATGAGTTTGTTTTAACTTAAACCAAGACAAAAAATGTCGACTACAACGGCAAGTTGTGCAGCCGCTTTTAAAAGAAATGTGGACACTCGTGCCGACGCCGCCGCCAACCAGGACGTAGCGCCGCAGTCAGAAACAAAGATAACTCGCTTCAAGTGGGTATAAAAACGGTGTGAGCTCAAACTACGTAATATGAGTTTCATGAGTACATTAAAAAAAAAACCGGGAGAGCGGACACAATTAAAATGTTCGCTTTTTTTTAAAAATGTGCCCATTACCCTCGTTTGTGCGTAGCTTGAGCTCACGTTATTTTGCTCGCCACCTGACGCCATAGTCAGGCGGCCGAGAGGCTGCGCTGGGGAACCAAAAACTCTTGGGACTGGACCAAGTGACTAAAGGTAGCTACGAGGGATATTTTTCAGATTGGAGATGAGCCACATGTTGCTTTTGAAATCTTGGCCAAGGATGTGTAATGTAGAGGATAAACTGCACTATGCGGAAATATTTCAAGTCAAAAAGTGTTAAATATTTATTTAAGTCTGTAATATGTGTTAGCAACAGTATTAATAAAATGATATGACATCATTGAGCGTTTATTTTAGTCGGTTGAGGGATTCTGTTCTGACAAATGCAGGGACCAGGACAAGCGTGTCCTGTGGCCTGTCCCGAGATTATATTACGGCTACATCAGCACATGCACAATGATTATTATTATTAATGATTGTTGTACAGACAGTTTATTGAAAAATAATATAAGTACAAACCTAACAAAATGTAAATACAGATAATTCCCAATATTTTCAGCATGTGGGTAGCAGCGAATTGGTGGTCCGCATTGTACGTTGGTAGAAGGGTTTTTCCAGAGTTTTTTAGGTCAACATTGGGAGTGCGCATTATACTTGAGAAATTATGGCACATTTCTGTCAATGATAACATTGTTTTGAAGAGCACCTTAACATTTTGACTTCCAGCTGAAAAGTTTTTTTAATATTGTAGCTCCACATTTCACGTCGCGTCATTTCCTATCATCGTCTCTCAACCAAAAACAGGAGCGGTTCCTGCAGGAGCGCATCAAAGTCAACGGCAAGGCGGGAAGCCTGGGCGGCGGCGTGGTGTCCATCGAGAGGAGCAAGAGTAAAATTGCGGTCAACTCTGAAGTTCCCTTTTCCAAGAGGTACGCTCCTGTTTATCGCTGAACGAGTAATTTCGAGGGACACAAAATGATGGTGTTGAAAGTCCCCGCTGGTTTACGACTACTCAAATGAGGCCTGCTAATCTGTATGTGTGTACTCTGCTTTAGATGACATATCCATGCACTAATAACATCCTGAAATTTCACCCCAAAGCCCCAGTGTGTGCTAACTTGTCAGTAGTGTACAGTATTTGTGTGCTCCACACCTGCCACGAGAGGGCGACACACACACGTTAGCTTTTTAGCCCTGTCGCTGTCGCCAAACTGCTACAAAATCAGTTTCTTGAATGTCTTAATGTTTATTTTTCCCCTTCTTCGTTATCTCTTCCAACTGTGCCACACCCCCATTTGGTGTTCTCGTCCCAGGTACCTCAAGTATCTGACCAAGAAGTACCTGAAGAAGAACAACCTGCGGGACTGGCTGCGCGTGGTGGCCAACACCAAGGAGAGCTACGAGCTGCGCTACTTCCAGATCAACCAGGACGACGAGGAGGAAGAGGAAGACTAAAGACGACCCCACGTTCAATAAAACGCCCACAAAAAAAAGACGGAAGCGTAAAAATGGGTTTTGTTTTAATTTCAAATACAGCCGGAAAGCGGTAGAGCGGTCGGAAGTGGTGGCCTTCTTGATCATATTTCCATATTTAGGTTATGTAATCTACCCCAGCGGGGGGCAGAATATTAGAGACAGCGATCTAGGATGTGATTCAGATGGACAAACGACAACTACAATAATGAAATGTTGAATTAATACGTCAAGACTGAGCGTGATTTTTTTTTTTATTTATACACACACACACACACACATATATATATATATATATATAATATATATATATATATATATATATATATATTTTTTAAGCGTGATCAGGAAGCAGAGGGAAATGGTAAGGAGAAACATGTTCAAGAAATTGAATGCCTTGGAAAATACGTTCAATTTTTTGGCAGGGTTTTTTTTTGTGACTTTAACTCAAACAATATTTCAAAACATTTTCACCAGTACAGTGATAATTACAATGCAATATCCATAAGTTATTTTACACATTTTTGTTGTTGTTGCAAGTACAGTAATATAGTAATGCCACCAATAACACTACTTCAAAATTACAACTACATCTCATGTATGTATATTCGGGGGTGTTTTCTTTTTTTACCCAAATTAATAATTTTGCAATGTTTCTGCGCATGTACATTATGGATACTAATGCCCTTAAAATTTAACTGTACATTTGAAAGTGACAAAACTAATAGTATGAAACACTTAAAAATGTTATCTTAAAAGTAATTTGCAATATTTTATATTTTCATTTTGCCGCAATGAAAATATATATATTTTTGCAAGTAGCAATGGGAATTATAATGCTCACCAACAACACTAAAACATCTTGAATGGAGATTAAACTGCCTATATTTTCCAAGTTGCGATGAAAATTAAAAGGTTAAAAATAAAAACTTGAGGTGCATTTAAAATGGATTTAACGGCTATTTGTGTATTCGTGATTAAAAACGTTTAAATCTTGAAAAGGAATATTAAATGAAATAGTGTGCATGGGGGACCCCGTGTTGATGCTGAAGTAACCATAGCAACCACGGAGCTTGTCTCCTTGGGCAGCGTTCACTTCGGCCGCATTTGGAAAACCTCCAAAAATTGGAATAATCATAACTGGAACGTCCTCGACCTATCAGGAATTTATTAGCATCCATATATGGTTGCAAGATTAGTCGTGTCTTGGATTTTGTGGGTGCGTGTCTGTGTGTGTGTCGGCTCGAAGGGGGAGGGGCTTCTTTTTTTGAGTCCGCAGCAGAGAAGTTTGGCGCTCAATTGTGCGGACGCCTGGCGGGAAAGCAGCAATTTTTTTTCACCGTTTTTAATTTGGATTTTTTTTTGTTTTGTTTTGTTAAAAAAAAAGCTTTTTTCTTTCGCGACCTAGCGGATAACTCTGCCGGCATGCCTAACTAGTTGTGGGCTGGACATTATGGGATGCATCGTCATGGCAACAGACCAGACGTCACAATCTGGGCATGTGTGTTCCATTCGCCCCCCCCACCCCCTTCTTCTTATGTGTGTGTGTGTGCGTGATTCTTTTTTTTCCAGACTGGCAGCCCATTTTTTTTTTGTGTGTGTGTGTACTTTTTTTTAAATTATTTTTTTTGTTTTTTTTGCTTCGAGAGACCCATGAGCGGATCATCATCACATGTGAATGTTCTTGTTTTGTCATCACAGAGCTGCGGATTTAGCGGCGGCTGACGAGAAGAGGAAGAGAAGGAGGAGGAGGAGGAGGAGGAGGAGGAGGAGGAGAGCGGCGTGCCGAGGGTTAACTTTCACTATTGTCAGCAGCCTAAAAGGGGGCTTTTTGGAGGAGGAGGAGGGGGCGATGAGATCAAGATGCCCGGGTCGCTGAGCAATGAAGACGAGGCGCAGGACGACATGGATTTTGACGACGAGATGCCAGGTGAGGAGGGAGGGAGGGAGGGAGGGAGGGAGGGAGGGGGCGAGCGGAGGAGTGTCCTTCGGTTTATTTTGCGACGCTTTGAATGCCGGGCCAAAAGAGAAAGGGCTTGTCCGGGGGAAGAGGAGGGCGAGGAGGAGGAGGAGGAGGAGAGGAGGAGGAGGAGGAGGGATGGGCTGCAAAAAAAAAAAAAAAAAAATCAAAAAATAAGCACAGTCATGCTGTTATGTGTCTTTTCAAAAGGGGGAGGTAGAAGAAAGTGGGGTCATTGTTGCATGATGGAAATATGGAGAGAGGAAAAAAATAACAGCTGCTTGCATGCTTTGGAAAGCGAGAGCGCGACCGAGATGTAACGCATTAGCCCCCCTAAAGTTTGGCAACTCCCCCCCCTCCCCCCCCCAACCCCGTCCTCGCGTGGCCGTCGACGACGCATGTGGACATGTGTTGTCAATGCCGAGCACGGCTTTTTCGTGGCGCGCGGGGAGGAGACGCGGGGGCGGGTGGGCTCGAAAGTTGACTGCAAAGGGTGGGCTCGGAGCGAGACGGCGAAGCGGAGGAATCCAGCAAATGCAACTTGAGCAAGGACGACGCAATTCAGTTCGGTTCCGTTAGACGATTCAGCACAAAAGAGCAATATTTTTTTTAGGAATTATTGGTTTAATTTAATCCGGTATTTTATTCATTGGGTCGACTTTTTTTTTACACTTTGTCCATTTGAGGAATGTTTTTTTATTTTACTCATTTTATATATTATCCTTGCGCTACAACTTATTTCTTTTTCCGTCCTTTTATTCAGTTATTATTGTCAATATCATTCCACTTTATCATTATGATTCATTATTACATTTTCAGCTTCTTCTAAAATTATGAAATATATTAAATTGAGTTTTAGCTTATTTACTGTATTAATTGCCCAGTTGTGTTATTTTTGTATTGTATCTTGTATTTTCCTTTCACTTTTGAGAATTATTTTCATTTTGATGTGATGGATTTTATGTTATGTTATACAATTTTCAGAATTATTTTTCTTTTTGTTGGACCTAATATTTTTTAAAAAGTTTTATTTTTTTTACATCACCCATTATTTTATTTATTGGATTTGTTTTTTGTTTTTATTTTAAGCAATTGCAGATTGTTTTTTTAAATGAAATTCCTTTCCAGCTGCTGTATTAGTATTTTTACATTACATAATTTGTTTCTCGTCATTTTATCCAATGCAATTCTGAGATGCATTTTTGAGGGTTTTTAAAAATTTATATTACAACTTGCATTAATGTATTTAATGTTTTATTTGTATTTTACAGTAATTCTTAATTATATTTTTAATATTTATTAACTTAATGAAATTCAGAGTCATGTGTTCATTTTAAACCCTTTGTGTTAACAAAGTGCAGAATTTAACAAATGTCAAGTTGACAAAACAAATAAAAAGAAGTCAGCAGCCCCCCGATCAAGCGGCGAATCTTAGCAGTGTCAGTTTAATATTAAACGTAATAAACGGCCTGCGGTGCATAATTCCACGTCCCAACATAACTGAGAAGCCAAATATTTGGTCTCTTGACGCTCGCTGAACTGAACTCCACCAGAATCGCACGGGACATGCGAGTTGTCCTCCATGAGGCTTTTACTTTTTAATTTCACCTCACAAACCAACCGGCCACGTATTTTGCAATTAATGGTTGTTTTCTTTCCTTCCATCTTGAGATATGAAAGGTTGTCGAGCACAAAACCCCCCCCCCCCCCCCCCCCCCCAATTGGAAACGTGTCTATTTTTGGCTCGTCTCTATGAAAGTTGACACCATTTTATCCAGCTGCCTGTGCTGCATTGGCATTCAGTCTCCTCCTCCTGATAGACGCATTACGAACGTCGCCATTTGTAGTTCCGGCAGATTGCTGCGTCATTCTAAATCCATTGCAAAACCAAACGCGCAGGCCAACGTTAGCGGTTGCGTCGGTAGTACAGCGTACTGTATTCCATAGTGTCCTTTTTACATATTCTTGCTGCCCTGAGTCTCCCCTTGGATAAAATTTGCCTCCTTGCCAACAGACACATGAAAAAAATGATGCTAACGTTAGCTTACCTTGTTGCTGCAGTGTTATACGTAAAAGTCTGTTTATATTTCTGGCCTAAAGGTGAACACACATTTTTCACTACATTGTATGAGAGGATTTCAGTGTGATGTGTGAGAGCAGTGGTTTCACTAGTGAATGATAGCGGGGAGAAACATTCAATCATAAGTATGAAAGGTATTTATGTGTGCGTATGAGAGCGTTTCACTAGCATGTGTGTGTGTCAGTGTGGGGCAATCTTTAGAGTAGTGACAATGAGAGCATTCCAGTAAGTGTGAGATTTTTCTGAATTGTGTTTCAGGGTGTGTCAGTAGTGGATGTGAGAGCATTTTCATGAGTGTGTATGAGAGTGTTTCACTAGCATGTGCGTTTCAATGTGGAGCAATCATAGAGTAGTGTCCATGAGAACATATCAGTTACGTGTGAGAGTTTTACTGTATTGTGTTTCAGGGTATTTCAGTAGTGTCTGCGAGTGCATTTCATGTGTGTAAATGAGATTGTTTCACTAGCATGTGCGTTTCAGTGTGGAGCAATCTTAGAGTAGTGGCCATGAGAGTATTTCAGTTATGTGTGAGAGTTTTACTGTATTGTGTTTCAGTAGTGCCTGTGAGCGGATTTCATGAGTTTGTATGAGAGTGTTTCACTAGCATGTGCGTTTCAGTGTGGAGCATTCTTAAGAGTAGTGCCCATGAGAGCATATCAATTCACTGTGAGAGTTTTACTGTATTGTGTTTCAGGGTGTTTCAATTGTGTATGTGAGCGCATTTCATGAGTGTGTATGAGAGTGTTTCAGTAGTACCCGGAGAGAGTTTGAGTTGTGTTTATGAAAGGATTTCACTAGTGCATATGACGGCGTTGGTTTTGTGTGCGATGTAACTTTTCAAGCAGTATGCAGTCTGATATCATTTCAGTAATGTGTGAGAGCATTTCAGTATTGAATGAGAGTGTTACATTTGTGTACATGAGAGCTTTTCTCCAATGTTCGTAACTTCCACAAAAGCGTTTTGCGACCTGGCGGCAAAAAGAAAACCGTGACCCCAGGGCGACAACAGTTCAGACTCATTCTTTTATTTTGTCGGGAAAATGTAGGCCCAATTCCGAACGGTTTATTTATGATTTGGTCAAGATTTTCCGCGCGGGGGGCCAAGCGTCTCCGCCGCGGCGGTCGTCATTAATCTGGCCTCGCGCGTGCCTGCAGCCAGGAAGGTCAAAAGCGAGTCTGTCGTCTGTCCTCGCTGTACGAGGCTCGTTATCCCGGCGGAGCCGCGGTCCCGCGACAAATAACGACCCGCCGCCGACCTTCACCTTCCCCCCCGCCGTGCCGCCGTCTCGTCCCATCTTATCGCGACGCGACGCTCTCAGCCGGCAGGAAGACATTGTCGTCCCCCGCCCCCCGGCCTCCAAAGGGACGTCACGGGCCGTTTAGCGGCGCGGAGGGCGGGGGGTGCGAACGCGAGGCAGGTGTTTTACGGCGGCGAATTACCGCTTCTGCTGTCACGCTACGTGTGAGAGGCTGTGATTTGTATGAGGGGCCGTCAGGGACGTCGTTCGGGATTCTCTCTCGCACACTCCACTAAAATGCTCCCGTACGTACTGCTGAAACATGCTAACTGAAACAATTCAGTAAATTACATGAGTGTATTTCAGTATTATACCTGTGAGAATTTCAGTAATGTGTGAGAGTGCATCAATGTGGTTGTGTAAAAGTGTTTCAGTAATAACTGAGAGTTTTTCAGTTGTCTATGTGGAAATACTTCAGTAACTGAATGTTTCAGTAGTGTGTGAGAGCATTTCAGTTGTGAGTATTTCAGTATTTTATATGAGAGCATTTGCTTACGGCCACGCTACACTGAGAACGCCCGATCACGTCAGATCTCGGAAGCTAAGCGGGTTTGTACTTGGATGGGAGACCGCCTGGGAATACCAGGTGCTGTGAGCTTCTCTCCCCGGCTAAACTGCAGAAGGGTTGCGTCAGGAAGGGCATCCGGTGTAAAACTGTACCAAACAAATATGCGTTCATCTAAGATGGCACGCTGCGGCGACCCCTAACGGGACAAGCCGAGAGGAAAAAAACAAGAAGAGCATTAAATTATTGCGTGTGATGTGTATATGAGAGAAAAATATTCAGTAGTGTGTGTATTACAGTTATGTGTGAGAGGGTTTTAATATATTTTGCATGAGCCATAATCCGGAATTATGTCTCTGACCGTCCATCATACAGTTGTGTCCTGAACGAAACATATTTTTCGCACTTCCTCGGGTTTTGTCAAAGACAAAGGGTAAGCAGAGCCGCGTTGAATTTTGTTGGGCGTACAGATTAACTAGCGCTAACAGCGTTAGCTTCTGATGAACAGCGGCGAATAGCCCATAGGTTCCACGGGGGGTCCGCAGCAATCTCCAAGAGTCGAGAGAGAGGCCAGCGGACCCCATGAGTTCAAGGTTTTACACGCAGATGGCAGTCGCGACTAACCGAAGGCGGCCCAGGTCTCCATGCGGTCGCCTGCGGAAACGAGCGCGGCCCCCGTCCTGTTTGTTTTCGGTCCAGACCGGGAGTGGCGCTGCCCTCCTCCGAGCCGTTCCAATGTTTGGCGTGTCGATCCGCGCGCGATTATTCACGCCGTGCGTTTTGTGGCCGCGCGTAGTCGGATCTGGGGGGACACCGGCCGGGGATTGCGCGCGTGACCTCACCGAAGCGGGCCCGCCGGGCTCAGCGGGCGGCCCTCCGTCGTAACGCTAATGCTTTGACGAGCGGCGCCAGCTGGGACACGAAGGGAGTCCCGTCCCCCGTCCCCCCCCCCGCCTCTCCGCTCCCCCCGCTTAGCGCTCCATTACTCTCAGCTGTGACGTTTGCTTTTGGTGCTTGGCTTTCACACGCCGACACAAAAACAATCGTTGTCAGAAATCGGACACATCGCCCCGGCCACGAATTCCCAGTTGCCGCCGTCCCGGTCGGAGCCGCGACACTTTATTGGTTAACAGCAGCGCTCGGGATTCATTTGTCCGCTGTCAAACGGAACGAAAGAGGAGCGTAATCGCTTCTGGTTCACCTCCAAATTGCGGAGTCAGTCGAGCGAGGGAGACCCCGGACTGTCAATCTCGGCACACGTTGACGTAAAATACACATCTGTGGACTATTTTCTATGGTCCGCGGACATTGGGTGACAATATTACATGCATTTCAATTCATATTTTTTGGGGGTACAGTAGCGAGGTGTAAGACTTCCAAAACGGCAGCAAAGTGAGATGAAATATTACTTTCTTGCCTCCCAGCCACTACTTTAGCCTGTAAACAAAAACAATTTTGTTTGGGCCGACGTCATGGCAAACAATATGCGGTACGTCAAATTTATTAGTAAAGGTATTTTTTAAATACCGTGATTCCCGGCCAACAGAGTGCACCTGGTTACAAGCCTCGGTACACAGAAAGAGTTTAACACACTAAGATTAGCGCTAATGATAGCGCTAACGCTAGTGTAGCACTAATGCTAACCCTGGCGCCGCATCACCGCTTAAACCGCAGGGTTGAAAGCGTGTGAAAAAAGTCACGGCTTGTAGGCCGGAAATTATGGTATATCTTTTCCAAAGCTAGTTTCAAGAAAATATTTATTGTTCTGAACTTTAATGAAATGCGGCCTGCAAGGCGACAACAGCCGAGAATAATTGATTAAAATCTTCAATTAATGTTTTTGGGGAAACTTTTGAGCCCAGAGAGAACATTCGAACCCTGAACCTCGGAAGTGTGAGTCTGACATATTAATCGCTACCTCACCAGATTGCCCAATCGTATTATATGTATTATACAGCATGTAATATAAATTTATTGTGTTGATTTTAGTCTCTGAAGTACTCACTACATTATATGAGCTAATTTAAACAATGATTTTATAAGGTAAATGCAATTTGAAAAAATAGAAAAACAGTTTTGAAAAATATTCTTTATATCTACTATATACTATGACTACTAATAATAATAATTAAAAGAATAACAAATTTTGAAAAATATTCTTTATGTCTACTATATACTATTACTACTACTAATAATAATTAAAACAATAACAATGAAATGTTTTCGGGAAAATTAAATAGTAAACTGTAAAACTCGATAATTCCTTCGAAACAGTGGTTAGCAATCCCTTTTCACGAGCAAGTATGAGTAAAAGTACTCACACAGTGTGAGCGTGAAGTACTAGGTAGTATATGGAACGTCTTTTTAAAAAACTTTTTGTATTTTTTTCACGCGCAGACGAGGAGGACGTGCGCACGGCGCTGCCCCTGGCGTCCATCGGCAGCTTCTTCTCGGACGACGACGACTCCTTCAAGCAGCAGCAGAAGAAGAAGACCAAGAAGATGAAGGAGGGAAAAGTGGCCAAGGTCAAGAAGCGGAGAAAGGAGGTGACCTCTCGCGACCTTGACCCTCGCTCACTTGCTAACACAAAAACTGGACGCGTCCGATACATTCCAGCCAACAGGATACGTGCGATACACTGCGTAACGAATTATAGTCAAACTACTTATGAAATACTCCGTATTTAACAGTACATACTGCATACTATTTATTTGATTGTGCATACCATACTACTTTATTTTTGATACTACATGTACCATAATTCCTGGCCTACAGAGCACACCTGGTCATTAGCCTCACCCAGTACATTTGTAACGGAAATACCATTTGGTACATACATAAGCCGCATGTGTGTAAAAGCCGCAAGTGTCCACATTGAAGCCGACAACACGAGATATTTACAAAGACGGTACACAGAGGGTTTAACGCTAGCGCCGCCGTGCTAACACTAGCACCACCGCGCTAATGCTAACGCTAGCACCGCGCTAACAGCGCCGGTTAAAAGAATACATACTGGTAAAAATCACTGAAACACGGCAGCAACACGCTACCACAGGACCGATAAAAGTCACTTCCTCGGCGCATACATTCCACCGGTTTCACTCTTACCTTTTCCTCTCGAGTGCCCCTTAGCGGCCGTGAGAAAAAGTTGACTCGTCACCGCATAAACCGCAGGGTTGAAAGCGTGTGAAAAAAGTCGCGGCTTATAGACCGGAAATTACAGTACGTAGTAACATTTAACATTCAAACATACTGTATACTAGCCTACATACTACATACTAGATCAGGTGCATGGTTTCATTATTATTATTATTATTATTTGTGCTTTCACTTTTGTATCTGACTTGCTTACATTAATGAAAAAAATTAAATGATGTTGTAAAATATAAAAATGACAAATATTTGATGTTTATTGAACTTTGACACTGACGTTTGCCGCAAATTTTAAATGATGTGTCACTTACTCCATGGTATGTACGACATACAATGAGGCGGGTACTAGATCCTACACTTGATACATTTTACATGATATTTAGTTTATTGCAGATACTCCATTACTGCATTCCATATTTCACATACTACTTGCGAGACACTAGGTATTAACAACGGCTTCCATGCCACATGTTGCATACTAGATATTGCGTGACAGGCTCGGTACTAGGTACATACATACTAGACACCCTGATTTACGTGCTGCATATTCAGCGCTACATTACTGCATGCCAGATGCAAGAAACTATGAATACTACATGTCATATGCCATTTATTAGTGAACTCAACTACAAATATTAGACACTACATTCAGTACTCTATATTGGCTACTAGATATTAGATACTTCATATTATGTGTTACGGGCTACACGCTGCATGCTAGATACTGTAATAAGTACTATAGTATACTTCAAAAATATGTGCTACGTGTTACCACATACAGTAGTACATACTAAGTTCTACATGCTCCATACTTGAGGTTGAACAAATAGACTTGCATAACGCGACTGTAATAGTAAATAAAAGAAAATAAATAAAAGTAACGGCGGGACAGTGGTTCGGCTGGAAAGTGTTGGCCTCACAGTTTTGAGGTTCTGGGTTCGATCCCGCCTGTGTGGAGTTTGCATGTTCTCCCCGCGCCTGTGTGGCTTTTCTCCGGCCACTCTGGTTTCCTCCCACGTCCCAAAAACATGCAACATTAATTGGACACTCTAAATTGCCCATAGGTGTGATTGGGAGTGGAGCTGTTTGTCTCCATGTGCCCTGCGATTGGCTGGGGACGGGTTCAGGGTGTGTCCCGCCTTCCTTCCTTCCTTCCTTCCTTCCTTCCTTCCTTGTATCCATCCATTATGATCCCAACATACTCCTTTTCTTATCACCTTCCTTCCTTCCTTCCTTCCTTCCAAAATACTCATTTTCTCGTCACCATCTTGCTCCTTCCTTTCATCCATCCATCCATTATGATCCCAACATACTCCCTTTCTCATCACCTTCCTTCCTTCCTTCCTTCCTTCCTTCCAAGATACTCGTTTTCTCACCATCCTTGCTTCCTTCCTTCCATCCATCCATCCATCCATTATGATCCCAACATACTCCTTTTTTCATCACCATCCTTCCTTTCTTCTTCCTTCCTTCCTTCCTTCCTCCTTCCTTCCTTCCTTCCTTCCTTCCTTCCTTCCTTCCTTCCTTCCTTCCTTCCTTCCTTCCATCCATCCATCCTCCATCCATCCATCCATCCATCCATCCATCCATCCATCCATCCATCCATCCATCACAAAAATCCCAGTCAGGCTTTCCCCTGTTTATCCAAATGGCAGTGAAACAAAGGCACTGCAGTGTGGAGCCAAGAGAAGTTGTTTTTTTTTTTCAATTGTTTTTTCTCTTTCTTTTTCTTTTTCTTTTTTTTATGAAGCATGTCTCAGATCAGCCCGCCGTGTTGTTGATTTTACAGTTCAGCTGCGAGGACAAAGAGTTGTTTTTCAGCGCCGACTCTCATATTCACGCGCGCGCTCATTGGCTGGTTGGCGTGCGGCCGCGCGCACCGCACTGCAGTCTCTCCCCCCCCCCCCACCCCCCTCCCTCCGAGGGAGATCCAATATGCAGGAGCATCTAATTTCATTAGGTGATCAGGACTTATCAGATTGTTCTCCCTCCGAGAGGGGTGGGGGGTGGGGGGGGCAAGCATCCTCCTCTTTTGTGTTCTTTGGCCCCGCTGTGCCACGCGCGGGCCTCCTCCATCTCGCCTTTGCCTTCTCTGCCTCGTCTCTTCAGCCACCTCTGCTCCCCTCCTCCATTTATGCTCCTCAATTTACTCCCCTCCTCTTCCCCCCCCCCTTCCTCCTCTTCCTCTTTTTCTTCTTATGCATAAATGGGATTTGTCTAGACGGCGGCGGCTGCCGGAGAAGCTCGGGCCTCTGCATAACAAGCTCGTTATGCGGAGCTGTGTGATTGGATGGCGCTGTTCTATTAGCTGTTGTGTATGTACGCGCGTGCGTGTGTGCGCGCGTGCAGGGTGAAAGGGAGGATAGGAAGGAGTGAGAGAAGAAAATTAAATGGGGGGGTGAGATGTGCAAGGAGGGGAAGTGAGGGAAAATGAACAGTGGTTGGGTTTTGTGTGTGTGTGTGTGTGCGTGCGTGAGTGCGCGCGCGTGTGTGTTGGGGGGTATGAGAATGACAGCAAAACTAGGAGAAAAAAAAAGCAAGAGAGGGAGAGACTGCTCAAATGTGGTTGCCGTGGCAACACCGCTAGGCTGCCGGTGAAGGGTTGCCGGGCGCTGCGGCAATGTGAGCCTTTCCACTGCGCCACGGAGCGAAAAACGCCCGCAAGTCTGTGTGCGTGTGCGTGTTTGCGTGCGTGTGGAAGCAACAGGCTGCACACACGTACACGCGCGCACACGTGCGCTCCACTTGAATATGCGCAACATGAGAGAAAAACAGACAAGCATGACTGGAAATGCGTGCAGATGTGAGAGGAAGGAAAACACAAACGCATGAATATGCTAACATAGATGCACAATCACCCATAATGGATGATAGGACACACACACACACACACGACAACACCTGGTCGATGTTGAATGATTCAGACTTCCAGATGTCTCATCGCGGACACGACCGAGATGTTCTCCTTCGGTACGTCAGCAAAACGCCACCGATAGATTTGTCGTTTTAACATTGTAGCGTTATGCAATAACGACAATAATATCGGTGCCTTGAGATACGCGCGAGCTGCCTTACGGCTGTTTCAAGACGCAAGTTGATTTTGTTTGCGTTGACTTTTTGACAAAAATTTGACATAAAAGTATGAGGACTGCATGAATAACCTACTTGAGTATAAATTAATTTTCTTATCTGCTTATCCTCACAAGGGTCGCTTGAGCCTATCCCGCCTGTCAACGGGCAGGAGGCGGGGTAGACCCTGAACTGCTTTACAGCCAATCACAGGGCCCATAGGGACAGACAACAGTCACGCTCAAAATCACACCGAGGGGCAATTTAGGGGCAATGAATGCATGTTCTTAGGATGCGGGGGGAAAACCGGGGTGCCCGGAGAAAATCAAAATTCCGGTCCTCAGAACTGTGAGGCCAATGCCAATGGAGTTTGCATGTTCTCCTTTGCGCCTGAGTGGGTTTCCTCCGGGTGGGCACTTCGGTTTCCTCCCACATCCCCAAAACATGCAACATTCATTGGACACTAAATTGCCCCTAGGTGTGATTGTGAGTGCAACTGTTGCTCTGTGTCTATGTGCCCTGCGATTGGCTCTCGACCAGTTCAGCTTGTACCCCGCCTCCTGCCCGTTGACAGCTGCGATAGCCTCCAGCACTCCCTGTGACCCTCGTGAGGATAAGCGGTGAAGAAAATGGATGGATGTTTAACCAAACTCTCACATTTCTTTTAATGAAAACTCGCTAGCTTTTATTGCTCACATTCAATGTTAAACACCATGTACTAGCTCACAGATATTAGCATCGATGGCGCAATAATTATTATGATGACGAATTAGCATAATAATTATTACTTTAAGACACACAGAGCAGCAATACATTCAGAACGTACAGTGAAACTCGGACTTCTCTCTGTTGCTCTTGTCCCGGTATATTGTATACTGTAAAAAAACATAAAAAAAAAAAGATTGCCCGAAAATCAGCGATGTAGCCGTACAGCGGTAGGTGAAACTCCGACAACGTAGGGATGACTAATTATTCCTCACTCTGTCCTAAAATGGCTCCAAAGTGAAGAATGTGGGTTCTCTCTCGTCCCCAGGGAGGCATCCAGGTGAACGCGGACAGCGAGCAGGACCACGCGTCCGAGGCGGACGCAGAGGACGCCGACCGTCCCGAGCGAGGCTCCGGGAGCGAGAGCAGCATGTTCAGCCCAAACAAGAAGAAGAAGAAGAAGCCCAGGGAGAAGAAAGAGAGGAAGCCCAGGAGGAAGAAGCGGGACGAGGAGGACGACGACGACGACGACGACGACGGGACGATGAAGGTCAGTTGGAAAGCGGGGCGCACCCATCGCCCGGTTTTGACACCGTAGCCCAGGGAACAACAATCGGCAACGCAGTGGACCGCAAACAAAACGATACCTTCACTGACATTTGACAAACCTCCTCTACAAATAGATGTCTGGTGTAGTACCAAGATTGACCTGCGAGGAGCCAGCACAGGCCATCCAAACTGCTTGAAAATACAAAGAAGAAGAAACAGCCGTAGTCGTATTAGTAGCAGTAGTAGTAGTAGTAGTAGTAATAAAGTAGTAATAGAATAAACTGTCTTCAGCCCAAGTCTTTTCCAAGCAGATCGGGGGAGAAATAAACACAGACCACAGGATAATCGTTTGTGATCGTGAGGATTGAACAGATTTAACATTTATGATGGTTTTCCAAGCAGGTTGTGGAGGAGGGAAAAAAAAACTTTTAACACACACTTGACCACATTTTAATTGCTCAGGACAATCTTTCAGAGACATCTGATAATCGTGACTTTCTAGACTTAAATCGGATAGGGCAGTGGGAGCGGGAAATACTCATATTTGGCCTGATTATCGATATGTGTGCGCACAAACACTCAGGAGCCCAAATCGTCCAGCCAGCTGATGCACGAGTGGGGCCTGGAGGACGTCCAGTACGGCTTCACCGAGGATGACTACAAGACTATCACCAACTACAAAGCTTTCAGCCAATTCCTCAGGCAAGCTTCCATTTTTTTTTTCTTGTTGTTTTCTTCTTCTTCTTCTTTTTTTTTTTTCCTCCTGTGTGCACGAGGAGCCGCACACACTGCTTCTTTTGTGTCCAAACCGGTCCAGACTCACCTGGGGCAGTCTGGAGCATCGGCAGCACGGGCGCACGCCAATGTGTGCAGTCAGCTGCTCGCTGAAAGGCTGTGAAAGCTGAACGAGGAGGGAGGGAGGGAGAGATGCGTAGGGGGGCGGGGGCCCGGGGACTTGAACCCGGTGGTCTGTTGTTGGACGGCGTGCCAAAACTCAAAATGACAAAGATGACACAGCAAAGCTTGGGGTTTTGCCCACGTGCGTTTGTTTTCAGCGTTTGCAGGCGGATGGCTCAACTCCCGTTGATGTGCGCTGGGTTAGGTTTAAGGCTGACCCTGGGGTCAGGGTTTGGTTTTCTAGGCGCGGGTTAGGGGTTAGAGGTTTCGGTTACCGTAATACCTGGCCGACAGAGCGCACCTAGTTATTAGGCTCACTCAGTACATTTGTAAAGGAAATACCATTTGGTACATGCATATGCCGCAGCTGTGTAAAAGCCGCAAGTGCCCACATTGAAACATGAGATATTTACAAAGAAAGAGGGGACACGGAGAGTTTAACGCTAATGCTAACGCTAGCGCCGCACTCACCCTAACGCTTCCGCCACGCTAACAGCGCCAGGTAAAAAAAAACAAAACATACTGGTAAAAATCACTGAGACACGGCAGTAACGCGCTAGCGCAGCGCTAACAGCGCCGCACCGGTAAAAGTCACTTCCTCGGCACATATATTCCGCCAGTCTCACTCTTACCTTTTCCGCTCGAGTGCCCCCTTGCGGCCGTTAGGAAAAAAAAATGCACAAATTAGCCGCATCGCCGCGTAAACCGCAGGGTTGAAAGCGTGTGAAAAATGTTGTGGTTTATAGGCCGGAAATTACGGTATGTATTTAGATTATGGAGTGAGGTTTGAGGTTAGAGTAGGATTGGGATTGGGGTTAGGGGTGAGAATCATGCTCAGAGGTCAGTCTCAGCGATTCGTGGTAAAGTTTAATATTAGTGTTGTTTATTTTGTTTTTTGGTTGGGGTTGTCATCCATCCATCCATCCATCCATCCATCCATCAATTTTCATAGCTGCTTATCCTCACAAGGGTCGCGGGGCGTGCTGGAGACTATCCCCGCTGTCAACGGGCACATAGAGACAAACAGATGCCCTCGCAATCACACCTATGGGGAATTTAGAGTGTCCAATTAATGTTGCATGTTTTTGGGGTATGTGGGAGGAAACCTGAGCGCCCACCCGGAGAAAACCCACGCGGGCACGTGGAGGACATGCAAACTCCACAAAGGCGGGTCCGGTGTGACGGTTTGAGCGCTCCTTGTGATTCATGCTCATGCGTTACTAACAGGGGAACTCCGGGTACGTAGTAGACGCATACTAGGAAATCTCGTAGTTCCCCTTCATCCACATGGAGGAAGCTAACATACGTGATATCCTAACCCCAACCTTAACCCATTTGTGAGTAACGTCCCATTTTTGGGACATCACGATTTTCACGCATGATATCATGCAGTATATCAAAATATTGAAGTGTTTTAATCTGAAGCCACAATTTGGTATCAGGAGAAGATAACTCATCGGTCAAAAGCAGTGAGATTTTTGGGAGGAGATTATTAAATTGGTAAAGGTATCGTCTAATTTAACCACCAACGAAAAAGAAGTGTTATTTCCTTGATTGTGGCCTGTTAGGAGACTTTTATCTCAATAAGACAATAAAAATTGCCACCCTGCCCATGAACGGGTTAAAACAAAAGTTGATAAAATATACACAAATATGTACGTTCGCCGTGTTCATGTTTCTGGGACGTCTGTAGCGAACATGAACTCTCGGCGACACATGTTGAAGCATGGATGGGGATGTTTCAGACTGGCGGGAAGTTCACAACATATGCACGCGTGCGCAGTAGTAACATTCATCACAAGGAGACTTTTCAGCACCGGGATCGAACCCGGGACCTCAGAACTGTGAGGTCTTCACTTTCCAGCTGGGCCACCGTGCCGCCCTGGTTGGGGTTGTGTGTACTATGGGACACGGAAGCGCTTTTCAAAGAAGAGAACATCCCACAACCGAGTGAAGTGACCGGGGCAATATCACTCTATCGTTTCCAGCTTTAATTTAGATGATATGCGGATCAACTGGCCACTGGTTTTGCCTTGATTCAAAGCTGCAATTGCAGTTGCACGTTGTATCAACAAGCCAATCAAAATGAACATAAAAATACATTTCTAAGCTAACGTTAGCCGCGCCTCCTTCAGGCTATATTAATCAAGTTCCGCTATATAAAGTATACATATAACTTCAAACTATACAAAATTTGTGTGAAAGGATTTGATAAAAAGAAAAGCAGTGGGGAGTTCTTGACAAATACTTTATTTGATCAATTCCATCTCCGCACATAACCACACACATCCGCCCCTGTGGTTAGTTAAAAAAAAATAGTTTGAAAAACAAGCGCTCAGATCAAGATAAGTGCTTATGAAACCAAATGAAAAACAAAAACAAATAAATAAATCATGAAGACAAAATAGAACAAAGTTAAAATATTGATTTAAAGTATATTGAGTAAAAGCATGTGCTGTTACGTCTGCGATGAGATTTGATTTTGTTGTGAAAAATATATACAGCATATTACAAAAAAAATAATAATAAAGGAATACATAGTCATAAATCTGCCGTTGTGGTCCTCCTTTGGCGAGCAGGCCTCTCATCGCCAAGAAGAACCCCAAGATCCCCATGTCCAAGATGATGACGGTGCTGGGGGCCAAATGGCGAGAGTTCAGCGCCAACAACCCGTTCAAGGGCGCGTCCGCCACCGCCGTGGCCGCCGCCGTGGCCGCCGCCGTGGAAACGGTCACCGTGGCGCCTCCCGCCTCCGGCGGCCAGCTCGGCGCTCAGCTCGGGCCCGTCAAAAAAGCCAAAACCAAAGAGGGCAAAGGTACTCGCACCGACGACTTCGCACGATTGACGGAGCTCGGCCGTTATGGCGCTGGAACGTGCCGGTGGTCAGCGTGTCGTCTGTATGTCCCCAAGGGCCCGGGGCCCGCAAGAGAAGCAGGAGTGCGAAAGACGTGAAGAAGAAAGCGAAGCCGAAGAAGACCAAATCCAAGTCGGGCCAAAGCGGGAAGAAGAAGAAGGCGTCTTCGGTGAGCCTCGCCAGAATGTGGCATCCCGCGGTTGCAAATTGACTTCTGCTCCCCGTTTCAGAGCGACGAAGACTTCCCGGACGAGTCAGACTTTGACGACATCAGCATCCTCAGTGCCTCGGTGCTTTGTGACGCCTCAGGGGCCGCCGCCGCCACCGCCGCGGCGAAGAAGAAGGCCAGGCGCGGGCGCAAAAAGAGGAAAAGTGGGTTTGGCATTGGCACCGCTCGTGAGGATCCATCGGAGTCACTCGCGAAAGTCGCCCTTTACATAACAGTCATTGTGACATAAGGAAAAGATTATCTATCTATCTGTCTATATGTCTGTCTGTCTGTCTGTCTGTCTGTCTGTCTGTCTGTCTGTCTATCTATCTATCTATCTATCCATCTATCTATCTATCTATCTATCTATCTATCTATCTATCTATCTATCTATCTGTCTGTCTGTCTGTCTGTCTGTCTGTCTGTCTGTCTGTCTATCTATCTATCTATCTATCTATCTATCTATCTATCTATCTATCTATCTATCTGTCTGTCTGTCTGTCTGTCTGTCTGTCTGTCTATCTATCTATCTCTCTATCTATCTATCTATCTATCTATCTATCTATCTATCTATCTATCTGTCTGTCTGTCTGTCTGTCTATCCATCCATGCATGCATGCATCGGTTAGAGTATGAATGTCGGCTCGATTGATTTTTAACCCGCGTGTTGCCACGACGTTGGCTAACAAGTCACCCCCCCCCCAAACCCCCCACCCCCCGTGAACGCGGCCCGTGCCTCTCGTTCCTCCAGAGGAGGACGGCGACGGCTACGAGACGGACCACCAGGACTACTGCGAGGTGTGTCAGCAGGGCGGCGAGATCATCCTGTGCGACACGTGTCCACGGGCGTACCACCTGGTGTGCCTGGAGCCCGAGCTGGAGCAGGCCCCCGAAGGCAAATGGAGCTGCCCCCACTGTGTGAGTACCGGCGATGGCGAGATTAGGGTACAGGTAGCCACGTTTCACTTGAAAACAAATCTGTAAAGTACAACACGACATTCTAATTTTTCTTCTCAGTAGGAGCTGCATGTAAATTAATCAAAGCCGTCATCTATTTTGCTAGCAAATATGTTTTCCCCTTGTGTCGTCTTATTGTATATAGCTGACATTAACGATTATTTTTTTTTTACTTTTGTACTTCAGGAATTATGAACAATTCAGATATGAGGAATCTTCCGGAAGCATTTTTTTTCCCCAGCAAAAGCCTACAAGAACATCTAAATCTTAAATGGTAGCAAGTGCGTGCTGATTCCCGTTTAACATGAGTTTGAATGTGATTACGTAATTCTGACCACAGCTACATACGCGGTTAGAAGAGGATGTGCGCACTTTCGCAAGCCCCGTTATCTCAGTTGTTTAATTTTTATTTACACTCTAAAACAGGGATGTCAAACTCGTTTTTCTCGCGGGCCGCATTGTTGTTCCGGTTTCCCTCAGAGGACTGTTATGACTGTGGAACAAAAATATTTCATCATCTCATCATATTGACACCAATTTATGAACTCGTTTTGGAATCAGAAATCAGAGGTAATGTGTTTTTCAACCGTTCATGTTTGGTAACACAAAAAATGCTAGTAATATCTCAACTTTATCATTTATGATATCAAATTTTGATACAGATTTTTTACAAGAATCAATGGAAATTGACCCTCTAGATTTGGCTTGGCGGGCCACATAAAATCCCGTGGTGGGCCAGATGGGGCCCCCGGGCCCTGGGTTTGACACCTGTGCTTTCTTCTTCTTCTTTTCCTTTCGGCTTGTCCCGTTAGGGGTCGTGGTGACACCAGTGCTGTAAAATATTTGATTTGATTTGTAAATGAGTTGAAGGGGTTTAGGAATTGCCTTTGAACGCCACAAGAAAGCAGCAAAGGCCTAGTTTTGGCGAAGTGAAGCTCCTCAACTCACTTCAAATAGTTTCCTCGGCACCGAGACGCCGTCATACGACTCCCGAGCGACACCGTTTTTTTTTTTTTTTGGACTGCGTGCCCGCAGGAGAAGGAGGGCATCCAGTGGGAAGCCAAAGACGAGGAGGACGAGGAGGAGGAGGAGGAGGTGGCGGCGGCGGGCGAGGAAGAGGACGACCACATGGAGTTCTGCCGGGTGTGCAAGGACGGCGGCGAGCTGCTGTGCTGCGACACCTGCCCGTCGTCCTACCACATCCACTGCCTCAACCCGCCGCTGCCCGAGATACCCAACGGCGAGTGGCTGTGTCCGCGCTGCATGGTGAGCCCGGATCAGCGCGCCACATTTTGTTTTTCCACCTCAGATGATCGGCTAATCTACCTTTTGACCTTTAACGTTAAATACAACCAAATTGGACTCGGGCAGCAGCCCGCTTACCGCAAGTGGTACCGGACACGTTCAGAATCACCGATCGAACAAACCAAGTAATTCCAATATATTACTACAAGGTTTTGTAAATGGAGATGGCTTGGTTCAGATTTGGAAAATTTCCAGCCAATTACAAATTAGTTCGAATTTTCTCCTCTCGTTTTTAATAATAATAATAATAATAATAATAATAAACAATAGTACATGCATGTACCCATTCGAAATGAGTTTAGAATTTTCTTGTCAAGTTTTTAATAATAATAATAATAACAATAATAATAATAATAATAATAATGCATGTACCAATTAGAAATTAGTTTGGAATTTTTTAGTCTGGTTTTTAATAATAATAATAATATTAATGCATGTACCAAATCAGAAATTAGTTAAAAATTTTCTAGTCAAGTTTTTAATAATAATAATAATAATAATAATAATAATGCATGCATGTATCAATGAGACATGAGTTTAGAATTTTTTCGTCAAGTTTTTAACAATAATACTACTACTAATAATAATAAGAAGAATGATAATAAATAATAGTGCATGCATGTACCAATTCGAAATGAGTTTAGAATTTTCTCGTCAAGTTTTTAATAATAATAATAATAATAATAATAATAATAATAATAATAATAATGCATGCCTGTACCAATTAGAAATTAGTTTGGAATTTTTGAGTCACTTTTTTAATAATAATATTAATGCATGTACCAAATCAGAAATTAGTTACAAATTTTCTAGTCAAGTTTTTAACAATAATAATAATAATAATAATAATAAGAATGATAATAAATAATAGTGCATACATGTGCCAATTCGAAATGAGTTAGAATTTTCTTATCAAGTTTTTAATAATAATATAATAATAATAATGCATGCATGTACCAATTAGAAATTAGTTAGAAATTTTTGAGTCAGGTTTTTAATAATAATACTAATAATAATAATATTAATGCATGTACCAATCAGAAATTAGTAAAAAAATTTCTAGTCAAGTTTTTAATAATAATATAATAACAATAATAATAATAGATGATAGTGCATGCATATACCAATTAGAATTAGTTTAGAATTTTCCCATCAAGTTTTTAATAATAATAATAAGAATAATAATAATGCATGCATGTACCAATTAGAAATTAGTTTGTAATTTTTTAGTCAGGTTTTTAATAATAATAATAATAATAATAATAAATAATGCATGTACCAATTTGAAATTAGTTACATGATGCATCTATGCATATAATGTGCACATGTTGATGTATCTGAATACATTATCATAAAAATTAATAAATAGAACAATGGGTTTCATGCTAAAATCTTCATTTTAAAATACATTTTTATACAGCAGTACAATAACGTACAGTATTGCAATGTAATAACAATATTATTATTAATACACAAATTTGATGTTTTATTTTGATTAAAAATAGTCCTATAAAATAATATATACTGCATTTACTAGGAATAAAAATTGGTATTTTATAAATATGTGCATGTATTTACGAATGCATTTTATGGGATGTTGGCACAGTGTGGTGCTAATCAATCAAAATGCTGACAGCAACAATGGACTGTCCTGCCCCCTATCTGTCAAAGTTAGAAGTAATCCTTGATTTTGATGGGGGGTTTTTTTGTAAGCGTTGCTGCTCGCAAATAGGTGAATATGTAAATAATTTTTCAATTTCTAATCTTTTTTTTTTAGTGCCCACCCCTCAAAGGCAAAGTGCAAAAGATCATGCACTGGACGTGGGGCGACGCCCCGCTGCCGGCCGAGTCGCCCGAGGGCCCGGGCCCGGACGGCCGGCCCGCCGCGGACCCCTTGAGCAAGCCGCCCCTCAAGGGCCACCCCGAGAGGGAGTTCCTGGTCAAGTGGGCCGGGCTGTCGTACTGGCACTGCTCCTGGGTCAGCGAGCTGCAGGTGACCTCCCGAGCACACATTGGTCACGATATTAAAGGTCAAGTGTCATCCCTATTAACATTCAAAACTAGATTTTGAAATGAAAAATACATATAACGTTATTCGCTTCAATGTCCATACGAAAAAATAAATCGTCATCCAAGTGGTCGCCATTTTGGCTGCATCTCCTGTCTGTGATGTCACCCCGGACATTCGCCATTGAAAACATGCTGTGGCCCCTACTGTGGGAGACGGACGCGCCCCTTCAGACACGGAAGCTCTTTTCGAAGAAGAGAACATCTCACAACCGAGTGAAGCGTCCGGGGTGAGATTACCCCATCGTTTCGAGCCATTTTTAGATGATATGCGGATCACTTCTAACTAACAACGGACTCCTAGACAGTATGTATGAGCCAGCCCAGCCGAAGCCTTCCACCGCGGACACAATCGAGTGACGTGTCCGGGGCAATATTACCCTTTCGTTTTGTTTCCAGCCATATTTAGATGATATGCGGATCACTCCTAACCAACAACAGACTCCCAGACACTATGTACCAGCCAGCCCGCCCGAAGCCGTGCTCGTCCGCGAGGTACGGCCTCAGCGGCGGCTCGTCCGCCCCCCTACGATGGGACACAGAAGCTCTTTTCAAAGAAGAGAACATCTCACAATCGAGTGAAGTCACCGGGGCAATATCACCCAATTGTTTCGAGCCATATTTAGATGATATCCGGATCACTTCTAACTAACAACAGACTCCCAGGTAGTATGTATGAGCCAGCCCAGCCGTCCGCCCACCTACGATGGGACACGGAAGCTCTTTTCCAAGAAGAGAACATTTCACAATCGAGTGAATTGACCGGGGCAATATCACCCAATTGTTTCGAGCCATATTTAGATGATATGCGGATCACGGCCAACCTGCATGTGGCCAAAACACCTCCCCGTCCGATCCACCTCCGCGCGGCGTAGATGAGCCACCCCGGCCGAAGGGCACATAGACACATTTAGCACCTCTGACTTATGGACTTAAAGGATCTTTTTTTACGTTCTGAGAGGATTTCGTCCCCCTCCAACCCAACTATTATTTCTTTTAGTAGCTGTATACACACCTACGTGTCATTTGGAACCCGTGAAGCTCTCGTCCTTTGCACCTGTGCAATCCCTTTTTCACAACGAACTGGATCTTTTTTAAAAGTATGAAGAATGATTCCGTTCTACCGAGTGTTCGAGCAATATCAAGCAATGCAGCGAGCCGGCATTTTGGCTAGCACGAAGGAACATAGAGCTACCTTCCTGCAGTTAAAACTAATAGAAACAAACAAGTGCGCTACTGGCCATTACGTCACTTCCTGCTTCTTCTCGAAAACAAATCCCTCGAGAGGATTTTCATGGCGGGAGTTACAAAAAGCCGTACACGTCAAAATCATGTTTTGTGGTGAAAAAACGGATGTGTCCATACCGGCTGCCGTTTTTTTTTTCATTAATAACGTACTAAAAACCATGCATTTCATGACAGTGTCCCTTTAAGGACAGCGACCATTTCATCTTGCAGGCTTGAAAGCTTAATTTGACACATTTTGAAACTAACGTAGGATTAAAACCCTAACATGAAACTTTAGCCTGGGCTTGAGATCCTACTTTTCATACCTTCCCTCATGTTTGAAATCTGAATTCTAAATCCACAGCCTGCTCTGGAACGCTCGTTTGAATCCCTGATCCTTGTCCGGAACCCTTAGGCAGACTTCAAACACTAAATCATGTTTGGATCCTGAATTTGAAATCCTAACCTGATCAAATTTGGCTGGGTGTTGTGTTCAACGTATTGTGTGTGTGTGCGGGCAGTTGGAACTGTACCACACGGTGATGTACCGCAACTACCAGCGCAAGAACGACATGGACGAGCCGCCGCCGTACGATTACGGCTCGGGCGAGGAGGAGCTGAACAGCGACAAGCGGAAGAGCAAAGACCCGCAGTACGCCGCCATGGAGGAGCGCTTCTACAGATACGGCATCAAGCCCGAGTGGATGATCATCCACCGCGTGCTCAACCACAGGTGTGCGCACAACGTACGAATCGAAATTTTGAACGTCGCGGTGAAAAATGTCGTGTGCGTAGCTTTGATAAAGACGGGGACGTCCACTACCTGATCAAGTGGAGGGACCTCCCTTACGACCAGTGCACGTGGGAGGTGGACCGCTTCGACGTGCCCGAATACGACAGCCATAAAGCGTCCTACTGGGACCACAGGTACGACAGATTCTCGTTTGGCATCAGGGTCATCTGGCCGAGATGATCATTGCGATAACTTTCGGGAAACAATCCCAAAATTTCAAATTGTCATATCAGAAATGATCACGTTTAACACACATTTATGATATGACAATTTGAAATTTTGGTACAGATTTGAACAAAAAGTTAATACAGTTGTTTTAGCTTAGCGGGCCACATAAAATCATGTGGCGGGCCGGATCTGGCCCTTGGGCCTTGAGTTTGACACCTGTGTAACGTCAACGTTATCATTTCTGGGATGACAATTTGAAATTTTGGTCCAGATTTGAACAAAATTCACGGAAGTTAATACACTTGTTTTAGCTTTGACAAGAGTGATTTAGCGTCACAGGCCACATAAGATCATGCAGCGGGACGGGTCCGGCCCCCGGGACTTGAGTTTGACAAATTGTCATATCAGAAATGATAAATTTGACGACACAGGTGTCAAACTCAAGCCCCGGGGGCCAGATCTGCCCCACCGCATGATTTTATGAGGCCCGGGAAGCTAAATCTTCCAAATTAACTTCCGTGATTTTTGTTCAAATCTGAACAAATCATATCATGACAAGTGTATATCTTTCGTAAAATTTCAAATTGTCATATCATAAATGTGTGTAAAACGTTATCATTTCTGATAGGACAATTTGAAATTTTGTTTTATCTTCGCAGGCCACATAAAATAATGTGGCAGGACGGATCTGGCCCCCAGGCCTTGAGTTTGACACCTGTGTCGTCAGCGTTATCATTTGTGATATGACAATTTGAAATTTTTGGAACAGATTTGAACAAAAATCACGGAAGTTAATATATATGATTTAGCACGCAGGTGTCAAACTCAAGGCCCGGGGGCCAGACCCGGCCCGCCCCATGATTTCATGTGGCCCGGGAAGCTTCTGTGATTTTTGCCCAAATCTGTACCAAAATTTCAAACCGTCATATCAGAAACGATAACGTTTAAACACACATTGCACAGTTATAACGGCCCGATGAGGTAAACCGGAACGCCAAGGTGGGCTGGGGCAAAAACCAGTTCGACACCCTTGCTTTAGTAGATGATAACAAAGACTTTGAGAATCATAAAGGATGCAATTCAATTTGTCCTCTAGGGAGCAAATCTTAGGCGAGGATCAGCGCCCCGTTGTTGCGTCCAAGCTCAAGGAGGAGCCCCCAAAGAGGGAGATCCCCCCAGACGCTCCCATCATAGACGTGAGTTGACAAAGAAGTTGGAATTCCCCGGGATTTGAAAGAATCTTTTCCAACTGTTGCCTCGACAGCCCACCATCAAGTTCGAGCACCAGCCGTGGTACATCAACGCCACCGGGGGGACGCTGCACCCGTACCAGCTGGAGGGCCTCAACTGGCTGCGCTTCTCCTGGGCGCAGGGCACCGACACCATCCTGGCCGACGAGATGGGCCTGGGCAAGACGGTCCAGACCATCGTCTTCCTCTACTCGCTTTACAAAGAGGTGAACGCACATCATTTTAATGGATTGAGCCAATGTCGAACTGAGTTTGAATCCTGAATTTGACACCCTAATTCCAAACCTTAACTTTCATTTGAAACCTTAACCCTCTTTTGTTGAATTTACAGACCGAACGCCCTAATTTGAAACCCCAAACGTGTTTTGTAATCAGATTTCCTGTTATTTTAATCATACTAAATCAATATTTTGTTTGCAATAAAATACATTGTATTTTGTGAACATTTTTTGAATGAGTTTAAATTTTGACCAAAATATTGCAAACTCTCACTATGAATAGGGGATTACAAACAAAATTTTAATTAGCATTGCTATTACAGTATTACGACATGTATTATTTAATAATGTATTTTGAAATTGTTGATGTGTCTTCATGAAAGGGACAATAGTGATCCTTATAAAAATGCAGGCATTACAAATTTTTTTTTAATTTTATCAAATAAAATTTGAGATGACATCACAACACATACATTCTGTTATTCTATGAATAAATGTTTATAATAAAATAGACAAAATGCATCCATTGATTATGAAAATATTAACTCCAGCCACAATAATAAAATAATGTTTCTTAACTTTGTTTTTGTTGCTATAGTAAAGTATTTTTTTTAATTGTTTCCACATTTTGTTTGATAATAATTATTGTATTTGTTGACATTATATATATATTATATAAGCAACATTGTCTTCTATTTTATTGAGATTATACTGCACATATTTAAAAAAATATTTTGTAATCCTAATTTGATGTTACTTAATTTTTCTTCGTTTTTTTTTGTTGCTATAGTAAAGTGTTTTTTCATTTGTTTCCACATTTTGTTTGATAATAATTATTGTATTTGTTGATATTGTATATATATATATATATATATATATATTATATAAAAAAACATTGTCTTCTATTTTGTTGAGATTATACTGCAGATATTTTAAAAAAATATTTTGTAATCCTAATTTGAAAGCGCAACCTTTGTTTGAAACCAGTTTTCCCTGTAAGCTGCGCAACTGCGCATTTGCGCACCTGTCGCACACGCTCAGCGCAGAGGACACTCGATCCAGCGCACTGAACGACAACCTTTTAATGAGACGTGTAACTTCAATGGGTGACACCGATTGACCACAGTGCATACGTCTGATGTTGCGCACAGTAGTCAAAAGGGGGCGCTCACGGCCTTAGCGTGTTTGCTGAGACGTGCCAAAAATTAGAGGGAAGATTGTTTGAAACCTTAATTTGTCTTCCAACCCGAAATCGATACCTTCATTTGAAACTCTTAATGTGGTTTGAAACCTAAAGCCAAACCATGACCCTAATATGAAATCCAAACCCTTAGTCCTGGCTCGAAACCTTCACCTTAGATTGTCTCAACTTTGAAAACCAGACCTTTACGTCGCTTGCCAACATGTCCCCGAACCCCGAACGGTGTCTGAACCCGTCTTATGCGGTGTTGGTTCAGGGTCACTCCAAGGGTCCCTTCCTGGTGAGCGCGCCGCTGTCCACCATCATCAACTGGGAGCGCGAGTTCGAGATGTGGGCCCCCGACTTCTACGTGGTGACCTACACCGGAGACAAGGACAGTCGCGCCATCATCCGGGAGAACGAGTTCACCTACGAGGACAGCGCCGTCAAGCTGGGACGCAAAGCCTTCCGGATGAAGGTAACCTCGAAGGCGTCGTGCGCGTCGCTTACTTTCACGGGACGTAAATTAGCGGGAACGCAAGCGCTTTTTTTCCCCGTCTCGCAGAAAGACACGCCCATCAAGTTCCACGTGCTGCTGACCTCCTATGAGCTGATCACCATCGATCAGGCCATCCTGGGATCCATCACCTGGGCCTGCCTGGTGGTGGACGAGGCCCACCGGCTGAAGAACAACCAGTCCAAGGTAGGACTGCAAAAACTCTGACCGGGAAACCTTTTGTGTCTGTACTCGCAGCAAAAGCAAACTGAGCGTCTGCCACTAGGGCGACCCCAAGAGGAATTAACAGCCAACAGCACATGTGCTATTTCGAAAGAATAGAGTACAGTGAACACACCGAAATATTTGCATATTTCTGGTTAACCTGTCCTTCGTTATTCGCTAAAATTCACGTCCAGCTGCTATTTTTGTGCTCCGACCAAAACAATAAAATTATTACTTTGATGTGATCCCATGGAATCTTGCCACTGTTGATAGGTTGAAGTCATTGCTGTTTTTTTTTTTTTTTTTTAATGCTCGTCTGAGATATCCCATTTTTTGGCCAGTCCTCGAATGCCTCACACGCAAAATCCAATGTAAAACCGAAAGTATGTTTTTTTGCTTTGTTCCAGATTAATATTAATAGCCATTAATAGTTGGTGTAGTCAAATTTGCCTTCAAAATTTTCCTGTATTCCCTTACATTTACTAAGTGTAAATGCCACAAATTGAGTTTCATGACTAAGCAATTACATTTCTGCATAAACCTTTTTAGGGTGACGTAAATATATATTTATACTGTATATATATATATATATATATATATATATATATATATATATATATATATATACATTTCAAATTGTCATATCGGAAATAATGATGTTTAACACACATTTGTGATATGACAATTTGAAATTTTGGTACAGATTTGAACAAGCTTTTAGCTTTGCAGGCCACATAAAATCTTGTGGATGGCCGGGTCTAGCCCCCGGGCCTTGAGTTTGACACCTGTGTCGTCAACTTTATATACAGCCATCCATTTTCTTTGCTGCTTATCCTCACGAGGGGAGTGCTGGTCGCCGGCCAATCGCAGGGCACATCGAGACAAACAGCCGCACTCACAATCACAATTTAGAGCGTCCGATTAATGTTGCATGTTTTTGGGATGCGGGAGGAAACTGGTGTGCCCGGAGAAAACCCACGCAAGGCACGGGGAGAACATGCAAACTCCATACAGGCGGGGCCGGGATCGAACCCGGGTCCTCAGAACTGTGAGGCCAACGCTTTACCGGCTGAGCTCACTGTGTCGCCATCTTAATAAAATTAAGAAATAGAACAATGGGTTCCATGCCAAAATCTTCATTATAAAATTATTTACATATGTATATTATGTTTTTATACAGCAATACAACAAGAATCTACGGTATTGCAATGTAATAACGCTATTATTATTAATACACAAATTTGATGTTTTATTTTTTTTAAAATAGTCGTATAAAATAATATACACTGCATTTACTAGAAATAAAAATTGTGGTATTTTATAAATATTTATGCTGCGGCTCAGTTCAGGGCAGGTTCACCGTAACATCCATCTATTTATTCAATTTTCTGAGCTGCTTATCCTCATGAGGGTTGCAAAATCTTATCCCAGCTATCTTCGAGTTAGGAGACGGGGCTGTGACAGAAAAAAATGATTTGGATTGGAGTTTTTTTTTTTTTTAACTATAGTTTTATTTTTTCACATTTCTTACTTTACATTTATTTTTTTTAGTTCACAGTCCTGTGAAAACAAAAATAGTCAACCAGGAAACACCTTTAGAGAAAATGTATATTGTGTGTATATTAAAAAAAAAAATGTGTAAAGACAATTCAGGCGAGAATAATGTAAACAACACTGGCAGAGTTGTTGAACACTGAGATGAAAGTACGCGTATGAATTACAAATGAATGAATTATTGGTAGTAAAGGGAGCCAAAAATCCATCTTTGCTGTGTCCGCCCTCCTACCGTCAGCGTGTCCCTTGCAGTTTTTCAGAATCCTCAACGGGTACAAGATCTACTACAAGCTGCTCCTCACTGGGACTCCACTTCAGAACAACCTGGAGGAGCTTTTCCACCTGCTCAACTTCCTCACGCCGGAGCGCTTCAAGTATGTCGGGCGGCACGCGTTCCTCCTCCGATCGGGGTTCCATTCACGTGTCGCCTTTGTGCGGGAAACTGTAACATCGGCGGCTGACTTTTCCGTAACTGGACGACAGTAGACGTCAGCCACGATAGCGGCAGCGCCGATCGGTCGCGAATCTGTCAAAGTTGACTGCAGCTTCTTTTTCTACCTCGCGCGGGTCCCCGAGAGTCTATTCGTGTGTCTCTGCGCAGTAACCTGGAGGGCTTCCTGGAGGAGTTTGCCGACATCTCCAAGGAGGACCAGATCAAGAAGCTCCACGACCTGCTGGGCCCTCACATGCTCAGGAGGCTCAAGGCGGACGTCTTCAAGAACATGCCCGCCAAGACGGAGCTGATCGTGCGGGTGGAGCTCAGCCCCATGCAGAAGTCAGTCACCGGATTTGTAGCACGCTAACACACGACGATGCTATGTCAACGCCAACGTTTTGCCGACAGCGGAGAACATTTTACAAGTATACCCTCGTAATACTAATGCCATCCATCCATGCATTTTCTTTGCCGCTTATCCTCACGAGGGTCGCAGGGAGTGCTGGAGCCCATCCTAACTTTCAACGGGCAGGAGGCTGGTTACACCCTGAACTGGTCGCCAGCCAATCACAGGGCACAGAGAGACAAACAGTCGCGGTCACAATCACACCTATGGGCAATTTAGAGTGTTCAATTAACGTTGCATGATTTTGGGATGTGGGAGCAAACCGGAGTGCCCACCTGGAGAAAACCCACGCAGGCACGGGGAGAACGTGCAAAATCCGCACAGGCGGGGCCGGGATTGAACCCGAGTCCTCGGAACTGTGAGGCCCTTCTATGCCGCAGGAATTAAAACATCAGCTATTTGCCAGCGAAATGTTGGAATGTTTGATAAATTGATTTTAAAAAAAATATATATATTTTTTTGATGAGATAAAGTTGGATTAAAAAAAAGACAGACATTTTCTTGCGATTGAAAATGGTAATATTATGGGAATAATGTTAAGCATATTGAAATTTAAATTTAACATTTTAACATTTAAATAAGGAAGAAAGGTAAAGGTAGGGGCAGCACGGTGGAGCAGCCGTTAAAAGTGTTGGCCTCACAGTTCTGTGGACCCGGGTTCAATCCCGGCCCCGCCTGTGTGGAGTTTGCATGTCCCTAACCAGTGCCTGCGTGGGTTTTCTCCGGGCACTCCGATTTCCTCACACATCCCAAAAACATGCAACATTAATTGGACACTCTAAATTGCCCATAGGTGTGAGTGTGAGTGCGGCTGTCTGTCTCCATGTGCCCTGCGATTGGCTTGCGACCGGTTCAGGGTGTATCCCGCCTCCTCCCTGATGACAGCTGGGATAGGCTCCAGCACTCCCCGCGACCCTCGTGAGGATAAGCGGCAAAGAAAATTCATGGATGGATGGTAAACATGGGGATTTTTTTTAAATTAGACAAAGCTAAGTCAATGAAGCTACCTCCCCGTCTGCAACATAGTTCCTTGGCCACAAGGTGGCATCAAAGCCATTTTTACGTGATTTTTTTTTTTCTGAAAATTGGCAGATTTGTGAGAGGTAAACTGCAAAAGTTAAAAAAAGAGTCAGTGTACCCTCTAAAAAAAATGTGACTTTTGTGACTTTATCCGCGCACCCCGCTTTGAGAAGCGATTTTGTAAGCAAGCAGCGTGTGGTTTTGTGCTTTCTGCTCCACAGGAAGTACTACAAGTTCATCCTGACGCGGAACTTCGAGGCCCTCAACTCCAAGGGGGGCGGCAACCAAGTGTCGCTTCTCAACATCATGATGGATCTGAAGAAGTGCTGCAACCACCCCTACCTCTTCCCCGTGGCGGCCGTGGTACGTCGGCACGTTTTGCTGCGCCGGGAGGGGGGTGGATGACGTGGACCTTTTTCCCCTCTCGCAGGAGGCCCCCGTTTTGCCCAACGGCTCGTACGACGGCAGCCAGCTAGTGAAGTCGTCGGGAAAGCTGACGCTGCTGCAGAAGATGCTCAAGAAGCTCAAGGACGAAGGCCACAGAGTTCTCATTTTCTCACAGGTTAGTACAGGCAAAGTACGAGTACAGTATTTGCACAAAAGCCATTAAAAAACTCAATATTCCATATGTCGCTCTTAAAACTTTGTACATGTAATGCTCGTTTTGTGTGCCGGCATTATGCGTTCCGCTGCAATATGGTTTTGGATTGTTGCGCAGATGACCAAGATGTTGGATCTGCTGGAGGACTTTCTGGAGTTTGAAGGTTACAAGTACGAGCGCATCGACGGGGGCATCACCGGGGGCCTGAGGCAGGAGGCCATCGACCGCTTCAACGGTGGGTTTGGGAAACCAAATTGAGTCTCTTACTCTGGTAAAGGAGTTGAATCCCAATTTATACTTCTACCTAACCACAGAATGCGAGTCTTGTTTTTTTCCGTCTGCAATCAGGGCGACGTGTTTTGCAAACCGCGATCACGTAACACTGGACCTTTGTGTTCTTGGTGTTCAGCACCGGGCGCTCAGCAGTTCTGCTTCCTGCTCTCAACCCGAGCCGGAGGTCTGGGAATCAACCTGGCCAGCGCAGACACCGTCATCATCTACGACTCGGACTGGAACCCTCACAATGACATCCAGGTTCGCTTTCCTTCACGTTACTCATCATTAATTTGGCGTGTGGGGAATCTCCAACTGATTCGCGAGCCGCGAGTTGTATTTTTGTGTTATTCCACTGCAGCCACACACTTTTGAATTTTTTTTTTATCGCATAAGGTTCCACAAGATGGTGGCAAACATAGCTTTTGTCCTAGGCAATCATGATTCCTTCTTGTGACCGGCTCCACTGATCTAAAAAAAAAAAAGACTGGATAGCGCATTCACATTGAGAGATATGTCAATTGGTTGAAGCCAGCTGGCCGCCATCTTGGTACTCCCAAAATATGTGGAGGCCACGGTTTACAGGTTGGATTATGGTGGGGTTTTTCCTCAAAGTTTGGCATTTAGAATTAAAACTGGTCGTGGGAGCTGGACATTTTTTCAGTTCTGGGAACATGAAGCCGGAAAAAAAAAGCTAAGTGCAAAGGGAAGACATAGAACACCGTGACTAATAAGAAAGCTTGCATATTACCTAGGGCCCGATTTCCGTGACATGTAAACTTTTCCCGAAATATGCTGTGAAGCACTATCATCAAAACATAGCAAAAGAAACTGAGCATTTTTTGTCATAAAAACATTCAATTTTAAGTCAATCAGTTAGATTTATTTTTGGAAAGAAGGAATACACGCTAAACGCATTGTTCATTAGTTGTCTCTGCGACGTCCTATTTCAGGCAGAAAATCTAAACACGTTTCGTCGCATTTGAAAATCAAATTCAATTTGCAGGGTTCTGTATTATGAAATTCATCAAAAATTTCACAGAAAATGTATTTTCTTGCTTACCCGCTGATGAAGTTTGGAAAATATTGACATCGCTTTTTCATGAAAAACTGTTGGCCAATAAAGGTGAAGCAGAGAATGAACAGTGAACAACAAAAACCGTCAACAAAACTTTCTTCAAGTGAATTAAGCTCATCAGAAAAAAAAAAAAAAACTTTTACAAACAAACTTTAACAATATCAAACTAAATCTTTCAAACTTACCTGTGAACTGTTTTCTCATAGCCACGAAACTGGCGATTAACGCTGCACAGGTCGGCGTGGTTGTTTTGGGAGTATCAAGATGGCGGACGGCGACTTCAGTTTTGGTGATCAATGAGCGCGCCAGTCTTTTTTTTTTTTTTTTTTAGATCAGTCACCGGCTCCAGGTTAGCCCTCAAATCATTCAGAAGCTCCAAAATTTTTTGTTGCTGGCATTTCAAACAATCTTACACGATCAGATTTTCTCAGGGTTAATATGGCAGATGGCGGATGCGTAAACGCCTCACCAGAAGGTGAAAAGCAAAATGGTGCGCATTCGGCAGATGCAGATAGTGGATCAATGTTTTGGGATCATCACGCTTGCTGTAGTTAAGGTTTAAACCGTTAGTTTCTGCGTGTTTTTCGCTGCACCGTATTATTGACGATGGCGATTCCTTTTCAGGCTTTCAGCCGAGCGCACCGCATCGGGCAGAACAGGAAGGTGATGATCTACCGCTTTGTGACGCGGGGCTCGGTGGAGGAGAGGATCACTCAGGTGGCCAAGAGGAAGATGATGCTGACCCACCTGGTGGTGCGGCCCGGCCTGGGCTCCAAGACGGGCTCCATGTCCAAACAGGAGCTGGACGACATCCTCAAGTTCGGCACCGAGGAGCTGTTCAAGGATGAGATGGAGGCGGCCCGCAACATGGGTGGTACGGATAATTTCAGACATTAATATTTGTAGTAATCTCATTTCCTGTTATTTTAACCATACTAAATCAATATTTTGTTTGCAATAAAACACATAGTATTTTGTTACAAAATGTATAAATTACATTTATTTTTTCAATGATAAATTTTTATTGATGAATTTAAATTTTGACCAAAATATTGCAAACTGTCACCATGAATAAGGAACTACCACCAAAATTATAAACAAAATGTAATATAGTAGTGCTATTAGTTTAATTTTATTAATATTGTTTGATTGCAGTATTATGACACGTATTATTTTATAAAATTTGTATTTTAAAATTGTTGCTGTATCTTAATGAAAGTGGAAAAAAAGATCCTTACACAAATGCATGAATTACAAATATATTTTTAATTTACTCAAATAAAATTTGAGATTGCAACATACATTTGTTATTCCATACTTAATTGTTTTATTTTATCATAAAATGGACAAAATAAAAATATGAACTCCAACCACAGTAATAAAATATTGTTACTTCATTTTTCTTTTCTTTTCTTCTTTTTTTGTTATACTAAAGTATTCTTTCATTTTTTCACATTTTGTTTGATAACAATGATTTTATTATTTGATATTATATAAAAAATAAAATTTTCTTCTTATTATTTTTTTTCTTATATCTATTATTGAGATTGTACCTATTTGAAAAATATATGGAGTAGATAAAGTTGACCCTTTTTATCTAGCTATCTTAACTAAATAATAAAACAAAATATTAAAAACAATTCTCGCTATCAGGCAGGAAACAACCACTATAATAAAATTAATCCTGCTAATTGTTTTTAATTTAAAACTGAATCATTGTCCGAAAGAGTTTCTTTTTGCTGCTCCGTTGCTTTGGCCAGGTGACAACAAAGACGGCGAGGAGGGCAACGTGATCCACTACGACGACGACGCCATCTCCAAGCTGCTGGACCGCAGCCAGGACGCCACCGAAGACACGGAGATCCAGAACATGAACGAGTACCTCAGCTCCTTCAAGGTGGCCCAGTACGTGGTCAAAGAGGAGGACGGTGAGGTGAGAGAGCGCTCTGCCCTCCTCCTTGACACCTTAGCTCTTTTCCACTGAAATGTTTTAGATATTTTATATATATATATATATTTATTAAAAAAAAATAAAAAAATTTTTTTCATGCATCTCACAGTTTGAGATGAGAAGGAGCACTTAGCAAAGATGGAGACCGCTAACGTTCGCTCCTACGCAAGCTAACCGTGCGCGTTTGTGCGCAGGAGGAAGTGGAGCGTGAGATCATCAAACAGGAGGAGAACGTGGACCCGGACTACTGGGAGAAGCTCCTGCGCCACCACTACGAGCAGCAGCAGGAGGATCTGGCCCGCAACCTGGGCAAGGGCAAGCGCATCCGCAAACAAGTCAACTACAACGACACCACCCAGGAGGACCAAGGTAGGCGTCGCCGGCAGACGCCCGCTTTAGCCCGCTAGCGCCCGTGGGAACTTTTAATCGCGGCACGACCCGGGAAAGTGCAGGCCCGGAGGACGTTTTGTACGTTTACAGTGGAACTTTAAAGCTGGAAAAGGCCCAACATTTTATCCACCCAAGAATGAAACCATATTTTTAAAAAACGAAATATCCATAATATGTATAAAATATCGATAATGGTAAAAAAAAGGAAAAAAAAAAAAAAAGGCCTACAGTGCGTACCTGGTTATAAGCCTCACCCAGTACTTTTGTAAAGGAAATACCATTTGGTACATAGATACGCCGCAGCTGTGTAAAAGCCCCGAGTGCCAACATTGAAACACGAGATATTTACAAAGAAAGACGGTGCACAGGGAATTTACCGCTAGCGCCGCGCTAATGCGAGCACCGCGCTAACGCTACCGCCACTCTAACGCTAGCGCTAGTGCCGTGCTAACAGCGCAGGTAAAGATCACTGAGACACGACAGTAACCCGCTAGCGCAGCACTAAAAGGGCCAAACCGGTAAAAGTCACTTCCTCGGCACATATATTCCACCCATCTCACTCTCATCTTTTCCGCTCGAGCGTCCCCTTGCGCTCGTTAGAAAAAAAATGTACAAATTAACCGCATCACCGCATAAACTGCAGGGTTGAAAGCGTGTGAAAAAAAGTTGCGGCTAATAGGCCGGAAATTGAGGTACTTGACATTGATGAACGTTTCTTTATACTACTCACTAAAAGTTAAGGATGAAAAGAAAAAAGACTGTTGAATGGATTATAAAATAATAATTACAATACATCAAAAAGTGTTTTATAAAAAAAAAAAAAAAAGATCTAGAATTACCCATTCATCCATCGATTATCAGAGCCGCATATCCTCAAAAGGGTCACGGGAGTGCCGGAGCCAAAGGCACGCAGGAGGCGGCATCCACCGCATCACAGGCAGTATGAAAATCTTTTTCAAATGTGAATTTTGATAAGTAAGTCATAAATAATACATATGTTATATAAACTTTTGCATCCTGAAACGTCCCTTATTTCCTACTGGACAAATTGATTTGAAATGAAAGAAATGGGCGGCAGGGTGGAGATGCTGGTAAAGCGCTGGCCTCACAGTTCTGAAGTCCCGGGTTCAATCCCGGCGCCGCCCGTGTGGAGTTCGCATCTTCTCCCCGTGCCTGCGCGGGTTTTCTCCGGGCGCTCTGGTTTCTTCCCACATCCCCAAAACATGCAACATTAATTGGACACTCTAAATTGCCCCTGGGTGTGATTGGGAGTGCGACTGTTGTTTGTCTCCATGTGCCCTGTGATTGGCTGCCGATCGCCTCCTGCCCGTTGGCAGCTGCGATAGGCACTCCCCGCGGCCCTTGTGAGGATAAGCGGCTAAGAAAATGGATGGATGGATGAAAGAAATGCATTCTCAAAAGTGCAAAGCCTCAGCTGTCGAACGCCGACCTCAGCGAGACCCGAGGTCGACTCGCTTGCTGGCTTGATGGAGCGGATTATGTTCCACGGTAAAGTTTCGACCAAATAAATCCGCACACGAACGTGGCGTGCTAAACCTTTGAGTAACAGATACATGAACATAATGCTGCAGCAACACATGTAGACAGACAATCTGACATTACTCGCAGGTGCGTAGTCTTTATTCTCGGTGAAAAATAACGAAATGAACATAATGCTGCAGCAACACATGTAGACAGACAATCTGACATGACTTACATTACTTATGTTCCACGGTAAAGTTTCGACCAAATAAATCCGCACACGAACATGACGTGCTGGTGTTCCAAGTTTCCAATTTTTTAAATTTTTATGCCGTGTGGAAGGTACGTGTTCCAATTACGTGACTCTACATGAGTCCATCTTAGCTTCTGCACCTTGGGGTGGTCCAATTCAAGACATTTTAAGCTTTCTGAATCTCGATAACGCGCACGAGTTTGCGCCATTCGAGCCCTCTCCAGGTGCTCAGTGCCACAGTTCAACAGCAGCCAGCATGAGAGGGCCACCATTTTTGGGAGAGCAGTCTCTCGCTCTCTCGCTCTCTCGCTCTCTCCCACTCCGCGTATCTTCAATACAAGGGCGCGCTTGGTGAGCTGGCTGGCGCGGCGCCCCCGGGTGGCATCCGACGGAAGCAATGTACTGTGTTGTCTCTGATGTGTGGTGCTCAGAGTGGCAGGATGATGTTTCAGACAACCAGTCGGAGTACTCGGTGGGGTCCGAGGACGAGGACGAAGACTTCGAGGAGAGGCCGGAAGGTAGGGACAACCGCACGGAGGTGACGTTTTTCTCGCGAGAGCGCCCCAAATGCTTAGAATTGCCTGAATTAACAGCTTGAACAATAAACACTTTCATATCATTTAAAACTATTCTTACATTAGTCTGAAAAATGAATGCCTGACATGTGGTGAAGACTTTCCATCACAACCCAGGCGAAACCTGACTCTTCCCAGACATAAAAAGATCTTTGTCTCTCAGTTGAGCTGCATCAGTTCAACGTACTTCCTTGTCACCAACGCCTACTTTCTTTTTTTGTGACTTGGGCTACATAGAAAGAGGTTCCATAGAAAAGACAACATGAATTAATATGCCAATAGCGAATTGTGAATAGTTGTGGTATTACTGCATGATATTGAAGTGTACAGTGATGCCTCGGTTCTCGACCACAATCCGTTCCAGAAAACGGTTCGAGAAGCGATTTGTTCAAAAACCAAGTCGATGTTTCCCATTTCTATGAATGTAAAAAGAAATAATGCGTTCCAAGCCAAAAAAATTAGGCTTTTTAAAGCTTTTTTTTTTTTTTAAGCTTTTCCAGATAATAAACCGCGTAGTAGAAATGCATGTATAGTTTAAATTCTTTTTATAATAAAATAATTTAAGAAATATATTTATTCTTTGCTTAAAATGTATACTTTAGTAGTAGAGTACGCTAGGTTGGGAGTGCATTGCCGCATGTGCAGCGACTCGGCCCCCTTTGGAGCCATAATTGGGGGTTAATACGGTAGTCCTCGATAAGAAGACCAGGACACGTCTGTGTGCAGAGGCTGCATTATACAGAAGAAGAAAAATGCGGTGGTTGCGCCGCACGCATTATGTCGTTTCCAGGTTTTTTCGGCGGCGTGGAAATCCACAACAAAGCACGTCGTGGGTCAGCTGGTCTGGCCGCGCGCAATACGTTATTTCTGGGTTTTGTCGGGGCGTCTGAGTATTGATTTTCGTTTGTAAACAGAAGCAAAAAAAAAAAAAAAATCTCTCAATTTTCGTTCGATCGAAAACCGATTTGGTCGAACCGAGGCTTTGCTGTATTTTATGATTTGTTTTGCGACAGGTGGGCGCCGACACTCTCGCCGCCATCTGAGGAATGACAAAGACAAACCCTTACCCCCCCTGCTGGCCCGAGTCGGAGGCAGCATCGAGGTAAAAACCGTGAGGCCACAGGAAGTATTTAACGCACTGACGCTTTTCAGTTTGTTTTTTTTAAATATCTGTCTGTCCCTCTTAAATTATTCCAAACATCAAGACTATTTTAAACAGGCTCCAAAAACCTAAAATCTAATGAAGATGAAATATCTCAATTAAAAGTCAAATTTGCTTGTCCTTTATCTGCCAACAGATTTCATCTAACGTAAAATTATTTCAGTTTGTCAAGCATTTGTTTCACTTGAAAATCTAAATGGGATTTTATGACTCATTGATATGATATGATATGATATAATGTGTACCCGTCCTGGCCAGGTGCTGGGCTTCAACGCCCGGCAGAGGAAAGCCTTCCTGAACGCCATCATGCGCTGGGGGATGCCCCCCCAGGACGCCTTCACCTCCCACTGGATTGTGCGAGACCTCCGGGGGAAGAGCGAGCGCGAGTTCAGGTCAGGCTCCGTTTTGGACTCGTTTCAAAACTACTTTATGACTCAAATGCCAAACACACTCAAGGTAAGGGACCAAGGAAACCGGATTTCATAAGAGCACCTACCTTGAAAAAATAGAAATGTGCTCGAGTTCCAAACTTCCTAAAATACAGAACGGAATGTTCAAATGAAATCTAAATTTTCCCAACTACTTTGTCTTTTTTTTGTAAATTTCACTATGATCAGTTTTACTCATTTTTTGATATCATCTGACAAAAGTCTGCTAGCTTAATGCTAACACAATGGAAAATTCCACATAAATGCAAACTTTTGTATTTTATATTTCAAGGATTTTATATTGTATTTCGAGTAGCCACTAAAAATATATTGTATTATCTAAATTTAGGAATGCATATCAATATACTGCTATTGCTGCTACTTCTAATAATAATAATAATAATAACAATTATTACTACTGTTTGTTTTATAACACCTGTATAGTAAAAATAATTTTGCCTTTGCAGTTTTTTCAATGAATTATTTTATATTCATCTTTTATATTTATATTATACTCCGGGGAGTCAAACTTGAAATTTTTGTCGCAGGCCACATTGTAGTTACAGTTTCCCTCAGAGGGCCGTTATGACTGAAACCATAAAAATCTTTAATCACCTCGCCTGACGTTCTTGTCACTGCTGCTCCCGTTGACTGCCTGCCTGATCCCCGACACTGGAGAAAAATAGTTTGTCTCGTCTTTATCTAAATCCAATCTATCCTCGGAACTTAAGTCCTCTGCAGAAAGTTTCTTAGTTTTGTCTTTGAGGAAAACAAACGTCTTCGTTCGCCAAGTGCGTTATTTTACTTGGACGCTCACCCGGAGGTCCGTTGTCACCCGGGACGTGGGATCGGTTCGGAAACGCGCCGGTGGATACCGCGGCGTGAGCGTGCGTTAGCAGCGAATCTGTCGAAATTGCGACGTGGGCGTGGCGCGGCGGCGGGTCTGTTGCCACAGCAACGTGGGCTTGACTCGGTAGCGGATCGGTGGCTACCGAGGCGTGCACGAGCGTCGGCTGCAGCTCGGTCCCGTTCGAAGCGTGAGCGTGGTTCAGCAGGGGGCCGGTCGCCACCGTTGAATGGGCGAGAATCAGCCGTGGCCATGCCGGAGGGAGATTGCGGCCCCATTGTGGGCGTAAGCAGCAAATTCTTCGGCCTGCTGTGTCTGTTGGGCGTTGAATTCTTGCGTCAATCACCTTTGAGTCCGCTAGGTCCATGTCTGGTCAGATTGTTCTGTCACGACCGGAACACGGGGATGGACCCAAATGCACTACTCGGGAGACGTAGGGGCAGTTCGGGAAAAGTATTTAATTCGGTCCAGTGTCGGGGATCAGGCAGGCAGTCAACGGGAGCCGCAGTGACAAGAACGTCAGGGCGTAGGGGGCAGGTCAGTGGGCGGCAGGAGTCGGTACACGGGAGATCGGGAACCGGATTACGAGAGTGCGGGAACGAGGCATGAAGCGACGATCTGGCAAAGGCCAGACCGTACGTCTGGTTCTACATAACTGGGTCAGAATTACGGTGTGCTCCTCCGCTGATTGCGGCAGGTGCGTGCCGCCTCGGGGACCGGCAGGGCCATGACAGTTATGACAAATAGAAATTTTTCGGTACATATTTTCACAAGAATCACGGACGTTGACACACGTGATTTGCCTTCACTGGCCTCATAAAATCCTCTGGCCCCCAGGCCTTGACTTTAACACCTGTGCTATACTATGTTTAACATTCATTTCATATAATAATAACATATGTATTACAATATAATGAATACATCTACGCAGTACAATCTTACTAAATAGAATACTTGTGATGATACACGGATTTTGTGTGACTACCATTGCCCGTTTGAGTCCATTTTTAGTTTTGCTGCGTAAACATGCAGACTGTTTCATTAGCTTAGCTGTTCTGGAAAATGACCCCCCCCCCACCCCACCCCACCCCCCCCTACCTCACCCACACCCCGCCCTCCCCTTTTGTCTTCAACTCCACGTGCGTTGTCTCTTCTTTGTCTTCTTGCGTTTTGAAAATGAACACTCTGCTCATTGTGATCCGACCAGAGCCTACGTGTCTCTGTTCATGAGGCACCTGTGCGAGCCGGGCGCCGACGGGGCCGAGACCTTCGCGGACGGCGTCCCGCGCGAGGGGCTGTCGCGGCAGCACGTGCTCACCAGGATTGGCGTCATGTCGCTGGTCCGGAAAAAGGTCGACACGGACTCCGCCTTTGCTTTTTGCTCTCTCTGACAATCACGCATCAGCACAGAATTTTTGAATGCTTCCAAGATTGAACTTGTCCTCGAGGAGCTCATCCGAGGTCAAAGTTCAAAAATATAGTTGCAACAAGCCCGTCCATTTTCTGAACCGCTGCTCTAACACACAATTTGAAACGACGTCGACAGGCTAACGTAACTAGCATCAAATTCGCAGTAGTTATAAACCTTTAAGTAACAGATATATGAACATAATGCTGAAGCAGCACATGTAGACAGACAATCTGACATTAATCACAGACATATATTCTTTATTCTCTGTGAAACGTAACTAATATCACGACAATATTAATAATATTATTATTGATTGTCGAATTTCCCGGCAGGTTCAAGAGTTCGAGCACGTGAACGGAAAGCTGAGCTCGCCGGACTTGATCCCCATCGGCATGGAGCTGAAGAAGCTGACCGAGAGCGTCTCCTCCGACCCCAACACGCCGCTGCAGGCCAGCCCGCTCGCCACGCAGCCCGGGACCCCAGACCAGCCAGGTCAGCAAAAATTAGGATCGAAAATAAAAATGATGGCGGCACGGTGGGTTAGCTGGAAAGCGTTGGCCTCACAGTCCTGAGGTCCCGGGTTCGATCCCGGACCCGCCTGTGTGGAGTTTTCATGTTCTCCCCGTACCCGCATGGGTTTTCTCCAGGTGGGCACTCCGGTTTCCTCCCACATCCCAAAAACATCCAACATCAATTGGACATTCTAAATTGCCCATAGGTGTGATTGTGAGTGCGGCTGTGCGGTTTTGTCCCCATGTGCCGTGCGATTGGCTGGCAAACCAGTTCAGGGTCATTTTACGTGACCCCGCCTCCTGCCCGTTCACAGCTAGGATAGGCTCCGGCACTCCCCGCGACCCTTGTGAGGATAAGCGGCTATGAAAATGGATGGCTGGATCTTGAAAGTGAGTTGGCAGTGCCCCTTGGAGTCAGGACCCCCTGAGTGTTTGCCTATGTCGTATCGCCCATTGGGCGAGAGCCGCCTCTGTAGGCTGCAAAATCCCCGTCCCGTTGGCGCCAAGTTTGCTGACAATCGCTGGATCGTCTCATTTCCTGGTGTCATTGAATGCACCAAGCGTCATTTTTTCGAAAGTCGCCTTTGTGCATTTGTTTGTAGAGAAGGCCGAAGGTCCCGTTGAGGAAAAGGACGCCGCTGAGCAAGACGCCAAGAAAGAGCAGGAAGTGAGTCCTTCTCCTCTTTAAATGTGCACTTCTTGTTGTTCTGACGGTACTCGTAAATTTTTGATCATGTATCATTTATGTTACACACTCAATTGTTCGCCTCATCGTCCCACCTCAGCAGACGTCGTCAGAGCCGACGGCCGCCCGTGAGGAAGAGGAAGAGGCGCACCAACGCGAGGAGAAGGAGGCAGCCGACGCCGACGAGAGCATCAAGCCGGCCCCCGAGGACCAAACGGGAGGGGGCGAAAAGGGCGGCAAACCGGCGGAGAAGGCGACCGGCGAGGACTCGCCTCGAAATGAGAGTCAGTCCGAAGAGCCCGAGAAGCCGCCCGAGAGAGGGGACGGCGAGGAGAAGGAAAGCAAAACGGGTAGGCACCACACCAATGCACGCGGACGCTGGGGCTCAAACCTGCTTTGCAATCAGTTGGGACTCTCGTTTAAAAAGATTCATACCTGCAAAGATAATCAACCAATTTACGTACTCATTTCTATGCTCGGCTTGAGACGACAAAAGGACAAAAAAAAAAAAAAGATCATTACAGTTATATATACAAGGTGGCCCCAAAAAATGTATACACGCTTTAAATAATGATATTTGTAAATTCTTTTACAAGTTAAATATTATTCTAATTATAATAGACATCAAATTTACAATCATTTAAAGTGTGTATGCATTTTTTGGGGACACCCTGTATCTATCTATCTATCTATCTATCTATCTATCTATCTATCTATCTATCTATCTATCTATCTATCTATCTATCTATCTAATCTATCTATCTATCTATCTATCTATCTATCTATCTATCTATCTATCTATCTATCTATCTATCTATCTATCTATCTATCTATCTATCTATCTATCTATATACACAAACACACATAACTACATATACAGGAATGAATTCAATTTTTTTTATCCAGAACAAAAAAAAAAACATATTCTTCAAGAATACATGGCGCGGTATTATAAAAATGAATACATTCACTTTAATTATGACTTTCTCCCCTCATTAAACTTTGAACTTTAATGCTACAATGTTATGACTCTGGGCAAAATACGACTTTATTTTCTCTGCAACTTTTCATCCCAATAAAGTACTTGTTTGTTCTTGCATTGATTTATTTTCTTAAAAAAATACGACTATTCTAAAAAAAAAAATTCTGTAACTCAATGAAAATTTGTTATCATAACATTCCAATTTATATATTTTATTCAATATTTTTAATTTCTTGGCATTTACGGTACTTGTTGTAGTCATGTTTTTGCTAATTGCAAATATCTCCCGCAAAAGGGGTCCCGCAACGTAAAAAGTGGACAACCCCAACCTAGTCAGTGTATCAAATCCAGGAAGTTAACGAGGGCTACGTGTTGTCGGTGCAGATGAGGTGAAGAGCGAGGAGGCCTCCGCCGCCGCAGACGCTCAACTGAATGGCGACAAAGACACGCCGGACGAACTGGACGACCCCAGGAAGGAGGACAAGAACGGATTCAAAACCAAGTTCATGTTCAATATAGCTGATGGAGGCTTCACAGGTGACCTTTGAAACCTTCGTTTAAAACCCTAACATACCGTAATTCCTGGCTTACAGAGCGCACCTAGTTATAAGCCTCACCCAGTACATTTGTAAAGGAAATACCATTTGGTACATATGTAAGCCGCACCTGTGTAAAAGCCGCAAGTGCCCACATTGAAACATGAGATATTTACAAAAAAAAAAAAAAAAAAGGTACACAGAGAGTTTAACGCTAGCGCCGTCGCACTAGCGCTAATGCTAGTCCCGCCACGCTAACAGGGCCGATTAAAAAAAAAAAAAAAAAAACATACTGGTAAAACTCAGTGAGACACTGCAGTAACACGCTAGCGCAGCGCTAACAGGGCCTGACAGGTAAAAGTCACTTCCTTGGCACATATATTCCACCAGTCTCACTCTTACCTTTTCCACTTGAGTGCCGTTTAAAAAAAGTACACAAATTAGCCGCATCACCGCATAAACCGCAGAGTTGAAAGCGTGGGAGAAAAGTCACGGTTTATAGGCCGGAAATTACGCTCGTCTTGAAACTTGAGCCTAGTTCCAAACACTTTTTTTGAAGCTATAATCAAGGTCTTGAAAACCTAACCCTAAAGGAAAACTTTGACTTCATACCCAAACGCTTGACTGTAAACCTGAATTTAAAACCTCAACCTTGGTATGCACTCTTCGTGATGTCCAGCAGAGGCCAGCAAAACAACCAATCAAAACCAGCTACTCTTTCTTCCTTAATAATAAAGAATAATAAGTTCAATATTCACTGCATGGATAAATTATGAGTATGATAAATCCTTGAATACATGGATAACTGTTTTCTGATCGCATCAGAGTTGCACACGCTGTGGCAGACGGAGGAGAGAGCGGCGCTGTCGTCCGGCAAGATGGCCGACATCTGGCACCGTCGCCACGACTACTGGCTTCTGGCGGGCATCGTCACGTATCCTTTCGCGTCAAGTCGACTTTGCCGGGTGTGTCTTGTGCGTGCGTTTCCCTTGACCGGCGGACGCGAGTCACGGCTACGCGCGCTGGCAGGACATCCAGAACGACCCGCGCTACGCCATCCTCAACGAGCCCTTCAAGACCGAGGTGCACAAGGGCAACTACCTGGAAATGAAGAACAAGTTCCTGGCCAGACGCTTCAAGGTGAAGTATGAATATGAAGTATTGTTGCCACTTGAAACCCAACTTCACATCCTAATTTGACACTACCAAGATTAGTTTGAACCCCAGATTTGGGTATTAAAACCCTAATCTTAGGTTCAAACCATAATTTAAAAACCTAATCTTGACCCAACCTTGTCTTTGAAACCTGAAGCATAATTTCAAACCATACCTTGGAATTCCTAACTCTGGTTTGAATCCGAATTTGGAAATCTAGCTTGAAACCCCAATTTGAAACGCCGTTTCTAACTGGAAACCCAACTCTATCAGAAATCCTGCTTTGAAATGAAGACCGTATTTTCCACGCTATAAGGCGCACCACATTATAAGGCGCACCTTCAATGAATGGCATATTTCAAAACTTTTTTTTTCTTCATATAAAAGGCGCACCGCATTATAAGGCGCACAGAATGGATGCGACAGTAGAGGCCGGGGCTACGTTATGCATCCATTAGATCGAGCTAGTCTAAAGGCTCAATATTGTTCTATGTATAAGGCGCACCTGATTATAAAGCGCACCGTCGGTTTTTGAGAAAATTAACCCTCTCTGGACCAAATAAAATTTTGCAGAGAGAAAAATCTGATACATTCAGAAAATGATACTCTGGACTTAAGATTTTCAATAATATTAAACCTGTTGGAAATTTGCAACCCCTGCCCGGAAAGGGTTAAAGTCTAACTAACACAGTTTTAAATCACTAGCTCATGTTTCTCAAAGAGCGGTTCTCGTACCACTAGTGGTACCTGTGCAAGAATCACTTCCCAAGTAGAGTTCAAGTTCATAGTTCAAGTTCTAATTCAATACATTTGCATTACATTTTTCGCAGTTGTTTGTTTTCAAGCCTTTTATTTCGAGAGTGTTTATTTTATTTTTTAATGTACAATTAAATTTTATTCCCAAGTACAGCGTTAATGTTTCAACTCTCCATCACATTACATTGGCTTACCATCACAATGACTACCGTAATTTACGGCATATAGAGCGCGCCTGGTTGTAAGCCTCACCCAGTACATTTGTAAAGGAAATACTATTTGGTACATACATACGCCGCACATTGAAATCCACATCATTGAAACACGAGATGGTTACAAAAAAAGACAGTACACAGAGAGTTTAACGCTAGCGCCGCAGTGCTAATGCTAACGCTAGCGCCACCACGCTAACGCTAGCGCCGCCGCGCTAACAGGGCCAGTTAAAAAAAAACACACCGGTAAAAATCACTGAGACACATCAGTAACACGCTAGCGCAGGGCTAACAGGGCCGGACCGGTAAAAGTCACTTCCTCGGCACATATATATTCCACCGGTCTCATTCTTACCTTTTCCACTCGAGTGCCCCCTTACGGCCGTTAGAAAATGTGCTCAAATTAGCCACACCACCGCATAAACCGCAGTGTGAAAAAAGTCCTAGCTTATAGGCCAGAAATGACGGCATACTTTTTAACCAAAACTGTATTTTAATGATATTCACGATGATGATACGTAAAGAGACAAATCATTTTGTAAAGGTACTTGGTTTGAAAAGTTTGATCACCACTGCCCAAGTTTGGTACCATGACCCGTGCTCGAAATTTGAGCTCATTTGCGATCTCAACCTCAACCCTGATTCGAAACCTTCATTTGAACCCGCCTGCCCTTGTTTGGATCTCAAAGTTAAAATCCGAACCCTTTTTGGAAACCGTAATCCTGTCTTGTATCCCTCGTGTGGAATCTTCTGCGTTTGACTGTAACATCCGCGGCTCGGGCCGTGCAGTTGCTGGAGCAGGCGCTGGTGATCGAGGAGCAGCTTCGGCGGGCGGCCTACCTCAACATGAGCCAGGACCCCGGGCACCCCGCCATGGCCCTCAACACCCGCTTCACCGAGGTGGAGTGTCTGGCCGAGTCCCACCAGCACCTGTCCAAAGAGTCCCTGGGGGGCAACAAGCCGGCCAACGCCGTGCTGCACAAAGGTAATCCTCCCCGTCGGTGGTCTTCTCGTTCTACCGTTGTTAACGCGCAGAGTTGGGATTACCTCAGGTGGTGTACCGGATGTGCAAGTCATAAGTACGTCTCGAGTCTTTATATTCATGTTTCAAATACATCCAAAATTAATCTGGCAAAAATAAAGTTACATCGACGTCCCAGTAAATCTCGAGCACGTTCAGTCACGTCATTAGTCGATCGCAAAATTAGGGTTCTCATTTTACCATTTTGCGCTCACGTTGACGGTTTCATTAATTGTCACTTTGTCTTCAGAATTGATCAAAAATAACTAAGATGAGAGGCACGGTGGAGCAGCTGGTAAAGCGTTGGCCTCACAGTTCTGACGTCCAGGGTTCGATCCCGGACCCGCCTGTGTGGAGTTTGCATGTTCTCCCCGTGCCTGCGTGGGTTTCCTCCGGGCACTCCGGTTTCCTCTCACATCCCCAAAACATCCAACATGAATTGGACACTCTAAAATTGCCCATAGGTGTGATTGTGAGTGCGCCTGTTTCTCTCAATGTGCCCTACGATTGGCCGGCGACCAGTTCAGGGTGTACCCCGCCTCCTGCCCGTTGACAGCTGGGATAGGCTCCAGCACTCCCCACCCGACCCTTGTGAGGATAAGCGGCATAAAAAAATGGAAGGATGGATGAATGGATAACTAACATGAAAGTTAGTAAACGATTTTCCATCAATCAGTGAGCTACACGTTGAATTTAAAATTGTAGCTTTAATATTGTACCGTAATTTCCAGCCTACAGAGCGCACCCGATTATAAGCCTCACCCTGTACATTTGTAAGGGAAATACCATTTGGTACATACAAAAGGTGCACACGTGCAAAAGCCGCAAGTGCCCGCATTGAAACCCACGTTCAAACACGAGATATTTACAAAGAAAGACGTACACAGAAAAAGTTTTCAAAGTTTTAATAGCTTAGCTTAGCTTAATTTAGCAACAACACAGTAGCATGAACTGGAATGGTAAAAAAAAAAAAAAACATACCGGTAAAAAAAAAAAAAACAGCCGCAGTAGCTACACAGTAGCAACATGGTACGACAGCACTAACAGAACTAAAAAAAAACATACCTAAATCACTGAGATGCTGCAGTAACACAGCAGCAACGCACTAACGCTAGCACAGCGCTAACAGGGCCAGTTAAAAAAAAATAAAACATGCTGGTAAAAATCACTGAGACACGGCAGTAACACAGCAGCAACAGGCTAGCGCAGCGCTAACACGGCCGGTTAAAAAAAAAAAAAAATCCAACATACCGGTAAAAGTCACTTCCTCGGCACACACATTCCACCGGTCTCACTCTTACCTTTTCCGCTCGAGTGCCCCCTTGCTGCTGTTAAACAAAATGCACAAATTAGCTGCATCACCGCATAAGCCGCAGGGTTGGAAACGTGTGAAAAAATTCAGTGGTTTATAGTTCGGTAATTACGGTATTTATGGGTAAAAGTGGTGTGCAAAAGATGGGCGACGGTCAATTTAGGGGGAAAAACGTCACTTCACGTCTCATACTGTCAACGTTTTTTTTGGTTTTCAGAACCCTTGTTGCCCTTCTATTTGGTTTACTGAAAACATAGTTTGGAAAATGCCCAGAATGCCCTTTTCTAAAACAACTATAGTCAGCCTGGTAATTGACATGGTTGCATAAATACGCTTTGCTCTGATTGGAAATATGGGAACTAGCTTTGTCCTGATTGGTTCTTGGCTCCATTGATCTCTTACTATCATTGTGGTTCACCAAAATTTTGAATTGTTCTGACGTGATCTGAAAGGGACGTTATCCCCGTGGTCCTCTCATAATAATTGAAATCGAACTTGCACGCGACGCTCACCGTTGGCGTATTTGCGAATGTGTTTTTCCGCGTGCGTGCGTTTAGTATTGAACCAACTGGAGGAGCTCCTCAGCGACATGAAGGCCGACGTGACGCGGCTCCCCAACATGTTGTCGCGCATCCCGCCCGTGTCCGCCCGCCTGCAGATGTCCGAGCGCAGCATCCTGAGCCGCCTCACCAGCCGAGGAGGGGAACCGCCGCCGCAGCAGGTCTGTGGACCAAGGATTTAAAGAGCTCCTGCACGTACGTCACCGAAGTCACGTGATTGGCCAAACCGCCGGTCTAGCAAAGCATTCTTCAATGCTAAGTCGGTTGGAGACGATCCGAAAATACGCTTTGTTCTCAAAATAGTCCAATGCGTATTTAAAAGAAGAAAATTAACTGCTAGGATAGGCTTCATCCCCCGTACACGGAAGCGTGTTGCGGTCACAGGTTAACCCACGTAAACATCACTGTGACCGATGGTTTATTTTCTTTTTTTCAATACCCATTCGACTCATTTGAGAACAATGCATATTAAAAAAAAAAAAAAAAGTCTGTCACGGAGAGTTTTACCGAAGTTTAATGTGTGGCCACAACACGCTTCCGCGTACGTTGGAGACGACTCCCTGTCGTTTATTGTTTTTTTTTTTTTTTAAAAATGTATTGTTTTTTAATGAACCTACTTGGCATTACAAATACTTCTTGGGAATTTGAGATTGAGAAGAATAATTCCACAGTCGTGTATATTTGGTTGGGCACCATCCATCACGTTTAAATGCTGAAATCCGTCGATATTTTCTCATCTTTTCAGCTGCTATTCCATAGAATGATCTCTTTGAATTTCTGTCTCGTCTGTTGTAACAACCAACAATAGCACAACAAGTCTTGGGCATTGTGTAGATTCTCCTCTGGTTCAATGTCCCCCACCTTTTTGACCGGCAATACGCCGCCGTGAAAACGGTGACGTCACGTGCACGAGCTCGATACTCAATCCAGAGTCACTAGCGTCGCGAAAAAGTTCAACCAAGAGTTAAAAGTTCTCTTTTTTTTGTCAGACTTTCAGCCAGGGCGGATTCGCCTGCTCCCAGCTGTACGGAGGCACGTTTGGTGGTGCGTTCAGGGGCCCCGGTGGGCAGCCCATGGTCAATTACAGTCAGATGCCTCTGGGGCCGTACGTCAGCGGTAAGAAGAAGCAATCCCAAACTTGTTCATTTTGAAAAACCGCACAAGGTGTCAAACTAACTTGTATGCAATAGTCCAAAACCAATAGCCCAAAGGACCTTGGTAACAGTCAAAACCTCGAGGTTGGGTGGGGACGCTGGATAGCATTGGCCTCACAGTTCTGAGATCCCGGGTTCGATCCCGGCCCCGCCTGCGTGGAGTTTGCACGTTCTCCCTCGTGCCCGCGTGGGTTTTCTCCGGGCACTCCGGTTTCCTCCCACATCCCCAAAAACATGCAACATGAATTGGGCACTCTAAATTGCCCCAAGGTGTGATTGTGAGTGTGCTGTTTGTCTCGATGTGCCCTGCGATTGGCTGGCTAACCAGCTCAGGGTGTACCCCGCCTCCTGCCCGTTGACAGCCGGGGTGGGCTCCGACACTCCCGTGACCCTTGTGAGGATAAGCGGCAAAGAAAATGGATAGAAGATGTCCCATTAATTTTGAATGACAGCAAAAGGTGCGTAAAAATGGCATTGAGAACTGTAAAAACAAGCACCAATAATAGACAGGAATAAAAGGACATAAAAGATTATTAAAAAAAAAAAAAAAAATGAGAATTGATGTAACGGCCATCCGACACGAATCCCTCTAACTTGACTTTTCAGTGTCTAACGGTCCCCCCAGCAGCCACCTGGACAAGAAGACCTTCGAGTCCCTGCGAGACGCGGCCACACCCGACCTGAAATCCGGCAAAGCCAGCGACGTCATCTGCATCGAGGACTGAAACGAGTTCTCCGCCGGGCTGCGTCCTTTTACTATTTTATTTTCATTTGATTTGATCTTTTTTTCACTTGCAGACATAGTGAATCTCAAGAATTGCACTTTGACCTTTGCAGAGGTTTTTTCTTTTTTTTTTTTAAAACTTGATATTTTTGACTGGAAAACCTCCGACGAGATGTCAGGCCTGAGGTAAAATGTGACCTTTTTTTTTTGCCTTTTTTTTCAGCGGACGCTTGAGCGCGAGTTTTCCTTTTCTGCGTCGTCGTCATTCAAGTCGGGATTTTATTTTGGAAAGCCGTTTCATGTATGCAGTAAATGCGTGGAAGTGCGCCACCCGCTGATCACGACGGTCTTTACCTCACGCCGGTTGAACACGCAGATGGCGTCGTCGACGACACCCGCAGGACTTTTGGCGCGTCGCAGCGTGTTCCGTGTGTATGATACTTGTGATTGTTTCTGTTTTGAATGTTAGTGGATCCGAGGTTGATCCCTGTTTGTCCCCTCATCGGAACTGTTGGATTTGCCTTCGTTTGGGTCTCTTGAGGGACTGCTATGATGAGAAATTAATTGCTTTTCTTGATATTTTTGGTATGCCCCCACCCCATACAGACATACACACACAGAAATTGACTCCTTTATGTTTTTGTTTTGTTTAGATTGTTTAAGACCACGATGGGACACTTGTTTTGGCCAAAGTCCACCAAGAATATTTTTTAGTTGTCGTTCTATTCCAAGTCACGAATGTTGCTGTTTTGAAGGCCTGGAACCCTAATTTGAAGGTCCAGTGGTTTTAAAACGGGGATGAGGCCCTGAATGCTCAGTTTTGGCTGCAGTTTTACAGAACCATGAGATGGTTTGTGCTCAAGGCTTGAAACCCAGGTGGCTGGTTTACCTTCACAAAACTCCATTTTTAACCCTTCTAAGGAACCCTAACCCAGGCAATTAGAAGACTCTGTAGGTACCATCAAAGCTCAATTTTGACTCGAGTCAAATCTGTTTGGTAATTTGTGTCAAATCCAGATTCCTGTTTTGAAAACTTGAAACCTCAACTTGAAAGTCTACTCGTAATGAAGAAAAAACCCTTTCCATATAGATTTTCTCTAAAGTCAAGATGGCCGTTTAGTCTCAAGACTTGAAACCCTGAGCCTTGTTTGAAACCTAACCCAGGAGGTTTTATGACATCGATGGGTCCAGCAAAATGAGGTTTTGGGTTCAGTCCCTCATTACCATTTCTGGTTCTGTCTCACGTAACGCATGCTAACTAATTTGAAACCCTAACATTGTCTTAAGACCCTCATTATAACCCTAAACACTAACCCAGAAAGTTTTCCATTTGAAACATTTGTGGTTTTGCGTCATATCAGGATTGCCATCGACCGTGAAGAAAAGTATTTGAACACCCTGCTATTTTGCAAGTTCTCCCACTTAGAAATCATGGAGCGGTCTGAAATTTTCATCATAGGTGCGTGTCCACTGTGAGAAAGATAATCCAAAAAGAAAAATCCAGAAATCACAATGTATGATTTCTTAACGATGTATTTGTGTGATATAGCTGCAAATAAGTATTTGAACACCTGAGAAAAACAATGTGAATATTTAGTCCAGTAGCCTTTGTTTGGAATTACAGAGGTCCAGCGTTTCCTGTAGTTGTTCACCAGGTTTGCACAGACTGCAGGAGGGATTTTGGTCCACTGCTCCACACAGATCTTCTCTAGATCAGACAGGTTTCTGGGCTGTCGCTGAGAAACACGGAGTTTTCAGCTCCCTCCAAAGAGTTTCTATTGGGTTTAAGTCTGGAGACTGGCTCGGCCGCGCCAGAACCTTGATATGCTTCTTACGGAGCCACTCCCTGGTTTTCCTGGCTGTGTGCTTCGGGTCATTGTCATGTTGAAAGACCCAGCCACGACCCATCTTCAATGCTCTGACTGAGGGAAAGAGGTTGTTCCCCAAAATCTCACGATACATCGCCGCGGTCATCCTCTCCTTAAAACAGTGCAGTCGTCCTGTCCCATGTGCAGAAAAACACCCCCAAAGCGTGATGCTACCACCTCCATGCTTCACAGTAGGGATGGTGTTCTCGGGATGGAACTCATCATTCGTTTTCCTCCAAACACAGTTAGTGGAATTATGACCAAAAAGTTCCGTTTTGGTCTCATTTGACAAAACTTTCTCCCATGACTCCTTTGTATCATCCAAATGGTCATTGGCGAACTTAAGACGAGTGTTGACATGTTCTGGTTTAAGCGGGGGGACCTTCTGTGCCATGCACGATGTCTTAGTGTATTACCAAGAGTCACCTTGGAAATGGTGGTCCCAGCTCTTTTAAGGTCATTGACCAAGTCCTGTTGTGTAGTCCTTGGCTGATTCCTCACTTTCTAAGGACCATTGAGACCCCACAAGGTGATATCTTGCATGGGGCTCCACTCCGATTGAGACTTGACCGTCATGTTTAGCTTCTTCCATTTTCTAATGATTGCTCCAACAGTGGACCTTTTTTCACCAAGCTGCTCGGCAATTTCTCCGTAGGCCTTTCCAGCCGTGTGGAGTTGTACAATTTTGTCTCTGGTGTCTCTTTGGTCTTGGCCATGTTACAAGTTTGAGTCTTACTCAATGTACGGGGTGGACAGTTGTCTTTATGCAGCTAACGACCTCACCCAGGTACATGTGATTCAGGATAATACATAGAGTAGAGGTGGACTTTTAAAGGCGGACCACCAGGTCTTTGAGAGTCAGAATTCTAGCTGGTAGACAAGTGTTCAAATACTTATTTGCAGCTGTATCACACAAATGAATCGTTCAAAAGAAATCATACATTGAGATTTCTGGATTTTTCTTTGTAGATGATCTCTCTCTCATAGTGGACATGCACCTACCATGAAATTTTCAGACCCCCTCTGTGATTTCTAAGTGGGAGAACTTTTTGAGACCCCAACCCAGCTGTTTCATTGACTGCAATGGGACCGCAAAAGCTCAGTTTTGACCAGGTCGATGTTGTCATTTTGTGCCAAATCAAGACTGCTTTCGGTTTTTAAGAGAATGGACCCATGATTAAAAAAAAAAAAAATCATTACCTCACTGTGCAAAAAGTGCTATGTAAGAATCCTTGTTATTGAAATGATGTCCAACGCGAGATGATTTCAGCGAAAGGTCAAATCAGACGACCTTTTGGTATTGTTGTTCTCATTATGGAAGCGCAAAAACTCCATTGACCCCCCCCCCACTCCCCCAAGCATAGTATCTATTTCATGTGAAAGCTGTACTCGAAAAGAATCTCTTTTTTTTTTGCACTATCTCTTGTTTTTTGTTCTTGTCGCAAAACGACTCACGTTGCAGACGAAACCTCAGAAACGTGTAAATAAAAACGTCAAAATTCACATCAAAAAAAAAAAACAAAAAACGAATGTCCACGCCGTGACCTCGCGGGGTCACGAGCGACAACGTGTTCTGATCAAATGCAATCAAACTGAAGTCGCGATGAATGTAACGTCTACTTAAAAAAAAAAAAACACTTCAGTCTAATGTTATAAATACCGATATTGCATATGTACATGCTTCTAATGAACATAGCTTCAAAAGCTACGAAAAAAGTAAAAAAATAAAAATAAAAAAAGACCTTAATGAGGCACCTTTTTGCTGCAGCGAATGCACAGCTTCCGAAGCTTTTTCTATGGCGGTGAACTTTGGGGCTCGTGGGGGGCGTTCAAAGACGCACACCTTCTTCTTCTGATTTGTGCTCGAAAGCGGCTGGAGGACAAAGCGGGCGGCCATCTTTTGATTTGTACTGTGTATTTGTTTCATTGTGTTTTAATAAATTCTCCTGATGACGAGAATGCGCTTCTTGTTGGATTTGTGAGTTGAAGAGATTGGCCTCACGGTTCGGATGACCAGGGTTCGATTCCAGAACCCGCCTCTGTGGAGTTTGCATGTTCTCCCCGTGCCTGGGTGGCTTTTCTCCGGGCGCTCCGGTTTCCTCCCACATTCCAAAAACACGCAACATTAGTTGGACACTCTCAATTGCCCATAGGTGTGATTGTGTGGCTGTTTGTCTCCATGTGGCCTGCGATTGGCTGGCAACCAGTTCAGGGCGTACCCCGCCTCCTGCCCGTTGACAGCTGGGATAGCCTCCAGCGCTCCCCGCGACCCTCGTGAGGATAAGCGGCGAAGAAAATGAATGGATGGATAATTATTTGCGTAAAATTTGAAATGAAAGAAACATGTTATGGGAGATTTGGAAGATAATGATATATCATAATCGCTAATACAAATAGGCAAAAATGTAGTTTAAAAATGTAATTTTGAGGCTAATGATAATAAAACAGTAATTATTAAATTACTAACACATACTGTTACAACAGCAACAACAACAACAAAGACTATTTACTACTCCTCCTACGACTAATACAGAACAACAAATACTACGACTACAACCACTACAACAACTACTATAGTTCTACAACTTCTACTACACTGAAAAAAATGAAATGCTAATTTTTATTTCATGTAATTATTTACAGTTTTCAGTCTTATAAAGAAACAACAACACAAGCAAAATTATGAAAGACTCTACATCAGTGTGAGAGTTGCAAATGGTTGCTTGTTTCTGTGTACTGGTGACCAGTTCAGGGTGTCCTGCCCAATGATAGCCGGGATCGCCTCCCGCACGCTGCCGACACTTGTTAGGATGAGCGGCTCAGAAAATTGATGGGTATTTCATCCAATTACACAGGGCATTATTTCTGTATATATTTTTAATTTTTTAAAAAAACGACAACGCTAAAGTTAGGGTAAAAAAATAAGGTTAAACAAAAATAAAAACAATATTAAAATGTGTGAATGCCAAGCGAAGAGAAACCCGGAAGTGGCCGCAGAGAAAGATTGGCCTTAATCCCCTTAACGACCGCCCACTTTCACCCCCCCCCTCAATCTCTTCCGCGATTGGGCCAAACTCCGACCAAGTGCCCTCCCATTGGTCGCTCGTTCGACCGCGGCGTGTCTCGCCATTGGCCGGCGTCGCGCGAGAGCTCTGCCTCGGTCGCCCACCTTTTGTGAGGCTGTCTGGGCAAGAGCGCGGCGGGGTCGCGCGGACGCTCGGGTGGGAGGAGAGAGAAGAACAAGCGAAGAAAGGGCAGAAAGGGATGGAAGCGGGGGGCGAAAAGGCGGCGAGCGGTTAGCAGAGAGAGAGAAAGGAGCCACGACGGAGGGCCGGCTAGCCGGGCGGCGCACGAGCGTGGACGGCTTGCCAACGAGACACTCAAAACAAGGAGACTCCGATGATGACAACCGGGATTTGGACGCGAGTTCGGCGGGATTAACGCAAGACTGAGGACGCAGAGGTGAGCCTTTCTTTCCTCTTTTTCTTCGTCTTTTGCATTCTGCCGAAGCTGCAGCAGCAGCTTGGTCAAGAGAGCGGAGAGTATCATGGATGGACTGCGCTAGTTGGCTACCGAGGGTCCGAACCAAGGGCCTTGTTTTGGGGCTAACGTTCCAGGAAGGATGGGACGCGTGCTGCCTGGGTGCCTTTCGTCGAGGCCTGCACGACTAGCAGATTCCCGACTTGTCCATCTTATTCTTTTTCCCTTGGGGAGATTTAAGGCGAAAGGCGTCGTGCCCCCTGGACAAGTGGCCAGCCGCTGACAGGGCACATTTCAAAACACAATAATTCATAAACATGTGGAATTTAGTCTTCAATCATGTCCAGATTTGGTCACATCCCCCCCCCCACCAATTTATCCCATTTTTACAAATTTTTAGCTAATCAAAATGGTTAAAAATAGCTTCCTGTCTTTAACTATGCAATATTAAATCACTTTGATAATCTGATATATTTTACATCCATCCATCCATCCATTTTCTTTGCCGCTTATCCTCATGAAGGTCGCGGGGAGTTCTGGAGCCAATCCCAGCTGTTAACGGGTAGGAGTTGGGGTACACCCTGAACTGGTTGCCAGCCAATCGCATGGTGCATGGAGACAAACAGCCGCACCCACAATCACACCTAGGGGCAATTTAGAGCGTCCAATTAATGTCGCATGTTTTTGGGGTATGTGGGAGGAAACCGGAGTGCCCGGAGAAAAGCCACGCAGGCACGGGGAGAACACGCAAACTCCACACAGGCGGGGTCGGGATTCAACCCAGGACCTCAGAACTGTGAGGGCAATGCTTTACCAGCGTCACCACCGTGCCCGCCCGTATTATATATCTGTAAATAAAATTTCCTGCGAAATAATCATCTCAGAGATCAGACAGTGGCAATATTTCAGGAGGTTTCCACGTGCCATCCGATTGGCTGGCAACCAGTTGAGGGTGTACCCCGCTTGCTGACAGCTGGGATAGGCTCCGGCAGTCCACGCGACCCTCGTGAGGATGAGCGGTGAAGAAAATGGATATCCATTATAGCACACCTATGAAGAATTTAGTCTTCAAGTTGGCAGCACGGTGGATCAGATGGTCAAGCGTTGTCCTCACAGTTCTGAGGACCCGGGTTCGATCCCGGCCCCTTCTGTGTGGAGTCTGCATATTCTCCCCCGTGCCTGCGTGGGTTTCCTCCGGGCACTCCAGTTTTTTCCCACATCCCCAAAAACTTGCAACATTAATTGGACGCTCTAAATTGCCGCAAGGTGTGATTGTGAGTGCGACTGTTCGTCTCCATGTGCCCTGCGATTGGCTGTCAACCAGTTCAGGGTGTACCCCAACTTCTGCCCGTTAACAGCTGGGATTGGCTCCAGAACTCCCCGCAACCCTCGTAAGGATAAGCGGCAAAGAAAATTGATGGATGGGTTGGGTCTTCAAGTTAAGCTAATATGCATGCGTTAGTCTTTCTCACTAACTTTGGCAAAAGAAGCGAGATCCACCCTGGACCGTTTCCCAGCCAATCGCAGGGCGCAAAGACACAAACGTTTCCATTGATTCAGAATTTCATAGCTGCGGACAATTTATGTATCTATTGATAATTTATGACAGATTGACATTTTGGTACAGATTTGATCAAGAATCATGGACGTTTTATTGAATATGATTTGCTTTCGTGGGCTACATAAAATGATACGGCGGTCCAAATGTAGCCCCCGGGCTGCGAGTTTGGCACCCGCAATTTAGAGTCTGATAGGATTCCGACCTGCAGGTTTTTAGGAACTTGAAAACAAGAACACGTCAATTCCAAACGGGCAGTCCGGCTTCCGACCCCCAACCTCAGAAGCGCGAGGCGGGTGTACTCGCCGCTTTTAACACCGTGCGGCCTTCCGTTCTTGTTGCTCCCTGGAGCGGACAATTCAAATAAATAGCCCGAGCATCTCGAGAGGGACGTCACGTGGTGTCTTTGGGGGTCCCAGCCTGGGGAAGAGAACAGAGGAGAGGCCACATTTGCATTTACTCCATCTTGAAGGGAGGGGAGGGGTGGGGGGGGGAAATCACTGTACCACATTTCTGTCTTCTTAGTCACAGGCCGATTTATTCCCCCAGCCCCGGAAGAGCCTGCACACGCACAGGGCTCCATTGAGAGACGCTTGAAGGTTGACTTGACAACAACACCGAGCTGGCAAATATTGCACAACGGGGATGCAGTGTGCGGCCTCCCTCCACGCGCAAAAACAGGAGATGTGGAAATGGAGGAAAAGCAAAAGAACGTATAATACAAGGAATTTTTTTTCCCCTTAATAATTAAAATGGCCGTTTGAAAAACTTCATTCTGTGTTTACTTGGTTTAACTGTCTGATACGTTTGTTGGGTTAAATTGGGGGAGCTACGCAAATAAATAAGAATGTCAGAAGGAGGTAAAATTCTTTTCACTCCTCTGTCAGGGGGGGAAAAAAATAGATTTCACAAGTGAGGGGGCGGGGCTAAAAAGTCAAGGTGAAACTCCAGGAAGTCCTCGGGTTAAGACAGCCTCGACCTAAGACGTTTCGACTTTACAACGCCCGTCCCCCCGTCCGCCATTTTGTCTGGCTAATGCTTGTCCGATTTTGCGCGCCGGGTGTACCTTCGCATTTTTCGCCCTCCTTTTCAGACATTAGCGCCCCAAAAGAAGAAAGCTGCGTCTTTTAGCAATGCTTCTGAAGCCATAAGAAAATGCATTACCATGGAAACGAAGCTCAAGATGATAAAAAGATTGGAGGAAGGAGAGACAGCAACACCACCAAGACTTCAATCGGTCGACCGTGGTGACAATTATTAAAGATGAAGCCCGTATTTTAGCGCTTGTGAAGGGTTCCGTTCCTCTGTCGGATACAATGATCCCAAAACAAGATTCTTCGATACTTGTCGTTAAGGACTAAGGTCGTTAAGGATTAAGGACCAGGTTCCTTGGCAAATAGCTAAGCACCGCCTCCCCTTCTTCTTCTCCATCCACCTCTCAGCAGTCATGCTAAGTACATCATCTTGTTTATATCAATGTATTTATTTTTTATACAAAGTATTTTGATATAAATTCTGACTTTAAAGGTGGAATCCGACTTCAGTCGAAATTCCAGTCAAGTCGCTACTGTAGGAACGGATCTCAGTCGTAGACCGAGGACTCCTTGTAGTGTCGCTCACGGTCATAAAGAACCATAAACCCTTTAAAACAAACAGAAAGTCTCAATAGAAACTGAAACCCTTACATGATAGTTGCATCCAGTTGTTTGTACAGCGCGATTTCACACGATGAATACAATCCTTGTGTGCGGCCAACGCGAGCCAGCGCATCCTTGTCTTTGCACAACAGTGACGAGACTACGGGAGCAGCGCGCCGTTGCTCCGACGCCACAGATTGGTGACCTTGACTCGAATGCGACAGCGGCGAGCACGTCGATGCTGCCGCTCCTCCTCGCGCGTCCGTCGCTTTACTTAGTAGCGAGGAAGAGTTGTGCACCTTGTGTTGTACTGCTGATATTGGACTTTTTCGCTATTGGAGCCCAGTGGCCGATAATCGCCGATGTTAATAGTTCGAATCATAAATATAGAGCAAACTATGATCCCAAACACTTTACGCCAGTCACTCACATTTGACGAGTGCGTTCGCACCCGCGGGCCATCGCACTCGCAAAATCTGCACATCCGGGCACGAAAAATCACGCGCGTAAAATTCATTATGAGTAGAAAAAAATAGATATTGAAAGACGTCGCTTATTTTGCGCAGTCTAATTTCCGTGTTTATTTCACTTTCGTAAACGTTGTTAAAACAAGCTTGCAACTAAACAATCAGTATTCACCTGGAAACAGGAAATCCACGGTAACCGTTCTGAGCATGTACGGAACTGCTTCACGTACTGCGAGCGCATTTACGTCGAAAGTCATCAACATAATGAGCCGTGTCAAAGGAAATTCAGTTACGCCAGGGGTGTTCAATGCGTCGATTGCGAGGCGGTTTTGGTTGATTGTGTGACGGCGTACCCCCCCCCCCAAAAAAAAAAGATGTTAGACTATCATCCTGCTCGTCGCTTGATTCAGGTGTGGCCAATACTTGGAGAGCGCACGCAAATAAAGGTGCGTTCTAGCTAGCCGGCCTCCTATTTACAGCAGTCGCGGCGATGCGATTGATTATATGAATATTTAGTTTTGAAATTGAATGTCCTCTTTTAAAAATGTCTGTCTCAGTCTGTGCAGTGTGAATAAATGATGATTATGGTATTAGGTAACAGCTACATTCTCGGGTATATCAACTAAGGTCTTGAGATTCCATCCCTCATCACACTCGCAACTTTATATCTGCGGGCATGACCGGTGGACCACACCCTGCAACTTTATAACTGCGGGCATGACTGACCACACCCGTACATTTTTCAAATGGGAGTGACCGCTTTACACCGCACCGCCCGCATATTTGTGATTTTGCGTAGTTTATTCCTTTGGCACCATCTGGTGGAATTTTGGTGTTGCTGTCAGGTTTTATTCGTTGCAAATTTTTCTTCTGTGTTTGAAATGTCGTGTTGTAAAGATCGTTTGTGTTGAATAATTGTACAACTGAATAGTAATTTATGTAACATGTTTACAATTGTGTGCATGCTCAAAGCCTGGCGTTGTTGCATTACAATTCTTTGTTTTAAGTTGATTTGGCGCCATCTTGTGGCACCTACACAGTACATTGAAGAGTCACATCGCCGTCTGGTGTGACAAATACTTTTCAGATGGCGTGAAATATCCCAGGTGCTGTCACGTAAGCAGCGTATGAAATGGAAGCAATAATGGATATTTTGGAGACCCATTTTTGAATGTTTCCAGGTTCCAAAACGCCACTCTCGTAGGGGTTTCTATGATATGATGCAATTCGTTGTATTAGTTTATTATTTTTTTTAAGTTCATTGACCGCGACGCTCAGCATTTGTCGTCCATAGAGCAAAAGCGCATGCAACTGTTTTTTGCTTTCTGAAATGATATTCCAATGAATTCAACTCAGTCTGACAGTAATTATAGTGACTTCTGATTTATTGTTATTGGTCTTTAGTCTTTGCTTGGGAGTCTGTGAGCCCCAATGACATCCCCAACGGATTGTTGAGTCCTGGACTGCCACCCAAAGACTTGTTGGTTCTGTTCTCGAGCCGGCGCAGCGGATTGAACTCGCTAAATTATCGGTTCAAGGTAGTTGGTCTAAAGGGATAGCGGAAGGAAACGCAGCAGGATCGTCAGCGCCTGGCACGGTTTTAGGTCCTCGTCTGCTGGGTCTTGTGCAATTGTTTGCGGATTGGAAAGTCCAAAAAAGTCGCATTTCCTCATCTGTGATTATTGCTCACATCCCCACTGATGGTTTTGTTCAGTGCCGTCGTTTGTTCTCGTACGGGACCTTTCTGTTTTACTGCACTTTTACTTTTTTTTTTTTTTTTTGGGTCCGTGGTGGCAGATTTACGGCTGTTTGCTCAGTCTTAAGTGCTCCTTTTATCTGGTGGGCCAAAAAAAAAGCGCTTCACTCTTCTGTTTCAAAGTCGTTCGGCGTTGCTACTGTGAATTAAATTCTCACAAACTGCAAGACGAACAGAAAACAACAATAAACTCGAGGTGTACTCGCATGTGGTCCCTTTTGGTTCATTCGCTCATCAAACTCTCGTTGACACGGTTCATTTGTTTTGGTGTAAACACAGTAATCAAAGTCAGGTGTGGACCGAGTCGGCCAAGTGGTCTCGCTGTGCTTTCGTACAGTAAACCTCCGCTAGATCGTGGTTCATGCTTCGGGGTTCTGCCAATTGCCAACATTTTTGGTCTTTTTGTATTACTACATTATTACTGTATTATTACAGGTTTTGTGTAACTAGAAGAAAAGCCATTGATTTGCCAAACACATCTTAGGTTTAGCACACAGACCATTGAAGGAAGGTAATTGCCTCAAGACCCGCAGAAAAACTCAAAAGATGACGCACCTATAAACTGTTTTGGACAAGAAAACGATTATTTTGGCCTTGAAAGCACCCTGAAATGTCAGATGTTATGGAAAGTTTACTTTTTAATATCTTGAATATATGTAGTTGAGTTTCTGGAGTGTTTGCCCACCAATTAAACAGCGACGTCACAAGACGTTAACGACGTCACACCATTAAACAACGCTATGACCTGACGAAATGAAGCTCCTCTCCTCAGTTCAACGTAGTTGCTTGGAAAGCAAGATGCCACTAGATGGCACCAAGTCATCCATTTTCTTAGCCGCTTATCCTCACAAGGAGTGCTGGAGCCTATCCCAGCTGTCAACGGGCAGGAGGCGGGGTACACCCTGAACCGGTCGCCAGCCAATCGCAAGGCACATAGAGACAAACAGCTGCAGTCACAGTAACACCTATGGGCAATTGAGAGTGTCCAATTAAGGTTGCAAGTTTTTGGGGTGTGGGAGGAAACCGGAGTGCCCGGAGTAAACCCACGCAGGAACGGGGAGAACATGCAAACTCCACAGAGGCGGGTCCGGTATCGAACCCGGTACCCCAGCGCTGTGAGGCCAACGCTTTGGCACCAAGTCAATGTATAATTTTTGTTAGGTCATGAAGGCCGAAAAGCGAATATGTGGGAGGTTCAGTATAATGGGCACACCAAGTGTGAGAAAAATAGTTTTTAATAGCTTGTATGTTCTCCTTTAAACTTTCAAACGAACGTGGGATAAGCACATTTTCAAAGTTACATTACGACTGGATCGAGCTCGGCGGCAAACCGCAACGTGGGAAGTGGCTCGATCCCTCGCGGCTTGTTGGAGTGCAGCACGTTGCTAGTTAAGCGATGAAATTAGCATTTCAAAGACATTTCTAAACGTGCTGCCGAGGGGGTTTGTAAGAGTTCAGTTTAGCTGTAATTGACCGACGGCGGGCGGCGTGGTGGTGCAGCTGTTGAGCGTTAGCCTCACAGTTCTGAGGACCGGGGTTCAAATCCCGGCCCCGCCTCTGTGGAGTTTGCATGTTCTTCCAGTGCCTGCGTGGGTTTTCTCCGGGCACTCCGGTTTCCTCCCACAACCCAAAAACTTGCAACCTTAATTGGACACTCTCAATTGCCCATAGGTGTTACTGTGACTGCAGCTGTTTGTCTCTATGTGCCTTGCGATTGGTTGGCAACCAGTTCAGGGTGTACCCCCGCCTCTTGCCTCATCGTTCGGATTGACTCCGGCACTCCCACGACCCTTGTGAGGATAAGGGGCTCAGAAAATGGATGGATGGCTAACAAAGCATCACATCACAGCTGGAAACTTTTTACCAGAGCACAATCGTCACAACGCCCCAGTCACGTTTAAAGATCAAATCCCGTCCGAGGAACACTATATTGTTCCGTCCGTCTGTCCGTCCTTCTGTCCGTTTGTCGGCCTGTCTTTGGACGGTCGTGACCAATCAATGACGTGCTGCTTACCAGAAGCAAACGGCGGCGGGTGCTTCCTTTTCGGATGGAGGAATGCGACCGCCTCGATTTCGGACATTGTAATCCGCCCGTCGCTTGAAAGTAGCTCGAGATCTTCAGTCAGCCTCGCTAATCAAGTCAGGGGAGGAGAACCTTGTCGTGATGGCGTTTAGTATGTAACTCAGACACGTCAGAACTTTTCAGATCAAAGATTGACTCCAGCACTCCGGAGAGCCAAGTATTTGCATATCAAAATTCAAAATTCATTTTCCCATAGGTTGTCTCCTTTAATGCTGTTCAGTCAATGTACTAGTTTTAGAGTTTGTTCCTTTGTATTCTTGATGCTGGAGCTCCTCACCAAGTTTAGTTCTGCTCCGTGACCCCGTCGGAGGACTTTGCTCTGCAGCGTCGCACCGCTCGTGACCGCATTTGCTCCACGCTGGGGGGATTTATTTTTATTTCTCATTTTTGGCAGTCGTATGTAGGTCAGGAAATGGGTGTGGACAAGTCGTTTTTTTTTTTTTTTTTTAATCTCCATTCTGTCAACCCTATCTCCCCCCCCCCCAGAAAAAGAATAGCTTTTACTGTGTTCGCTCCCCGGGGGTCTTTGCTTTCTCCAAGCGGGAGTCCTTTTATGACTCATCCATAAAGCCTTTTGTCCCTAAAAACCTGCCCCGGGACTACCTGTCAGCTTGATTTCCTCAAGCACAACTTTAGAACCTCTCCGAAGACTAGACCTGCATGGATCTGGGTCGATTTTGAAGACTTCTTTTCATCCAGGATCAAGTACACCTCAAAACCTACATCTAAATAAGTCTAAATAAATCCTGTAGTTCCACTTAAACGACATTTAACAAGTTGGGGCAAGGACGACGGTCTTGAATCAGAGGTAAGAGAAGATAATAGTGGAAAGACACGAGAAACCACCCGCCCTTATGATCTCATCCTAGCAAGAGTTTTCCAGCAGTTGTCATTTTTCTTCTGCGGACTAAAGTTTGCGTGTGGCCAAAAAGCCCGCAGAAAAATACACGTTTGGAAGACAGCAGCTGTTTTGGAGCTAGTCTTGCGCAAATATCCAGTCTAGCTGTCAAACCTCACGTGCATTCCACAGCAGGCGAAGGCGTTTCACCCCAGTAGAAGCGTCGAGAAATGAGTCAGCCAGGGTCCGGCCCGGGACGTGTCAGAGCCCGTCGTAAAAAAAACAAAAAAACCAAACGACAGGGTTGTGTAGGTGTGTCAGAGCAGGTAGAAGTCACCTGTTGGCGTCGCGGGCACGACGTTGCGTCAGTCGTGTTTTAACGGAATGTTTGCCCCGGGACATCGTTTGAAAGTGATGGCGAAATAGACGTGAACCTAGGATTGAAGTTGGTTTAACATTTACCGTAATTCCCGGCCTACAGGGCGCACCTGGTTAGAAGCCTCACCCAGTATATTTGTAAAGGAAATACCATTTGGTACATACAGACGGCGCAACTGTGTAAAAGTTGCAAGTGCCCAGATGAAAAACCCACATTGAAACATGAGAGTTAAACTCAAGTGCCGCCGCAGTAATACTAGCGCTACTGTGCTAACGCTAAGGCTAGCGCCACGCTAACTCTAGTGCTGTGCTAACAGGGCCGTTTAATAAAAAAAAAAACATACCGGTAAAAATCACTGATACACTGCGGTAAGACGGTACACAGAGAGTTAAACGGTAGTGCCGCCGCAGTAATGCTAGCGCTACTGTGCTAACGCTAAGGCTAGCGCCCCGCTAACTCTAGTGCTGTGCTAACAGGGCCGTTTAAAAAAAACATACCGGTCAAAATTCACTGAGCCACGGCAGGAAGACGCTGGTGCAGTGCTAACAGAGCCGGACCGGTAAAAGTCACTTCCTCGGCACATATATTCCACCGGTCTCACTTTTACCTTTTCCGCTCGAGCGCCCCCCTTGCGGCCGTGAGAAAAAAAATGCACAAATTAGCTGCATCACCGCTTAAACCGCAGGGATGAAAGTGCGTGCGAAAAAAGTGGCGGCTTATAGGCCGTAAATTACGGTACTGTATTTGGTTTTTGGCTCCAAGGTTCTAATCAAACCTCTGTTTTCATTCCTGGGGGCTACTGTCGATCAGGAAGCGCTGAACTAAATTATCTTCCCCTGTACTTTTGTAATTCTTCCATTTATTTTTGACATTCCGTTCAGATTTATAGCGCCTTTCTTCAGCGGGGCAGCGGCAGGCTGCGGCGTGGGATCGGCTGCCGGTCAATCGCAAGGCATCAATTTGTAATGAATTCTTTGAAATGCGCGCCCGTAAAGTCAGCCGATGTCAGTCCCGAGCACGCTGAGTTATGGAGTCCCTGAACCAGAACCCCCCTTTTTGCATCGGAGATTGTGAATCAGAGACTTAATAGGAGAGCTGGCATTTATTTGCCTGTCTTTCACATTCAAGCCAATAAAGTGGGCTGGATTTCGTTCTCCGTTTGCCTTTCACACTGCCGCCTTCGCAACTCCTCCAGTGGGCAAAACAGGGTGAAACCCTCCCTCCCAGTTTAGGTAACTGGCGGAGCCCTATGACAAGGGAACGGCATAAAGCAAGCACCTGTGGAAATATTAGAAAAATATAAAACCACAATACACACTGGGCTTTTAACGTTCTAATGCGTGGACTCACACGGACCAGGATCCCTCCCAGCTGGCACTTTCCAAATAGTACAAGTTTCTTCCCTTAAAATCTCAGAGGCAAATATTGATTCTGCTTTTATTTTGGAATGGACCTTTCCGACTGGCGATCTTGAGCTAGCTACAGTTGCCATGTCCCACAAGCTTCCAAAATGGCGACTGAACACAACAGGTTTGAAGTAGATTCTCTATCGCGTATTCCAGATAATATTGCGGTATGTTTTTTGCCAAATGCATCAGACTTGTCGAAGAGTTCTACAGAGAGATCTCAACTGTTTCACACAAGGATATGTACACGGAAGTAGTTACGGCGAAACGTAGGCGATCGACGCAAAAAAAGTTTGACGCTTCACAAACTTCATATTGAAATCCAACAGGATGAAATAGTGGAATCGTACTCCGCATGTGAAGCAGGGTAAATACTGTTTACTTGGAAAGATCATGAGTAATATTGTAGTTTTTATAAGTGAGTTAGGTTCAATTTTCTACAAGTGCGTTTAAGCAACGCTGATTAACTCAGTCAGTACCGTATTCACCAGATGAAAAAGTTTGACTTGGCTCATAATGGATACAAATAGGCAAATAGATATTTCTCTTGCTTGACATCGCGCATTTACGTATCGCTAGCCCGAGCCTTTGCCATAAAACCTGACACACTTCATTCAGCAAGTCAGTGATACAAAGTGAATGTTGTTCTCATGCAATGTATAAAGCACTAATAATAATCAAAGCAAACTCAGAGAAGATAATTCGCCCTCACCTTCGAACATACAGCCTTTTGTTTGTTTGTTGATATTGTTCACATTTAGTTGTACGTGCTGTCTTCCGTGAGCCTTAAATCTATCGTGGACACTTCATCAACTGTGTTTTAGACTTTGGAAAATGAATCGCATGTTCCCCAAGTGCATCGGAGGACCATTTTCTTTGTTACATGAACTTTTCCAAGCGCACGCTACTGGCAACCAGTATTGCTTTGTGGGACAACATGGCGGCAGGGGCGTGTCAAACCAGGGGTTAAGACAATGCAGCTATCTGATTGGCTATTATTGTAATTAATAGTGATTGACAGGTCGGAAAGGTCCTTTAGTCTATTCCAGCGAGAGGCAGCGTCCTTCTACTTTCACACGAGTGGCATCAAAGCGCAGCGCTCACAACCGTGGCCCAAATGACCCGTGAGCTAATGAGTAGCGCAGTGACGAATGAAGAAACAATGCTTTTCTGCAGGCCCACCAGAGTTATCCCCCGCCCCCCCCCCCCCCAACCCCCACAGAGGGCCCATTGTTGCCGGTTGGAAAAAAAGAGGATGAGACCGTCGACGGAATCTCCTCCGCTTGTAAACGGAAGCCATTTCTGAAACCAATTGCACTCTTTGCTTCACGGGGTTTTATTCGATTGAAACGCATTTCAGCCACACACGTCTGGTGATCCGGACTTCTAAAGCGGTCCCGCAAAACTCTGGATTGCGCCATCGAAAAGCAATAATGGGACGTTACGAAGGCCATATAGAGAATGTGACAGATATTCAGATGAAGCAATAAATACTGACGGCAACGACTTCGATTATTTTTTTTGTTTTTTGTTTTTTACAACCGCAACTCGCGCCGTTCTGGCCCGAAGGAGCCGAAGAATGCCCGCGCACGGGAGGAGGCTCAGTGCTGATTAAAATGCAAAGCGGATGCGGCGGTCTCACTGGGCGCTGCGCTAACACGAAGCGGCGAAGTCGTCGCATAAAATCCCCGTTTTGCACAGCGGAGAAACAATTAGCGGCGTGTATATGCGAGTTGTCAACCGCAGTCCCGCGGTACCAGAAGTCGGATTGAATCACAAGCCTTTATTTTTTTTTTTTAGTAGGGGATTCTTTTCACCACATTGACGGAAGAACATGGCTTAATTGTACAAGGTTAATGTTCCACTGTCCTTTACCACCTCATGAGCGAGGGTTATTTAGTTACCCCTCTACTTATTTGGCGAGCCAAAGTGACTCACTCTTGTTAAAAATGCAAAAGAAAATATTTGGCAAAAGTTACCTTATTTTTATTTCTCTTTTTTTTTAATTGTAAATTTGTTTAAATTATTTCTCTGGGTGAACCCATTCCCCCCAAAAAAATTACTTGATTTGAAGTATGACTAGTAGCGCCTTGAGATATGAGTTTAATTAATTCTTAATTACATAATTAATTATTTATGTATTTATAATTGTTATTATTAATGTGATTAATTCTCATATCTCAAGTCATTGTTGCCCATTCAAATGAGTGCAAATGTCTACTCCATTCCAGCCTCCCCCCCAAATATTTTTGTAATGCAAAATATATAATATTATACTTTTCAAACATTCCATCCATCCATTTTTCTTAGCCGCTTATCCTCAGAAGGGTCGCGGGAAATGCCGGAGCCTGTCCCAGATGTCAACGGGCAGGAGGCGGGGTACACCCTGAACCGGTTGCCAGCCAATCGCAGGGCACATCAAGACAAACAGTCGCTCTCACAATCACACCTAGGGGCAATTTAGAGTGTCCAATTATTGTTGCATGTTTTTGGGATGTGGGAGGAAACCGGAGTGCCCGGAGAAAACCCACGCAGCCACGGGAAGAACATGCAAACTCCACAGAGGCGGGGTCGGGATTGAACCCGGGACCTCAGAACTTTGCGGTCGACGCTTTCCAGCTGCACCACCGTGCTGCCTCAAAGATTATTATTATAATTATTATTTTTACAAAAATTGAATGGACTGTTTTGTTTGGCTCCTGTTGTGTGGACTCCAGCCACCCGGGGGCAGTATAATAGCGACTGTGGTCTCAACTCAGTAAGCTGCAGTAGTATTAGTTGTTCTACGCAGAAGATAAAGAAAATATGCTCGTGAATATTATATTGATTGTGTCAATGATTTGCAGCACTTTCTGTGTTCAACACTCAGGCACTGATGTTATTTATATATCCAAGGCAAGCATATAATTATGTGTAAAAATACATTTTATTTATTTATCAAAATTCCAGCAACTGATACAAATTTGTCGTAGTCAAGAATTTTGCCAAGCTTCTAAAATATTCAATATGCGCCCCATCAGAGAACATCGAGTAACACATTTTATGTTTTTTTAAAATATTGAATAAAAGGCATTCATTTATATGTCTCCTTTGCACGTGGTTAAAATTTTAACATCATTAAAGCGAAGATTTGCTATCGAATTTGACAAGGAAATGATGTCAATTTGTTAGGGACACCCTCCCTGTCTATTTCTTATGACTAAACATGCAGTGGGTCACGTTGACCAAAGAACTGGGGGGGTGGGTTAATAACTAAATCCAGTCCCAAAAAAGATTTTTGCACGTGATCATTAAGATGTTTTCTGTTCCAACGAAGGAAGAAATTATTCCCTTTGACCATTGACGCTGTCAGCCCAATATCGTTAGTGGCTGTTGGGCCGACTTAATTAATCCGGTTCTAAGATGCTAACCTTTTGATTTAGCTAACAGATTTGCTCACCACCATCTGTCACACTAGTGTTGCTCATTTTATGGTCTTACATTCTACTCATTCTGCATCTCGTGGAGTTGTAATCGTCCCAAAACGTCCATGTCAACGACTTGCTGGCTGTTGTGCAACGTTCTTCGCAGGCCATTTTATCGCAAAGGTGTTTCATATGAATTTGTTAATCATTTTAGGACATTCCAGCCCCTGCAATCTGTCCGCCTCGCAAGTTAGCGCTTATCACGAGTGGCGGAATTAATGGTATTCTTCCTGTTGCGTTTTCGCTGCTCCGAATGATGTGCACGCCTTTGTTGAGCAGGCTCGTCGGTGAACGTTTCCTTCTCGCTATGAGCTCACTGAAATTCTGGTTTTTAAGCGGCTGACGAGGATTTAGCGAGGTCTGTTTGGAATACCGAACTATTTGCATAACGATTAATTCTGGAATTTTGATGAGGGTTGTAATGTAATGCAGTTGGTTCTCTGCAGAATATTTAAATGCTGTAATTCCCAACCATCAAACCATCCCTGTTTCAAGCTGCTTATCCTGATCAGGGTCACAAGAAACCTGTACTCTAGGCCAGGTGGGGAAAGGGAGACTACGACCTGTATTGTCCGCCAAGTCAATGGACTGCACACCCCAGTTTGTAGAAGCACCAGAAAAAGTCTCAAGAGCCAGTGTGTAAAAAAGAACAAGAAGTCCTTTGGTCTTTGGTCTTTTCTGAACTCTTAACACAGAACTCCCCAATTGAGTCCCAAGTTGGAATGAATTCAGTCACAAAGCTTTCCGAATTAAGCAAGACATGGTGTCAAAGTTTGATAAGAAGTTCCACTTGTCAACTTTCTCAAATAGTGAATGTCTTCATGTCTTCTGAGTTTCCTCCGCAGGGTGTCCGGGCTCTCCCTGAGTGGTAGGGTGAGAAGCTCGGTCATCCAGGAGGGGCTCAGTGTCGAGCCGCTGGTCCTCGGCATCGAGAAGAGCCAGATGAGGTGACTGGGGCATCTGATTCGGACGCCTCCCTGGTGAGGTGTTCCGGGCATGTCCCACCGGAAAGAGACCCCGGGGACGACCCAGGACACGCTGGAGAGACTATGTCTCTCGGCTGGCCTGGGAACGCCTCGGGATCCCTCTGGAAGAGCTGGAAGAAGTGGCTGGGGAAAGGGAAGTCTGGGTATCCTTCCTGAAGCTACTTCCCCCGCGACCCGACACGGAAAAGCGGTACAAAATGGATGGATGGATCGATGTCTTATGGTGGCCACATTAATGCCATAAAAACTGCACATTTAATCCACCAAGAGGGTTTTTCAAATCAGTTTAAATTTTAGACGAAGTACATTAGAGACTGATAATGATAGAGGGAGACTCACACATGTATTTGTCGCATATGGTGGGTAGATCATGGTTCACCATTCGATATTAAGATCCCGTTAATCCCTAAAAACTCCTAGGACACAAAAGATTCTTTCCTGTCCTCTCGGAGAACCCAAATCAATTTTCTGCAAAATAGAATATTTCTTGTAATGATAAATTCCTTGGTGAGAATTGAGCTCACGACACCTGGTTAACAAGAACAGTCCACTAACCACTGATCTGAAAGGCCTTGTTTTGGGTGACTTTCAAAACACCAAATGAAGTACTCAGAGTTCAAATCCTTGCCAGTGTTCTCGTGTCAGGGATCAAATCTCCATGCACACAATATTCCACCGAATTGACTTAAATGACAGAGGGCAGTAAAATAAAGTCAGAAACCTACTTCAAGCCCCTCATGAAAATGACAACGTTCACAAGGTCAACGGTCTAACTACTGAGCTATAAAACCTTGTATTAGTGTCACCATGAGCTTCAAAACCTGTTTTCAACAAGCATGGTGCACAAGTTTGGGTGGTGATCTCAGTGATGACCCAACAAGTTTTAAGTGTTGCTCGTTTACAAGAACAGTTCTCTAACATCTGTCTTGTGTCTCGTTCTATCAATTTGATATTCGGAATATTACAGTGGGAAAGGATTGCTTTTCACCTTGGATCCCTCTCAATTGTACGCATCTCCTTTAGGAACCATGTCTACCGCCTTGTCTCAGCAACTGCCAAAGCAGGACAAAGAGGCGGAGGAGGAGGAAGAGGACGAGGAGCAAGGCGAAGAGTTTGTCTTTGACGACAGCGAGGAGGAGGAGGCGGAGAAGCCCCCAGAGGACGGCCGAGGGGTCGCAGGCGACTCGCTTCGATTGTCAAAGCCGGAAATCCCAAAGACGTGCGAGGACGCGTCGGAGGCTGTCAAAGACGTCACGCCACAGGAAGGAAGTGCCAACAAGGATGGTGAGACATTCCTTAGTGGTTTATTAGACCTTCATTACCGGGCTCAACTGTTGTTCTTTAACAGATTTGTTTGAATCAGAAGCACACAAATGCAGATTTGTTTCTTTACCAGACCTTTTCAGGTGATTTATATGACTAGTTTAAGGAACCTTTTTAGGAATTCTGTCCGGTGCGGGACAACCTCTGACACCTGTCACACAGCTGTTGTGCATTTGAGGGTAATTAGACCAGGCATTTCGCTTTGGAATTTGTCACAGACATTTGCCAGTTCGTTGCGTATGTTTCACTGCATCCTTCGTTACTCTGCAACAGTGCATAAGTTGCAAGTTTAAGTGTAGAGCAACCCTTTGTCTCAGCGAGCCTGTGCCAGCATAGTCAAGTCACGTTTTTGTTCATGTTTCCAAGTTTTGCCTCGTAGACATCGGACCTCGTTTCGTGTTTTTGGACGTTGCTTCTAGCCTAGCGTTTCTGTCCCTCTGCCTTGTCGGAGTGCTACACTCTGTATGACCCTGACTTGGGGAAAACAAAACACGCACAACACCATGCTTTCGTCCCGGAGTCCTGCATTTGCGTCTGCCCCCGCGCCGCTGGTTCTTGACAGAATCCCATCTTCTGGGATGCTGAGCAAGCGTCGTTACAGTCTCATTCGCCGACTGCCATGTCACTCACAAGCCCAGGTTTCACTTTTTAAAGCCGCACGGATTCAAAGAAGTACAAAATGGCATGGCACCTACGGGAAATGCCACAACTCTTCCACAAAACACTATTTTGGCTCAAAACAGGACTTTAGACTATTTAGAGATACTCGCAGCTACAAAAGGACACATTTGCGTAAAAATCTGGTGTGTTCTGCTAGTTACTGAGGAAAACACCATTTTTTTTCTGACTGATTCGTCGGCCACACTCCAAGAATAAGTCGTTTTGTTGTAAATATTCCCGTTTGATGCTGAAATCCTGAAGTCAGAGTGGTGACGTAAAGGGGAATTCTAGCGAAGTTTAGTGGGGGGGCAGTTATGTGAATAAGGGTAAGTACACGTCCTCGCTCGCCAGATGACCTATGTTTACACATCAGGTTCATGGCCCTCGTTAAACCCGTGGTTACGTTTGTCAGATGCTGTAAAGTCGTGGAAAGGAGTGCACACACCCTCGTCCTGCTTTACTACCTTGCTCTAAATAAGATACCACCGGGCCTTCTGTAATCACTTAGCGAAACCAAACGGCTCTCGGGGCTCCTTAGGCACGAGACGATAGCTCAGCCAGAGGGGATGATATGAAAACAAGCAAAAGGGTTCCTGAAGTTCAGAAACTCACGACTCCTGGTTTTCCAGACCAGACAGAGGCCTTCTCTTTGGTTTTTGTTAAGCTTCACCTGACCAGAAATATCACGGTGTCCAAAATTCACCTAAATGATCACAGTACTGTCACAGCATGAAGCAAAATAGATGTTCATGAATACGAGTCCTGACCAAGGTGACTCCAAATGACAAATAGGCTCTGTAAGTTATTGATTTTTCTTTCTATGGATTGTTGATTTTGAGTTAATATTCCTTCCAGGGCCTTTTGAAAACCAAAGACAGAGTCCGAAACCTTGGTGTTCTGATTGATTCCGTCGTGACTTTCAACAATCATAGCAAATCAATGACAAAAACTGCCTTCTACCATCTGAAGAACGTATCGAGAGTGAAGTCTTGTATGTGTCAAGCAGACCAGGAAAAGCTCATCCATGCTTTTATCTTAAGCAGACTTGACTACTGTAATGGTCTTCTGACTGAACTCCACCCCCCCCCCCCCCCCCCAAAAAAAAAGAGTATCAAACAGCTGAAGGTCATTCAGAATGCTGCGGCTCGTGTTCTGACCAAAACAAAGCGGTCAGACCATATAACACCAATCCGAAAGTCCTTGCACTGGCTTCCAGTCAGCTTTAGAATAGATTTGAAAGTTCTGCTACTGGTCTAGAAATCACTAAATAATTTAGTTCCTGAATACATGAAAGAAATGCTTACGGAATACAAACCCAGTCGAGCTCTGAGATCGACTGACTCAGGTCAAATAGTGGCGCGCAGATTCCAAAGGAAACATGGCGAAGCAGCATTTAGCTATTATGCTGCACACATATGGAATAATTTGGCAACAGAGGTGAGGTCAGCCCCAAGTGTGAATGTTTTGAAATCCAGGTTGAAAACTCTTCTTTTTTTCTAATGATTTTTTTTTTTTTTTTTTTTAGAATATATCCACTTTTCGATCATATTAATTGCACTGTATGCGGTTTTAATTTTTTTTTTTAACATTTTGTTTGTCATTTTTATTGTTTTTCTCCCATTTTAAATGTTTTATCTCGTTTTCAAACACCTTTAATCACGTAAAGGACGTTGAGTTACCTCGTACAAATAAATTTGCTTTGCTTTTAGTAATAAGGAAAAGCCACGCCACTCCCGTATGCAGTTGAGTAATCGCTTGGGTTGGGTATATTCTTATTAACTTGCTTTGCACTTGAACGTGAAGTCAAGAGACAACTATGTACACATGATCCATTATCTTCCTCTCCAACAAACAGGCCCCCGGTGAGAATTGAACTCACGACCCCTGGTTTACTAGACCGGCGCTCCAACCGCTGAGCTACAAGGGCTTATGTGTACCTCCGTACCGCTTTTGAAAGGGAAAATTATTTACGTTTCTCGAGGGGGGAAAAAAAAATGTAACCTACAGCTGACTTCTGCCCTCGGTGTGCCCCTTGTCTTCGAAACCGTTGCCACCTTGACCACCAAGTCCAAACAAAAGCCCATTTTTAGCCACGGGAAGCAAATCTAATCACGTAAAACAAACTCCAGATACGTGACAACGCAAATAGACTCGGTACGCCACATCAATTCTTCACTATCCTGTATTTTTAAAAGAGCCTGCGGTTTCACACTGTCATTCACTTTTTAAACGTCTTTTGACTTTCCTTTTTATTTTTGTAACAGTCTGTCTCTCTTTTCCTCTTTTTTGACAGATGTTGCAGTCGCCGAACTGGACAGCGGGTAAGTTGCCGTCGCAGCCCGGAAAATGACGAAAGGCCGAATGGGGAGAGTCGAGACGTACCGCAGTGTGGATGAGAATGCGGCAAACTTGTCTACGTGACCTTTCCTTGCCAGATGGCAGCAACCTTGAGTTTGTAGTGACAGTGAGGACACAGAAGAGGGAAATCAATTCACGACGCCATCTTTGCAGAATTTAATTTGGAGTCGCAATAGTGATGACACCAGCATATTCCTCACGCTGTTGTGGCTTTTCCTCGCTGCATACTGCCTCCGAGTAGGCTCTGTTTACTCCCCTCTTACCCCTTCTAAACGTGAACTTCTAGGAAGTGTGCTCAGAAACCTTTCCCATAGTAGTTTGGATTCCTGTGGACTTTCCTGTGCTAGGAAAAGTGGCCCAGGTGTGAGTCCATTTGTTTTTCGGCATCGGTGGCACCGACTTGATGGGTTGAAAGGGTTCTGCACACGTGTCTGTGTGTTCTTGTTTTATTCTTTTAGTGGGATCAAGTGAGTACAAATACTTTATTTATCTTTGTGAGGATAGGCGAGAAATGAGAACTCCAGGAAGGAAACAGAATAGACAGCTATAGGTTCAGTTTCAAGGAGGGTTGGTGGACACGAAAAAAATAAATAAATACAATTTTATAAAATGGGCGGCACGGTGGTGCAGTTGGTAAAGCGTTGGCCTCACAGTTCTGAGGTCCCGGGTTCAATACTGGCCCCGCCTATGTGGAGTTTGCATGTTCTCCCCGTGCCTGCGTGGGTTTTCTCCGGGCACTCCGGTTTCCTCCCACATCCCAAAAACATGCGACATTAATTGGACCCCCTAAATCGCCCCTAGGTGTGATTGTGAATGCGAATGGTTGTTTGTCTCTATGTGCCCTGCGATTGGCTGGCGACCGGTTCAAGGTGCCCGTTGACAGCTGGGATAGGCTCCAGCACTCCCTTGTGACCCTTGTGAGGATAAGCAGCAAAGAAAACGGATGAATGGATGGATGTAAAATTATAATATATTTTTTTATTACCGCGATGTGTGTATTGTTTAAACTCAGAAACTTAAAAATCACTTGAAAACACCTGTACAGAAAAGTAAAGAAAGTACAGAGTAGTTCAACATTTTATGAACATATGGAGTACTATAAATAAAAAAAAAAAATGAAAACAATGAATGTGGAAACATGAAAATTTTGGCGCAGCATCACAGCAAATATAGAAACATAAAAATAACACAACGAACTAGTTTACAGTCGAGGGTTTTTTGCAGGTATCCACACCCCATGTTCAATGTGTGAATGTTTTATGTCACTTTTTATTTTTTTAAATATTTTTTCTGGTGTAACTCCGACCAGCAGAGGACAGCATTCAAATATTTACAACCTAAAAAACACGGATAAATACATTTTGAAGATAAATAACATTATTTAGAGTGTAGCGACACACTAAGACAAATCCTTTATGCACCCACAAAAATAGAACACTGAAAGGTTGACTATGATTGGCTTTTGTCGGGCACAATTCCGCCATGTTTACTCGAGTAGATATCATCACAGCTGATGGTTGAAATTCATCGTGATCACTAATCGCGATATATCACCCATGCCTAGTTTACAGTGTTAGTGTCTTCTTTTCACCCTGCGAGCGAGGTAACTCTTGTGGCGATATGATATAGCAGCGCACTCGCTATTTGTATCTGCTAGATTGTCAAGATGAAACTCATCAACAAATGTTTGTTTGTTTTTTTTTTTACCTAATTTTGTTTAGAGGTGTACGAAGCCCCTAAAAGGACATTGGAAAAAAAAAAGGTTTCTCATTGTAACGAGTAAGTTTCTCATTGTAATGAGAAACCTTCTCATTGTAAAGAGTAATTTACTCATTGTAATGAGAAACCAGTTTATTCTTTTTTTTTTCCTTGAATGTCCCTTTAGGTTTCTCGTAGAGGTGGCACTTAATTTACTTATAACTTGCTGCCGGAACCCTACTTCCTGTTTACATTCTTGTGACTGATAAGAGTGAGCTTGCAGGGTTTGGAATTTTTACTGAACATGCAGTGAATCAGTCAGAAAACGAGTGTTTTTTCCGCTGATTTGGACCACAAAAAATTCCCAATTTTTCGGTGCTATTGATGCTACTGTTTAAAGTTTCTTAGGTGAAGGAAGTGCATGGTGAGTTGCTGATTTGATATTTTGTAATGCGCAAGGTAGTTTTGTGCGGGACCTTCAGAGGGGTATGAGACCCAGATTTGGGGGCCCACAAGTCTGTGTGTGTCTGAGAAGAGTCACAAAAGGTCCAAGCGATGTGTCATGCAGGAATAATATCTGCCGAGCACACAGTTTCCACTTTTCCTCAGTCAATAAGTCGGGCCCCTAAAACGTTGAGCTTTCAATAGCAACTTCCCACCATTGAGGTGTTAAGTGTGTCAGCACATTTAGGAAAAATATTGCATAAATTACTATTTTTACTGTCAATAAACTTTTTTTTTTTTTTTTTTTTTACTTACATTTATGGCCCGTTGCATTGCTTCTGCCCTTAAAGCCAACATTTACCTTCGTGTCCTTTTTTTCCTCCTGCTGACAGATTGTCTTCATTAAGTACACAAAAAAGAATCCATGACAACGCAGCACGTATGCCGAGTGCGACTTTCGCACTTTATCTCCTCCGCTGCTCTTTTTTTTTTTCTTGACTTTACACCTTTTTCTGCTTCCATTTCAAACACTTTTATCTCTCCTATGAAGTCCTCGGGTCACCTCGTCTGCATGCGCCGCACAAGCATAAGAATCCTTGGTTGCATTAAAGAACCACATTAGTAGAATGTAAATCATTTGGAAAAACCTTACAATTGAACATCATTGCAAGTAAAATTTCTTCCTTTTTTATTCGTGTACTTCAGTACTTTTTTTTTTTACTTTCACTAAAAGACTTGAATCATTACTTCTTTTTTTTGTTTACCTGAGTATCTGTACTTCTACTCAAGTACAGCATGTGCTCTGCGTCACTGGATTTGGGGAGTGGTTGAAAAGGTAGATGTCAGTCACTACCAGGCCTGAAAAAGCACACGGCAACCTGCTGGAGGGCAGGGGGGCAGCGCAGGAGGAAGGGCGGCAGGCTTCCACTTTCGGGCCTGTGCTGTGCCCCGATCTTGGTGTTATTTGCATTGGGCGAACGATTCACACGCCTTCTCCTTGAACTCTTCGCTCTGCAGACAGACGATGACGGACGTTGGAATGATATTCAATATTTTGGAATCGTAGTTTGTGGCATATACGTGGTTTGAACTATTAGAAGAAGAAGGGACTCACCTTATTTTTTGACATTGTTAGTTGTTCAGGATGTTCAGCATTGTGAATTACAGTGAAGAAACTAAGTGTTTGACCAAAATGGAACTTTTTGGTTATAATTCCACTAACTGTGTTTGGAGGAAGACGAATGATGAGCTCCATCCCAAGAACACCATCCCTGCTGTGAAGCATGGAGGTGGTAGCATCACGCTTGGAGGTGTTTTTCTGCACATGGGACAGGACGACTGCACTGTTTTAAGGAGAGGATGACCGCGGCCATCTATTATGAGAGTTTGCGCAACAACCTCTTTCCCTCAGGCAGAGGATTGAAGATGGGTCGTGGCTGGGTCTTTCAACATGACGATGACCCGAAGCACACTGCCAGGAAAACTAAGGAGTGGTTCCGTAAGAAACATATCAAGGTTCTGGCGTGGCCTAGTCAGTCTCCAGACCTAAACCCAATAGAAAATCTTTGGAGGGAGCTGAAACTCCGTGTTTCTCAGCGACAGCCCAGAAACCTGTCTGATCTAGAGAAGATCTGTGTGGAGGAGTGGGCCAAAAATCCCTCCCGCAGTGTGTGCAAACCTGGTGAACAACTACAGGAACCGTTCGACCTCTGTGATTTCAAACCAAGGCTACTGTACCAAATATTAACATTGGTTTTCTCAGGTGTTGAAATACTCATTTGCAGCTGTGTCACACAAATACATCGTTAAGAAATCATACATTGTGATTTCTGGATTTTTCTTTTTGGATTATCTTTCTCACAGTGGACATAAACCTACGGTGAAAATTTCAGACCCCTCCATGATTTCCAAGTGGGAGAACTTGCAATATAGCAGGGTGTTCAAATACTTATTGTGTATAACAATCAGCTTTTTTTTTGAGGGGGGAAATCCGACAGCCGATAAGAGATCATTGTAGAACTGAATAGACTTCAGGAAACTTTATATGACATTTTGCTGAGCTTGAAAAGATGTGTAAAAACACTGTCTAAGTTTGTTTTTAGAATTTTGACACCAATATTTCCCTTTTGCTTCGGTTGTTTATCGGGTCCAAATATGGGTTTTGGGCCTCCCTGACCACCAATAATTGGTATCGGCATTGGCCCTGAAAAAAATCAGTATGGGTCTGTCTCTCGGATCAATTATTCGTGGTTTATAGGGTATTGTCAGCAGGTTTTGGGATGACTGTACTTGTTCGTAAGTCAACTGGTTCTCAGTCAGCGTTGGTCTAAGTGTGCTGATGTTCTTGCTGCCTCACAGGATCCCCGCGGCAGCCCATCTAATAATGGCGGACGGCGATCCAGGAGGCGGAGATGCGGAAACGGCGAAAGAAAGCTCTGGGGACGTCCCTGAAGGTATGCAACGGAACGATTTTGACAACGGGGGGTATTGCAGACGAAGGCCGCCGTAGATAATGCCCGACCTCGCCTCGGGATTCGGCTTCATTCCGACATTTTGGAACTGCGGGCGATGACGCGGTGACGCGGGCGGCAAGTGAGCCTGATCCAAAGTGGCAGCAGCACCTTGGGTTCATCTCACACTTTATTGATTTCTACAGAGAGAAATGGGCGCCGGGTTCTATAAGCGCCGCTCACTCTGAGGCCGGCACTTGATTTGCGCACAGACATAAGCCCAAGCCTATGACTCAATCAATACCAGCGAGCGTCAATTGGGAAACATTTTCATGCTACAAAAAGGTTTCTTGAAATTTCACAGGTCGCACAACACCGACGGCATATTGTTTTAGATTAATTTTAGCGTATCCATTTTCCAACAAACCATTATGTTCGTTACAAAAAAAATGGCGGCAATAAGTCGGACTCGTTTCCGGTGAGAGTTGGACTCCGCCAAGGCTGCCATTTGTCACTGATTTTGTTCATAACTTTTAGAGACAGAATTTCTAGGTGCAGCCGAGGCGTAGAGGGTGTCCGGTTTGGTGGTCACAGAATCGCATCTCTGCTCTTTGCGGATGATGTGGTTCTGTTGGCTTCGTCAAGCCGTGATCTCGGGCTCTCACTTAAGTGATTGGCAGCAGAGTGTGTGAATCAGCACCTCCAAATCCAAGACTATGGTCCTCAGTCGGAAAAGGTTGCCGTGGCGTCTCCAGGTAGGGGATGAGATCCCTCCCCAAGTGGAGGAGTTCAAGTATCTTGGGGTCTTGTTCACGAGTGAGGGAAGAATGGAGCGGGAGATCGACAGACGGATCGGTCCAGCGTCTGCAGTGATGCGGACTTTGTTTCAGTCCGTTGTGGTAAAGAGGGAGCTAAGTCCAAAGGCGAAGCTCTCAATTTACCAGTCGATCTACAATCCTACCCTCACCTGTGGGCATGAGCTGTGGATCGTGACCGAAAGAACAAGGTCCCGGATACAAGCGGCCGAAATGAGTTTCCTCCGCAGGGTGTCGGGGCTCTTAGAGATGGGGTGTGAATCTCGATAATCCGGGAGGGCCTCAGTGTCGAGCCGCTGCTCCTCCGCATTGAGAGGAGCCAGATGAGGTGGCTGGGGCATCTGATCTGGATGCCTCCTGGACGCCTCTCTGGTGAGGTGTTCTGAGCAAAATACCCTGAGGATGACCCAGGACACGCCGGAGAGACTGTCTCCCGGTTCCCCCTGGAACGCCTCGGGATCCCTCCGGAAGAGCTGGAAAAAAGTGGCTGGGGAAAGGGAAGTCTGGGTATCCCTGCGGAAGCTGCTTCCCCCGTGACCCGACCCGTAAAAGCAAAAAAATGCAACCCCGGGTAATGTTCCCAAGTGAAAAGCGTGTTGTCTGTGACGTCGCACAGAACGTTGCCAAATGATGTTTTCTGTTCTTAGTCAGAGGAAGATTGACATTATGTGACAAATAGCTCGTTTTGATTTGTGTCACGCAAGAAGTAGTAAGTAAAAAAGATGTAGGACTGGACCACTGCCAGCAACTGAAAATACTTTGCAGCCACGCCGCTAGGTGAAGTTGTTTTGCTCTGAAAGCACAACAGAACTATTGTGTTGATAATCCGCTTTTTGTTGTTGTTGCTGCGTCGTTGAAGAAAGTTTTGTTTTTTTGTAGGGGCTGCCTTGAAAGTCTGCCGAGTAATCTTGAAGGAATCGACTTTTCTAATCAGATGAATTGAAAACGGCAATCGCGTCTGTAGAGCAGCTCAGTAGAAAAGCAATGCGGACAAACGGCAGTCGATAAAAGCTCAGCGAGCTAAATTGGGCTCATAGTGACGAGAGTGAGACGCCAACGCGAGACAAAGTGGATACCCAAGTCACTTCATCGTTTTTGCTCGACGGCAGTGATCTTCAAGGTGTGCGCTGGAGAATCAATTCGGAGTTGAGTTCCGTTGTTTTTAACTTGTCAATACAATATGTTTGTATTACATTGAAAAAAAAAACACATTTATCCAGGTAAAATTCCTGTTTAACCTTAATGCACAATACATGTCAATTGAATCATTATTTAAGTAGGCTTTTTAATTTTCCTATGTTTAAGCACAATATTTATTAAAATCCTGCTTTTCAGGAATCATGAAATTTTTTTTTTTTCGATGATCGCTTGGGCAAAAAATATTTGGGAAAAGTCTGCAAAATCCTTCATGATCTAGTCATTCATCATTATTAAAGTTAAAATAAATGATTAACAAACTAAACTTTAGTGGTCAACTATAGAAAAATAATTACAATCATATTTAAAACAATTAAAAACTGAATGCATGTGTGTTCTATTAAAATTATTTTTAAAACAAAATATGCTTTTAAGTATTCAATTATGTCATTTTTAAAATTTTTACTTAATTAAAAATAATATTTACAAGATCAAAGTATGAAGAAAAGTACAGAATTTTAATTCACTTTTATTATTATTTAACAATTGCAATATGGAGAAAATGCACGATCAAGTTGCAGATATGTTTTAATACAAATTGTTGCATTAATTTGAGCTAATAGACCTTCACAGTCAACTTATTGAAAAATGAACAATTTGACGGTCCAGGATGAAGAGAAATAAAAAGATAACGGATGCAGAAATATGTAGTTGTCTTGATCAATTTAAAAAGAAGTATTATTATCTCAGTAAAGGCATTGATACTGTTCTATTATTAAATGACCTAATATTCTGAGCAATGTATGAATAATTATAGCTCCACACTAGATAGGATCACGCAAGAAACTAAGCAGTAAAACTGCCATTGCTCTTGTTTTGTTTTTTTTTCCCGCCAGCCTCAGATGACGTCATCTATGACGACGTCCCGAGCGAGGAGCCCCTCTCCCCCGATGAAGGTGCGTGGGAGTCATGCTCAACCCACCTCGGACCCCGTCTGTATGCGTATATCTATATCATCTCTGTGTTCTATAGATACGCTGTACGAGGACGTCCAGCGGGACTCGTGCGGCCCGCCTGTTGCAGGCAACGGGTGGAGCTCCAGCGAGTTTGAGAGCTACGACGAGCAGTCGGACGGCGAGAGCAAGGTGCCCACACGCAGCAAGGTAACGACGCCGTGTTACCTCCGCCAAGGAAACCGCCACCCGTTTTGGAGATTTTGGTCAAACTGGTCTCATGACCTGAGTTGATTTTGCATTAATTCGCCCCAAAATGGGTGCTTTCATTTTTTTAGACACAACATATATATATTTTACAGTAATTTCTTATTTTACATTTCATTCATTTCATCATTTTCCAAGCCAATTATCCTCACAAGGGTCACGGGAGACACCCTGAACTGGTCGCCAGCCAATCGCAGGGCACATAAAGACCGACAAAATTCGCTCTCGCAATCACACCTACAGGCAATTTTAGAGTGTCCAATTCATGTTGCATGTTTTTGGGATGTGAGAGGAAACACGAGTGCCCGGAGAAAACCCACGCAGGCACGGGGAGAAGATACAAACTCCGCATTGGCGGGGTGGGATTTGAACCCAGGTCCTCAGAACTGCGAGGCCGACCAGATGGGTCACTGTGCCGCCAGTGTATTTTTCAGGACCCTTAAAAAAAACGTACCTCGATTCGGTGTGTGGGGGGGGAAAAATATCAGTCCAAACCAGATCAACTTCACACTGCCTTTTCCTTCCACTGGATGGCGCTATGGCTACACCCCAGCTTCAGCCCTCTGCTCTGCGGAATCCATACAAATATGTAAGAGGTTATGCCGAGACTAATAGGCATTTTTTTTTTTTTTTTTTTTACCCATCCGCACACACACGTTTGTTCTTCAAGGGAAGCTCAATCGATGGCAGAGCAAAGCAGGGAAACAAAAGGGTGATCTATGTGGACACAGAATGACTCGCTCAGGTAATTAAAGCAACGGCGGCCTGTGGGAAAGGCTTTGCACTTTTCAGTCTGCTGAGCAAAGAGAAGACTTTAAGCGGGAATGCCAGAGCAATTACTCGGGAAACATTAACTATTAGGTTTTCTACTTCCAAAGCATATTGCTTTTAATTAGTTCTACCTGATTAGGGTTTTTTTTTTTTTTTTTTTTTTTACCCCTTCCCAAATACTATTTTCACACTTGACCTCTTTTGACTGCCAGCAGCTCTCATAAATCAAACTCCCTGAAACACAATAACTGCTCCACGCTTTCACCTGTTGTCATTATTTTTGACTCCCGTTTTGTGCAGAGCGCTTTGATCTATTTTCTCGCCGCCGCCTTATCCTCGCCCTCTCTTTCCCGTCGCTTCCCCCGTTGTTCCTCCTTAACGCTGGCTCCGCACCTTCCCTCGCCTGCAGCTGTCCCCCGAAGTGCGGCGGTTGAGGGAACGCTGCGCCAGGACCAAGCGTGAGCTGGCTATGAAGCTGTCTGGCAAGCACAACTATGACATCAAGGTATCTCATCAACGGAAAACAAACTGCATTTGCCGACAGGCTCAGCTGACTCTCGGCCATCCTAAACCTTTCCCTGAACGTCTTTGTGACCTTGTCTTTCTCCTTCTTGGTGCCTCAACAATCAACTTATGCATATTTAAAGGTACAATTTGTTCTTGGATTAGAATCAGATCCTACAAACCCATAAGGGGCAGTCTACTGTTTGCCCAGATGAGGGGAAAACGACGCGAGAAGGCAAGATGAGGAAACCGGTAGCTAGTTAGCTTGCTCATCCTCAAGTAATCACCAGCTTTGAACCGAGTAAATTACAGCCACAGTTTGGCTAAAGCTTTGTAACTGCGTGTGCATAGGGGGCAGACTTATCCCTTAAAATTGTTGTAGAATTAAGTCAAAGATTGGAAACTAGCTAAAGTTCGACTGAATAACTCGCTGCTAGCTCTTTCACAGCAAAAAAAAAAAAAAAGTCTTGTATTGTAGAAGTGGGAGAACCACTTGAGAGTGGAACTAGACTGGCGCTAATAATAGCTACCCAGCTCAGGAAGCTAGCAAACCAGTGATAGTTTGACCAAAGCGCTAATCACTTGAAAGTCGAATTTTAGGAACAGCAATTCAAGTGTGTTACGAGACTAGCGGTAACCGCTTGCTAGTTCTCAAAGCTATCAAATTAGTTACAATTTGACTGAGGAGCTAGTCACTACCTTTTTTTTTTTTTTTAAACCACACGAGTAGAAGAATATGAGGAGTATTAACTCGCTTTAGCCGGAGTCAAAGATAGAAAATTTGCCACAGTTGTACTTGAAAAGCCTTATGAAACAAATCACCAGCTTTGAAGTTAGCAAATTACAGCTACAGTTTGTCTGAAGCTTCGTCTCTCCATGTGCATAGGGCGCAGACTTCTCCCTTAAAGTTGTTGTAGAATTAAGTCAACTATTGGAAACTAGCCAAAGTTTGACTGAATAACGAGCTGCTTGCTCTTTCACTGCATATGGGCAGTATCTTCACCAAAAAAAGTCTTGTATTGGAGAAGTGGGAGAACCACTTGAGGGGTACTAGACTCGCGCTAATAATAGCTACCCAGCTCAGGAAGCTAGCAAATCAGTGATAGTTTGATCAAAGCGCGAATCACTTGCTCATAATAAGGAAATGAAAGTTGAATTTTAGGAACAGCAATTAAAGTGTGTTCCGAGACTAGCGGTAACAGCTGGCGAGTTCTAAAAGCTATCAAATTAGCAACAATTTGATTGAGGAGCTAGTCACTACCTTTTTTTTTTTTTTTTTTTAAATCACATCCACAGAGAAATATGACAAGTATTTACTCGCTTTAGCTGGAGTCAAAGATCGATAAAGATAAGCATTATGAAACAAAATAATAACTCTTAGACAGGTTTGTGACTTAGCTTGAACTCTAAATGTTAGTGTTACTTTGGAACTTTAAAAGGTTTTGAGGAGCGCTGGTCAGGGCTGGATTTGGTTAAACGTTGCGCTCCGGGCCTCCCAACTTCCTGACCTTGGCAAGCGCTATTTATCGGTGCACGACAACATTTCACAGTGGAAGTTTAGCAACCTCGTTTGCTAGCTAGCTCATAGAATGCTAAAATTTGGATCTGACTTGTACTGACGGGATAAAAGCGAGCAGTTTGTACCACAAATCCTAGTTTGGTTAAAAATTTAGAGTATGTACTGTCTCATGACAGAGAGCTAAAGGCCTTTTTAAGGTTAGTCACCTTTTAAAATATGTATCGTATACCCTAGCACAAGCTAACGGTTATGAGTCTGTACTCCAAACCAGTAGGAGTCAAAACATGATTTTCTTAAAGAAACGCTTAGCAGGACGACAGCTTTCAATGTTGCGACTGAGGAAACGAGGGATATTATGGGACTTGCCTAATCATCGCTACTGTACCTTTAAATATGTAAATAGGACCGTTGAATGCTTTTTTTTTTTTTTTTTTGCATGTGAAATTCCCCGACTGCTAACATTCTTTCAACGAATGACCCACTTTTCCTGGCACATCATCTAAAAATATGACAATGATGCAACGCTCGATGTATTCTGGGCCCTGTGTGGCGCGCGGCTGCCGCGATGAGAAGTGGACTTGAGGACACACTGAGTCACAAAACACTGATCTCCCTGCGCCACCATCAACTCGCTCAACCGGTCTGATTAGGAATCGCAGGGGACCTGCAGATGACGAGATTCCTACCGTGATCTCGTCCTGTCAGTAGTCAACGGCGCCGGTGATGGAGCTCACATGCGGCCTTCCCCTTGCCCCCGACCAGGTGCAGCAGCTCATGAAGGCGGCCAGAAGCAACACCAAGGATGGACTCGAAAAGACCAGAATGGCCGTTCTACGTAAAGTCCCCTTCCTTCACCGGAAAGACACCATCGGTAAGCATCTTTCATCTTCGGCCTTTGTGTTTAGTAGCTACTTAGGGCCCAACCTATATGAAACGGAAGCTCAGCATTGTATACAACTTTTAAAAGTACTCACTCAAGAATTTCAATAAACTATTTTGTCACTATATTTTGCCGGTCATTGCCCTGGTATAAAGTTTAGAATGTAAAAGAAATACTTGAAAAAAATGTTTTTAATAAAGCCTTGTCAGACGTGATTTTTCCGTTCATAGGCAGAATTCCGTCTTTTTAAATTGCAATATATATTCTCCGTTTTTCTGCAATATTCCGATCGTAACCCGTGCCAGAATCCACACTCGTCCGACTTTTGCAAGTGAGGTGGAGGATTAGATACACATCTGTTGATTGGGCGAAAATATTCCTCCCGACCAATGAAAACGCTTGTTGGATACATGGGGGCCATTTTCAAGTGAACATGACGAGGAAAGACGCCTCTCGAGTGAAAGAAATTGATAGATATGTCAAAAATAAGTTCCAGTAGGATTGGATGGAACGAGAACAGTCAACAGTTGGAAAGATTCTGTTAAACAACATCATTCGCAAAACTACAATAACGAGGTGAGAGTTCAAAAGCAATTAGTTGTAAAAATGGCCATTATTTACTCATAACGAAACATGAAGTTAACAATTGTTGTCAAATTCATGCATTTCAATCATTTACTAAAACAAGAAATTAAAACCTTTTTGAATGGATTCGATATACACGCTGTGAAAGCACGCTTGCATGCCATGATGCAAATCTGAATTCAATTTAGTTGAATTTGTATTTGAATTTGTAATTTTTTGGGGTAAAGGTATGCACCTGAATAATGAACGATCATATTGTCTACGTTTTGATAAGAGAATAGCTGGTAACAGATAATAATGGCGAAAGTAAAACAAAAAAGAAATGCTGTTGCTTTCCTGAATAATAATAATAATAATAATAATGATAATGAAGAAGAAAAAGTGGTGAAACTGGATGAGATTTTCTCTTTTTTTGACTAAAAAAGCTCTGGTGTAGCCTAATGGAGGATGAAAGCACACACAATACAGTGCACAAAAAGCGAATTCTGTATTTTGAATATAGGTAGATGTACTAGATATATTTCATTCATAATACAATTTATAAAACCTGCACGTTAAAATGGGTGATGATTTCTTTGTTAGTGCTATTTTTCAGTGTTTTTTCATTCAGTCAAATCACATGTCTGCTTGTGTGCAATTTGTGAATGAATTGGATGGATTATTGTGAAAATGTCCATTTTTGGTGATGAGGTTAAGCTTACTTTTTCTCTCAAAACGCTCCGATTTGATCAGATTGCACAAGTCTGCATAATCCACGGTGGACAACAGGAGGCTTTCAGTTCTGTTCTTTTTGCTTGTGTGTCTCGGGAACAGAGGAGGAAGACGACGCGGGCTACCTGGACGTTGCGATATCCGACGTGACGCATCCGCCGCCGCAGCTGAGCACCATGCCCGAGGGCCTGACCAGCCACCAGGTTGAGACTTTTTAACCTGCCTCGTCCTCTTCCTACCGCAACCCAGTGATTTACGTCCATCCATCCATCAGCCGCGTCCCCTTGCTGTGGCGCCATCAAATCCTCTTAGACCGTCACGAGGGCCTTTTGTCTTCGCAGGTTGTCAGGCGCCACATCCTCGGCTCCATCATCCAGAGCGAGCGCAGCTATCTGGAGTCCCTCCGGAGGATCCTGCAGGTGAGCAGGGGCCCTCTTTACCGTCGCATGCCACTGAAACGTGTCATACGTTTAATGGGATTGCTCCTCTTGTCAGTCGTCTGTTGTAACTGCACATTTTAAAGCCCAAGTGTCATCCCTATCAACATTCTAAAATAGATATTGAAATGAAAAATACATATGACATTATTCACTTCGATGTCTGTACGAAAAAATGAATATGAGCGGAGAGCGCGTCATCCATGCGCAAAGTTGCGGAAGTGTCATTCGACATCCAAGTGGTTGCCGTTTTGGCTGCATCTCCTGTCCGTGATGTCACCCCGGACATTCGCCATTGAAAACACGCTGTGGCCCCTACTATGGGAGACGCCCCTTCAGACACGGAAGCTCTTTTCGAAGAAGAGAACATCTCACAATTGAGTGAAGTGTCCGGGACAATATTACACTATTGTTAGGAGCCATATTTAGATGATATGCGGATCACTTCTGACAAACAACAGACTCCCAGACAGAGCACGGCTTTCGTAGCGGCTCGTCCGCCCACCTACTATGGGACAAGGAAGCTCTTTTCAAAGAAGAGGACATCTCACAATCGAGCGAAGTGACCGGGGCACCTATTGTTTTGAGCCATATTTAGATGATATACGGATCACGGCCAAACCGTATGCGGGCGAACCACCTCCCCGTCCGATCCAGCGCCGCGCGGCGTAGATGAGCCACCCCGGCGGACACTGCGCCGACGGGCACATCGACACATTTAGCACCTCTGACTTACGGACCCGGATCTGTTGTTACGTCCTGAAAGGATTACGTCTCCCCCCCAGCTATTGTTTTTTTAGTAGCTCTATACACACCTTCCTGTCATTTGGAACCTTCGAAGCTCTCAACCTTTGCACCCGTGCAATCCATTTTTCGCGACGAACCGGGTCTCTTGGAAACTTATGAAGGGCAAATCCCTCCTCCCGAGCGTTCGAGCAATATCCAGCAATGCAACGAGCCGGCATTTTGGCTAAGACGAAGGAACAACGTGGTACCTTCCCGCAGGTAAAACTAATAGAAACAAACAAGTCCACTTGAAGGCGGTCCTGCCCTGTACGTCACTTCCTTCTTCTTCTAGCAAACAAATCCGTCGACAGTATTTTCATTGCGGGAGTTACAAAAAGCCATACATTTGTGGTGAAAAAACGCATGGGTCTGTACCGGCTGCCGTTTTTTCCTTGATAACATACAAAAAATCATGCAGTGGCACTTTAAGCAGTTGAAACGAACAGTCCTGGAAGTAGAAACAGTCCAAAGGGCAATCCTCAGTCACCCACGGGCACGTGCGCTTGTCTACTGTTATTAATTGTAACCAACACCTTGCGCAATAGAAATGAACATAAACCCTAGAAATTTGACACGCAGTCAAAAGAGGAAAAAGAACCTGGCTCACGTGCTCGTGTCCTACGAGATTGCACTCCCTCGTCTTGACAGTTGTTCATAATAACTGCCACCTCGCACAATAGAAATCAAACAGAAGACAGCTTTGTGACCGATTGTTCACACGGGACAAACAAACAAAACAGCCAGATGGGGACACTTTGCGATGTGCAGCAGGGTGGAAAAATGTCTGTCTTGTCACAGCGTCCAGTGGAGTGGGAAAAGGCGGCGTGTCCGCAAGCCCAATTACACGCTGAAGGTTGTGACGTTCTTCATCGCTGGATGCATTTTTCAGGGGCAAGAAAATTGCGAGGGAAAACAAAGAAAGCGTCCACTTTTGTCCCAGCAGCCTGGCGCACCTTATGTCCACTTGAAGGCTGGTTGCCGGGGGTGTTATCGACGTCTCACTGAGTCCGCCGCAAGGGCTTTGCACACCCCCTGTGCTAAACTAATGGACCACTTCGAGACATGTACACAAACTTGTATATTATTTGGTATCCAATTTTATAACTTCCACTTTGCAGGAAGATTTTGGAGTGTGATGATGGGAACTTTGACCTCTTTTACTCAGAGGGCCATAACAGAAAATCTGCCTTTGTCTTTTCACCAGAACCTAACGAACTCTGTTTATACCCACAAGCAATGTTCCCTCTAAGCTGCGCACCTGCGCAATTGCGCACTTGTAGCGCACATGAAAACCGATCCAGCGCAGTGAATCACAGCCTGATTTTCTTTTTTTTAAACACGGCAGCACGCGGTCTCTAACAAGCTGCTGCTCGGCCACACCATGCCACACACTCTACTTCCTTGTTTACCTGACACCGCCCACCTCCCGCTCTTAAAGGAGTACACTCATAATTACAAACACCGCCCACCCCCCGTGCTTTAGTTAAAAACACAATCTGGACAACGTAGAGCTAACGACAAAGTTAGACATGGTGCTTATGTTTACTCTAGATAATAATGGCAAAAGTAAAACAAAAAATAAATGCTGTTGCTTTAATGAATGTCAGTATCATAATAATAATAATAGTAATGAAGAAAAAGTGGTGAAACTGGACGAGACTTTCTCTTTTTTGAGTAAAAAAGGTCTGGTCTGAAGCCAAAGTAGAAAGTACAGGATGAGATGGTGTATAATGTTAAAATTCCACTTTGGTGCAGCCTCATAGAGGACGAAAGCAGAGACAATACAGTGCATAAAAAGCTAATTCTGTATTTTAAATATAGGAGGCAACATAATAATCTTAAAATTGTTTGGGAGCATCATTCAGCTTTTCAACATGCATTGTTAAAGATATTCTGCAAACAATAATTCAGTTTTACACCAAGAAAAACAGACGGGGATATCATTGTGGGTTAAAAATAAATAAACGAAACAAGGCTTGAGGCGACATTTCAAATTTACAGTTCATAGTTGACTTGGTTTGGTTAGCAATGTGTTTTTTCGTTTGTTGACATTTTCATTGCAAGTTTGCAAAAACACAAATACAATTGTTATTCAATTTTTCTGACGCTAATGTAATTGCTGTAATCTGAATCTTTTAATGAGGCATGCAACTTCGATGGATAACACCGATCTGACCGCAGTGCATACGCCTGATGTTGCTCACAGTGGTCAAAGGGGGGCGCTCACAGGCTTAGCGTGTTTGCATAGTGGAGCAGCGGTTAGCACATCTGCCTCACAGTTCCACTGTTTTGCCTCAGATGCAGAAATGAGCAGGGGTCACCGACAGGGTGCCTGTTAGCATCACGTAGCCACTTTGGAACACAGATATAGCCTGCAGGCTAAAAAGCAGCTCACCAGTGGTGTGACATTGCATTTTACTGTCCATTTTTAATAACATTAACATGAAAAAATTGAAGGTAATTGCAACGAACTGTTAGCCCTACGCATTGATCCGTACCCAGTCAGCAGCTTTCAGTTTCAAAAAGGTCGATGATCCCTGAATGAGACCATCGCGAGGTATTTTAGTCCACCGATGCGGACTCACCGACTGACATCGTGCCGTGTTCTCTCTGTGCAGGAATACCACAGACCTCTGCTGGAGGCCGAGCCCCGCATCCTGAGCCCGCGCAAGATCCGGCCCATATTCTACAGAGTCCGGGAGATCACGCATTGCCACGCCATGTTCCAAATTGCGCTGGCGTCGCGCGTGGCCGAGTGGGACAGCTGCGAGAAAATCGGAGACTTATTCGTCGCCTCGGTCAGTGTCAAATCCGACATTTCTTCTACTTTTTGCATCTCGGCAGCGAGGGAGCGGCAAGCACGTCACGTTCACCGTTCTGAGCTCCGGTTAGAGTAGTCTGGACTTCAGACTTCTTGTGTGGAGTAAAGTTACAATATTTTCCCCGTGCTCGCATAGAGACTCCAAATTGTCCTCGGGCGTGAAAGTGAGCGTGAAAAGTTGCTTGTCTACATGTGCCCCACAGTGGCTAGCGACCGGCTATAATCCTGACATTATTTGATATATTTCTCTTGCTAACCAAAGCAGCCACACTTTTTATGGCGCAGTATTAATGAGCTCGGCCTTTTTATTTTTATTTTTTTTTGTGGAGACAGCGTCTTGAACAACAGTTGGCTTTTCTCTGTACTCCTTTTGTGTTCTGTTTTTTTACGACGTGTTCATTAAAAAGGCGGCAAAGTGTTGGCCTCACAGTTCTGAGGTCCAGGATTCGAACCCGGCCCCGCCTGTAAGGGGCTTGCATGTTCTCCCATCTGCCTGCGTAAGTTTTCTCCGGGCACTCCGGTTTCCTCCCACATCCTAAAAAACATGCAACATTAATTGGACACTAAATTGCCCATAGGTGCGATTGTGAGTGTGGCTGTTTGTCTCTATGTTCCCTGCGATTGGCTGGCAACCAGGGTGTGCCCCGCCTCCTGCCCGTTGACAGCTGGGATAGGCTCCAGCACTCCCCGGGACCCTTGTGAGGATAAGCGGCTAAGAAACTGGATGCATGTTCATTTAAAAATGTACAATAATATCTCAAAAATCAGCGTTGCCTCTGCCAAGGAGGCTTGTTTGTTAGCTTTTCACACTCAGGAGTTCTTTTCCACTTTACGCAGGGTATCGTGTCAAATGTTCTTTGACTTCTCAGTGAATAATGCATGAATCTCACTCCAGTTACCCTCGACCCTTATGAGGACAAGTTTTGCAGTTAAAAAAAAAAAATGTTTGAGCTGAGTCACTATCAGGCTGTCATTATATCATTTTGCTAACCAAAACAGAGGCAGCTTCCCCGTCGATTAGCATTCCAAGAGACTCTGCGATCACTCCGGAGTGTTGTACGCGTTCACGTTTATGTTCCAGGGAAGTCCAATTATTATAGATGACACCGAGGGTAACTTTTCAGAACTGAGCATTTCCCTCCACCGAGTAACCGCGTGTATTTGTTTGCGCTCTCGATTTCTTTTTGTCGAACTTTGTCCTCTGCTGCAACTCAATTGAGCTGCAGGTATTAGATTGAGAAAATTGGCAAGGGTGAATCTGGGACAGACGTTCTGGCGCCGAAATGAATGCGTTCAGCAGGACTTTTTTTTTTTTTTTTTTTTTTTGTGTGTCGAGCTCTGCACCCATTAGGTCCACTCATTATTTGTGTCTCAGCGCCAAGTGTTCGACCCCCTCATTCTCTGCTGGGCACCACACTGTGCCGGTTTATCGCCGTCCGAAGACCGAGAGCCAAATGAGGCCTCGGTGGGGAGGAAAAGAAAGAGAAAGAAAGAGAAAGAAAGAAAGTGCTGGATGGAATTGACTTTTCTTTTCATCAAAGAAAAAACTGCGAGAAAAGCAATGGTGGGGAAGTAACCAAGTATGAAGACTTGGTTACTGTACTTAAAAAGCTTTTTCTGATACCTGTACATGAGTAATTTTTTTTTTCTGACTTGTTACTTTTAGGGCGTCACGGTGGCCTCGGCTGGAAAGCGTTGGCCTCACAGTTTTGAGGTCCTGGGTTCAATCCCGGCCCTGGCCCTGGCCCTGTGGTCTTGGCATGTTCTCCCCGTGCCTGCCTCGGTTTTCTCCGGGCACTCCGGTTTTCCTTCCACCTCCCAAAAAGATGCAACATGAATTGGACACTCTAAATTGCCCCTAGGTGTGATTGTGAGTGCGGCTGTTTGCCTCGATGTGCCCTGCAATTGGCTGGCAACCAGTTGAAGGTGTACCCCGCCTTCTGCCCGTTGACAGCTGGGACTCCCTGCGATTCTTGTGAGGATAAGCGGCAAAGAAAATGGATGGATGGATTGTTACTTTTACTGTACATTTGAAAACAGATATCGGTACTTTATCGTACTTCGTCAAACTAGGCTTGTTCCGCAGATGAGGACAAGACAAAAAAATAAACAAGGGAAATAGAAATTGGTTAATTTGAACTGGTTTTGAACTTGTGGGGTCTTGTAAAGCGGGAAAACCGGGGACTGCAGCAACATGGAAGAAGAATTATCGTGTGCCAGCCTAAATACCACTACCTTCTAGAATTACCCTCATTTCCGGCCTACAAGCCGTGACTTTTTTTTTTTACACGCTTTCAAACCTGCGGTGATGTAGCGCTAGCGTTAGCGCCACGCTAACGTTAAACTCTTTCTGTGTACCGAGGTTCATAACCAGGTGCGCTCTGTAGGCCGGGAATTACGGTCCCCAAAAAAAAAAAAAACATATGAGTAATGTGTATTCTTTTAAAACTGCACATCTTTCTTTGAGGAATGTCTTGTAGCTTGATGCTATGACAATGCAAAGCGCCATAGAGAAGCTATGAAAATTAGCATCAACGTGGCAGTGTTAAAACCCTTTAAGCGACAGAGTGTTGTGAGTAGAAGATACTTGTATCCGAAACTCACTCTGGAAGTGCCCGCAGTGAACTGTCGGCCAAACACTTACACACGACACTCACTTTTCATTGCAATCATCTCTGACGGTGTGTTTACAGTTCTCCAAGTCCATGGTGCTGGACGTGTACAGCGACTACGTGAACAACTTCACCAACGCCATGGCGCTCATCAAAAAGGCCTGCCTGTCCAAACCGGCCTTTCTGGAATTCCTAAAGGTGAGCTTCTGTTTTGTCAATTTTTTTTTTTATTTCCACCCTCAAATAAAGGAAAGGTGTCGTTTGTTTCCCCCGGCTGCGTTTTAAGCTTATTGTGACTCGTCTTTCCCCTGCCCGCTAGGCAAATGGGCTTTTAATAATGCATACATCTCTGCTTTCTAAGGAGACAAGCTAATACTTTCCACAACTTACCTTTTTATGTGCTTTATAAATGTCCTGCTCCTGTGAAAATAGGTTCTATTAGACGCGGGCACATTTTATGGTTTGGGAATATATACCCCACTTCCTCCAATAGTTGCCAGAGGCGCTTTATTTACTGGGCTGCGGCACCGGGTGTTTATTTGACGCAGGTCAACGGAGAATGGTTACTTCCATTGTTGAAATGGGGAAAGGTGTAACCACCTCTCATTATTCCCTTTTTGCGTCCCTTTATTCATAAGTACACTTTAGTGGTAGCTAATGGCGTTTAGCTCGGCGCCCCACACGGGTGACTTTTATGTCGTGGTCAGTTTGATCCCTAAAGAAGACTGCGGGCAGCAAGAAAATTTGGAAATGTTCAAGGTGGAGACTGACGAGAATGAGCAACAGATTGAGCATATTTTAGGCATACTGAGAAGACAACATTGCATTTAGCGGTCACTCACGTTTGCGGGTGCGGTCAGTCATGCTCGCAGATAAAGTTGCGAGTGGGTTAAGGGATGGAATCTCAAGAATTTTAACCCATTCATGGGCAGGGTGGCAATTTTTTTTGCCTTATTTTGAGATAAAAGTCTCCTAACAGGCCACAATCAAGAAAATAACCTCTTTTTCGTTTATGGTTAAGTTATATGATAACTTTACTAATTTATAATCTCGTCCCAAAAATGGGACGCTGCCCGCGAGAGGGTACTTGAGTTTTCTTAGTAAGATCGTCCCAAAAACCAGAATCAGATTAAAACACTTAAATATTTTGATAAATGCTTGAAAATCATTATGTCCCAAAAATGGGATGCTGCCCACGTATGGGTTAAAATAATGTAATGGATTAATATAACATAACTGTAAATTAAAAATAAAATAAACAAATACACAACTAAAATAGAAAACAAAAATTTCAAACTTCCAATTTCAACTGATATTAGTAGAACGTGATATCAAATGGAATTTAAAATTTTTCATCAATAAAGATTCTTGATCTGACAAAGTTTATCTGAAGAAAAGTGAAATGCACCGGCGTCACGGAATAAACACGAACGGTCAATACCTGCAATGTTTTGAAACATCATCGGCGTTCGTGGCAACAAGCAAAAAATACATTGGAACAAACTTTCCAAATATTGTTATAATCTATCATAATTTACGTCAGTATCTATTGTTAATCCGTGAATGAAATCTATATCTTCCGAAAGCATCGAGACTGCGCTCGACGTAGTGGCCACACTTGAATCAAGCGACAAGGTGGATGATAGTCGAAGATTTTTTTGGGTGGGTACGCCGTCACGCGATCAACCAAAACTGCCTCGCGATCGACGCATTGAGCACCCCCGGTGTAACTGCATTTCCTTCGACGCGGCTCATGATGTTGATGACTTTCGACGTAAATGGGCTCGCCGTACGTGAAGCAGCTCAGAACACGCGCTTTTGGCGTCACTTCCGTACACGCTCAGTACAGTTAATTTCATTTCCTGTTTCCGGGTGAGTACTGATTGTTTAGGAACAGGCTTGTTTTGTTAGCATCGTTGATGAAGTAAACACGTAAAGTAATGTCAAGTCTACACAAAATAAGCGACGTCTTTCAATAACTTTTTTCTACTCGTAACAAATTTTACGCGTGTGATTTTTCGTGCTCAACTGCAGATTTGCGAGTGCGATGGCGTGAACGCGCTCGTCACACGTGAGTGACTGAATTTAGCGTAACAGTCGGAATGCTGACCAACAACAACAGTGGAGGTTGTTGTAAGGAATCGATTTTTTTTTTTTAATGCAAGATTACCTTGCAATACTTGAGTATGTCATGTGACCAAACCTGGAGAACAGGTCAGCAGACTCCCTTTGTATGCTGCACGTTGCTGAGATGATTGATTGACCCCCCCCCCCCCCACAGTACAATACAATGTGAAGCAGTGCGCTTTAGGTGAGATGCCGTACAAAGGAAAACATTTTAACATCTCCCAAGTGGATGACACCGGTGTGAAAAGTTTATTTCCCTTACCGTAGATCTGAGAGTAACTCTGTATTTTTCATGTGGTTTTTTTTTTTTTTAATCCAGAGGGCTCGCTACAATGCTACCTCCTCACTGAAATTTGTTAAAAGCGAAATATATATCGGTTCTGTAAAATGTTTATCAGCCTCCTTGCTGTGCACAAAGCGCTGCGAGGCACCTTCAGACTAGAGATGAAAGGAGCTAATGGAGCTTTAGGAAGAAGAAGTACCCGAAGGTCTACTGGTGGGAAGCTCCATTCACATGACCTGTACTTCATTCTGTTTACAATTGAAAGTCTGCATTTTTAGTATTGTGTACATTTAAAAGGAAAATATCGGATTTGTCACTGGCTCAAACCTGGCAACCCACTGCGTACTGTGACGTGGAGTCAGTTACGTACACTCAAGGAGAATTCCAATCAAAGCACTCCCGCATTCTTTTCAAGCGAGTTGTAAAGTCCAAGGTTACATCAAAAGCAATGTTCACAAATGGAAACGGTAGTGAGAAGAACTCACGTTCTGTGCATTCACAACCGAGTGAAGTGCCCGGGGCAATATTAAACTATTGTTTCGAGCCATATTTAGATGACATGCGGATCACGGCCAAACCACCTCCACCCCCTGTCCGCCTCTGCGCGGCGGTGATAAACGCCCACTTCCGCGACGGACATGAGCCACTGCGGCGACGAGTCACCCCGGCCGACAAGGCCGGTAGCGATCCACAAGGCCTGCGGAGGCCGTCCTTCAGCGGCTGCTGCGTGGAAGCCTTCCGATGCGAACATCGACACATTTAGCAACCCTGATTTATGGATTACACCCACCCCCAACTATTGTTTTTTTTTTTTTAGTAGCTGTATACACACCTACCTGTCATTTGGAACCCACGAAGCTCTCATCTTTTGCACCCGTGCAATCCATTTTCATTATTATTCAGATGATATGCGATCGCAGCCAAACCGCCTCCTCGTCCGATCCACTTCTGCGGCGGAGATGAGCCACCCCGGCTGAGCCGGCCGCTGGCCATGTCGGCCAGGGTGGGTCATTTTCGTCGCCGAGGTGGCTTACTACGGCGCCGAGCCGGGCCGCTTTACAGCAAGCCGTCACAGCAGCCTTCGCGGGCGAGCCCCATGTGGAAGCCGTCCGATGTGCACATCGACACATTTAGCACCCCTGTCATATGTACGCAGATCTTTTGTTACATTATGAGAGTTGGTTTACGTGGTCCGCCCCAAACTATTATTTTTTTTAGTAGCTCTATACACACTTACCTGTCATTAGGAACCCACGAAGCTCTCGTCCTCTGCACCCGTGCAATCCATTTTTTGCGACGAACCGGGTCTCTTGCATACTTATGAAGGGTAAATCCATCCTCCCGAGTGTTCAAGCAATATCCAGCAATGCAACGAGTCGGCATTTTGGCTAACGCGAAGGAACAACGAGCTACCTTCCCGGAGGTAAAACTAATGGAAACAAACGAGTCCACTTGAGGGCGGTCCCGCCATGTGTCACTTCCTATTTCTTCTCGCAAACAAATCCCTTGAGAGGATTTTCATGGCGGGAGTTACACAAAGCTGTATACGTCAAAATGATGTTTTGTGGTGAAAAAAACGCATGGGCTCATATTGGCTGCCGATTTTTCAATAATAACATACTAAAATTCATCCATTTAATGACAATGGCTGATAGCGTGTTTTCTTGTACTGTAGTTGTTTCCACATACGCAGTGAGCTAAAGTTAAAAAAAAAAAAATACGGCTGATGTCTTTTTTGACTGAAACTCCCGATCGCGATCGACGCATTGAGCACCCCTGTGTTAAATGCTGTTTTTCTCAGTTTCTCATAACGTTAGCTGTAGCTGGTGCTGGTTCACTACAATCTCCACTTAGCTGCAGCGCCCCAAAAATCAAAAATACGCAACAGAACTGAATCTGTGCATAGCGCACCGTGATTTGTCAGGTGCTCACTGTAGGCACATTGTTTTTTTTTACTTTCCGCCGCTGCACCACTCTCACGATCCCCTGAGGAAGAGCACACTCCAGCTAATGGCGGCGGAAGAACATTAGCAACTTGTAATTTCCGTGGCATCAAGTCGCATCTTCCGCTCGCGCCCGCCGCTTACGTCCTCCCGTCGCCTGGCCACATGGAAGCGACAGCGCAGCGAATAACAAATCATAAATGAACCTCCACCGGGTGTGCGGACTCCCGTTTGCCGGCTGGAGACGGCGACGCCGCGTGACGTCTCCCATAAATGATTTGGCTTTTCGTAACAGCGGAGAAATTCAGGTCCTGTCCTCTGTGTTCACTCAAGTGGAGTATATTATTGTCTGCGGCGGTCCCAGGGCTTTAACTGCCATCTTTGCTAAGCCGTTGATCTTGAGCATCACTGGCGTGATTAAGAACTACAGTAGCAATGTCCTCAATCACTCCCGCTTATGTACTTTGTATTATTGATATTGTTTTGAATTATTGAAAACTCCCGCCAGTAGTGGAGTTGGAGGGAGTCGCCAGGTTCCATCAGGGGTCTTTTGGGTAGACCCCAATAAGTCAAAAACAGTGAGACCCCGCCAATTACTTCTTGCTGCCGATACACAAATTCAGCTATTTTTTTCCACGGAACTTTTCGTCATCTGTTCGGGAATCTGCATATTTTGGGCTTTTCCTAAATGCCAGAAGATGGCGGTAAAGCCTCAACATTTTTGATGTGAATGCAAGTATGCAACACATCTCTCCTGTTTGTTTGTATCCGGAAGGAGGCTGGTTTTTAGTGTTGGGAGTAAGGGCTTGGCTTCCAGTTGACTATAGAGCTCGTGCACGTGACGTCACAATTTCCACGGCGCCATATTGCCGGTCCAACAGAGCTGCTCGACAGTGTGGGAGACTTTGAACCGGAGGAGAATATTTACAATACCCGAGACCTGTTGTGCTGTTGGTTGTCACAACAGACTAGACAGATATTTAAAGAGGTCATTCTATGGAATACCAGATGAAAAGACCAGAAAATATCGAAACCAGGGGTCATTTATTTAAATATTAGTATTTATATTCAATACTTGCTGAAAAGATCGATGGATTCCGGCAAAGGTTAACGTGTCGCCAAACACACTCCCGCGTTCACGACCCGTCAAAACCATCACTATGTGGGATTTATTCCTGATGAGAACAGATCCAGCAACCAAGCACTCTTATGCGTCCAGACTTTTCTACGCTTTCAAACTTTTCCGTGTAAATCTGGACTACTTACTCACCAGATCCATGTGTAGATCCACTTGTCCAAGACAAGCGGAAGCGAATTAAGAGTCCAATTTCTTATGGGCGAAAACATTGACTTAGATATTAAATACAGGTCCTCTTTGCTGAGTTTATTTAATTTTTCCACGTAACGTCGTTTTATTTTCACCTTCTAAATGTCTGACGGTATCGGACAAGACTCTGGACGTCGTGCGACAAGACGTATTTCCGTGTCGTCTCCAACTGACTTAGCATTGAGCAATGCTTAGCTTGACCGGGAATATGGCGAGGTAAACAAAAGTCATGTGATTTTATGACGTAGGTGCACGAGGTAATTCTTTAGTATAGGCAACTTTTAAAGAAAGTTTTGCTTCTGGTGAGCGGTAGTTGCTGTATTGAGCTTCCACATGGATGATGTTTGCATATTACAGAGAATTGGATGTGTCTTCCCTCTTGTATAGTTTTATTCCAAAATTTTGTTCATACATTATCCATTTCCCTCTGTGGATATGGTGGGTTTTCACGTCATACACATCACATTCATCCTTTTTCTGTTATCAATCATTAAATATACTGAAGTGTAGAACACTGTCAGAACAGATGGCGTCCAGAGCCTTAATGGTCCATTATGATGTCTCAAATCATCAACACGAACATTATCAAACTCTAAAGGGCCTCACTCCAATTATTGCGTACTCTCCCTTTTACCTAATAAGAGGTTAAGGCCTTGAGGAGTTGTCCGTGCATCGTCTCAAAGAAAGACCCACAGTTATTTTATTTTTTTTTCCTTTGGCAGAATTTGTATGGGAGCTCATTAGTTCATCAAATTGGTTTTATAGTTCAGTCTAATTTGTGTGCGGCGATAATGTGACAATGATCCCGCGTCAAGTAACGGCACAAATTGGGCAGGGGAAAAAAATGAAGTCCTTTATCTATTATATTAGTTTGTGTTAAGTTTGTACAAACAGTCATTAATGAACCTTGAAGAGATTCCACGGCTTAAGACCAAAGGCAGACTAAAAGGCTCATTTGAGATAAGAAACATTATTTTAAGGCAGGTTTCTGGGAACGTGGGTGCTCCTTGGATTAGACCAACATGTAATACAGAGGCTGGCCAGGCAAGTTCTTGTTGTTACTTTGAAGACTTTCCAAAATTCACACCAGCTATTCGGTCTTGCGTTCCATTCTGCATTTATACAAGCTCCTGTCGTCTTATTTACATTGCTCCAGGATGCAGTCGTTACAGAATAACTACGGGTATTTTTTTTTTAGGAATTATCATTAAAACCACTAAAGGCAAGTCATATTTTCTGTTCTTCACAATGTTTCCCAAACCCCCCCCCCGCAGAAGAAGCAGGCCTCCAGCTTGGACCGCATTACTCTCTACGGTCTGATGGTGAAGCCCATCCAGCGCTTCCCGCAGTTCATATTGCTCCTTCAGGTATGCCAGCGTTTACCAGATGCTACACGTTGAAGGTCGTCATCAATTTTTTTTGTAGTCAACGTTGAGCCGATGATGGAGTAATCGATAGTTATGTACATATTTGAAGTTATCCACTCGGTGCATGCGCTCCTCCCCACCGATCCCCTCATCCAGTCGCTTTCAGACCCCTTCACTGCCTCGCCGACAGTAGGAAATCGCAGACTATCTCAATTCACATAACACAACCGTGAGGTCGCTGCTCGCTACAGTTCCATAATTTTAGAAACATTTCAAGCTTTGTAATAAAGTCTTGTGGCCACCCCTGCTACTGACGGTGGATTCATACTAAAGTTGCAGACATTCTGATTGTCTGTGAGGCGGTTGAAGCTGTCTGAGTGTGATTGTGGGTCAAAGGTGAGAGGACTGGAAAGAGGAAGAGTAGAGAGTTTGCCTGCGGGATGAATTCTTGAAAGAAACTTGCCCTGGTTTAGCCTCGTTTTTGTTGATTTTGTTATTGTATAGTAATGTTAGGTTTATTACCTAACTTGCTGGAATGGTTGCACAAATAACGGACAAGAACTCGTCTTTCTTCTGATCAGGAGGATGTGAGAGGCAGGGCTGTTACAGTCTCCAAACACCTTCTGAACCAGCCTCTCAGGTCCTTTTTTTTTTTTTTTTAAATTAGAAAACACACAAGGTCAAAAGGAGGGGTGAGCAGATGAAATGAACAAAGGTACAGTTTTGGTGATGATGTGGCGCATTCTTTGTTTATGATGGAGTTGTCCTTGGCCACTTCTTGGAAGATACTGTTGCATCTGTGTGTAGGAGATCGTCCTGTGAACAAGACTCTTCGAAGCAAGGATGATATTTTGGCTTTGTTGCAAGTCCATAATAAATATATTAACGATAATTCCAACAAGTAACAATCTCATAGTAACGAGCTACATTGCGGTTCATTTTCAAAATGAGCTTGTTGTCATTTCAAAACCAAAACACAGAGCTGGGCGTAAGTCACAAGTCTGAGTCTTTAGGTTTTGCGCAAGCCGAGTCAATTCCTCACTAAATTTCTCGAAAGTCGAGTAAAGTTATGCTTGTGTTATGCAAGTCATAAATCGAGTAATTAAATCTTGCTCATTTGCAGCACACGGGATATTCACACACGACCCAATTTGCATTCACTTGATAGAAGAGTATCCGCTAGGATGAAGGGCAAAGTTTATAAAACAGTGGTGAGGCTGGCCATGATGTACGGATTACAGACGGTGGCACTGAAGAAACAACGGGAAGCAGAAATGGAGGTGGCAGAAAGGAAGATGTTGAGGTTCTCCTTCGGAGTGACCAGAGGTTGGATAGGATCAGAAATGAGCTCATTAGAGGGACAGCCAAAGTTGGATGTTGTGGAGACAAGGTTCGATGGAGCAGACTTCGATGGTTTGGACATGTTCAGAGGCGAGAGAGTGGGTATGTTGGTCGAAGCGTGCTGAGGATGGAGCTGCCAGGCAAAAGAGCGAGAGAAAAGAAAAGGTTGATGGATGGACATGAGGACAGTGGGTGTTCGAGAGGGAGATGCACGAGATAGGCTTACATGGAAAAAGATGAGACGCTGTGGTGACCCATAACGGGAAAGGCCGAAAGAAAAATAAGTAGACCCACTTTGCATTCACTACCTGTACTTGCATTGGACCTCTAATGTCGGTCAGTGATAAAGTGCCGCCTCCGTGAGTGAAAAATACCAACAATTGCTTTGAATGCCTCGTCTAGGACATGCTGAAGAACACGCCCAAGGGCCACGTGGACCGCCTGCCCCTGCAGCTCGCCCTCACTGAGCTGGAGACGCTTGCCGAGAAGCTGAACGAGCAGAAGCGGGTCGCCGACCAGATAGCGGAGACCCAGCAGCTCGCGCGCAGCGTCAGCGATCGTCTTCTCAGTAAGGTGACCGAGCCTATCAGACATATTTGAGTACTTTTGAGTGACATTGTGACCTGAAAATGGAAAAAAAACACACACACAGCATCTATTTTTTGATAGCACCCGGGTTGTCGGACTGTCGCTATTGAATTTTTCTCTCATATTGATTGTTGGTCAAATAATCAAATATTAATATATTTTTTCCTACAAACATACATTTTAGTCCAATTTAAGAGTGATGGTCTTTGATTTTTAAACTAGAATGTCTAGAACTGGGGTGCTCAATGCGTCGATAGCGATCGACCAGTCGATCGCGAGGCAGTCTTGGTCGATCGCGGGACGGCGTGCCACAAAAATAAATAAATGAAAATCACCCTATGTTCCCTCTAAACTGCGCGCGTTCACAATTGCCGCTGATTGATGCAGTCTCAAATTGAAAGTATAACATACATCTATTCAGTTTGTGGCATTTTGCAATGTGATTCAATGAGTGAGGGATGACGCGTTGTTACATCCAATGGCACAATTCACATACGTAGTATAAAAAAATGAAAGGAAGAAGCCACTGGTTTCTTTTAGGCAGCACATGGAACTTTCTGTAACAACGGCCGCTGCTCCGCCACACTCTTTTTCCTAGTTTACCTTACACCTGCCCCCCATCCCCGCTCTTAAAGACGTATACTCATAATAACAAATGTTACAGTACTTACGCAGCCCATCAATGTGTTTTATAATGACAGCGTCCACCACCGCTGCTCTAGTTAGCAACACAGTCTGGTGGGCAACGTAGAGCAAAGACGAGCTAGACATGCTGCTTATGTTTACTTTCGATATTAATAGAGAAAGTTAAAAAAAGAAATGCTGTTTTTTCAAGATGCAATGACTGTCGGAGTATGTGAATAAGCGAAGAAAAAGTGGTGAAACTGGATGAGATTCTCTCTTTTCTGAGTGGGAAAGGTCTGGTCTGAAGCCAAAGTAGAAAGTGCAGGATGAGATGGTGTGTAATTTTAAAATTTCACCTTGGCACAGCCTTTTGAACGCACAGACAATACTGTGCAGAAAAAGCTAACTCTGTATTTTAAATATAGGAAGCAATGTAACATTAACCTTAAAACGGTTTGGGAGTATACCCCCCCACGCCCCCCTCCCCCCATAGCTCGCGAGAGGCTGCCTGCTTGAAAAGTACATCTTGGGGTAAAAAAGACTGCGCACCCCTGGTCTAGAATTTCAGACAGCAAAATGGTAGTTGTTAATCGGTATGCAATCGTGATTAGCATTAGCACGTTAGCGGATACATTTTAGGTCAACAAACATTAACTTTCGTTCAGCACACTCATAAATGAGGTTTTAAGTGCATTACACACCAGCTTCTCTTGCCAAAAGTCAGCCGGGATCGACTCCAGCTTGCTCGCTGCCCCGATGCCGATCATGCTATAGAAAACGAATGCATGTCGGAATTTGTCTGAATCATCCCAATTCCCGCGGGCCCCGGAGGACTTATCTTGTCATTTTTGTTTTCCTTCAGTGCGCAAAATAATACTTACGCAGTCAATTTAGTTTTAAGATGGAATTTATCGACAGTCAATTCCACACATACGCCAGAGTTTGAATTATCAGCGCTGATCTCTAGTGGGGAGATCTTTTTTAATTTGGATAAACTTGACATTGACGTCTCTTATCGCAGCCACTCTCCATTAGCTCCCCGAAATGACGGTCCTGCGACTGCATTCCTCAAGGAATGCAGCACTTTATAGAATTAGACGCTAAATGGCACGTTTAATCATCATCGTTTTCTTTGGCGTGGTTGCATCACCCACCACCACCGCCACCCTCAACCCACCCCTCTCCTCCCTCCCCCCGGTCAGCTTTCCAGGCCTGCGAGATGAGCTGATCGGCCCGATTCGCTTTTACTCCTCACGCCCAATTCACCGCAGTGACGCTGCAGTGAGGGAGACCGCCTCTTCCCCGATTGCCCCCATAACCGTCAAATGAAATATTCATTCTTTGCCTCAAACTGCCTACGCTGGCCAGATTGAACAGATAACAGCGAGAGCCCGAGTGTGTATCGCACCCGCGCACACATAAATGTGCCGCAAACCCCTTTGTGCCCCTATACTGATGGCTTTGAGTAATACGGTCATACATGAAGGAAGCCATTAAACCACCGAGACGAGCTCGGCACGCTGCTTGTGTTTACTCTCGGTAATAATGGCCAAAGCAGAAAAAAAGAAATGCTGTTATTTTAAGATGCAACGCCTGTCGGAGTCTGTGCAAATAGAAGAAAAAGCCGTGAAACTGGACGAGATTTTGTCTTTTTCGAGCGAGAAAGCTCTGGTTGTGAAACCAAAGTAGAAAGTGCAGGATGAGATGGTGTGTCATGTTAAAATTCCACCTTGGCACACCCTCAAGGATGAAAGCACAGTGCACAAAAAGCTAATTCTGTAATTCATGTATTCTGTATTGGAGCAAAATAAGGTTAACCCATTCATGGGGAGGTTGGCAATTTTTTCCCTTATTGAGATAAAGTCTCCTAACAGGCCACAATCAAGGAAGGAACACTTTTTCGTTTAACGCATAAAGCAAAGGGCAAAAAGATGTACACTCTCGCGGGCATGTTATCAGTTCTGTGAAGTTGTACATGCTAGAGATATGCTTATTAATTCATTCTTATTCTAGAATGACACTTATCATTAATAATACTGATGGATTAGCATTTTGAAGACAAACTTGGTTGCATACTGACCTTTCTTCTCTTGGAAAACGCTCCATGTGTACTTGAGGCAGCCATGTTGGGTCAGGAAGGAACAGGAAATAACTCCATCCTAATTTTGACCGATGAGTTACGCTCCCCTGATACCAAATTATGGCTTCAGATTAAAACACTTCAATATTTTGATATACTGAAGGATATAATGCGTGAAAATCATGACGTCCCAAAAATGGGATGCTGCCCACGAATGGGATTTAGTTACCTGAAACCTGTTTGGGAGCATCATTCAGTTGTCAGCATGCCATTGCAAAAGATGTTGTGCAAGCAATAATTCAGTTTTACACCAAGAAAAACCGACCAGGATATCATTGTGAATTAAAAAGAATAAATGAAATAAAGTTGCAAGCGCGCCCGTGGATCAGCTGGAAAGCGTTGACCTCACAGTTCTGGGGTCCCGAGTTCAATCCCGGACCCGCCTGTGTGGAGTTTGCGTGTTCTCCCCGTGCCTCCTTAGGTTTTCGCCAGGCAATCCGGTTTCCTCCCACATCCCCCCAAAAATATGCAATATTAATTGGACTCTCTAATTTGCCCCTAGGTGTGATTGTGAGTGCGGCTGTTTCTCTCAATGTGCCCTACGATTGGCCGGCGACCAGTTCAGGGTGTACCCCGCCTCCTGCCCATTGACAGCTGGGATTGGCTCCAGGAAAAATGGATGGATGGAAATTAAATAAAGTTGGAAGCTGGGCGGAACCTTGGATCAGTTCGAAAGCGTTTGCCTCACAGCTCTGGGGTCCCGAGTTCGATCCCGGACCCCCTGTGTAGAGTTTGCATGTTATCCCCGTGCCTGCATGGGTTTTTTTTTCCGGGCATTCCAGTTTCCTCCCAAATCCCCCCAAAAATATGCAACATTAATTGGACCCTCTAAATTGGCCCTAGGTGTGATTGTGAGTGCGGCTGTTTGTCTCCATGTGCCCTGTGATTGGCTGGAAACCAGTTCAGGGTGTACCGTTGACAGCTGGGATTGGCTCCAGCACTCCGCGACCATTGTGAGGATAAGCAGCTAAGAAAATGGATGGATGTAAGTTAGAAGCGGCCTTTCAAATTTATAGTTCATAGCGGGCCTTGTTTTGTTAGGATTGTAATTTTTGTGTAGTTAAAAGAATGTAAGTTTGTTGACATTTTCATTGTAAGTTTGCAAAAACACAAAATTGTTCTGATGGGAATGTAAATGCTGTAATCTAAATCTTTTAATGAGCACTGACACATCTGATGTTGGTCACAGAGGTCAGAGAAAGCGCTCAGGAACTTTGTGTATCTGCTCAGACACCAAAAACTTAGAGGGAACGTTGAGCGGCAGAAGCACTCAGGCCCTACTCGAGTATAAGTACCGATACGAGAACGATGCGAGAAAAAAAGTCCGGTGGTAGTTTGAGATTCAAGCGACTCGAGTCTTTCGGGATACGAGCCGTCATCTGGCCAATTATGTTCAGGTTTTGGCTTGAAAGCAAACATTTGACATTCAAATGTTGTATAGCCAGTTAAATTAAATCCTCAACGAGCAGCACTTTGGCAGATTGTGAATAATTCTTTCATAAAAACGTGGCCTCAAGCTATGAGCACGAGTTTCCCATTTGCTGTTTGTTGTTGAACTGATTAATGGCATTTCAAGACCTGAGATCGATAAAACAAATCAAACTTGTATCTCAAGTGTACTGATTGAAATCCTTTTAAGTCAAGGTAAAAGACATAAATAACCAAAGTAAAACAGCAAAAATCTACTTTTGCTGTCTATTAGATCCAACACCTATATTGACAACACGGCACAATGGCAGAAAGAAACTATACACATAAAAATTTCCCCCATTATGAACTTGAGCATGTCACTGCCGGCAGCCTCGCTTCTAAACACACAAAAGCTGACACACTGATTCAAAACTCATCAAAGAAGTGGAATGAAGAGATAAAAAATGCTCTCTGGTGCTTGAATTGTGTGCCTAGATAAGTCAATATACCGCAAACGCTATACATCTGTATCCATTCTTCCATGCATAGAATGATCTCAAAAACTCTCGAGTCCTATATAGCGGCCTCGTGGCAAGGCTGAGCTTTGATGTTTACAAAAACATGTTCGGTCCTTCAAAGAATACATTTTCTTTGAGACTTGTCAGGTCCATAGAAGTCATTTTCTTTGTCGCGGACTAAATTGGCCTTGATGTTACTTGTCGAAAATGTCTTGGTGTTGTCCAAAACAAATCCTGGTTCACTGAAGACTCACCTGTCTTCGGGTTTTACAAAAAAGCAACAATATGTTTGGATCATAGAGTGTCATTGTTAAATTGTCGTTAATGTTGAGAAAAACTTGTATCTTCTTCTTCTTTTCCTTTCGGCTTGTCCCGTACGGGGTCGCCGCAGCGTGTCATCTTTTTCCACCTAAGCCCATCTCATGCGTCTTCCTCTCTAACACCCACAGTCTTCATGTCCTCCCACACCACATCCATCAATCTTCTCTTTGGTCTTCCTCTCGCTCTTTTGCCTGGCAGCTCCATCCTCAGCACCCTTCTGCCAATATATTCACTCTCTCACCTCTGAACAGGTCCATGCCATCGAATTCTGCTCTCTCTAACCTTGTCTCCAAAACATCCAACTTTGGCTGTCCCTCTAATGAGCTCATTTCTAATCCTATCCAACCTGCTCACTCCGAGCGAGAACCTCGGCATCTTCATTTTTGCCACCTCCATTTCTGCTTCCTGTTGCTTCTTCGGTGCCACCGTCTGTAATCTGTACATCATGGCGGGCCACAGAACTGTTTCATCATCCTAGCAGAGACTCTTCTGTCGTATAGAACACCAGATACCTTCCGCCAACTGTTCCAGCCCGCTTGGACCCGTTTCTTCACTTCCTTGCCACGCTCTCCATTGCTCTGCATTGTTGACCCCAAGTATTAAAAGTTGTCCACGTCTTTTTGACAAAATCATATTCAGAACTTTGCTCGACAGAAAGGGCCGAATATACATCCTGAGCTTTTCCCTTTAAGACCATTTGCTATAGCGTAGTCCATGACTCTTTAGGCCACTTAAGGTTTTCAGCAACTTTCTCAAAGTAGAGGAAGTATTTATCAACTTCTTTCTCATTGAAAGGAGGGACCATTTTGGCATATTGTGTCATATCAAAAGATGAAGAACTAACTGAATCAGAGGACCTTTCAAGTTTCTTCAATTCATTCTCTTTGTCAAGTTCTAATTTTCCAAGTTCTATGTCTTTTCAGTTGAAGTTGTAATTCCAGTTTCTTTACTTCCAAAACGTCTGAAGTTTCCTCTTTTATCAAGGCCAAAATGTCAGGAACAAAAATTTCCTCATCAATGTAGTGATTCAGAACAATTTTAACAATTTGGAATTTCCTCACAGCAGGTTTGGCATCAAGTCGTAAATAACTAGCAAGTTGTCAGAGATCGGATTTGTGCAAATCACAGACTGATTCAGGAGTGGGGGATCTAATAAAGTACTCAAGATGAAACTCCGTTTTGCTGGCTACACAGTTTAAGTTGCAAATATGCCAAAAAATTAACAAAGGCTTCTTTTCTTTTCGGCTTGTCCCGTTAGGGGTCGCCACAGCGTGTCATCTTAGATGAACGCATATTTGTTTGGCACAGTTTTACGTCGGATGCCCTTTCTGACGCAACCCCTCTGCATCTAGCCAGGGAGAGAAGCTTATAGCACCTGGTATTCCCAGGCGGTCTCCCATCTGAGTACGAACCAGGGCCAAACCTGCTTAGATCAGGCGTTCTCAGGGTATCATGGCCGTAAGCCTTTGAAACAGATGTCTCAAAACTTGTATATTTGATTCATTTAAGGCTGTCTTTCTTTGGTTCATGGAAGACTAAATGGTTTGTCACCTCACCATCGAGCAGAGTTTACGTATTTATGGTCTCCGCCGTGCTAGTGAGTAGAAAATGGGTTTCGCGATCGTGAGAAAATGCCAAAGTTCACGGAGTGAACGGCAAAAGTCAGAATGTTCTAAAATGACTGGCATTATGGGAAACTGCTTTGAACGTGAATGAGTTAAAAACGAAATTGGCTTTTTTCACTTCTTTATTTTTTTACTATGGACATCACAACAAGTGCTTTAGTGCTAAATTCTCAACACTTGCCCAGAGAAAGTCGATACATGTATAAAATACAAGAAGCCAGACAAATTACAAGAAGATACCAGAAGTTAAATAAAATAGGTAGGAGGCTAAAGATTGAAGACGAAATGGACTTTGGTGTTCGGGCTTCCATAACTGTTTCATTTACATTGTGCCCCCCCCCCGGGGAGCAGAAAATCCATTTTCACATTCAACCACCACTTGGTATTTGCAACCTTCAGCTGAACTCATGTGAAGGACGCCGGTCTTTTTTTTTTTTTTTGTGCCCCTCTTCCCGCCTCCACTTGACCTGACCCATCCAAGTGTTCCTTGCAGCAGCTGAACCTGGAGCAGGGGTCTCTGGTCCAGTGCGAGACGCTCATCGAGACCGTGTACGGGGAGCGGGGACAAGTCCTCAAGTCCAAGGAGCGCAAGGTCTTCCTCTTCGACGACGTCTTAATCTGCGCCAACATAAATGTCAAGTAAGTCCCGCCGGGAGATGCGAAATTCCTCCCTTTTTCCACGCCGGGTATTTGCAGTGTGTGGAGTTTTTTTCCGAGGGAGACCGGCGGCAACTGGCAATTAGGTTACACGAGGCTCTAATGCGACGCTCTGAGGATATTCCGCCGTAGCACAGCAGATGTCTGCGAGGGGTTTTGGCTGCTATCTGAGCGTGCAGGAGTTCAGCCGGCTTTTTAAACAAACGCGAGAATTCCTAACGACAGCTGCAGGAGTCCTAGATTAGTGACTCCGGCTCGTTCCTATGAATCATCTATGACAGAACCATCAGTCTTATCTGGTAAAGCAAAGAGAGGGATTTTTTATTTATATTCCAGATTTTTTTTTTCTGCCTAAGACGCCGCCCGCTTGCAGCTCTTCTGTCAGACTAATTATCGCTCCATGTATCATTCCGCACAAGAGTAGCAAAGTTGACTTTGCCCGCCCTCTAGTATTCCGACAAACTGAGCGCGGTGTTGATTGTCTGCGTGATTGCACGAATACATGAATGGTAATGAGCTCCTCGTCGCAGCGTGCCGTCCACTTCTGGCTGGGAACGTGTGATGAGTCACATCCCAAGTCTAATTACAAAAAGCGCTCATTTGAAGTTCACGGAAGACGCGAAATTGTCTTCGGTGCTTCCCCAGACGCGTCGGGTTCGGGCAGTCCAAGACTGAATTGTGGTTGAAGTTGACAGAAATGTGTTCATTCAAGTCCGTTTTGTCGTTGGTGTTTGATCAAAAACAAACATATGTTTGCTTCCGTTTTTACAAAAACACACATTACATTTTTTGGCACATTAAATTTCGCTTGACATTTACAGTGTGATTAAGGTACGTTTACGAAATCACATACTCTTGAGGCTTGTTGAAGAGTTTTTCTTTGATGTTAGCAAAAACAGACAGGCTAGGTTCATTGAAGATTGACACATTGTTGCCATTTACTAAAACTGGAACGTTGGCTTCACAAGAAATGGTATTTAATATGCACAAAAAATAAACTTGACCAGAACACAGAATATTTTCATTGATGACCATTATTAAATTATAACTATCAATATTATGTCTTTAAATCCAGGTTGAAAACTCTTCTCTTTTCTCAAGCTTTTTAGAATATATCCACTTTTTCATCATATTACTTGCACTGTATGCGGTTTTAATTGTCTTTTTTTAAATATTTTCTTTGCCATTTTTATTGTTTTTAATCCTGTTTTAAATGTGTTATGTCTTTGTTTTCAAATGCCTTTAATCATATAAAGCACAATGAGTTACCTCGTGTATGAAATGCGCTATACAAATAAATTGGCTTTGCTTTGCTTCAGCAAAATACATTTCTTAGGTTGATAGCACACACAAAATTGTCATACAAAGACCCATATGTTAAATTCTTTGAAGACTTAATTGTCGTGTTTACTAAAATGTATGTTAGAGTTGTTGAAGACTATATTATCTTTGGTGTTTAAAAAAAAAAAACACATTAAGTGAATTCAATGTTTACTTGGAAAAAAACAACAACATTAAATTGTCATGAAAATGTACTCAAACGCATACTGTAGGTCACGTTAGACTTATAGGCCGGAAATTACGGTGGGTTTGTTGAGAACTGAACGGCTGGTTTGTGGCTTCACTATAATCCTCAAGTCACTCATCTCCCGCTAGGGGGTCTCCGGATATCAGCAGCCTGGTCCCGGTCGGCCCGAAGTACACCATGAAGTGGAGTGGCCCCTTGCAGCAAGTGCAGGTGGTGGAGGTGGGCCAGGAAGGTTGCCAGGGTAAAGACGCCGTCTTCCAGCAAGGTGCGAGCAAGCGGCAAGGTGGCGGACAAGCCTCAGGTGAGCTCAAGCCGACCGCATCGGTTTCACACGTTTGCCACAAGCGTCTCCTCCCATTTTCCTCCCAGTGCCCAATATTGAGATATGGAAGGATGCAAGGGCCATTTTGAAATAAATGAAATGATATATTGTTTGTATATTATGGACACATTAATTCCTTGAGATATGATTGACCCCGCTTCTGCATGTGCGCACCCATTAGGCAGGGATGGGAAATTTCCGACTTTTTCAGACCAAAATGACCATTCTCGAGATAAGCGCAAATCCGTTGGGAAAATTTCAGGGGGGGTAGGGTATCGTGCGCCTGCCTCTCGGCGGTGGGCTCCGAGCTGCAAGTTCAGCTTAGTGCTCGCACAAGCACGACTATCATAGGCCGTTCAAACTTGCTCGGGTGTGTAAACAGTTTCATTTTGCGACATAAACATTAAAACTTGTTTGCGGCAGATTACTCGATTGAACAACAAGAGTTACACGGTATAACGATCCAATCGTGTTAGTGGTTAATCGAGTTTCACCATTGCCATGTACATGTGTTCTCGGTTCTCAGAAATCGCAGTGTAACTTGTTAAGTTAGCCAAGTAATGGCGCGTGGGACTTAGCGCGAACTGAGCGACGGTGTGTTCAAAGTTTTACGATGGCGAAAGTGTTAGAAAAAAAGGATGAAGATCGAGCGAGGGCAATTGACAAGGATGCTGGAATCAAAAACTGTTTTAGATGGGCATTGGCTGGAAAATATCAGTGACATATGTAAATAATTGTATATAAACTATTCATTGAAATACTAAAAACTTTGAATTGATTAAATTCTTGAAGAGAAATATGGATAAAGCAGCCTACAGCACATATGTCGTAAGGTAATTTCTATTCATATTGTTCTAAAAAGTTGTGCTTCATCTCTAGACTATACTAATTCTATGAATAACTGACTGCATATCAAAAAGAAAATATAATGGTGTATCCATATTAAACAGTAAAAGAGAAACTCTTATATGTAATGTGCTTCAAATAAGTACAATAATTCAAGCATTGAAGAAATGAAACTGATATTTCAATGTTTGCTGTACTGGTAGAGCACCAAACAAGGGAAATTTTTTTCCACAAATAAAGTTAAATTCAGTGTTGAAATTAATGGTTTTGGGGCTAACAAATTGCTAAAACCGCTTAGCTTCAGGGGGCTTCGCCCCCATGGCCCGCGACGGGGCGCTGCCCCTGCACCCCGCTGAGGGCCTTCGGCCCCCGCGCCCCCGGCTACTTTTCCTAACCCTTTTTTCTCATTTGGCATTCTCATCCCTGATTAAGGAGTAGCACAATTTCTGTTGAAATGAAGCAAAACCTGAGGTAAAACCTGTTCCTATTAAAGATGTCATTAATTTATGCTTTTCTAAAGTACAATATTATAGACATTTTTTTGTGCCCGTTTCAATGGTTTTCAGATGAGTTTGCGATTGATTTTACTTAACCAGCGTAAGCCAAATCCACTGCTGTATACTATCAGCATTGTGGGCCAATTGTTGTTGGATGCCACGGACCTAAAAACAAATGCACTGTGGCCCGCAAATGACGACGTCGATTTGGACCCCCCACGAATCTCATCACTTGGGCTGACTTTTGGGATGACTCAGCACGCACGGCTAATCAGTTTCCATCCTCAAGTGCTCCGCGGAGGGCTGCAGACTCCTCGTCTCCGCTTGTCTCTCTGATTGAGGACGGTGTTTGCGGCAAAGGGATAGCGATGACGGCCACTTGTTCCCGCGCCAGCCCCGGGGGCGCTTTATCTTGAAGAGGGATGCGAGGGGCGGACGGCCGCCGCCGCCGCCGTCTCGTTTCGCTCTCTGATGGACCGCAAACACGTCCAGAGCGCGGTCATCAATCTGACGAGATTGTGCCGGCGTTCTCCGGGCCGAATTAGGGAGCCGGCGGGCGTTAGATGGGAAGCGATGGTCGAGGAACTTGTCCGATCCACGTTTGGCACTGCTGCGGTGCGTACCCTGCCAGTCCCGATTTCACTTGAATGTGACTGAGGACATCAGGACCCCGCAGGCGATAGATAGGGAAAGAGCCATGTGGCAAGTAGCTGAAAAGCCAGTGTAATTGCCTCAAAATAGCCCCACAGCACTCCCGTTATGACCCTAAAACGGTTTAATATAATTCCAAACCCATTTTCTTTTATAGATTATTGGTGTTTGTATCAGAGCAGAACAAAGGCACTTTTCACAAACAACCCAAGCTAAATTGAACCCGTCCCTGACATACAAAGATTTGAGTCTTTCAGTCCAGCGGTATCGCTTGCACTTACAGTGGTGCCTTGACTTACAAATGATCAGATCTAGGAGTTTTTGGAGAACTAGATTCAACTCCCCACACGACGGGCAGCGGTTTGTCTGATTGTGAACAATCTTCAGAAAAACAAAAGCGTCGAGATGTTTGTTGCCACTCCTAGTTGGAGTTTAGTGTCAAAGTAAACATCAAACAAAGAGAATTACACTTTTTAAAACAAGCACATAACTCCAGATCAATGAAGTGAATTTGGATAATTTGCTGCAGCAGATCTGCTAATCTCTCATGGCACATGCACATAGATGTGACAAATGTGTCCTGATTATTATGATTGTTGCTTTCACTGTTTATTCATGATCAATATCACCGCGGAGAATATAGAACGACTGTAGGACGAGAATTAAGCCCCAAAGTCCTTATCTTCTGGCCGTCCCCCGATGACGCCTGCCGCGTCTGAGAGCGTTTATCTTCTGACGTCTTCCAGTAGGCTTTGTGCGCGGATCAGGCAAAGGGTTTACATTCATCTATTCTCGCGACAAACCTTTGAAATCCACCGGAGAGCCTCGACGTCGTCACACCTGCGGGACTTAGTGCGGACAAAGCCGAGGTTTAGGGCCGTCCGGCTCCGGGCTGGCGGTCGCCTGCGGACGACCGTTTGCCTGTGTGAAAATTCACATCGGGGCCTCACAGGATTACGCTGGATTACAACTCAGCACATTCACCTCAGGAGGATTCGGCGGGTTTTACCTTGCTCAAACCGAGGCCGGGATGGTACCGTTCTGATCCTTGGTGTGTATGACGTGCTAAAGCAAGAGCTTTCTTTTCTGAGGCGTTCACTTGTTTTTCTTTTTCTATCACCTCACATTGAAAAACAAAGTTCACTCATTTATTGCATATTTCTGGGGAAAATCAGATCTGCTGAGTTACAATAAAAACTATATTTACCCGTTTGAAAATACACAAAATCGTCCGACAAGTTATTGGACGGTTTCAATTGTTTAGCTGGCTGGGATAGGCTCCAGATTTCCTGCAACCCTTGTGAGGATAAGCGGAAAAGATGATGGATGAATGGATGTATCCAAGAAAGCGGCGCGCCCAGTATAGTGTTGAACTGCATAGTTATAGTAATTCCCTACTTGTGTTTAAACCAGTTTGCCCGTTATTCACTATAAAACTCACCTATTTTCTGTTTTTCTGCCCTGTTTAACAGAAAAGTAGTGCCTTGACGCCATCTGGGCATTTACAAATCTTTTATCGTCTTTTTTTTGAGGGGGTGGGGGGGGGGGGGGCTTTCACATGCATATCACTTTTCTACCATCAAAGTTCCCAAAGCGGTTCAAAAGTGTCCCCGCCTATTGACCTCCTCATGACACAGCGTCAGGAGTACCTGGGGGTTCAGTTTCTTGCTCTTGGACAGTACGACATAAGGCAGGGGTGTCAAACTCATTTTTCTCTTGTTGTCTTTCCCCCAGAGGGCCATTATGACCGTGAAACAAAAACATTTTGTCGTCTCATCATATTTACATCATCAATTTATGAACTAGTTTCGGAATCAGAAATCAAGTGTGTTTCATGTGTTTTTCAACTATTCACGTTTTGGTAACACAAAGATGCTCATCATATCTCAACATAATTATTTATGATATATGCCAATTTGAAATTTGAGTGCAGATTTTCACTAGAATCACGAAAATCGACTCTAGATTTTGCCTTCGCGGGCCACGTAAAATCATGTGGCGGCCCAGATCTGGCCCTCGGCCCTCGAGTTTGACACCAGTGACCTAAGGGCTCAGCATTAAACGGGAAGGCCGGAGCTGAGATTCGACCCGCCGACCTCAGAATTGTGAGGCGGACGTGGTAATCACCGCCCCATGGAGAAACCCCGACTCGGCGAACCGGTGCATGCGTTTAAGCGATTCAGCTGCCACCCCGAAAACTCCCCCCCTCCCCCAGAGTTCCCTGTGTCAGGGCTTCCGTCGAAACCCAAGTCCTACGATAGAGCTCTTTAAATGAACATCTCAAGCCCGTCCAAACATCCTCTCGCTTCCATTCACGAGGATCGACAACGAGTCCCCGCGGAGGGGGGCCGCTAAGCCCACTTACAGCCTTTGAACTTCTTTGTTTATTACACGGCGGTCTATTACCCAGCGACGGTGCGCCACAACCCCTGCAGTCAAATGTACCTCGCGGATTTAATTAGGCGCTCTCGCGCCATCGATCGGAGGCGAGTGAGACTTTGAAGGTAGCGCCGGCCTGCGAAATCGATGCCGTGTTATGCGTTTAATAAGACACCTGCGTTCCTTTCGGCCCAGCAAAGGGCATCATAGAGCCGAATAACAGTTTCTGCATTCCGTGGCTGGAGCGCCGCTCCGTAATGATGACGATCGATCCAGACGCGCGTTGCGCCGCAACAACGCACGTTTTCAATTTCGACCTCGGCTGCTTGGGAAGACGACAGTGGCTTCTTTTCTAAACTTTCGTTTTTTTTTTTTTTTGTGTATCCCCCAAACGGCTGTTTCATGAAGCAACGTACACATGGAGGATTTAAGAGACATTTTTCACTTCTGCCTAGCATAGTTTAGATTTTTTTTTATATATATTCAATTCGGTTTGAACACATCTTTAACCAAAACGTTAAAAAAAAGTTTTTTAGAAAGTAAAAAAAACCTAATCAATTAATCAAACAAATCCCTTTATTGTCATTGTATAAGATAACGAGCACTACTTTTTTTAATGTGAATGTTTTTTGTTTTTCCGTTTTTTTTTTTTTTGGCGGGGGTTGACAAGATAAAAGCCCAGAGATCGGAAAAAAACAGGATGCGGGAGTATTGGAATACAAGATTTTATTGCAGTAGTCTGTCGTAGTGCAATCGTGGAAGAGCAAATTGGTCTTTTTGTCTGATTCGCGCATGACGTGTCATCTTTTCTCAGCTATCTCGTCTCTCTCATTGCGCCGACATGTTTATTTTTTTAAATAACTTTATTGCCCGTCAGACTTGTAAAATACAACAGCAAAAAAATATATATAAATACTACTATACGAAAATAAACTAGCTTTTGGATTCTGATGTACTACGCATAACGACGACACGGTGTAAATGTTTTTCTCTGACTCGATCAGTGATGCCGTTGATCAGATCGCTGAATTATGACATCAAAACCCATCGCCCGATCATCAATCTGATATGATTTCGATCAGGCCAATCAAATCGGTGTGAAATCTGATTATACCGCCCCCAGGTGGCTAAGGTGCTCACAGCAGAAGGCACAAAGCATACTTGGCCATTAAATCTGATTCTGGATTGAAACTATTGGAGAGGCTGTAATGTGCATCCATCCATCCATCCATTTTCTTTGCCGCTTATCCTCACAAGGATCGCAGGGAGTCCTGGACTTGATCCCAGCTGTGAACGGGCCGGAGGCGGGGTACACCCTGAACTGGTTGACAGCCAATCGTAGGGCACATAGAGACAAACAGCTGCACTCACAATCACACCTTGGGGCAATTTCGAATGCCCAATTAATATTGCATGAAGCCGGAGTGCCCGCAGACATTGGGAGAGCATGCAAACGCCACAAAGGCGGGTCCGGGATTGAACTCGGGTCCTCAGAACGGTGAGGCGAACGCTTCACCAGCTGAGGCATCTTACCGCCTTAAATACGTCTAAAGTTTTATTTTATTATGTCGTCACTGGGGATGGCGTAATAGATACATGTCATGAAATATGATTTGAGATAAGAGTGTTTTGCATTATGACTGTGGTTGAAACTCGTATCGCAAGTCACTCAAGCGGTGATACATTGCACAACAATGATAGCATTACAATAAAAGCGTATATCGATTTACTGCTTTTTAGAAATATGTTTAATTGAGCCAAATATGCTGTTAGCATCCCTTAAAGTTTCTTTAGCCGTATGCAACAGCCCGGTTTGTGGCAATACAGCATTCAATAATTCACTCTTCTACCAAACTGTATCAGTCAATTTTGTCGCTCAATTTTGTCATGCATAATTCTGCGCTTGAGATCTTTCGATGAAGGATACATGTTATGTCACGTGAAAGTGAAGTTGCTCATTCATTTAAATTACATCCATCGAGTTACTATGTCTGCCCCCCTCCCCCCACTTCATATTCAGATGCATTGTGGATTCATGAATAATGAAGCGTTCCAAGGAAATTGGCCTCGAAAAAAAAAAAAAAAACAAGAAACAGTTCTTCAAAATCTTTTTGCCGCTCAGAATCTTAATTGCGGTGTTCTGACGGCCGCCTCGAACGTTTCAGGTAAATCCATTCTGGGTCCTCCACGGCTCTACCAAGAACTGCAGGAGCTCCAACATGACCTTTGTGTGGTGGAGGATGTGACACTGCTGGTGGGCACCCTGGAGGGGACGTACCAGGTACCAACATCACACGGATGTTTTAAGATCAGTCATTCCTAACCCGGCTTCCATTTTGTTGTCCGTGTCAAATACGTGCTTTGGTTTGACACACAGCTTTTCAAATTCCCCTACATTCTTGCAACTGCATCTCGTTTCTTCTTATCAAGAAGGCGGGCGCAATATACAGCCCCCCGCCCCGACTGATGTAAGCGACGCCGCCGCTCTTCCCGCAGTGTTCAAATCAGGGCAGTTCCCATTAAGTAATCTGCGGTTGAGGATCATAGATGGGATGAACGGTGGAATTTGGTTCTTGGCAATCACAGAAGAGCCTCTCAGCCTAATGGCACCATCTTGGCCCCCCTGACCTAATAGACCAGCGTGTCCTCAGGAGACCGTTGGCCCGACATTCCACGTGGCGTGGCCGTCAAATAGAGAAAATGTTCAGCTGCTTCTGGAAATGGAATTGATTCCGTTTCGACTTGTGGGACCCGCCATCTGATATTCTTCCCGACAATATGAAACATTTATGGCGGTAGTCGCACAAGGCCATACAAGCTGGGGCTCGAGACCACTTAGTGTGAGTTCTGGGATACCTGCTTCCATTTGGGAGACTCACCCTCCTCTTGACACATTTGGACAGTTAGACGACGGCCCGGCGCAATTGCAAACGCACACAAACTGCGATTGAGCCTTGCCAGCTATTTATGATGCAGTGAAGAAAATAAGTATTTGAACACCCTGCTGTATTGCAAGTTCTCCCACATAGAAATCATGGAGGAGTCTGAAATTTTTATCTTAGGTGCATGTCCACCGTGAGAGAGATAATCTAAAAATTTCAAACCATGATGTCTTAGTGTATTACCAAAAGTCACCTTGGAAACGGTGGTCCCAGCTCTTTTCAGGTCGTCGACCAAGTCCTGTCGTGTAGTCCTGCCCTGATTCCTCATCTTTCTAAGGATTACTGAGACCCCACGAGGTGACATCTTGCACGGGGCTCCACTCCGATTGAGACTGACCGTCATGTTTAGCTTCTTCCATTTTCTAACGATTGCTCCAACAGTGGACCTTTTTTTCACCAAGCTGCTTGGCAACTTCTCCGTAGCCCTTTCCAGCCGTGTGGAGTTGTACAATTTTGTCTCGTGGTCTGGGCCATGTTACAAGTTTGAGTCTTACTGATTGTACGGGGTGGACAGGTGTCTTTATGCAGCGAACGACCTCACAGAGGTGCATCTGATTCAGGATAATACGTAGACTAGAGGTGGACTAACAGGTCTTTGAAGGTCAGAATTCTAGCTGACAGACAGGTATTCAAACACTTATTTGCAGCTGTATCACACAAGTAAATCAATTAAAGAATCATACATTGTGATTTCTGGATTTTTCTTTGTAGATGATCTCTCTCTCATAGTGGACATGCACCTACCATGAAAATTTCAGACCACTCTGTGATTTCTAAGTGGGAGAACTTGCAATAAAGCAGGTTGTTCAAATACTTGTTTTCTTTACTGCATGGTTTGAAACTATTAGAAGAAGAATGGACCCACCTCATTTTTTTTACATTATTGTTCAGCATTACAGTGAAGAAAATAATATGGAACTTTTTTTTGTCATAATTCCACTAATCGTATTTGGAGGAAGGTGAATGATGAGTTCCATCCCTGCTGTGAAGCTTGTAAGTGTCCATTTGGACAATTGGATTTAACAGAAGGCCGAGAAATAAAAATGTGAAGATATAGTCCCCAACATGAGTCATCCCTCGCGGGCACACAATCCTCATACTGATCCGAGTGAAGTAAAAGCCAACCTTCATCCGATCACCTTGCAAATGTGTTCCAAAGTGAGGAACTGTGTGACCTTGTGATGACGAGACCGCTGACTGCGGGCCATTTTGTTCCCAAACCCAGCAACAAGTTGGAACTCATGTTTACTTTTCTCTCCCATCAAAGAACCTGAACACCACAGTGGCCCAGGACTGGTGTCTGGCTCTGCAGAGGCTCATCCGGATCAAAGAGGAGCAGATCCAGTGTGCCAACAAATGCCGCTTACGCCTGCAGGTGCCCGGCAGGCCAGACAAGTGAGTACAATAACGCGCGCAGATAACTGTGGCTCTGGCTTCAGTCGGTCCATTATGTCGCATCCTGTCACTTTGTAGCCACGTCTGTTAGGAGTGGATCCACACAAAAACTCTGGAGAACTCGTGCTCAAAAAGACCCAGGAGGTCTACCATTTGAGAATTGCTCACATGCTTTTTCATAGCACCGTACATATTATATATGTGGATTGTTGTGATGTCGTATGGCTGCCTTTGTATCCAGTTTTTTTCATGTGGATAAATGCTGTATATTTCTCACAGAAACCACTCTAAGTACTGTATTGAATCCTGTTGGGGTCGCGTTACGCAGCCAAGCGTGCTTGTCGAGAAAAGAGGAGTTAACAGAAGTGCTATTTCGGACACGACGCAGGAAGCGGGAAAATGAAATAATGGCGGAGGATAATGGATCCCATTTTCCGGCCGCTGGCGGAGAAAAGCGCAAGAATGAGACGGGGCGAGGAACAATAAAAGACACTGATTGGGATGGAGACGCTTGAGTCCTGCTGAAAGAGACGAGAAGAAGAAGAAGAAGAAAAGGCGGTGATGAGTGACCTTCACCGTGAAAGGCTCGGAGCGCCGACTGCCCTCGGCGCGGAGCTGAAGTGACGGCTCGAGCGTACGCGTTGGTCGGACCCGCGTCTCGCGCTTTCCTCGTCGGCTGTCGCGGGCAGACCCGCTGGGCCAATCTGCTTACTCGCGTGTTTGATGGCGCCAGATGTTCCCCTCACGTGAGCGCGTCCCTGTTTTCTGAGGTCCTTGAACACAGGGGTTCTGGAACCTTTTGAGTCCAAGGGTAACGTTATGTACGTGGGCTGCGTGGTATAGCTCGATGGTATCAATTCGGCTGATGATGAAGATTTGGACAATGCAGATCGGTTGTCGGTGTTTTCATCGTATCTCCCTCGGTGTGAAAATTGCTTCAAGCATGTCTGAGCACGTTGATCAAGAGCATCCATCCGTCATCCAGCCATCCATTGTCCAATCAGCTTATCCTCACAAGGGTCGCGGGAGTGGCTCACTTCACTACACCCTGAACTGGTTGCTCAACAATGAACAGAAAACTAAGAGGTGAATTCATCAACATTTAGCACCTAGCGTGAAAATAATAAGCGGCCAAACAGGAAATGAATCAGCATGTTATTTCATATTAGCAGTTATCTGTGCTCATTTGCACCTCTCTGCACCGTAGACTCCAGAGCTTTGATTTAGATTTTTGCGATCGGTTTTTGCCCTTAAAAAAACTTTTGCACGTGACGTCACCATTTTCACGGCGCCATAAAAACAGCCGCGGCCACACCTTAAACTTCGGTAAACCTCTCCCGACACTTTTTTTATTTTTAATATGCATTGTCCTCAAATGAGTCCAATCCATATTTAACAAAAAAAGAAAATAAACCGTCGGTCACACAGATATTTACGTAGGTTAATGTGTGACTGCAACACGCTTCCGTGTACAGGGGCTGAAGCCTATCCCAGCGGTTTATTTTCTTTTTTTAAATACGCTTTGGACTCATTTGAGAACATTGCATATTTAAAAAAAAAAAAAAAAAAAAAGTCCGTCACGGAGAGGTTGACCGAAGTTTAACGTGGCCGCAACGCCCTTCGTGTACGGAGGAGCCGACTTGCTGTATTTTTTTTTATACAATCATAGTTCATGAATGTGAGTTTTTGTAAAACCAGGCTTCATTTATTGAAATATTGGTATCTGTATTGAAAAAATCTGAGTGGCTCCATCACTATGTGGGATTTATTCTTGATTGAGAACAGATCCAACAAACTCTTCCGTGTAAATCTCGACGACTTACTCACCAGATCCACGTGTAGATCCAGTTGTCCAAGACAAGCGGAACCGGATTAACAGTCCACTTTCCTATCAGCGAAAACATCGACTTCGGCATTAAATATGGGTCTTCTATGCCAAGTCTCTCGCATTTTTCCACGTACCATTTTCTGTGCCGCTTATCCTCACTTATCAAAGTTAAACAAAATGACTCAAGAAAAGGAAATCTGACTTTTGTTTTTGGAAAAAGTAGGGGTTTATTTAAAAAAAAAAAGTAGGATTAATCCAGATTCAGGAAATCATAAAATAATAATAATGCAGCATTGTTAAGTGAATTGACGGAATGCCAGACAGCGTTGAATTCTCTAAAAAAATGACCACAAAGTTTGTCTGGAGCCAAACAAGCTAATTCCAAGAAAGATATCTCCTGCCAGGTGTAAAACTAACTCTCGGTGTACGTAATTGTGCTGGCCCATCCGCGGGCCCGGGGGGGGGGGCTTTTGGTTGCGCAGCGGGCACACCGACCTATTCTCTTGCCACCCCGTGTGCAGTGAGGGTAGATTGCAAGGGGGAGCGTAGACGGAGGGGGAGTCTCACAGGTGCACAAACAAACCCGCTTTCATTTTGTATTGCCGGCCTTGTTGGTATTCAGAGCAAGAATTCAGGTTGCAAAATTATGGCGATTTTCACAGGGAAAAAAAAACAAAAACCTTCCATCGGAATAAAACACGAATTTACAAAACTAAATCTCGTTGCCATCTGGTGAAATTTTGGTTTTTTTGTGATGTCCCATTTTGTTGGCAGCGCTTAAATGCACCATACAAATTGTCAAAAGTGAAAGTGAAACTATTTTTCAGTTTCCTTCATGATGCAGCTGCTAATACATTTTACTGTTCATATAGAAACCCGATAAATGCTCAATTGTGAGCTTCATTACTTTGTTTTATTACGTTCATATGGTTTGTGTGGGCAGCACAGTGGAGCAGGTGGAAAGCGTTGGCCTCCCTGTGTGGAGTTTGCATGTTCTCCCCGTGCCTGCGTGGGTTTTCTCCGGGCACTCGGGTTTCCTCCCACATCCCAAAAACATGCAGCATTAATAGGACACTTCAAATTGCTCCTGGGTGTGATTGTGGGTGCGGCTGTTTGTCTCTATGCGCCCTGCGATTGGCTGGCGACCAGTTCAGGGTGTACCCCCGCCTACTGCGCGTTGACAGCTGGGTTAGGCAACACTACTCCTGCGACCCTTCTGAGGATAAGCGGCTAAGAAAATGGATGGATGGTTTGTGTGAAGTGCAAGTGTGCCTCTTTGTTTGCCCATGTGTGATCCCTGTCATGTCACTTTGTCCTAGCGTGTTATTTAGGCTAGCATGCTAGTTAATAGTATTGGTAAGCCTTCCGTTATTAGTTGAAATAAGTAAAGCATCGACAGTCATTCATGTATTGTGCTTCATGATCATCTCCGTTTGAAATGTTTTGCCGCCATCTTGTAGCACCTATACACTGTGCGAAACTCCTTTTAGGGGGTGTCAATTATTCGCAGGTCTTATGCGTTTACGGCAAGAGTCGTTCCTATACTTTATTTCCCAAATTTCAATTGAAAACGTATTGAAGATTTTCCACCCCGTCGCAAACCTTGGAACAACGTACAAGGCTTTCTTCTTCGCATTGTGCATTTCAAACAGCTCAGTGAGTGGCGTGCACAGTGGCTCTAGCGAGCACAGGACCGCAGCGGGGACCTCCCGGTACCGAGCGGCTTCCTTTCCTGTCTGGCCGCGAGCGACGCTCTGTAGTCAGGCAGGCGCATCACAGGCTGTGCACCGCAAACACGGCGAGTACGTGTGGAGAATCCCGACTCCCCGCCTCAAAGGCAGTGACAGTGTTTCATTAATATAACCTCATCCGGCGTCATTGCGGGAGCAAATTTCACCCGGCGCCGCTGTCGCTTTATCTTCCTTTTGCTAATGGCGCCTCATTGGGAGTTCATCCAAGTGGAGAGGCTCGCCCAAATTGCGTCGGACTCCTTACCCCGGAGACTCCGTGAGATCTTATCTCAATGACCGCGCACTGCAATGACTTCTTGCCGTGAGAGGTGCGGAGAGGTCCAAGTTACTGGTACATGCGAGCTCACTCTAATGGACCAGAACTGGTGTCCATCACTGCGACATGGGTTCTTCTAGCACATGTAGTAGTATTATTAGACTTGGGGTCTGATTTACCACCTTTGCGCTGACAAAAATAGGCGCACACTTAAAGCCCAAGTGTCATCCCTGTACACATTCTAAAATATATATTAAAATGAAAAATACATGTAAGATTATTCACTTCGATGTCTACACGAAAAAATAAATATGAGTGGAGAGCATGTCATCCATGCCCAAAGTTGCTGAAATGTCGACATCCAAGTGGTCGCCATGTTGGCTGCATCTCCTGTCCATGACATTCGCCTGAAAACACCATGTGGCCCCTACTATGGGACGCGCCCCTTTAGACGTGGAAACTCTTTTCAAAGAAGAGAACATCCCACAATCGAGTGAAAGGTCCGGGGCAATATTACCCTATTGTTTTGAGCCATATTTAGGTGCTATGCGGATCACTTCTAACTGACAACAGACTCCCAGACGGTATGTATGAGCCAGCCCAGCCAAAGCCGTGCCCCTCGTCCGCCCACCTACTGTGGGATACGGAAGCTCGGCCGAAGCCGTGATCGGCGGACACGGCACCGATGGGCACATTGACGCGTTTAGCACCTCTGACTTACGGAGGCGGATCTTTTGTTACGTTCTGAAAGGATTACGCCCCCCCCCCCTCCTCCCCCAACTATTGTTTTTTTTTTTTTTAGTAGCTCTATACAGACCGACCTGTCATTTGGAACCCACAAAGCTCTCGTTCGTTGCACCCGTGCAATACATTTTTCACGACAAACCGGGTCTCTCGGAAACTTATGAAGGGAAAATCCGTCATCCTGAGTGTTTCAGCAATATCTATCAATGCATTTTGACTAACACAAAGGAACAATGAGCTACCTTCCAGCAGGTAAAACTAGTATAAATATACGTGAACGCTTGAGCACGCTACTGCGTCCAATGTCACTTCCTGCTTCTTGTCGAAAACAAATCCCTCGAGAGGATTTTCATGGCGGGAGTTACAAAAAGCCATACGCATCAAAATCATGTTTTGTGGTGAAAAAACAGATTGGTCCATACCGGCTGCCGTTTTTTTTCATTAATAACATAGTAAAAATCATCCATTCCATGACAGTGGGACTTTAATTACCTTAGAGAGGTAATTAGATGCAGAAGGTGATTCTACTAAACAGGCGAAAGTGGGTGAAATTGCCATGCAGTTCATTTTTTCCCTTCTGGGAGGAGTAGATGCAAGTAGATTAATTTAGTTCCCACTTTTTGGCAACTTGAGAGATCAGGCCCCTTAGTGTAAGGTAATGGTTTTCAAACTGAAGGGCACCCCGTCATGACAGCGGGGGGCATGGATTGTTCCAGCCTCAGCACTTTACAATTTTCCAACACCCCTATTTCCAAATTTCAGCGCTATCACCCAACCCAACTTTTACAGCACCCTCACTTGAGTTTTCAGAAAGTTTGCTTGTTGAGGAGCATGGGATCAGAATTCTGCTCCGCTTTCTGGTTCTAGTTATGGGAACATCTTGACTATATTTAATTTCAAGACCATACCGAGCTTTGTTGACCAATAAGATTTTAAGATCGGTGACATGTGGTCCAGTTTCAGTGGACCAGTAAGACCTTGAGCAGCGGTATTCTGGACCAAGTGCAGCTGTCGGATTGATTTTTCTTGTTGTAGTTGTACGCAAAATTGACCTAGCGTTTCCTCTCCAACATACAAAGCGTTTGGAACTATTGATGTATCACTTCGACACATGGGGGTCCTTTTCTTTCATTACGAGGCAGTTGGTGCGGTTTCACTGTCTGTTTGTCTGCCAAATAAAACTTATAGAGTCAAAGTGCGTGCTAACCTGAAAGCCAATAAAATAACTGGCAATATTATCCTCTGCCAATCGGCAACCCAATAAAAATCGACCCGACCGCCACTTTTGGGAAGGACTGCTTAAGGGAGCCCCGGTCAAAGATCAAGTCGGCCCGTGTTTTCGCCGGCGTTGCATTATTAACGAAAGCGGCCTCAAAGCGGGCGCGCGTCGGCATGCATTATGCGGCGACCCCGACGCAGAGAGAAAATGGAGATGGGGGTGTGACTTTTAGCCCGGGAAAAGACATCCAATGCGAGTCCTTGCATTAAGTTTTCATAATGCGAGTAGAGAGGCAGAAAATAATTCAGCGCTCGCGCCCGCGGGTCAATGGCTGCGGGCTGTATTCAGTCCAATCGCCGTGGCAACTTCAAGCCCGCTCGCTGGAGGTCGGCCGTTATTCTTCCAAACGCGCCCGCCCGGCAGCCACTAACAAAAAAAGAAACAAGGTGCAGGATTTCGACAGGGCCCATCTTAAGATTTGATGTACGACGTCAAAGGTTTGCACCGAAAGAACACGTACTCTTGCATCAAGCACGGGAGCTATTCCCGTTTTTTTTTTAAATGCTGACTTATTCGAAACGTTATATTTGGAGGGATTCAAACAAAACAATTTGTCAGAATATATAATAAACTGTCACTATCATAAAACCTGTATGCCCGTTAAGTGTACGATGTGCGGCGGTAATTGACAAGTGTTTTAGAGTGGCTTGTCCCTTTTTCCTAAAATCTGTCCGCTTTAATCCGCAATGACACTCTCGGGCGCGATGTTTCCGCTCTGATTGTGCCTCCGTCCTGATGAGCAGACTCTCATTGAGCAGGTGAATGTCAGGCTGCCACTCTTCGCCCGCGCCCGCCCTCGTGTCGCCGAGTCCTTGTGCCTCGCCGCTCGCCTGCCGCCATAAATCAGCCGGATCCCTCCAGCTCTTCCTCCTCCTCCTCCTCATCTCTCTTTCTCCTTTACCTCGTTTCTCTTTTACCTCCCGCCGCCTTCTCCTCGTCTTCTATTCTGCCGGTGCGGCGTGCGTGCACTGCGGCTGTCAATCATCCAATCAGAGGCCGCGTTATCATGTTTAAGGCTGTGTGGGCTCGAGGTGTCGCTAAAAGGAATCCAACTGAGAGAGTGGTTCTCTTCCCCTACCCTGACGCCCCCCCAGGGCTCCTTGATTTCTCCATCTTGCACAAATTACTCGAGCTCTATTTAGGCTGCAAATTGTATGAATGACTCTTTGGCTTTTCTAGAATTCAGTCTTTATTTCATTATGACTTGAAGAAAAGATAAGTTTGCTGTTAGTTAGCTAATCACCTGAAAGGTAATGTGCCTTTCTTTGATTTGTTGTGGTTTTTCAGAAGAAAAAAATATCACAAAATGTCAAATTTTAGAACATTTTCTGGGCTGCATATAATTATGCACTTGAAAAAAAACCTCTTTCCAATTCATTTAAAAAAATGTTTAAGATTGATGTAAATGCTGGTTTCAGTTATGGGAAAAATAACGCACAGTACAACATGCAAGGGTCAATGTTTATTTTCTGGAACTAGGTAACAATTTTGCTATAACTAGCCGGTTACCATTAGCTTGTCACGTCAGAACCAGCAATCACTGGACCTCCACATCTCGAAAAAAAAACTTTCAGCTGGAACATTTAACATGTCGATATTGGCATGTATAAAAAGATGTTTTCTAAATTTCAGGACTCTAATTTTAAAATTCATCCATCCATCCATCCATTATCTTCCGCTTTTCCGGGTCGGGTCGCGGGGGAAGTAGCTTCAGCAGGGATACCCCAGACTTCCCTTTCCCCAGCCACTTCTTCCAGCTCTTCCGGAGGGATCCAGAGGCATTCCCAAGCCAGTCGCGAGACATAGTCTCTCCGGCGTGTCTTGGGTCGTCCTCGTGGTCTCTTTCCGGTGGGACAAGCCCAGAACACCTCACCAGGGAGGCATCCGAATCAGATGCCCCAGCCACCTCATCTTGCTCCTCTCAATGCGGAGGACCAGCGGCTCGACGCTGAGCCCCTCCCAAATGACCGAACTTCTCAAATTAATTTTAAAATTTAAAGTTCTAAATTTTGTTGTGACAACTAGCGGCTAACATTTCTTTCCATTGTCGTTTGATGGTACCAGTGTGGCGTTAAAACTAGGTGACACGAAGCTGAAGTTTAACTCCCCCCCCCCCCAAAAAAAAAAAAAAAGCCATCCACATCCAAAGGTCGGAAGGCTGAGTGGGGAAAATGATTAGCGCCTGTGCCGTGGCCTTCGCTGCTCTAACCCCATCACAGAGCAGTCGAAGATGTCAGGGTGCTCAAAGAACGACCGCTTCTGGGAGGTGTTTGAAAAATGTGCTAAGTAACCGTGCACCAATCAGGCCATTGAACTGGAAGGCTTCTCAGTTAGTCTTTGACTTTGTGCAGTGAAATGCGATCCATCCAAAGACACCCCAGCTGAGTCGTTTGAAAGTAACTGTAACCAAAACCGCTAACCTTCACCCAGAAAAAAATGCACTTTGCTGGAGAAACGTTCTCGGTGCTGTCTTCTACGATGATTTGTTTCACTTTGATGTACCGAGCGCATGTCCTCCCTTTTTGACGCAAGACCACGTTTAGTGTTTAAACAGAATGCGTAATGCTATTGTTTGCTTTCTTCAACTCCAAAAACAGTGTCATGGTATCCAAATAAATGAGCAACAGGAAGAGTAACTCAAATAAAATGATGTTCAATTTGTTTCCTGGTTCAGCTCCTGGAAAATACAAATTTTGAATTGGCTCTGGCTCCAATTTGGGTTCCTAATACTGGCGCTACCCCCTGATCTGTATAGCGTATTTGGGTTTTCATCTTCATTTGGGGCAATCCTTCAATCTCCAAAATGACTACTTTTCAGTTGAAGTTGGCTTCTATTGCTCTCTCTCATGTCAGCAATGTCCACCAACCCAAAATCATGTTCCGTCGCTAAATTCTTCTTCTTCTTCTTTCGGCTTGTCCCGTTAGGGGTCGCCACAACGTGTCATCTTTTTCCATCTAAGCCTATCTCGTGGATCTTCCTCTCTAACTCCCACAGTCTTCATGTCCTCCCTCACCACATCCATCAACCGTTTCTTTGGTCTTCCTCTCGCTCTTTTGCCTGGCAGCTCCATCCTCAGCACGCTTCTACCAACATACTCACTCTCTCGCCTCTGAACAAGTCCAAACCATCGACGTCTGCTCTCTCTAACCTTGTCTCCAAAACATCCAACTTTGGCTGTCCCTCTAATGAGCTCATTTCTAATCCTATCCAACCTGCTCACTCCGAGCGAGAACCTCAACATCTTCATTTCTGCCACCTCCAGTTCTGCTTCCTGTTGTTTCTTCAGTGCCACCGTCTCTAATCCGTACATCATGGCCGGCCTCACCGCTGTAGAAACCTAGAACACCAGACACCTTCCTCCAACTGTTCCACCCCGCTTGCACCCCTATTTCACTTCCTTACCACACTCCATTGCTCTGTATTGATGACCCCAAGTATTTGAAGTCATCCAACCTCACTATCTCTTCTCCCTTTAGCCTCACTCTTCCCCCTCCACCTTTCTCATTCATGCACGCATACTCTGTTTTACTTCAGCAAATCTTCATTCCTCTGCTTTCCAGTGCGTGCCTCCTCCACCTCCTCCCTGTTTTCACAGCAGATCAAAATATCATCTGCGAACATCAGGGTCCAAGGGTAATCCAGTCTAACCTCATCTGTTATCTTATCCATTACTACCGCAAACAGGAAGGAGCTCAGAGCGGATCCCTGATGCAGTCCCACCTCCACTTTAAATGAGCGTTTATTAGTGGCTAAATTGATATGCTAAAAGAATTCCGTTGTTCAATAAAATGGTCTGCAATAACGCAGTTGGGTGTAGTTACATCAACTTGCTGAAGTCGCTCTCAGAGTTAGTCGAGGCACAAGAAGCCACCTTACCACCACCTAACAACTAATAAATAGGCCCAATAAATAAAATAATGAGCGAAGTGGTTTAGTTGGCGGCTGACAAGTTTTTCTGCACCAAAGAATGATCCCGTTTTAACATAACAGACACATTCAAGTGTTTGTAGCCTATTTCCACGCGTTGTTATCACAAAAACAACCAGGCGTTCAATCTTGAGGCGACACAATGCTGCATGGCTCCGGCGTTAGAATCCTTCTCAGATAGTTCAAGGCAGATTTGCTCATTAACTATTTTCAACATTTTCAATTCGTTAATAATGTGTAAAAGTAACAATGACGACGGGGCAGACAGAATCAATTTGTGAACAAATATTGAATCGCGACATTATTGACAGCAATATATGACTTGGCTCACTATTATCAGGGAACAGGTTCTTACATAAAATTGTACCAAAAATATGCACATAATTCCTTGGTGTATGTGATAATTGATGAATGGGAAATTTCCGACGAGGGGAAAAAAGTGCTCTGTGCGGCTCCTGGATTAAGTAAACAACGTATTTGCCTCTTGTCACGTTCACCAGCACAGACGAGCTCGCGTTAGAACATGTTGTTGTTGTTGAGCCTCCAGTAAAATATATTTACATTTTTTAACAATACATTGAAAGCAGCACGCTTGGACAACACTACGTCGTAAATGATGGCTTTACCAGGGGGATGCATGCATCCGTCCGTCACTGTTGGGCGAGAGGGGCACAACATCTGTCTCTTGAGAACTTTTGTCCGTTTTATTCATTTTAGTTTTGAATGTCACCACTCGTTAATCATTAAGTTTGAACACCCCCCCCCCCCCAGGAGGTGTCAAACTGTAAAGAAAAAAAAAAATCCCGTCTTTTCTCCCACCTTTCCCTTCCCGTTCACGTGTGTTTTTGTTTGGCTGTCTCGTCAGCAAACCTCAGTGAGACGAAAATTCCCAAAATGCAAATGGAACTGGCAAAACTCATCAGCGGTATCTGTTGATCGGGAAGACGGAGGAATACTTCCATTACTGATTCTGACTACTCGGAGGGCTACGCACGACAGAAGTGCGTAAACAAAGGCCCCCGGGAGCTCCGGGCCGGCAGGCGCTGATGGTTCTTCGGACGGGAACGACGCGGAGTCTGACGAGCGAGCTCCGAGGTCCCAGGCGGCGGAGGCTGTTACCCCCGGACGCTGAAGCTAGGCTAAACGGCCTCCGCCGCCACTGAAGGAAGAAATTCGGCCGTGGGCCTTCAGCCGAGCTTCGACGTCCTGGGAGGCCTTTAACTTAGCTTCGGCATCCGGGGCTAACGAAGCGGGCGGCAGCGGGCCACAAGCCGAGCTCGCTCGTCAGACTCCGCGTCATTCCACCCGAAGAACCCTCCGAATATTCAACATTAATTACAGCCACAGGTTCAAATCTGTATGAAAGTATTCCTCCGTCTTCCCGATCAACCAATACTGCTATTTCTTCATCAGATGAGGATAAATCCGAGAAATCAGGACTGGGCATAATGGTGTCCCACGTAATCCAGCGTTTGGAACGGCACAGTACACGTCACATATGCCCACATACATCATGTGACTCGCGAAGATGGCAGCACCCCTGAAAATTCTTAATTGTCGACAAAAATCTTCTCAAAACACAAAATGAGAGAGAATTTAACATCACATTGTCAAAATAGAGTACATATTACATGAATTATTGGATACACTGTTCATGCAAAGCACTCGATTTCTCCTTTAACTTTTCTAATGTTTGTCTTTGGGCTGACATCTGGCGCGTATCCCCTCGGCGACCGCCCTGCACCTTCACTCGAAGACTTTTTGCCCCAAAAACACGAACCAAAATAACAAATACGAACCTTCAGCAGGTGCAAATATAATAATAACATGACCGAATATTCCGTAATATAGCTGCTCGACACAAGATGCTGTTGGAGAAACTTCAATTTGCATTTGCAATTGCGTCACAGTTGCTTCATTGGATTACAGAGCCGGATTCTCTCTAATCCACCTCGCCAGTGGACTGCAATTAAATGCATTTAGCTCAGCGTTGGCTGTCAAACATCAGCTCAGTGGCCATCCTTGTCGCCGAGGGCGCGTCAGCACCGCTTTGTTGTGGCCGTCACAAGCAAGGGGGAGGCAGTGCTCGACTCGGACATCTGAAGACTGAAGGTCGAGTCGGGCTCGTAGCGCGTGATGAAATACGCTGCGCACGCGCGCACACGGTCAGATGTGTGCCTCCACCGTGGGCCAATTTTCCGTGTCCGGGCTGTGTGATTGTCACAACCTGTCCCGAATGACGACGACTCGGTCGCATTCGAGCACTTTGGAGCGGCAAGCGCGCCGTTGCCGTGCTGACAGAAAATTTGCTGTATTAAACTTAAAGTCCCATGAAATGAAAAAATCCCTTTTTTTCTTGCCCCCCTGTCACTCTCTCTCCTTCGGGAAAAAAAAAAATCTTTTGACTTCAAAGTTCTCCTTGTGAATGTCGCGGCTTCTTCCCACAAGAGGACGAAATAATTGTTGTGCATTTATTATTTTTTGGGGAGGGACACATTTTTCCTCCTTGAATTTAACACTGAAAAAAAAAGTCTTAAAAAAAAACAACAAAATACATGAAAATTTTACTTTCATATTAAGGCGGGGGCCACAAAATATCTTTCGGGCCGCCGGTAAATATTTGCCTTGGAGGGGGAGAAGGTCATTTTTGTGGTTTTGCAAAAGTCAGCGCTAGATTTGTGATTGGCAGGTAAAGGTAAGATGGTCAGAAATGTATTTACGGTTTATATATAAATGGGCATGCGCGTTAATCACAAGGAGATTTTTCAGCACCGGGCGCGCTCAGACCGTCGCACCGGGCGCCAAATCAGACCCGCCATGTGAGGCAAATCATCTGTCAACTTCCATGATTCTTGTGAAAATCTGTACCAGATTTTCAAATCGTCACTTATCATAAACATGTGTGACCAAACATGAACAATGGTTGAGAAACGCATTAATCTTGAGTTAGGATTCCAAAACTAGTTCATAAATTCCGTGTGTAAATATGATGCCGTGATTAAAGATTTTTATGGTTTCACAGTCATAGCAACCCTCTGAGCAAAACCGTTACTACGATGTGTCCCGTGACAAAAATTGACACCCGTCATCCAAGAGAAATATCCCCCAATACATACGGAACGTATGCTCTGTTCAAGAAAAAGGACATGACCGTATTTTCCGGCCTACAAGCCGTAACGTTTTTCGCACGCTTTCAACCCTACAGTTTATGCGGTGATGCGGCGCTAGCGTTAGCGCGGCACTAGTGTTAGCGGGGCGCTAGCGTTAAACTCTTTCTGTGTACCGAGGCTTATAACCAGGTGTGCTCTGTAGGAATTAGGGTACTTTTTAAAAAAATTGAAATAAAACACATTCTTACCACAATTGTAAGATGTAATGACATTACCAAGTATTGTTTGATATGGGCATGTGCTCATGTAGAGGCACACAATACTTGGTCTGAAGCAAGTGGTCTTGGCGCATCCATTTTTACCTGTTTGAGAAAACAAAATTAGTTTCTGCTTCAATTGCGGTTAAAAACAACCACACGAGTGCGAAACAGGTCAGATAATAACAGTTTTCATATTGTTAGAGCTTTTAGAGGCTGACAGAGGTGGTATGAAATTAGGTTGAGGTGGCTGGGTCCAAATTTTGTTTTTAAACCACAGTGGGAACGTCAGGAGCTTTTTTTTTTTCATATTTTTGGCCCACGTTGAAGCGCATTCGCGAGCGTGCCAGCTGGCTTTTTGGACGCTTGTCAATCCCGCTGTCTAAAATCCACACAGAGCGCATTATTAATGTATCGCTCGTCTGCGCACTTTCCATTCCCGGTTTTGTCCCGGTTACGGCATTAATGCCCGCGGGACGGACTAAAGATTAATGAGCGATTCTTCCTTGCGAGCGTCTGTCGCCGGCAGCAGCTTGGATGCCGCTCCGACACGCTCGCCGGCGTCGTCCCGTGGACGCTCTCGATCCGCGGCGGCTGCCGGCGCCATCTGCGGACTTCGCCGGGGCGGTTGACGGAGGCGCAAAGCCGACGCGCTTACGGCAAACATCTGTATGATTTGTAGTTGTATCCGTGTATTTCCATTTTGCGAGGTGGTGCTTGTCATGAATAACGAGCGAGGGGCGTGTTTGGATCATTGGATGTGAATGTTGCACAACTTTTATCAGATTGTGGATTACTCGCGACGGAGTCGCAACAGGCTGAATTATATGCAAGGTTAATTGAGGTTCACGTGCACGTGGCCTTGCGTGTACTGTTTTTTTTCTCCAGGATTTCTTTCTCTTATCAGCTTTAACATTCATCGGTCATTTGTGTTGCATAATTATGGTGCCGATCGAGTTGCGAGGAGCCATTGTATTAAAATAATATCCTCGGTGTTGGTCGGAAACTGTAAACTTGTGCTCAAAATAGATTGCAACAATGCGCGCGGATCAATATCTGCCGATAACGCTGCTTCGTCGGATGATCCTTTTTTTATTGCCTCACTCCGTCACGCTATTATCTTTGAGATCGGCTTTTGTACGACGACGTCATTTTCTTTTGTAAACCGTCAAAGGCTTTTTGCCTGTTTCCGGGCGGGCCGACGTGAGCGCTGACTTTGATGTGGATAGTTAGCAGTGGTTACGTGATGACTTTATCAGCGACAGTGTAATATCCATCCATCCATCCATTTTCTTTGCCGCTTATCCTCACGAGGGTCGCGGGGAGTGCTGGAGCCTATCCCGGCTGTCAATGGGTAGGCGGCGGGGTACATCCTGAACTGGTCGCCAGCCAATCGCAGGGCACATAGAGACAAACAGCCGCACCCACAATCACACCCAGGGGCAATTTAATGTTGAATGTTTTTGGAGTGTGGGAGGTAAACCGGAGTGCCCGGAGGAAACCCACGCAGGCACGGGGAGAACATGCAAACTCCACACAGGCGGGTCCTCGATTGAACACGGGACCTCAGAACTGTGAGGCCAACTTTTTACCAGTTTATCCACCGTGCTGCCACAGTGTAATACATATTTATATTATTTTTTTCAAATGTATTTAATGAGACACACGCCTGCGTTCAACACGCAGCATTTTACCCCGCGAGTGTGCGGTGGACTTTTTCGACTCTGGGTTTTTTGTTTTTGGGCAAGATGATAGCTGTCATGAACAATCGGTGAGGAACGATGAGGTCATTGCAGGCGCAATGTCTACGTCGCGCTCGCATGGCCGAACGTAAGTTGGGTGGACTCTACAGATTATTTCTAACCTTACGTGTCTATTTTTATGTTATTTTGTATTTATTTATTTTATTTTATTCCATTATTAATTTTATTCATTTATTATTATTATTTGTTTAAAATTTATTTTATTTATTATTTATTTTATTAATTTATTCTTATTATTATTTGTTTAAAATGTATTTTATTTATTTATTTCATTTCAGTTATTTATTTATTTCATATTATTTCTGTTATCTTATGTTATTTATTATGTTATTTTATATATGTTGTTTTATGTTTACTTTTTTGTTAATGTTTGCTTGTTTATGTTTAGCTACAAAACTTTCTTCCCCCTGGGGCGACAACCATCCAAAATTCAGCAACCCGGAGTCCTGAAGTCGCAAAACCACACCAGTCACAAAAGTATTTTTCTCTTTGAAAGTTTATGATTGCCGGAGATTAGAAAATATGTGAACTTTGCCGGCCGGGGATCACGTATTGTTTTCGAGTTCTACAGGGGTCTTGTTTTTTTCCAGAGTGAAGTATTGCAATGAGAAAGGAATGCTCGATAACCAGCAAACATGCTCCTTTGACCTCATCAAACGGCAGAAGTTTGGGTCAGTTTGAAAATCAATAAGCGTCGCTGTGGTCAGGGGACCCCCGTTATTTCTCAACCAGCAATGAATACCGAACGTGTTGTTGTTGAGACGCCGCGAAATAACACGTCTCGCTCCCCGCGATGTCCGCCTTCGCTCGCCTGTGCTGCGGTTGGTAAAAACATGCATCTCCCCAAATGAATGCAGGCAAATAATAAATACTGTATTTTCGCGACCATTAGACGCATCGCATTATAAGGCGCGGTCTCAGTTGCGGGTGAAATTTCATTATTTAGCACATACATACGCAAGGCGCACTGTATTCAAAATCGTTACACCACAGCAAGCAGAACAACACAACCAGCAGACAACAAAACAAACAAAATGACGTGCAAAGAAATAATTGATATTTCAACCGCTGTATATCGTTACATACGTGTTTAGCGCTGCAATAAAGTGACACTAACTCAAAACATACGGCAATTTAAAAAGGCAGCAAAACTATGTTGGGTTGTACTTTCGTGAAGTATTTAACAGTGTAAACAGTGAGTTCGGTTGTACATTATTGAAGCATTTAACAATCTACATACTCGCGTACCACGTACCAAGAGAGGAACTGTGGTACTGCATGCGCAAGTCTGGTGTGGCGGAGAAATATGTTAGAATAGTCCAGGACATGGTTAAGGGCAGCAGAACAGCGGTGGGGTGTGCCGTAGGTGTGAGATGTGGGACTGCATCAAGGATCCGCTCTGAGCCCCTTCCTGTTTGCGGTAGGAATGGATAGGTTGTCAGATGAGGTTAGACTGCAATCCGAGATAGCCTTAGATGGAAAAAGATGACATGCTGTGGGGAGCCCTGACGGGACAACCCGAAAGGAAAAGAAGAAAGAAGAAGTACTCTTTTTTTTTTTTTTTCTCATTAATCCTCATCCACAAATCCATCGAAGTCATCTAATTCTGTATCCAAAATGAACAGCTGGGCAAGTTCTCCATCAAACACGCCAGGTTCGACGCTGGTTTTCCCGCTTCCTCCACTTTTGCACCAGGTATTCGTTGATCTTGAATTCTCCCCCGCCCGCTCGATTTCCCGTGTTTCTCCGCGTAACGGATAACTTGCAGTTTAAACTGTTTTGTAAGCGTGTCTTTTCGTTGGTGCCATTTTTGGGTGTGCTTAGGCAAAATGATGATACTTAGCTCAAAACACATACCGGCATCATTTACCTTCGGGGGTTTTGCGTCCCTTTAGCGCCCTCTCCCATGCCCACACTTCCCCCTCAACATACATGACAGTCAATCCCGCTTTTTTTGCATTTATAGAAATAATCTACATCCGTGAATGTCTCCTTCTTGTGATCAAGAGCCATCCATCCATCCATCCATGCATTTTCTTTGCCGCTTATCCTCACGAGGGTCGCAGGGAGTGCTGGAGCCCATCCTAACTGTCAACGGGCAGGAGGCGGGGTACACCCTGAACCGGTCGCCAGCCAATCGCAGGGCACATAGAGACAAACAGCCGCACTCACAATCACACCTCGGGGCAATTTAGAGTGTCCAATTAATGTTACATGTTTTTGGGATGTGGGAGGAAACCGGAGTGCCCACCTGGAGAAAATCCACACAGGCACGTGTAGAACATGCAAACTCCACACAGGCGGGGCCGGGATTGAACTCGGGACCTCAGAACTGTGAGGCCACCGTGTTTGGCCCATGATGTCGTGTTAACGATTGTCCCCAAACTTTTGTTGAACTTTTTTTTTTACTGCGACATTATTTGCATCGAGTTTGAGAAAAATCATCAATCAAGTACAGAGACATGCGTAGGACGGATTCTGCTGCTTTGCTTACTGTCAGTACTGAAGAGCGAAAATCGAACTTTTATCATTACCTATAAATGGCAGAAGATTAAAAAGGGAGGAATGCAGAGAGTTAAAGTATGTAGAAAGATAATTGTTCCAATAAGAACGCAGTTTTGTGAGAAGTCAACTTTAGTCCAATGATGAACTGTTTTTGAAAACCAGGTTGGCCACTAAAGCCCCCAACGGGCACCCTCCACCCATATGCCTCGGACACGTCCTGAAGCATTTGTCTTTTAACTGCACACTTAACGTGTAATCTTAAAGCCCGCGGTCGAGGTATTTAACGTCCCGCCGGGGTCACGCTCCAATCATTGGGCAGTCCCAACCCACGCCGACTTGTTCTGAATATGCCAGAGGCAACAAGGCCCCCGGTAAACAAGCCGAAGCTTCTGCACGCCGCTTTAAGAGCAACGTCCCCCCAGCGGCTCGCCGTCTTCAAGTGACATTTGCCGCTACGTTTACGCCGGATTTACGGTCACGCCGCTCTGATTCCATTTCGGGCCGCAAACGGGATACGCGCCGGGGCAGCGTCAAAGGGAAAACGGCACGAGGGAGTCGGGTCCCTTCCAAAGGTGGATTTGAATCCCATTTGAATCGTACTCGCCTTGCCATGAACCTGACATCATTGAAGTACGAAAAAGTCAACTCAAACAAACATTAGAAAGACGCACAAGACAGACCGGAGAAGAAATATGTACTGTAATTTCTCGAGTATAATGTGGCCTGAAGTATAATGCGCACCTCCAAAATTGATCTAACAAAAAAAAAAAAAAAAAAAAAAGAAATCAGGAAAACCCTTCTACCAATGTACAATGCGCACCACCAATTTGCTGCTACCCATATGCTCAAAATATTGGGAATGATCAGTATTTATATTTTGTGAGGGTTGTACTTGTACAACAATCATAACAATAATAATCATTGCGCACGTTAAGTTAAAACAAACTCACGGGCAGTCGTTTCTGATCTTTGGTGCAATAGCAGCAAACATGCTACGCTAACGATCGTAAAATGCTAGCTCACCGAGGAGGTCATAGAGTTCAGGTTGGGGGCGCACATTACTGTGATAAATAATAACATAAGACATTGAATATCATATCGAAATGTATATGTATACGTTTTTTTTTTAACACTCTATGTACCTGTATACAACTATACAATGTGATTGTATTTTTTCTTTTTCATCCATACCTAAATATCATGTGCTCTATTAACTTTTGGAAAATATTTTTGGAAAAATGTATGCATTATTTTTGAGAAATTTACAGTAAGTCTGGTCCATTTGAGGTATGTGTACAAGGCATTAAATGTGATGAAAATCGAGGTTCATGACAAATGATGTAAATACATTCTGCTTGCTCTTTTATTTTTAAATTAGCCATATTGTTTGGCGATATCTGAAGTTACACGCTCCAACTTTATATTTTTGTCCATTTATCGTTCATGCTCTGTTTAAGGTTACTGTAGTATTTTTAGTAAATTAGTCAATAAACTAAACTGTAATAAATACTAAACTAGTAAATTTATATTTTAAAAATAAGATAAATAATAGAAGTTACTCAGTAGTTATTCAGTATGAGGCACTTATTCACTGAGTACTCTCTTATTCAAGTAAATATCTCAAGGACTACTTTTTACTTTTACTTTTACTTCAGTTGAATAAATTTAAAGTAACAGTACCCTCACTTGAGTTCAATTTTTTCCTGCTCTGTTCATCTCTAATTAAAGGCTCACAAATTGTCCAAATTGTTTTTAATGTGCATAGTACATTGAACACACTACAAATATGGATCATCGCAAGTCCACGGAGCATTAGATATGATGTAAATATATACATAGCATGAAATGGCAATGCTTGCTTCAATAGATGTGTAAATATGGTACAGTAGAAGTGTACAATTTAACATATAAAGCATTAAATATGAGGGCGGCACGGTGGAGCAGCTGGTAAACCGTTGGCCTCACTGTTCTGATAACCAGGGTTCGATCCCGACCCCCCCTGTGTGGAGTTCGCATGTTCTCTCCGTGCCTGTGTGGGTTTTCTCCGGGTGGGCACTCCGGTTTCCTCCCACATCCCAAAAATATGCAACATGATTGTGAGTGCGTCTGTTTGTCTCAATGTGCCCTGCGATTGGCTGGCGACCAGTTCAGGGTGTACCCTGCCTCCTGCCACTTCACAGCTGGGATAGGCTCCAGCACTCACCGTGACCCTTGTGAGGATAAGCGGCAAAGAATGTTCAATGTGATGTAAATATGATACACGAAAAATACATAGACCTGACATGATTTGATTATTATACATTACAGGTACATAATTATCAAATATGATACACAGGTACATGAGACGATTGAATAGCAAGTGTATACGGTAGCGGTACATAAGAGCATTAAATATGGAGACTGAGAAAGCGTGATATTTCTTGTGAGAAATGAAAAATGGGGAAGTTCCCACGTCGCGAGACCGAAACCTGTGCGCACCTCTTTAAAGTTTTTGTGTGGTTGTCTCTCGGCTCAAGGTCCGGTCGGCCCGTCAGCTTCATGGTGGTCTTCAACACTCCGAATCCCGTCAGCAAGATCTCGTGGGTCAACCGACTGCACTTGGCCAAGATTGCACAACGTAGGAACACACACATGCACATGCACATGCACACACATTTTTTCCATCAAATCTGTGGATTAATTCAATAATAAAAATAACTAACAGATGAATTGGATTTTATTCTAATTAGTAGTTAGTGGCAGCCCTCATATATATTTTGATGAGTGTAGCTTAGAGCAAATAAAAAACTCAAATAGAAATTATTTGGCGGCACGGTGTAAAGTGTTGGCCTTTTTGGAGTTTGCATGTTGTCCCTGTGCCTGCGTGGGTTTTCTCCAGGGTGGGCACTCTGGTTTCCTCCCACATCCCCCCAAAAAACATGCAACATTAATTGGACACGGTAAATTGCCCCAAGGTGTGATTGTGAGTGCGGCTGTTTGTCTACGTGGGCCCTGCTGTTGGCCGGCGACCGGTTCAGGGTGTACCCCGCCTCCTGCCCGTTGACAGCTGGGATTGGCTCCCGCACTCTGGCGACCCTCATGAGGATAATCAGCTAAAAAAATGGATGCATGGATAGAAATTAATATTGATATTTTGTGACAAACAATCCAAAAATAATGGAAAATATTTGTAATTGTGAAATTGGGCAGGAACAAGTATTTCCACAAATATTAAGGTATCGTTGTTTATAATGCAGTTGTAACATAAATAAATGAACTTTTCTGCCATATTTTAGTTTCTTAACATGTACTCATGCACTTTTGGAGCTAAGCTATGTTTTCTGTCTTAAATCTCAGCCAATCAGGATTTTCCAAATCGTTGTGAAAGAAATTGTTTATTCTTTCAAGGAATGTGTAGAATTTGTCAAGAGGTCCTGGGGGGGGTCATGTGCATGAAATTTATGCCCGCTCGCCATTCGTGTCCCGCCAATAAAGTTGATTATTTTCCAAGCTTAAGTTGCAATTTTATGACGAAATTCATCTTAACTACCACGTGTACAATGAATGAAATGGGAATTAAAAAGTTGCCCAAGTTTGCGTGGGCTGAGATGTAATATTATTGTAACAAATACATATTTTTGCAACGCTTATGAGAAATAAACTGGTATTTTTTCAATGTAAAAAAAGAAGAAAGAGGTTTTCTCAGCGTCGAAAGTCATATTACGAGAACATTTAATTTTTTTCTCTGGATATAAAAGTCAGGGTTTTATTATGTGTATTAAACATAATGTAACTACAAGGCTCAGTCGCGTGTGAGTCGGATTGCGCCAACCGCTTGTCAAGGATGATGCGCCAGTGCATACAGTGCGTAAATAAAAATACAAGCCCGGGTGCGTTTTATAAAAGGTTAGTAAAATAAGCTTTATATTGCTCCATCAGCAGCTTTGAAACTTCAATGTCAGTCGGAAAAGCAGAGCAAATTCATATTTGCAGCGGCATTTCTCCGCAAGGAAAATCTGCCGTGCTTTACACAGGCAAAGGAATTAAAAGCAAGATTCAATAAAAGAATGAAAATTCAGGTAATATCCCAACTTCGAGTAAAAGCAGGACAAATTAAAAGTCCAAACAAACGTGACAAAAGCGATTATCTTGAAATAAAATCAAGTCAGTTTTCTGTAATTTTATTTTTACGGGCATTTTCAGCCATTTTGTTGTTGTTTTGTATAATTGCCACTCGCACGAGACGCAGAACGCAGTCAACCGCGCAATTTTCCAGCTTCAGAAGTAGAATCAGTGACTGTTTTCTCCTTCCCTGTTGCGTTGAAAGTAATGGTCGCTTCCCGGCCACCGTTTTATACGTCCCGCTCGGTGCTGACATCATGTCATTGTCTGATTGTGTCTCGCTGCTTGAAAGCAGGCACACTCGCTATCTGTAAATGCTCAATCCCACGGCATTTGGGGGTAACCGAGGCAGTTACGTTCCGCTTGAGTGTCTTCCTCGAGGTCCGGAAATGGGGCGACGTTTACCATCCTGCGCTCGCTTCTCTCGCCCTGTCAACTATTTATGCATCACGTTTAGCGCCGTCGCGCTCGCAAATTTGCACAGTCGAGCACGAAAAAAAAATCACACGCGTAAAATTTGTTACGAGTAGAAAAAAATAGATATTGGAAGACTTATTTTGTGTCATCTTGACATTAATTTACGTGTTTACTTCATAAACGATGCTAACAAAACAAGCCTGCTCCTAAACAATCAGTACTCACCAGAAAACAGGAAATGCAAGTTAACCGTACTGAGCGTGTACGGAAGTGATGCCTAAAGCGCATGTTCGGTGCTGCTTCACGTACTGCGAGCGCATGTACGTCGAAAGTCATCAACATCATGAGCCGTGTCAAAGGAAATTCAGGTACACCAGGGGTGTTCGATTGTGAGGCAGTTTTGGTTGATCATGTGATGGCGTGCCCAAAAAACAAAAGACGCTAGACTATCATCCACCTCGTCGCTTGATTCATGTGTGGCCAATACGTCGAGCGTTCTAGCAAGCCTATTTACGGCTGTCGCGGCGATGCGCCCGTGCATAATTTATGTGTTCATTTCATAAACGTTAACAAAAAAAAGGCTTGCTCCTAAACAATCAGTATTCACCCGGGAACAGGAAATGCCAGTGAACCGTACTGAGCGTGTTTGGGAGTTATGCCAAAAACGCATGTTCAGAGCTGCTTCGCGTACTGCGAGCGCATTTGCGTCGAAAATCAGCAACGTCAGGAGCCGTGTCGAAGGAAATTCAGTTACGCTGAAAACATTTCTGGGATATAACACAGGTCATGTTTCAGTCTCTAACTATGATTATGAAATTGCGATTTACTTTAACTTGATCTATGTTCTACCGTTAGACTAGTTTGTCCAAATATCTAAATGCAAACGGTCATTTTCCCCTGTGGTCCCGCGTTATCTTAAAGTCAAAAACTTTTCCCCTCTCCATGCTTTAGGAAGATATAGATCACTGGTGTCAAACTCAAGGCCCGGGGGCCAGATCCGGTACGCCACATGATTGCATGTGGCCCGCAAAGACAAATCACTGGTGCCAAAATCCGTGATTCTTGTGAAAATATGTGCCAACATTTCATCAGAAATGGTCACGTTGATATATTTATACGCATTTTTGTGTTCCCAAACATGAACGACGGTTGAAAAACCCATCACGCTTGGCTTCTGATTCCAAAACTAGTTCCCAAATCTCATGTGTGAATGTGATGAGGCGATTCGGGTATTCAATGGTTTCACCGTAACGGCCCTCTGAGGGAAATCGTGACTACAATGTGGCCCGCGACAAAAATGAGTTTGACATTCCTCATGTAGATCATCTACTGCTATGCTGTTTTTGTTTTCTTTGAGTTATGTATTTGTTTATTTTATGTTTAATTCACAGTTATATTAATCAAGTAAGTTATTTTAAGGTCTTGAGATTCCATCCCTAACCACGGCCGCAACTTTATCTGCGGGCATGACTGACCGCACCCGTACATTTTTCATACGTGAGAGACTGCATTTAGTGTGCAGTTCATCGTTTGTTCTGTGTGCAAGAGGCCACCATTTGTGCAGGAAATGATCCCTCCGGTAGCTTTTGCACAGAGGAGGTCTGAGGTGTTCGGGACACGAGAACAAAGTTCCCGGTGCGCACCGGAGGCCCATTTGGAAGCCCGTCGCCGCCATCCCGGTCAGCTCGGCGACACCGTGTTAATTGTGTTACGCCCGCACGTCGCCTTCCCGTTCCAGCAAGTGTAATTACAACCAGGGAGTTGTTGATTCAATTTCACGGCTGCTGCGCCGTCCCCCCGGGGTTTCCTCGCCACCGTCGGCGCCCTCAAGAGGGAGCGACCTGGTTAATTTGGTTGTTTTACTTGAGCCGCCGTTGTTCCGCGGAACTTTGTGCGGTGGATTTGCGTCAATATCGCATTTGATTGGCAGCGCGGCGCCTGAGGTAATTTGTGGTCAAAGGTGATATCGGCGCTGCGGGCGATTCACAGCAGATGCTGCACCTCCTGCGGCGGGCTTCTGGATAAAGTGCCGTTTAACGACGTAGCACCTCGTCCGAACCTGGTGACCGTTTTAATTACAAACTGTTACAACCTGTCGTCTCGGTTATTTGAGCTGAATCCTCAAAATGATCGGAAAGTTATTCCACCCGCATTGAGGCAAAAACCCTCCTCAATTTAGCGTTGCCCATCTGACTAGGATAGCGGATAGGATGGCAGCTTAAAGTGCCACAGTCATGAAATGCATGATTTTTACTATGTTATGAATGAAAAAAAACGGCAGCCAGTGTGGACCCATCTGTTTTTTTTTTTCACCACAAAACATGAATTTGACGTATGTGGCTTTTTGTAACTCCCGCCGTGAAAATCCTCTCGAGGGATTTGTTTTTGAGAAGAAGCAGGAAGTGACGTACAGGGCAGTAGCGCACTCAAGCGGTCTCATCTGTTTATATTAGTTAGCTGCTGGAAGGTAGCTCGTTGTTCCTTCCTGTTAGCCAAAATGCCGGCTCGTTGTATTGCTGGATATTGCTGGAACATTCGGGAGGTAGGATGGATTCATTCTTCGTACTTTTCAAAAAGAACCGGTTCGTCGTGAAAAATGGATTGCAACGTGTGCAAAGGACGAGAGCTTCCTGGGTTACAAATGACAATTAGGTGTGCATACAGCTACTTAAAAAAATAATAGTTGAGGGGGGGGGGGGGGGACGAAATCCTTTCAGAATGTAACAAAAGATCCGCGTCCATAAGTCAGAGGTGCTAAATATGTCCGTGTGCCCGTCGACGCCGTGTCCGCGCTTTGGCCGGGGTGGCTCATCTACGGCGCGCGGCTTTGGATCAGACGGGAGGCGGTTTGGCCGCATGCGATTTGACCGTGATCCGCGTATCGTCTAAATATGGCTCGAAACGACAGAGTAATATTCCCCCCGTCACTTCACTCGGTTGTGAAATGTTCTCTTCTTTGAAAAGAAAAGTGTACTCAAGCGGTCTCGTCTGTTCATACTAGTTTTACCTGCTGGAAGGTAGCTTGTTGTTCCTTCGTCTTCGAGCCGGCCGCCGGCCTTGTCGGCCGGGGTGGCTCATCGCGGCTGGGCCGCGGTGGCTCATCTCCGCCACGGAAGTGGATCGGACAGGGAGGCGGTTTGGCCGGTGCGTCATTGTTGCTCGCGGGTGGTGTTGTTTTTATCACCGCTGCACGAAGGTGGATCGGATGGGGAGCCGGTTTGGGTGCGGTGTCGTCGCTCGTGGGCGGCGTTGTTTTTACCATCGCCGCGCGGAGGTAGATCGGGCGGGGAGGTGCTTTGGCCGTGATCCGGATATCATCTAAATATGGCCCGAAATAATAGGGTAATATTGCCCCGGCAACTCCACTCGATTGTGAGTTGTTCTCTTCTCGGTAAAGAGCTTCCGTGTCAGAAGGGGCGTGTCCGTCTCCCACAGTTAGGGTGCACCGCGTGTTTTCATTGGCGAATGTCCGGGTGACGTCACGGACAGGAGACTCGGATGTCGAATGACACTTCCGCAACTTTGCGCATGGATGACGCGCTCGCCGCTCATCTTTATTTTTTCGTATAGGCATTGAAGTGAATAATGTTATATGTATTTTTCATTTCAATATCTATTTTAGAATGTTTATAGGGATGACACTTGGGCTTTAGATAAAGCAAAAACAAGAAAAGGGATCGAATGAAGGACTCAAACCCGAGGAGAACACGTAAACTCCCCACAGATCGGAAGCCCGGAACCTCCAAACTGATGTGCGAAGTTATTCAAAAGATAATTTTGTGTGCCCGTGTCCGTATGTATTCAAAAACAAAAAAAAAAAATGAAAGATATTCTTAATTGCGGGGGTGTAAATTGCGTAACAGCGCTGACGCAGTGCACCAGCGCTCTTTGCCGGGAGTCTTTGTGAACTAAACCGAGGCTTTGCCTAATTAATGGGCTTCGCCACTCGCGGAATTAATCGCTTCCCCGCCGAGATCGGGTCTAGGTCTCAGACTTTGACGGCGGCGAGGCTGATGCATTGTGGGAGGGCAAACAAGGGACGAGGGCTGTTGGAATGATTGAGACATGCAATCAGCCGCGCCGCAGGGAACGGAGAGGGCGGGCGGGGGGGCGGTCGCCTGCGGCCGCTCGGCTTAACGCGCCCCTCGCTTTAACCGGACCCCCGTCGGATAAATAGTCACTCTATAAATCTCCGTAGTTTAGCTTTGGGCCAATTAGAAGCTCCGATATCATTTGGGAAATATGATCACGTACGACATGCCTGCGTGCAAAAAAAATCGAGGGTTTTTATTTTTAATCGAGTTGTTACAGGAATCAAATGCTACTTTTGTGTTTTGTTTGTTTTGAGAAAAAAAGGCACATAAAAGTCCCATTTTTGAGAGAATAAATGTGGTCTTTTCCAGAATAAGAGTTATAAAAGACTGAGAAATGTATGATTTTCCTCCGCCGGTAAAGTTGGATTTTTATATTACAATATGACAAAGGATGACTTCATTATGGTACACCCTACAGTAGATGCTCTCATAATCTGACAGATTTTCACCATTTTTGCAAAGAACAGTTGGCACATTTTGTGATTTCCCTCATTGATATGCTGTGACCCAAAAAAGTGCTGCAATAACAACCAAATCGCTGCAAGAAAGACTTACTTTGTGCATGTGGAACGGGATATTCGCTTTTTTTGGGCTCCAGTTTCCATATTTCAGTTGATTTGTTGAGTTATGAGGTCACATTACAAGTGGAGAATATTTGGAAAGTTTGTATGTTGGTGTAATTATTTTTTACATCACAGAAATGTGCCATTTGAATTAGGGGTGTGTTGACTTTTTATATTCACTGTGTGTTTTCGGTATTGTAACAATTACAGCTATTTCTTTGTTGAACAACTAAAACTTTTTGTTGGTGTCGTTGTTGTTTTTTTTTTCTTGAGTTTTCTTCAAAATGGGCAACCTTTGTTTGTTGTTTTTTTTCTAACCGGCCCTGTTAGCGTGGCGCTAGCGTTAGCTTTAGTGCTAGCGCGGCCGTAAGGGGGTACTCAAGTGGAAAAGCTAAGAATGAGACCGGTAGAATGTGCCGAGGAAGTGACTTTTACCGGCCCTGTTCGCGTTGTGCTGTGTTACTGGAGAGTCTCAGTGATATTTTTATCAGTTTTATTTTAACCGGCCCTGTTACCGCGGCGCTAGTGTTGGTGTTAGCGCGGCGCTAGCGTTAGTGGTAGTGCGGCCGCAGGGAGGCATTCGAGCAGAAAAGGTAAGAATGTACCGAGGACGTGACTTTTACCGGCCCTGTTAGCATTGTGCTGTGTTACTGGCATGTCTCAGTGATATTTTTGCAAGTTTATTTTAACCGACCTTGTTAGCGCTTGTTTTAGCGCAGCGCGAGCATTAGCACTGCTGTTAGCGCCGCGCTAGCTCCAGGTTAGCGTTCTCTCTCTTTCTGTGGTCCGTCTTTCTTTGTAAATATCTCGTGTTTCAATGTGGGTTTAAATGTGGGCACTTGCGGCTTTTACACAGCTGTGGCGTACCAAATGGTATTTCCTTTACAAATGTACCGGGGGAGGCTTATAACCAGGTGCGTTCTGTAGGCCGGGAATTACGGCATGTTTAAACAGCGTGAGGATGTTGTTGAAAAACAATTCCGCACCTTTAGAAAAATACAGCTATTCTTGTAAGACGATGACTTTTTGTCCTGACAAAAGATTTCTTTTGTTTTTCCAAAGATGACTTTTTTTGGTGTTTTATTCATAACATTATACCTTTTTGTCTGTTGGGAAAAAAAATGAATGTATTATCATAACCTTTCCACATTTTTCTCAAAAAAACCCAACAACTTTTAATTGACATGATATTTAGGAGCACATGTTCAGGATGAGACTCCACAATCAGTTCTTTTAGAAAACCGAACCCCAGTGGTTCTAGTTCTAGGAATCGATTGCATGCCGCTCATCCTCATATGTCACAAATGAGCAATCATGTCATGCAAATACACTTAAGTGAATATTTATTTCACAAACTGTCCGAGACGCCAACACGACGACGGCGGCCTTGTTATTTTATCATCCTGTGCCTTATTTTCCAACTTAACTCGGCTTGACTGCGGCTTCCATTTTCTCCATTTACCAAACTGCAGTAATAGTCCAACAAATGATAAAACCAATTTGATGATTTGAAAACTTTATGAAACCGGAAAGCGATGACACCAGTTTGCTTTTGCTGATGCCTTTTAAGTGGTGTGTCTCCCTTTCAGTACTGTTTTGATTTTAAAATGTCTTATTTTAATAAGGATCCCTCGCATTGGCCCAGGTCCGTTTGGCCCGTCGGTGCCGTAAATCCTCGCTGCCTTGTGGTTTTGTGCCTCGGGAGCATCTGCCGCCTTTCCGGCTAGCAGGCTAGCTACTTAGCCCGCTGGCGACCCGGCCGGCTCTCGCCTTGCTTACGCGCTGTGCTGCATAAACTTTCTCCAATTAAGTCTGCCTCGGTCAGCCCCCCTCAAGTGGATCCTTGAGCAGAGTTTTTGTTAACCGAGACGGCCTCACAGTTCTGAGGACCGGGGTTCAAATCCCGGCCCCGCCTGTGTGGAGTTTGCGTGTTCTCCCCGTGCCTGCGTGGGTTTTCTCCCGGCACTCCGGTTTCCTCCCACATCCCAAAAACTGGATTGGACACTCTAAATTGCCCCCTAGGTGTGATTGCGAGTGGGGCTGTTTGTCTGTCTCTATGCGCCCTGCGATTGGCTGGCAACCAGTTCAGGGTGTGGGCCGCCTCCTGCCCGTTGACAGCTGAGATGGGCTCCAGCACTCCCCGCTACCCTCGTGAGGATAAGCGACAAAGAAAATGGATGGATGGATGTTGACCAACTTGTATGCAGAGGTCATGGTGGAGCTAATCGTGTCCATACGCACATTGGGGCCAAAAATCGTGGATTTTTTTTAAAAATACAACGCATTGTGGAGCAACTGGTTAGAGCGTTGGCCTCACAGTTCTGAGGACGTGGGTTCAAATCCCAGCCCCACCTGCCTGTGGGGAGTTTGCATGTTCTCCCCGTGCTTGCGTGGGTTTCCTCCGGGCACTCCGGTTTCCTCCCACATCCCCAAAACACGCAACATAAATTGGACACTCTAAATTGCCCGTAGGTGTGATTGTGAGTGCGACTTGTTTGCCTCCATGTGCTCTGCGATTGTCCGGCAACCAGTTCAGGGTGTACCCTCCCTCCTGCTCGTTGACAGCTCAGATAGGCTCCAGCACTCCCCGCGACCCTCATGAGGATAAGCGGAAATGGATGGATGTTAACCAACTTGTCTGCAGAGGTCATGGTGGAGCTAAATGTGTACCTACACACAATAGGGCCAAAAATTGAGGATTTTTTTAAGGTACAATGCGTAGTGGGGCAGTACGGTGGAGCAACTGGTTAGAGCATTGGCCTCACAGTCCTGAGGACCAGGGTTCAAATCCCTGCCCCTCCTGCCTGTGGGGAGTTTGCATGTGCCCTGCGATTGGCCGACAACCAGTTCAGGGTGTACCCCGCCTCCTGCCCGTTGATAGCCGGGATAGGCGTCAGCACCACCGCGACCCTTGTGAGGATAAGCGTCTTGGAAAATGAATGGATGGTCACAGTTGTAGCTTAGTTGTTCTTTGATTCGTTGTGATTTGAATGTGAAAATTCATATTTCGCTCACCGCTTCCTCCTTTGTGGGTCTATCATGTATCCTTTGGATCATTCAGTCTCATCCAAAGAGAATCGATTATGAATCGGCTTGATAAGCACTTCCGATAATGACACTGTAATTGCTAAATTCTCATCAATGCTCATCTTCAGGACGCTTGGTAGATTATGTTTACTGGCATTTGGACGATGAGGGGATCCTTGCAAAGATTTCTCCCCTCTAAGGAATCCCGGGAAGGAAAATGTTCGAGAACCTGCGATAACCTGCCCCGGTGCCGACGTCCACCAAACCCCCGACGCCGCGTTGCCTTCAAGGCTTTTCGTACCCCGCATTCAGATTGCCACGTTGCCACGGTGACCGCGCGGCTTCAAACAACATCAGTTTAACCCCCGATGTAACTTTTATCAGCGTGCTTTTGTGCCGTTGAAGCATATCCGCCCGACGGATCAACTCATTTTTCCACATTTACATTTTTTTTATTTTTTTTTAGCGGTAGAACAAAGCTTTCAGCGAGCCCGCGCTTTGAAGGATGTTTGCAGAGCCCTGAAATTAATCTGTCAAACGGCTGCGATTATCTCACCCCCACACCCCCCGTACGTATCACACCCCCCCCCTCGCCCTCCATCACGCCACGCTCAAACGTCGCAGATGTTTATGATGAGTAAACACTATCAAGGATTTAATTAACAGATTCTGCACTCGCATTGATCCATGCTGAAATATCAATTGTGCTGGTGTATTTAATTAGTCTATCTCTTTGGCCTTTTTATCACGGGGGGAGGGGTGCAGGAGGGGCGGGGGAGGCTGTCGGAAGCGGCACGGTCGGCAAATTAATTTCCACCGGCGTCCGCGGCGCCGGGGAGGCGCTCGCCCTCGTTAATATTCTGACACGGCGCTCGCTTTGCCGCCACATCCAGTTAGCGGCGAGGAGACGGCCGTCACGTTCCGCTCCGGCGCCCCGAACGCCTTCGGTGACTGAAACACTTCGGCGCGCGTTGTTGGCTTCTCGTACGGTTCACTGCGAACGGACGCGCGCGGCGCAACGTAGAGCGACGGTTCACTCGGATTGGGGTTCCGTCGCTTGGTACGTGGCGGCCGGGACTCCCAAGGCTGAGTGTAATGTTGAAATTGCGACGCTAACTCAAAGTATGCTTTCAAAGTGGTTTTCGTACATTTTTCCTGTAGACTAATAATTCTAATTCTGCACAGTGTATCAGCTGGTAAAGCGTTGGCCTCACAGTTCTGAGGTCCTGGGTTCAATCCCGGACCCGCCTGTGTGGAGTTGGCAACATTAATTGAACACTGTAAATTGCCCAGGTGCCCCGCGATTTGCTGGCAACCAGTTCAGGGTGTACCCCGCCTCCTGCCCGTTGACAGCTGGGATGGGCTCCGGCACTCCCTGTGACCCTCGTGAGGATAAGCGGCAAAGGAAATAGATGGATGGTATCTTGACCTGGATCGTCACGTTATTGTGTGACTAAAGTTAAAGTTGACTAATGTACTCGTACTGCATTGCGTTATTTGTAGATTTATATATATATATATATATATATATATATATACATATTTTTTTTTTTTTTTTGGGAGGGTGGGGGCACTCATCCCTTATTCGCTGAAAAAGAGGGGCCTCATCCTCACAACATTGCAAATGGTTCTAGAAGCATTAATACCCTCAACTGGACATCATCCATTGTCATGACATTCACAATTTGATGAAGAAAAATTAATGTAGGTTTTCCATCCATCCATTTTCTTCGCCGCTTATCCTCACGAGGGGCGCGGGGTACGCTGGAGGCAATCCCAGCTGTCAATGGGCTTGAGGCGGGGTACACCCTGACCTTGTCGCCAGCCAATCACAGGGCACATAGAGACAAACAGCCCCACTCACAATCACACCTATGGGCAATTTAGAGTGTTCAATTAATGTTGCATGTTTTTGGGATGTGGGAGGAAACCCCCGCAGGCCCGGGGGAGAACATGCAAACTCCACACAGGCGGGGCCGGGTTCGAACTCGGGTCCTCAGAACTCTGAGGCCAGCTGAGGTTTTTTACTGCCATAGTACACAATTTGACGTGCAAAATAAAAAAAAAAATTTCTTCTTTTCTGAAATAACCTCGAAAACGTTTTTTTTGTTTTTTTTTTGTCGTTGGAAGCCAGTGATATAGCAACATCATTTTCATATTGTCAGTTCGAGCTATGTTTCTTGAATCTATGGGGCACTTTATGTACGTTAAATCAGAATTAGAACCAGAATTTTCATCGTCATGCAATGAAATTGGGATCGAGGGACGCGTGCGACGGCTTACTGATGAGCTTTGTCGGTGGGGGTGTTGGGGGGGGGGGCGCTTGACTTTGATTACTTTCATGGACAAAATCCACATTAGGTTAATTGGGGCCATTTTGTTCAGTTAAGGGCAAAGTGTGGATATGCGTCCCCGAACGGAAACATGCTGATTTCCCGGTCAGCCGTCGAAAGGTTCGCCGCGTGCCCTTGCTCCACTCTTCCGTCTTTCACAATTTTTCTGTTCCATTTTCCGAGCTGCTTATCCTCACAATGAAATCATGCAGTCATTCAATTCTAATTGCATTGCACGCTTGTTATGGCTCACAAACACGTCCCCGTAATTACCGCCAGGAAGCTGACATTAAAGCCCGTTTATGGCAAATCTACGCGCATCGCGATGACGTGCGCGTTTGTGTCCGGGTGCGCCCGAAATCACACGTTGCGTTCATCACTGTAAAACAAATAAAGTCGCGCTCAGGTTGTCGAGCAGTCGCGCGCACGTCGTCCTTCGCGCTCTACGGTGTCAAGGCCCGCGAAATAAAAGGCCGTTTCATCTTTTTTTTTTTTTTTCTTTTTTGCCTTGAAAATGATGCACCGCAGTAGAATTACACAGAGGTGGCCTCTCTTCTTGATGAGGATTTCAAGAGTTGAAGCATGAAAAAAAAAAAAAAAATTAAAAAAGTCCTCCATTTTGTGTGTACGGGTGCGTGCGGACTCATTAATGTTGTTTACTGTTATTCATCATCATTATGAGGTTGGGAAGACTGAAGGTCAAGGCTAATTTGTGTTCGCTGCTACCCGCCTTTTTCTTCTTCTTTTGCTTTGTCTTCTTTTTCTTCTTCTTGTCTTGAGACTGCACACCAGGACTGATGGGGGCGCTGTGACGCAAAACAACAGCAACAAAAAAACCTGAAAAAAATATTTGACGAATGATAGCCAGGGGATGGGGGCTCTGTTGGGCGTACGATCCTTTTCGAGGGGTTGGGAGGAGTCTGGAATCCCGGAATAGACAAGAAACTCCTCCCGGAGTAGACAGACGGAGGGCCTGAACCCGACCCGGCAGATTTCCTCTCCTCGCTACCGGAAATCCAAAGATCTCAGTGTGCCGGTCCTGAAACGTCAGAAATGAATTCATTGACTGCTAGCCCGTTTCAAAGCAGAATTTCCCATATTGCCATATTGTTTTGTCCCCCCCCCCAAGATCTACAATGTAAGTAAACGCGGGTTTGAATATTTATGATTCAAAGCCGCTATACGATGAATATTCATTCCGTTTACTACAGATCGCTTGTTCTGGTCCTGATTTTGCTTGATGGATTATTTCTTTCATGTCGAATTCATTACAATTGAAGATTCTTTTTTCTTTTTGGATGTGGCCCTCGGAGGCAAAATTCTGGACACCTCCGGTTAAACCTACTTGTCGATTTCTTCTGCGTTTTCCAGGCGAGGAAAATTCACCCGGCTGGCTCTACGGCGAGCACGAGGGCAGGACGACGGCGCCGTTTTGGTGCCCGCTGCTGGCCTGCCACATGCCCGTTTTTGCTTCCAAGTCCCCCGGGAGAAAGGTAAGGGATTTCACCACGACTGCCACCTTGCAGTAACCATAACGAATACATCCACAACTCTTCGCCGTTATTAATGATTAGAATTACAATGCAAAATGCTCCTGCTTGATACTTTCACCGACTTGACGAGCTGTTTCTGTGCGATCGAAACACCACGCCTATTTTTCAAAGGCTCCGCTTCCCCCAAATCCACTTTTCAGGCAGCAAAACCAGCCAGCCTCTTTTTCCTCCTTGGCTTCTGCCAGTGTGAGAAATGGAAGCCTGTCGCCGTGTGAAAGTTGAAAATCAAGCTCTAAACACCGACATAAAAGCCGTATAAAATACCAGAGATAGTAAAAGGACAACACATACATTTTCGAGTTAAAATTATAAAATGAAACAAAAAAAAAAAAAAAACATCACACATTTTTTAAACGGTATTTTACATGACTTTGTCTTCTCGTTTAAATTGACTTGAAGCTTAGTACATGTTTGAGCTCGTCAAACTGTGACGTTAATGTAGCGCACCTCTCTTTGTGGCTTTTATAGTGATGGAGGTTCAATCCCGGACCCACCCGTCTGGAGTTTGTATGTTCTCCCCATGCCTACGTGGGTTTTCTCCGGGTACTCCGGTTTCCTCCTGCATCCCAAAAACATGCAACATTAATTGGACACTCTGAATTTCCCCTCGGTGTGATTGTGAGTGTTGCTGTTTGTCTCGATGTGCCCTGCGATTGGCTGGCGACCAGTTCAGGGCGTACCCCGCCTCCTGCCCGTTGACAGCTGGGACCCTTGTGAGGATAAGTGGCTAAGAAAATGAATGCTTGGATGAATGGAAAGTGATAGATGAAAAAAGTTACATGTTCACTTGCATTGTTGCCCCAGTTTTATCAAAGCATATTTCTTGAATCCAAATGAAATAATATTTGAAGGCCTCTCTGTCATACTAGTACTTCATGCACTCCGCATCTGAGTGTACTTGTGGAGTGCGAGTTTTTTTTTTTTTTTTTAATGAATTACATAAAAAAAGAACAAAGAAAAATCGAGAAAATGCAGCTTTTTAAATGCAAGTCCATCCCATCCATCCGTTTTCCAAGCCGCTTATCCTGACAAGGGCCACGGGTCTCCCGGAGCCTATCCCAGCTAACTATACACCGAACTGGTCAGCAGTCACGTCATTCAAGTCAAGTCTCATGTACGCAATACTCGAGTCTGTCAAGTGTCAGTGACGCAAGACACAAATCCTGGATTGGCAACTTGAATCCGAGTCGAGTCATGTGACCCGAGTCTGCCACCTCGAGTACACGCATACGTCAGACCACGAGCAAAGTGCGGTGGTTTTAGAAGTCTGCGGACGTGCTTTGAAATCAATTTCCCGGGGCCTGGAAATGATATTTCAGAACGCATTTTAAATCCGTCCGGTTATGCGTCTTACTGAGCTAGGAAGGTGAGAGTGGTCGAGTGGGGAACGGAATGAGGCACCGGGGGTCTTCAAATCACCTCGGTCACCTGAGAAGGATGTTATAAAGCGAGCTCGCAATTATCTTAACGGCCGTGGGACATCCGAGCGTAAATCAATGTTTCAGCATTCGATTAAGACTCGGCCCGCTCGCCTCGATAGTTTGGTGAGGCGGCGGCCGCGAGTCCGCTAGCTGAAGCCGAGGCGATTTCCCAGAAGGCCACGCCGGGGGCCCGTCCCCGCGAACGTACGACACACTTCACCGGAAGCGGCGGCGAGTCAATTAATAAATTCTAGCCGGCACTCGCGGGGTTCCGCTCGTCGTCTGCAGCGCCCCGCGCGAAGAAATGAAGCACCCGAGCGCATCGGCGAAAGGCGTAGCGGGAACTGATTTTCCGAGATGTGTCCAGCTCAACTCGCGTTGCTTTTGCTCACCGGTTGTTTGTGAAGATACGCGACGGCATTTCTTCTCCTCAAAAGGACTTTAAAAATCATCCGACTCAACAACACTTGGTGAAATTCTACTTCACAGCTCAAGGGGGCGCCCGGGAGCCTCATGAAGATACAGAAATGTCATACAGAAAATGAATGAATGGATGTCGGTGATCAGGAATACTTATATATATATATATATACAGCGCATTGTTTTTCCCTCTTTCTGGAATTAGCCTGTTTTGAAGGGCAGCCATGTTTCAATGGTGAACGTAGGTTTTGCTGCCATGGCAACTAGGAGCCAAGGTCAATGTGGCCGCATTGTTGAGCCTCACCTCTAAAAGGCAGTTGCGAATGGATCACAAAGACACAATGGAATGTATTTTTTTCCGTTTTGGAGCCGCGCTTCGCTACGCTGCTCGTCATCGTCATGACCTTGTCGATCAGCGTGCAGATCCGTGCACGTGACGCATGCAGCGGACACACTGCTTAAATATAAATGTAGCAATTTGAAGATTTCCTGACTTAACTAAACAGCTTAAATTTGGAGTGGATTGAATCGGTTGATAAACGTAGAAGAACATGTCAAAAAATAAAAATTTTAGAATTTTGCTGTGGAACGTCTGGAATTCTTAAAATAAAAATGAATAAATGAGAGGAGGATTCAGCAAATGTAAAAACAATTATGTAAAGCAAATTTATTTGTATAGCGCATTTCATACACGAGGTAACTCAATGTGCTTTACATGATTGAAGGCGTATGAAAACAAAGAGATAAAACATTTAAAACGGGATAAAAACAATAAAAATGACAAACAAAGTATAAAAAAAAAAGACAAAACTGCATTGAGTGCAAGTAAAATATGATCAAAAAGTGGATATATTATAAAAAGCATGAGTAAAAAGAAGAGTTTTCAACCTGGATTTCAAAACATTCACACTTGGGGCTGACCTCACCTCTGTTGGCAACTTCTTCCACTTGTGTGCAGCATAATCGCCAAATGCTGCTTCGCCATGTTTGCTTTGGACTCTGCGCTCCACTATTTGACCTGAGTCAGTCGATCTCAGAGCTCGGCTGGGTTTGTATTCCGTAAGCATTTCTTTCATGTATTCAGGACCTTAATCATTGAGTGATTTATAGACCAGTAGCAGAACTTTCAAATCTACTCTAAATCTGACCAGAAGCCAGTGCAAGGACTTTAGGATTGGAGTTCTATGCTGTGACCGCTTTGTTTTGCAGCATTCTGAATGAGCTGCAGCTGTTTTATACTCTTTTTGGGAGTTCAGGCAGAAGACCATTGCAATAGTCAAGTCGACTTGAGATAAAAGCATGGAGGAGCTTTTCCTGGTCTGCTTGCCACATACAAGACTCTCAATATGTTCTTCAGATGGTAGAAGGCAGTTTTTGTGATTGATTTGCTGTGATTGTTGGACGTCAGGTCAGAATCAATCAGAACACCAAGGTTTCAAACTTGGTCTTTGGTTTTTAAAGATTGAGAGTCCAGGTGTTTAATAACGGCAATTCTCTTTTCTTTATTGCCAAGAAAATTTATGTTTATGGGCTCCAAGATGTCCTGACAGAGCTGCACAGGTTGAAGTTGGAATGGTTTGAAAATGTTGAGAAATAAGGAAGCATAAGCTAAATGTCTAAAAATGTCACTTTTTTCATGGACGATGTGTGGAATTAAAAAAAAAACAACATCACCCACATGTCCTGATCGGGCTTCATATTAAGAAATTGCTGTGTTTTCAATTGGTTGAGAAATGTGGAAGGAATATAATGTCAAATTGGGGACAAGATATAGCATTGTTTGAAGGGACTCCTCTAAGTTTAGATACAACGTTGTGGCAAACGCACTCGAATGGGGATGGAGGGAGGGGTGGAAAGCGGGAGGGGGTGTGTGTCTGGAAGTTAGCGGTAGTATTACTTTCCCATTTTTGACTAAAGAGAAGGTGGCATTAAATGGAGTGACTCAAAGTCCTTCATGCAGAGCAGACGGTGATTAGGGGCTTAACTCAGCAGCAGCAGCAGCAGTCCCCCTCCCTCCACCTTCGAGCCCTTCTAACCCCGCCCACTTCCTCTTTACGTCTCCATCTTGGCCTCCGGGACGCACACACACACACACACACATATACCTCTTTCCTGTCTCAAAGTTTCGTCCGCATCCTGTTCTCTAGCGCCTCCTGGCAGTCTGACGCGCTTACAGAAGCAATGTTGTAATAGTTTGTGATTTTTTTCACTCGTTTTAGTTATTGTTTCTCTTTGATTTGTGATTTTCAAATTCAGCGAAGTTCAAAGTGTCTTCAGAGCTTGTTTGCTTGTTTCACTTGGGTTTCCTTTAGTTTTATCAGTTTTAGGTTTTATATTCTTTATCATTTGGGGTATTTGTTAGGGGTGAAATAAAAAAAAAAAAAAACAACAACAATGAGTATTGTGTTGAAAAACTCGTCAAAAGGTGTCTGTAGAGACAGTGGAACCTTGATAAAAGTGACCCCGGTATCACGAATATGGGATAAAGTGGACCCTCAGGACAGAACTGTGTGTCCAAAAATAGTTTCTATTTGTGATTTAAAATGCTGTTGACGAAGTTCAAGAATTGGCCGCTATTGTTTCCTGGCGATGTGGCGCAACCCAGGCAAAGAATCAGAGTGAAATATTTCTGGGTTACAGAAGTATATCTGTATCTGTATATCTGGTTATGACAAGATCCAGTTCTTATTTGGCGGCCATGTTGAATGTGGCGCATTTGATGTTGCAGTTGCGTCCTGATGATTTTATCTATTGTCAATTGTACGGAAAGCGCTGGCAGAGAAAAAGCGGCATGGTTGCAATGTTAATTCTCAAGAATACAAAAGTCCCCAGAGTCTGGAAAATACAATTTTGGGTCCAGTAATTTCTCTTTTTTTTGTGTGTGTGTGTGTGTGTGTGTGTGTCAGACCGTTTGCATTTGGCAACAGATTTGGAACTGGGAAGCACACTAATTCCTCCCCAGGAAGAGGTGGTAAGTTTCCATCAAATGTGAAACTTTCAAATATATTACTTTTCAAATATATTCAAGCTTTTTTTTTTTTTCAACATTTAGTTAAAATACCTTTGTACTGCATTGGGTGTTTCAGGCCCCCCAAAAACTACAAAACACAAATTTTGTGTATACTAATATGGGTTCATATGACCTGAAAAAAATGGCTTCAGTGCTGCCCCCCCCCATCTATTAGTCTTTTCTATTAAGGTTCCACTGTATAAATATTGAGTTAGGACAGACAACACAACCATCCGCAAATTTTATTTCAACTAAATTCACGAAGATAAAAAACAAAGGATCATTTCAATTCATTTTGTGAACAGACCATGATGTTTGAGCTAGTTGTCGTTTAAAAAAAAACATACATTCATTTGTATTTTCATTTGACTAAACAAAAATCTTTTTGTTTTTCAATTCTACAACTTATTATGTTTGCTGGAGCAAAGACAGAGAGGCGAAAGAGGAAATTCGATATGGCCAAAGGTGGCCAATCAATTTCTGACTGTAAAAGTTCCAAAGCAGCCACGGCACAACAATGCGTATCCCCCTCCCCCTCCCCCTCCCCCCCAGGAGACGCTCAGCCCACGACCGAAAGCCGCTCGTCGGGAACCGGAGAGGTTGACGAGGGCCCACTTGTTAGCCGGCAGTGATAAACTTTTTACCGCGGCTGCCGAGTGGGGCCGAGGCGGACGGACTCTCCGTTTTTCTCTTTCATTTTCTTTCTTCTTCTTCTCTGGCAAACTGTCTCACGCCCTGCGTTGGCGTTATCTCCGTTAATATAGCGAGCACATGGTGATTGTTTTTAAGTCCACGGCTGCTTCCTCTGCCCTCGCCGCCATTTTGAAAGATGAAGATGTTGTCGGAGGGCGGGTCACGAGGGACTGTGAGGTGGTTGGGGGGGGGGGGCAGCATGCGCAAGCTAGCCGCCGGAGCCACTTCAAATCACGTCCTCGGTTTTGGCGTTTTGGAACTGAACCGGATATCAGCTTGTCGGCTGCTTTTTTGAGTTCCTTCGACTCGGTTCAGGTCCGTCATTCTCAGCAAAGGTTCGAGGTCAAGTTATGGATAAGAAAGTCCAGCAAAATGGTGCAGAAACGCATCTGAGACAATTTGCTGTATTTTTGTATTCGTGCTGTGGGTGATTCTTCCAATGTGACGCACTGAATGAACCTCCACGAGGAAGCCGTTGTCCACATAATGAGCCCAAAATTCCTCGGCTCCGAAAGCTCGTCTTCCTTGGAAACCATTAAATGATTTCGGCGACGCAAAGCCGAAGAGACTGTACGAGCGGTCGGGGCACGTGTTTCCCGCTACGCACTCGCGCCCGACCGAGTTTATACGAGGCATTAGGCGAGGACGGGCCCGCCGATGACAGCGCTCCTCTAATACCTCGGGGTGGGATTTCATCATGTACACTTTGAAGTCCGCGATGACAAAACCGGGTTGGGCCGCGTCAGGATTAGAAAGCCCGGGCCGCTTCGGCTGCCTCCTCCTCCCTCTCGCCCTTGAACGCGCCGCACTCCGGATCCACATCGCTGCTGTTCATCAAGCTATTATTTGCTCTGTCCGTTTTCATTTGGCAAGGAGGGAATCCAAAAATGTAAAACCGAATAATGATTTTGTTGTTTTCTGGACGTTTTTAGTCTTAACACACACAAAAAAAAAGATCTTGCTATTTTTTTGCCATCAATTTTGGGCTTGAAATGGAAAGACACTACAGAATTTGATCTTAAAACATTAATTCCCTTGCGATACTTATATTTTGAATAAATTATAAATATTTTAAACTTTAAACCACACCGCGACCGCACACTTGATTTAAAGCATATCCCCCATGCAAACTCCACATAGGCGGGGGGGGTTGGATTTCAATTCCTGTCCTCAGAACTGTGAGGGCAACGCGCAAACCCACAGGTGTCAAACTCAAGGCCTGGGGGCCAGATCGGGCCCGCTGCATGATTTTATGTGGCCTGCGAAGGCAAATCATGTGTATCAACGTTCATGATTTTTTGTTAAAATCTGTACCAAAATTTCCAATTGTCATTTCCTAAATTAGAACGTTGAGATCTTACAAGCATTTTTATGTTACCAAACAACAATAGTTGAAAACACATTACTCTCGAATTTTGATTCCAAAACGAGTTCATAAATTTCATATGTAAATTTGTTGAGGCGGTTAAAGATTCTTTCACAGTCATAACGGTCCTCCGAGAGGAACAGTAGGGAAAATGTGGCCCGCGACAGAAATGACTGACAAAACCACCGTGCCATTTTCTAAAACAAAGTCCTGTTTTTTCAAAAACATATCAATATCCATGTTTAATGTTTAGTTTGACAAAACTTTAACTGCGAGTGTCAGCAGCTGTTTGAATACAAACGGTGAAAGTGTCACAGACATATCTTCATTATCCTCTGGAAAAGAGCTAAAACCTCGTCTTCATGTACTGCATACTGTGTACTATCTATTATACTGCCCCCTTCTGGCCGAGGTGCCCACCACAGAAGGAGCAGCACAATGCCCATTGAATTAAAAGCAGAAAAATGCACCACTAACTGTTTAATTTATTTATATCCGATTTAATTACTTGATATTTTTACGTATTCTTAAACATTTTCTTTTTGGGGAAAGGGAGACGGGAATGGATCAAGTGCATTTTCATTCATTTTAATGACGAATGTTGATTTGAGATGCAACAAATTGTCCAAACTGAACTTATAAATGAAGGTACAACCTTAATAAATTCAAAATAAATCCGTTGCCCTTTTTTTCCGTTACGTATTTTATTTTTTTTTATGCAAGCCTAAATTGAAATGTAAAACATCGTGCTTTTTTTTTTTTAATTTTTAAATTTGCCAATTGAAAATGAAAAGGGATATTTTCTGGTCTATTACGTGCTTGGCTTGGGAGTTGTTGTTGTCGTCGTCGTCGTGCCCCCCCCCCCCCCCCCCCATTAACATGTCACAGATGATTTGTGCCTTTTGTAGAAGCGCACACAATCACAGCGTCCAGGTCTCCCGGGCTTGGACTTGTTTAAACGGGCGGGCGATATTCGCGAGGGTCCGGCGCGCATCCGTCTTCCCATGCTGATGGAATGATTACACGGCGGCGCCGCGTGTTGGCCGGAGCGCCACAAAATGGGCTTTGTCGAGAGTCTCCGGCGACTGAGGTTGCCGCTGCCCGGTGAGTGACGGATTTATGAAGCTCCCGAGTACGAGATGGGGGAAGATTTGTGTAGCAAAGCACAGATGTTTTTGAGCAAAAAAGGGCTTAACAAAAAGACAATATAAAAGGGATCTCAACGTTTGCTGCAGTGTCTCTCCGAGGATTTATTTCCAGTTGGCTCAAGCTTTGTCCTTCTGTGGTTCTTCAAGGTTTTCTTTTTTTCCATTATACTGCAGTGACAAAAGATTATTTGAAGTCTTTCTGCGCATTTCAACTGCACGCTGGCGGTTAACATAAGCGAGGAGTGTTGAGATAACATTACGGTCGGTATGACACATACCGTGCATTGCCGCATTATGTGCGTGAATAAGAGAGGCGGAGGGGGAAGGGTGAAGCTCCAGGGAGAAGAGATAGCGAGGGTGGACGACTTCAAATACTCGGGGTAAACGATACAGAGCAACGGTGAGTGTGGTGAGGAAGTGAAGAAACGGGTCCAAGCGGGGTGGGACAGTTGGCAGAAGGTGTCTGGTGTTCGATGTGACAGAAGAAAACTGTGAGCAACATGATGAATAGAAAGAGTTAGTGACCGTGATACACGACGCGTAACAAGTTTGCAATACTAGACTTGGGGTTGAAATTTCAGGAAAAATGCAACATGTGGAGCTTCGCCGATGATATAGCGTGTCACCGCTCAATCAACATCTGTTCATATTTAACCAGTATGGCAATAGCGACTAGAATATGAGTGTCACAGAAACATGCAAGAGAGCGTTGTACTTTTAGAGAACATTTGAGTGTAAATCTATTTTGTGAGATGATCAAAATGAATTCTCATGTACACTATTATCTAAATTTAAGATGGTTATATAGCTTGCAATTTACAGTCCTTCTGTTGACAATGTTTATTAAAGTTCCTTATGTTGATTTAGTAGTGTTCTGCTGCTTTCCCTTGAATCATATTTTGAGTATTATAAGAATTTGAGATCATGGTGGAAGTGGGACTGCATCAGGGATCCGCTCTGAGCCCCTTCCTGTTTGCGGTAGCAATGGACAGGCTGATAGATGAGGTTAGACTGGAATCCCTTTGGACTGTAATGTTCGCAGGTGATATTGTGATCTGCAGTGAAAGCAGGGAGCAGGTGGAGGAACAATTAGAAAGATGGAGGCACGCACCGGAAAGGAGAGGAATGAAGATTACCTGAAGTAAAACAGTGCATGAATGGGGGGGAGGTGGGGGAAGAGTGACGCTCTAGGGAGAAGAGATAGCGAGGGTGGACGACTTCAAAGGTGTCTGGTGTTCTATGTGACAGAAGAGTCTCCACTAGGATGAAGGCCAAAGTTTATAAAACAGCGGTGAGGACGGCCATGATGTACAGATTAGAGTCGGTGGCACTGAAGAGACAACAGGAAGCAGAGTTGGAGGTAGCAGAAATGAAGATGTTGCGGTCCTCGCTTGGAGTGAACAGGTTGGATAGGATTAGAAATGAGCCCATTAGAGGGAGAGCCAAAGTTGGATGTTTTGGAGACAAGATTCAAGAGAGCAGACTTCGATGGTTTGGGCATGTTCCGAGGCGAGAGAGTGAGTATCTTGGTAGAAGGGTGCTGAGGATGGAGCTGCCAAGGAAGAGAGAGCAAGAGGAAGACCATAGAAAAGGTTGATGGATGTTGTGAGGGAGGAGATGAGGACAGTTAGAGAGGAAGATGCACGAGATAGGCTTTGATAGGAGAGGAAATGGACCCACCTTGACCACGCATCAGAACACTCACTCAACAAAGTTCTGCACTGAGGGTGCCAAGTAGGCTCCAGTGCGAGTGTGAATTTGCCCTCAAAGTATTCATTGTTTTGCTCGAGAAGGGTCCCCACGTAGCTGAATGTTATCATCAAGAAATAGAAAACAGGAAGACAAAAAGGACTTTCTCATCACTGGTTCCGATCATTCTTCGCGCTTATCGGATAAATAGATTTGATGTCAATCGGGGCCGCCTTGAGCTAATGCTTGCTCTCCATACTCGCCGAAGAAATTTTCCCCTGCCCAGTGGCCAGGAATGTAACAGCAGTCACTCCAAGGCAGCGGTTGCTGGTGTGGGATTGTTGAGATCAAACTCGAGGTGTATTGAAATTAAAAACTCATAAATAAAGACCCCAAAGAGGCTCTTCTGCCTACAGCATGCAAATATTGTCATGTCATCACAGCCCGCTGTGCGACTAAATCTTTAATTAATTCACGAAACAGCTGGAGCAGGGACGGAGAATTGGATTTGGGATTTTTAATTTGCGGCAGCGGTGACAGCTCTAATGACGAAGCCCCGTTATCCACCTCCCCACCAAGTAATTTATAGCTGTAAGTGCGAACAAGCAAACTTTTGCCGCCCTACGGTGAACTCCTGCTATTTAGGGAGGATTGGGAGCGAGCCCCGCTGCCAGTTGCGAAAAGGCAGAGAGGCTCATAAAGCATCAACGTCGTGCGTTTGGAATGTGCGCAACCATCAAGCCGTGTCACGTAAAAAAACTAAATTCAGTGGTGAAATCATCCATGCTGATCCGAGGTCAGATCACAGGGGCAGTAACTTTAGCAGGGACACCCTGACTTCCCTTCCCCCAGCCACTTCATCCGGCTCTTCTCGAGGATTCCCGAGGCCAGCCGAGAGATCTGATCTCTCCAGCGTGTCCTGGGTCGTCCCCAGGGTCTCCTCCCGGTGGGAAGTTCCCAGAAAACCTCACCCGGGAAGCATCTGATTCAGATGCCCCAGCCACCTCATCTGGCTCCTCTCAATTCGGAGGCGCTGCGACACAAAACAAAGCACCTTCGAAAAGCAAATATGCCAGGGTTGGCCTTGCTAGCAGACGGACTCCAGCTGCAGAGCCGGGCGACGTGCAGAGGACTTTATCTGTTGCCGTGACAGTTAGTCTGCCAGTTACGCCTCAGAGTACAAATACTGTAGACTCCCCCGTCTCAAACAAATTACCCAGCCAACGGAAGGAGACTGAACGTTCTAACTTAATACTGATTATGTAACAAAGTGGAAAGAGCGAATAAAGGAATTTAATCCATATCTATTGCAGAACAGCGGTGAGATGTGCTGTAGGTGTGTCATAAGAATTTAAGGTGGAGGTGGGACTGCATCGGGGATCCGCGCTGAGCCCCTTCCTGTTTGCGGTAGTAATGGATAGGCTGACAGACGCGGTTAGACTGGAATCCCTTCGGACTATGATGTTTGCAGGTGATATTCTGATCTGCAGTGAAAGCTGGGAAAGGGTGGAAGAACAATTGGAAAGATGGAGGCACGCACTGGAAAAAAGAGGAATGAAGATTAGCTGAAGTAAAACAGAATATATGCGCGTGAATGAGAGGTGGCGGAGGAGGAGGAGTGAAGCTCCCGGGAGAAGAGATAGCGAGGGTGGACGACTTCAAAGAGAGGAAGATGCACGAGATAGGCTGAGATGGAAAAAGATGACACGCTGTTGCGACCCCTCACGGGACAAGCTGAAAGGAAAAGAAGAAGAAGACTATAAAAAATCATTATGGGCTGTTTTCATTAATAAAATGCCCTAAAATGGTTCGCAATATGGGAAACTGGTTTGAAACTTGGCCTAGAGCGAAATGCATCAAGAAACATCCGTCCATCCGTTATATGAGCTGCTTATCCTTACAAAGGAGTGCCGAAGCCTATCCCAGCTATCTTTGGGCAGGAGGCGGGGCGCACCTCGTGACGAGCAAAGCGGCGTAGGGTAGGACCCAAATGCAGGACTCCGCTGGCTCGACATGGTTTTTGAGGGTGGTTTAATTCCTGGCAGAGGTCATACACAGGTAAGCAGTCCAAACCAAGGCTGTTGCATTTTTTTTCTTGTTTTTTTTTTTTTTTTTTTTTTTTAATTTTAAAGTGTGCGCACGTACCATTACAAATAATTTTGAGATATGTTTTTTAAAGGCCAGCTTTGTTGACTTGTTGGAAGAAATATATTCCTCCTCATTTCCCTTCCTTTTTTTCTCGTCTTTCAAGCTTGTATTTTGCCGTGTGCGCGTGTACGTGGGGAGGCGGGGTGGGTGCGGGGGGGGGGGGGGTACCGACAGCAGAGCAAATTTGCATGACATTTACTCGCCAAGCCGATGAAGGACACGATGAAAAAGACCTCGCTGGCATCTTGAGTGCGACGGCTTCATTTTTTTTTTTCGCCGTGAGCTGCGGCGTTGCCGTGGAGACGGGGTCCGTAGCGGCGATTATGACATCGCCGCGTTTTTCAGCCTATCATCAGGAGTTAAATGTCGCCCCCCCCCCCAGCCTCCCACCACCATCCTTGAAGGTTTCATTGTCTTCGCAGGACTTTTGAGTGTTTTGCGTGCGAGCGCGACGGCCGCTCGTGACTTTGATCCGCGCGCGGAATTTAAATGGGCGCCTCGCGGCTGCGCCCCAAATGACCAAACCGCGAGCGTCGAGGAGCAACCTTGACGCTCGCCGTCCCGCCGCGTGAGCTTCATTAGGGAGCCTGATGTATCGGACGTGCCGTAATGAGCAAACAACAGTTTGCTGGCCCAGCGTGCCCGTTGTCAGGTGTCGAATTCAACTGTGCGCGTTCGTTACTGTGCCCCTAACAGAGCTTGCAAAAATGATCCCGACGCAACGCATCAGTCTGCTACAGTGGAGCCTTTAATACGATGATTCCCACCCACCGCGCTGCAGCACATTAGTCTGCCTTGAGAGATCATCAAGTGTGCCATGCGAAATTATCCTTTTTTTTTTTTAAACTGTGATGGTCCTAAAAGGTTCATGTATTTACCACAAAATAGTGCATTTTTATCATCTATCTTAATAAGCGACATTCAGTGACAGTTTGAACCATGAAATTCTAAGGCCGGAATAGTACAATGAACCTATTTGCATCAGTTGCTGTTCAAGCAGTAGTCCCACGTCGCAGTTTACTTTTTACATTTTTTTTTTTAAAAGAAAATCTATCTGCCATTTTTGGCTGAAAAACGCACCAGTTTTTATTTTATAAAGTCCCACAGGATGCCACCAAAGGCCCATCTAAAGTAAAACATAAATTGGCTTAAAGGTCAAGTGTCATCCCTATAAACATTCTAAAATAGATATTGTAATGAAAAATACATATAACATGATTCACTTCAATGTCTATACGAAAAAATAAATATGAGCAGAGAGCGAGTCATCCACGCGCAAAGTTGCAAAGTGGTAGCCATATTGGTTGCCGTGACGTCACACTGCAACATTCACCTTTGAATACACCCTTTCCGACGCCCCTACTGACACAGAACCGCTTTTTGATTTGATATGATTTTTTTTTTTTTTTACGACCCGATCATCACGGCCAAACTTCATGCGGCCAAACCGCCTCCCTGTCCAATCTACCGCTGGCGAGCGACGACGACAGTGCGGCCAAACCGCCTCCCCCTCCGATCCACCTCCATTGGGGAGATGAGCCGCCGCAGCCCAGCGCCACGACGAGCCACCCTGGCGGCGCCGTGTCCGCTGTTCACGGCCTCGGCCGGGGTGGCACATTGACTCATTTAGCACCCTGGATTTATGGATTACGTCCTCCTCCTCCCCCAGTTATTATTATTTTTTGGTAGCTGTATACACACCTACCTGTCAATTCTCGTCCTTTGCACCCGCGCAATCCATTTTTCACGACGTACCGGGTCTTTTGGAAACTTATGAAGGGTAAATCCATCCTCCCGAGCGTTCGAGCAATATCCAGCAATGCAACGAGCCGGCATTTTGGCTAACACGAAGGAACAACGAGCTACCTTCCTGCAGGAAAAACTAATAGATTTTTTCATTAATAACATACTAAAAATCATGCATTTCATGACAGTGGACCTTTATTGGTGTTAAGGAAGTAGTCTTGCCTTCACGATTATTGTTTCAAAATTCTGATTCAGAATGTTTATTACCACTCAGTTCAAACGAAACATCAAACAAAGAGAATTACACGTGTATTTTAAGTCACCACATCGGTCTGCCTTAAAGTCCGCTCGCTTAATACTGCCACGTAGAGTAATTGCAAACTTCACAAATGGGCTCACGAATAGCATCGGCGTCACGGCATTTGTCACCGCAGGGGTCGCCAACCTTTTTGAGGCCGTGGACCACTTTGTGAGCACCGATAGTCTGAAGGGCGACATAACCCGTTTGCGGCAAACTTCCTGAAATAAAACTCCACTGATCATCGCTCTTTAATAGTCATCATAACAAAAAGAATAGCAGTATTAGTAACACTATTTGAAGAGACTCCTCACATCCATCCATCAATTTTCTTTGCCGCTTATCCTCACAAGGGTCGCGGGGAGTGCTGGGGCCTATCCCAGCTGTCAACGGGCACGAGGCGGGATACACCCTGAACTGGTTGCCAGCCAATCGCAGGGCACATAGACACAAACAGCTGCACTCAGAATCACACCTACGGGCAATTTAGAGTGTCCAATTAATGTTGCATGTTTTTGGGATGTGGGAGGAAACCGGAGCGCCCGGAGAAAACCCACGCAGACACGGGGGGAACATGCAAACTCCACACACGCTGGTCCGGGATTGAACCCGGAACCTCAGAACTGTGAGGCCAACGCTTTCCAGCCGATCCCACCGTGCCGCTATGTAAAAAATGAATAATGTTACTACAGCTTGCTCACTGTGGAAGCTGGGAAAGACTCCCTTTCACCTGCGACCCGAATGACGACAAGAAGCCAAAATTCATTGCTAGTCGCGTCACTCTACGCGGAAAACACGAGACGCCGCCATACCAAATGTTCCGTGCTTGCCGCATCCAAGCTTTGAATGCGAGCGTTTTCTGGAATGTTGACTCGGTCTCCAAGGCGACGGCGGCGGCACCGTCGGAGGGGCTGCGGGTGCCGGCACCACTCAATTACCACTTGATAAAGGGTGGAAATTTTCTATTAGTGCTTGTTAGGGCGTGTAAAGAATCTTGTTGTGTGGAACCGGAGGGGCTATGTGATGCTGGTGTGTGACGACAATTTGAAAATGAAGCAGAATGCAACATGCAATATTGCCAATATATTACTATATACTAACATTTCTGTAATGATGTCATTGCAAAAACCTGAAACAACGAAGTGGAATCATGGATGACAAACGTTATTTTTCGCCCATCCATCCATTTTCCGAGCTGCTTATCCTCACAAGGGTCACGTCGCGACTCTGCACAGAGATGTAGCTCGCTGTAATTCCAAAATCAATCCCCAGACCGCTTTGAATGGGAAAAAATACAGATGCCGCCCCCTACTGGCTACGCGCCGTTGCGACATGACCCGGTGCCAGTTTTTGATGTCATTCGCACATGCGGTTGCCCTCCAACAAGGCTGGCGTGTCATCAGTTATTTAGAGGATAACAAAGTCCTTAGCAAAGGCCCATCGGAAGCTTTGAACCGAATCGAATTGGGGGGCGTCAGAGCCAGCGCCAACGTGTGTGTCCCTTTGATAAAATGCAGCGAGACAGCTTGGAAACAAATGAAGAAGAAGAAGGAGGGGGGGTTGGGAGAGAAAAAAGAAGAAGAAGAAAAGCGCGCGGTGATGTGATGTATGAGAAATCAATATTGATTTTGTCTCCTGTAGCTTGAAGCTGCCATCCACAATCCTGTTCACTGTGCAATGTTGGGCTTCTCGGCAGCCAGCACATCCTTACCTCAAGGCTTTCTCTGGGTGAGTAACGTGCGCACGCACGCACACACAAGCGTACCGCGGCGTACACTGGCACGCTCGACGAAAATAAACCAGAATCGGTGATGAGAGAGAGAGGGAAAAGAAAAAGAATCCACTTTTTTACTGTTCTCCCTAATCCTTACAGCAGTAAAAACGCGACTTTTTCCACGCTCATTTGCATTTCAATTTGAAGAACAGAATCCGAAGTAGAACGGCACCTCGACTTGCGAGTGACCCGTCTTGGGAAGTTTTACAGCTGTGAGTCATTGCCTAGGCCAGTTTTGTTTTGCTATGACTTGGAAGCTCGATGGTGGCAGCCAAGTTCACAGCAAGCGGCAGATTTGCGGACTGAAAATTCTTTCAAAAAGACGACGCGTGCTCGTTTCAAGCTGTTTATTGCCACTGCAAGGTGAAGTTGACAAAGTAAACAGAACAGAAATATAAAAGTGAGCTAGCGTGATGCTAACAGTGTAAAACAACATTGCCAGGGTAACGGCTAGCTAGCATTGATGTCACGTTAAGATTAAGGGTTAATTTCAAGGTACCGTTTGTACTTTAAATATTTTCCTGTCTGGATTACAGTATTTTCCTACATTTAGTCACAAAAGTTGAAAAGAAGTACTTGTACAGGTGAAAGAGTAAGGGTAAACGAGCTGTGAATGCGCATCGGTAAAAGAAGAACTGCTAGTGGGCTCTTTAAGACATCGGGGGAGTGATAATCAAAGCTTCGCTTCAAACTGCTGTTTATTGCCACTGCAAGGTGAGGTTGACAAAGTAAACATAAAACAAAAACGATTACTCGTTATGTCTTTAAAACACCCGCAACAATTTGTGCTCATATAAAAGTGAGCAAGCGTGATGCTAACAGTGCAAAACAACATTGCCGGGGTAACGAAGCTCGCTAGCATTTGCACTATACATATTTTCCTGTCTGGATTACAGTATTTTCCTACATTACATTTTTCCTACATTTAGTCACAAAATTGAAAAGAAGTGCTGTGAATGCGCATCGGTAAAAGAAGAACCGCTAGTGGCCTCTGTTTAAGACATCGGGGGAGTGAGAATCACGTACCGATAGCGATATTATTGTTTCTCCTCAATAGCTAAGTTTCTTCTTTTCCTTTCGGCTTGTCACGTTAGGGGTCGCCACAGCGTGTCATCTTTTGCCATCTTAGCCTATCTCCTGCATCTTCCTCTCTAACCCCAACTGCCCTCATGTCTTCCCTCACCACATCCATAAACCTTCTCTTTGGTCTTCCTCTCGCTCTTTTGCCTGGGAGCTCCATCCTCAGCATCCTTCTGCCAATATACTCACTCTCTCGCCTCTGAACATGTCCAAACCATCGAAGTCTGCTCTCTCGAACCTTGTCTCCAAAACATCCAACTTTGGCTGTCCCTCTAATGAGCTCATTTCTGATCCTATCCAACCTCTGGTCACTCCGAAGGAGAACCTCAACATCTTCATTTCTGCCACCTCCAGTTCTGCTTTCTTCTTGTTTCTTCAGTGCCACCGTCTCTAATCCGTACATCATGGCCGGCCTCACCACTGTTTTGTAAACTTTGCCCTTCATCCTAGCAGAGACTCTTCTGTCACATAACACACCAGACACCTTTCGCCAGCTGTTCCTGCCCGCTTGGACCCGTTTCTTCACTTCCTGACCACACTCTCCATTGCTCTGGATTGTTGACCCCAAGTATTTGAAGTAATCCACCCTCGCCATCTCTTCTCCCTGTAGCCTCACTCTTCCCCCTCCACTTTTCTCATTCACGCACATATATTCTGTTTTACTTCGGCTAATCTTCATTCCTCTCCTTTCCAGTGCATTTCTCCATCTTTCTAATTGTTCCTCTGCATGCTCCCTGCTTTCACTGCAGATCACAATATCATCTGCGAACATCATGGTCCAAGGGGATTCCAGTCTAACCTCATCTGTCAGCCTATCCATTACCACTGCAAACAGGAAGGGGCTCAGAGCTGATCCCTGATGCAGTCCCACCTCCACCTTAAATTCCTCTGTCACACCTAAGGCACACCTCACCATTGTTCTGCTACCATCATACATGTCCTGTACTATTTTAACATACTTCTCTGCCACACCAGACTGACGCATGCAGTACCACAGTTCCTCTCTTGGTACTCTGTCATAGGCTTTCTCTAGATCCACAAAGACACAATGTAGCTCCTTCTGACCTTCTCTGTACTTTTCCACGAGCATCCTCAATGCAAATAATGCATCTGTGGTACTCTTTCTAGGCATGAAACCATACTGTTGCTCGCAGATACTTACTTCTGTCCTGAGTCTAGCCTCCACTACTCTTTCCCATAACTTCATTGTGTGGCTCATCAACTTTATTCCTCTATAGTTCCCACAGCTCTGAACATCCCCTTTGTTCTTAAAAATGGGAACTAGAACACTTTTCCTCCATTCTTCAGGCATCTTTTCGCCCGCTAGTATTCTGTTGAATAAGTTGGTCAAAAACTCCACAGCCATCTCTCCAAATTGCTTCCATACCTCTACCGGTATGTCATCAGGACCAACTGCCTTCCCATTTTTCATCCTTTGTAATGCCTTTCTGACTTCCCCCTTAGTAATCATTTCCACTTCCTGGTCCTTCACTCTTGCCTCTTCAACTCTTCCTTCTCTCTCATTTTCTTCATTCATCAACTTCTCAAAGTATTCTTTCCATCTATTTAGCACACTACCGGCACCAGTCAACACATTTCCATCTCTATCCTTAATCACCCTAACCTGCCGCACATCCTTCCCATCTCTATCCCTCTGTCTGGCCAACCTGTAGAGATCCTTTTCTCCTTCTTTCGTGTCTAACCTGGTGTACATGTCTTCATATGCCTCTTGTTTAGCCTTTGCCACCTCTACCTTTGCCCTACGTCGCATCTCGATGTACTCCTTTCGCCTCTCCTCAGTCCTCTCAGTATCCCACTTCTTCTTCGCTAATCTCTTTCCTTGTATGACTCCCTGTATTTTGGGGTTCCACCACCAAGTCTCCTTCTCCCCTTTCCTACCAGATGACACACCAAGTACTCTCCTGCCTGTCTCTCTGATCACCTTGGCTGTCGTCGTCCAGTCTTCCGGGAGCTTCGGTTGTCCATCGAGAGCCTGTCTCACCTCTTTCCGGAAGGCCGCACAACATTCTTCCTTTCTCAGCTTCCACCACATGGTTCTCTGCTCTACCTTTGTCTTCTTAATCTTCCTACCCACCACCAGAATCATCCTACACACTACCATCCTATGCTGTCGAGCTACACTCTCCCCTACCACTACTTTACAGTCAGTAACCTCCTTCAGATTACATCGTCTGCACAAAATATGATCTACCTGCGTGGTTCTACCTCCGCTCTTGTAGGTCACTATATGTTCCTCCCTCTTCTGGAAATAAGTGTTCACGACAGCCATCTCCATCCTTTTTGCAAAGTCCACCACCATCTGCCCTTCAAAGTTCCTTTCCTGGATGCCGTACTTACCCATCACTTCTTCATCGCCCCTGTTTCCTTTACCAATATGTCCATTACAATCTGCACCAATCACAACTCTCTCGCTGTCTGGGATGCTCAGAACTACTTCTAGTTCCTTCCAGAATTTCTCTTTCAACTCTAGGTCACATCCTACCTGTGGTGCATAGCCGCTAACCACATTATACATGACACCCTCAATTTCAAATTTTAGTCTCATCACTCGATCTGATACTCTTTTCACCTCCAAGACATTCTTAGCCAGCTCTTCCTTTAAAATAACCCCTACTCCATTTCTCTTCCCATCTACTCCGTGGTAGAATAATTTAAACCCTGCTCCTAAACTTCTAGCCTTACTACCTTTCCACTTGCTCTCTTGGATGCACAGAATATCAACCTTTCTCCTAATCATCATGTCAACCAACTCCTGAGCTTTTCCTGTCATAGTCCCAACATTCAAAGTCCCTACACACAGTCATGGGGTCTGTGCATGCCTCTTTTTCTTCTCACGCTGGATCCGGTTTCCTCCTCTTCTTTGTCTTCGACCCACAGTAGCTGAATTTCCACCGACACCCTGCAGGTTAGCAGTGCCGGGGGCGGGCGTTGTTAACCCGGGCCACGACCGATCCGGTATGGGATTCTTTAGATGAACGCTCATATTTGTTTGGCACAGTTTTTACGCCGGATGCCCTTCCTGACGCAACCCTCTGCATTTATCCAGGCTTGGGACCGGCCTACAAATTGCACTGGTTTGTGCCCCCATAGGGCTGCATTCCTCAATAGCTAAGTTTATTGTACATTAAAAAAAAAAACAACTGCAAGCAATGGGTAAGATTGGCTTTTTTTACTGTTCACATTTTTACAATGCGCATCTAGTACACGTTTGTGTCTGTGAGGGGCGTGGCTTAGCTCAGAGATGGATGTGGGAGGGGCAAGTGGAGCGAGGCTACGTTGAAATGTATGCGTGCCGTTTTACAACTGCAAACTTTACATTTAATTTAAGATTGAAGTCAGAAGATTAACGTTGTAGTATTATCATCTATGTTAGTTGCTAGGAAACTGTGAAGTGGTGTAAAAAACAAAAAAAAAACAAGTAAGTTGTAGGGATGTGCTGCAGTCTTGCATGCACTGCACACGAGCACATACCACAATGCAGGAGAACTTGTGGGAGTTCAGATGAAGCTGCCTGGAAAGAAAAGGAAATTTTGCAGTATTTATTTTTGGAGTGTTTGTGGTGGGCGGGTGGGCGGGCAGCTGATCAGGTAATCCGCTTTTGGCCCAGAAAGTGGCTAAAGCTAGCGTAGGCCAGCCAAGAGAGAAAGCACAGATCAGCGTCCTCAGTCTGATGGCTTTTGTGGAACTAAGGATGTTTACATCATCTCAAAATGTTGCCACTTTTAAACACACTTGCTAACTTCAACTTATTTTATTCACTTGAAAGTCCACAATTTGCTACACGGGTGCCAGGAATCTCCTTTTAAATTAAATATTATCTTTTAAATGTTCTGACTAATGGGTTGACTGCAGTGTGCAATCTCACTCTTAACTTTTCCGCTCACGTGCCCCCCCTTGCAGCCATTAGAAAAAAATACACAAATTAGCCGCATCACCGCATGAACCGCAGGGTTGAAAGCGTGTGAAAAAAGTCACGGCCCATAGGCCGGAATTTACGGTAACCTTCATAGGAAGCAAAATTTTCACTTTTACTGGTATTATCCCATTATTGGCAAACAAATATGTCACATTTGTCAATAGGAGTGGCAAAACAATCAAAATATTAGGTGCAATTTCAACGGGAGCCAAAGTAATCGTGCACAAAATATTAAAACCCCAAAATACAGAAATACTCCAAGACATATAAAAATATTAAACAACTTACAAATGTTAAAACAATTAGTAAAATCCCATTTGGAGCACACAAGTACTTAAAAAAAATGACATATTAAAACAAAAATTGTCCATTTTTATGTGAAACCTACCAAAGTTTTGCAAAAACCTAGCTAAATAAACCAATTTTTTAAATGAATTCACAATTTACCGGTCATAAACCCAGTAAAAAACAAGATACCCTAATTCTCGGCCTACAAGCACCTGCTTTCAAGCCTCATCGAGTACATTTGTAAAGGAAATACTATTCGGTACATACATACGCCGCAGCTGTGGAAAAGCTGCAAGTGCCCAAATTGAAACCCGCATTGAAACACGAGATATTTATACAGATAGTTTAACGCTGGCGTGGTGCTAACACTAGTGCTAATGCTAGCGAAGCGCTAAAGCTTGCGCTAATGCTTATGCTAACAGCGCCGGTTAAAAAAAAAAACTTATCGGTAAATATAACTGAGAAACTCCAGTACACAGCAGCAACACGCTAGCACAGCGCTAACACGGCCGGTAAAAGTCACTTCCTTGGCACATATATTCCACCGGTCTCACTCTTACCTTTTCCGTTCGAGTGCCCCTTTTGCGGGCGTTAGAAAAATTGCACAAATTAGCCGCATTACCGCATAAACCGCAGGGTTGAAAGCGTGTGGAAAACAGTCGCGGCTTGTAGGCCGGAAATTACGGTTGAAAAAAAAAAATTTCAAAGTCAGTAAATGACGTCACCTCTCGTCAGTTCTGCTGTTAAATATTGTCCGAAACGTTGTGCATGATCAGTTGGACGTGAACAAAGATGAGCAGGACAAGAAAAGGGAAGGAAAAAGTGGTAATTTGATGGAATTGGACATTTTCCTCCCAATCTGCCGGCGATTGTCCATTAGAACCCTTCAGCTTCACATTGATTTCATCTGTTGCACGGTTCTGTTTCTTTATGTCGAGCGGGTCTGCGTGCTTCTGTTTTCTCTTGTTGCACCGACAGCAATTGACTCTTCTATTATATTCATAAAAAAAAAAAACAACTGTGTTGCCAGGTCAAAGAACTGTTAACCTCTCCCGGCGTTTACCAGAGAGAAATACGAGGGTGCGCGAAAGGTCGTCACTCTTTACGGGCCGCGTTGTTTCCCGAAATGCGCCTTATTTTGTTTATCGATTCCTAACCAGGCCGCCGTGGGGACGCGCAGACTCTCGTGCACGTTGACGCTCGATAACTCGGAAGCCTCCCCCTCGCCGTCCGTTGCTCGCTTGCGGAATCAACGAGCGATATGAACGGAGGCCTGAACTTTCAATAATGAGGCGCTTCCGTCTGACCTCTGCTGGGAATTGCAGCTGCTCTGGCTGGTCCTCGTAGTCGCTGATGATTCAGAGATCAATATTGACCTTCAATCACCTGCAATGGCCTTGCCTTGCTGTTTTGAAATAGTGCAAATGTCCGCCAAATTGTTGTTCACAAATTCACCATTTTGCAGTCTTGCGGGTTTCGAGGGTGCTCAAATGCTTGAACCAGGTGGGTTGTCGCCCAGAACGTTTTTTGTTTTTTTATTTTAGCTAGCCGACGCCGTGCACATTAGAAATAAACGCGAGTACTGTAATTTCCGGCCTATAAACCGCAACTTATTTCACACCCTTTCAACCCTGCGGTTTATGCGGTTTGACGGCTAATTTGTGCATTTTTTCTGACGGCCGCAAGGGGGCACCCGAGCAGAAAAGGTAAGAGTGAGACAGGTGGAGTATATGTGACGAGAAAGTGACTTTTACCGGTCCGGCCCTGTTAGCGCTGTGCTAGCGTGTTAATATGTGTCTCAGTGATTTTTACCGGTATGTTTTTTTTTTTTTTTTTTTTTTAACGGGCCCTGTTAGCACAGCGTTAGCGCGGCGCTAGCGTTAGCGATAGCGCTAGCGCTAGTGCAACGCTAGTGTTAGCATTAGCATGGCGGCGCTAGCGTTAAACTCTCTGTGTACCGTCTTTCTTTGTAAATATCTCGTGTTTGAATGTGGGTTTCAATGTGGGCACTTGTGGCTTTTACACAGCTGCGGCGTATGTATGTACCAAACGGTATTTCCTTTACAAATGTACTGGGTGAGGCTTATAACCAGATGTGCTCTGTAGGCCGGGAATTACGGTAGATTTAATTGACAGTCACTAAAGGCCGCGACACGCTCACTCATTAATATACAGTCGGCCTTTGCTGTTTGCGGGGGGTTGACCGAATATTTGAAAATAAGTGACGCTTCTCTAAAAGTAATTATTAATCCCCCTATTAATAGTTTAAAATGTAAATGCACTCCTGACCATCTTATCTTTGCCCGTCAATCACAAATCTAGCACTGCTAATGTTAAATTTGCGGTTGCTGAGCAAGCAGCTGTGCCTGTAGGCGGGACTTTTACAAAACCACAAAAACGACCTTCTTCCCCTCCAAGGCAAATGTTTACAGCAGGGGTCTCAAACTGGCGGCCCGCAAGATATTTTGTGGGCCCCGCCTTAATATGAAAGTTAAGTTTTCATGTAATTTTTTTATGAATGGGACTTCTACAGTGTTGTGTGCAGAACAGATGAACCTACCAGTCTTGGCGGGCTGGGTGTGTGTCTGTGCGACATCAACAGGTGTGACGGTCTGAGCGCTCCCCCGTGCTGAAAAGTCTCCTTGTGATTAACGCGCATGCGCGTATATTTTGGAAACTTCCGGCCAGTCTGAAACATCCCCATCCATGCTTCAACATGTGTCGCCGAGTGTTCATGTTCGCGATGGCCGTCTCAGAAAGACGGACGCAGCAAACGTACATATATGTGTTTATCTTTTTATCAATTTATCAAATATTTGTTTTAAGGTTAGGTTAGGGTTAGGATATAATGCATGTTAACTGCCGCTAGGTAGAAGAAGGGGAACTCTGAGACCGGGGGATTTCCAATTAAGCGTCTGCTACGTACCCAGAGTTCCCCTGTTAGTAACGCATGCGCATTCATCAGAAGGAGACTTTTCAGCATGGGGGAACGTTCAGACTGTCAGACCACCCTTGATGCAAACAGAGAGACATTTTTCAATGAGGGAAATTTGCAGCAATGTTGCTATGAAGAATTTTATTAGTGCTTTTGCTGTTTACCTTATCTTTAGACCGTGTTGATCTTTTTTTTGTGTTAAAAAGATAAGAACTAAATAAAAATTTGACTCAGCCAGATTCTGCCTGGTTTGAGATGCTTGGTTCACAGTAACCATTGTTTAAAATAAAAAAGACTTACGAGAACTATCGTAAATATTATAAATGGGATGGGAAATACAATTCATAGACTTCTTGCGCCATGGTACAGAATATCGTTAATAGGAAGGTTTTTCCACAATTTACATGCGTTAAGTTGCTCAAACAAATCCGCAGTTTTTAATTTACTTTCACAGTATCATTTTTTTTTTAAATGCCAATGTATTGTGGGCCCCCCCCCCCACCCCTCCCTTTGTCTGAGGATTCTCGGTCATCCTTAGCACGATATTCAAACAAAGGTTTAATGAAGGCAACTGGTTGGCCTGACAGGCGGCCGCACATTCCGGCTGTTCCCTCCATTTGTAATCTCTCAATTTAATAGACTTGCTGAAGCAGCTGTTAATGCACTCCAAACTTTTAATAATGCGACACTGTCATTTTCCCTTCGCGACCAGTGAAGCACGCACCGTGTGGGAAGCCTCCGGCCTTGAACGCCGCGACTCTTTAGCGCGCATCTAATCTCGCGCCGCGCTGAGGGACGGAGGCGTCGGAACGCATAACCAAGGAGGCTGTCCTTGTTTTTTTTTTTTTTCATGGAGTCTGAATTGGCTGAAAGTGCTTTCCTTCGGGAAGGCTGCCTATTTCGCCCCGTTTGTGAGGAACGGGCATCTGTGGGTTTAGTCGCGTGCATATTGCGCGTGTAAAATGCGCCAAATAATTTGTTCTGTGTGCCAAACAAGCTTGTTCTGCTTATTCTTTTACGCCGGATATTCTGGTTCTCTGTCCTCCTGTGTTAGGTCCTGATTCCGGACGTTTGCGGTAATTACATATCGGGATTAAATTGCAAACAAAAACAACACTTTTCTGTTTTTTAATACATTTGCACACATTTTTTTTATAAAATTTCCATCTTGAGATGATTGTGAGGAGAATATTTTCTTTAATTTTTGAAAGAGGCTGTAAAAAACGTGGACAAATACTTTCCAGGTGCACTCTTTTACGAATACTAATATGTAAAAAAAACAACAACAAAAAAACAGCATTTGATGAACATACTGTAGTTGGAAAAGAAAAATAAATTGGAAAAAATATGTCAGAGGGAAATAGGTGAAGGCGGCATGGTGGAGCAGCTGGTAAAGCGTTGGCCTCACAGTTCTGAGGTCCCGGGTTCAATCCCAAACTCAAACTATGTACTCCATAAAATGTATTCTATAAAATCTAAAAATAATATACTATGAAAAATAAAATATATATAATATTAATATATATAAATACTATAAAATCATTGGAAAATCAAAAATCAAACCCAAACAAAATCTCAAAATCCTCAAACCCTACTGTGTGTATGTTCTCCCCGTGCCTGCGTTGGTTTCCTCCGGGTGGGCACTCCGGTTTCCTCCCACACCCCAAAAAACATCCAACATTAATTGGACACTCTAAATTGCCCCTAGGTGTGATTGTGACAGTTCAGAGTGTACCCTGCCTCCTGCCCGTTGACAGCTGGGATAGGCTTCGGCACTCTCCGTGACCCTTGTGAGGATAAGCGGCAAAGAAAATGGATGGATAGAAATAGGTGAAACCTTCCTCCACTCCTTCTTCTTCAGGTATTCTCAGAAAAGCTTAAAATGGACATAATAATAATTAAAATCCATTTGCCCTCTTGGCACTGTCCATCGAAGATGGTTTTTTTTTTTTTTTTCCGGTTTTAGTGTTCTTTCTGAGGTTTGAAGTTTGTCAAACCCAACAGAACTACTTCAGATGAATCCATTCCGAGAATTATGCATCTCGGAAAACAATCGTCCACCTGTTAACGTATTTAAAGCACTTCCCTTTTTCATGTCGTATATTTGTGCTCATTCGACATTCAAATAAATTCATATTGTCCTCGAACGTCTACTCACCGCACCGCATAATGGCAACATGAAAAAAAGAAAGTTCTTTTTATCCATCCACCCATCCATTTTCTTAGCCGCTTATCCTCACAAGGGTCGCAGGCAGCGCTGGAGCCTATCCCAGCTGTCAACGGGCAGGAGGCGGGGTACACCCTGAACTGGTTGCCGACATGCAAACTCCACACAAGGCGGGTCCGGGATTGAACCCGGGACCTCAGAACCGTGCGGCCAACGCTTTCCAGCTGAGGCCACTGTGGGCAAATCTTTTTAAATTTATTTTAAAAAAAAAGGAGACTTTTCTGTTTTATTCTCATATTAATAAGTGGAGTCATTGATGGTGTAGTGGTACACACGCCTGCCTTTGGTGCCGTCAACGCGGGATCGATTCCCATTCAGTGAGAATGTTGATATCCGCCCTGCGACTGACTGGCGACCAGTTCAGGGTGTAGTCCGCCTTTCGCCCGAAGCGAGCTGCTTTCTCGCAACCCTTGTGAGGATAAGTGGCTTGGGTAATGACATGACATATTAATAAGTTTAGTCTTAGTGATAAATACATAACAAGTAGCAGTTGGGAATGTAACAAAAATATTAATCTGGTGGCATTTTGGTGCCAAACAACTATGTTGCGGTATGGGGAGGCGCTCCGTTTAGTCAGGTCATTGCCATATCTCTATCTAAAAAATGTGATTTGTGGCCATCTTGTTCCGCTCATAGGCAACTACTTGAATAGGTGTCCTAATCCTCCGCAAATGTCGGGGTTTTAATGTCTCGGATTTCTTTAACCTATTTCTTATTTGCGTGTGTTGAAGTGTGGTGGCAAGGCCGAAAAGCTTCAGACAACAACTGGTGACCCTCGTCCCTGGCTCGCTAACACGCCGGACACACTCGAGCGGAGCGCGCCTCCATCGTCCCCCCCGCTCTGCGAAGCAATCTAATTAAAGCTGGCGAAGGCAAAGCATTTGGGAAGTCGCCGTCGCACGCCGAGCGGCGAGCGGGACTCGGTCCAGATCGTGACTCCACATCGCTAGTTTCCCTAAATGGGCGGCGAGCGCTTTGCCAGGAACGTAGCGCCGGCTGTCACGGGGGGGGGGGGGGGGGGGGGGGGGGAACGTGAGCGTGTGAATTGCCAGCAGGGGGGGGTGGGGGGGGTGGTTGGGGGGGTTGCGGAAGAGTGTAGGTGGAGAGGCGCCACTTGAAACCATCTTTTTCTCCAAGCCCCTCGCAGCGAGATAAGTCCTCACTATCTTCTTCCCAGTCTGCTGAACAGGCCATTATTTGTTCTGGCTCATCCTCCGGAGCCCACAGGATCACTCCTGTCCAGATCCGGCGCCCTGATACAAATCAAACAAATGATTGCATGCAAATAAGGGTGAGCGTGGAGGAGAGGAGCTAAAGACTATATTTAGCTCGTGTCAACCTCGTGACGGGATTTTAGGCGCGGAGCAAATCTCTTCCTTTTTTTTTTTTTTCCTCCCGGCGAGGCGGACTTTGGTGAGGCGTTGCACGGGAGGGATAAATGAAGCGATACGGACGTTTTCACCTCGACGTCGTCACATGTAGGCCTTCCAGGTGGCGTGAGATAGAGCGTCAGCCAACAGCGCCGCTCGTAAACAAAGACTCCAATGTCGTGTGACGAAAGCGGAGCGCACGTTGTACATTGTAGTGTACATGCTTGGAGATAATTGGTGAAAACGTAAAGACTGACAACTATATTACACAAAATTGTGGTCAATTATCATTAAAGAGCTTTTCTGTAAGTGCCTGGTTCGCGTCAGCGATTTTTTTTTTTAGAGCAGTTGCGACGTGCAGTTAGCTAGCTAGCCATGCCGACACTACAAAAATCCCTCATCCCCTCTGATAGTCCGCTGGGGTGGCTTATTTAGAGTGCCTCGTTGTCAGATGTGAGTGGCCAAACATCACGCAGAGAAAAGTGAAATTACGAGGAAGGGGGATAATTATTTATCTTGTTCACGCCGATGTATCCAGTTTAGAACGCCTCGTTGTTGCTCCATGGAAAAGTCCCGCAAGGAACCGGTGGGATATATCCCAGCCCTTGGAGGGATCAGCGATTATTCAGAGCAGTTGTGACGTGCAGTTAGCTAGCTAGCTAGCCATGCCGACACCCCGAAAATCCCTCATCCCCTCTAGTAGTCTGCTGGTCTTGTTTTTTTAGAGTGCCTTGTTGTCAGCTATGAGTAGCCAAACATTACGCAGAGAAAGTGGCAGTTACGAGGAAGGGAGGTTATTTATTTATTTTTTTTAAATAAAGTCCCACTTGACAGCCAGTTTGGGTCTTCACGCCGATGTATGCGCTTGGGAACGCCTCGTTGTTGCTCCACGGAAAACCCCGCAAGGAATCGGTGGGATATATTCCAGCCCTTGGAGGCATCAGCGATAATTCAGAGCAGTTGTGACATTCAGTTAGCTAGCTAGCCATGCCGACACCCTGAAATTGCCTCATCCCCTCTGGTAGTCCGCTGGTGTGGCTTATTTAGAGTGCCTCGTTGTCAGCTATGAGTAGCCAAACATCACACAGGGAAAGATAGAATTAGAATTAGGGGGATTTATTTTATTTTTTTTTTAAATGAAGTCCCACTTCACAGTCAGTTTGGGTCTTCACCCTGATGGATCCGCTTTAGAACGCCTCGTTGTTGCTCCACGGAAAAGCCCCGCAAGGAACCGGTGGGATATATTCCAGCCGTTGGAGGCTTTAAGCTAATATATATTCCCAGCTCAAATGTTACATGTACTGTACGTACATATGTGTAAGAATGTTGCTAAACGAAGTAGAATCCATCTTTTTGTTGGCTAAGCAATACAAGCAAATCTGATTTTACATGAGGGATTTTTTTTGAAAGGGTTAACTCACCGGTTGCTAATTACATTTCAAGAGCTCAGTGAACTAAAAAAATAAACAAGGTGAAGATTTAGACCTTGTTAGCGTGATCATTGATGGACCGTCGAATGATGTCACGTGTCTTCCACAAACCCGATGACGGAGCTTCGGTTCGGTGCGTCCCTTAGAAAGTGGCGGGTTACCCCCGCCCCGCCCTCACCCCCCAGCATTCTCACCATCTTCTCTCTCTCGAACTCGATTTATCGTCGTCGCCCACAGGTTCTACTAGATTACCTTCAAATTCCTCGTCCTTGACTTTCTCTAAATTGATTTTACCAAAGATTCTGCAGATTTACTCTTGGTTGACTTTTGCGACTCAGCATTTTATCATGTCTGATAAGCTATTCACACCCCCCCCCCCACTTTTTTTTTTTTTCGCAAGAAGATAAGTTGCATTGTTACAGCTTATCCACAAATGGGTTCACATTAACCGTCAGTTCTTGATTCCCTTTTTCGCCGTTTGTCATCGGTGACATTCCACGCAGTTTTTGTTTTCCTGCAGCATCAATATTCACAATCATATGAATAATATAGAAACTACCAAAAAAGCAAAAACAAATTAGTAAAGATGCATTGAGAAGGAATTTTAAAAAAATTAATTTAAAGCTTTGAAAAAAATGTTGACAGCAAATCTCCCTCTGACTGGAAACATTACCCGCAAATGTTTGATCCATATCAATATTTCATATGTTTTAAAAAATGCTCCCTCTTCTTATCTTCTCTATTTGTCAGCTATATCAACCCCTCAACACTGAAACAAATTCTAATGTGCTGTAAATATCTTTTTCCATATCTGTTTATTTCCTACTGAGCCACTGACAAACGCGAACATTATTGCTCATATAATCTCGTTTGCGTGATTGATTTGTTGACTTTTCTGTTCTTGTTTTGCTGTTTTTCAAATGTTGCTTTAATTTCTTTTCTTGTTTCATTTGAAGGATTCCGCAAAGATGAGATGTACCTCAAAGGTTTACTTCTCAAAATACTGTACGATGTTCCTCTGCCATATCGCATGGCAGTTTCAAATGGACTTTAAAAGTCAAGTGTCATGTAATGGATGATTTTTAGTATGTTATTAATAAAAAGACGGCAGCCGGTGTGGACCCATTTTTTCACCACAAAACATCATTTTGACGTATATGGCTTTTTGTAACTTTCGCTATGAAAATCCTCTCGAGGGAAACTTGTTTTCGACAAGAAGCGGGAAGTGACGTCGAAGGCAGTAGCGCGCTCAAGTGGACTCGTTTCTTTCTATTAGTTTTACCTGCGGGAAGGTAGCTCGTTGGTCCTTCGTGTTCGCCAAAATGCCGGCTCGTTGTATCGCTGGATATTGTTGGAACACTCGGGAGGATGGATTCGCTCTTCATACTTTTCCAAAAGATCTGGTTCGTCGTGAAAAATGGATTGCGCAGGTGCAAAGGACGAGAGCTTCATGGGTTCCAAATGACACGTAGGTGTGTATACAGCTACTAAAAAAGAAAAAAAAAAAAAAACTATAGTTGGGGTTGGGGCGTAATCCGTAATTCAGGTGTGCTAAATGTGTTGATGTGCGCATCGGAAGGCTTCCGTGCAGCAGCCGCTGAATGACGGCCTCCGCAGGCCTTGTGAATCGGCACTAGCTTTGGCTCAATCTTCCGGGCCCTGTCGACAAGGTCGAGCCGGCTGAGGGGTGGCTCGTCGCGGTGCAGAAGTGGATTGGACGGGGAGGTGGTTTGGCCGCGTCGTCGTTGTCGCTCGCGGGCGGCGTTGTTTTTATCACCGCCGCGTGTAGGTGGATCGGGCGTGCAGGTGGTTTGGGCGTGATCCGCATATCATCTAAATATGGCTCAAAACAATAGAGTAATGTTGCCCCGGACACTTCACTCAATTGTGAGATGTTCTCTTCTTCGAAAAGAGCTTCCGTGTCTGAAGGGGCGTCTCCCACAGTAGGGGCCACAGCGTATTTTCAATGGCGAATGTCCGGGGTGACGTCACGGACAGTAAATGCAGCCAATATGGCGACCACTTGGATGTCGAATGCAACTTTGCGCATGGATGACGCGCTCGCCGCTCATATTTATTTTTTTGTATAGATAGACATTGAAGTGAAAAATATTATATGTATTTTAGAGTGTTTATAGGGATGACACTTGACCTTTAAAGCACAGGGAAGGGGGTAAATCTAATTCAAATGTTCGTATACGGTCTTTGCATCGGCCAGCGTTCGGGCGCCAAACAGGAAACGAGAGCTCCCCCTGTGTCGCAAGCCGTCCGCATTGCTTTGCGAAGCTCGTTTTGATTAGCGGCGGGCGGTTCGTTCCGCTAAATTGCTCGCTCGTCTGCCGCCGCGAGACTTTAAAGTGCGCCGGACGGCGCCAAATAGCAATGTGCGGCGCGTCCCGAGACGTTTTTGAGCGCTCTCATGTTCTCACTTCGCAACCTTAAGCTGAAAACAGGAGTTTGAATGAGAAGTAATGTTGGAAATAAGTGTCAGATAATCACTGAGAAATGCAAAATTGCACTGTATATCATCCCAGCAGGAAATCATAACATGACTGGTGAACTGGTGAACAGCTGTTGGAACTGACTTGATTGCCTTTTGGGGGTGCTCAACATTTCTGAAAACTTACCAAGTGCGAGGAGCCGAGTGCAAATTGCGGGGGATCGCATCTGATAATCACATCTGACTTGTGCTCGCAGGCCATATTTCATATTTGAAACACACGCACAAGCCAGCTAAAGGCCAGGTAAAAGAAAACATTTACAATCAAAACGAGTAATCACTTAATTGTAATTTTTTTAATTGTATTTAAAAAAAAAAATCTTTGTCAAACAGTTTCAACAAATATTTTTAATTTTTTTTTTTCATACTGCGATTAACACATCATTTATCTAGATAATAAATAGATTTTAACCGACCCATTTTGTTGGGGGGAATTTACAATGTTGTTGACAAGATGAAATTGATGAAATAATTTCTGCTCCTTTTTTCAGTTTGTTTTTAAATAATCAAATTTAAATGTGTCAAACAATTAGTTTATAAATAGAATGGGGGGGAAATGCAGATGCATTTGTAAAATCTTAACATATATAAATAAATTGAGAATTTTTTTGATTAAGCAGTTTTGTCACAAATATTACAAGACTCTCGATGATGGAAGCAGATGTCATTTTTCCGTTTACAGGCGGAAATCAATCCAATTAAAAAAAAAAAAAAATATATATATATATATATATTATATATATATATATATATATATATATATATATTCTCTGTTTTTCTGCAATATTCCGACCGTAACCCATGCCAGAATCCACACTCTTTCATATTCCGGTCCGACTTTTGGAAGCGAAGTAGAAGATTAGATACACGTTTGTTGATTGGTCGAATGTGTTCCTCCTGACCAATGAAAACGCTTGTTTTATACATGGGGCCATTTTCAAGTGAACACGATGAGGAAAGATATTTTTTCATTCAGTCCAATCACGTCTGCATGGAAGTATTCGGTGGGCCGGCTTTAAGTAGGCAGAGGGCCACATGGCACCCGCGGGTCATAGTTTGCCCACCCTTGCCCTAAAGTCACTCAGTAGCGCCCCCTGGAACGTTAGAAAGTGATTCGCCTCTGAACTCACTTTCGGCACAAAATCGGGTGCATTTATTACATAGCGACGGTAACGGGCATCACAAAAATAGCGCTCGGAAGTGAACAGGAAGTCGGCCATTTTGCTCGGGAAGCAGCCTCGTGTTCGCCGCAAAAACACGTGCGCCGGGTCGATTCCCATCACAGTCTCCGGCTTTAATTAATTTGACTTTACCGCGTACCCGATATCGTGTCGAATACCAACTTCAATGTGACCACGAAAGTCGTAAATATTAGCATAAGTGGTAAAAAAGGGGAAAGAAAAGTTCACGAACTCCTCGGATCAATTGTTCCTTGACCCGCTAAACTCGCTAAGCAACGCTGATCCTTTCCCGAGCTCACTTGAACTTTTTTCTCCCACGATGAAAAAGACTGCAGACTTGCCGGGAAATATCTTTGTTCTCTATTATTATCTATTATATGCTAATGCGTTTAACATTCAACGCGAGCGGCGGCCGCAAAATGACAAACTCGGAAAGGGTAATTGATTTGATATTTCATTTTCTTTCAACTGCTGACAGATGAGGGATGTTCAATCAAACTCGCACAATTTCCATTAGAGCAGCGAAATACATTTTAAACATCGACTTCACTGTACCGACACGTTCGTGTGACTGGGTGTAACTTTTTTTTTCATAACTATCTTATTTCTACTTGTTTCGCTGAACTTTTTCCAAGGTAAGGGTTATTATGAATAACTGGTGAGAAAATTGACTACATTAATTATGGAACACGTGTGAATCGTGGTTTACATGTTACATGTTTTTCCGCGGTGAAATTGGTAAGAATGATAGCAGAAATGAAACGACGCGTGCGACACTGAAATAAAATTGTTCACGATGCAATATTAATTCTCATGCTTCCATAGTTTTTTCTGTGGATTATTCCGAGTGCCTGACCGATGCTGGATTTTTGGAGTCAATATCAATATTGGAGGTTTAAAACAGAGAAAAATGTCTATCTTATCTGATAAATGATCTCTCGGCCAATCCAGGATATGACAAACATTTATAAACATAACATGTATATAGTACGGATGATCTCCAATTCTTATCTTCTTCTTTTCCTTTCGGCTTGTCCCGATTAGGGGTCACCACAGCGTGTCGTCTTTTTCCATCTCAGCCTATCTTGTGGATCTTCCTCTCTAACACGGACTGTCCTGATGTCCTCCCTGCCCACAACCGTCAACCTGTTCTTTGGTCTTCCTCTCCCTCTTTTGCCTGGCAGCTCCATCCTCAGCACCCTTCACTCTCTCGCCTCTGGACATATCCAAACCACCGACATCCGCTCTCTCTAACCTTGTCTCCAAAACATCCAACTTTGGCTGTCCCTCTAATGTCCCTCTAATCATTTCTAATCCTATCTCAACATCTTCATTTCTGCCACCTCCAGTTCTGCTTCCTGTCGTCTCTTCCCTAATCCATACATCATGGCCGGCCTTATCAGTGTTTTATAGACTTTTCCCTTCATCCTAGTGGAGACTCTTCTGTCACATAGAACACCAGACACCTTTGAAGTCATCCACCCTCGCAATTTCTTCTCCCTCGAGCGCCCCCTCTCATTCATGCACTGTTTTACTTCGGCTAATCTTCATTCCTCTCTCATCTTTCTAATTGTTCCTCCTCCTGCTCCCTGCTTTCACTGCAGATCACAATATCACCTGCGAACATTACACTCCAAAGGGATTCCAGTCTAACCTCATCTATCAGCCTGTCCATTGCTACCACAAACAGGAAGGGGCTCAGAGCGGATCCCTGATGCAGTCCCACCTCCACCATGATCTCTAATTCCATTAAAACCCAAAATATGATTCAGGGCAAAGCAGCAGAACACTACTAAATTATCATAAGGAACTTTAATTAACATTATCAACAGAAGGACTGTAAATTGCAAGCTATATAACCATCTTAAATTTAGATAATAGTGTACATGAGAATTAACATTTTGATCATCTCACAAAATTGATTGATACAACTTTAAAGCACTGTAAAATGTTCTCTAAAAGTAGAATGTTTCTGCGAGACTCATGATATGATCGTTATTGCCATACCGGTTAAATATGAACAGGTGTTGATTTATCGGTGACACGCCACGGATTCGATTCATCGGTAAACCGTAAAGCTTGTCGTGCATGTTGCGTTTGTCCTGAAATTTCAACCCCAAGTCCAGTAATGCTATCTTTTTCCGCGTCGTGTATCTATTCATCATGTCGCTCACAGTTTTGAGCTTCAAATTTGGTGCATTTGCGTCTGGACCACGGGAAGACCTAAAAACGAGACCGTCCTCAACCGGGCTCCTTTCTCCCCGCAGGTGGCGGCCAGCGGGGAGGAAGCCTCTCAGGGCCAGATCGAGATCTTCTCCCTCAACAGGCCCGTGCCGAGGGCCGTGAAGAGCCTGCCGGTGGACGCCGCCGTCCGCTGTCTGGAATACGTACCGGAGGCTTCTCTCGCCGAGGAGGCGGATGCCGGCGGCGCTCACAGGGTCCCGCCGGGGAGCGGCGCCAGGATCTGCGTCGGATTAGATGACGGACGGTGAGATGATGAAAGACGCTTTAACGGTGAAGTCGACCTCCGTTTATCGCGGGAGGGACGTTCCAGAGTCCAAACCCAGCTGCAATATAAAAAAGACTTTTTTTTTTTTTTTTTTTTTTGGTTTGCCCCTTCCATACCGTACTGTATTATAATGAAGGCGGCACGGTGGATAAGGTGGAAAGGGTTGGCCTCACAGTTCTGAGGACCCGGGTTCAATCCCCACCCTTCCTCTGTTATGTTTGCATGTTCTCCCCGTGCCTGCGTGGGTTTTCTCCGGGCACTTCGGTTTCCTCCCACATCCCAAAAACATGCAACATTAATTGGACACTCTAAATTGCCCCTAGGTGTGATTGTGAGCGCAACTGTTGTCTGTCTCGATGTGCCCTGCGATTGGCTGGCGACCAGTTCAGGGTGTAGCTCGCCTCCTGCCCAGTGAGACCTGGGATAGGCTGCAGTACTCCCGCAACCCTTGTGAGGATAAGCGCCTCAGAAAATGGACGGATGTGATGTTTCCTCTGTCATGCGTATTTGATGAACACTCCGGTCCACCAACAGGATTCTGGTCTACGGCAGCGTGGACAGCGCGGCTCAGTGCCTCCTGACCCTCAGCAACCCCCAGGGCTGCCCCGTGCTGTGCCTGAAACACTCGCCGTGCTTCCTGTTCGCCGGTCTGCGCGACGGTACCTTGATGGTTTATGGGAAGAAAAATGGCGGTAAGCTTTGGCGCTGAGCATCTCAACGCTTCGTCCTCCTTTTGCGGTGGGAATGCCATCTTTTTATGATTTATTGAAAAAAAAAAAAAAAATGGCGCCCAAGATGAATCATTTCAAAACCTTTCCACTATTATTTTGACCTATAACCTGTTCCACCCAAATAGATTTTTTACATTTTCACAGGGGTGAGTAAAAATGAAGTGCTGAATTAATTGATTTAGTCACCCAAGTGTGGACACCCTCTTAAAAGTGGGATGCGACTGTTGTCATCATTAAACAGTCACATTCATTAAATCAGTCAGCACACAATTGCCTCAATTTCAAGTTCCTCCGATGAACCTAAAATAAATCTCTGTTGTTCTCTTTCCGGCAGAAGCCCGAACGTTTCGCGCTAACACTGACTTCCGACTGATTTGGCCCGCTCGTATGTTACCCGCGATGTGTGAGGCGCATTTCACTAAGTCATCGACGGAGCCCCTTTCTCTTTGCTTTGTTCTTGTCGGTGTGAAAACAACGGCATGCAACAAACAACGTCAGGTGCGCTGAAGCGTTACACCCTCCCCGCAGTGCCTCTGTGCCAAAAAACAAACATAAAAAAAAAAGTCTCCTTTATGCTTGGATGCGATGTGTCAAACGGGCGCCTTTTTCCCCTCCCAGCAAAAAAAAAGGTTGATTAATTACATGGAGGACATTACAGTATATTAGCAGTTTTGTGTGTCAAAAGGGAAGACTTTGGAATGTGCTTGGCGCATTTGTTAAAGCAGACTTTTTTACCCCAAGATCTACTTTTCAAGCAGCCTGCCTCTCGTGAGCTCCCGAGGTGGGGGATGATGATGCTCCCAAACCATTTTAAGGTTAATGTTACGTAGCCTCCTATATATAAAATACAGAATTAGCTTTTTGTGAAATGTATTGTCTGTGCTTTCATCCTGGATCAGGCTGTGCCAAGGGGGAACTTTAACATTACACACCATCTCATCCTGCACTTCCTACTTTGGCTTCAGACCAGACCTTTCCCACTCAGAAAAGAAAAAATCTCATCCAGTTCCACCACTTTTTCTTCCATTATTCACATATTCCGACAGTCATTGCATCTTAAAACAACACCAATTTCTTTTTTAACTCTCTCAATTAATGTCAAAAGTAAACATAAGCAGCATGTCTAGCTCGTCCTTGCTCTACGTTGCTCAGGCTGTGGAGGCTGTCATTATAAAACACATTGATGGGCTGCGTAAGTACTGTAACATTAGTAATTATGAGTGGAGGTCTTTAAGGTGGTGGTGGTGGGGGGGCGCATATGTAAACTAGGAAAAGAGAGTGTGGCGGAGCAGCGGTCGTCGTTAGAGAAAGTTTTGTGTGCTGCCTAAGAGAAACCAGTGGCTTAAGCTTCTTTTCATTTTTTACAGTGCGTATGTGAATTGTGGCATTGGATGTAACAACCAGTCATCCCTCACTCATTGAATCACATTGCAAAATGCCACAAACTGAATAGAAGTATGTTATAATTTCAATTTGCATTAGATTATTATTTTTTTTTTGCGAGCAACGCGGAATATCTGCGAAGAGACTGCATCAGCACTGCAATCGGGGCACGCCGTCCCACGATCAACCAAGACTCCCTCGCGGGGTCGATCGCAATCGACGAATTGAGCACCCCTGTGTTAAAGAATCCCCGTCACAGTTGTTTGTCGGGTCCACGAGCAGCTTTCGAGAGTCTGCCAATCACGTCCACGAGTGGACAAAATGACCTTTACGTCGCATCAAGTCATGAAATGCAGTCAAAAGGTGACGGCGGTGTCATATCAGCTCGATGTTAACGCAGCTCGAAACAAAAACGGTGGCTACTGTCAAGGACGGAGGAGCTTTGGTTCTGTTCTCGGCCTGCGTCGGTGGCTATATCCACCACAGGCATGTTGGAATGTCAACACGATACACTCTGTTTATGTTTATTTACAGACACAAAATATTAGACGCAACTGTGCTACTGTGAAACAAAGACGGCGCTTACTTGTGCTCTGTGATGACTTAGCTGCTCGCGGCATAGCATGTTTCGCGTCGATGAGCAATTTTTTTGAAAAGGAGGCGAAAATGACCTTTCCGTCACACCGCGCAATTAACCCGCCGGAGCCGAAAGGCGTCGTAATGCGGTGAAAGGCAGAAATAAACAACTGGAACTGATAATTAAATGGCCGGGTGTGGCCCACTCTCTAATTTGACTTTATTAATGCAGAGGAAACCGCTGATGTAATTCAATTTATCATCTCGTGGCTCGGTAGCAGCCGCTAAAGTGCACCTTCAGATTAATCCTCAGAGGAGAAAAAAAAAAGTCCGCCTCCTTCGAGCAAAACTGGAGAGTTGGCGGAGTCAGACTGAAAACGTGCAATTTTCCCATCTCACGTGCTTCCTTACACAAAGTTAAAAGGGCAGTGTGTCATTTCACTTCATTTATTATTTGACATATTTTTTTTGCATCATAACAAAACGCAGTTTAGCATGGAATCACAGGACACACCGGGTCACAGATATGAAACTCATTACCTCATTAACGTGCTTCCGTGTATCCTGTACATAACACATATTAATTATAAAAGTACTGCTAATGGAAATAACGTGTAGCTGAAATTGAAATGACCCACGGCGTTTAGTGTTACGTGATCCTTGTCACATGTTTTTTACATTTTTTAAAATTTTATTTAATTACATTGTGGGCGGCACGGTGGAGCAGCTGGTAAAGGGTTGGCCGCACAGTTCTGGGGTCTCGGGTTCAATCCCAGACCCGCCTGTGCGGAGTTTGCATGTTCTTCCCGTGCCTGCGTGGGTTTTCTCCGGGCACTCCGGTGTCCTCCCACATCCTAAAACCACGCCAAATTAATTGGACACTCTAAATTGCCCCAAGGTGTGATTGTGAGTGCGGATGTTTGTCTCGATGTACCCTGCGATTGGCCGGCGACCAGTTCAGAGTGTACCCCGCCTCCTGCCCGTTGACAGATGGGAGATGCTCCAGCACTCCCTGTGACCCTGGTGAGGATAAGCGGCAAAGAAAATGGATGGATGGATAATTATATTGTGGTTCAGAGGGTCTTCGCCACATGTGTTTGGTTTTGCTTTGGCGCAAAGGCACATCTGGGGCACATTTTTCCAAATCAGATCATTTCTAAGTCATTAATTTCTTAAGGGTAGTTTTTGGAACATGAGTTTGAAATCATATCAACGTTTTTTTTTGGATCGTTGTTTATCATATATTATCAACATTTTAGGGAGGGTGGGTGCCTATTACTCATGGTTTTTTTTTTTGCTAGCCAGGAAATCATTTGACATTTTCACAACAAATTATAAGTTAACCAGCAATACATAACGGATAAAATTTAAATCCAATCAAAGGTCCTATAATTTCATATTTACTAATTACACCTTTATTTTTTTTTCTCAGATGATCTCTGGGATCCGGATTCCCGCAGAAGCGTAAACTTGGGTCCACATCCGGTGCGGACCCTCTTGGTTCTGGACGATTCGGTGTGGGCCAGCAGCGGGAACTTTGTCGCGGTGGTCGACATCTGCAGCCTCAGCACTCAGGTAATTGATTCGCTGCTTTCTTGCTGCTCCAAACATCTTCAGGCTTTACGCGTGTTTGTGAAATTATGTGAATATAAAATGTTGGATACGTTTAGGGCTGCTTTGTTACAGCTGGCACTGGGTGTACAATTAAGTCTCTTTGCGGCAAGCCACATCAGTTCTATGTTTTTATTACCGCTGTGCGGAGGTGGATCGGACGGGGAGGTGGTTTAGAACGTGATCCGCATATCATCTAAATATGGCGTGAAACAACAGGGTAATATTGCCCCGGTAACTTCACTCGGTTGCGAGATGTTCTCTTCTCGGAAAAGAGCTTCCGCGTCAGAAGGGTTTGCCTCGCTCCCACATTCCAGCGTTCTTGTGCCACCATAGTCTGGTCAAGTCTTGTTTTTGTCCACGTGCCATGTTTTTTTCGCCTCGAAGTATCTAACCTCGTCTCATGATTTTTGGACCTTGCCTTTTTGCCGCTTATTTATGTGCTGTCGCTTGTTTGGACTACTTACCCGTGTATGACCTGTGCCACCCTCGAACACCATGTCCACGCCTCGGAGCCCTGCATTTTGGTCCTACCCCATCCCGCTAGCTCCTGACGGCTGTTTGAATCTCTGCTGGGTGGAATAAAATCTCAAGACTGAGTTTTTTTTCTGCCACAAAATGTGCATTTTTTTTTTTCCACCGGTCCTCGTCAGGTTCGTTAGCAACGTCTCCTTTTGTTCCCACCCCCCAGACGTGAGGGCTAAATAAAGCGAGCTGACCGCTCTCCTCTGCCGCAGAACGTATCAAGTCAACATCGGGTTGCTTCTGAGCTCACCTCGTCTTCGTCACTAATGCGCCCCCGCGAGGCCCGATTTGACACGGCGCTGGCAAGGAGAACTTGTGGTCAAACATATCACTCGATGTGCCTCAGAGGCTCAGCGGTGCAAAGCATTTTGATTTTCTTTTCTTTTTTTTTTTTCCACCTCCACACACGAACGCTGCACGTCAACACGAGTTTTGCCAGACGCCGCTCGTCTCGTTGATGCCACTTGTCCACCGGGCCTCGGAAGCGATTGGCGGCCACGTGCGCTCGTCTTTGTGTGTGCGCCGGGCAAACGAGCGCCTATACAGTCAAGTATATTGCTGACAAGGCAGCACACGAATTGAGTGAGGATTGCCGGGCATGAATAAATCATCAGCCATAAGGATGTAGATAGCCTGTCATAAGCCCCGAGAGAGCATCGGATGACTTTGGAACTCGTGTGGATTATGCGTCTTCTGGTTGTAATGTAGTCACACAGTTTGTGTAATAATACATTTGTTATTGACTGAAATCCAGATTGAAACCCTCTGCTTGAATTTCCATCAGACACTTATTTGTCCTCTGTTATGAGATCGAGCTTTTATAACAAGTAGCCTCTGGTCAAAGTGTCATTGGATTGCGCACATTATCTCAAAGCTGCTCCAGGATTAGCCTTGCGGGGCTAAAAAAAAATGGGAATCATAAATCATCTTTATTCGGCATGTATTTTAGTTGGAGCCGTTAGTAATTTGGCAACTTGTATAATGTATGGAGAGTCCTCTCGGATTTAGAGCAGTTTGCGTGCCTAATAGAGCTAAAGTCCTGTGCAAGGGGCGCCAAAACTGGTTTTGATCTAACACCGGACCCAATGAAGACCTCTGACCGTTTTCACCCTTGACCGTGGGGAGAAACTCTGCAGTCCGCTGTGTTAATCATCTACGAGACGATACAACCCCAAAAATTGGGATGAATTATATCGGTTATTCTGTTTTTCTGTGTATGCAAAATCATGTTTTGAGCAAATTATTTATTCAAAGATGCGTTGGTACAGTTGCTGTTCCATGTTGGGTAGTTCACATTATATTGCAATAATGTCCAAAAAATGTATTGACACAATCAGTTGAAATTCTGTTTAGCAATAATTTTATATTTAACTTGGAAATGTCCAATATAAAAGGAAAGTTTAGAGTTCTAAATGTGCAAGGAAGAGTAATCCAGAAATGTTTTTCCTCACATTGGTACATTTCTATCAAATCTCATCATGAAGAGCTGTAAATTTGTACGTTTAAGCAAGGGTTTGTGACCTTTTGGATATAGAAGAAATTCTGGTCTGAGGTTGCATTGGACCGGCAAGGTAGAGCAACTGGTTAGAGCGTTGGTCTCACAGTTCTGAGGACCGGGGTTCAAATCCCAGCCCCGCCTGTGTGGAGTTTGCATGTTCTCCCCGAGCCTGCGTGGGTTTTCTCCGGGTGGCCACTCCAGTTTCCTCCCGCATCCCAAAAACATGCAGCATTAATTGAACACTCTAAATTGCCCGTAGGTGTGATTGTGACACTGTTTTCTGTCTCCGTGTGCCCTGCGATTGACCGGCAACCAGTTCAAGGTGTACCCTGCCTCCTGTATGATGATAGCTTGGATAGGCTGCAGCACTCCGGTGACCCTTGTGAGGATAAGAGGTGAAGAAAATAGATGGATGGATGGATGGATGGATGGATGGATGGATGGATGGATGGATGGATGGATGGATGACTGACTGGATGGATGGATGGATGGATGGGTGGATGGGTGGATGTGTGGATGGATGTGTGGATGGATGGATGGGTTGTCTTGGCAACCAGTCGTGAGTGTACTCCGCCTCTGACCCAAATTCACCTGGGATTGCCTCCCTTCAATGTTTCAACCTTGACTGATTCTGCATTCATCTCTTGTGAAGCACTTTGGCGCAAGATCCTTTGACAAAACAATTTTTCTTTTCCAAAGCAGCCAAGAGTTTCAACCCAGTGAATGCTTCTCACGTTCTAGCTACACAAACACGGACGCGTTTGGACACACCGTCGTCAGAAAAAGCCGACGAAGCAGAACGTTCGCGGATGCTCCCGAGCCTGATCAATAGTGACTGTCAGCGCTTGTTCCTTCCTCTTCCCATTACTCGCCTCGGAGCCTTGTCACACGACGGAGACTAATGAGCTGTTTCGGGCCCGTTGTAGTGTCCGCGGCCGGCGTGTTAAGAGGAGCTGTTGGTTGTTGACGTCGGGAGTGTGACACATGGTTGCCGTCAAACTTGACTGAGCACCCGTCATCGCTGCAAAGCAGAGCTGCTTGCAGGTGTATTACTTCCCGTTTGACACGCTCTACATCTATTCATACTTGTCTGTCTCCCTGGTTGTGACATTCTACTGGAAGGAAATTGCCGCTTGTTGTTTATGATACCACACACACGCACGTAAAGCATTTGCATAATATACACATAATGCTTTCGACAGCTAATCCCTCCACATTCAAGTCACCATCAGCCGTTTTCTCCATCTGTATTGGTCTCGTTCCGCGTACATCAAGGTTTTTCGGATCGCTTGCTCATCGGCAGCCCGAGCCGCCGCCCACTGCCGAGGAGCCAATTCGGAGAGAAAACGCACACACAGCTGGCGTTTCAGACAGAAACGCCCGCCGGCAAGGGCGCCCGTACAGGTGCTAATCCCCGTCGGCCGGGCGCACGCGTGACGGCGGCGTGCTCGTCTTTGCTCCCTGTCGTTCACCTCTTTAATTGCGCGGGCCGCGCGCCGACAGCGACGCGAGCGGTTGAGATGGAGCCCCACGGCGAGCCTTGTCGTGCCGCCGACCGCAAGGGCTTCTTGCGTTGCCGCGATAAGGCTAATTGTGTTTGTTTTCGAGCTGCTCATTAAACACGGGCGCCCCGAGACCTTGCGCCGGAGGAGATGGATGACGGGGAAGTGACACAAAAACACGCCACGAGTATATGGTATAGAGTACAGGTGTGGAGGATTCTGTATTGTGCAGAAAAGAAAACATATATATAATAAAATGTCAAAAGCATTTAAAAATGTAGAAAAAAGGGGGAAAAAATGCACACGTCACCCGTGTTATATTGGAGAAGAGGGTGGGAAAAGCATAAGTAGACCTGGTGGGAAAAAGCCTCAATAACCTGTGCCTGGAAAAATACAAAATCCGCCATTTTGGTTTGAAACAGCTGTTCCATAGTCACTTTGAGCATTTCCAGAGGTTCTTAAAAGACAAAGTTTATTTAATGCTGTTCCCACAAAGCTGTTTTCATTTAGCAACATGAAATTTGGTTAAAGCAAAGCAAAGCAGATTTATTTGTAGACCTCATTTCATACACGAGGTAACTCAGTGTGCTTTACATGATTAAAGGCATTTGAAAACAAAGAGATAAAACATTTAAATCGGCATAAAAAAAACAATAAAAATGAGAAACAAAAAGTGTAAATCATGAGTAGTACACCCAAAGGGCCAAGTACCATGAAGCTCTTCCTGTAAAGTCACAGGAAGTCCATCAATTTTGTTTGAAACATCAATTTTGGGATCAATATTCTGACTGATAGGACGCTTTGAAAGATAAATGCATCTTAGACATTCTTTTTTAATTCAGGTCTAGCAGATTTTTTTTTTTTTTTTAAATCTAGGAACATGACATTTGGGAGGCATGGATAAAAATACTAACGCCCCAGAAATAAGTCGTACCCAAAGAGAAATTTGTGGTCCAAGCAGCCATTCCGTGGTTCAATTTGGGCATTTCCAGGGGTCTTTTTAAGACAAGTTTAAAATTGCAAATTTAAAAAAAAAAAAGTCAATCCCAGAAGCTATTTTCATCTAGTAGCATGAAAATTAGGAGGCCTTTTTAATCGCAAGTAGACCCACAAAAAAGCCTACAGGAACTCATCCAGAAAGACACAGGAAGTCAACAACTTTGGTTTGAATCAGCCCTTTTAGAGTCGTTTTCAGATATTTTCCAGAATCACCAAACTGGGTATGTTTTTTTGTGAGACCCACAAAACAAAAAGTCGTAACAATCCCATCTCCGGAAAGTCACAACTTTGACTCAATTTTGTGACTTGTAGGGGTCTTGTAAAGATGGACTGATCTGAGAGATTTTGCCTGATCGCAAACCAAATGACTCACGGACATTGCAAAGCGAGGGCTCGTCCATCATAGCATAACAGTAAAGATGTACAAAATTCTGTTGGTTATATTCAACATTAACTTTTGGATCTCTCGAGCGTGGTGTCGGTTTTCCGAACACTCGAGCCGATGTGTGTATCATCCTTGTAACGGCTGTTTTGTCTGCTCGCAGAAACTGGAAGTCCACCCCGACCCGATGGTGAGCGTGGCACACGTGGCGCGCGCCGGCGGCGGCGTGTGGATGGCGTTCTCGGAGGGCTCATCCATCCGTCTCTTTCACACCGAGACGCTGGAGCTGCTGCAGGAGATAAACGTCTCCACGCGCTCCACGCAGCTCAACACCAGTAAGTGTTTCACCCTCACTTACGACTCCCCGCCTCGCTTTGAAAAATGCTCGCTTAATTTACGAGACGTCACGGAAAAGCCCTAAAACATTTTTTTTTTATCCTGAAAAAGCAGATGTCTGGTAATAAATGAAAGGCTTTTTTTTAAACCTCTTTAAAAATCCACTAAATGGCGGTAGCAAAAAAAAAAAAAATCCACCATCAACGGCTCTTCTTGTGTTCTTTGAAGGTTTTAGGAAGAGTTAAAAATGACACCCAATTTGTGCAACTCTGTTCAGATAAATGTTTCCTTGGTGTAAAAAAAATTAGACTCAGAGCTGCCCACCTAAAATATTATATCAAAATCCCGATCATCAACCTGCAGTTGTAGCATGTGAAATCTTCAGAATGAGTAGTGTTGCTCAATGTCCGTTGAGATTCTTTAACCAATCAGATTTTCATTTGTCTTCACAATGCCAGCATTTTTCTGTCCTCTGATTGGTTGGTCGGAGCATAACGTGTTACACATCATTACCATTCTGCACACATTTACACATTTAAAGGTCCACTGTCATGAAAGTCATGATTTTTAGAATCTTATTCATGAAAAAAATGGCAGCCGGTGTGGACCCATCCGTTTTTTTTTTCACCACAAAACATGATTTTGACGTGTATGGCTTTCTGTAACCCCCGCCATGAAAATCCTCTCGAGGGATTTGTTTTCGAGAAGAAGCAGGAAGTGACGTACAGGGCAGGAGCGCACTCGAGCGGTCTTGTATGTTTCCATTAGTTTTACCTGCGGGAGGGTAGCTCGTTGTTCCTTCGTGTTAGCCAAAATGCCGGCTCGTTGTATCGCTGGATATTGTTGGAACGCTCGGGGGGGATGGATTCGCTCTTCATACTGTTCCAAAAGACCCGGTTCGTCGTGGAAAAATGGATTCCACAGGTGCAAAGGAAGAGAGCTTCGTGGGTTCCAAATGACAGGTAGGTGTGTATACAGCTACTAAAAAAAAAAAAAAAATATTTGGGGGTGGGGGGGCATAATCCGTAAATCAGGGGTGATAAATCTGTTGATGTGCCATCCCGGCCGAAGCTTTGATCTGCGGACGCGGCGCTGGGCCGCGGTGGCTCATCTCCGCCGCGGAGGTGGATCAGACAGGGAGGTGGTTTGGCTGCGGCGTTGTCGTCGCACGTAGGTGGCGTTGTTTTTTATCACCGCCGCACGGGGGTGGATAGTACGGGGAGGCGGTTTGGCTGTGGTGTCGTTGTCGTTGCCCGCGGGTGCTGTTGTTTTTATCACCGACACGCGGAGGTGGATCGGGCGAGGTTTGGCCGCATGCGGTTTGGCCGTGATCCGCACATCATCTAAATATGGCTCAAAACGATCGGGAATCGAGCTTCCGTGTCAGAAGGGGCGTGGTCGTCTCCCGTAGTAGGTGGCACAGCATGTTTTCAATGGCGAATGTCCCAGCGTAACGTCACGGACAGGAGATGCAACCAATATGGCGATCACCTGGATGTCGAATGACACTTCCGCAACTTTGCACATGGATTTCACGCTCTCCGCTCATATTTATATTTTTCGTATAGACATTGAAGTGAATAATGTTGTTTGTATTTTTCATTGCAATATCTATTTTAGAATGTTTATAAGGCTAACACTTGACCTTTAATAATCAGCATCTGTTGTTTTTGTCTTCTAATTTGTTCTGTTTATGGCACATTTTCATACCAAATATAAAGATAGAAACCCGCCGACTCACCACGTGAACCGATGACACCCCCTCCCTCAGACACAATGATATTCTCATCTCGTTCAAGTTGCCCCGACTGCTCCCGCACGCGGGGGACCGCCATGAATAAGTAAGCGCCCGAGACGCGGCGCAGCCACGGGGGTGAAATCTGGCGGATTAATATGAATGAAAGCGTCACCAGGGGAGACGTGAAAGCGGCGGGCCTGAAAGAAGGGCTTCCTCGAGGTGGGGGCGGGGGGGCTTCAGTCAAACACCTGCCGAGCGGATCCACGCCTCCCGCGCGCCGCTGCTTATTTTTCCAAACACGCGCCTCCTTTGAGTTAATGTGTTTGTCCTACTTTTTTTTTTTTTTTGCCTCCGCGCTCGCTCGTTTCATCTCGTTCGCTCGCGCCTGCGAATCCTCCCAGAAAAACCCGCTCGCAGCCTTTCCTTGCCTGCGGTCCGTTTAAGGTGCCGCACGTGACCCGCCGTGCGAGCCTTCTCGTCGTCAACCGTGAAATATTTATGGTTTTCCCCGATGTTGCGGCAAGAAGTGGTGAGTAACAACGGTGAACTTGAAGTTGGCAAATGGCAAGTAAAAAAAGCTCCACGAGTGGTCATCTCGTTCCCTCCCGGTTAGCATAAATATTTGACTTCAAAAGCCGTAAATGGCAGTGAATGAATTTAAAAATGTTACATATTCAATATTCAAGACTTTCACCAATGTGCCTTTTGAAACCCTCATTAAATGTTTCTCTCTGTGCAGGGAATGTTTTTAAGTCACTTTTTTAACATTCACTCTTCCCAATCATATAACGCTAGAATGAAATAATCTCTTTAATTTGATGGTGAATTAGTAGGGTGCAATAGAAGGGGATTTTTATTGGATCACGGTCTGGGTCCAGACTTAAATCCAGGTCTTGTGTGGACCCGCTGTGAATGGCTGGTAAATGAAATACGGTAGAGCCTCGGTTCTCGACTGCAAATCCGTTCGAGAAGGCGGTTCGAAGACGGATTTGTTCGAAAACCTAATCAACCGCCATGTGAGTTATTTTTCGGGGGTTCGTTCGAATTGACAGTAACAACGCGCGTCGTGGGTGGGTCAGCTGGTTTATTTGGGGGCGTTCGAGCATCGACTTTTGTTCGAAAACATAAGCAAAGAACTCTCTAAATTTTCGTTTGAAAACCGATTTGTTCGAGAAGGGGGACGTTCGAAAAACCGAGGCTGTACTCTATGTGTTTTGTCACAGTTTCCAGCTCCCTTGTGGCCCTTGTTGGGATCACGTGACCATAATGAGCCAATCAGAGTGTCTGTTTGAGAATGATGACGCGGGGCAGCACGGTGGATCAGCTGGTAAAGCTTTAGACTCACAGTTCTGAGGACCCAGGTTCAATCCCGGCCTCGCCTGTGTGGAGTTGCATGTGCTCCCCTGTGCCTGCGTGGGGTTTCTCTGGGTTTGCACTCCGGTTTCCTCCCACATCCCAAAAACTTGCAACATTAATTGGACACTCTAAATTGCCCATAGGTGTGATTGTGAGTGCGGCTGTTTGTCTCGATGTGCCCTGCGATTGGCTGGCAACCAGTTCAGGTTGTACCCCGCCTCCTGCCCGTTGACCTCTGGGATAGGCTCCGGCACTCCCCGCCGCCCTCGTGAGGATAAGCGGCAAAGAAAATGATAGATGATGGCGCGGTATGGCTTGCTCAAAACTTTGGAAAGCCGAGGAGGAAAAGTTTTAGTTTTTAAAAATAAATGGACGGAACAGTGCTTTTTTTTTTTGTTTTGTATTATTCTTGCTGGAGCTGTCATAAAACCCTCATATGTTACAAGACCGTGGCTTTAATAAAAAGCAGGGCCAGAACGCGCGAGTTTTAGTTGTCTCCATGCTTTGTTATCCTTTACACAGATCAAAGTTCGAACTGAAAGTTTCACGGAAAAGAAAGCTTCCTCTGTAGAATATCGCAAATACTTGTGGAAAGGAAATGTTCTCGATTTATTTAGTTTGACAGGTCAACTTCGTAAATCAAAACAGTTCGAGGTTCGGACCTTGGCCCAAAGCAAATCCCTCAAATTTGAATTGAAGATCTATGATTTAAATGACATTTGCGTGATTTTTATAACGGACAGATGGGCCAGGTCATAGCCAAGATGACTTTTGCAAAATAAATACTCCAGTTAAGATGTATTTAAAATTAGAATGGGAGTCCATTACTCATAAATGATAGATAAAATGCACCTACATTATGAATCCGCATAGCACACAGTGGGAAACGCAATGTTCTAAATCAAACGAGTACACATTCTTCATTTTGAAGTTGAGTGTGGAAATGGTTTTGTGATTAAAACTGTTCATAAATCTGACCGTTTGCGTTTTCCAAACGACACCATTTGAAGGGTGACGTGAGTCCTGTGGCCTGTTGCGCATCTTTTTCACGCAGCGGGTGGCGCAGATGTTGTCCCGGGCGCGTGACCGGTGGTTGCCGAATATTCGCCTTTTTTGGTCAATTGCCAAACCGCAATGCCACTACATCGAAATCGATCAAATACATGATTTTTTTAAATTGGAAAAAAGTAAGGTAAAAAGGTATATGTTAACAACTGGGATTGGCTCTAGCACTCCTGCGACCCTTGTAAGGATAAGCAGCAAAGAAAATGGATGGATGGACTTTGGGTTTGTCGAGCTCACGGGAGAAAAAGCTGACCAGCCCCTGCAGTACCATTGTTCTCCTGCAGAGTTCAGATATGATGTGGATGTATTAAATAATCATGTACTATCCATCTATTATCCAAGCCGCTCATCCTTACAAGGGTCACAGGAAATCTGGAGCCTATGCCAGCTGGCATCAGGCAAAAGGCGGACTACACCCTGAACTGGTCGCTTGCTAGTCGCATGGCAGAATCGATTCCACGTTCCCTGCACCAAAATCTGGCGTGTGTCCCACTACACCATCAGTGACTCTTAATCATGTACTAATATGCTTGAAATAGTTTCAAGAGAAAATCTTAGTACCGTAATTCCCGGCCTACAGAGTGCACCTGTTTCCAATCCTTACCGAGTACATATGTAAAGGAAATAGTATTTGGTACATAGATACGCTGCAGCTGTGTAAAAGCCACAAGTGAAACACAAGATATTTACAAAGAAAGACGGTACACAGAAAGAGTTTAACGCGAGCACAGCGCTAACACTAGTGCCGCGCTAATGCTAAAAGGGCTGGTTAAAATAAAGCTTACGCTAACACAGCGCTAACGCTAGAGCAATGCTAACAGGGCCGGTAAAAGTCACTTCCTCGACACATATATTCCACCGGTCTCCTTCTTACCTTTTCCCCTCGAGTGCCCCCTTGCAGCCGTTAGAAAAAATGCACAAATTAGCCGCATCACCGCATAAACCGCGAGGTTGAAAGCATGTGAAAAAAAGTCGCGGCTTGTCGGCCGGAAATTACGGTAGTCATTTGATTGGATACTACAGCCCACAGTGTAAGATAATGCTCGTAAGACAGGTGGCGCTCTGCCCATGAAAACAAGTGCAGTCACTTGCAGTACCAACAACAATATAAGCAAGCCCACCCCCCTCCAAAAAAAAACCCCCAAAACGTTATCTATGTAAACATGTGTTGTTTTGCGATCAATGGCGCGGCTCAATTACGGGTGTGGTGCTAAATGACGCGATAGATAACTGGTGGGCGACAAGGAAATGCTGAAAATAAAGTGGCAACAAATGATTTTCAACCCTTTGTGAGTTGTCTGAAAGTGTGGCGATTATAATACAGTAGGCGGAACCAATTATCTTATTGAGCAGCGGAACACACACACAAACTAGCAAAACACTCGCGTCCCTTGTGATGATGCAGTGTTACCTCTTGAGCCCGAAACACGTTCATTCTCATTTGGAGGATTTTGACTACATAAAGAAAAGTACTTAATGGCTAATAGAATTCCGTGCTTTGTGTTCTGTAAAATGTGTTTTATGTTCCCGTTTCAATGTGGAAAAAGCGCTAACATTTGGGGATAAAGGATTGAAAGTGCCGGATGTAGTCCGCATTCAAAAGAATGTTTTTTGGGGGTTTTTTTCCGTCCTCCCTCTGCTCTTGCAAAATGTTCCAATTTGTTGGTTTTATTGTTTGTTTTGCAACTATTTTGTGGAAATAATTGAAATGTAAGTTACTGTGGATACAAGGTGCTCCGAAAACGTACTTAAAAGGTGTTTGGCGTTAGTTGTTGGAGAGGAACAAGTAAGAGTAATAGGATAGTAGTAATAGTAATGGTAGTGAGAGTAATAATAGTGGTTGTAGTTGGACTTGTAGTAAAAATACTATGAGCAGTAGTCGTAATAGTAACATTATTCCATCTATTGTTAGTGCTTATCCTCACTTGGGTCACGGGCATGCTGGAGCCTGTCCGAGCTATCTCCGGGCGAGAGTAAACCGAAAGCTGGTCATCAGCCAATTGAAGAGTCATAGTAATAGTACAGTATTACGAGTAATAGTGAGTGTTGAGACAATTATGAGCAGGAGTTGTATTAGTCAGAATAGCAATGGTAATGCTAAGAGTTGGAAATATTATTAGGCCGAATGGTGGTCGCGGTAGTGACAGGGGACGCGATAGTAGTGGAAGGCTTGGCAGAGAAGAAGTAGTCATAATAGTTGTTGTAGTAGTGGTAACTTTTACAGTCAGATTGAGTTGCATTATTAACAGTTGTAGTACCGTAATTACTGGCCTATAAACCGCAACTTTTTTCAAAGGCTTTCAACCCTGCGGTTTATGCGGTGATGTGGCTAATTTGTGCATTATCTCTAACGGCTGCAAGGGGGCACTCGAGTGGAAATGGTAAGAGTGAGACCGGTGAAATAAATGTGCTGAGGAAGTGACTTTTACCGATCCGGCCCTGTGTTACTGCCGTGTCTGAGTGATTTTTACCAGTATGTTTTTTTTAAACGGGTCTGGTAGCGCAGCGGTGCTAACGTTAGTGTTAGCGTGCGCGGCGGGACTAGCGTTAACGTTAGCGACCGGTGGCACTAGCGTTAAACTTTTTGTGTACCATCTTTCTTTGTAAATATCTCGTGTTTCAATGTGGACACTTGCGGCTTTTACACAGCTGCGGCCTATGTATGGACCAAATGGTATTTCCTTTACAAATGTAATGGGTGAGGCTAATAACCACGTGCACCCTGTAGGCCAGGAATTACGGTAATTTATCTGCATTTGACATCTGAGCAGGAAATTCACTTTTTAAATCTTTCCTCCTTTTTTTTTTTTTTTTTTTTTTTTTTTTTTTTGACGTTTCAGGTCCGGAGAGCATGCGAGTCACCAGCCTGCTCATCTGTCAAGGACTCTTGTGGGTCGGCACCGCCCAAGGCCTCATCGTCACCCTGCCGGTTCCCAAACTGGAGGGAATACCCAAAATAACCGGTGAGCTCCTGATCAACCGCTCATTCCTCAAATAACCACTAATTCCCAAAGAACGGTTTAGTTTTCAAATTTCCCACTCACTGAACGGGTTTCCCTTTTCCAGGAAAAGGCCGGATCTCGCTGAACGGCCACTGCGGGCCGGTGGACTTCCTGGCGGCCATCACCAGCACCCTGTCCCCGGAACTCCTGAAGAGGGACTCTGTGGCGGACGGACCGGACTCGGCGTGCGGCGGCGAGGATCCCAGCGACGCCTCGTCACAGGAATCCCTGCAGCAGCCTGCCGAGGGTCCGGTCCGCGGCCGGGGCGTCCTGCTGCGGTACAAGCTGCGGTCCACGTCGGGGCTGCCCGGGCGCCCGCTAACGGCGCTGGCCGACGAGGCCTCCGACTCGTCCCTGGAGTCCCTGGAGCACGGCGTGGAGGACGGCTCCATCTACGAGCTCAGCGACGACCCCGACACGTGGGTGCGGGGGCGCCCCTCGGAGAAGGACGGCAGGGGCAAAGACAGGGTGGTCTCGGCCGCCGTCGTCTCCGGGGGCCGAGGGTTCCGGAGGCTCCGGGAGGGGGCGCCCGCGGGGCCTCGGACCGGCGGGGAGCCTTTAGAGAACGTTCTTTTGGTTTGGCAACTGCCGTTGACTGTGTAATTTAGAACTACAACAAGCGAAAGCTCCGGTGCACTTGGGTAGAATTCCAGGTGAATACTTTGCCCACACATCATGGCAGGAAGGATGTTGCCATGACAAGGGAAGCACTTTGCCTCGTTTTTAAGGATTTCGGAATTCACAGATAGTAGAACTGCCTGGCAATGGCTATTCCCGAAGCAAGAGGGTAGTGCCAAACGACAGGCCATTTCCAAGTGAGCCGAGAATTCCCAGAGGAACAAAAATAAGAGCTACCGTAATTCCCGGCCTCCAGAGCGGACCTGGATATAAGCCTCACCCAGTACATTTGTAAAGAAAATACCATTTGGTACATACATAGGCCGCAGCCGTGTAAAAGCCGCAAGTGCCCATATTGAAACCGATATTGAAACATGACATATTTACAAAGAAAGACGGTACACAGAGTTTAACGCCTGCGCCGCCACTCTAACACCGCTGCGCTAACGCTAGCCCCGCCACGCTAATGTGAGCGCTACACTAACATGGCCAGTTAAAAAAATATATACTGGTAAAAATCACTGAGACACGGCTAAAAAACGGTAGCGCAGCGCTAACGGGGCCGGATCGGTAAAAGTCACTTCCTCGGCACATATATCCCACCGGTCTCGCGCTTACATTTTCCGCTCGAGTGCCCTCTTGCGGCTGTTAAAAAAAAAAACGCACAAATTAGCCGCATCACCGCATAAGCCGCAGGGTTGAAAGGGTGTGAAAAAAGTTGCGTCTTATAGGCCGGAAATTACGGTAATTAAAAAAAAACAAAAAAAAACCTGGGAATCCCCAAAATACAACGTCGCTACCAGAGTAACGGGAATTTCCTATAAGAAGAGTTACATCACAACAGGAACAGATCGCTCCCAAAAGAACTGAGTTCATACATTTCAAAAAAGGACACGTAATTCACAATAGAAAAGGCCATTTCCAAAATAAGAGGCCTTTCTAAAAAAAATTGGTTATTACCAGAAGAATAGGTTATTCCTCCAGAAATATGTATATCCACACTAACAGAAAAATCATCAAATAACAGGTAATCAACATATTCAAGACGAATTGTATTCTTAAACACCACGGCAAGACGCAAGTTGTGCTCATAAGGGACGCAATTTTTCGCACTTCTGAGCGCACAGACATTAGAATTGTCGAGCTTCGTTTGATGGTTGACAAACAGCTGGAACTCTGCATTACCGCCCCCTGCAGGACAGGAGAAGAAGAATGCCAAACGTCGTTCACCGCCAATCTTTTGCACTGGGCGGCACATTTTGTGGCGTTTGGACCACCTGAAAAAAAAAAAAAAAGTGCACCCCCCCCCTCCCCCTTCAAGGGAGCCCATCTGCCAGCGGACATTAGCGCCGCTTCATTGGCGCCGCCGGCTCCCGCTCACTGTGAACGTCTCGAGATGGAACGTGCGGCCATCTTCCTCGCGGCTGCTTGCACTTGCTGATGAACAACCACTAAACAAACGAGCTAAACTTTGTTGCACATTTTTTTTAACACTACTTTTTTTTCTAAACATTTACGTGTCCATTAGCGTGTAGCACTTGTTTTCATCCGTGTCTTAACTCATTTGGGTACGACGGAGTATTGGAGCCACACGCAGAAGAAACAAGAAATTAGGATATTATGAGGATATGAGGGTCATGCTTTAGGAATGTATTTTTTATATTTTAACCCCCCACCCCCCACCCCCCACTCCATCATTACGCAGTTTAAACGTCAACACTGGGCTTAAATAGGATGAACACAGCTACCGTAATAACGATTCCCAAAATTGTACGGTACGGCACGGTGGGGCAGGTGGTAAAGCTTGGGCCTCACAGTTTCGAGGTACCGGGTTCGATCCTGGCCCCACCTGTGTAGCGTTTGCATGTTCTCCCCGTGCCTGCGTTTTTTTTCTCCGGGCACTCCGGTTTCCTCCCACATCCCAAAAAACATGCGACATTAATTGGACAACTCTAAATTGCCCCTAGGTGTGATTGTGAGTGTTCAGGGTGTATCCCGCCTCCTGCCCGTTGACACCTGGGATAGGCTCCAGCACTCCCCGCGACCCTTGTGAGGATAAGCGGCAAAGAAAATGGGTTTGTATCCCTCAACTAAAGTCACGGCTTTAACCCCCATGAGGATAAGCAGTTCTGGCAATGGATGGTTGGAATTGAACCTCTCCCAAAATGTACCTGAAGAAATATTTCAAGACAAACTGTTGTTTAATTCAAATGTGTTGAACTCAAAAGCGAAATACCATCGAACAGTACTTGGGGAAAAGTGATTCTTTCCTGGATCAGTAGAGGGCGCCACACAGCACAACTTTGAAGGTCACTGCTTTTCAGAATTATTTCCATTTTAGAGCACTAGAATGATTTGAATGTAGTTTTTTTTTTTTACTTGCATCTTTCTGAATGATGACTTTATTCTCGAAAGATACCACCCCCCCCAATACTCCTTCGTACTCATCAATGTTGAAAGTACACTCTCTTCATTTTTTCTCCTCCACAATTTGCTTAAACAACGATGGAAGTAAATATGTGCCACCGGGATTCGAATTTGAAATGTATAGTGATGACATTTTCAATAGTTGTATTTCAGTGTATCTTTTCAACGTTAACAATTCAACTGGCTACAATTCGCTGTCTAAAATTCGGCGTCTGTGCCACCAGGCAGGGTTACTTCAGGTCAGAACCAAACAGTCAGCCAATCCATTCTGAGTCACGTGACGGCACGTGACCTGAAGTAACCCTGCCTGGTGGCACAGACGGCAAATTTCAGACAGCGAATTGTAACCAGTTGAATTGTTAACTTTGAAAAGTTACACTGCAATCCAACTATTGAAAATGTGATCGCATAATATTTCAAATTCAAATCCTGTTTTCTGTGGCATTTCAAATTCAAATCCCGGTGGCACATATTTACTTCCAAAAACAACCCAAAACTCCATCCTGCAGGAAAGTCATCAAGGGCTTCTTTTTTTTTTCCTTTATTGTTGTACTGTATGACTTATTTCACACGTTATTAGAATGAATGAATGAATATCAGCCTCGCGTCACGATTATTTATGTGTTTGTATGTTTTCCTTGCACATTACGGGCCTTTTTGCACCAATCCATGCAGCTGAATATTTTCTGTGATGGATGCCCGTTTTAGTTCAATTGTATGCCGATGACATTGCGGGATCGCATAAGGAGGGGGAAAAAAATGTAATCTGGGAGCTTTTATTATTATTTTTTTCTTAAGGAAAATTTTCTACAGAAAAACATTTGTGGGAATTTAATTTTTAAACAAATGAATATCAAAATTAACCCACACAACCTCTTAATTTATTTTCTCAGAAAAAAAATTTCCTACAAAATGCAAGAATTGTGACTCCCCTTTTAAATCCTCCCCCCAAAAGTGTCGACTATTTTTTTTTTTGTACAAATATTTCGTTTTTATTTCAACAATTTTTCCACCAGAAATTTTCTCCCCCCCTTAAAATTAATTTTTTTCCTCCCCCAACAATGTGATCCAACACACGTCTCCAAAATGTTGTGCTGTACTTTTTTTGCGGGGTTGAAATGTGGACGTTCCGCCATACTGGGTAGCTCGGCCGCAGTCCATCCGATTTCACATTTTCATAGTTTTGTTTTCCCGCTCATATTTGATTGATTTTTATATCTTCCCACGTAGACACACAGCATCAGCAGTAGAAAACGCCGGTAAAGATTCGTCCCGGCCGCCGTCGGCCTTCCCGGGGAATAACGCGGCTGCGAGCCAAAGCCGGCCTTTCCGGCGAGGCGACCGACGGCGAAGGTTACGCCGCCGAGCGTCTCCGCCTCAAGTCTTTACTTAACCTTCCCGGCGCGCGGGGGCTTCCCGCCTTATCCTCTTTCATCATCCCATCTATCCGCGGGAATCGTTCCGCCGAGGAGACGACGCAAAGCCGCCCGCCCGGCTGTCATCTAAATGTAAATGCGTGTCGCGAACGTCTGCGCGCAGATTTACGTGCCGCGACGCCCTCGGCGTGGTCAGCGCGGGGGTGTTTTGGCTTCTCCGTGTTTGTTTTCCCCGCCGATGAAATATGCATGATTCCGTAACAATCGCGAGGAATGCTACGACTGAAACTTGCGCTTATCTGACCCATCAGCGTGTCGCTGTTGGTCTTGCAAGTATTTTGACCTTTGTGTTTTAGTTGCGAAACCCTCGCGTGTGCTGTACATAATACAGTAGTAGTGATCGTTAAAGATGGAACCGACTTATTAGTATTTCATATTTCTAAGCCGGCGGCATGGTGGCTCCAGCTGGTAAAGCGTTGGCTTCACAGTTCTGAGGACCTGGATTCAATCCCAGCCCTCCTTGTGTGGAGTTTGCATGTACTCCCCGTGCCTGCGTGGGTTTCCTCTGGGTACTCCGGTTTCCTCCCACATCCCAAAAAACATGCAAACTTAATTGGACACTCTAAATTGCCCCGAGGTGTGATTATGAGTGCGATTGGTTGTTTGTCTCCAGTGCCCTGCGATTGGCCGGCAACCAGTTCAGGGTGTACCCCGTCTCCTGCCCGTTGACAGCTGGGATCAACTCCAGCACTCCCCGGGACCCTCGTGAGGATAAGCGGCTAAGAAAATGAATGAATGGATGGATGGATGTTTCTAAGTCTAGTTGTTCAACTTTGCTGCGATGCTCTACTCAGAACTGGAGCTAAAAACACGAAAGATTTGCGTATTTGAAATGGTCGCTTCAAACCTAAATGACTCCCCAACTCGCCGTGTATTTTTTTTGTGGGTCTACAGTCACTGTGATTTGACGGGCGCGTACGTGCGCGCGTGCCATCGCACTCGCAAATCTGCACCGTCCAGTGCAAAAAAAATCACGCGTGTGAAATTTGTTACAAGTGGAAATACATAGATATTGAAAGGCGTCCCTTATTTTGTGTAGTCTTGAGCAATGTTCCCTCTAAGCTGCGCAATTGCGCACTTGTCGCACACTCGGCGCACATGAAAACCGATTCACCGCAGTGAACCACAGCCTGACGTCTTTTTTTTTTTTTTTTAAACTCGGAAGCAGACGGTCTCTGCTGCTCAGCTTACTTCTACTTCCTAGTTTACCTGACACCGCCCCCCTCCGCTCTTAAAAAGGTACACTCATAAATACAAACAGAACACACACCCGCAACTTTATATCTGCGGGCATGACTGACCACACCCGTACATTTTTCAAATGTGAGTGACTGGGCCTAATTTCAAATTTCAAAGTGAAACCAGTTTCAGAACCTGATTAAAATATATATATATATATATCATAACTTTTTAGTCTTGGAATGGCTAAAATGACCCTAAAACAACACAAATTGCAGACTCCTTGTGTCTGTTTGGGTACAGTTTAAGATTTTTTTTTTTGGGGGGGGGGGGTCTAGTCATGATATACAAGCCGAGCAAATTTCATGTTGCAATGTCATTGTCAAATAATTCCTTTCAATGAACACGGCAGCAGAACGGTGAGTTTGAGTACAGCAATCGTATCCGTTCCATCGTGAGCTTATTTGCCCTAAAATTACAATTAAATGTAATTAAAGCTGCGAGCAGCAATGTACGGCCCCTAATAAAAATAATAATATTAACATGGCGGCTTTCTACGGACTGCACTGGTGTCATTAAAGCAAATTTGTTTGACGCAAATTGTTGTCAGTGTTGCTTTTTTTTTTTTTTTTTTTCCTTTTCCAAGTTGCGGTTTTACGGCAAAGCGGATTTATTTTCGCACTTTGGCAGATTCCCCCCTCCAACCCCTTCGAGATTTTGGATAACGACGGCAACCCTGCCTCGGCCTTTACGGCTGCCATAATGAACTTATTGTTTTACAAGCTATTACAGTGGCTCGTTAACATGATGTGCTTTTTTGGTTTTTGCTTGGAAGACTTCAAATTGCAGCAAAGCTTCTCACAGTTCAAAAGTCTTTATTTTCTGCAGGATTTTGATGTATTATTTTTAATTTGTTGAAGGGAAAAAGCTGATTTTTAAAAAAAATTGATATAGTTGGAGTACGCAAAACCATTTTTTGTAAATGTATGACACAGCGAACTAAGGGAATAATAGCACAATTTAATTTATTCTTGTATGAAGAATACCCCCCCCCCCCACAAACAACCATTTTCCTCCCAAAATACAGCTTTGAAAAAAAAAAAAAAAATTCCTCCAAATATTCTGATAACTACAAAACTTTCTTCTTTGGAGATAGGGAGACTTTGAAAAGTCTTTTTTTTTTTTCCTTCTTCAAAATGAGAGTGCCAGTTGCAAATGGAATCTGAAAAAAGTATGAATTTTTTCATTTATTGAAAGGTCTTCAGCTCCACAAGTTTTTCTTCAATATTTTTGTTTGATGTATTTTACTGTGAGGCAGCATGGTGGCTCCAGCTGGTACAGCATTGGCCTCACAGTTCTGAGGACCCGGGTTCAATCCCGGCCCCGCCTGTGTGGAGTTTGCATGTTCTCCCCGTGCCTGCGTGGTTTTTCCTCCGGGTGGGCACTCCGCTTTCCTCCCACATCCCAAAAACATGCAACATTAATTGGACACTCTCAATTGCCCCACGGTGTGATTGTGAGTGTGACTGTTGTCTGTCTCCATGTGCCCTGCGATTGGCTGCCGACGAGTTCAGGGTGTACCCTGCGTCCTGCGAGTTGACAGCTGGGATAGGCTCCAGCACTCCCCGTGACCCTAGTGAGGATGAGCAGCAAAGAAAATGGATGGATGGATATTTTACTGTGGTGCTTTTCCATTTGTTAGCTGTTCATGCTAAAGAAGTTAGCGTACTCAGTTGTCATCAGATGACTATACAAATGCACCATGTTACTTTTTTTTAATGTATTTATTCTTTGTGCTCCATCCTCCATTCATGCTTTTCCAGATGTCGCCATGGCAACCGAGAAAAAAAATCAACATATTACCTCCTGAACTTCAAAACTTTAATCAGTTTTGTAAAAAAAAAAAAAAAAAAAAAATTACAAAATTCACACTGGCCTGTCAAGCTTCACGAAGGTCGTGTTGATGTCAACCCCCTCCCGAAAAAGTGACACGTCCAAAATGAGTGGAACAGGTCACCCCCCACTCCCCCACCCCTAAAAATAATAAATAAATAAAAGCTCCAGTTTTGACGGTCAACTGGGTCACGTGGTACATTAAAACTGGGTTTTTGGCGTGGCAGAACTCCCCATGGAATCACATTAACATGCATGATGATAATGATGATGACAATGTCAACAATGGATATGAAATTATGATTTCGTGTTAGGGTTTCTGGGCTGAGTTGGGGTTTCAAGCTATAGTTAATTTTTTGGGGATGTTACATTTTTTGTGATCACCGCAAATATTTTTCTGAGCAAAACATTTTTTTTTTTTTGCCAACCAATCAAAACGAGAATTTCCGGCTCGTGCCCAAGACGAGATCCAATCAGAACTAAATATCCGTGAAGAGGCGGGAATAGTTGACCAGCTAACCAATCATAGCGACGTGGGAAGGCACGTGTGTTGAAATTAAATTAGGGCCGCACCGCAACAGCTGAGAGCAGTCACGAGTGGCGACAAACGACGGACTGAGCAAAATCTTCTAAAATCAACTCTGGGCTGCAATTTATACCAAACCACAAAACACGGCCACTTTCCAAGACATTTACAAATGAAGTCCAGGCGCAGGTGAGGGGTTTTAAGTCATTGCAAAGCTGACATTTATGACCCATCACTTATAGATCTGCGAAATCGAGGCTGGATTTGACGTATCACTGCGATTTGGATTTTCCCAAACTTCATCAGTGGATAAGCGAGAAAACACATTTTCTGTGAATTTTTTTTTGGATAAATTAAATAATTCAATTTCATTTTCAATATGTGAGGAAACAAGTTCAAATTTTCTGTCTGAAATAGGACGTCGCAGAGACAAATGCGCAATGCGTTTAGCATGTATTTTCCCTTTGCGAGTCCTTATTTCTAAACATATCTAAGTGATTGATTTAAAAATTTAATGTTTTTATGACAAAAAAAAGTTTTTTTTTTAAATGATACTTTGGGAAAAATCGGGCACTATGTTTTTCGATATTCACTGTGTTCCATCTCTTTCCTTTGCACTTTGCCTTTTTTGGCGTACCAAATCGGATTAAAAATCCTTCATTTTACCAGAAGTGGAAAAAAAAAAATGTCAAGCTCACTCGACCAGTTTGAATTCTACATGCCAAACTTTGAGGAAAAACTGCAACCTTTAAATGATGTCCTCCACATATTTTTAGGACGACCAAGATGGCGGCCAACTGGCTTCAACCAATCGACACACCACTCGATGTGTATCCGCCATCAGGTCTTTTTTTTTTTTTTGAGGTCAGTGGTCTTCCAAAAATGAACTCTAGACTGCAATTCATACCAAATCACAAAAGACGACCGCTTTTCAAGACATTTACAACCCAGCTAGGCATCCTGAAATCCAGGCGCAGGTGAGGAAATTCAAGTCACTGAAAAGCTGACATTTATAACCCATCATTTATAAATCTGCTTGGTCTCGTTATTTTTCTCGCAGTTCTGCAAATGGAGGTTCGATTTCATGAATCGCTTTCATAGATTGGCGGTTAGATATTCACATTCGGATTCATGGCCAAAGACGACCTTCAACTAACTCCTAGGCCTAGTAGTCAGTCCTACTTCCTCTTTTCTCCCTGACCCTTGACCCTCTCTCCCCCTTTTTCCGTTCTCAAATCACAATGTTACCTTCATGGCCTTTCAGACAGTTGGAAATGACACAATTCATGAGCAATCTACCCATTTGACAAGTCTTCGTTAACTAAATTAAGTCTTGTTGGCCAGAAATATTCACTTGTTTTTTTTCCCGTGACTGCAATTTCTCATAAGATAAGGCTAGAAATGTAAATGGAGTGTTAACCTTTCCTTAAATGTTGCTCGTTTCCATTCAGGTGTGGCTGTAAAAAGAAAAAAAAAATGGGTGGCGGTTTTTGGCTACCCTGTTAGCCTCCTAGCGGCTGGTGGGTTCGAACTCTAGTTTGCCTTGTAGGGATTTGCGAGTTTGGACCCTACGCGTGTTCACCAATCGAGGAAGTTATGACCAACGATAAAAAAAAGTTAACAGCAAATGGATTTATTACAAAGGAATGTGCAGTACAGACGTCCGGGTTTTATCTAGGTATCTGCCGCACACGAGACGCGTGTCTTCTGGCAGGATAGCCCAAGAAGAAGACAAGAGCTGCCCGGTAACGAGGTTTTTATATGTATGGGTCCATGGTAAAAGTGGCTGCCCCCCCACCCCCACCTCCCCCTGGTCCTGGATAGTAATCTGGTGTCGTTCGTAGGAGGATGGCACCAGCCGGTTTTCTGCGTACAAAGATCAAGGACAACCACCGGCTCCGCAACCCATCCTTGTCTGATTAGCAAATGGGCAACGCTTTGTCCGTTGATTTACATGTATAAGGTCATATTTAAGCAAATAATCAAAGTGCAATAAAAGTAAAACAGTCTTCAGCCTGAATAAATAGCACCTAAAACTCTCGGAAAAATAATTTTTTTCAGGTTCTAGGGAATGTCCGCATAACTTGACAGCCAACTGTACGCCGCAGTGTTAGAAACGGGCCAAGTTATTACGACTAAACAACTGTCAGTTGGGGCGAGTAGCTATCAGCTTGGTATTTATATATTGTGGCCCGTGGGCTTCAAAACGGGGCGAGTCATCCCGCAAAGCCCAAGTGAGTACGTCGGCTTTTTTATTTTATTTTGTTGAAATACCCACCAGAAAATCTGTACAAGTGAAATGAAGAAAAAGTTCAACATATCTCAACAATGCAGTGTGAAATTGTTTTGTCTCTGCATGTTTTCAGCACTTATCTTTAATATATCGTGTTTTAAAAAGACAACATTGACCTTACTTTGCTACTTTGCTATCCCCCCCCCCCCCCATGATTACACACGACAAATTAAGCCACGGCGAGGCCATGTTTCATGTTTGGGATTGGGGGGGGGGGGGGAATCTTTTTCTCAGCGTTTTTCCGTCAACGTGGGTTCACTTTGCAGAGCTAAACACCTAAAATCGGAATCTTAGTGCGGTTCCTTTCAACCAATCAACCCGCGCACAGGCACGCAGGTGAGATTGTCCCGTCGCACCTGCGCGCCCGGCTGAACCTAAACGCGTGAAGCGACGCAGTTTGTGGAGCTCTCCTCGCTTTATCAGCGCAACCGGCGGGTGGGCGGCCGCACGCATTTGCGTCGGCTTTAATTTCCGCAATCGTGCTCGCCAGCGGGTCCGAGATAAAGCCGGAAAGAGGGCGGGGGGAGAAAAGAAAGCACAAAACGTAGGCCGAGAACAGAAAACGCTGCTGCGCATTTGCATCAAGAGGAGGACAGGACAGGATAAGACTCGCGTGCGCACGCACGTTTAAAAGAAGAGTTTCAAGACAGTTTGGATTTTGATAAGCTAGGATTTCATACCAAAGACTAATAATTAATGACCAAACTATGGCATTTGGTGCAGCTCAGCTCGGTGTCTTGTAGTGGATGGACCCCCCCCCCCCCCCCAAGGCAAAATAATAAAATACATTTTGAATTGACTGCTAGATAAATGATCATATAACTGAATTACATAGGATTAAAGAAATGTAAAATTCTACATGTTTGTGGAAAAAAAAATTGCGGTCTAGCGTCTATAAATTACTTCTGAGGTCCCGGGCTGTGCGGAGTTTGCATGTTCTCCCCGTGCCTGCGTGGATTTTCGCCGTGCGCTCCGGTTTCCTCCCGCATTCTCAAAAATACTCAACATTAATCGGAGACCCTAAATTGCGCATTGGTGTGATTGTGAGTGCGGCTGTTTGTCCCGATGTGCCCTGCGATTGGCTGGCAACCGGTTCAGGGTGTACCCGCCTCCTGCACGACGACAGCTGGGATAGGCTACAGCACTCCCCGCGACCTTTGTGAGGATAAGCGTCTAAGAAAATAGATGGACAGACGTGTGTGTATATATATATATATATATATATATATATATATATGATATATGAAAGTGACTTGTGCATGTGGATTCATTGGCTGATGGGGGGAGGGGAAGAGGAATAATTTTCTACAAAAAAAAAATACATCCATTCGTCTACTCAATATACTTGTATATATTTGAATTCATATCACCATGGAAAAATGCATCGCAAACTGCTGGAGTTTGTACAGTACTTTTACTGTATTAAGGTTATCGCGTCTTACTGTGTGGACACAATGCTTCTACAGTCCGTGAAACGTGGGTGTAATGTGCAAACATTTTTTTTTTTTTTTTTTTTGTGGTGGCTCAAGTTTCCCTTCATCTGAAGGTTGGCGCGGGGAGCGTTGCGAGCTGCTGGGTGACCTCGGCGCGTACGCACTTTCTGCTATTTCGCGTTCCCAACATGCAGAATTGGTTTGCGCGACCTCGGTGGATTAGAAATGCGCGTTGGCGCCCGAACCAACGGCCGACTCATTAGAAACACTTGGGTGACAACACAGAGGACCGAGGTTTATTTTTATTATTTTTTTTAAGTTAGAATTGAGTTTAAAAAAAATAAAAAATTCCCTGCTTATTTGCTTGAATCTCTTCTTGTGTAAACTAGTGAGAGAAGCACAGTGAACATTAAGATCATCAGAAAACAATTTTAATAAGGAACAGAACAAAGGAAGTAGATGTAGAAAAATTGAATTATTTCAGATTTTTGCATTTAAAATTTTTGCTTCAGCATGCATCCGAATAACGTGAAACAACAGCAGCAATGTTAATTTTTAACATCTTCAGCAAGGTATGGAGAACCAATCTTATTGTCACCCAGAAGTCCGGTGTTGGCGCAAAATTGATCTGTGAGAGGTAGCGTAGTGCCAGGTGACTTCCAGCCTACCAGGGCAAAACCAAAGAAGAGCTCGGCCTACATGCTGTTGACCATGCACACGAAGAAAATGATCTTGACATAAAACATACAGCAACTCCTCACATACCCTGCAGTCATGTTGCTGTTTTTTTTTTTTTGCACAGAATTAAGAATCTATGCCTGTTATCTGTCTACATGTTGCAGCACCTTTTGTGTACAAATTCCTGCTGCGTCACAGGTTACAACACTGCAGAATTGATTCTACCGTAATTCCCAGACTACAGACCGCACCTTCTTATAAGCCTCACCCAGTAAATTTCTCAAGGAAATACCATTTGGTACATACATACGCAGCAGCTGTGTAAAAGCCGCAAGTGCCCATACGGAAACCTACATTGAAACTCGAGATATTTACAAAGAAAGATGGTACACAGAGAATTTAACGCTAGCACCGCCATACTAATGCTAGCAGCGCTCCGCTAACTCTAGCGCCGCGGTAACAGGGCCGTTAAAAAAAAACCCATACTGATAAAAATCGATAAGACATGGCAGTAATACGCTAGCGCAGTGGTAACAGGGCCGGACCGGTAAAAGTCACTTCCTTGGCACATATATTCCACCGGTCTCACTCTTTTCACTCGAGTGCCCCCATGCAGCCATTAGAAAAAATGAGCAAATTAGCTGCATCACCGCATAAACTGCAGGGTTGAAAGCGTGTGTGGGGGGGGGGAAGTTGCGGCTTACAGGTCGGAAATTACGCTAATTTTGTTAGCCTGTCATTAAGGTTTTGTATTGTGTTCGTATTAAGCGAAATAAAATTTTGACAACTTGTTCAATAGAAAAAGCTCCAACTCTCATCCCTTCAAAAAGAACGTGCAGAATGGTGCGGTTCCACCCTGACCAGCGTTGGATCCGTTTTAGCATTTGACGCATTTTCTAAAGTAAAGGTGACCGTGGATCAAAAGTTTGGATGTTGAGGTTTAAAAAGTATTAATGATGTCACCTGTTTTGGAGTCGTAAAGCGCATGCAGTCGAAAATATTTTATCCATGCGGCGAGTTCCCCACAGCGCCCTCGTCAGCGGCAGGTGGCCCACGCCACACGAGGCACTAAATGGTGATCGATTGGCGTAAATTTGACGTTTTGTCTTCGCACCTGCCCTGGAAGTGAGCGCAATCAAAGCCCATTCAACACCACTGACAAGCGCTTTTATTTCTTAATGACGCAAAGTGGCGCTTAATTTTGCTCTTTCATAAGGATCCCTATGAAATTTTGTTTTTATTTGAAACTGACTGCTTTGAGTTCTAGCTAGCAGTGAGGAATTGCAGTGGATTATAGCACTATGCCAATCAAGAACCCTATTGATTTTCAGTTAAGACAGGGGAAAAAAAAAATATTCTATAGTCATCAGTCAAATGTCAAGTCATGTTTCTTTTCGATAAAGTCAAGAAATATCAGGTGAGGAATTTGCTTGTCTCCTTTTTTTTCAGTAAAGCGATTTTAATAAGCACCAGTGGCTGTCTCCATCCTCCCTCTATCCAAACCACCTGTTGTGGATTATTAGTGGCGGTATGCTGCATTCAAGAAGCAATGAACAATGTTTACCGCGGTTGTGCAGCTTTCTTCCAACGCACTAAAGACACTTCAGCTTCTTTGATTTAGTGGCTAATGATCCCTCCACCTGTCTTCAAAGCATTTTGTTTTCTTCCTGGCTCACACCTATTGGTATGTGAGTCAGCGGTGAGGGTTTGCGTGGGAGAAATAATCAAAGCAAAAATCCCGTGATATTGTAAATGAGAGAGTACAATCAAAATAAAAACATTTTGATGCACTGAACTCACACAAGAGATTACAATGAGGGACAACTGCAACATATTGTCCCACAAGAAGGTCGGGGGAGAAATCCGTTGCTGAATTGTACACGGAATTTTGTTTCTTAGTTTCTGAAAGTACAAACAAAGACGATTAAAGAGTGAGCCTGTGCACGTCACCGCCAGCCACATATGTAAGTACTCCCGGCGGTCTTTGTGAGCTCGTTATCAGTGAGGGCGATTTCATTAAGTCGTCGGATCGTCCTTTCGGGGACCAGATTAAAGAATCTGCCGCCACCCCCGCGTAATACCCGCCGACAAACCTTTTGAGACTGACGTTCCCTTCCACCTCAAACCCTTGAGCACTCCTGGCGAGCCTGTTTGTCTGTATGTATGTGAGCGATAATGATGCGCTGTCAAAACCGTTACTCCTCTGAGTTGTCCTGTGGTTTTACATAGGAGAATTGATCACGCGGTGCGCTAACAGGCTTTGCATTATTCACCGAACATGTGGCAAGAGGGGGGAAAAAGACTAGGGGGGCTTCTTAATGCCGATTCCTTCGTGGAGTGGCAATTCTGAAGGAGCGTCCGGTTGTTCCAAGATTTCACGACTATAACTGAGTAAAATGGATGCCTTCCAGGTTCAGTTTCAGCCAATAAACGGGGAGTTTGGGTGTATAGACTAGTGTCTGATTGGTCATGCACAAGCTAGATGGGTCATCGAATTACTGTAACTTCCACCCCACCAAAAAAGCTAAATAATTTTTTTTTTTTTTAAATGAAGGAAAATGGCGGAAAACAAACAAGGCATTCAGATTTCTTACAAAGGCTCGCGAGAGTCCCGGCCGGAGTCAAGTGGACTGGTGTGAATGGGGAAAGACTGGCTCCCTCTCAACGCGCAGAATGAATGCAATCAGAAGTGACGATCCGGGCGGCCATCTTTCTGATCTTATTTGATTAGAATAAGGTCCTCGTTCTTGCTTCCCAAAGCTCGTGTGGGGAGAGAGCAATGGCCTGTGTCAGTGTCATACCTGCTGTCCAGAGAGGTCTTGTTAAAATATAATTGGCTCCTCGCGGAAGCGCCATTCATGCATTCACAGGGCCCTGTCCCGGAATGTGCGACACACTAACCTTTTTCCGCACGCCGGCTGAATGGCAGCGGGATTAAAAAAAAAAAAAAAAAAAGGGAACAGAGAAACCCGCTGATCCCTCTAATTTAGAAACTGAAATGGGAGGCACAAAAAAAATCTTCTTTCATCCTGTCATTTATCATGACAAATTAGCAGGCTTCTGGCTCTGACAAAGATCGAAGTTCAAATCTGAAGCCCTAATTTGAAACCTTAACTTTAAACAATAAGGGGTATCCAACCTTAAGATGAAATCCTAATTCTCAAAACGATAATTCTGGCCTGAAACCCTTTTCTAAAACACTTGTCTTGCCAGAAACGCTAAATTTAAAACCCAAAACCTTGTTCCAAACACAAATTTTGGCTTCAGACCCAAGTTTGAAATATTAAGCTTTCTTTGATCCATCAACCCTGGTGTCAAAGTCAGATTTTTAAATTTGAATGCTGGCCTGAAATCCTTATTTGAAAGGCTATCCCAAGCTTTAAATCCCAATCCTGGTCAGAATCTCCTAATTTAAAACTCTAAACTTTGTTTGGTACCCTTATGCTCACCTGAACGCCACATTTAAAAGTACTCTCTGTACTTTGAAAGCCTTATCCTTGTTTGAATGTTAGAATCCGCTTTAATGGCCCACTATGTAACAACGCGAGGAATTTATCTCCGGCAGTCGGTGCCGCCCTGGTACGACATTCAGGACAAAAAACTAACAGAAACAAATGATGGCGTGAAACCTGAATGTCCTGATGAAACCTTATTTAAAATCTTGAAACGTAAACTTTGTCTTGAAAGCTAAATTTGCAGCTCTTACATTGACTCAAAACCCTACGTTAGAAGTTTCTGCCCGTTTTGAAACCATATTTTATAGCCTTACCCTTGCTTGAAAGCCAAACCCTGTCTTCAAACCTATAATCATGGCCTTAAAGCCCAATTTGAAACCTTAACCTTGTTTCCAAAGCCTATTTTTAAAGCCTAACCCTTATTTGAAAGCCTTACCCTGTCTTAAAACCTTAATATGAAACCGCTACCTGACCTCAAACCATAACCTTGGGCTTTAAACCTTGAACCTTATTCGAAACCCTTAGCAAAACTTGAAACATTGAGTAGAAACCCTACTTCTGGACTGAGATGGTGAGTTGTTTGTCTTTTTTGAACCTGTTGAGGGAGGATCATCTGCCATCCATCAACGGGAATAAAAATGACAAGTTGACATCTTTTTCCGTCTTTACAACTCCCAAACTTTGGGTCCCAGGTGGACTCGAACAGCTTGATCCTCTCAGCCGCTGGTCGGAGTTGACACTCCGGCGCACATTTGGGCCAAAGTGGGCAACATGCAACTGACAGGCCGAGGGAACATTTTGCCAGGTACAGATGTCGCCACGGGACCACCTCAGATGTGAATCTGAAACCAAGGAAGATAATCCGGCGTGATGAAGAGCAAGTGGGGTAGTGGCCGATCGGCTCCATTTGATAGTGCATCACACGGAAAAGTGATTCAGTTGTGTATAAAAACCTCGGGGGAATCATGATTTTTAAAGCTCCAAAGAAAACCTCTACCTGATGATCAAGCTTTCACAGTATGCTCTGTTACGTTTGAAATTAGCCACTCGAATCAAGTGACTTGACTCAAGTCGACTCAAGTTGCCAGTTTTAAGACTTGGGACTTTCTTGCCAAATACTTCAGAAAGACTTTACTCTAGACTTGCTTGCCAAGAATCTTGACTTTGTCTTGAACTAATTGACTTGACAAGTCCTCCATCTCATCCAGAGTTGGAAAATTGAGACAGTTTGCATCCCATCTGGAAAATTAAAGAATCAGAATCTGCTTTAAGGAATTCGTCTCCGGCAGTCTGTGCTGCCTCTTGAACCTGGCGGAGTTGCCCAAGTCTGGCTGTAAACCACGGCTTGTTATTGAGTGCGCGAAAAGTTTTTGTTGGTACACACACTTCCGCGCTGAAGCTGAAATACGCAGTAACAATATCCGGGAATGCATCAAGGCGCCACTCCAGTCCGTGCAGTCAAAGCAGGTTTGAAGTTCTAATTTTGCCTGGTTGGTCTACTTTTTTAACAGATTTTTGTTTACCAAGGGCTTTGCGCACTTAAGTGCTTGCCTGTACGTAGGGCTTAAGTCGAACAAGCAGCGATCAGAGAAGCCAATGGGTGCGCGGGGGATTGCACGATATGCGTTTTTAATGGAAGTGTAACAGTGGTCTAGAGTGTTATTTGCCCTCGTCGGATATTTTACGTACTCCCTGATCTCATCCCATTTGTCTGGCGAAACTCTCTCTCTGATGGAGATTAAAAAGCTATTGCAGAACATCATTTGAATACAATTGACAAAAAAAAAACCTAAACGTTGAAAAATAAAGAACGTGGTGCTTTAGCATCGACGCCACTTGGCGGGACAACGCCATGACACCTTTGGCCAACACGTGAAGACCTTGACGTGCCCCCCCCCCCCCCCCCCCGACACCACACCACCACCCAGAGCCTTCTACCGTGCGCCTTCTCAGTCCAGAATGTAACGTTTAACAGCTGAATCTAAATTGGCAAACTCCCGTGACAGCTAAGTTGTTGTCCCCGGGCGGCGGATAGAAGCTCGCTTCTCCAACTGTGGCGCTTAAATAATTAAACACACAAAAGACAAAGTGAAAATCAATTCCATTTCCGCAGTCTCGAACTCTGTGCTACTGTGGCGTTTCTTAAAGGACGCTCTTTGTTTCCCCCCCAACAAGCGTGATGAGCATCCAGTGTTGTTCTCGTTGAACTCATTCCCGAGGCACCGAGAAGGCTTATTCTTGTACGCAACAATCAATACGGGGCAATGTCTTTCGACTAGGCCGCTGCGAACATTGGCACTAAAAGTACATGTTGTAAAAAGTTCAACCCTGACTTTATACCGTACCCGTGGCTCCTGGTAGTAATTTGAAACTTTACCCCAGCTTTAAAAAGCCTGCACAAAGAAAACATCAGTTTTTGGAAACTCTTCTTGTTGATGTGTGGGGTGTCCGTGTCCTAATGAGTCAAGAACTGTCGTCACTCTGGTTTACCACGTATTTAGTTCAGTGTGCAAGTCCGTTTCATGCTCCTTGCAAGTGGTTTCGTTTCGAATTTGTGCGTTTAACTGTTCCGTTCCACAAAACTGCGAAAATGCATCAGTGGTCGTGGCTCTCCTTGCCCACGTGAGGGCGTCACAGTGCGTTGACTTCACTGCAGCGCCGGCATAGCTCAAGGTCGCTCGAAACTCAGTTTGGATCCCCACGCAAAGAAAAATCGTCCAAGCACAGACTTGTTGCTTAGAAATGTCGTAAATTGGGTCAGAGAGACATCTGGTGGCGTACTTGTGTATGTCGAAATGAGAGCCACACACTGCGGTCGGTGCAGGGCCGTGCAGATAACTGCAGGCTCCGCGTTTGGTACTCCGTCTGCGCTCTTTGCGTATACATTTGCAGTCAAGATTCATAGATACACGCATTTTGCTAGATTACTCAATTTGTTATAGTGCCAAAGCTGAACGTCTGATTTATGAACAGTCAAGAGGCTGCGAGAGCCCATTAACCAGCGCAAGCGCGGCGGGCCGAGATGTGTCCCATATACATCAAAATACAAGATAATAACACACTACAATATATAGCCTTTGTGTCAAGCAGTTTCTAGCGGTATGATAATTTAGCTCCGCACCGTACTTGTCTCGCTTGTGGATATTATTATGTCACTTTTTGACAAATATGTCAAAATGTGATGACAGTGAAAGTGATTGTTGATAGAATGGCATAAACTACAAGACTTGCAAGGTGATACAAGCTGGTCACGAGCCAGGAAATCTGTTTGATATGGGCCAGGAAACTCATTAGGAAAGCAGTTTTTTCCCAAGCCTTTAGCAGTCGCAAACGGTACGGTTTTGCTCCGATGTAGATCCAACGCAACACTGGCTTGGTTCAAACCCTATTTTGAAACTTTAAGACTGGCTTCAAACCTGACTTCAAAACGCCGTCGACCATGAAACCCTAATTTGACTGTAATCTTGCTTTGAAACCACATCCCGCGTCTTAAAATCCTTTTATTTTTGGGAAACCCTGTGTCCGTCTTGAAAATATAACTGAAAAGCCTCAACTAAACTCGACGCTAACTTTTAAACCTGACACTTGTTTTAAGTCCTATCCCTGCCTCCTTACTTTGAGACCATACTTGCTCACGACACCATAACTTGCAACCCTTACCCTGGTTTCACACACCAACTTTTAAGTTCTTAGTCCGAAACCCAATTTAGAAACCTTAACCCTGCAACGAAACTGTCTTGATGTCCTATCTTAAAACCCGAACCCTTCTTTGAAACCCCCTCCCTTCCCTGGGTTTTAAACCCTCTTTGGAAGCCGTAACCCAGGCTTCAAAATACATCCTTTGTTAACCTTGGCTCAGAAAGATCCTTTAGAAACCACGACCCAGCAACGGAACTGCCTTTATATTCTGGATTGGCCACCCCCGCCCTATCTTGAAGCCCTAAGGCGAAACCCTGACACTGTCCTAGAACTTTTATTTGAACCACAAACCTCGTTGGAAACAACGTCCATGACATGAAACCTTATTGTAAAATGCTTTCACAAGCTTTAAAGACTGATTTGAAGCCATTACCCTTGTTTGAATGCCTAAACCAGGCTTGAAACTCCATCTTGGAACCTTAACTCTTATTTTAACCCCCAACAGTAAGTTATCATATTGTATTACTTCCTGTCATCCATTAGATTACACGTTCAACTTCGTCGGCTCCGAGCGTCAGCCGTCCTCCGCTTGGTCTTACAGAACGTTCTGGAAATATAATTTCATTTTGCAAAGACACCAAAAAAGGCAGCGAGGCGTGGATTCATCGGGGGGAGCTCATCGCAGATGTTGCAGATGCTGGCATTCTCAACTCGACAACCACATGTAGTCATCTCGCCGTTTGACAGGTACATCCTCTCTCGACAGAGGCAGCCTATTACAAAGCGTGTGTACATCTCTCGCATATGAACTGAGCTGTGACAGCTTCACTCAGCAATACGCCGGCTTTCATTCAAGCAAATTACGCCAAATGTGCAAATGATGGAGCAATTACAAGGGAGATGGATGAGATGTTCAGAAACTCTGATGCATATCAATGGAGTAGACTATCGTGGAAAATTCACAATAGTTCAGTGGGGGGGGGGGGGGGAATTAAACTCGTTATGTAGACTCACTAATACACAAAATAAGATTTATGCTTGAAGCTAATGAAAGTATTCAAATACCCATTGCTTATCAGTACTGACTGTTAGCCTCTGAATGTCATTTTTCATTGTGTTAGCATAAAGATAGCGAGGGCGCTCCTCAGGCAAAGTTGTCGGCTTGTTTGACCACTTGTATACGGTATCTTTTTGTTTTATCTTGAATTTGGCAGTAAACGTAAAGTGGGAGTGGCAATAAACTACTTGAAGTCTCTGGAAGAATTTTACACTTTTTGCCAGATTTCTTTGTGAAGTGGGTTTCAGTTTGCCTTCACCATACGGAACCTTGCATATCTCAGATTTGTGCTTGTCAGAGCAAAAAAAAGTCATTTAAATGATTGCTCATGTCTCAAAAAACTACCAGGTCTGGTCACATGTATCTGAAGTTAAAATATCAAAAGTATTTTTAATACATAAATGTGGTAGGAATTGGGCTACTGAAAAGTATTGCGGTACTTTTCAGGTTTAAAGGTACTTAAAACCCTTTAATACTCCGTCTTCCTATTTCACCTGTTAAGAACACAGCAACTCGGGAATCAAACATCTCGCACAAGGACACTTCAACCTGAGCACAGGCTCAAACCCGCAACTTTCCAGTTGGAAGACGACCGTTCTGCTTGACTGTCCCGGGCCGCCCGACGAGGGAAATGAGGAAACGGTTAACACGATTGAAGAGGGGCACCGCGAGGTCTAATGAAGGAAGCCGTGGCTTAGTGCATTAGAAAATGGAGATAAGTGGCCCAGACCCCTCGGCGGAGAAGGAGCTCGGCCTATTATGGAACAAATGCCTCGGAGAGCAGAAGAGGCTTCCCAGGAGTGAATTCAGAGGAATAAATGCATTTGAATTCAGCGCGGGTTCCACTGGCAGACGTCTTCCCCCTAGCAGAAGACTGTTGCCGTCTGAGGGGGTGCACGGACGACGTTTGAAGCCTTAAGGAATCCACGGCTTTCGTGACCCCAGGGTGCGCTTGATTGAGAATTGAAGAAGAAGACAGAAAAAATCGGCGACTCGTCAGATGTTGGCCCACAGCAAATTGGGGAGGGTAAAGACATGAGGACAACCCAGTTGAAGTTCAATTCAGTCATGGAGACTGCTTCAAAGAGGCGACCTGGGCTAATCATTCAGATTTTGATTCAGAACGGGTACAAGTGAGGAGATGCTGTTGGAGTGTTGGTGTTGTCGGCTGGCTCCAGGATTGGCCGGCGTTGTGCTGTTGGATCAGCTAACAACTGACTATCGATGAATTTTAGAGGGTTCATGGTCGGATGGATTGATAAAGACAGATGAATGAATGATGTGGATGAAGGCAGATGGCTGGGTGGTTGAATGATGGATGGATGACAAGATTGATTGATTCGGAAAAAATGGATGGTATGTGATGGATGATATGGACGAATGATGGATGGTGACATTGATTTTTAGAGGATATCAGGTGGCAAGATGATTGACCAACCGATGAATTCAATGGATTATGGGTCAGTTATCAATCAGATGATGCACAGTTGGATGAGAAAAATGCTTACTTTGAAAATGGATGACTGGTATCCATGGACGGATGAATGACAGATGAGTAAATGTTTTGGAAGGTACAGTGACAGGGTGGATGGACAGACAAATATGGATTAATGATAAAAGTGGTGACCGATGGATGACTCACAGTTGGAGTACAGTATATGATGAATGGATGATTGATAAATGCCGTTGATGGATTTTTCAGGTCTGGAGGGAGAGTCAGGAAAAGATGGATTTTGAATGGTTGGAGGGATGAGCGAAGGATGACGGTGAATGGATTGCTTGTACAGATGAATGGATTATGTATCAGCGGATGGCGGACAGACGGGCCGACAGATTGGATGATTTCTGAAAATGATGTGTAGACTGACGGTGAATACTTGAGTGGAATGGATGAATAGGTGATGAACAGGTAGACAGATAATGAATGGATAAACCAATGAATGATGGATGGATGTTTGAAGACGGGATGCTTTGGGCTGGGGTGATGGAATTGAGGCATGGTGAAATGATGAATAGGAATACAATAGCTAAAGATTCAAAAGTCACCGACAAACACACCGCCTATCTAATTGTGTGCGGTAATCATTTATTATCATATAATTGATCTTACATAAATGGCATCAATTATTTCCATAGCGGGCTCCAATAAAAGCGCGTTATTACATTAGTTCGCGTTCTCACCTCTCGGAGACGTTAACTGATCTCCAAATACGTCAACTAAAATATCCCATGAATATTAAATGTTGTAGTAAGGAGCTGCATAGGACGAGCCATATGGGTAAATTATGAGACACGAGACCATTAATGGTCCAGGGACCTCATCTGGATCGCCGTTTCGAGAGACGATGCTAATGGCTCACAATACAGCCGGACACAGAGCAGCGCTGAGGTCGCGAGCCTCCGTTCTACACTGCATTGTTTTGCTACTACTGTATAGAATTCAGTACACAACTTGCTTGCAGGGGGCGCTACTGACAACACCACCAGAGTAACCAAGAATTAGCAAACCCACAAATATTTTATCCCTGCTACAGGACTATTTTCATACAATTTTTGGGCTTTTCTCAAATGATTATCTTCATTCATTTTTGAGAAATGCACATTTTTTCCCCTTATATTTGTCAATAAAATACCCAAGGTAGCTGCTGTTTTAGTTTGAATCGACAGTTCAATGTCAATTTTCTGCTAGAGTATATAATTACCTTGAAAGGGGCAATCTATTCATTTTAAGGGATTTGGAACTTAAGACAGTCAAGAAATTGGCTGATCGGGAGTTTGTCAAAATATTCTCATCTTCACATCTTATGCTGCATTCCATTATACTAGTTATATATACTATTATACTTGAAAGTAATATGTACTAAATGTAAATGCCCCTAGATATGATGTGACTTTTGTCTGTCTCCTTGTGCCCTGTGATTGGCTGGCAACCAGTTCAGGGTGTACCCCGCCTCCTTTCCGATGGCTCCAGCACTCTTGCGACCCTTGTTAGGATAAGCGGCTCAGAAAATGGATGGATGAATATGAATGTACTGGAGCTAATTAGCTACTGTCATACACGCGATACTATCCTGAAGACTTTGTGATTAATAAATATCATGAACTGCATATATGTATATTCACTATTTTACATCTACTGTGCTTTTTTTTTTTTTCAAATCATTTGAGATGTTTATAGTCTTGTGTGTTCATGCAAATTGTTGTACGGCAGCCTAGTAAATCGCACTCGCTCCAGCGAGGCGACGTGAGTTCCTCCTGACCAACCTTCCCCACGTTACTCGTAACAACACGACGCAATCTGCGGTCGGCGTGATATACAACTTTGCACTATGTGGCGATCAGAATTGGCTCGCTTGCGGTGAAGTATGGCGTCATGGTGACAGGCCGCCTCCCCCCTCACGGAGATCATTTACGCCACCACCACCACCACCGGCGGCGGCCTGGCAGTAAATTCTAAAGCCGCAGAGTCCCTAGCACAAAGTACGACTCGGGCACTAGGCGAAGGAGGTGACTTATCGTTTATCTGACGCTGGGTTTACACTGCAGGTCTTTATGCCCCAATTCCAATTTAGTGCCTGATTTCTTTTGATGGTCTATTTACTTTTACTTTCAAGTCAGCCATGTCCACATTGCTCTTTTAAGCACTCGGGCTTCTCTCCGTTTAGGTGTGTGCCATCACTTTTAGACAATCCTGGATTACTGCGTCTGTTCTGACTTTTTCTCGTTTATTTCTACAATCCAATTTACCCCCCCCACCCGATATTTAACATACAGTAGCAGTCCTTTTAACCTAAATGAATCGTCATAGCTCCCTCCATAATATGCATTTCACAAACTAGCTTTCGCACTGGTGTATCTCCAGGTTAGCAAATACCACACACAAAAAAAAAAAAAAACTTTCAAAAGCGAAGGACATGCTGCAGATTTTCAAATATAAGTAACTGATGTCAAGTATTTCACAAGTTTTCACCCAAAAAGTCCCAAGTCGTAAACTTGGCGATGTAAATGACTCTCGTCAAGTCGTACGAAACTAAAATCATCTACCTCTGCGACAGTGTAGAACTAAAGTACAATACGGCTCTCGTGGTAAATGTTGGAATTAAATATACTGTATTTAATTGGCTTGGCGGCTGAGCTCTTAACTGAATGCCCACGTATGTCAAACCGTGAGTGAGACTCGGGATGGTGGGTGAGGTGTTGTGCGAGTGCTGTATCTGAAGCTCTCCCTCGGGCTCGTAAGTAGGCATGGGGGATTGAAAACCAACAACGAAAAACAACATGTCGGGGGCAAGGGGAGAACTATGCAAGTAAATAAGTGCCACCAGGATTTGAATTTGAAATGTAAAGTGATGACATTTTCAATAGTTGCTGCAATTTTCTGTCTTAAATTCATCCGGCAACAATTCGTCGTGTAAAATTTGCTGTCTGTGACGTCAGATACTAAGAAAGCGTAACTGGATTGGCTGGCTGTTTGGGTCTGACCAAAAGTAACCCTGCCTGGTGGCACAGACGGTGAATTTCAGACAGCGACTTGTAGCCAGTTGACTTGTTAACATTGAAAAGTTACACTGAAATGCAACGATTGAAAATGAGAACGATGAAATGGTTCATTCTTGCATTTGGTTTCAAAAGCGGAGTGGAGGGGGGTGTATTTTGGTTTTGAACCTTTCCAACATAGTCAAGGCAGAAGCACTCTAAAGTTTGGCTATAAAACGTTATTATTTTTTTTTTTTTTTTTTGCAACCCTTGCAAAGTTTTTTTTTTTCTCCTTCTAAAGGAGTGAATATTTCCAATATGCAGAATGTGCACCTTTAGGTATTATTAAATAATATCTTAAAATAGCATCAATGCTATTTGTGGTGTTGTACACTACTTCATTCTTTTCCGGCACTGTGAATCGATACGGAATCGACTCTAAGCATTATCGATAATTGAATCAGAACCTGTAAATTCTTATCAATTTCCGTCCCTCCCCTCTCAGTCTGGGTAAAGGTGTCTCTTTGGAGGAGTGAGGAAAATAACTTGGCGTGCCGGCCGACGCGGTGTCGTGCGCTCCGCTGACGTGAACGGCCGAAAGCAGACAGCTCGATTTTAAACCAGAGGAACTTCTCGGAACGCTAGTGCACTGACAATCACGCGCTGTTTACTTCAATCAGGGGCGGTCCGTAATTAAACTGTGCCTGGCTTGACTGCGGAGTGGATGTTTGCGCATCTGTTATCTTCTTTTACATAGCCACGCCGCACACATTGTCAGAGTTGGAGGGTTAACATTTTGCGCAATGTTAATTTGTAAAGATCAACCTGGGGTTTCCAAAAGGAAATTAGGCAAAAATGTTCAGAAGAGTTCTCAGGTTAAATACTGAGTTTTAGTATACGTTGTTATGGCTACAATACTGTTGGAGCAACAATCTGAATGGACATTTGGGATGAGTATGAACCCGTTATTGTCATAGTTAATTGAGGGAACAACACTGCTGGAATGTTCAACTTTCTTTGGATCTTCAACAGAATATAACCGGTTCTTCTTTGGCCTGTGCTTCCATTATCGGCAAGCTATTGCTCATGTCTTTCCATCCACATTCACTCTGCTGTATACTTGTTGCCGGTGTGTAGTAAAACCCAACCTATATCTTGAAACCCTGATTTGAAACTCAAACCTTACTTTTTGAAGCTCTAACATGGAAGTAAATATGTGCAACTTGGACTTGAATTTGAAATGCTGCAGAAAACAGGATTTGAATTTGAACTGTAACATGATCACATTTTAAATAGTTGTATTTCAGTGTAACTTTTCAATTTTAACAATTCAACCGGTTACAATTCGCTGTGTGAAATTCACCGTCTGTGCCACCAGGCAGGGTTACTTCAGGTCAGAAACAAACAGCCAGCCAATCGCAGTTAGGCTTTCTTGTGTGTCATGTGACGTCACATACGAAGATAGCATAACTGGATTGGCTGGCTGTTTGGTTCTGACCTGAAGTAACCCTGCCTTGTGGCACAGACGGTGAATTTCAGACACCGAATTGAAGCCAGTTGAATTGTTAACATTGAAAAGTTACACTGAAATCCAACTATTGAAATTGTGATCAAGTTACATTTCAAATTCGAATCCTGGCGGCACAGATTTACTTCCGTACCCTAAGCCACGTTTGTGAACCTAAATCGAACCTGACTTTGAAACCTAAACCCTAACCCTGTCTTAAAACGCTATGAAACGCGACACTTGTATAGTATCTAGTTACCTCTTGCATAAAAAAAAAAAAAATCCTCTGAAATGTGTGCATGTCTTCAACTGTTATGTACCAAAAAAGCAATTAGCTAACTGCTCAGTGAAGTCCATTTAGGAGAGGCAGATGAAAGTGCATGGAAACAAAACGTAATTGAGTCATAATTCCAGGATTACAGTATTTCATACATCCACTGACCGTCCTGCAGCTCAACACAGCAGCAGTAATCTACTGCTTTGCGTGCAGTGCATGATGGGACGTCATGTTGAGCCACCCTTCATCTGGCCCAACGGGGGTGGGGCATCGGCATCGGCAGAGCCCGTTGTCCGAGCACCACTTATCTGCACGCCCAGAGTGTCTTCCTCCCGTCTGGGCTCAGATTCCTCTGCGTTCCTTTTGTCCGGACGGCGGCTAATACCTGAGCCGCGGGCCAAAGCTCGGGAGCATCTTATCGCACTCCGGCAAGCCCCTTGGCCCACCGACGCGGCCGGCTCCTGCAGCGAATGCGGGGCTCGCCGGCCTTATCTAAGGCCACGCAGAAATTCTGCTATCCCCTGGAAGTCGGCACGAGCCTCCCAGATTAGCATCCTGCCTGCAGCCCCCCCACTCCAAACCGCCCTCGGACATACGTCATTACTATGATTATTTTGGTTTAATCAGGCTGATGAGCATCGAGTCAAGCATCGGGCTCACTGTGTACAGGGGCAGCTTTTGTTGTGGTCCGATGTTCGTTTGGTTTTTGGCATTGTCACATAGGTAACGAAGGATGCCCATCAAGTGTGCGCTAACGGGCCTAAGGGGCCAAAAGGGGAGGGTGGGCCGGGGGAGTGCTTTCATTCCTATTGGAGAGTTTAAAGTGGGATCCAAATCACAGCATCCTGAATCCAGTTTTGCCTTTTAGCTTTTTGCTTAATGTAATCTGTACGCATTAAGCCTCCTGTCTGTTTTGGACATGTTTTGCACATCCTGATAATTCATCCCCTGCCCCCCCCATAGACAGAGCCTTTCATCTCTGGCCTGAAGCACGCCAAGCAATGTGACCGAACATGACTATGGTGCGGTGTGCCCCGGGTTAGCACCTAGTTTTAATGAGCGGTTGATTGCCCGCAACTAAATTCAGCAAAATCCGGAATTTGAATGACTGATAAGGGGTGTCGCAACGTCGTCGACGTAACGGCCAGCCCAAGATGCCATGACATGACCGCGTAAGCGTTCACAACAAAGTGAACTGTGAAATCTGTACCGAGAACTTGCAGCTTAATGCCAACACGTACCGATGCAGCACATGCACTGAAATATTTTACAACAATAATTCTAATTTAATATACCCGTGACTAGAAATCGACACTAAAACACAAGTTGAGTCAATAAATGGGGTGATCATTGCAAACCTCTCAAACTTTCTTTATGTAAAACTATAAATGTGTAGCTAGACCGGGGAGGGTAAACTAATTCTCACATGTCAATTGTGCCATTTGTGGGTACATGAAATGTAACACGAATTTGACTCTTGTTTGAAATCCTAATCCTTGCCTTAGACATGAATTTGGAATCCTAACCCTGGTTTAAAACCTTAAACAAGATTTAAAACCGTCATTTGAAACTGCAACTCCGGCTTCAAAGCAAATTTTGCACCATGACCATTGTTTAGAACTCAAAGCCAGGTGGCTTCAACCCCCCACATTGAACCTCCCAATTTGCAACCCTAAACATTGTTTAAAACCATTAACCCATTGTGGAAACCCTTTCCATACCTTCAAACTGTACATTGAAAACTTAATTTGAAACCATAACCTTTCTTTGAAACTCGTTCCCAAGGTCAAAATCTCAATTTCAAATTGTAAAGCTCCACCAGTTGTTTTAAACTCTTGTTGGGACCCCCAACCTGTGTCTAAAATCCTAATTTGGAACCCTGACCCTATCTTTAAACCTTAGCTGGTTAGATAGTAGCTCTGTTAGTGCTGCGCTAGTGCGTTACTGTCATGTCTGTGATTTTTACAGGTGTGTGTGAGTGTGTGTGTGTGTATATATATATATATATATATATATTTTACATTTTTTTTATTATTTTTTTTGTGTTAAACTTTGTGTACTGTCTTTCTTTGTAAATATCTCCTGTTTCAATGTCGATTTCAATGTGGGTGCGTATGCATGTACCAAAATGGTATTTCCTTTACAAATGTACTGGGTGAGGCTTATAACCAGGTGCGCTCTGTAGGCGGGGAATTACGGTACGTGAACTATAATTTAATGCTGCAGATTAAGGAACCTTTGTGATTCCGCACTGCATTAGAGACGAACCATGCAATTCAACATGGCTCCGTTTTTTTTTTTTTCATGCTAAAGCACCACAGAGGCATCTGGTTGTTGACTCTTACAAACGGACATCTTGATTCAATCCAAAAAGGGGCTTTAACCAAAGGAATTATTCAAATTAAAAACTGGAATTGAGTTAGAACACATTTGAAATACTGTGGACGTGGAGAAAAGGCATTTAATTAAAATCCCTGTCATTAGCATGCGCTCCGGTCACAGTTTACATGTGACATGCTAAAGAGCTGACAAGCACTTTTATTCCAACGTTAACTTGTTAAACACCCAATTATGTCTGCTGTTGTGCCAGCACACATTTTTATAATCTTCCCTGGCAACTTTGGCTCAGGGATCAGAGTCCCCGCCCCCTCGAGTCTTGCCAGTGAAGGTCTGCAGGGGCTGACTGCTCAACGCCGCCACATAACGATATGGTTCGTGCTCGTTTTGGCAAGTCTCTGCTGCTTTTTTTTAATTAAAAAAAAAAAAAAAAAAAAAAAGTAACACAAGCAGATTGTTGTCTTTGCAGTTGGTGTTTGAAGCAGATGTAAAACATCGATGGAGCAAATCAGCTGAAGTTTCTACTTTGCTGCACTGCCCTATTTGTTGCTGCCCTTTGGCCCGGTATTCACAAAAAGACAATCGGGCTGTTTTGGTTCCGATTTGGCTCCTTCCTCACCAAGGACCTCAAATTCTTATGTCTTCTACGATTATGCTCCAAGATCGTCCGTAGGTATGAGATGTGTTAAGAGTGGATTTGTCCAGATTTTGTATATGGTCCCAAACAGATTGGGGCCTTGTCAATATTTTACAACCAAAAAATATTTGTTGAGAGTCATGACGGCGTAAATTGTGACACAAAATTGTCCTGTGACGACTGGCTACTCACTAGCCAAGCAGATACTCCACAGTGATCACTCTGCTGCAATGCCTGGTTGGTCTCTGCTTTCAGCCTTCCTCGAATACATTTGGTCTTCTTGCAGTCCCCAACATCCCAAAAGTAAACACGGGAGCCAGTGGCTCTTCACTGTTGTTGTTGTTGTCTCATGACAACTGGTTAGTCAGTGGTAGAGTAGATATTCCACAGTCTCCAATATATTTACTGCTTGTTCTGGAATGGTTACCATGACCTGCAGCCAAGAGTAACATACGGCAGACACTTGGCCTCCTATTTTGTGATCTGGTAAAGTGTCTCATGGCAATTGCTTGCCCATTGGTGAAGCGCATACTCCATAGTCTTGATGTTGCTGCAGTGCTCAGTATGTTGGTTCCACGTACTCTCCCCTTGAATAATTACTGTAGTCGACATCCGAGAAGTAAAAAGAGAATACCTTCTTTCTCCTCCAGTTCCCACTTTTTTTTTCCTCCTAGTCATGACAAGAAAGTACATGACAATATACAGGGTGGTGCAAAAAAAATGCTTAGGCACTTTAAATATTTATATTTACATGTTCGAAATAATTTGAATTATAATAAACGTCAAGTTTACAATTATTTAATTTGTGTATACATATTTTGGGACTCCCTGTATATCTATAGAAGTGCCACATTCCCCTCGCCCCTCGTTTTCGTCAAACTCGTGACAACCAATACGTTCATTTAGGTTTCGTTCAATAGCAACATCAACAAAGCTGAAGCAGCAGAGCCCCAGCTTGAAAATAATGCCCAAGGACTGCATCAGAGTTGTTTTTGTTTTCTCACCAAAGGACATTGGAAGAAGACTTCGATGGAGAAGTCAACACGTCGAACTCTAACATATCCCAAATGCGACTAACATTGGAAATGAAACTCTTGAATTTGCATTCAGGCTGCGTTTGTACAATTTTGTACATGTGAGTCAATTCTGAGCCAAACATTTTCTACAGACACTGAATAAGAAGGTGAGTCATTTAGCTCCCACAATATAGAAATATTTTTTCCCCATTTTCATTTCCTTTGGACAAATAAGTCCACTTGCTGCATCCATCCATCCATCCATCCATCAATTATCTATCGCTTTTCCGGGTCATGTCCCGGGGAAAGTAGCTTCAGCAGGGATAGCCAAACGTCCCTTTCCCCAGCCACTTCTTCCTGAGCCGTTCCCAAGCCAGCCAAGAGACGTAGTCTCTCCAGCGAGTCCTGGGTCATCCTCAGGGTATTTTCCGGTGGGACATGCTCAGAACACCTCACCAGGGAGGCGTCCAGGAGGCATCCGGATCAGATGCCCCAGCCACCTCATCTGGCTTCTCTCAATGCAGAGGAGTAGCGGCTCAACACAGCCTCTCACGGATGACTGAGCTTCTCACCCCCTCTCTAAGGGGGAATCCGGACATTCTGCGGAGGAAACTCATTTCGGCCGCTTGTATCCGGGATCTTGTTCTTTCGGTCACGACCCACAGCTCGTGCCCATAGGTGAGGGTAGGAACGTAGATTGACTGGTAAATTGAGAGCTTCACCTTTCGACTTGGCTCCCTCTTTACCACAATGGAGCAGAACAAAATCTCCATCACTGCAGACGCTGCACAGATCCGTCTGTCGCTTGCTGCATCTCTTAACATTTTAGACTGCGCCCTTTAATGGTGTCAACTGAGGTCCTCCATTCCAAACGTCACTTCTCAAATGTAGCAACAAAAAATCTTGGTCTGAATGTACATGTTGGATTGTGCGTACTTCATGCGGCATGAATACAGCCAACGTGACCCCATCGTCCCTGTCAAACTTGCACACAATCATACTTTGCTTCATATGAGGATGGGGAAAAAAAAGTAAAGTTCCTCTTTTAATTAGAAAAAAGGCAGACCATGGTCCTGCTCAAATTCTGCAACAAAATGACACTTAATTCCTCCAGTAAGCTACAGTAGCAACCGGGCCTGACGACTTAAAACTGTGAAAGTCTCATCCAACCCCTGGATTTGACAAATATGTACAATATTTGCTTTTAATCTTCTTACTGAGTCTAACTCTTGCTCTCTCTTTTTTTGTTGAAGAGCTACACAGAAATGGAAATCACATACAAATGAAGAATAATTATAATTGGCTTCATCTGCTTGTCCTGCGTGTCCAATTTTTAAAGATGCGGCCAGGAAAGTGGTCAGCGGGCTATAAAGAAGCGTGCGGAGAAAAGCTCCATATCTCCTCTGCGCTGATGCACTTATGTATGAAAGCTCCTTTATGAATGAGTTGTAATTACACAGATGCATTTCCAGCATGAGAAGACAACATGTGCGTCATTACACCTCATTTAAATACATTGTCGTTTTTGCATAAATGTTAAGTACAGTGGATATCAAACGTCTGCACAGCCATTATCTATGATCTATTATCTTTGTTCAGAATTAACCCATTACATTCAAATGATGGTTCTTACCACTCGTTTTATTTCCAGGCAATTTTCAAGCCACTCGAGCACACCGTACAAACGTAGTTGAAAGAAATGCAGTAAGAACAATAGAAGATGAGTTTGGCCTTGAAAAAGGTTAATAAGTCTGTTTCTTCATTTCCAAGATTGTCACAACAGCTCTATTTCATACGGCAAAATTACCGTAACTCCTGGCCTACATAGCGCACCTGATTATAAGCTTCACCCAGTACTTTTGTAAAGGAAATACCATTTGGTACATACATAGGCCGCGGCCGTGTAAAAGCCGCAAGCGCCCACATTGAAAACAGACATTGAAACATGAGATATTTACAAATACGGTACACAGAGAGTTTAATGCTAGCGCTGCCACGCTAACGCTAGCGCCACCGCGCTAACTAAGCCAGTTTAAACAAAAAAAAAAAACAAACATACTGGTAAAAATCACTGTGACACAGCAGTAACACGTTAGCGCAGCGCTAACAGGACTGTGCTAGTAAAAATCACTTCCTCGGCACATACATTCCACCGGTCTCACCCATACCTTTTCTGGTCGAGTGCCCCCTTGCCACTGTTAAAAAAAATGCACAATTTAGCGCATCAACACATAAACCGCAGAGTTGAAAGCGTGTGTGTGTGTGGGGGGGGGGAGTCACGGCTTTTAGGCTGGAAATTACAGTATATCAAAATAATATATAGATTTTTTTTTTTTAAGGTGCTCGGAAGTGCAGCTAGTGTTCGACAGACTTACACGATTTTGAATTGCTCCCAAATTCCATCGGTTATACTCTTTGAACATCTCAAGTAGTTGTAGTCAAAAAAAAAAATAAAAAAATAAAAATTTAAAATTTGAAGCGCAGCAACATTAACCGATTTAATGAGCAAAAAAAACACCCTGAAGGGCAACTTTTCTGATACATAAAATACTTTCAGGACATAACTGAATTCAAAACGAGTGATTTAATCATTTAGTGTTGGATGATGACAACACCTTTTAAGGACAAGAATGCTGCAGTGAAATTTAGCCCAAAATGAAGAGTGAACTCTAAAGTTAAAAGTCCAAGGAAGAAAACCTCAAAAACTGTTTAATACTAATGGAATGTGATGTTTTGCAAAATAGCCTGTGGCGGTTTTGTCGCGGTCCAATCAACAAAGACAGGCGGTGCAACGACCTTAACCTGACAGCTTGCTTCAACTGTCACAGAGATATTGAGTCCAATAACATATATAAAATAATATCCAGTCACATTTAACTTACTGTCAAAATGTTCATGAAAAATTCCAATGTGCTTGGTTAAAATTTTGTTTTTCTTTATGCATGTGTAGATTCTCAATCATCCAGGTCATGGAACCATTCAAATCGTAACAATAGGAATCCTCTAGTTTGTTGGATTGTTTTTGTTGAATGAAAACATTCAAAAAAATCACTTTGGCAGTTATGTTATTCGTGCACACAATCAATTTTCCCGAGTGTCACAAATGATTAGAATTCTTTTTTTTTTTTTTTTTTTAAATAACAGAACTCTGTAAATTAGTGTCTGGACAAGGGATGGAATTTTGATATGTCAAATCTGTCGGAAGGGGTTGGGGCATCCAAGCGGCTTTGGGTGGTGGTGGTGGTGGGGGGGGGGGCAGCCATTTATCCATCCGTCCAGTCATATAACACACGACACAATCCAATTTGCGTCTGTCTGTACATGCAAATGTAATTTAAATTTCAGTCCCTGTAATACAAACATTCTGTTCAAACATACCCAATGTAAATGTCTGTTCCCATATACTTGCAGTTTGCCTTTGTCCATGCCCCGTCTACACTGTTTGTCTCCTCAAGCTCTCAATGTAGCAATGTAAATGTGAGGCTTCCCATTCACGCACGTACAGGATGTGCCCAGCTATTAATGGTCGGAAGGGGAACAATTGTTTTCTCCCTGGAGAAACCAAAGAAGCTCTGGCTTGTAGCGAAGCACTTTTTAGAATTTCAGTAAGAGTAGCTTATCCACGCTGTACTATTTTCTAAAGAATGTACGCCGGGTTGCTTGCATGCTGGCGGTAAAGATGGCGGAAGAGACAAATGACTTCATCTGTGAATTATGGCTCAAGAACTCTGATTTCAGCAGAGAGGAGTTCGGTTTAAAAGCAGCACCTCCAACATGAAGTCATCTTCTGTACTTGATGCGAAATGACAAGTTTTTAGAGGATGACTACACTCAGCATGTGCATTGATTAACTGCATGGAAGGCTGTTTTTCATAACTTGGTCGCCATGGCGACAACACTCAAGACACGAGGGGCGCGCAGGCATGTGCCAAACAAACCGAAGCCTCAAGCGGGTCGCAAATGGGAGGCGATTTGTGACTGAGCACGCTCAGATGGGATTTGGCTGTTTCACGCCGGGGACACACTGAGATGCGCGTGTCCATCAAGCACGTTTAATAAACTCTTCAAGATTTGACTGGGGAAAAAAAAATTGGAACTGGAAGTTTCTAGAGATAGAAGAACGGACAAAGTGAGGGTTCAAAAACCTAAAATAGCCTGCATTTTTTTTCAGTAATTGAATTGAACAAGAATTCTTCAATGCCTGTCTGGGATTGTTTATACCAAACAACATGTTCAACCACAAGTTGTGTCCACATGTGCGCTTGGAACCAGGACACCCTAGGTTGCAGTTCAATGAAGACTTTGTGGTTTTATCATTGGACTTGGGACCGCGTGTCTTGGACGTTTGAGGAGAGGAGCGGACCTATCAACTGATCACCACCTGGTGGTGAGTTGGCTCAAAGGTGGGGGAAGATGCCGGTGTGACGGTCTGAGCGCTCTCGGTGCTGAAAAGTCTCCTTGTGAATAATGCACGGTTATTTTGTAAACTTCCAGCCAGTCTGAAACATCCCCATTCATGCTTCAACTTGTCGCCGACCGTTCATGTTCGCTAAGGACGTCTCAGAAAAACAAACACGGTGAATGTACATATATCTGTATATATTATCAACTTTTGTTTTAGGGTTAGGATATAATGTATATTAGCTCCGTCTATGTAGAAGAAGGGGAACTATGAGACCCGGGGGACTTCCCATTAAGCGCCTGCTACATACCCAGAGTTCCCCTGTTCGTAACGCATGTGCATTCATCACAAGGAGACTTTTCAGCACCAGGGAGTACTCAGACCGTCACACTGGTCCAACGTGGCAGGCCCAAACGCATTGTGAGCCTCTGCTGGGAACGTCTGGCAGAATCCCCGATCAGAAGGCGTTTCAACAACCCACCTCTGATAGAACTTTGCTGGTGATCTGCGGGAGACGGGGGACATCAAGTCCGATTGGACGATCTTCCACGCCTCCATCGCTGAGACGGCCGACCGGAGCTGTGGCTGGACGATCCCCAAACCTGTTGGTGGACGCAAACTGTGAAAGATTCTATTCTCTTTCCAAGTTCCTTGGCGCCGTTTCAACCATCTTTTGTCCCCCTGATATTTACACTCATTTGCATGATAGTATTATGACTTTTAAGAAGAATTTGCATGAGGGAAACTCATTTAAAAAGGGCTCAGCGAGTGGGGTTCATCTTACGTGGTCATAATGGCCGTCCAACTGTGTAATTGGCCGTTTCAAACTGTTGAAGCAAGTTGATGATGACAGCGCGGCAAATTAGGAAGTGACGGACAGTTGAATGGAGAAGCAACATGGCCGCCATGAAAAGCAGATTATGCCAAGATGTCTGTGTCTCCCCCCCCCCCCCCAAGCACCCCCTAAAAAGTGATCACAACACTGTCGCACAGGCCCCAAAACAAAAACGTCATTCCTCGATACTTTCCTAACCTTGGTGCCTTTTTGGTGTTTCTTTTTTCTGCAAAGGCAATTAGCTGTGAATAATCAGTTCGTTACGATGAGAGAACGACAGCTTGTTTTAAAGGGTGAAAATTGCTGGTGGGATTTGGCCGATAGCATCCGACACGATGCCTTCTGTGGTTAAAAAAGCGGGAGGGAATGTGACCTTTTTTTCTTTCTTTCACTTGACAGAGGTCAGCGCATACTTTATGTATGAATACACAGCTCTCCCACTCAGCTGCTGCCATTCCAGCAAGTACTTAAAACATCCCGCCGCAAGGGGGGAGGATGACCTTTTCTCAAACGGAAACGTCATGCGACGCGGCTGGAATGGCATCGGAAATGTTGAACGCGCGACACAAATGTGCGCGGCGGCGGGAGATATTTGAATGTCTGACGATATTCTTGAATTTAAGAAACTTAAATGTTTTTCACATTCCAAAGTTTGCGTCAAGAACAAAAGTGGTACCTTGACCGAGGAGTTCCATTTATTCCATAACCAAGCTCGTAACTGTGTGTGTATGAGACGTCATAATGGCAAAACCATGTGAAAAGTTCATTTACAGCATTTGAGTACATCGTTTAAGTGGTTTATATGCTGCATGAGAAATTACTTTACCCAAGAATGCACTAAGACAAACTGGAATGGCCGTTCCAGGCCAATAGTTGGCACTGCAACTCTTAACGAGTTCAGGTTGTTGGCCAGAGGTTTTGCCAATGACGTGTTGCATCAGCGTTTTTAAATAATACACGCTATACTTACGTTTATACGTTTGGGGACACTTAGAAGTGTCCTTAATTTTGGGGGGGGGGAAAGTAACATGATTTGTAAGTGCTTTCAAATAGTAGTGTGCCTTTGTGTTGCATATTTTATACTTCAAGACTTTTATTGGGGAAATGCGGACGTTGCGTCCTGCCCCATGTTAAGTGCATCCAACAATGCTGTAGCTCTTTTTAGAATTTGGCTTTGACGCAGGAAAAGAAAAGAGTCATGGATGGAAAAAACACATTGTAGTCATTAAAAACTAGCTTGACTGTGATGATACAGTGGGCTAGAATCTGAAGAACTTGATTAAATATACATTTTGATTTTACGTGGTTGTGTAATTTAACGCTTGATGGGTTGGGCAGACACTCGAGAGACCCACAAATGAGCTTCGACGCACTTAAAAAATCAGTTTTCCATAATCTATCTCTACGGGTCCGTTGCCTTAGCTATTGGATGGCTAAAAGGTGCCCAAGCGCAGGTAATTCAACACCGTGGAAGCAGTGAGAGCGTAAAGACCTTGAAGATGCTTCAAACATCCGCACTCTGGCAGCACTTTAAACGCGTTAGCTGTTGGCTAATGACGCACCTGGAAAACAGACAGCGAGAGCGCCATTACCGTAAGGGGATTACCGCAGTGTGGATATTAGGCAGGTTGCCGATTGGCCGCTCCAGCTTTTCCTGGAAAGCCAAACAAGTTAAGTCAATGGGAAGAATAGCAGATAGCATTAGTGCGGCACAAAATGCCGCAGCGGAAATCAGGACATTAAAGCCGACAAGGATTTGTAGAAGTTCCTGTCAGAAATGCCAGGACATCAACGGTGGCATTTCTCCCAGCCCGCATCGCCGCAACTGCTCTGCGTGATGCCAGTCGGTGCGCTGACGTCACAAGTGGCGTTCAACAGTCGCTAATCACTCGGGGCCGGTGACGATGAAAGACTCGCTCACGTGTGTTCACAGATGTTGATGATGACAATTGCCATAAATCACACGCATCTCAATCACTCCCAGTGTCGCTGGACGATCGGAGTGAGATTGGCTTCTTCTAAGACAGACTGGCATGTAAATTCTTCACCTTTTATGATGTTCCGTTTATCGGTTGTTGTTGTTGTAGCCAAGAACGACGGTCGTTATTCCATATCGAGGTCCAGAAAGTGAGCCACATCTGCCGGGGCGCTCCACGGGTCTTCCGTCGTCAGCGTGATCGGTTTTTGAGCACGGTTGAAGAGATGATGTGGAATGTGGGGGGGCGAGGTCACACAATGGGCATTTATCGACGTTGTTGTTGTTGTCGAGTCGATGCTGACAGTTGTTAAGCTTGACACCAGGCCGAGTGGAGTTGCGATAGCGTCGATCTCACGGTCCGCGGGAGTTGCTGTCGGATTCGGCTGCTGGGGGCGGGTAGCCGCCCAACACGATGTTGGGTTTGTACGAATGGTCAACCGTTTACCGGTAGAAATATGCAACACAATTAACTTTGCTCCAGGATTACACAATAATTGTCAACTCACTGTTCTTGCTGAGACACAGCAGTTATACTAATCACAAAAAGGGAGGTAGTTCAATTTCAGACGCAACCTGGTATGTACGATAACTTTAAAATGTCAACTTCACCCATTCATGGGGAGGGTGGCAGTTTTTTTTGCCTTTTTGAGATAAAAGTCTCCTAACAGGCCACAATCAAGGAAATAACGCTTCTTCTTTTTTGTTTAACGCATAAAACAAAGGGCAAAAAAGATGTATCTCTCGCGGGACGGGTATGTTATCAAGTCTGTGAATTGGTACATACTAGAGATATGTCTATTAATTAATTCTTATTCTAGAACGACACTTATGCATTGATAATAATGATGGATTAGCATTTTGAAAACAAACTTTGGTTGCATACTGACCTTTCTCCCTTTCTTCTCTTGGAAAACGCTCCATGTGTACTTGAGGCAGCCATGTTGGATCAGGAAGGAAAGGGAAATAACTCCGTGCTAACTTTGACCGATGAGTCATCCTCTCCTGATACCAAATTATGGCTTCAAATTAAAACACTTAAATATTTTGATGTACTGAAGGATATAATGCGTGAAAATAATGATGTCCCAAAAATGGGACGCTGCCCACGAATGGGTTAACTCATTCGAAACCCCTTCATCAAAAAAAAAAAATTGTGCCAATACTAGTCCAACTATGGTGTTCTGATTAAAATTGCATTAGTGGAATAAGAAATTAAATTCATCAACCCAAAGAAAATCCTGAACGTCCGAAAATGTTGTGCTCAAGCCATACATATTGGCCGCATACACAGGGAGCGTCCGATACCAGTTTACCGGGCTTGGTCACGTGACCTCCGCAACACAACTGCATGGGAAAAGCTGACTGTAACTCGAGGGGGCACATAAAACATATTCTTCCAAGAACAAGTTTAGTTCCCCTGAAACACTGAACAGGTTGGCGTCGGCATTCAAAAGTTTGTAGAAGGTCAAATTAAATTCACCTGTAAATGTTGTTGGGAATTTGATGTGCTTCCTGAAATGTCACTAAACCTCAATACCGCTAACTTTAAAACAATCTTTGACCCGATAAACTTCTAACATTTTGTATTCGCGCATTCAAAATGGACAGAGGACAGACAACGCGGTGCCTTGAGACCATCGTTTTTTGAGATTCCAAGTGTCGTCCAACAGATTTATTTGTTTTTTTTTTTTTTTGGGGGGGGGGGTTTGAATAGTGAGCAAAACTTTGAGATTTGAGTTCTCTATGAAGGCTGTGAACTCAAGTCAACTTGGTTCTCATCAAGCAGGAGTTTGGCGAACAATGCATCAAAGAAATTAGGACCTCAGAGATTTTATTGCCACTGCCGCTAAAAGTTTACTATCAAACGAAACTGAGTTATAGCTTGTTTTCCAAACAAGCTCATAGTGTTGCCTTCTGTTAGCTTGATGCTAACTCGCAGGCTATATGTGGTCTTACAAGCCCTTTAAGTAATGCAAATTTGAACACAAATACTGCATCAACACATGTTGACAATTAATATAACAATACTCATTGGGATATATTCTTTATCCTTGTCTGTGCATGTCTATATTGTATATCTTGTCAGGCGTGCGACCAGAAGTTACAATGATTTGATTGTGGTGGCCAAACTGTTTAATCCTTTGCATTCTATTTAATTTTGGACTGTTTTATAGATTACAATTTAACGGTGGTATTTTCCCTTTTACAAAACAAATTATTTTTTTGTTTGTGGGGCTAGGGGAACGGAACGGATTAATGGCATTTCCATGCATTTTAATGGGAAAAGATAATTTGAGACCTTTTTTTTGTGTGTTTTGTTGGAACTGAATGTGACAAAAATGTTGCCGGCGCATTTGAAAATATCTCAAATCTGCATGGTTCTTGCTTTGACATTTAAAAACAACTCGAAGAATGTTTACAAGGGTATGCAATACTTGGAATGTTTTCAAATAATTGAACAGTTCTGTTGGGTGCCTTTTCCCATCTTATATGTTTTGTTTACACAACCTTTTCTAAGAGCTTTTTATGAGGCGTCGTTGGTGCTGGAGCAAATTGAGCGATTTCATTCTCGTGAGTAGACGGGAGGTGCAGGTGCACTAAGGCTGTCAGTTGCCTGTTTGACGTCTCTTTGCGCAAACATTTGGAGTCTTGTCAGCTACAATTACGTTCAACGCAAAATCTCCAGCCCCTTGGGAGGGGTGAACAACAGGCAGCTAAATATGGTGAATGCTTCAAAGTTAGTGGACCGTTCTTTGCAAAGTTTTTAAAGTCAAGACTTTTTGTTGGCAATCCACGTGTAATTTTTAACTTTATATACATGTAGGCAAGATTAATAGTACTTTTCTATTAAAGAGAGGAAAACAATATCTTGCTGGCGTATTCAGCCACAGTCGTCCTTGCAAAACTATCAGAAGAAGTTTAGCCTTGGTTGTTTGCAGATATTGCAGACAGCCTATGCCACACATTTTTAATATTCCTCTGAAGCTATTAAATACCGCATTCCCGTCCCCCAAACCCATTCATCGCTACACATTTATTGTTAAGGATGGATGATGTAAAGTGAGTTTATGATCATAGATTGTGGAATATTTCCTAATAGTAGTAGGCAATTACAAAAAAGTTAATGTAGGAGAATCAATTACTCATGTAGATCACAGCTCACACCCAGATTCTCACACAGACTAACTTGAGTTCCTGATGTAACTCACTAGGCCACACCCATTAATGCAGGAATCTATACACGAATGCTGCAGTACGTGCTGTAGTAACACTTCTTTTCACGTTTTTGTTTTCATACATTATTTGAGATGAATTGTGAAAAGCCCAAAGTAATTAGCGTCCACCCATTAAGCTTTATAATTGCTACATGATGCCGACAAAGCCCTTTTTTCTATTCGACAAGGCTGTGGCCCGACAGAATGAAGCCCCCCCCCCTCAGTTCACCGTAATGGCTTGGTATCAAGATGCCACGATATAAAATATGGAAGAGTAGACACGACTTTTGGCTTGACCTCAAAAATAGGATGCTCTCCACCCTCAATTCTTTTTTTTTTTTTTTAATAAACAGTGAAGTCAAAATTGCCAATGCAAAACTGCAAATATGCAGTGGTTCACTGGGGAGTTGCAAGGTATTGACATTTCTTTTGCTTTCATTGTGAAAGTGTTTTGGTGGTTTAGTTACTCGCTTGTTTGTGGACCAAATTAAACTGGGAAAATCAAGTTTTTAAAAACTGGGGTGCTTAAAACAGGCTGCTCGACTTGCAGAAGCAGCGACTTAAAAGACGTTACAATTTCAGCACGCCTACTGATTCCTGTGCAGCACATCACTTGTACTTTTCCAGCGTTGACATTTACAGTCAGCACAATTCCAGTCCAACTATTGACGCGTATTGACCGCTGTCAGAATTACCGAAGCTCCAAAGAGAAAGGTCTGCCTCTTTATTACTGTCGAGCGCCTCGCCGATACCGATAATTATGCGGCTGCTACAATGTGCACAATTTCACAATTGCGCTGCAACAAAGTAACCCCCCCACCACCACCACACGTGAAATCAGTGCTCCAGTGCTGGCTGCTCGCTCGGAAGCCCCGCCCAGATCTCTGACTGATGTTAATAGACAGTTGATGGTTGGCCTTAGTCTTAGAGCTTTGCCGCATTAAGCCATCAGTCAGTTCTCCGACCGACTGATGTGCACGCCCGCCATCCTGCATGTGGCTGATGGCAGCAAACGAAACGGCTTTTTCCTCTCTGACCTTGTGAAAACACCTCTTTGTATGCCCAAAAAAAGCAAAGACTTCACAGGTTCAAAGGAACAGAGTGATTTTGTAGAGTGATACGGAATGTTAAATTGCAGTGGAAGCAAAGTGTTTACTGTGGTTGAGTCCTCCTAAAGCAATCATGCAGAAGTGTTTGCCTGACGTGCCCCCTCATCCTTTTTCTGCTATGTATGACACCCTGTCAACAAGTTGAATTGTTTTTTTTTTTTTTTTTTTTTTGTGACAAGGCATTTTGAATTACACGGTTTTCCACCACCACAACTTTGGAAAAGGCGAAACTGTGATATATATATATATATATATATATATATATATTTAATACTGATTTTATTGATCAAAAGTTGTTGGAGAAATCTGTCTTCTGACTTGGTCAGACGGTGCGACTGGTCCATCTTCGGGTCCATCCATCCATTGAGACTCCTATCCTTACAAGGGCCGCGAGATTGCTGGAGGCGATCCATGCTATCTTTGGGCAGGACACTGAAGTGGTTGCCAGCCAATCACAGGGTACCATCTCCCTGTCCCTTCCAATTTGAGGCAGGATGTCCACAATTTAAGGTCCTAGAGACTACCTAGCGACCCGATGGCGACTCAAGACATCTCTGCGGTAACCTTTTGGAAACTTTTTCATACCTCAACTGGGGAGACTGTTTGACGTCTTCGCAATGTTTCTGTGGTATCTTGGCGACTTCCAGACCAGCTGGTCTTCATGACTTCATGACTTCTACCAAATTGAACTCCGCGAGATGTCGTTCTGCCGTGAATGCGAGCAGTGTCATTTTTTTTTCAGTCACACTGTATACCACAAGAACTTTGCAATAGGCATAATTGCAGTGTCAATTTCTATCTTAAACAAAATGAAAAATTATTCAAATTTTATATTGATAGTGTTGTTTTGTAAAATGAATCATATCAGAGTTGCTTTCAGAGTAGTGTGCATTTCTAAGATTGTCTTTCCTCCCAGTTCTCCATTCTTTGTCATATTTTTGCTAGCCTTATCTGTCTTAGCGAAAAGTTGGAGTTATTTGTAAGAGAAGTAAAAAAACACATTTGCATCAGAGTAGTTTCTGTTTCAACATAATAGATGTCGGTCTGTGTTCTTGCCAGTTCACCCTGTCCTTCCACTGGCGTCCGGGGCGGCGGAGCCCTCGGGTATCACATTTGCTGAGCACCCCATGATTTCAGTCTCAGGACTGGTACAGAATCAGATGTCTCCTCGTGAGCTCAATCGCCAATGCGGTTGTGGAGTTTGGTCATCACGTGCTACTCGTGTATATCAGCAACATAATTCATCTGTCTGACGTGAGCCGAAATGTTGAGGGGTAGATTTTTCTTCATTACGGAAAATGAGCTGCAAAATGAAGTTTGAAAGGCAGCAGGCAGCCCTAGAAGCTGCCAGCGTAATAAGTGAGTCATTGGTATTGATCAACAACGCTATCAGGTCCCCCTAGATCCATTATGCTCATTTTGTGCATCAGGGAAGCAGAGATCATATCACGCAGTTGTAATCTTGGCTTTGAATATAAGCAGAGTAATTACCTTCCTTTGAGGGCGAGGCGGGAGCGTCTTTCAAGGCATATTAGCGGACCGCCGCGACCCCTCCGACAGGCTCGGACGCCGACGATAGGTGCTTGGCAACGGCCTTGGCGTTGATTGACTCGTCTCCAAAGAGGGAGCAATCAGTCTCTGTCAGTGAGTCCAGCCAACGCCGGGCTATTAGCTCGTGTTTTTTTGCATGCCGCATTAAAATGCAATCACGGTGACTTACGGGTGGTCAGCGGCACATCAGGATCGAGTCAACGACAACCTTTCACAACGTTGACTCGACGCCGGACACCAATTTCAAGGTCATTAACGGCAATTTGTTCTCAAGTCCTCGGGGCCTCACACAGATCCGAGCGGGACGGTGTGATTTAAACGCTCACCGATCTGTGATGTGGTATTACTGACAAAAAAATACCGCACATTTGTTTGACAATATCAAGAAAAACAAGGACACCATCTTTCATCATAAAATGATTGAAATTGCTTTTGTAGGGACTTTGTGAAAATGACATTATTCGGAAAGGAAATATACACAAAATACACCGTAGGAAAGTGTAATTACATTCACTAGTAAGTAAAAGTAAAGGGCTGGTGTCACTTGTGGTTGTGTTTATATATGTATGTGTGTATGGATAGAGATTTTACAACTCGAATATATGTCCCTTGGGTCGAAGACTCGTAAATGTTTATGTAATACTTTTGTCAAGCAGGGTCTCCAGATATATTTTTACCTGAAGATCGTGAGCCGGCTCACTCTTCCCGAATGTTTCCAAAGGAGCTCACGTTTAAAGAAAATGGTCCGCCGATCGCGCTCTCTTAATAATTTACTCCTGACATTTTTCCAGCCGCTCTGTGTTCTGCCCACTCGACGCTCACACAGCAATCTTGATTCATCGGTCGTTGGATTGAGAGGCTTCTCTTGCAATTTAGGGCGAGATAATGTAATCTCGAGATGGGCAAAATTGTCGAGCGCAGTGTGAGCTCACACTCTGCTGTCTGCCTCGCTGATTACTCCACACTCGGAGGAGGCGGAAGCAAACCCCCCCCCTTGAAAAAAAAAATGTCTTCTCTCAATTGTGTGTTTCTATTTCCATTCGCACCTCATCCATCTGCCTAGTTACTCACAATAAGGCTGCCAGAATTGCCACTTTCCACCATCGCTCCCGTTCTTTATCTTCAGCGCCCGCTGTGCCGCACTGTTTTTACCCCTACGGGAGGTCGTCTTCTGTATGCTTTTGTTCTTTCTTTTTTTTTTTTTTCCAGTACACGCCGAGACACCTCAATGTGGCTCTTGTCTGCTCATTATCAAGCGTTGAGGGGAAAAGGCATCTGCTCATTTAGACATAAAAAAAAAGAAAAAAAATGCTGCGGTGTGCACAAAGCCTCAATCTGCAAAAAGAGAGGATTACATGTGGATTAGCTCGCCGAGATTAAATATGAAAGAAATTCGGTCCATTCTCCAGAAGCAAAATTGCATCACATAATGGTAGTATAAGAGGTTTCCCTATTCTTTATGCTAATGGATTACTTGCCTATGCTAAACTAGCATTATATATATAAAAAAAAAATGACTTCCCCTGATGAAAACAGCATTTATGAACATGCATGATTGTCTTCCACATTTAATGAAATAATGCTGACTCATAACCCTGGACCCAAAGCTACTCCCCTAACAATCAGATCCTAAAGAGGTTAGCACCATGCGTGCAAATTTCACACATTTGTGAGCTTGTCTCAAAGTCCACTTCAGAATTCAATGATGATAATGATCTCCAACACAAACCCTGTCCCAACACCCTAACTCACCAGAGGCGCTAGTTAAACGGATAACTGTCAGCGTGGCACCAATTTCGCATGCTCGCTAGCTATTATGAGCTTCAACTTCAGCGTTGTAATCAATAACCGTAGCCCAAAGCCTCTACAAACAACTCTGGCTCCTCCCTGAGGCTTGGCTTTCAGTCACTGTATCATTAAATTTACCTCCTTGACACCAATACTATTTGGACGGGGCTTTGGCGGCAATTTAAATTGCGATCAGTGAATATGAGGGGGATTACCGTATAAGGTCAGTGATTTCTATGAATCGCATGAATGCAATTCGGGCTGCAGATATGTAAAATACGTCTACCTGAGTCCTACTTTATGTTGGTCCTAATCCAAACTTGCGGTGTCCATTACGCACAACATCCAAGCACCGGTTGAGGTTGAGCACTCCCGTAATACTGTCCCATTTTAACAGTCCTCTCCATTGACCTTTGCCCATCACTTTTATTGCTCCATTGTGACTTTGTATGAATCTCCCCCCCCCAAAAAAAAAAAAAAAAAAAAACCAGCTGACTTTGTGCTTTGTATCGAGGAGGAGAAAGAAAACTCGATATCCTGAGGATTCTTTCCAAAAGTTAATGGTCCAATTAAAATGTCCGCTAGCGCTAACAAATTCCTTTGGGGGAAAATGCGCTCGGCTCCAAATCAACGGGTCTCTTTAACGGAGGGACTTGCTGCACCTCTGCGTTTGTAGTCCCGCTATTAAGCCGGCTCATCTGCCCGGGTCTTCTGTGATGGACGATAAGAATAACGGAGGCATGAAAGGAAGCTTGAATGGCCGCCCCCTGCGTCATCGCGCAGCCCCAGAGACAAGAGGAAGTCTGGTCATTACTGCGGCTGACGCACTGAGATGGATGTGGCCCTTGGATGCCATCAGATTAGGGAAGCCAGGTGAGCCGTATAGCTCTCAGCAGCACAGCCGTAATTAAATGAGCGAGGTGGAAAAAAAAAAAAAAAGAGGCCATAACGCAACAGTAAAGGAATGCCCACTCTGATAAATGAAACCATAAAAAGGCCCTGCAGCAAAAGATGATGCGTGAGTGAGTGCGGCTGCTGGAGGAGAAGGGGACTTGAAGTGGATGGGCGGTAATTAACACTAACCTCCTGTAATTGTCTCAATGTGCAAAAAAAAAAAACATCGGACAAGAGGACTCTGCCCATCTTGCCTCCCTCCTGCCTCATGAAAAAAAAAACCAACCGGGGTCTTTGGGCTTTGGGTCTTCTGTCAAAAAAAAAAAAAAAGAGAAGGATATTTTAGTGGGAAATGTAAGGTGCATCTAAAAAGTGGCTGTACACATTTTCCATCCAAACAACACTAATAAGTTTCAATGTTTCGCTGCGCTATGGCATATTATTACACCACGTGTTATTAAAATAAGTCTGTGGAGCACGGTGGATTATCTTGTTTTACCTTCTTTTTCTGTTCCTTTCAGGTGGTCCTGATTAGGGGTCGCCTCAGCGTGTCATCTTTCTCCATCTAAGCCCATCTCGTGCATCTTCCTCTCTAACACCCACAGTCATCATGTCCTCCATCAACCTTTTCTTTGGTCTTCCTCTCGCTCTCTTCTTTGTTGGCAGCTCCATCCTCAGCACCCTTCTACCAATATACTCACTCTCTCGCCTCTGGACATGTCCAAACCATCGAACTCTGCTCTCTCAAACCTTGTGTCCAAAACATCCAACTTTTGGCTGTCCCTCTAATGAGCTCATTTCTAATCCTATCCAACTTGCTCAGAACCTCAACATCTTCATTTCTCCCACCTCCAGTTCTACTTCCTGTTGTTTCTTCAGTGCCACCATCTCTAATCTGTACACCATGGCCGGCCTCACCACTGTTTTGTAAACTTTGCCCTTCATCCTAGCAGACACTCTTCTGTCACATAGAACACCAGACACCTTCCGCCTTGGATCCGTTTCTTCACTTCCTTGCCACACTCACCATTGCTCTGTATTGTTGACCCCAAGTATTTGAAGTCTTCCACCCTGGCTATCTCTTCTCCCTCGGAGCTTCACTCTTCCCCCACCGCCGATCTCATTCATGCACCTACTCACGAAGACTTTTTATTATTGTGCTACTTTATATTGTAAAATAGCACATTTGAAAATTCATTGAGTGAAGGGATTCTCCAGTCTGGTGTATTAACCACTTCCTCTGAACCATAACCATTTCATTCACTCACCTGGCAGTAATGGTTAAGACAAACATTCTCAGACCACATCTTACTTTTCATCTTGTCTATGTGGCTTATTCTGTATTTAAGACACCTGCTCACGTTGTCTGCTGTCTTTGACAATACTCTGGTCACTCGTGAATGGCTGCAATCGCGCTTCTTCCTCTTCTGCACAAGGTTTTCTCCGTCGAGATTGTCATCACGCCACATTTAAGTGGAATAAGAGGAGCTGTTTTTATTGGATATTTCTCCAAACTGCTATGTTGTCTCCCACAGCGGTGCAGAGCTCCCTCTTTGAAATATGCCACAGTGAGCTGGTCTACAAAATTACCAAAAGCCAGTCCAACCCGCCTCAGGGAGATTCATGCCGTCCGCTGTGTTGAATTTACGGCGGTCACGAAATTAGGGCACTTAGTCTCTAATCCAGAAAAAAAAGTTCCTCAAAAAACAATCTCCGACTGATTAGTTGCCTTAATAATTGCAGAATGAGGCATCAGACTCAGACAGGCCTTCTGAAGCGGGATTCCAGGTGTGTCAAACTGTTGTCGAATCTCCTGCCCTGTTGGGTGTTAGTGAATTCAAGTGATTTTTCACAGTTATGGCTTCATTTTCCCTGCAAAGTGGAAACTGATTTCCACTACCCTGCAGTGTTCCTCCTTGTATCATCCTGACTTGTTTTCATGGCAGAAAAATGAAGAGCACCAGGTTGTAAGATGACACGCGGCCTGCTAACGCGTAATTATTTGTCTCATGCCATAATAGAGGCTCTTATCTGCCTTCATTCCCACTCCAGTTTCATTCAAACGGGAGCGGCACTCACGCGGCTGGAGAATTGATGAAAAATAAAGTAGCAGGTCGCGTGTCAAGAGATGTATACACACGATAAGCAGATGCAAATATACAGAGACGCAGACACAACAGGTGGGCGAGTGGGGGGGGGGGGAAACATGTGGCCACAATGTACATAAACGATCCACACGAAATACTAATGTGTGGCCACAAAGTACGGTTGCCGTGACTTTGTACTGGACTGAGTAAACAAATCTAGTGGGCCTTCTCAAGGACTGACAAAAGGTGGCGGACGGGGGCTAAAAGCTACACAATGGACGGGGATAGTGCGAATGAATTTGACTGCAGGATGAGGTACAAAGACATGCATTGCAATTATTACCGAGGTGCGTTTAAATAAGACCCAATAAACGCTCGCCTACAAGTAAAGTCTCTCTATAGGCTCACACCTAGAGGCAATTTAGAGTCTCCAATTAATGCATGTTTTGGAGATGTGGGAGGAAACTGGAGTACCGAGAGAAAACCCACGGGGAGAACATCCAAACTCCACACGGAGGAGGCTGGGATTTGAACCCCGGTCCTCAGAACTGTGAGGCCAAAGCTCTACAGCTGTGCCACCACAAAATATCCATTCTAAGGATTTTAGTCCTCATTTTGTGATCTGGGGAGAGGGAGATTTTGTTTGATTTATTCTATCCATTATGGAATTGATTCTTGGGGGAAAAAAAAAAAAAGACTGTCCTGCATTTTTGTGATCACAATTTTGTGTTGAGGCATAGATTAGAATTTGCTGCATTTTTTTTTTTTCTGCAAGGTGCCCACAATCAAATTTTTTGCTTACCTAATCATGCTCGGGGATCCAGGCGAATGAATGAAATCGTGGAGTTGGGGGGGGGGAAAAAAAGTGAGGTCCACTCTGCACAAGTACAAGTGACCAGCATGGGCGCCAAGGGGCCGCTGCAGCTCACTTAAACATCCCATTTAAATGCATGGACTGCACGAGATGGAAATGCGATGGAGGCGCGAAAGGCGTGCGCACGACTTTGGTGAACAGGCTCCTCCCCCCACGTGCACCGCCGAAGAAAACGGACGCTCCCGGGGCGGGGTGGGTGGTACCGTCCGTAAATATTTACAGACTCTCCGACAAGCGGACAAGGGCCTCGCAAAGCGTTAATTACGCCGCCGGCGCCATCGGGCCTCGGTCGAAGGCATTGACCCGGATGTGTCTCTGTGGTCCAGATGGTTTTTATCACCTTGTTCGCTCCACAGTGGGCACAGGCATGCAGCTCGATAGTGTTAAGAAGGGCTAATTAAACCGATAAAGTCATTCCCTGTCGAAATTTTTCTTTCCCGCTGCATTCGCAGGTTTTGGTGCTGTTAAAACAGCAAACTATCTTTTTTTTCGGGGGGGGGGGGGGAGGGGGCGCGCATAACATTTCTAAAGACTCCCCAATTTTGTGAGTGAGTGCATTTTTATGTCAGGGGTTCACAACACAACCATAGTCCAAAAAATACCACCGCAGCAGTTTGACGGATTAATACAGAAAGAACTTTAAAATGTAAGTACCGGAAGAATCTATCTTTACTGTGGAACCTCAGAATTCAAACGTCTTGGTTGTTGTCCAAATTGTTTTTTTGACTAAAATGTCTGCATAAAAAAAAAAAAAAATGCCTGTTTTCGACCCAATTCTCAGTGTCTGAACATCCGTCCAAGCACATTTAGACCGGGTGGCCGACTCGACGTATGTACACAGGGCGGTGCCGAGACGAACCGCTGGTCACTTTTGAGTCAAGTAGTTACTCATTGCCTGCCGGTGTGTGCTCATACCCTGAGCCACGGACCTTCGCTCATGCTTCTCATGATTGATTTTTTTTTTTTCTGCAAGGTGCCCACAATCAAATTTTTTGCTTACCTAATCATGCTCGGGGATCCAGGCGAATGAATGAAATCGTGGAGTTGGGGGGGGGGAAAAAAAGTGAGGTCCACTCTGCACAAGTACAAGTGACCAGCATGGGCGCCAAGGGGCCGCTGCAGCTCACTTAAACATCCCATTTAAATGCATGGACTGCACGAGATGGAAATGCGATGGAGGCGCGAAAGGCGTGCGCACGACTTTGGTGAACAGGCTCCTCCCCCCACGTGCACCGCCGAAGAAAACGGACGCTCCCGGGGCGGGGTGGGTGGTACCGTCCGTAAATATTTACAGACTCTCCGACAAGCGGACAAGGGCCTCGCAAAGCGTTAATTACGCCGCCGGCGCCATCGGGCCTCGGTCGAAGGCATTGACCCGGATGTGTCTCTGTGGTCCAGATGGTTTTTATCACCTTGTTCGCTCCACAGTGGGCACAGGCATGCAGCTCGATAGTGTTAAGAAGGGCTAATTAAACCGATAAAGTCATTCCCTGTCGAAATTTTTCTTTCCCGCTGCATTCGCAGGTTTTGGTGCTGTTAAAACAGCAAACTATCTTTTTTTTCGGGGGGGGGGGGGGAGGGGGCGCGCATAACATTTCTAAAGACTCCCCAATTTTGTGAGTGAGTGCATTTTTATGTCAGGGGTTCACAACACAACCATAGTCCAAAAAATACCACCGCAGCAGTTTGACGGATTAATACAGAAAGAACTTTAAAATGTAAGTACCGGAAGAATCTATCTTTACTGTGGAACCTCAGAATTCAAACGTCTTGGTTGTTGTCCAAATTGTTTTTTTGACTAAAATGTCTGCATAAAAAAAAAAAAAATGCCTGTTTTCGACCCAATTCTCAGTGTCTGAACATCCGTCAAGCACATTTAGACCGGGTGGCCGACTCGACGTATGTACACAGGGCGGTGCCGAGACGAACCGCTGGTCACTTTTGAGTCAAGTAGTTACTCATTGCCTGCCGGTGTGTGCTCATACCCTGAGCCACGGACCTTCGCTCATGCTTCTCATGATTGATTTTTTTTTTTTCCAGTATTTTCTTTGCTATGGGCCCAAAGAAAGACACACATAAGTGCTACCTGCAGTGATAGAAAAGGAAAATTGAGCGAACTACAGTGGAACTAAGTACGGAAATGCAGTGCGTGTCTGTTCATGGCTTTTGCGAGAACGCACCGTATGCCTAAATTGGCTTTTTCAACTGTCCTAAAGAATAAAAAATGTAATAAAACGGAGCTGGTGTCCTCAAAGGAGTGACGAGCATTACAAAGCAAAAGCCACAAATAATAGAAGAAATGAAGATGCGCAGTCAAATCATGGGGGGGGTGACTTTGAGAGTTCCTCCTTCCCTCTCGAGTCCCTCCGATGCCATTGCACCACCACCAAAAAGGTAAACGATACACGTTTAAGTTGCTTTAAGTGTATGCAATTTTTTTTATAGTTTAAATACAGGGTGTACATGTTTTTACATGAAGAGGAACCAAAATAGGAATTTACTATTTGGAGTTTGGGAACAGATTAAACTGATTTACATGATTTCCGATGGGAAAATCTCTTTCGGATGTTTAATACATCACAAGAATGATTTATGTTCAAGTTACAAGGTTCCACTGTATTTAAAAATGAGAAACTTAAAAAAATGTCAGAACTAATGTCGGCTTCAGTGTCACGCAAATGTATGTACAGTATAAATGTGTGTTGGAGTACAACGGTTTACAAATCACATTTTTGATTTTATATACGATATATAATGAGATTATTTTTTTCTATATATCATATAAAATATTTAGGTCTTCCTACCCCCTTTGAACGTTAACTGCAGAGTCAAGAAATCTGTTTTCCCTTCTTTCAAATATGCTTTAGAATGATTGTCTGTGCTCAAAATGGGACAGCGTGTCTATCATAACAGCATGCTTGAAAACACACATTCCAGGAGAAATATTGAATTGTAACAAATTGATTGTAGCCGGTTTAAAGTAGCACACAACTGCAGTGCATCAGCCTGAGACATGTTTCTAATATTTTGGTGCTCTAATGTAGGTAAATAAAGCAAAAAAAGCAACCTTAGATTAAAGTTGTAAAGCTATTAAATTAAGGCATCGTCAGCATTAGCTTCAAATCCATCAGGAAATACTGTACCGTTGAAGTTTTGTTGTATTGCTTGCTCACTGTGACGTTGCAATTATAATCACGTCGTATGCAATTGCACATCATTTTCGTGCGGTCTGTGAATCATTCCCCGTACAGTGAATTGTGACACTGAAAGAAAGTGAGGCCGTTAAAAATAAATGTGCTGTACTGCAGATTCCCAAGTGTCCGTTCCATTTACCCATGATCCTATTCTTGGAACCCAAGATAAATGAATTAATAATTATTTGCACCGAGCCAAACGCACAGTGCTACTTCTACTTACGAGCGTATCTAGTAAGAAATAATTAAGGTTCCGGAACGCCTCCTTGGAAAAATATTCTTGGGTTATGAAGGAAAATTCAGGATGCGAAAGGAAAAAAATAGGTGCTGGATTTTCAGAACCCAAATTCCACCGAATGTAAACATCTGGTATCTTGGTTTGTGTGGCGCTTTAGAGCTGCTCTCCCATTGGCTATCGCTGGAGCATCTTCCTGGCATCCCATTGGATAGGAGGGACGTCAATCTTTACCCATGATGCTTTTCGTTTCCCTTGGACACTTGACTGCCACCGAATCACGCTAGCACTGTCACGAGCTAGTGCACATTGGATAGTTTCTTGTGAGTTTTTTTTTTTTTTTTTTTTGCTTTTTTTGCAAGTTTATCCATCTTTATTTACCATGGGCCCCAGGAAACTTTAGTGAAATAAAACGGTGCGTGCGTGCATTCGTATGTATATTTTCTCTCAGCCTTCAAACCTTTGCCTCCTCCTCTTCCATCCCCCACAATGCCCTTTGCTTGTCTCTCACCCTTCTCTTCTCAGAGTTGCCCAACGCCAAAGATAAATGAACGTAATTATTATTCTTTACATTATGTACTTTGAATGCTTATTTTTGGCGTAGGGGCGGAGGAGGTGGGGGGCTTGGAACGCATCAAGCTATATACATGTAAAATCCTTCCTCTCATGAAAATTCATGTTACAAAACAACTTCCAGAACAGATACATTTCGTAAGTAGAGGTCCCCCTGTAGTTATGTGATAAATGTCTGGATTAATTGTGAAATCGAAATGGTTATTGCTAGGGAAGGTCGTACAAATTCCCACAGAGTTCCCTCTTGTGAATTGATGTGCTAAACACCAACTGTACCAAGATGACGTATCGTATTGTTAAAAAACAAGGTCAAGACTTTCGAGTATCATTTGGACAGCTATGACATCTTAGGTTTTCCAGTTTTCAACCACCTGAAGTGGATACAGATTTTTCTATCACTTTGTGTGAACCACCAGCTGAAGCAAAATTCTGTTGGTCCTGAGCTCCAATGTAGCTTGCCGGACAGACCTTCCCTGGCTTTGCGCAGATGCCTGTTACGGCAGTTCTGTGTTTCTGTGTACCAGGCCTTTGGCTATGTGGTTTAAGAAAAGGGCCAGTTGTGAGACATTTTCCACGGAAAGCATAACTTCTACTGTAGTTTGGAGGAATGTGACTGAGATAAAGCTTCTCAAACTAGTGCTAATTTGTCTAATTTCTCGCCACGCTGCTATTTGGCAACGCTGATCTATTGTCAAATAGCGAGCTGTTGGCAAGGGAATCAGGTTTTTTTAAAAACTGCTTTGACGGCTGAGTGCAAGTTGACAAACCCTGGTGGCCTCAAGTCTGTCTGAAAAATACCTTAACTCAAATAATCCAAAACAATATGTATAGGGACTTCTGAGAAACCGTGTATATTTTTTGTATTAATTTACACCTCCGAGTGGGATGTTTACAACCCTTACAAACCACGGACTATGTCAGTCTTTGGAAATATATATCTTGTGTTGTGAGGAGACTTATGAGAAACATTTCTGCTCACTATTTAATAAACTTCTCCACCTCGTGCTTCATACTAAATTTCCCACTTATCCAAACTGAATGAAAGCCCGGCTTTCTGACTCGTTATAGCGAGACAATGTTTTGACTTCCTGCTGAGAAAAAATTGACTGCAGCAATGTTGGAGTAAATAAGCAAAATTACACTCACTCCCACCTGGGAGTACGACTGATGGGTTAGGCGATATCGTGGATCGGCTGTCTTGGAAACGGTTCTAATTAAGGCCCGAGCACCGAGCAGTACAAAAGACCCTCTTGGATTTGCTTTTTTGTTATTATTCTTCAGACTAATTAATCATCTTTTAGGCGGCCTAGACAGGAACAAATGAAATTTTTCCTAGTGTGTGTTGGTATAAATACACGTCTAAGAAGCCCCAGACATATCTATATCCATTTTCAACATTTGAAGATTGATTGCAAAAACCAGGGGCCTCAACAAGCTCAAATTTTATTGGCATTCGTGTGGAAACTAGAACGGACACAATAGTCTTAAGGAATCCTGTCTCAATTTTAACAGGATGTCAGCTTCCTCAAATTTTTGTGATGAATCCGTGAAAGAAAGTCTGACTGTAACAAAATTGCATGAAAACCAAAGGAACTTTTACCCTTGGAAATAATGTAAATCCAATTAATCCATTCCAGACAGCCCAAAAGATCAAACTGATTTGTGAAAAAAAAATTACTTGTGATAAATGCTATACAGAAACCAGTGCAAAATATACAGTAAATGACAAATGAATTGGATAAATTAATATTTAATGGCCCGAATCGTATCAGGCTTCTTCCTCGCTCTATCACATAGCATCAAGGCAACCAACAACTCTCCTGGTCTGCTCGGCAACACTCGCTCAAATTAAGGGCAATGCTGGAGCAACGCCATCCCTATCAAAAGTCAGGCCTTCAAAAATAAGTCTTTCAGTGCAATACCAGTTTCACCACACTTTCTCTTGCCCTTTTATTTTGTAGCCCTGACTTCTGAGAAGATGTGTAACGCTGATGCTGGCCCAAGGGACAGCTTGCATTGCGGGGATATGCCTTCCTGGCAGCCGCTTTGAACAATTTACAGAATGTCTCAGTTGGACGCACCGGATGATGCTCACTCAATGAGGAAAAAAAGTTAGACCGAGTCATAATCGCATAGTGTGGAGCATCAAATTCGAGAAATGAATTGGTAGAGTCAGACTTTTTATTCATTTTTTTTTTGTACGTAAACCGAACAGATATTCAAAACGTTGTCTGAAATGCCAATGATTAAAGTTGGAATTTGAATCATACCAGCTACAGTACTAGACCAAATGAAAAACGAGTAGAACTGTATTTTGTTTGTCTGTAGGGATTCAACGAGTTTTAATTCCTTAGAAATTGGGTAGCCAGTGTTGTAGACCACTGATTTCAAATCAGTGTTTAACTTTTGTGCGTAAATTGAGACAAGATCATCTTAAGTTGAGCACAAATACTTTTTCTGACAATGTTTCGGTTATTTGTAGTGAGCTTTTACTGATGTAAAATATTTCACTTGGCTCGGTGTGTGATGGCAAACGTTGTTGTTGACAAAAGTGTGAGGTCGTTGTCAAGCTTTGTGGTAGGTGGAGTGCAGCGTCAACCTTTGATCGTTTGGGGAATTTCCCATTGGGTGCGAGGGGATGTTCATATCTGCTTCCAGCTTTGCCGGAAATTATTTTATCAGGAAGGCAAATACCGCTGACCTTGGCCTTCTTCTGGACCCTCCGGATAGTTCCTACCGCATCCAGGGAATCATCTTTTCAAGGTTGGAATTCATGTGGTGTTTCATGCCTTGGATCAGGTGCTGATACGCAGCTGCGCTTCGGGCCCCAGGGACGAATCCTCGGCCGGTGACTCAGGAAGCAGATGCTCATCATTTGTTTGAGTCAAGTACCTCTGGAGAAGGTCAAGGAGGAGATTCCAGTCTTCTGAAACCTGCCACAAACTCTCCACATACTCCATCAAGTCCTCCTCTGTGGAGACGTACGTTGATGTGTTGCGGGCTTGCGCAAACATCCGAAAAAATCAGTCGGAGCGGTGACGTGACAGCGGATGTTTGCCATCAGCTTCCAGAAGCATCTTGACAGCCAACACATTTCAATGGATGAATAATTGAGCGTCGCACTTTGGCGAAGGAACGAGTTTCGTTCCCCCAGCACGGACTGAGATGCGGTTTGACAGGCGCGTACTTGAATGCGCTGGCGTTGTCCTCGGCCAGAGGTCCGTTGCGATCAAAACTGGTTAACACAAAGACACCATTTGATGGAAGGATACTAACATAATCAAGCGTTAACTTATGAATCGCGGGCACAGTTGATGATTGCAGACAATAGAGACAATGGCACTGTTTGACAACATAACTAGTGGAATTTTCCGCATGCAAAAGCTTCAGACATTTCCCCTCCTCTGAGTTTATATATATATATATATATATATATATATATATATATATATATAATTGTGAATAATCAACCACTGTTGAAATATCGATTCTGTCAGTGGTAATTAATTTTTTTCCTATTGAGCCATTAACGTTGCAGCGTCAAAGAGAGCAAGCCTTTGTCAAAGCTTTAGGTGGTTAGTAATTAGTAAAAATCACAGATCTATGTGGAGACCAACCCACAATATTAGTGAAAAATATGAAACAGTAAGTAGTGTTTAAACACTAATAACTCAAGTTTAACGATTATGATTACGATTATGTGACAGAAGAGACTCTGCTAGGATGAAGGGCTGTTTACAAAACAGTGGTGAGGCCGGGCATGATGTACGGATGAGAGACGGTGGCACTGAAGAAACAACAGGAAGCAGACCTGGAGGTGGCAGAACTGAAGCTCTTGAGGTTCTCGCTCGGAGTGAGCAGGTTGGATAGGATTCGAAATGAGCTCATTAGAGGGACAGGCAAAGTTGGATGTTGTGGAGACGAGGTTAGAGAGAGCAGACTTTGATGGTTTGGACATGTCCAGAGGCAAGAGAGTGAAGGGTGCTGAGGATACAGCTGCCAGGCAAGAGAGTGAGAAGAAAAACAAAGAAAAGGTTGATGGATGTTGTGAGGGAGGACATGAGGAGAGTGCATGTTAGAGAGGAAGATCCACGAGATAGGCTTAGATGGAAAAAGATGACACGCTGTGGCGACCCCTAACGGGACAAGCCGAAAGGAAAAGAAGAAGAAGAACTCGACTTTCACCAAGATTTTTGTTCCTTACAAGTCACCGTTCCTGGGCACACTTGGTCTCTAGAAGCTGTCAACTTGATTGTATTTAGCAGACGAATAAAATGGTAACACTTAAAAGAAAAACCTCGTACCCAGGTCGAATCTTTGGAGCAAATCACCAAAGCGTTTTGTTCCTCGAAGGCTCCTTTAGTCAAGCTCACACCAACTGTATAAATTAGCAGATTGCCTTTAGTGCACTCGTCTCTGCATGGTGAATGATTGATTTTTGCATTACTAAATAACTCCTTCAACTACATTCAAAGGAGCTCCAGGAGCGCAAACGAGTGACCGGAGCGCCAACAAACGATCCAGAAGATGAAAGACACGTAGTGCAGAACACGAGGTTTTCAGACTAGCACGGCAGCAATTTTAAGTTTGCGGGGGAAAATCAAATTTCCACTGCAGGTTTTTATTTCTTGATTGTAAAGGGTGGAAAATATGAGAGAGATGGTAATCATTGGGGAGCTTTTTTCATTGACAGGAGGAGGAGAAAGCGACCATATTGCTTTCTGGCAAACTGCTGATGGGTTGAAAAATGCACAGAAACAATATGAGATATAGTTTATTGAATGACTTTTTTTGTGGTGCTGCCACAGCACAGACAGGAGAAATATAGTGTGGGGGTGTCATATTTTTTGTTGTTGTTGTTAGTGATATTTTCTGAAGGGACATTTCTGAGGACACGGTCAAAATGAAAAATGATTACTCCCAACTTGGTTTGAGTTTTTCCATTCCAGTCAAAGAAAAGAAAATGAAAACTAAATCACCGCCTTCTACCCCTAGAAAAACAAATAGACATATTTTTTTTCCCATATAAAGATAATCAGAGCCACTGCTATTACTCTTCACAATGAGTGACTAATGTTAAAACGGTGAGGGGTTATTTTCATGTTTTTGATCAGGTGGCACCTTAGGGGGTATTTATTTCCATTTGCTCAAGCCACTTCACTTTAGATTTTTTTTTTTTTTTTTGCATGTACCAATGGCCTGACGGTAAACAAGAAATGGTAGATAAACTGTTTGAAAAAACACAAGATGAAATGTTTGTTGCGGGTTTTCATCGAGGGGCCAATCACACCATCGCCGTGCAGTGGGAAGCTCAGAATTATGTATTTTCTTATCTGAACTAGAAAGGTGATCAAAGAAAATAGTCCAATAAGAGATCAGATCACTGATATTTAAGTCGAGGGAAGGCCTGTGGGCAAGAAAAAAAATGGACGGATAAGGAGGAAACATTCAAGAGGACCCTTTGGATTGCAAAAAAAAAAAAATATTTGATCCAAGACTGGTTGTAGTTCAGAAGATGAAAGAGATAAAATATTCAATTTTGGGTTTAAGGTAGCTACAAAATGGAGCCGGAAGGAGACATATTCAACCCAAAAGGAGACTGTGGACAGTGTGAAAATCAGGCAGTAAGTAAAGATTTCATTCAGAAGGAAACTACAGGAAGCAACAGTTACAGACTAGCAATGAAATGTTGAGCCAAGAGGAGACTACGTACAAGATGTTGGACCCAAATGAAGCATTTTATTGAGAAGAGACGTCACGCTGCTAGAAAACCGTCTGGTAAAGAACATTTGTATCCAATAGGTGACCGTGGACAGCAAGGAAAGCAACTATAAGCAGAGATTTTTACACAAATGGAAATTGCAAGCAGCAACACAAGCTGGTAGAGATTTAGTCCTACCCCCCTCAAGCAAGAAAATGCTCTTGGTAGCAACTAAATTGGTAAACTAATTGGTAAGTGAACAAATATAACATTTGATAATAGAGGAGAGAAAATCACAGACAAATGTCATTCCAGGGGTGACTGCAGGCACGAGGAAACCAGAGTGCTGCAGCCAAGTGGAGACTGTGGAATGGAAAGGTAGAAAATTCAGGTCATCTCTGGGAGAAAAAGGGGCCTCCAAGGTGTCATGAGTAACCTCTTCTCCTGGGCCAAGAACTACAAATCTAAGGGGTCAAATTTTGAGGTTACAACTGCAGTGAGAAGCCCTTGAGGTGCACAGGATGTCATTTTCTGTCATCTCGGAACCTTCATCAAAAGTATCTAAATTTCATCTGAGAGGAATTTTCACCACCTTGCTGCAGAGGAAGCGGCCATTATTTCCTGGACATGTGAGCTCGGCGGGGCTGTAATTTTGAAGATTTATTAATGAGTGGACCTCATCACCGGAAAACGGAACCAGTGGGAAGAGCGGATTTCCCTGGATGCTGTCAAGATGGAACAAAACAAAATAACATGGGGGAGAAAAAAAAAAAACAAAGACGTGTGAGATAGCGAGCGCAATCTTGGAAAGACATCCGTTTACGCCTCTCGTGCTCACCTTAGTGCGCATACATGCTCCCCCTCCACCCCCACCCCCCAATCCAAAGCGCTCGCTGAGCACAGCCCGATAAAGCACTCAAGTCGGCGGGGGGAGACGGATGAGCTGTCAGCCGCCGTCGCGTCGGCGACGACCGTGACAGCGACGTGCGGAGGGCACGTCAACGTTGGAGAAGGTTGCCATAAAAAAAAAGAGATGCAGCAAACATTTACTAAAATGATGCTGTGCACCGGGGATTATGACGATGAGTTGTGGGGTTACACGTCGCTCTTGGATTAAACGTCTTGTGAAGTAAATATAATCCGTGTTCACGGCAACTCGGGGAGGACATTTGGAACCCCCAACCCCCGCCGGCAAACAAAAACAGCGTCAAGAATCCTGCGCGTTTTTTACTTTAAACTCGAAATGCGAAAGGTGATCAAAAAAAAATTCTTGCTTTTATGAACCAATTGAAAGTGTCAAATGTGACCTGAACTGCTCAAATGCTTTTTGCCTAACTCTGATGGAGTCGTGCGGCATCATGTCGGCTCAAGATTAAATCTCTGGATTTTTTTTTTTTTTTTTCAAAGACTGTGTGAAAATAAAATACATCTGAGTAAGATTTTGTTGAAAATGGATCGTTGTCCCTCTTGAGATACGAGGACTCTGCCAGATTAGCAGTGATAAACTCACGTTTGCTGAACTCGGGTTTTCTTCCATTTGAAGTGAGAATACAAAGTAGCACAATTAATGAAAGCAAAGCGAACGCGGCGGCGCCGCAGCTGTCCTCGCCATTCGGCGGCACGGGATCGCGTGGTCCCATTTCAACGGCGGCCTTTCAGTTGCGCAAACTCGGAGGGTATCCGACCGAGCGCCCATCTGTTCCGCATACTTTTGTCTTAATTGCAAAGACGCTGTCAGATGTGACGCTATGCATTTTGCTTTTCCTTGTACGTTTTGAGTCGTCGTTCTCTTTGTTCGCCATATTCGACTTTGAACGGCGGGCGGGACGTTGGATCGGCGAACCAAATACTTTTGATTTGTGGACAGCGAAACTGTCGGGTGGAGATGATACCGGCAACCCGCTGCAGTAAAGTATTGCGGTAATAAAAGTTGATACAGGATGCATGCAAATAAACCTTCGGACGCCATTTTCTACATGACGGTGTTTTGCATCAAATCAAAAATCGTGTTGATGGAATAACTGAGGTTGTCCACTAAATCAGCTAACAATTATTTTAATAATTGATTACATTTATTTTTTAGGTTGATTTATGAATGATTAAAAACTGTTTATAAAAAGAAACCTTTATTAAAGCACGGGAGATTTTAAATTTGTCATTGCAGAAAATGCACAAACAAATTATGATTCAGTTGTTGGTTTGGGCCGTAACGCCAAACAGTTCGATCACTTTTCCAACGTAAAAGCAGAATTAGAAAATTTTATTTTGATGAAACACAAATACCACATAATGTGTTTTCATGGAGAGCTCTAGAAAGCGGTGAATAATTACAATCGTGCGATTACTCCCCAAAAATGTATCGGTTGTCGAGTAATCCTTCCAGCTAGTGTACTCGAGTAAGGGCAAGGGAAGACTTGAGAGCTAAAGCCGAAACATTTTCAGTGAGAACGTGTTTGGTTGCGGCGAGAAGAGATGAAACCAGTGTCACTCCCGCCGTGATGGGGATGCTGATTATGTAGCGCTAAAAAAAAAAGGTTTCGGTCACTTTGAAGTCAAATAGGAGGTAGGAGAGACCCTCACGTTTGGCCCAATCTGATCGGCCACATGTGACCACATGCGGGGGACCTTGAGGGGGTTAAAAAAAAAAAATATCCAGTGGAAGGCCTTCGACGAGATTGGAATGTTCCATTAACTGCTCGGCCCCTCTCTTCGCGTCTCACCCCCAACATTCGTGTCTCGACATCAGCCCAGACTATTACATCAGTCGGGACATTACCGGCGAGGTGAGGCGGTGAGGAAAAATAGATTTCATATTTGACGGGTCTTATCTGCCCTTCACTAAACACATTTGCGGCTCGCAAGGGTAGACTCGATTAGTCGCTGCATCATGTGGGAAGATTAGCGACACGGCAGCTGCCAATAACGCCACGCTTGATTGAAAAGTTCTGGGTTTTTCGCCCGCGAGCCGGCGCGGCGCTGGTGACACGCGTCCGACCACATTTGAAGATTTTCACATGAACCCTACTGTTCAAATCGAGACGTGCTCACTTCCGGACGAGTCACAACTTCAAACAGGTCTTTGACAAATGGGCAATGTGTCCAGAAAAACTAGCGCCTTCATTTATTTTTTTGCCCTCATGTTTATCTAAAACTTTATCTGGAAGTCAAAATTCCGGCTTGAATACACAATTGCAACTCTACCTCTGGAGAGTAACCACATTTAACACCCTTACTTTTAAACCCAAATCCTGATTTGAAGTTCTGACTTGAATCCGTAACGAATCCTAATCTTGACTTGAAATCACATTTCTGTCTTAAAACTTTAACTCTACTTTGAAAAACTCAAACCTGACTTGAAATATTAATTTGAAACCCCAAACTTGTCTTAACCCTCTCTGGACCGAATAAGAGAAGAATCTGATCCTTCAGAAAATGATACTCTGGATTTAAAAGTTTCAATTACCTGTTGCAAATTTGCAACCACTCCCCGGAAAGGGTGAAAACCTTAATTTGAAACTATTTGATTTGAAACCCTAACTTTAAACGTTAACCACTGTGTGAAACTATAATCTTTGCTAGAAACTGTGCCCTCTGACTTTTTTTTTTTTTTATTTTTAAACTTTGAAACCCTGATTTGCAAATGTCTGAAATTCTGAATTGAAACTCAGACCTTAGCTTGAATCCCGAAATCGAAAACCCAACTCTTGTTTGAAATCCTAAACTAGGCTCGAAACGGTGTTGTACCAAAAATTGCATCCACTCACATTTTCTCAACACCATAATTTGAAACCCCAACCCTGATTTAACTTTGCAGCCCAAACCCTGTCTTCAAACTTTGCCCATATTCGTTTCTTCTTCTTCTTTTCCTTTCGGCTTGTCCCGTTAGGGGTCGCCACAGCGTCTATCTCGTGCATCTTCCTCTCTAACACCAACTGTCCTCATGTCCTCCTTCAAAACATCCATCAACCTTTTCTTTGGCATTCCTCTCGCTCGTTTGCCTGGCAGCTCCATCCTCGGCACCCTTCTACCAAAATACTCACTCTCTCGCTTCTGAACATGTCCAACCATCGTAGTCTGCTCTCTCTAACCTCATCTCCAAAACATCCAACTTCTAATGAGCTAATTTCTAATTCTATCCGACGTGCTCACTCAGCGCGAGAATCTCAACATCTTCAGTTCTGCCACCTCCAGGTCTGCTTCCTGTTGTTTCTTCAGTGCCACTGTCTCTAAACTGTACATCATGGCTGGCCTCATCACTGTTTTATAGCCTTTGCGCTTCATCCTAGCAGAGACTCTTCTGTCAAATAACACACCAGACACCTTCCGCCAATTGTTACACCCCGCTTGGGCCAGTTTCTTCACTTCCTTAGCACACTCTCCATTGCTCTGTATCCTTGACCCCCAGGTATTTGAAGTCGTCCACCCTCGCCATCTCTTCTCCCTGGAGCTTCACTCTTCCTCCTCCGCCCCTCACCTTCACGCGCACATGTTCTGTTTTACTTTGGCTAATCTTCATTCCTCTCCTTTCCAGTGCGTGCCCCCATCTTTCTAATTGTTCCTCCACCTCCTCCCTGCTCTCACTGCAGATCACAATATCATCTGCGAACATCATGGTCCAAGGGGAATCCAGTCCAACCCCATCTGTCATTCATTTCTGGAGTGTCATAATGTCTTTTCCATTGGAGTACCGTTGATTTCCAAGCAAACCAAATCTTGCTGGGTGCTCGCTTCAGGAAGAATATTCAAGTGTTCCTTAAAGTCTTAGACTGTTTTCTTTTTGTTCAAGCAAGGCAGTCAATATGTCTTCCATTTATTCCCTGCACTAAAAATAATGCCCGAGTCGCAACATTAGCACTTTCCTCACGAGTAATAGCCGCTCACCGCCTCAGCAGCTCCGGGCTATTCGCGTCATCGGCGGCCATTAGAGCGCTTTTCCCAGTTTACCTGCCAACCGAGGCAGCGAGGCCCGTGCCATCCGTATCTCACATCTCCAGCCTCCTGGCACGTAATTAGCCACACTAATCACCCGCCGATAATGCTGCGCCGTTTTCCGCGAGCGTGGAGGAGACGATTACGCTAGTCCTGCAACGTCCGCGTTTGGAAACGACGATTTGAATATATTGTAAACATAAATCAGGCGGGGTTGGAACAGCAAATGCGCTGTTGCCCCCACACATAAGAAATGCGCTTAGTCTGTCCTTGTTGAGTTGTCATCAGTGGAGGTTGAGGGTGGGGGGGAAGGAACACATATTTTGGGTTGGAAATTTCCATATCCCAAGACTAGACACTTGTGCGAGCAGAAATTCTTCTTACTACTCTGACGTTGACGGCTGTTCAAGTCGAGGGAAGAGCGCCACGTGGTGTTTTGGCTTCTCGAAGAGAGAAAAAAAAAAAAAGAATTTGGTAAAACAAATGCTTTGACAAAGAACGTAAACATAGCGTTAGCCCGCCGCGAACGGAAAAAATGCTCATCCGTGCAAATTTGTTGACGTGCCGAGCCCGACGCCGGCGCGGAAACTCCAACTTCCCACTGTCGCCGTTCTGCGCCAGAGCCTCAACGTAACCATCTGGACTCTTCAATTAGGCAACGTTTCACCTGCAGTTTTGCGCCATTTTATTCATTTTCCTCGCCTGGGGACGTTCATGAAAACTGATTTGGAAAGTGAAATTGTGCTACTTTTTGTCTGCAGTTCAATGTTTTTTTTTTTTTTTTCATATTTCAAGAAAAAAAACTGATTTTTTTTCTCATTGAAAGACTCAATTCAAGCACTGCAGCACGCCCAAGAGTTCTATTAGAATGAGGTGGTCACAGATTTGAATTGTTTCTCACATTCCAAGGCTGTACTTTACAACAGACGGCACGCGTTCAAGCCTTGGAAACAAATCGTTATGTTACAATCTACCACATTTATTTTTACGTCCTGTGTAGTTTTTGCTACAAAAGATGTAATGGTATTTGTAAAAACCCCATTACAATAATAAAACAATTTTTGTTAAAAGTATAATGTCCTAATTTACCCACAAAGTTGCAAAATATAGATTTTGTACAGCATATCCCCCGCGTTTATGAATTTATTTACATTACTAAGACGTTCTTGCGCTTTCAATTGTCTGCTCCAAGCGTAACGTTGGTCTTAAAAGCTCATGGCCACAATGAATCCTGATATTTTTTTTGGGGGGTTCTGATGTTATGGACAAAACCAGTATCTGAGTCATAATCAGTTTGTGCACTGTCAATTTGAAATAATCATGTTTTTGGATAAAGGGGGTGTAAATTTTAATACTATGATTGATTGAAAATAATTAATCGATTCATTCATGAAAATTCTTTAGTCGCAGCCCTCAAAAACATGCAATGCGGCGGTCTTGGGGAGCGTATATTTTATATTTTAACACAAATGCTGCAGCAACTCATGTAGACACGGAAAATAGCAATGCTTTGCCCTCTGTAGAAAATGATTAGTGCAGATGACTGAAGCCCCAAAAGCTGAGTGCGACTTCCCTTTGTTTGTCAGCGTACTTGCATTGGACTCCTGTCCCGTGGCCAAGTTGCACAATCCAGGCGGACGTGCACTCGATTCATTACGATACACAGACTGTTTAATTATTGCCATTGTATTTCATAAGTACATTATAGTGCTGTTATTTTTTTTGAAAACACATTGTAAAAAGTGTTCTTTGGGGAGGTTAGACCGGATTAATAGCATTTCTATTCATTTCACGGGCGAGTGTGTGGGTGATTTAAGATCGATTGTCGTGGAAAGAATGAAACCCTTATCTCAAGACACCACTTTTGTTATTGGCGATGTCAATCTCGGTCATTTTTTCACACTTATCTACTAAATGGACTTTCGAGGAGCATTGTGTTCTACGCTCTGGGGTGGTTTGAGTTGTATTTAATTCTGTTGTACTTCTGACTTTTATCTGATTCTTCGTCTTTTATGCCGAGCTTAAAATCCACGTCTGGGACACTTTCACTTTTTTTCTTTTTGTACTTTTAAGCCTGTGCCAGCGCAGTCAGGATGCTGAACGTGTGGAAAAAATCCCCCCCCCCCCCCCCCCGACTTTCTCTGCGGTAACCAGAGCAGGATCATTAATATAACGGGTCATCCTTCAAAGTGGGTCGAAGCCACCACAGAGTCCAAAACAGTGCAGGTCTAGGCTGGGTAAAGGCGCATGGCTCATTTAGCTGAGAGCGGAGGGAATCCATACCGAAGAAGCGAGTAAGGGAGGCTTAGTCCCCCCACATTCAGTAGTAACTCAAAAGTCATATTACTACATACGCCCTTTTTTACGGCTAGCTGAGAGCTCAAGAGGCCCCGCTAAATTTATCGTAATAGCCTTTCACATAACGTTTCAGGGCCGCTGAATCACCGGCTGACAAAGGTGGTCGCCCGTGAATCGAGAGCTTATAAAACCAGAAGAGATTCCGTGGAAGCGATCCCGGATGCCGGCACGGTCGCATTGCATGTGGAAGTTGCAATTCCGTGAGACAATTTTCAGCGGGGGCGGGGGGAAATGCCAAGCGAATGCAAATTGTTCTAAATGACCAATGTACCGACGGTCATTAAACTACAATAACCTGTGTACGGGTCATAAAGCAATGCTAAAGTGCAGTGAAAATAGTCACCTGATCAACTTGCAATGGGGAGTGAACAGGAAATGTAATGCCAACTAATGGAGCCTTATACGGATGGCCAGAAATTAATAAGTAATCTATGCCGGCGCGCCATCGCACTCGCAAATCTGTGCAGTCGAGCGCGTAAAATTTGTTACGAGTAGAAATGCACAGATATTGAAAGACGTCGCTTATTTTGTGTAGTCTTGACCAATGTTCCCTCTAAGCTGCGCCATTGCGCACTTGTTGCACAGTCTCAGCGCGCATGAAAACCGATCCAGCAGAGTGAACCACAGCCTGATGTCCCCCCCCCCCTCTCCAAACATGGAAGCACATGGTCTCCTTCTACTTCCTAGTTTACCTGACACCGCTTCCCTCCGCTCTTAAAGGCGTACACTCACAATTACAAACAGAACACACACCCGCAACTTTATCTGCGGGCATGACCGACTACATCCGTACATTTTTCAAATGTGAGTGACTGTATTTACTTGGTAACCTAATCAAGCTAAAATAGGAAATCCCCGAGTTTCAATGATGAAGATGAAATTTGGTAGAGATTGTATGTGGTACGACAGGATGCACAAAAAAGCCTCTAGGACACTTTCTTGACGTTGAACATCCATTTTGCTTCCAAACAGCAATTTTTGTAGAACTCGAGGGCTCCTATTTTTAAAAAAAATTATTTATAATCGTATTATTGAACTCATTAGCACAGGACACAATACAACCAATTCATTTGTGCTGAACTGAAATGTGAATTTTGAAACATCTCATGCCGTAAAATATTTATCGTCTCTTTCAAGCACAGCGGAGCAGTTTCCATTAGCGGCACTGCTGACGTGCATCTAGCTGATGATGAGGATGTTGATCATGCGGAGGAAGAAAACGACGCACTGGTCTCCCTTCACATGAAAAATGTTCATTCAAATCAAATGTCGTTACCTTACGTGTCCCTTTTGAGGTGTTTCCGTGACTGGAAAAGCAAATATAGACTACCTGGCCCTTAAAGATAGTGTGAGAAGCTCAGTCATTTGGGAGGGGCTCAGTGTCGAGCCGCTGGTCCTCCGCATTGAGAGCAGCCAGATGAGGTGGCTGGGGCCTCTGATCCGGATGCCTCCCTGGTGAGGTGTTCTGGGCACGTCCCACCAGAAAGAGACCCCGAGGACGACCCAGGACACGCTGGAGAGACTATGTCTCTCGGCTGGCTTGGGGACGCCTTGGCATTCCTCCGGAAGAACTGAATGAAGTGGCTGGGGAAAGGGGAAGTCTGGGTATCCCTGCTGAAGCTACTTCCCCCGTAACCCGACCTGGGAAAGGTCCATTAATCAGCGGGTGTACTGTGGAAAATCATCTGATTATACTATATCTTATAATTGGTTCTAAGAATTATTCATAGCATAAAATGTATCTTTTAGTCCGTCCGTCCAGGCCTACGACGTATATTACCGCGCGCAACAATCTTCCTCTTGATGTAACAAGGTACAAATAACTTGCGTATCCACCTGTTGCCGTTCGTACAAAAGAATGGAACACTTTAATGAAACAGGACCAGATTTCACACTTATGTTTAAGCAAACTGGTACGAGCTCACCATTACTATAATATTATAAAAATGTTTACCTTTCTTGGTATTTTTTTGTAGTTGTTGTTCCAAAATATGTTCCTTTTTCTGATGTAAAATGTGTTGGTCATCTCAACAGTAATCATACATCGTGTTGTGAAAAAGTACTATATTGGGACTTCTCAAATTTCTGTATTTTATAGTTTTCACACTGTTTAACATCATTACACACATGTAAATATACATTATAACCCAAGTGAACTTTTTAAATGCTGTAGTTAAATGTTGATTTCTTTGATTAAGGGGTGCGGGGGACAACTAGCTGGCCCTCTGTGGAAAAAGTAACGCCCCCCCCCCCCTTAAACCTAATAAATGGTTGGGCCATCATTACCAGCTGTCATCAGATCACTGCATTTCAATTGAATTCATTTCAGATTCAAATCTGAATTAAATTCAGAAGTTGACTTGCTCTTGTGTTTTGCATGGATACACACCTTCCAAAAACCTCAACTTTCATCTCGTCAATCCATATACTATCCTCCTCATAGTCTTGATAATGATTTAAAGTTTTTGGGCAAATGTAAGACGAGATCGTTTTGGTCAGCAGTGCTTTTTTGCCTTGGATGCCTAGCATGGATGCCATTTTTGCCCAGTCTCTTCGTTATTGTCATGAGCTCTGACCTCATCTAATGCAAGGGAGGCCTGGAGTTGTCCCGAGTTGCTTTGTGGCCTCCTGGATGAGTCGTCGCTCCTCTCACCTTTGTAGCAGTAATCTCTTGTAGGCCGGCCACTCCTGGGAAGGTTCACCGCTTGTTCCATGATTTTTCCGTGTGAGGATAATGGCTCTCCCTGTGGTTCGCTGGAATCCTACAGCTTCAGAAATGGCTTTTGTAACCCTTTCCGGTCTGATAAGTTTCTCCACCCTTTTGGAATACCTTTTGGTTGGTGGCATTTTGTTGCAGCATTTTTAGATCTGTATTTGTCCATTTACATTTGGGTGGGATTACATTTTTCTGACAAATCTATATCAATTGTGGTAGGAATGTTGAATACAGGTCGTATAAAGTATTGAATTTACCAAGTAATGCTCTATATCTGAGGGTCTTCACCTTATGACTTGTGCACACTGAATTGGTATGCTATTAGTGGCGAAAACCCTGCTAAAGAATTTCTAGAAAACTTTATGACCCAAATCCTATAGAATTCCTATCGAAATTCTATTGTTCTGTAGAAATTCAATGGAAAATCACAGCCAAAGTTCTATGGAACAAGTTGTTCTGTACAAATTCTATAGATTTCTATAGAATTTATATGGAAAATTTTTAGTAGGGTAGGGACCCAACCCTGCAACGAATACCGGGAAACCGTAATTGACTGTCCATTAAATAAATAACTTTCAAAAAAATTCCACAACTTCCACAAACAATCCAGGCGGAACTCAGATCCTCTCAGCCATACAAAGTTTTATTAGTTCCCTGGTTGAGATTTCACTTCCACCATCCTTCCTTGAGACCAATTGCTACTTTTTGAATTAGCCAGAGCTTTTGGCACCATCTTGTCATGTTTTGAGCATTACAGAAATTGCATTTTTTTTTCAATACATAGCTCGCATTTTTTTCTGTACCATTTTGAATAGCTAACTGGGTAATTTTTGTTTCAATGCAAGCACAGCTGCATATGAAAAGTGATTCATATGTGATGAAGAAAGAGCGCTGTATTTGGGAAGTCTTATCAATGCCCGCAACGTAGTCATCCAGCCTCCAGGGGGCGAACATACGGTTTAGGCTTCCAACTTTTAAATCAAAGCTGAAAATGATTGACCTCCAATAAAATTGAATTTCCCTAACTTGAAGAGTAATTGTAAGTAAAAGTGATGACATTATTGGACCAAATAATCATGATTATTTTGGCCATAATCGTGCAACCCTACTATCTGCGAATAGGTACAGTACTCTATATTACTTTTTATACTGAGTACATTTTTTGAGGGGCTTTAATTTATTGGTGCAAGCAGTTTGCGGTCATGTCTGGTGCTGTTTTATTGCATTGTTGAATGTCATGATAAAAAGCTGTAAGCAGTTTCATTGATCCTTAAAACTCTTTGATTGGTGTAATAAATTCAGCGCTTGTGGGTTGTTTATCTTGATTACTGCCACACAGTTGCATGGACCTTAATGAATAAAAAGTACCCCCCCCCCCCGATTGCGGCGTGAATGATGGACCGCGATGCATCGCATCGGTCTCACTGTACCTTTTAAATGATTTTAATACGGTCCATGCAGCGTCTATACATCGCGGGTGATTGACATGTGGTGAAGGCGCAAACACGACGGCACGTGAGAACCCGCACGACACCGGCAGTAAATCAGAACCGCACTAAAAGCCCCGTGATGTGCCGGCCATTAAACTAGAGGAAAGCACCGTGGACCGATGTCGCTGTGACCTGCTTGTGGCACCAATGATGAGAACGGTCAGTCTGAAGCAAAACTAAATCTCCTTTTAAATATTATATTTGGTTATTTACTCGTCAAGTGATGGGTCCCCCCCCCCCCTCTATGGAGCCAATTCTCCACACAGTTTCACTTTTTTCCCTACCTGAATGAGACATTGTGCAAAATATCTGTGGTCAATTAATTGCAATTAATAATAAGAGTAATTATGACAGAGTACAGCAAATAATTGACGCCACTCATAAGTTTTGTAGTTATTAAATATCTATAGTTTGCACCGTAAATACACAGCAAAATAAAAATCGCCAAAGTGTTCAATGTTACCAAAACAAACTCATCTTGCATTAAGATTATGAGTAAATGCACATGTAAATGTGCCTCTCTGGAACTTGCACTAACAACCCAGGCTAAACCAAGATCGTCGCTTAGATGTATGGAGTCCCCCTCGACTCTCTCTGGCAGTGGTAGTTTCTGGAAAGTCTGTTTATAAAATCATGTGGAGGTTACAAAGTCATTTTAGTTTTTTATTTCTGCAGGACAAGGAGAGATCCCCCCCTGCCACCGCCACCCGCCCACACAAAAAAGCTAATATGTGAATTTGTGAACAGAGAACTGTTAATCTGCAGGGGATTATTGGAATTAAAAAGCATGCTAAAAATGTTTTTTTTTTTTTTTATGGGGAGCGTAAGATTTGATGTCCAGTCCCGGGACCATGTCTGGCTGTCGCAGGACGGCTCTTGATGACACGTGGTGGCACTGTTCAAACTGATTTAGTTCAGTCGGATAATAACCCCCCCCCCAAAAAAAAAAAAAAAAAAAGAGGCGGGGAAAAAAAAAAAAAAAAAAAAACCTGATACCGTGTTGTCCCACTTTCACAGCTGGCCTTAATCTTTGCCCTGAGCTGAGGCAGATTAATCCCGACAGCGCTGACATTATCTCGCTGTTCTACACGGCAACGCTCGGACACGGGTGGAACTCCCCGACGTGCTCTCAGCAGGGTAAAGCCCGGACAGGCCACCTCTGGTGCCGCCGGATCACAGGCGCACAGACGAAGCGGTGAAAGTGGGCGCAGCCATTGACATTCATTCCCGTTGTTTCGAGTCATATTTATCATAATCTGTGGTTAACCTCATGCGGGCGTTCGTTTGAGTTAATGTCAGCGACTGATGGCTGAGAGTGGAGTGTGCTGTAAGGCCTCCGTGGTTCATTACTGCGTATCCTGAAGGTGCTGCATGTGAACTGCATTATTGTTTATATGAGCGCAATAAATGACATTTACAACCCGGGATTTTCTCCATTTGAGGAGCTGTAAGCAAAAAAACCTGTAGTTTTCATTTTTCTATGGAACATGCGCGTGTTTTTTATTTATTATTATTCTTTTTTTAACTGTTTCTAAAGTGCACAAACGTCACAACATGCAGTTTTAGTACTTGGTGAGACCTTTGTATGTTGGAGGAGCACAATTTAGCCTGGGTTGTTAATATAGAAAGTGTTCACCATATGTATATGTGCGCCTTTGCCGCTTTTTCTATTCTTCATTTACAGTGGTACCTCTACTTATAGAATTAATCTGTTCCGGAAGTCACTTTGTAAGGTGAATTTTTTGTAAGTAGAAGCGCATTTTACATGTAAATAGGTTAATCCGTTCCAATCCCCCTGCCACAGCATTCAAAGTACATAATGTAAAGAATAATACGAATTATTTTCATTTACCTTTTGCATTAAGCAACTATACAGAGAGATGGGTAAGTGACGACCAAAAGGCATCATGGGGGACAGAGGAGTTGGTAAACGTTTGACAGCTGAGCAAAACATACGTACAAATGTACACATACGCATCATTTTATTCCACTCAAGTTTGTTAGTAAGAAAGATGAATAAACGAATGGAAAAACTTTCAAAAGTTGTACTTTTCCAATGTGTGATTCGGTGACAGTCTAGTGTCCAAGGTAAACAAAAAGCATCATGAGTAAAGATTGACGTCCCTCCTCCCCACTGTGGTGCCAGGAACATGCTACGGCAATAGCCAATGGGAGAGCAGCTTCATCACATCACACAAACCTAGATACCGGATGTTTACTTTCAGTGGAATCTGGGGGTTGCGAATCGAGCGCCCATTTTTTCCATTCGTATCCTGAATTTCCTTTGTAACGAGAACCAATATTTTTCCAAGGAGGGGTTTTGGAACCTTAATTTTTCATTACTAGAGACATTTGTAAGTAGAGGTGCTGCTGTACTATTTTAGCTATTTTTTTTAAGCATAATCGTTTAAGATGCGTTTGGAATGATAAATCATTTTGGGATTTGTCATTTGTTGGCTTTAAGCTATTATAACAATAACTTTTCGGGGGTTACTGTATTTTCGTGGTCCCATAAACTCACCCCCTCATCTCCAGAAACCTCACTTAAAACTCTCAATGACTCAGCTGTGGCACACCAATTTCAAAAATCAACATGAAATTTGGTGGCCGTATCTAATAATTAGACACAAATCTTAAATTCTCAAGGACCCACGTCTGATATTGAACAGGATGTCTGCCGTTATGGTGTGGAGTAGCAAGCTTGGGGCAAATTCCATAGCTGGGTTCTTTGGCAAACTCCCGCTAGGGAAATTGAAAGCAGCCATGTACTACATTATGTACATCTTGCCCTGGAGATGTTACAGGATGAGAAAAATGACCTTAACCATTATGCATCCTGTCGAGCCGGGTGATGGCACATGACAGATTTATCTCAAAAATGACGGCGGGCGTCTTGGGAAAACATTTTGACGTGACAAAGCTTCGTCCTGCGTAAACACACGAGCTTCTCCGCCCACTGCAAAACTTAGCAGCCAGTTCTGCGTGACATTGAGCCGGAAGGCTTTCAGTCAGCGTAATGTGGATTCTACGAGAACCCCCCCCCCCCTCCCCTTCTTCTGAGCAGGCTTTTTAGCTCGAGTACTGAACTTCCTTGCTAGTTTTGGTTAGTGACGGAACATTAAATGTGGTGTCATAGTAACGGAAGTCCTTGCAGAGGCAGTTGGGACTTGTTTTTATCCGGTGTGACGGTCTGAGCGCTCCCAGGTGCTGAAAAGTCTCCTTGTGATTAATGTGCATGCGTTACCAACAGGGGAAGTCTGGTTACGTAGCAGACGCTTACTGGGAAATCACCCGGACTCATAGTTCCCTTTAGAGGGAGCGAACATACGTTATAACCATACCCTAACCAAAACCTTAAAACAATGTTGATAAAAAGATATACACGTAAATGTACGTTACAAACATCCATTGCGAACACGAACGCTCGGCGACAAGTTGTCGAATGGCACATATTGAAGAACGGGTGATGTTGTTTCAGACTGGCCAGAAGTTTACAAAATATATGCGCATTAATCACAAGGAGACTTTTCAGCACCTGAATAAAAGGCGTAATATAATCAGAGGTTGCTGCATTTGTTAAATTCTCTCGTATAAATACTGCATGATGTTCTTCTTTTAATCAACTTAACTTTGATATCATAATGTTATGACTATCTTGGAAAAGTAAAACTATATTCTTAGATTGCAACTTTTTACCCCGGCAAAATGTGTCTTAATTCTTGTAAACTGTCTAACTTTTGTCTTTCTTGGAAATAACACGTTATTCTCACAAGATGGCAACTTTTTTCCCTGAAGAATTTGAATTTGTTGAGGAACTACGGCCTTCACGGAAAGAATTCTTGGAAAAAAGTTCTCCACTGTAAAGGATCCAAGGAACTCAAATTTTAGGGTACAAGCATTAGCCTTAGCCGATGAACACGATTGGTCCAGTCATTCAAATTTCACTCGTCTAACATGCGCATTAATCACTAGGAGACTTTTCAGCACCGTGAGCGCTCAGACCGTCACACCGGCTAACATGGCCGTATGAGTTGCACTTAAGGTGAGCCAAAATGCTGTTGAGGACATCGAGAATACAAAAAAAACCCCCCAAAATATTGTATATTTTTTCCCCCTGCAAATTGCTACTAGCGGTCAGTCCCCGTGTGAAAATTGAAAATTTCTTGTTCTCTTTAACAATCCATTAATTACAAAATAGTATTTTTTTCTCCATAGATGTGGGCATTTTTTTTCTTTTTTTTTTTTTAACAACCCAAAACAACAGCATAGTTCCCCATAAAGACAATGTGAAAAAAACATTTTTGGAGACAAATGTGACAAATCTTTTGGGCCTTTACTATTATGGTCTCCACCTTGTAGATATCTTTGATCGAGTCAACTAAATCCTTCCAAGTGCTTCCTGATTAGAGCAATGATCCCCCCCGTAATCCCCATATAGGGGAGTGGTTTTCGCCCGCCAGTCATGGATTGGCACTCCGCTTTACGTCGTGCGCCACACAGCAACTCCAGACTCTTCCGATAACCCTCTCGCACGTGTGGCCGTGTTGATTTAGAAGCACGGCTCTCCAGACACGCATGAATGGGATTTTTTTTTTTTTTTTTTGTTTGGTGTGGGGCCCACTCTGTAATTGTGATGTGCAGTTCTTGGGATCGCGCCACGTTCCAGAATTGTCTTCATTAGTGCTCAAATTCTCTCCAGGGCTCATGGGACTTGCATAGCTACTCACCCCCAAACATTTGCACTCACAACCTGGCTCCTTCTGCACACTCCCAACATAACCTCCCTCTCGCTCATATTAGCATTCTTAGACGTCTATCCATCCATTTTCTTTTGCCGCACTTCCTCGCGAGGGTCGCGGGGGTTCGGGAGCCAATCCCAGTTGGTTGCCAGCCATTCGCAGGGCACATGGAGACAAACAGTCGCAGTTTTTGTGGGAGGTGGGAGGAAACCGGAGTGCCCGGAGGAAACCCACGCAGGCGCGGGGGAGAACATGCAAACTCCACACAGGCAGGACCTGGATTTGAACTCCGGTCCTCAGAACTGTGAGACCACCGTGCCGGCTTCAATAGCGTTCATCTTCTTCAATGTCACCTACCACAGCTGATGTTTGGCAAAAGGCCGACCAGCCAATCACAGGGTTGCTAAATTGACACAGACAAACATATCAACATTAACATACGCACGGTCACTGAATCGGAACTGCCTGCATGAAGTCAGGCAAGAAATTAGAATATTGCAGCACCAACCAAAACAATTTTCAAGATGGAAGTGTTTTAAATACCTTTTGGCATGTGCGTGGGGTGTTTTTCAATCTTAAACTATAGAAAATAAATACTGTTGGTCTCGCTGTATTGTGAATTTGGATATATTGTGAGTGGGTCTGAAATCCAAGATCCACGGAGAACACATTGAGGCTCACTTTTAAGATGGCCAAGACGAGAAAATATTTTTTTTCTTAGTTATTAAAAAAAAAAATAGTATACCTCAACTTGCATAATTTTATGCATCTGATAAAAGTTGACCTGACTACTGCTACTATTAACTAAGGAGTCAAGAAAATTATCTTTCATATCTTTTTTTATTGGAAAATTTGCCACACTTGAGTTACTGTCGGTTGCAGTGGATTGCAGCCATCCATCTACTGTAGGATATTGTACTTAGGCGTGATATACAGGTACATAAACCCCAGCTTGGCGCTTTGTCCTTGGTGGAGGTAAATGTCTGTCTTAGTTAAGACCTTAATCATGAGATGAACTTCTGATGGGCTTGTAGGCACCACTCACACGCCCCCAAAACTAGCAGAGCGCACACGGTCGTTAGCGATAGCCATCTATTGAGCTCCGCAGAAGTAGATAGACACCATCCCTCACCGGGCAGTCGGCATCGGTAACGACACTTATCCCCCGAGGGGCGGCCGTTTTTGTCGTCCTGTCTCTCAGCTGAAGGACGCGCTTCTCCATCCTCTCGCCGTCACGCGGCCGATTCCTGTCACTGGGCTGAGAGATAAACCAGCTCGTCCTTGACCTGAAGGTCGAGTACGTGGCGAGCGTTAAGCGCGAGATGCGCAGGTTTGCCGGCGTCGCCCTCTGCAGTGACTGAAACGCTCTCGATCACCACCGATTTCCTACACGTGAAATTCTTCTTCTTCTTTAAAGCTATTGGAAAATTGAAACACTTCACGATCCAGAAGGTGCCAGTCCCGTGATGCTCTTCTTCTTCTTTGCTTAAGATCAGATTTTCTGTAAACACACATTTTCCGTCACCCTCCATCGTGAAACCAAGGAGAAGTCGCACGGCTGTATACGTTTTCTGAAAAGGCATTAAACGTGTTTTGCAATGATGTGCAGGTTGTGGTAATTGGGTAACATTTGATGGCGTCGATTCAAATTTAATCCCCAGCTGCAGAAAATGTATGAGAATTTGACTGCAACTAAAATATCTTTGTTCATCTTTCTGTGCCAGTGATGTCAGGTGACAGAAAAATTACACCCTCCTCCACTCGATAGCGAGAGAATCTTCTTGATTCACATTTTGACATTTTTCTTTGTTGGTGAAGTATATACATCGGCTCAATAACTGGCTTTGAATTGAAAGATTTGAAAACAAAATGGTTTGTGTGTTGCACGAGCGGGTCTGAAACGTAACTTCCAACGTCGACTTCACGACTCAAAAGACAAACTGAAGGCTTTCTTTCTTTTTTTTTTTTTTGATGGGAAAAAAAAAAACATTTCTCAACTTAAATTTTTTTTTTGCATTGCGCTGGTAACCATAAAGAAACTTAGAATTAGATGAGCACTCCAAAACTAATGCTCCAATTGGCCATCGATGTGTTGCAGATGACAGAATTTCTTTGATTCTACAAGGTCATCCGAGCACTTTGTCGTGTGGTTGCGTTTCTTTTTCTTGTTCGCGTTCAGTTTCGTTTCATTCACGACCCCCCCCCCCCCCCGCACGTGTGTCACTTGATCTCAATCACGAGGGACGAAGGTTGAGGCTTCCCGAGAACGTCGTTAATGGCTTTCACCTACTGCAGCCAAACAGTCGGTGGTCACAGCCGTCGTGTTTGGGTCACCGTCCGTCAGATGTTACAAGAGAGAGGTGACACAAAATGTTCAGGCGGAAATGTCTGACGGAAACTGTTTTGAAAAAAGAAACTTGGAGAGGGCTTGTGAGTCATGAAATGCTTCAAAAGTCAATATTTTTTTGTGTGCTCATAGGTGTGACGAACATCTCAGCTGCCACTGTGAGGGACCTCGGTTCAAGACCTTGATCGGACCATCCCTGAAGACGGCTGTGGTGACCTTGAGCGAGAAACTGATACCCCGAATTGATCCAGCGTGTTCCACTATCAGGTGTGTGTGTGTATTCAACAAATTTCGTGTGCACCGCAAGTTGCCGCTTCGAGGTCATATGAGCAAAAACACATGACCACCAAGAACCAATCATAAGCCTTGGCTGTAGAAAGAAAATAATGGAATTTTGGAAATCGATATTTCTAAAAGCAACTGGAATTGAACATTTTCTCCTAGTAACGTCATGAGTACAAACATACATGTGTAATTCAATTATGTAATCTTGATAGATTTAATTAGTTACTCCCAACACTGCTTCAAAGCCAGGCAAAATGTTACAAGTTGTTGACCATGCTCATGGGCGACTTTCGCAAATCCCGCAAGGTTCACAAAAGTCCGAGTTGAACGTTCAGTTCAACAAGCAACAAATTGTTTTGCTTTTTTTGGAGCAGTGACATTCGCAGTGTGGACCACCGCTAATGTTAGCGGCTAGAGCTCGCTGCTAGCGGCTAAGCAGCTAGCCACCTTCAGTAACTTCTTTTTACGCTTGTGTGACAATTCGTGTTTAAAATCATTGATACGCAGGGAACACCTGGTGAAAATTCCTTTATGTGCCCTGATAATGTTTGTTTCATTACTTAAACTCATTAATCTACAGCGGTAATTGTTTTTTTTTTTTTTTTTGCATCAAGTATTTGAAGGCAAGCAAATCAATCAACAGCAAAGAGCGACAACATTTATAGTGTATGATTAAAGTATTATGATTATGTGCTTTAGAATATCATTTCCCGCTGAGTCATTCAAAAGCGACGAGAGTACATTCATGCAAAATAGGGCTGTAAAATTCTCCCAACTTTAGCTTGCTAACCCTTCTGTCTGGCAATAAATATTTGAAATAATGGCCCTAGGGGGGTCATTTTTAAAGCAGGGATGTGTATTTCTTTTGAAAGCGTCATAAAAAGGCAATTGCTAAGTAGCTTAATTGCCTCACATTGTGCAAAAGACTGAGGCCTATTACTTTGCTTTTCATAAAGATGCATCGGCTTCACATAGAGTTAGATAAATGGTGCATAAAGCTCTCACAGCGTGCATGACTACACAGCGCACATTGTTCAATAAAGAAACACACGAGCTTTACGACAGGCGGCAAAGTTGAGCATAAACAACGGAAAAGGCGTCTTTTGTTTCTCGAGCCTACCTTGAATTAATCCCATTGCGCGGTTTAGCTGCACAGTGCGCGGCACAATTCCCTCCAACTAAGCCGCATCACACCCACGTGGCTTTTACCCGCGTGCATAAATGCTGTACATTAAAAAAAAAAATCATCAGGTCGAACTTCTCCATTGGCCTCAGACAGGACTATATATACATATACATATATATTTTTTATTTAAATTTTTTCATTACATGGGTGGCTTAGCTGGAAAATGTTGGCCTCACAGTTCTGAGGTCCCAGGTTCAATACCGTACACGCCTGTGTGGCGTTTGCATGTTCTCCCCGTGCCTGCGTGGGTATTCTCCGGGCACTCCGGTTTCCTCCCACATCCCAAAAACGTGCAACATTAACTGGACACTCTAAATTGCCCCGAGGTGTGATTCCGAATGGGACTGGTGTCTGTCTCCATGTGCCCTGCGATTGGCTGGCAACCAGTTCAGGGTGTACCCCGCCTCCTGCCCGTTGACAGCTGGGATAGGCTCCAGAACTCCCTGCGACCCTTGTGAGGATAAGCGGCTAAGAAAATGGATGGATACCTGTATATATATCTATAAAATACCGTAATATCTAACATTACTTATGCTATTATATTATTATTATTATATATTGTTACGATTATACTATATACTAATACTATTATATTATTAATTAATTATATTGTTATAATCTCACAAGTGGGACGCCCCATAGCTCAGTGGTTAGCGCATTGGTTTGGTAAACTAGGGGTTGTGAGTCCTCTTCTCACTAGGGGCCTCCACTCCCCAAGAGGGGTTGCGTCAGGAAGGGCATCCGGCATAAAAACCGCGGCAAACAAATATGAAAGTTCATCTGAGATGACGCGCTGTGACGACCCCCTAACAGGACAAGCCAAAAGAAAGTAGTATTACAATCTAATGACTGGTTATGGTGTCTGCCTCTCAGTTCTGAGGACCGGGGTTCAAATACCTGCCCCCACCCCCTGTATGGAGTATGTATTTTCTTCCCGTGCCTGCGTGAGTTTTCTCCAGGTATTCTGGTTTCCTCTCACATCCCAAAAACATGGATGCTAGGTTGATTGAAGACTCAAAATTGGCCAAAGGTGTGAATGGTTGTTTGTGTGCTCTGAGATTGGCTGGCATCCAATTCAGGGTGTACCGTGCCTCCCACGACCCGTGTGAGGATAAGCGGCTCAGATAGTTGATCTATAATAAAGAATATACTATAAATAAAAATCAAAATGTCCTCGGTGAGGCAGTGCCCAAGCGTAAGAATCTATGCATGAAGCACGAGCAAACAGAAACACATGCATGTCTGTGCTTTCTGTATTTTTAGCCTCGCCTACAAGTTGAATGCCACGTTGGAGGAGCAAACGCACTGCGGATTGGCAAATGCAAAAGAAGCCTTTGATGTAAACAATTCCGTTCACAATGATGCGACCTTGGAAAGTCTTCAAATGGAACCGTTAATAGGATGAGAGTACACAGAATTTGTCTCGGCTGCAAAAGAATCGCATCAAGGTAAGACCTTTATCACATACGCGATTTTTAGTCTGGGTCTGACCTTGTGGAACTCCGTTATGGGAGTTTCATCAAAGCTTTTCGATAGGCTCCACCTACACATAATGACAACAATATATATATATATTTTTTTTTTTTTCGCAATTTAGCATTCCCATCCGTTTAATATGTATTCATCAGATTTGGTAGCAAGCTGAAAAAAGTCGACCTGTGGTCCGTCTTTGAAGGACCCCAGGAAATGAACCTAAAGTTGGAGTTTAGGGGAAAAAAAATGGCTGTCTTGCTGCATCTTTTCTAGCATGGCTTCATGAATCTTTTTGGTGAGTTTACGCCTGGTCTTGATCGACTCCCAAATTCCGTGTCTGAATGTTGGTTGCGTCAAGAGTTTTGTGTTTCTCAGACGTACCCTGAACTGGTTGCCAGCCGATCGCGGGGCACACAGAGACAAACGGTCGCACTTACCATCAATTTAGAGTGTCCAATCAATGTTGCACGTTTGGGGATGTGGGAGGAAACCGGAGTTCCCGGAGAAACTCCACGCAAGAACAAGATCCGGGATACAAGCGGCCGTAATGAGTTTCCTCCGCAGGGTGTCCGGGCTCTCCCTTAGAGATAGGGTGAGAAGCTCGCTCACCCGGGAGGGGCTCAGTGTCGAGCCGCTAGTCCTCCGCGTTGAGAGGAACCAGATGAGGTGGCTGGGGCGTCTGATTCGGATGCCTCCTGGACAACTCCCTGGTGAGGTATTCCGGGCATGTCCCCAAACGGAAAGAGACCCAAGGACGACCCAGGACACGCTGGAGAGACTGTCTCTCGGTTAGCCCTGGAACGCCTCGGGATCCCTCCGGAAGAGCTGGAAGAAGTGGCTGGGGAAAGGGAAGTCTTGGTATCCCTGCTTGAAGCTACTTCCCCCGTGACCCGACCTGGAAAAGCGAAATAAAATGGTTGAATGGATGGACAATTTTCTAATTCCACAGTTGGCCTATAGCTTTGGTGCGAATCGACGGGCAAGAAGTTTTAAGTTAATGTAAACTGGATGTGCTACATATCACTGCTTGTTTGCGGGACCGATGCCGGCTCCTGGAAAATATGGAATATCGTCTTACCGCCACCGTTCAGCGGTGGCAAGTCGTTGTTCCGGCCAAACACCTCGCCCCGGCCCATCTCATCTGGTCATTGGACTTTTCTCCTCGGTTGCAAAGTTCAGCCGAGCCTGAAGCTTGTCGGAGCTTTTTGGCTTGGATGAGCGCGTCCGTGCTCAATTAAAACTCTCTGGCCCGGAGACTCGCAGCTCACAGAAAGGCCGCCGCGGCTTCTTCATTACTTGTTATTGACTGTTAAAGTAAATCTCAGCTGAGATTGCCGAATGCAAGTTATGAGTCATGGGAAAACCAAAGCATTTTGCTCACCTGGAGAGCTTTCAGAGACATTTTGAAATGTTTTGAAAGCCTTACTTATCCTCTTCTAGACACTATAATTATTATTTCTGGCAAATAGTTTTAGTTTCTTTATGTTCAAAGCCTGTTATTATTTGTTCGTAGCTTTAATGGAGTAGTTTCACGCAGTATAAAAGTAAAGTTGAGTGACTAGACTGATTTTTATCCCCATTTAGAAGAGGGCTGATCCCTTTTTGAAGATATCATTTGTTTATTGCTCTTTATGCTATGACAAATATCCCAGTTGTATTACTTGAGAGGAAAAATTCAGAAGTGTTTGACTGTCTAAAATCAGATATGTGATTTGAAATGCTGGTTGTTGAACGTCAAATAACTCTTAGTACCCCTAAAATGACCGATCATTAAATTACAGCAATGTCGTATGCCTAAATGAAAATGGGAAAAAATTTGAGATGCACCTCCAGAAGTCACTTTTCAAGTCTGCATCGGCGCAGCTGCTCTACCGCGCTGACTTTGACAGTTTATGCAAGGAAGACGACCGACATCAGGAATTCTCTTTGGCGCGAAAACAAACAGTTCAGTGCTCCATCTCGACGAGACGAATAAACGGTCGCCAAACTCCGAAGACTTCCACGGTGCCTTTGATCGAAGACAATTAGCGTCTTTATGTTTCTCCACCCCGCCCCCTCCCCCTAGCCGGGGAGCTCCAAGACATGGCATTTTGAACGTGGAAGATGTAGGATAATTGGTTCTCCAGGCAAGTGCCATTCATCCATCTATCATCACGCATTGATGTGTCCACTCTTAGGTGGGATGCTCGCAGCACCCCCCCCCCCAACCCAGGCAAGCTAAAGTAACTACGCTGACTCCTCCCAAAAGGTTATTTAAGTCCATTTTTTTCTCTCCCCTTTATTTAATCCATCTTGGTCCAGTAATCCCCCACAAATTGGAAGTTATCTATTCATGAATTCATGCGTTGGTATTATTTTCTGTAGAAATGAGCTGATAGTCACCAAGTCGTGGTTTTTAGCGCAGGGGTGGGGAACCTTTTCGACTGAGACAGCCATAAAGGCCAAATATTTAAAGATGTAATCTCAAAAGAGCCATACAGTATTTTAAAAACTAAGTACAGATGTATTTGCACATTTATGTAAGACCAACACTTTTAGAGTACAATAAGTCTCTGAATTATTTTAGTTACACTGTTGCTCACCAATGATGCCAAAAGTACTTCGTACCATTAACGGGACAGCTAGGGCGGGACGCTTTTCCGGATGGTTCTGGAGTTCATATATCGTCAGATTAAGCTTCACGCAAGCGTTGAGACTTCCATCCGTTCATCGTGAATTCAGTTTGATTTGCCATCACGCCGGTACGATGGTGAACAGTTCTTGCCGACAAAGGTGTGTCTTTACGAGAACTTGTCGAAATCTTTATTGGCAACGTCGAGCACGAATACTTTGGCGTACTCCCCATCTGTGAATTTAAACACACAGCAGAACCCTCCATCTCCACATAGGCTGTCCATTCTTGTTGAAAATTTTGGTACTGCTCATTTTTTTTCCTTTGAGCGACATTTGTCAAAAGCGTTTCCATAATTAGTTGTTCCGACACCATCAGCGTTACTCTCTTCGGCAACTCTGGACATCGACTACCACGCAAAAACTTCGGCAACCCCACTAGGCCAAACTGTCTCTACGTCATTGGCGTTGCCTCCCACACCTAACTACGTCAACCCCTCTAGGACAAACCACCCCTGCACGACAGAAATCACATGTACAGTATGTCGTTATGAGGGCTCTGCGAACCATATGCAACCACCAAAAGACCCAGGTATGGCTCGCCAGCCGTAGGTTCCCGACCCCTGGTTTAGCACTTCTTGTGAGAGGTTCTGAGATGACATCACAGCCTGGACTAAAAAGGAAAGAAGAACTGTAGCCCATCTGAGAAAATGTGGCGAAGGGATACATCTCGAGTCAGAGACGAGCTTTGCATCTCAGGGGAGGAGCCCAATTTAGTCTGGACTGTGAGTGAAAGTTAGGAGAGTCTCTGTCGCGCAATTTTTTTTTTTTTTCCAAAATCAAACTTCTCTACTCTGTTAACCTTTATTTATCCAGGTGCAGTAATTGAGACCAGATTTTTTTTAGTCAGATTGCCAAACTGGCAGCACACATTAAAATAGAAGCAAATTCAAACCAAGCAAGGAAGTCTAAACCAGACTAATTCTTGGGTATTATTAATGAGAAGGGTTACCACTTGGATATACACTTCTAAATAAATTATTAAATTAATCATCATGGTTTATAAAATGACATTCAGCTACGCCACCCATCAACGTTTTGGACTCAGTTTAGCATCCAATAGCACGAGAACGTGAAACACTTCAACATTGCCGGAAAGGTAAATATCGATATTCAGTTCTTTATTTCTCTCTTCTGCAGGTCTTTAGATTTTTCAAATCAGCATTTCTACAACATCCCTAGGAAATCACAATGTCTCATCACCGATAAGCTATTTTTAGAACAAGCACCGCCGTGCTGCCCGTTCCTCAGACGCGCGATCGTTACATCTTATGCCTCGGCGTGAATATGGATGAGGAACTAATTCGTCTTTCCAACTAATTATAAAACACAACACCGATTGCGATTATGACTTGGGAGAAGAAAAAAAAAAATAATCCACCGAGATGACCAAATACAGAAAATTTAAACGACTGGGGTACTTGGGTACTTACTGACGATGAGAATGAAATTCAAGACTCGGAGATCATCAAAGGAGTCGGTGTGTGTGGGGTCGGGGGGGGGGGGGGTCGAACATGCGACACTTGCTTCTCGGCTGTGTACCAAATGTTTTGACTTAATTACCCGGATAGAAGCAGCTCACCTCTCTGGGCGATATGCACCTGGGATCAAATTAGCCAATTTAATTAGTGACTCTCGTGGGTTTAATGGGGAAAGCGTGCGTACGTGCCTGCGTGCACGCGCGGGTGTCTCTTTAAGCCGCATCACGTGTGCTGGAGCTTGATCATTGTGCAGTGGTATTTGGCTAATTTGAGCCGGGGGATACGAGCTGCTCCGCTCGTAACGGTCGGAATATTGTTTTGTTTCTATTTATATACTTTCGCCACTGATAGGCCACGTCATCAAGTTCTTCCTGGTCCGGTAACACTACTTAATGACACTGTTGCAGTCTAAAGAGAATTTAAAAAAAAAAAAAAAACACTCTGCAGTTAAGAGAGCTTTAAAACATAATAATAACAACCCAAAAAAAATGCCTAGGAAAGTTAGGGAAAAAACAGCCTGTCGCCGGTGTTATTAATCAAGATGAAATTGCGTAGACGCGTCCATCATAACAGGATGCATGAAAATGTGTCAAGAACAGGAAGTCGGCCATTGGACTCATTCCACATCACAAGAGAATTGACCTGAATAGTTGTAAACAGATGGGTGACACTAAATTGCCAAGTTTATTTTATTTTTTTTTTGTCTCCACCGTCTAATGTAGATTTTCCATGATAGAGGCGCGGGGGCCCGTGCGCTGTGCCGTTCGGATTTAGCTGTCGGTTTTCTATTCAAGCAAAAAAGTAGAATCGACGTCGAATTTAACACTATCTTGCCATTATTCCCTACGAGGCGTCTCTTTGTTGTCGATCATAAATTTAAATGCTCGCCAGTTACCGCAATCTCAATATGGCGTTCGAGCTTTCACGTGCGGCTGCAGTCGAATGATTACATTAGTATGATTGCGCTTCGAGTGTGCGGAGTGAGTTTTATTCCCGCTTAACGCCGAGGCGTGATAGCGGCAGTGTGTGCGTTTCAATTGGAAAATCAGCTGGAGGCTTCATTAATTACAACTGAATTAAGAGCCACTTTGTCAGTAATTGGAGGATTAGAAAGGTATACATTATTCAGGTTTTATTTGGATTGATCATTAATCAGTAGAGGGGGAACGCTTAAACTCATCTGTGGTGCAATGAACAGAATATAATAAAATAAGGCTTCCCAATGGGGGCAAAAAATAATTTCCTCGAGAGTGGCGGGACACGCATATCAATATGAGCCGGACATCAATAATTTATACCCCAGGTGGCTCAGGCAGCAATAAAAAGGTCAAAGATGAGATTTGCCTGCCCACTGTTTTTCCAAAATTAATTGAATCTTATTACAAAACATCTCAATAACAAACCCACTGGCTCTTAACAATGGGATTCTTCATTCGACTTAGGCTATCGCCATCCAGGACTCTGATTGGACCGTCACTGGACAGTTTTGCATGTGAAATATTCTGACAACACCAGATACTGTCGGCGAATCTGATTCCATCTTATGGCCCCGTCACACCATGACGTTCTGGTCAGCGTTGTATCGCGTTTGAGGAAACGTTGGTAGTCGCCCACGGTCGACGGGATAGCGCCAGAAGAGCGTTGTTTGAACGCTAGTGAACGTCAGTGATCGCTGGGAATCGCCGGTCCGGAAAAAAAAGTTTTGAACGTGCACAAAAGTTCTCACCGAGACCAGCGTTCATCAAAGTTTCATTTTAAACGCTGCAGAACGTTCAAGAACGTTCGTGTAACGTTTTACTAATGTTCACCGAGCGTTGCACGCGTTTGGCTATCGTTAGTCAGTCGTTACTCTAGCGTTACTTGGTTGTTACTTATCGTTTGTTACCGTCGGACCGTCATCACTGAGGTTTTCATGGTGTCGGGTCTCCAGGGGTTGTCAAATGGTGCGTTACTTCTCGGACGTGCTCTTCCTCCCGGTGTTCTTTTTCCTCCAAAGACATTGCTAATGAAAGAGGCTTTGCATTCTTACTTGCAGCGCTAGTTGCTGAAGTCTAGGCGGCATGATGCTGACTGTTCAAACTCACGAGAACAACTGAAGTGACTATGAAATTTCCAACATTTTCGTTCCCGTTCCACTGTAAAAATTACATGCCAGCAAAATGCTATTCTGTCGTTATTCACCCGTTAGTCACACGCTCGCCTAACGTTGACAAATCGCCCGCAGCGCGCCAGTGACACGTTAGCACATGCTAATGGTTTTTAGGGGTATCTTATTTGGTCGTTGTTACACGCTTCTCGTGCGTTAGACACACGTTCATCACACGCCAGATGTGTCATCCGCGTTTGAAAACGCTGAAAAATGGAACGATTGAAATGTTCAGAGAACGTTGACCAGAACGTCATGGTGTGACGGAGCCTTTATGGAATAGCCCGTAGCCTGTTTCTCACCATCCTTGAATAGTTGCAGATCAAACTTCAGTTCCTTTTACAGCAAGCAGCCAACCACTCCCTTTGAAGCCAGCCACTCCCTTCCCCTGAAGATACACAACCCGCCGAATGTCTCCCTCTTGTGGGTCACCACGAGCTCACCATAACACTGAATCTATCTTTCTTGACTCAAATATTGTGATATTTGTGCTTGACGTAAAAAGAGTCAAGTCCTTTATCACAAAGGTGTTGGCAGAACAATATTGGACATAACATCTTGGCAACGAAAATGCATCTTTACTTCCCTTCGCTTGCCTCATTCTTTGCTGGGAATCCCGTCAGTCACACGGGTATGAATCTTAGTGGCGTTTGGAATAGCCAAGAATAGCGAGGCTTCTCTGTATTGTTATCCACAACAATTCTATTTTGTCCCTCGGAGACCCGTGCAGATGGGTAATGAATATGTTCCCTCGTCGTTTTGGACTTTTGTGCGACAAAACGTTCTCGTCCGGCGACCGCAGCAGATGTGCAAGCTAAAAGCTTTGTGTAATAGGGGTGATTGGCAGACGAGATGCCGAAAACACATTTCGCTGCGTCATTCTAAAGCCGAGCGGCAGTGTAAGTGAATATGTAATTTCAATCAAGACAAAATGTACAAGTGGTTACCAGAAGAAGCAAAATGACTTTTTAAAGAAGGTAACTAAATCGTCGGTGGCAGCCGTCCATCGCCAGAAACTGATCAAGTGAACCTTACAGGCTTACGGCCATCTGCCCACAAATTTCATCCAAATCCGCTGATTAACTTGCGGGATGTCGACTAACTGACAGACGGAGGCAGATGAGTGACCATGTGACCTCGTTTTTGGGGTGGGGATAAATATTTTTCCCATAATATTCCAGAGATAGGGCCCCTTTGCTCGTGTTTTCGTATTTTGTCATGGGAACCACGTTGCCAAATGGTGCAACATGTGGGTAGCTATGTAATACCGTATCATTGAATTGAAACACTGTACACATTAATACGAGGGAGCGTACCGATACTTCATAACACCTGATTGATTCCCCGGCAGCCTGCTTTGTCCCTTTTTTTTTTTTTTTTTTTTTTTTTTTTTTAAAGGAAGTCACTGCTAATCCTTCGTCTCACTGCAACGTGTTCCCCCACTGGCACACTCCCGAATCTTGAACCCACCGAGCCAGTCCCACACCCTCACCCTCCACGCATAATATCCGTGCACTTCTGGTTATGACAGATATGTGTTGTAATCTCTTTGAAAATGAGCATTTGCAACATGTAAGAACCTCAAAGCTGCGGGCCTGAGGAAAGCCAGTGAGAAAACGACTCTCCTCTAAAAAAATAAAAAAAGCGAGGGGGGGGGGGAATGCCTTTAATCCAGGTTTTACACAGATTGCTATTAGTTTCTTTGAAAGCAGTTATGAAAAGATTTGTGACCTAGAAAGACCATTTTCTGCATGATCATTTTCAAAATTGCAGAAGACGACGCGTGGGCATCCGGAATTGTCTTACCGAAAATCAAATCAATGACGGTGCAGCGGTGACATCAACGCTAGAATGGCCGCCACTGTTTTTAAGAATTGTATTTTTTGGTTCCTGTTCCAATGCAGGGGAAATAATCCCCAAAGGTTTAGAGCGGATCAGTGTGAAATTGTGACTTGCGGCGGAAAGGTGACAGTGAATAGGAAACGGATTTCACCTCTGAAACCTTTGGTCAGCTGGGGCTGGATAGCTGTGAAAACCATTAGGATTCTTGCTTTGACATCAGGGATCATAAATCAGATTATGCACACCAGTCAGAAAATGCTTCAGATAAAGAGGGTTTGCGTTTTGGCTACCATATAATACCACAATGAAAGGTTCAGCAAAAAAAAAATAAATAAATAAAAATGATAGCATTGTTGCGTCCATGTTGTGATTTAGCCATTGATTGGTACAGTATCTCGAATCACCTTAAAAAAAAAATCCAATTTATGGATTAAAAAAAAAAAAAAAATCATTCCGTCGTCACTCCAAAGGACCATTATCGGTGTGCAGGCTCCCCCTAGTGACCTGTGGAAGAATCACCAAATTCAAGCTTCACTCTATGTACAATGCAACAGATGTCTAAACCATTTAAAAAAAAAAATCTGATAAAGTATATTTAAGTACCATTTTGTTTGATCTATATTTTTTTACTCTTTTATACATTTTTTCACATGTATTTTGCCTATATTGATTATTATTATTAAACTTTTTATTCAAACATATTTTCAATGTTTTAGTCCAAACATAATTTAAATCCTGTTTTTGAAATGTGCGGTATTTTTTGCACAGTCTTGTTAAAACTACATCATCAATTGCGATAATAAATCTATTTTTTCAAAAGAGACTTTTGCTGAACACGTTGGCCAACTGCCATTTTTGCAGGTGTTACTTGGTGTAAAAGTTCGAGAACGATAATTTCTAAAAACTTGAGGATGGTAAGTGGCGAGTGTCTTGTGAAGGTTTATTGATTTTTAACTTTCTGCCTGGGCAATTTCACATCTTGGATGGTCTTGCTCCTGAATAGCGCAGAAAAACCTGACAGGTGTCAATGAATGCATAACTGACATGTAACGAGTGAACTAGATTGTTGTGCTGACCTTTGCCATTGCTCACTGGCACACGCCGATGTGTGAAAATGGTGCGATTGCCAGTGAAGGAAAAGGTGAGGTCGGCCATATTGGGGCGTGAGCGACGTTCGGCGATGCTCGTCACGTCCCGCGACCGCATTAGTGAATTTTCTTTTTCGCGGTATCCTATTAAAACATTCCTTGTCGAAGAAATGAAAGCCATTTGGACGGCGTAATGAGGACAATTAGAACGGCTCCAACTGTACCTGAGAAATGAAATGCCTTCAGATTGCGGTCAGGGCTCGTGTGGGGGGGCGGGCGGGCCATTTGCATTCGCCGCAAACGACACGCTGACATTGATATTCCGAGCGACGCGTCTGATGATAAGAGCCAATTCCAATGCAACACATTCCGTGTAGTAATTCACCTCGAACCGTGGCTTTTCGGCCACACGTGGAGTCGATTGAAAAACGAAGCGGCGCCGACGTACGAGCTCGTCAGAGACATTATTCAGGATTACTTCTCTCATCCACTGCTGAAAGGCTCTCATGGACTTTCTACAATATTTTTCCCCACTCAGCCACAAAGAGAACACTTCACACACACTCAATAATTATTATTTTTTTTTTTTTACTTAATACTACCGAAATACTCACACCCACGATTGAGAGGCTATCGTACAATCTACGGAAACACTCACATTCCGCTACTGTAAGGCCCGAATAAAGAAAAACTGAAACACACACACGCACAGAGTACTCAACTGTTCTCCATCCATCCATTTTCTTTGCCGCTTATCCCCACGAGGGTCGTGGGGAGGGCTGGAATCTATCCAAGCTATCATCATGCAGGAGGCGGGGTACACCCTGAAGTGGTTTCCAGCAGGGCACATGGAGACATAAAACACTCACACTCACAATCACACGTAGTGGCAATTCAGAGCATCTAATCAATGTTGCATGAGAACATGCAAACTCCACACAGGCGGGTCTGGAATTGAACCCGGGACCTCAGAACTGTGAGGCTACCCCTTTACTAGCTGGTCCACCGTGCCACCCTCAACTGTTCTCATACTATATATATATATATATATTTCACTGTCACTACCAAAACAATCACACAGACACACTACTGAATCTTTTTTTCATGTGCTCTCACACATTTTTTTTTATTCATAAACACAACTGGAATGGTCTCACACACACACACACACACACACACACACACGCTACTTAAACATTGATCCAAAACATTGAATTGCTCTTTTGCAGACTACTGAAATCCTCTCATACAGACTACTAATTTTTTTGCTCTCTCCAACACACAAAGACACGCACATATATTGCACTACTGAAATCCTCTCACACATCACGTTGAAATATGCTCACATAGTTGACCGAAGTGTGTGTTTCAGTAGTGAGCGAGCGAGAGAGTGACTTTATCACTCTCGGGCGTTTCCCCCCCCCCCGTGCAGTGAATTACAGCCGGGCTCCGAAAGCCATCATGACTCACTTGCGGTTAATTCCAGCCGACTTGGTTCACCTCGGAAAAGCCAACAACGTGTTAGCACAAGAGCTGTAAAAGAGTTTTACAAGCTTCGCTGCATTCGGAGGTGCTTGTCTGGACTCTAAACATATACGGAGGTGACCCCAAAATGTGTTCACACACTCTGACTGGAGCAGTTTCACCAAATGTTTTTCCTCATGTGGCTGGTAGATTTCCGTGGTCTTCTCAAACATTGGTTATGGCCGCTTTCAATAATTTCTTTTTCGACTTAGTTCTGACGTGAGTCCCGTTAATAGAGCTCTGTGAAATGAATTTGCAAATAATTTGCACTTCTGTTGATATTTTTGTACTCGCAGTAGCAGTTTATGATAGATGTCATGTGTTTGAACCATTTGAACAAAAGTGGCTTGGAGACAGCGCATACCAAAATACTCAAGCATAAAATCTTCACCCTGTGTGGAAAAAGGACCACCAGTACTGCAAGTTAATTGAAATGGTGTTCCTTTGTTTAATCATCAAAGTCACATACATGTTCTTCTTTTTCTTTCGGCTTGTCCCATTAGGGGTCGCCACGGCGTCTCATCTTTTTCCATCTGAGCCAATCTCGTGCATCTTCCTCTCTAACACCAACTGTCCTCATGTCCTCCCTCACTACATCCATCAACCTTTTCTTTGGTCTTCCTCTCCCTCTTTTGCCTGGCAGCACCCTTCTACCAATATACTCACTCTCTCGCCTCTGAAGATGTCCAAACCATCGAAGTCTGCTCTCTCGAACCTTGTCTCCAAAACATCCAACTTTGGCTCTCCCTCTAATGAGCTCATTTCTAATCCTTTCCAGCCTGCTCACTCCGAGCCAGAACCTCAACATCTTCATTTCTGCCACCTCCAGTTCTGCTTCCTGTTGTTTCTTCAGTGCCCCCGTCTCTACTCGATACATCATGGCCGGCCTCACCGCTGTATTATAAACTTTGCCCTTCATCCTAGCAGAGACTCTTCTGTCTAATAGAACACCAGACACCTTGTGCTAACTGTTCCACGCCGTTTCTTCACTTCCTTACCACACTCATCAGTGCTCTGTATTGTTGACCCCAAGTATTTCAAAGTCCCATACATGTCTATGTTTTATACTGCCCACTGGTGGCCAAGGCGTGGTCACCAAAATGAGCAGCACAATATCCATTGAACATGTTAATTCTTGACAATCTGCGTTTTTATGAGGTGCTCTACTGTAGATTCACATTTTCCTCATTAAAACGCGTTACAGGTATTATTTGGAGACGGTGGAGTGGATTCTTGGCATGTCCATTCTTTGTAATGAGGGAAACTTGTTTTGAGATACGACTTTGTGTCATGCTCGTGGTCATGGAATAGATTAAACTCTTAAATTGAGGCGAAACTGTATCACGGTGAATGTGGCATCCCCTGATGAATGTTTGTTTTGAGAGCAAAAGGTGTCCTACAGGCTAAATGTGTGATTTGTCTTGAACAAAAGGGCCATTTCTTAATAACCGTAATTCCTAGCCTACAGAGTGCACCTGGTTACAAGCCTCACGCCGTACATTTGTAACGGAAATACCATTTGGTACATACATAAGCCGCTGCTGTGTAAAAGCCACAAGTGCCCACATTGAAAGACGAGATATTTAAAAAGAAAGACTGTACACGGAGAGTTTAACACTAGCGCCGCCACGCTAGCGCCGCGCTAACAGGGCCGGTTAAAAAAAAAAAAAAACATACCAGTAAAAATCACCGAGACATGGCAGTAACACGCTAGCACAGGGCTAACAGGGCCAGACCGGTAAAAGTCACTTCCTCGGCACGTATATCTCACCGGTCTCACGGTTACCTTTTCCACTTGAGTGCCGCCTTGCCGCCATTAGACACAATGTACAAATTAGCCGCATCGCTGCATAAATCCCCGGGGTGGAAAGCATGTGAAAAAAGTTGCGGCTTATAGGCCAGAAATTATGATAATTATTTTATTAAAAATAGTTCTGTTCATAAAGTCCTAGTATTGTGAGAATATAGTACTATTTTTTTGTGAAGGTTTTTCTTAAGGATAAAATGAGTCTTGTACAAATAGTGGTGTTCAAAAATTTCAAAAGATTTTTTTTTGTGCCCTCAGTAAAATATTGTAGCGTCTTATTGCGACCATTATGGACAACTTTTTAAGAGCCACACAGGTAGTTATGTTGAGTAGTTGATGTGCTTCCGATTGATTTGTCAGCTGTAAGAGGCTGCTGGCCCCCCAAAAATTTGAGAAACCCAGTTCTACATGGATCCCCATGGACCACGCATAAAAGCCTGTCTTAGCAGTACGGCAACAAGTGTACGATGACAAAAAAGACAAGTTTTGCCATTTCCTCTGGCCAAAAGTGAAAAAAAAGCCACCGGCTATTTAAAGCGTATTGATTGGCGCTCATGTCAGAGGAGGAAGCACACGGAGACCATTTACGCCACGCCGGCAGCATCTATGGGTCCGTTACCCTAGAAAATTGCTGTTGACACTGCCCGCCAGGGATGTGAACCAAGTTCACGTGTGAACCACCAAACCAATTGGAAGTCGCGGCCAAAGGGGAGGGCGGGTGACGCGGGAGCCGTTTTCGTGTTCGTGCCGGTACTCCCGCGCATCAAGCGCCGTACGCATCCGATTCGTGTTGAAGTCCAGTGAGACCGACTGCTTCTTGACAAGCCACCAGTCCTCACCGGAAAGGAAGACAGCATTTAGTGAGAGTTCTCTCACAGCTGAAGGTCTTTTTGGGTCACTCCCGTGCCAATCAGTAGAATTTTATTACCTTGATATATTGAGTCAGCTTCGCTAAGAATGCAAATCCCGCGGCTTTTATCCCGGTGCATTCATACTTTCGGATGGAGAAATTGGATTTTGCAAGTGGGTGGCGACCTCAATAACACATTACCTTGACTTTTCTCCAGACCTTGCATCACAGCTTGGTGTATTGTGCTTTGAAATGTTCCTTTGAAAAACGTCGAGAAACGCTCATTGAGACAACGTATGTACTGAACATTTAAAAATAATTGGCAGTAATTCCAACGGAGCAAAGAATGCGAGTACCTTATATGGGCTTTGAAAAAGATTTCTCGCATCGCTGAATGAGAATAGTTCAACATTATTTCATTGTATTTCAAATGAAAGTTAACCTCATCTGTGGTTCGGAGTTTTTTTTTTTTTTTTTTTTTTAATTCAAATGTCTGAGCAGAGAATAAAATAAAGTTCCTTGCGATGATAGCATATTATGAAAGCACACTATGGAAGTAGATTAGTGCCACCAGGATTTGAATTTGAAATGTAAAGTGATGACATTTTCAATAGTTGTAACTTTTCAATATTAACAATTCAACTGGCTCCAATTCGCCGACTAAAATTCACCGTCTGTGCCACCAGACAGGGTTACTTCAGGTCAGCGCCGGACTCCCGGCCAATCCAGTTGCGCTTTCTTAGTATGTGACGTCACCTGACGAAGAAAGGGTAACTGCGATTGGCTGTTCGGTTGTGACCTGAAGTAACCCTGCCTGTAGCACTGACGGTGAATTTTAGACGGCGAATTGTAGCAACTATTGAAAATGTGATCACGATCCATTTCAAATTCAAATCCTGTTTTCTGTGGCATTTCAAATTCATATCCTTTTTCACTTTACATTTAAATTCAAATCCTGGTGGCACCAATCGACTTCCATGCCAAACACTGCCAAGGTGCCAAAAACTGAGAGAATGCCGACAAGTTGTGAGCTTGCAGCCTCACTCCATTTTGTTCACTTCCCAAAAATAATGACATCTGAGAAGTTAGTTGCATCGTTTGAACAAAAGATCAAATGTGCAGCTGAGGTTCACTTAAAACTCTTTTCCACTTTGAATTCAGAGCCAAGTGGAACAAAATATCCTCACTTATTCTTCCTCCAGATGAAGAAAACAAAATGCTCCGATGGTACCAAAATTGAGGACGTGTGGTCATCTTCTTCTTTTCTTTTCTGCTTGTCCCGTTAGGGGGAGCCACAGCATGTCATATTTTTCCATCTAAGCGTATCTCGTGCATCTTCCTCTCTTAACACCCACTGTCCTCATGTCCTCCCTCACAACATCCGTCAACCTTTTCTTTTGGTCTGCCTGGCAGCTCCATCCTCAGCACGCTTCAACCAATATACTCCCTCTCTCGCCTCTGCACATGTCCAAACCATCGAAGCCTGCTCTCTCTAACCTCGTCTCCAAAACATCCAACTTTGGCTGTCCCTCTGATGACCTCATTTCTAATTCACTCCAAGCGAGAACCTCAACGTCTTCATTTCTGCCACCTCCAGTTCTGCTTCCTGTTGTTTCTTTGGTGCCACCGTCTCTCATCCGCACATCATGGCCAGCCTCACCACTGTTTTATAAACTTTGACTTCATCCTAGCAGAGAACACCGGACACCTTCCGCCACTTCACTCTTCCTCCTCTGCTTCTCTCATTCACGCACATGTATTCTGTTCTACTTGGGGTAATCTTCATTCCTCTCCTCCATCTTTCTAATTGCTCCTTCGTCTGCTCCCTGCTTTCACTGCAGATCACAATATCATCTGCAAACATCATAGTCCAAGGGGATTCCAGTCTAACCTCATCTGTCAGCCTATCCATTACTACCGCAAACAGGAAGGGGCTCAGCGCGGATCCCTGATGCAGTCCCACCTCCACTTTTAATTCTTCTGACACACCAACGGCACACCTCACCGCTGTTCTGCTGCCCTCATACATGTCCTGTACTATTGTAACGTATTTCTCTGCCACACCAGACTTGCGCATGCACAGTTTCACAGTTCCTCTACGGATACGTTAACTTCCTGGGGAACTTCACTCCAATCAGTGTTGTCACTTGTTCGCAAATGCAGTGGTATTTGTCTTCATTCCAAATAAAAATGAAAAGGAACTCTGCCAAGGTGCAGAAGGAAAACACCATATGAGGTTCGGACTGTCACCTTTTGGCGTTAAAATAGTTTAATAGAAATAATATCACTGATGCTTCTTCCAGTGAACGCAAACGAATGCTCCGAAGGTAGCAAAATAGTACCGGTGCGTCAACTTCCAGGGGAACCTCACTCCAATTAGGGTACTCACTGATCGTGAGCTTTATTGTCTTTCCAAATAAAAAAACAAAACAACGCAATTGTAGCTCTTCAGACTGATGAAAACAAACACTGCCAAGCTACCAAAATGCAGTCAGCGCGCTAAGCTCTTGTGGAACACATTTGAACCGAATGTTTTTGTTCAGATGACAAATTCATATTTAGGCGTCAGGGCTTTGAACTAAATCCGCTATGTGCCACATCAACACCACATTTGAATTCTTAGGACATGACATGCTGCAAATTGATTTTATTCATGGGGTGGTTTGACTTTTCGTGCCCGGATGGGCGTGGCCTCTGCCGGGAGCGACGCGGCCGGAAGCGAGCGTCGTGTGACTAGTGGGTCACGTATGCAAATGTCATTTTAGTCAGGAAATCAGTTTTTCAGCGCAGGTGACATTTGCTAACTCTCCGTCCTGAGCGGCACTCGCATGTAAATGTTCGCCATGTTGGGTTGCGCGTTACAGGAAGCGTCGCTCCGAGCCGTGTCGTCAGGATGAGCCGTGAAATAAATACGGGACCATTAGTGACGCATGCCCTCCTCTCAGCAAAGGATCCGTCGTGCCGTCGGTGAGATGACGAAGGGGCAATATCGTCATAGATTCATTTTGAGCTTTGATAGCGCTCGTGCATCAACTCCACGACTTTAATCAATAAATAATATCCTCTAATTAACGTCTTAAATGATTATGCATGCATGAGCCCGAACTGGGATGGAGCCGGAATGGATCGCTTCTCCACATAATATATGATGAATGAGCTCTAATTCAACGGCGGGAATTTCGGAATGTATTTTTGTGGACAGCGGACGCCGTTGAGTGCTTGTTTTCGGAGTCCCAAAGGCCAAACGAAAGCTGCTGCAGTTCAAACATCGCAACGTGTGATGCAAGCGTCTCTCGCAAGACTTTAGCTAAGTGAGCTAGAAGTCTCGTTACTGTCAGTGAATTGGTAGTGAAGTATAACTACAGAAAAAGATGGCTTGCTTTTGTTGTTGTTGTAATAACTGTGTAATGCGATACATTTCCCCCAAAATATGAAACAAGCATAGGGGTTCCTTTAATCATGACTTTCCATTGCAATTTTTCCCAAAAAGTGTCATTTTGGCTGCCAGTCCCGGATGAATGATAAATGAATAGAACAGGAGGGTTGAAGAACATAAAATACTCAGTACACTATTAAGATGAGTAAATACTTTGCACTTTGTGTGATACCAAACTATTTTTGAAAAAGGCAGAACTATTGTCTCAAAGAAATGTGGAGGTTTGTAACTAATGTTGTAGTAGGCGGTATTAATTCCATACATAAGTTTTGCATATCTACATTAAAACCGTGTGTGTGTGTGTGTGTGTGTGTGTGTGTGCGCGCGCGCGCGTGGCTGTTGGGCAGATTTAAACCGTTTCGATGGACGGAATTAGAGAGGTTCCAATCCAGGCTGGGGCTTAAATGTGAACGCAACTGTGTGAAATAAAAGAGAAATGACTGGTGCGTCTGTGTGAAGAGGAGGAGCGGGACGAAGAGGGGGAGGAGGGTTGGGATGAGAGCAAGAGAGAGAGAGAGAGGGAGGGAGGGAGGAAGGTAAAGAGAGAGAGAGAGAGAGAGAGAGAGAGGGAGAAACCGGCTCCTCCATCCAAAGCTCTACGTGTGCCATCTCACTGCTGCCCGGCTCGGCTCGCCTCAGCCGTCTTTTGTTCGAAGCTTGCCCACTGTGGACCCGAACCAGCCTGAACAGTATTTTCTTTTTTAACCCCCCCATCCCCTTTTTCTCTTTTCCGCCCCCACCTCTCCATCCCTCCTCCCGGGGCGACAGACGCCGCGTACGCCTGCGTCCTCGCGCAACTCGCGCGCCCGTCCTCGCGTCCGCCCGGCACTCGCAATCATGCTGACCACGAGTTCGGGGGCACCTCAGGAATGGTGGGCACCGCTCGGCTGCGTCATCCCGGGGAGCATGTAAACGCTACAGCAGTTTGGGATTTTAATGCCAAAAAGAGGCAACGATGAGCATCTTCTCGCTGTGCTTGTTCCCGTGCGCGGTTCTGCTGGATTTAGCTGCGGGTAAGTGTCAGCACCCCACCCCTCCAACGCGCACGCACACAAGCGCTTGCCAAGAACCCGACCCGGGATGAGTTGGAGTGGTGTCCACCCTAAGGGGAGGGGTTGGAGGTCAACTTCCCCCCCAACACCCTCAATGCAGGTGCACCAGAGTGAAGGTGGTGGTGGTAGGGAGGGGGTCTTGCGGGATCATCTTATGCAAAAAAATTTGCATGTTGCTCAACGGCAGTGTGGCGCTATGGACCTCTCTCGCTTCTGACACCTTTCACCGTCGTGCATCCATGCACGCAAAGCAAAATATCAGTGCCATCAGTGCCTTAGCGTCATGACTCATGGACGACAGAAATCATTTGGATTATTTTGTGTGTGTGTGGAGGGAGGGCTTAAAAGGTACAGAGTGTAAAAAAAAAAAAAAAGTCACTGAGGCTTTTCATGGTAGCTTAACAATTTCGTTTGAATAAATCCATGTATGCAGTATTTGATTACATGCTAATCAAGCTTTTGGGTTGGCTGTCGCTTGCTGTGTCGGTAAACTTTTATTATTGTCAGTCGGACCGCAACAGTGCTGCTCCTAAATGCTGCGTCTTCCGTGACCTCATGCAATGGAGTCTTCTGACCTTTGCAGGCTCCGATTGTTTAAGTGTCAGTAGCCTCGGCCGATGAAGAGTTTAGTTTTTTTTTTTGGTATTTGTTAGATTTTTCCCATCTGATTCCTGCCCAGCCGTGGGCAAGGGACGCTACAAAGGCGGACGGGTTTCAGCTACTCTACGGCCGGTCTCGTCTTTCCCCGAGCCGTCACTCCCAAGCGCACATGTTGGCTTTTAATGTCCGTGACCCTGCGATGTTTTGCGTGGCGAGGCGTTGTGCTGGATGTGTAATTGGGGCCTCGTGCCGTTGTGCGCTTGAGGATTCGTGTGTGCCTGTGGAGCGTGTGGAAAGAGTGCCTCTTGCAGTGGGAGGCTGCCTATCTGCTCAGTTACCTTTTTATTGTTACCCGAGCAGTGATTCTTTTTGGAAGAAAAAAAAAAAACATTATAATCATACTCAATGCTTGCATTTGCTGTAGAACCTGTACTATGAGTGCATAGTAGGGAGCATTGTCTTTTTTTTTTTTTTCATATATGTTTTAAAATTCACCCACGACACTGAATCTAAACCAAAGATATCAATATTTTAGTTCAGGGTTTCTCAGAATTTTTGGATTCAGGGACTCTTGTAGGTGGTACATTTTTACAACCATCTCCCTTAAATGCATAACAAGGGTTGGCAAGTTCTCTACTATTGTAAAAAAAAAGTTATTTCACAATGGATTTTTTGAGGGGGGGAAAGCAAAAACTTACATTATGAGAACTCGTTTTGTTTCCAAATAAAAATCGATAAACTGAAAAGACCAAAGATTTAATTTGCCAGGTTAGAAAGTCAAAATCTTTTGAATACTTTTTCCCAAGATGATTCATATCCTGATATTCTGATAAGTTAAGTGGGGAGAAAAGTCGCATTTTAATAAGTGAGTTTATAAATTACATCTCTAAATTTTCTCAAGCCGATCCTGAATATATATTCTTGCAAAAATGACTTTATTCCTCGAGAATACCTTTTTGTTCGAAAGAGCCAAAACCAAAACTCGACTCCAAAACAAGAACTAACTTGCTAAAGATAGCAGCTAAGGTTGGAGGTGATGCAACTAGTCCAATCGTGTCCCCAGACCCAAACCCTGTTGAGATTCTACGGTGAAGGTGGAGATTCCATCATGGAGGAGTGGAAGAGGATTCCTGGGGCAACGATGCCCAAGAGGGTCGAAGCAGTACTGGAAAATAATGATTGCCACACTAAATTAGGATGTGGTTATTTCCCCTTAGGGGTGTACACACTTTTGTTGCCAGCAGTTTAGACACTGACTGCGTGTTATTTTGGGGGGGGGGGGCATCACATTTCCATCTTTACAAACTTTCGGCTGTTTGAGAAGCGCTGCATTTGGGCGTTTGCCTGATGTTGGTAGCGCAGAAGTGTATTTGCCAGACGGGGGCTGTCATCAGCCCACTTTTGGCCAATTGACTTTTGTAGCAAGAGCAAACTCGGCGTCATGATGAAGATTGATCTCAGCCCTTCTGCTGTAGGTCAAACGTTCATTAAGAGGAATCAAATCCCATCCAGCAAGCGGTTGACAGATGGATCCAATTAGCCGTGATGGTCCTATTTCCAAATGTCTTTTGACTTGTTCGGTTGCCCGGCGGGATTCTGAGCAAGTTGAAGGCACCGGGCACAAGTTGCATATGATTATGAGTGTTTGGTGATGAGACACAATAAAACATGTTGGAGCACCAACCTTCATTGTCTTCTGACACAGATGAAGAAGAAGTTTGGATTATTGACGTGTCTCGTTTCCCTAAGCAACTTTGTATCGCGCAAACTTTTCGCCCTCTACCGATGAAATTTCTCATCCACTGACAAATTAGATCGACTTTGACACTGAATACTTTATTTTAGCTTTTTTAAGCTAAACTGTATTTAACAGAGCGGCACAATGGCGCAGCTGAAGAGCGATGGCCTCACAGTTCTGAGAACTGAGGTTCAAATCATGGAGTTTGCATGTTCTCCCCGTGCCCACGTGGGTTCTCTCCGGGCACTCCGGTTTCCTCTGACATCCCACAAATATGCATTCATTGGAGACTCCATATTGCCCTTATGTGTGATTGTCTGTGGGACCGTTGTCGGTCTCCATGTGACCTTGCGATTGGCTTGCAACCAGTCCAGGGTGTACCGCGCCTCCTGCCTGATAATACCTGGGTTTGGCTCTAGCACTTCTGCGATCCTTGTGAGGATAAGCGGCTCAGAAAACGGATGGATGGATGTTTTTAGCAGACCTAGTATCAAATATCAACAGAATCCCCAGCCATTGTTATCAAGACACTGTTAGTGTGTCCCCTTTGACTGTGGTATTTTTTTTTTTTTTTGCTTTCAAGACAGAAGTCTGGCATTGCCGCTTCACGAGAAGCAATATAATTAATCACATCCTTGTCATCACAAAATCTTGTGGCCTCCTGTTGCGAGTGAGAATTCGAGGGCTCCGGCGCCTCACAAAACAGAGAAAAGACGGCGGTAGGATAGCGGTAGGAATAGACTGAAACCGTCGTGATTGATATGCATTGCACATGGAGTCTTTAATGGCTGCACACTTCGATAATGCAAAATCAAAGCAAAACATGGCAGGAACGAGATCAATGGTCAGCTAACCTCATTTGGGTGGAATTTAGGTTCTTGTTTTAAATACCGAAGCTAAATTATGCCAATATTCACAGCACCAAACTTTTAAGTAACTCTCCTTGCCTTTTATTGCTCAATATTGAGCTGCAGTCATTGGTTTAAAAATAAAAACCGAACCGCGCGGTCTTTGTGCGTGTTTTTTTCATTTTCATTTTTTTTTTAGTATGGGTGCTCGCCTTGGTTTCTAGCATTGGAAAAGAGCTTTAATTGGACCAATTTGATCATTTGCTTCAGTTTGGGATTCCCTAAACTGGATTAAATTGCTCATGGGATGGTAGAATCCCTCTCTGAATGTTCTGAACTCCTGGTTCCCTCTGTGTGTAACTGAGCGTAAATTTATTAGAATAATGCTCTACTGAGGAATTGAACCAAATGGTGAATGAATGTGCACTCAATCCATCATTGGTTCCGCCATGGTCAACAGGCTCTGAGTTCTGGTCAGGACAAAAAGTATGGTAAACATACATTATTATGGAAAACGATGCTATAACCATATCACAATTAATTATGAAGGTTAAGATGAAACACACTTACCGGTGAAAAGTTAGTTCTTCGCGACAGCCTGTACAATTTTTATAGCCAACAGCGCAACAAAAAAATCAAATCTAACATATTCCAATTAAATTTGATATGTTTCACAATGTGCAATTGTCAGGATGTTAAAGGACGTCAACTTTCACGTGAAATAGTCCCCAAACCACGGTTTGTCCGGTTTTTATTCGTCATTGGCGCGTTGCAACCATGTAGCGCACTCCATTTTTCCGGCTCTTAACTGATCTCCACCCGTTATACACTTATTTAGCTCCCCAAGATGCCCCCACCCTCCCACTTTTTAATTTTTAAAAAATATTTTAAGGTTTGCTTGTGTGATATTTTTTAGTCTCAGAGATCGGACTCACATTCTCTCCAAGTAGTATTATTTTAATAATTGTAATATCATTGTTGCAGAATCATCATTAGTGATTAATAACCAAGGCCCACGGTTCTTATTTTTGCATTTTATTCAGATAATAAATAGTGAAATGAGTACTGTATTTTAACATGGGAAAATAATTTTTTTAGCATTTTTATTGTGAGTGGGAATTCTATCGGTCAGACCTAATAAATTCTTATGTCCCTCCGTAAACTCCTCGGTGATCTTTTCAGCACGTTTTCAAATCTCCGTCTGACTCTTTTGTTTGGTGAGGGTCAAACTGGAACGATGCAATGGCTTGGCCTGGGCTCTCCAGTTTTCGCTGCGTCCATTTTGCAGCGGAAACCCGCGAAGACGCGAATAGTTCCTGGGTGCCCGAGGCTCAGTGGAGCACCGGGACAGAAAAGGCTGAAGCGTCTGGTTCGATCCGACAGAAAAGCTGCTGTGGCAGAATGAAGTAAAGGGAAGGCGAGTGATGCTCTAGGGGTTGTTCTTACTTGGGTATTTGTACCTTCCTAAACAATGTTTCAGATGGCCTTTGTATGCCAAAGGGATTCCCTTATTAAATTGATTTCTCTCAGCGGGATGAGGCTGAATCGCATTGTCAGGATTTGTGACCGGTCGAATTTGGCAGCGATTCTGGACTCTTGTTTGTACTGTCATCAGTCAGATAGATACTTAGCATCGTGGATAATGGATTTCAGCAGCAATAGATCACGTACATACACCTTAGATTAGATTTTTCTCAATAAAACGTTGTATTTGCCAACAAAGGAGCATGTTTAATAAAGAAATTACAAGATATTCAAGCAGATCAAAGTGCATATAAACTAAGCCATGAATGATCTTGTCTGCCATACACAGATCAAACACAGTGTGATTCAGGGATATGTCTGGCCTGGTGTACGTGATGGAATGGTTTTTTTTTTTGCCCGTTTTGGTTAGTGTGAATTACTTCTATAATACATTTCAAAAAGGAGATCATTCAATGGTGAGGTTTCCCAAACCGACTCTGATGTAACTTCATTCAATCCTGTGTCTGTGGGAGGGGGACTTTAATCTTCAACAAACGTTTGTAGGGTGCTGCCAAACTGTGGTAGGAAAACTTCAAAGTTCCATTAAAAAAAAAATAATAATAATTTGCCATAATTTCATTGAAAATATGGTACCTCTTTGGAAACCTCTTTCATGCTGCCTTCCTGGGAAATTGCTGTCTCCGTGGCTTAACGAAAAGCCCACCACGATGAAGTCGCCGCAGCGGGACATTGCGATGTCCGTCGTGCGTGTTCGCACAGCCGCCGCCGCTTGTCGACATCAGCGGTGACGGAGACAATTGCGGTCAACAACGAGGAATGTGATTGGCGAGTCTAGTGTGTTAAATTTCTGAGGTGTTCCGCTTCCAACGAAATATCAGAAGCCCCCAAAAATGTGCATATAAATTTCAATCCAATGAGAGGGAGTCTGATCAGACTGAGAAGAAAGTATCAAGTCATACAACAAAGTTTTTACAGCATGCTGGAACTCACAAAAGGCATCAAGCTGACAGTCTGCTTTCTCGCTGGATGAGCTGCTTTTGCCAGAGTTCTGTCACCTTTTATCTGTTACTCAAATCGCCCACGTTTGGTACAGTGTGTGGGGAGATTCCAGCTGTTAGCCCAAGAACAGGAAGAACCCTGATCTCAAAAATGATGGGAAGTCCGTGCTTGCGTGTACGCGCTCTGTTCGAAACATTTATCGCCCTGCGCAAAGGATGAAAAACTGTTGTTGAAGCGTTAATAAATGTTGCTCAAGCGGTGTTCAAAACAATGGTTAAAGATATAGTAGGGTATCAGTTGCAAGCATTGGTAGAGGAAAGTCTGAAGCTCGTGGGTCCTCGACTTTTTAATATTTCACAGCTATGGAACTTCACAGTTCTGACGTTGTTATTGAGTATTCAAGGTTTGGAAGGTTGGGTGATCTCTATGTCCTGCCAGACTGGTTTCAGAGCAAGCAGCGATGACCTTCCTTTAGCAAATTAAGGCTCTCTGAGAAGATGAACCTCCCAAAGGTGTCTGGTGACCAGTCAGGTGTGCTGGATCTAGAGACATCTAATCTTGCCATACCGCTTAGAAGGGGTTTGACTTGAGGAGGCTTGAAGAGTAGAGGCCATGGTTGAATGTTAAATTTCATGGCGGATGTGTCTGGTACTCACCAAACTGTGGTTCTGGCCCCCACAATACACATTTATGGACATTCATCTGCGAAACTTTGGTGACATCCCTGCAGTGACTTCTTAATTGGAACATTAAATGTATAAAGAAAGCATTCAGTTCGAAACATCCCAAGATTTGGAGAGTATATCCAATGCCCTGATAAATAAATCATCTGTGGGGGGAAAAAAAAAATCTTCTGGCACACATAACCGTTTGCCTTGAAGATGGATAGATGCGAGGAGCCGTGCCGGCGGATTTAACGGCCGCTGGATCTCTTTGCGCTGTGATGGGTCCGTCGCACCGTGACTGCCTGCTGCTGACACACTGACAAGATAGCGGTTGACGGGAAGGGCTTGTGGTGGTGATGCTGCTATCTAGCAAAGCACCTCCAGGCTTTGCTCCAGTGCTCTTCAGATTATTTCAACCGGGCGCTTCAGGGTGTAGTGGCCTCGCCCGCAGACGCGAGCCAGACTGTAGCATTTACGGCTAAATGCTAAAAAGATCGCGGACTGATGGAGTCGGCTGGGTATTCTTCTGACAGTGTCACACGGGCAAGCGCTGCATGAATTTAGATTTATATGACGTAAGGCAAAACGTGGCACACCCTGTTGACTTTAAACCATTGAAGATTTATGATCAGGACGTGGCTTGATGTTTCGTATAAAAGTAGACGTTTACTGGAGTAGGCTGCGATGTGATCAGTTGGACTTTTTTATAGTTATGGTTTCTCCCATTAAACCACGTAAATATTTCATTGGGTCCTCATATTATTACATTAACCCAACGTATTGACGGATAACTAGTTTTAAAATCAGATATTGTTCAAGTAACTGTAAAAGAGGAGTTTGAGAACAGACAAGTGCTTGAAATTTTGGTGCAGATTTGAGCATAACCAGAATAAAAAGTTTTTAACAGCAGCAATGCGGTGCCGATACTATCTGACCTTTTAGTGCTGTGCGGCACTCTGAAGTGGTCACAAAAATATCAATGTAAAGACCTTTAGAGATCAAGCGCATTTATACAGGAAAAAAAAATTGTACAAGTATTTTTTTAATGAAGGGTATGTTTTGATCCACACTGCACAATCCAGTTCGGGCGAACCGAGTAAACCTCCGCAGCTCGACGAAGCCCATTAGGCCTTCACCTTTATTATGTATCCTACAGAGAGCTCAAATTTGACACTCTGATGCTGTGCCTGTGCGGTTTAGAGAAATATATAACGCTTCACCTTGTAATACGCACTCACTTATTCAGAAAATAAAGGAGTCGGCATGCGGCAGCCTGAAAGCACTCAATGCCTGACCAGAATTGACTAAAAAGGAATGGAGCACTGTGCTATACAAAGTTCAATGTAAAGGGAGGGGGGGAAAGGGGGAGGCGAGTAAGAACTTTCTGATTCGGGCCTCTTCTTCAATTGTTTTTCCCTGCACTCAGCTTTTCCAGCAAACTCTTTTTTTTGTGGCTCAAACGTCCACTTAATGTTATGAAAGCGGCGCGTGAAAACTTGCAAAAGGTTAGCGACCCAGAAAGGAAGCCTTTTGTTGCGAGGCCACCGTCTGTTTTTGTGCGCTTTCGCTCGCGTGCTAATAGCCTCCCGTGAAAGGTCCAAATAGCCTCAAAAGGTTCGTCTTTGTTGCCTGACGGCATGCGACACGACTTGAGGGCATTTGTCGCTTCATAATACGCCCGTCGGAGGCTTTTTCTCTCACTCCTTCAAGTGAAGCCCACCTGCGTGGAAAAATGTGCAGTCTTGATTTGAGCAAGGAAGGGATTAGCTCGGATCCTACAGATTTTTATTGGATTGCTCCTGAGGTGAAAAATGGAAATGTGATTACAAGTGGGCCGTTCAAACCAAGACGGGCCCCACTTCATGGCTAAAGCTTCGTACGTTTACGTTTGGCTAGTGAGAGTACTCGAGTTCGATCCGCCACCTCTGGCACTCTTGGACGAGGTCGGCTGTGGCTTCGCGCCATCGGCTGTTTATTTTACAGTGGAAATAAACAGACTAGCATGCGTTAGGCGAGTGAGATTTGAATTACTGGACCAATTGTGTTCATCGGCTAAGGCTAAAGCTTGTACACTAAAATTTGGGTTCATTGGATCCTTTACAGTGGAGAACGTTTTTCGAAGAATTCTTTCATGACGACGTGAAGGCCGTAACTGTCTTAGTTACCCAACAAATTCCCGTTTTTTTTTTTTTTTTTCCAGAGAAAAAATTGTCATCTTGTGAGAATAACATTATTTCCAAGAAAGACAAAATTTATACAGTTTACAAGAATTAAGACACATTTTGCCAGAGTAAAAATTTGCAATCCAAGAATATAGTTTTACATTTCCAAGATAGTCACAACATTATGAAATCATAGTTAAGTTGATTAAAAGAAGAACGTCATAAAGTATTTATATGAGGGAATTTAACAAATGCAACCTCCTCTGATTATATTACACCTTTTATTCAGGTGCTGAAAAGTCTGCTTGTGATTAATTTTGTAAACTTCCGGCCAGTCTGAAACATCCCCGTCCATCCTTCAACATGTCCCATTCGAAAACTTGCCGCCGAGTGTTCATGTTTGCTATGGACGTCTCAGAAAGACAAACACAGCGAACGTACATATATGTGTAGATCTTTTTAGAAACGTTTGTTTTAAATTTAGGTTAGGATGAGGATATAACATACGTTAGCGCCCTCTATGTAGAAGAAGGGGAACTATGAGACTGGGGGATTTCCCAGGAAGCGTTTGTTACGTACCCAGAGTTCCCCTGTTAGTATTAATCACAAGGAGACTTTTCAGCACGGGGGAGCGCTCAGACCGTCACAGCTGTTTTCCGTGTGGACTCTAATTAGACCATGTATTTATAAATTTGGAGTTTTGTCACTGGCATTGCCAGTTCGTTGCCTTGTGTCAGTGTGTTGCGTTCACTGCCAATTGGATTCTCCACCACTGAGAGTAAGTGCAGTGTTGAGCTATCTTCGTCACAGCGATTCTGTGCCCTTTGGTTACTCCCGTCTCTTTAAGCTTGTTAATTTGCCCCATAGTTATCGGACCTTGCTGAATGTCTTTTTGGATCCTGCCTAGCCTCGCGTTTTTGTGCCTCTGCCTTGTTTTGGACTGCTTTTTGGTATTGACCCGCTTCCGAAATAAAACCACGTCTAACATCATGCCCTTGTCTGGGAGTCCTGCATTTGGATCCGCCCCCGCGCCGTTGGTTCGTGACAGCATTCCAGTCCCCATATTTTGATGGTGCCTTACGCTGCATGAGTAGAAGAACATTGCTCTAATCACACGTTTGCTGCTTTTGGGGTGGGGGTTCACCTACGTACAGTGAAACACAGCGAGTTTTTTGTTTTTAATCCCTTCAAGTGGAGTGCAACGACAGGCAGCGTAGCGTCCCCGAAACGTCTGAGACGGCGATAAGCTATGCGTTAGAAGATAACGGCGTATTAACATACGTGGCAGCTATCTGCCTTTCAGCCAAAACGTGGGAAACCCAATCATCCTGTTGACATTTGAGACGCGCCAAAATGGGATGTTTGCACTCAGCCAGACGCCGGGGAAACAATGACGATATTTTCGGCGACGCTCGCGTGGCATTTGCATTCAAACGGATCCGATGCCCCCGGGGAGGGCCGTGGGCAGGAGGTCTCCCATACGTGCGCCACAATCCAAGAGAATGTCACCGTTTTGACAAATCTTTCCTCACGCAAAAAAAAAAAAAAAGCACATCAAGAAAAAAATGCTTAAACGGGTGATGTGCTTACCCCCCCCCCCCACTATTTTCCAAGCGCACTTCGAATGATCAAATGAGAAATCTTGTGATGATCCGAGACAAGTTTTTGCCCCGGGCGAGGGAGTTCAATCAGTGAAGTAACTTGCGTTTCTCCACCCCTTCCAAAGTCGTTCATTGGCAGGCGTCGGCCTTCCCGCTTGATGTCTTCAACTTGCGTGGGAGTTCGGAGCAACTCTCGTTCCCTGCGTGGAACCAGAGTCGCGCCCCCCCCTGCGAGATTTGAAACCGCTTGTGATCATCAGTTGCACAATTTGATCGCTATTTTCCCCTTTATGTAGGCAATAGATGTATAAGCTGCTTTTTTTTCAGGTTGATGGATATCGACCTCATTAAAAACGCAGCAGTCGTCTTCAAGCTTGGCCTAGCTAGCAAATCACCTCCTACATTCTCCTACCAAAAAAATGAGGATTATCTCTTTTAGCCATTTTTTTTTTTTTAATTACGCGATAGACTTTTATTCTAAAGTTAAGTTTGGGGGGAAAAAAATGGTGACAGTCGTAAAAGCCAGGCTGACCCGAAAGCCGTGAGGAAAAAGTACTATTCTGCCATGACTTTTAATCCAAAACATGTTGTCACGAAAAAAAAAAACCTTTTGCGACTTGCACAGACATGCTGGATTGTTGATAAATGGGTCACGGATCCGTCCCTTGGCAGTTTCCGGGTCCTTTTTGGTTGTAGCGCTCGAACTCTTTGAATAGCAAAGACAGGTGATCGTGCACCGGCTGGGAGAATGAATGCGCTGCCGCTGGCGACTTCTTTTCTGAGAGAAATCTTTGCGGCGGCTCTCGTAATTCAAACGCTCTTGCTCGCGATTTCGCTCTGGATGACTTCTTATTTCCGTGTAAAGGAGAAGACGTGTGTACTCAGCGTCCAAAAAGCTCCTCAAAAAGTCGCGAGTTAAGGTATGTGTGCTTTGATGATGTTAACTTTCTTTTCTTGGATGTTGTAGGCTCTTCTTTTGTCTCTTCACTGAGCCTTTTCCGCTTCGAAAAGAAATTTTCCAAGGATGTTTTTTTACTCATTTTGCTAGATTGCGGGGTTAAATTTTGGAGCTTAAGTGACCGAGATGTAACCAAGAGAATGCGGTCATTTTTCAAAATAAAAGATCAGACTTGGGATAATGAATATAATGGAACGGATTATTTTTTCGGCTGCCCGGTAACAATTGATCAACTGACCGGTACCGGTCCGCGGCCCGGGGGTTGGGGACCACTGCTGTAAATAACTGGAGAGGAAGTTAGTATGGAGACACAACAGGTTTTGACAGAAATTTCTAGTCTGAGCCCTGCTTTGCTGGAAGTATTGATGAACGGCAGCAGAAATCCAGAAACGGCCAAACCTCGACATTGCAGGACAATAAAATAAAAAAAAAAAAACCTAAACAAAAACAGGTAAAGCACAAGAAGACCTAAAATTGAGCAAAACTGAAAATACCAAAATCCCCAAAAAACTATCCACTATTCTTCAATATAGCTGCTGAGAGTATTTATTAAAGGTCATGAAATGAATGATTTTTAGTATGTTATTAATGAAAAAACGGCAGCCGGTATGGACCCATCCATTTTTTTTTCACCCCAAAACACGATTTTGACGTATATGCCTTTTTGTAACTCCCGCCATGAAGATTCTCTCGAGGGATTTGTTTTCGACAAGAAGCAGCAAGTGACATTGGAGGCAGTAGCGGACTCGTTTCTTTCTATTAGTTTTACCTGCGGGAAGGTAGCTCGTTGTTCCTTCGTGTAAGCCAGAATGCCGGCTCGTTGCATTGCTGGATATTGCTTGAACACTCGGGAGGATGGATTCGTTCTTCATACGTTTCCAAAAGATCCGGTTCGTCGTGACTCATCTCCGCCGTGGAAGTGGATCGAACAGGGAGGCGGTTTGGCTGTGATGTCATCGTCGCTCGCGGGCGGCGTTGTTTTTATCACCGCCACGCAGAGGTGGATTGGGCGGCGAGGTGCTTTGGCCGTGATCCGCATATCATCTAAATATGGCTGGAGACAATAGGGTAATATTGCCCTGGTAACTTCACTCGGTTGTGAGATGTTCTCTTCTTCGCAAAGAGCTTCCGTGTCAGAAAGGGCGTGTTCATCTCCCACAGTAGGGGGCACGCCGTGTTTTCATTGGCTAATGTCCGGGGTGACGTCACGGGCAGGAGATCCAGGCAATATGGCGACCACTTGGATGTCACTTGACTTCCGAAACGTTGCGCATGGATGAGGCGGTCTCCGCTCATTTATTTTTTCGTATAGACATTGAAGTGAATAATGTTATGAATTTTTCATTTCAATATCTATTTTAGAATGTTTATCAGGATGACACTTGAACTTTAAGGAGAGACATTTCTTTGAAGTAAGGCATTAATTTGAGAGGGAGTCCTTCATTTTATTTGACTCAAATAGGTTGCTGGCGAATACCGGCAATGTCCTTTTGGTCTTGGTCACAAGTCGCGTATCAATGCGCCGTGTTTTGTTGTTTTGTGTGTTCACAGTCTACAAAAGGCTGGATTTGTCCAAAAAAAAGTTAAGTCTGTTTTGCCCCCCATTGATGAATCGCTCTGAAGTCACACCATGGCATCTCGCCTGGACACCTACGCTTGAAAGTCCGACCAAATCAGCGTGTGGTCGGCAAATCAAACTGTGCTGTATGAACTAGTAAATCAGTGATTAAAACGGGATTCTCTTTTTTTTTTTTCATAAGCGCTTATGCAAGTGTTACATCATTTGAAGTTTGAGCTTGCATTTTCAATTTTGCAAGTGTGACATGTGGTCATATTTTCACTTGCTTCGTGGCTATGAGACCTTGCGCATTTTGCTTGTGGACGACACACGCAGCCATTCATTTGGAAATCAGATACTTCAGGGTCAATTTTACAATGTTGAAACATTGGGAAAACTGGACGAAATATGCCATAACATGAAAAGATGTTACTACATCATGTGAAATCAGGTTTATTTTAATTTTGTTCATTCATTCCCACCACTTATTGCTTTTGTTGTCGTTATTTTTTTCTTAGTGTGTTGTGCATTGTATATATATATATATATAATATATATATATATATATATATATATATATATATTTTTTTTTTTTTTTTCTTTTTTTTATTCATAAGTATTGCATCTAGACTTGTCAGAACAGGCATCACACAAGGGTTCCGATACCAAGAAAATTTTAAATCTAATTATTTATTTTTTATTTGAAGTGAATATGTCAATCATTGTACATACTTTTTGGAACATTTGTTGTAAGGTGCTTTGAGGTGGTATCATTTTTCTTCTTTTTTGACTACTATGATTATTATTTTTTTCCCCCTTTAAGGGAAATTTCTTTGCTCACTTACGGGTATGAACTTGGTTGAGGATGACCTGCTAGATCAGATAATTGGAGATGAGAGAAATCCTCCTATTCTGTCATTTATAAAGGTGTTATTATTAAACTGTTAATGAATGTAAATTAATTTTATTTTTTCTCTCCCTTTTTCTTTTCTCATTTTTTTCTTTTTTCAGTCTGGAAAAAAACAAATAATATAAAAAAAATATACATATATTTTATGGTCCCCTTCCCAAAACACCATTCACCTTATTTCCTGCATTATTTTATGTAAAGACTACACACATTTTAAGCAACAAATTATATCCGACAAGGCTTCGGGATTTATGACGTCTCCTTTCCTCCACTCCTGAAGATTGCTTTCATACAATTTGCGATGTGATCAATCTCCGGGTAGGAATGCCATACTGTGCGTTGATACAGTCACCCCGCGCGCGTGGATCTGAATTGGATCTTTAGGTTTTTAATACACGATCTCGCTGCGTTCAAAGGCAGCCAGTCAACGCGGCTTTGGGTGAGGAGGAGGAGGAGGAGGAGGAGGAGGAGGAGGGTTGTTAATCTGCACGCTTGACGTCACTGGATAGGCTGAAATTGTGCAGATGGGCGAGGAAGCGAGGATTGTGTGGCTTCTACATGCATCTGACAGATTATTCCCCACTTTATGCATGCTGACTTCCTCCATACGTGGCGCGGGGGGAATTTATTTTTTGCCTCGGGGACAACATTCCCGCGTTGAAAATACTACTACTGCTAATAAAAGCCATCAATCTGTCATCGCACAAGTCGGTCCCGCTCGTGAGTCAGTTCCGTGACAGGACATTCCGGAACGTCTGCCTCCCGCGATAACATTCATCTGCGAAACCTCTGATTTACCTCGTGCAAATAGAGAATTCATCTGCGCCAACTTGAATCCTTCAAGCATATTACGGCTGCAGATGTCTCTGCATCGAGGATGCCGGTTAATACTTGGCTCATGCAGAGGTTGTTTTTTTCGCCACATCTCTGCACAAAGATAACGTTTATTCCTAGTAAAACTGTCAGTTGTCACTCAGCGCTAAAGTAAGGATCGCGGGAAAACCTTGTTTACCCGCTTGTCGCGTCAAGGTCGGCCGGCCGCCACGGCCTCGCATGCTCTCGCGCGGGAGCGGACCTGTTGCGTAAACGGATCATCTGAGGGGTCATGGTGTGATATCGGCTCCTCGTGCGGCCGTAATCTCGAGCGGGGATGCCAGCGCAAAGTTGAAAGCTGTTTACAGAAGCTGAGGATGTGCCGTAACGCTGCGGGAGAGTTGGGCACGAGTCTTTTTTTTTTTTCTACGCTTTTGGCTTGAAAGGTGGTTTTCAAAACCAAGCGCTAGTTAATTTGCTAACTTAGTGTGATAAAAAAAAATGGTGCTCTTTGCATAATGGGGTAAAATGCAACATGATGCCAACAAAGCCCTGTGGGGAAAGAAAAGTAGTGATTGGCATCAAGGAAGTATGTAGCTGTGTAGCATCTCTATTGTTCTAAGATCTGTGTGTGCTGGGGAGGAGCCATATTTACCCTGGGTGGTTATTGTAAAGTCACGGTCTTTATAGAACTCGTGACATCACTATGTTCACGGCGCCATATTGAGAATATTTACAATACCCCGAGACTTGTTGTGCCGTTGGTTGTTACAATAGACGTGACAGATATTCAAAAGGATCATTGTGTGGAATAGCAGCTGAAGAGACCCGAAAATATCGATGGATTTCGGCAATTAAACATGATGGATGGCGCCCAAACAAAATACTCACACGCCTGTGGAGTGAGTAGTGATCGCTTCATTTCAGGTAGGATTTATTCTGCTAAATCTTAAATTACCAAAAAGTAGTTATAATGCCAATTTGGTGTGTCGCAGGGATTTAGGGAGGTTAAGCGTGGCTGCAATCGCTTCCATGTACGTTCCGTGGAGACGACGCCGTCATTTTTTTTTTTTTCCCCCAATCATAGTTAATGAATGCAGGTTTCTGGAAAACCAGGGGTCATTTATTTAAATGTTTGTATTGAATGCTAGCTGAAAAGATCAATGGATTCCGGCAAAAGTTAACGTGTCGCCAAGCACGCTTCCGCGTTCACGAGCAGTCAACCGTCTTTTTTTCAATCTTAGTAAATGAATGTGAGTTTGTGTAAAACCAGGGGTCATTTATTTCAACATTGATATTTGTGTTGTATACTAGCTTAAAAAGATCGATGGATTCCGGCAAAGGTTAACGTGCTTCTGCGTTCACGAGCCATCAAAACTGTCACTATGTGTGATTTTTTCCTGATGAGAACAGATCTAGCAACAAAGTATTCGTATGCGTCCAGACTTTTATATGATTTCACATTTTTCCGTGTAAATCTTGATGATTTATTCACCAGATCCATGTGTAAATCCAGTTGTCCAAGACAAGCAGAAGCCAATTAAAAGTCCAATTTCATATTGGCAAAAACATCGACTCCGGCATTAAGTACGGGTCCTCTATGCCGAGTTTATCAAATTTTTCCACGTACCGTCGTTTATTTTCACCTTCTAAATGTGTGACGGTATCGGACAAGACTCGGGGGGTCGTGCTACAAGATTTTATTTTTGTGTCATCTCCAACTGACTTAGCATTGAGCAATTCTTACCTTGACCGGCAATATGGCGAGGTAAACCAAAGTCACGTGTTTTGATGACGTAGGTGCACGAGCTCTATAGCATGCGTATGTTTATGTAAACAGCAACTTCCCGAGTATTAACATTAAGATTCATGCATTATTCACAGAGAGACTCAACCAAAATTTCAGGCAAAACAAGATGCTCCCTCATTATGTTAACACATTTCTGAATATGCACTCAAATATAACGTTTCTGTTTTTTCTCCTTTTCCTCTCGGCGCTGTCAGCACGCTACATGAATGTTGTTCTCCTTATTCTGTAGGTGTACCGCAAGGGCATGTACGACGACAAGCGTAGAAGCCCAACATGATTTCCTTTGTTACGCTTCTCCATTTTTTCCCCCTTACATTTGTCTCTATGAGCCAGAGCCTCAAATGTACATTATTAATTAAATGTACACACACATACAGTTTTAATCACATATAGTGTTTTCTTTTTTAATTGCATTCCATCCCCTGTGACTTTTCATGCGAGCCTACGAGCAGTCGCCTCCATTTTTCTTTACTTTTATGCGAGTGGCGATTTCTCTCCCTGAGCAGAATCTCCGATATGAAAATTGCTGTTCCTCGCATCTGAAACGACTCACAATTAATTTTATTGCTGCTTGAGAAGCCGTTATATTAAATACAGCACGAGGCGTGTTATCAACGCAGTCGGAGGGGCGGGCAACCCGCGGGATGGTTACGGCGAGCCGGTATTAAGCAGTTAATAAACGGCGTGGAGTGTGGCTGTAAAGATTTAGTCAGGTGTCGTTGGAATGAACACTTTGCTTTTTATGACTCGTCACCTTGGACATTTTGAGTTGAGAACGCCATCCTTGGGACTGGCCCGGGATGGCAAGATTCCATAAGCACCAATACATTTTTTTTTTTTAGGTTTACACTCATTAGTTGGTAAACATTCAGTACGTTAAAGAAGAAAATGGATGTTGGATTCTGCCCGACAGCAGCTATTTCTTTAACTTTTTGGGAAATGAACAATGCGGCTGTACCAGTTTGATCAGTCTGAATCGGAAAAGGCAGTTATTGATTTCGTATCTCTGAAAAGCTTCTCGGCGGCACGGTGGAGACAGTTTAGAGCGTCTGACTCATTCTGAAGACCGGGGATTCAAATCCCGACCCCACCTGTGTGTTGGTCGAGAAATTTGTCTCTGGTAGTTGGAGCTAGTTTTGGATGACAATTGAGAGAAAATACCATAATTTGGCGACACTGTGGATCAGCTGGTAAAGCATTGGCCTCACAGGTCTGAGGTCACTGGTTCAATCCCGGACTTCCCTGTGTAGAGTTTGCATGTTCTCCCCGTGCCTGCGTGGGTTTTCTCCGGGCACTCCGGTTTCCTCACACATCCCAAAAACATGCAACATTAATTGGACACTAAATTGGCCTTAAGTGTCATTGTGAGTGTGGCTGTTTGTCTCTATGTGCCCTGCGATTGGCTGGCGACCAGTTCAGGGTGTACCCCGCCTCCTGCCCGTTAACAGCTGGGATAGGCTCCAGCATTTGTAAAGGAAATACCATTTGGTACATACATACGCCGCAGCTACATAATAGCCACAAGTGTCCACATTGAAACGTGACATATTTCCAAAGAAAGACGGTACACAAAGAGTTTAACTCTAGTGCCGCTGCGCTAACGCTAGCGCCGCACTAACAGGGCCGGTTTAAAAAAAAAAAAAAAAACCATACTGATGAAAATCAGAGACACGGCAGTGACAAACTAGCGCAGTGCTAACAGGGGGGGGGACCGGTAAAAGTCACTTCCTCGGCACATATATTTCACCGATCTCACTCTTACCTTTTCCTCTTGAGTGCCCCCTTGCGGCCGTTAGAAAAAATGCACAAATTAGTTGCATCACCGCATGAACCGCAGGGTTGAAAGCGTGTGAAAAGTCGCGGCTTATAGGCCAGAAATTACGGTGCTTTTGGGACGTAACGAGTGAGACACTGGAAGATGGCATACAAGAATATGCACTGTAAATGTGAAAAATAGTTGCATCACCTCCTGGAGGTTTTTTATACAATAGTGTGTAGTACAACATCAAATTCCGCCTTTTGTTGTGGCGATTTTAAGATGGAGATTAGATTTTGGAACGGCGGATTTCGGTCTCAATTGTCTCCGGCGACACTTTCCGCACAAAGTTTCAAAAGCTCGGAGCTTCAGCCGTCGGTGTTGTCGATGTTGTCCTGTCTCATCGCCGATGTGGATATAAGTATGAATCCTATAATCTCACCTCTCTCGCATTGATTGTGCTCCGGGGGTGGCCGTGCCTTCGGAGCTCGGGGACTCATTCATCCCGCACGTTATTAGACCTTTTCACGCGGGCCCGATTCAATCCCGTCTGCAATGAATGTGATTCACGGGCGGCGGTAACAAAGAAAGTCGCGTCAGCGGGAAAAACAAGCGGGTAAGATTGAAAATGATCCGTCTGTCATCATGAACTGAGACGATCCCATTTGAAAGGGATGTTGATTTAAAAAAAAAATAAATAAAATAAAAATAAATAAATAAGGGTAGCAATATTGAGACCGATCTTAATAAAAGCTACGATTCTCCCTCAATCAGCTTCAAATTTAGAAAACTTATTCAAGCTGGTTGATGTTGAATGAGAGATGTCAGAGAATCTCGGGACCTTGTCTCTATTACCTCACTATCGCCAACCTTCCGTTGGATTATTGTTCTGTGTTAGTAGAACAAGGTTATTTTCATACAATATGCGTCCATACAAAAATATTGGAAAACTGGGGCCAATTCCTTCATTTTCTTGCTGATTGAAAATAACTGGTTTTGAACACATCCATTTCATGTGAGCGATAAGTGCTGGATCATGTGACTGGAATTCATTCATTCATTTTATGATTCATCCTTATCCTCACGAGGGTCATGGGAATGTCGGCGCCTATCTCACCTATCAACGGGCCAGAGGCGGGGTACACCCTGAACTGGTTGCCAGTCAATTGCAGGGCACGTAGAGTCGCAATCACAATATACCTAGGGGCAATTAAGAGTCCCCAATGAATGCATGTTTTTGGGAGGCAGCTCGACGCAGAGAAAACCAGAGCGCCTTCTATTGGTGGAAAAATGAGAAATTCTGCAGGAGCATGTAAATTATCAAATAAAGATGCTGTTGATTGAAACCAAAACCATTTTTCACATCAATGTTACCTACTCTAGGGGTACCCAAACTTATTTTGCCTCAAGATCTACTTTTTAAGCAGCCAACCTCTCCTACGGTCAACCTTGTTTGGCGGCGTGGGCGTCGCGACCATGTCTCCGATTGGAGAGCGCAGAGAACTACCGGTGAGGTAAAATTCTGGGTCGCCGCGTGATCGCACGAGCCAATCTTGCACAACACAAATTAATTAATGTCAATTTTTTTTTTTTTTTTTTGTCATTACCCGAATTTACACCGGTGACTTGCACTGAAGCGAGTCAGCAGGGGATGCGTAGCTGGGACAGGAGTCGCTGATAGCCAGCCTCAAGCACATCTCCAAATGATCATCAGTCATGGTGCAACGGTACTTGGACTTGATGATTTTTCATCCGGGGAAAGGCGGACTCACATAAATAAGTGGAGCCAAATAATGAAGTCGAGGATGTTTGGCTTTTCCTCACGTCGGGTAACTTTTAAGTGAGTTCCAAAACGGCGGTGACAAACGCTCCCACTCTCTGACGTCCCTTCCACATTTGCTGGGTCAAATCTTCAGTGATGGCTCCTGAGTGCCGTGTAACTGTACTTCTTGACAGCTGGAAAGCTTTAATCGAAGATATTTCTTCCTTATTTCTAAACCCCCGAAACAATGTGTCACTGCTTCAACGGTTGCCTCTTTTACGATCTCCGCTTCTTGGAAGGACTTCTTAACGATGACGTGACTCAACCGAAACAATGCGCCCGTGACGTCTTTGGCTTTTGAAGTACTTCGGGGGAAAAATAACTACTGTCTGGACAATTGGGATTTTAGTTTCTTTACCTTTCCCTTTCTCAGCTCGATTTTGGTGAGGAAGTTAGTGTCCTATTTTCCATGTGCGCTCCTAAAATGCCGGTCCACATTTCTCTTCTTTGGTGACGCGATGGAATTGGCAGAGGAGGGGTACGCATGTAAAAATCGTGAAAAAATACTCCCATTTTTTTCTTGGTCCAACTCCCCCACTCATTTTATACACTTTCTTAAATTGAACAGAAAAAAGATCATCCATCCATCTATTTTCTTGCGCTTATCTGAGGTCGGGTCACGGGGGCAGCAACTTTAGCTGGGGAAACGCAGACTTCCCTCTCCACAGCCACTTCCTCCAGTACTTTTGAGGGGATCCCGAAGTGTTCCCAAGGCAAGCCGAGAGACCAAGCCTCTTAAGCGTTTCCTTGGGCGTCCCCGGGACATCCTCCTAGCGGGACATGCCTGGAACACCTCACCGGGAAGGCATCCAGGAGGTATCTGAATCAGATGCCCGAGCCATTTCATCTGGCTCCTCTCAATGCGGAGGAGCAGCGGCTCGACACTGATGACGGAGCTTCTCATTGTAGCTCTAAGGGAGAGGCCGGAAACACCACCTCGGCCACTTATATCCAGAATCTTCCTCTTTTGGGCATGACCCACAGCTCCTGACCATAAGTAAGGGTAGGAACATAGATCAGCCGGTAAATGGAGAGATTCGCCATCCATCTTCGCTCCTTCTTATCCAGACCGGACCGATCGCAGACGCTGTACCAATCCGCCTACCCATCTCCGGTTCGATTATAACCATCGCTCGTGAAAAAGACCCCACAATATTTGAATTCCTCCACTTGGGGAAAGATCTCATCCCCGAACTGGAGAGGCCACTCCACTGTTTTCCGACGGAGGACCATGGTCTCAGATTTGGAGGTGCTGATTCTCATCCCAGCCGCTACTCGCTCAGCTACGAATACCAATCATGCGACAGGACGTATGAAAAAATAACAGTGGTAACCTTCTTAACAGAAATACTCAAGTAAAAGTAAAAAGTCATTTGCATTACGACTGAGAAAAATTTGAGTAAATTTAAATTGTAGCTTTAGTTTACAGAAAGTCTGTAAAAGCAACTGTGAAACACTGGTGTGTTTTCTTTTAGACTGCATAAATTTATGCATTTATGCATGACTTTCGCAATTCCAGGATGAGTTTCCACTTTGGTTGTCATGTTGAGCAATTTTTTGCTTCCATAAAAATGGAAGAATTGAAAACATCTAAACTGTTTGTTGTATTTTATTTTGTTGACATCTTAATCAGCCTTCATGTGATTGTATTTTCCCAACACAAGAAGTCAAGAACGTTTGCCACGGCCAATGCCAAGTTTTGGCATTAAAAAAAAAAAAAATTGTTGGCATGTTTATGCCTTCACTTGCGTCTTTCGGCTTCTTCTGCTGCTTCCTCTACTTTTTTTGTTTTCTTCTTCTTCTTGCAAACTCGTACCCCAGAGTCTGTAACGCCTGTTGTATATATTAATGCAGACAGTCGACAACTTTATCAAACTTTTTACCCAAGGATTCAGTATAAACAGACTGTATTTGGGAGATGTATTGAGAAATTCAAGCAAAAAACCTTGCAGTGTTCTTTTATCCACACATGTGTTTGTGTGTCTATATATATATATATATATATATATATATATATATATATGTGCGTGTTTAGTCAGCCATTGATCCATCGACTGAGCCATTAATTTTTAAGTGTAATTGAACTCTAAATTCGGGGGGAAAAAATAAAATAAATATATATATATATATATATATATATTTGTTTTTTATTTTTATTTTTTTTTTTTAAATTGCAGGGTTACAATATTTAAAGTTGGAAACCTTGATAATTTTCAAACACATAAGGAGAATAGATATTTGTTTCACGGTGTGGACGTGACGAGTTGGTCGTTAAATGAGCTTTAATTGTAACAGTACATTTTGTGGAAAAGATATGAATTCAATATCTACAGGGGAAAGCAGTTTTCCCTTCGTATTTTCAGCCATCTAAAAATAATTTCCTTAAAGTAAAAAATGTATTGGTTGGTAGTTTTCCGCTAATGTCACTTAAATAGTGAGTCAAATGCTAAATATTAGTCTTAGGAAGTGGTATGAATAATTAATGAAAAGAAATAAAAGATGCTGATAGTGTTTTTGTATTCCTGGTTTTGTTTCATGAAATACTATTTATGCAGAGCACAGCTTTTTAAAATGAATTACCAGGTAATTTCCATATATTCTAATTAAATTTTAAATTTTAAAAATGCTAAATCTGTTCAAGTGAATATTTCTGCGATCCCTCCCAATCAGAAAAGTGCATAGGTAAATGTCACTTTTGGTAAATAAGGCGTATTGCTATGGTGCAAATATTGCTGATCGTATTGTTCCTGAATAGCCTCGACTAAAAGTAAAATTCACAGTACTCACCAGTCGAAACTTCGCAATATTTCAAAAGATCTAGGCTTAGCGTTGTTTTTTTAGGTAAAGACAGGACCAGGATGTGCTGATTAAATGGAAACAGCTCAAAATGCGTCTTCGCCCTTCCGTGTCTTTTTGCGCCGCTGTAGTTCCCATTACGTCAAATGACTTCCCATCACGATGCATTTGTGTAGTCGTCTCCAGGCTCCGCCATGGTGACGATAATGATGCACCTGTTTGGCAAAACAAGCCTCGCCTCTTAAATTGAAACAATTTGCTTTCATTTTGTCGCTCTTGATGGATGACTCACCCCACGCGACCGCCGCCGTTTCCTCGTCTGACCCGGGGCCCGTTTCCTCGTTTGGCCGCCGCCTTCGAGGCGAGAAGAGCGTGCGAGAATGCCCGCATTAGAGCTCGCCACGGCTGAGCGAGCATTAAGCCGACGTTCGGCGGGATAGCGAGCCCGCCATCGCGTCACGGAAGAACATGCTGGCCTGATCGGTAGGTTACCCGAATCGACCAAAACCCGGTGGTCAACGTCGTCATCTGAAATGTACAACGAAAAACCCACACCACCTACGAGAGGATTTCGTCACATTTTTGTTCCAAGATGCGCTTGAACGCCAACGCAATAATTGGTGTCAAGGAAGTATGTTAAAGTCAAACATCTTGACCATTTTAAGATCTTTGAATGTTGGGGACGACCGAAGGAATTTTTAGTCATTGATTAAGTGAATTTGTGGACTATAAATGCGGGGGGGGGGGAATTGTTGTTCATCTTTTTAAAGTCTATCTCTCTCTCTCTCTTCTCTCTCTCTCTCTCTCTCTCTATTGGTCTGAATGAAAAGATTATCAACAGTATCTCTCTCTCTCTCTCTCTCTCATTGGTTTGAATGAAAAGTCTATCTATCTATCTATCTATCTACTATCTATCTACTATCTATCTATCTATCTATCTATCTATCTATCTATCTTCTATCTATCTATCTATCTATCTATCTATCTATCTATCTATCTATCTATCTATCTATCTATCTATCTATCTATCTATCTATCTATCTATCTCTCTATCATTTACTGCACCTCATAAGTATGTACTGATGTGCAAATCACAAGTCGCAAGTTGTTCATCTTTTTAAAGTCTCTCTCTCTCTCTCATCTCTCTCTCTCTCTATTGGTCTGATAAAAGATTATCAACAGTATCTCTCTCTCTCTCTCTATTGGTTTGAATGAAAAGTCTATCTATCTATCTATCTCTCTATCTATCTTCTATCTATCTATCTATCTACTCTATCTATCTATCTATCTATCTATCTATCTATCTATCTATCTATCTATCTATCTATCTATCTTCTATCTATCTATCTATCTATCTATCTATCTATCTATCTATCTATCTATCTATCTATCTATCTATCATCTATCTATCTATCTATCTCTCTATCATTTACTGCACCTCAATAAGTATGTAACTGATGTGCAAATCACAAGTCGCAAGTCTTGGGTTTCAATCTTGCTGATGACAGAGTCGCACATAAGCCACTTTGCACTCAGTACGTGTACTTTCATTAGTTACCTGTAATAACACATTCACATAATGGTGCCCTGATGTGTCGCTGACTTCCCATGGCGTTTCAAGCCAAGTCGAGTTTATCGTGTATTTTCGCCAAGCCGAGTCTCAAGTCCAAAACCCGCAGACCCGTGTAAACATCCATTCACGTCACCCGCTACGTTTGCAGTTATTGTTTTCCAAGGTGCACATTTTTCATCCTCCAGAGAGAAACACGACTCCTTGACGCCGCCGATAGCTATCAGCATGCTAATCTCCTTTTTGTCGGAGTCGCACTCGTGAGGAAAGACATCAGACGGCGGTGGGGGCGGAATTAGACTATACCGAGCAAGGGAAGGAAGAGTTTGAAAGACCCCGAATTCTTTTTCCTTGATAGAGGACACGGTCTAAACAGCAAGGCCACGAGGCCTCCAGGGATGCGACATGCTAACGCTTTCCTCAAAGCCCGCAGTTTAACTGACAAAGCAGCTCGCTTAGGACAAAAAGCTCGCCGCTCTGTGCGAAGTGCCACACGGCGATGTTTTCGCGGTAGCGAAAGCGAGGACGAAACGGCCACGAAACGGTGGTCTGCCAACGCGCCGGGCTCCACGTCCGCTGCTCTTTCTGGACACGGGCGGATAGAAAATGCAGGTCAGCTTTCCACTTTTGCCAACATCAAAAATAATGTCTAGCGTGAGTGGGCTGATGTCAGAATTGCAACGTGTGACCAAAAGCGCGCACTCGCCGGGTAGCTTGGCCGGCTAAATCCCAGAGCAGATTAAAAATGGGAGGGCTGTCAAGGAGTTCGAAAAGGTGTAATAATAAGTGGGTTGAATTATAAAAGAGAGCGGCAAAGCTCGCGACTTCACCTCGCCGCCACTGAGCATTTTTCATTAATGAATGAACAATTGTGAAGTGCCCTGGGCTCGCTATATAAATGATGAGGCTCCTCCGTTGGTTCTTGCGTAACAAAAAAAAAAAAAAAAAGAGAGAGATAAGGGCAAGTCGGCGCCATTAAACATTTGCGCTACGCGTAAAAAGGGACACAATGACTTCATTCATCAGGTGGGGAACTCGGAATTTCAATGACTGCGCAAAAATGAAATGGTGGCACCGGTCTTGTTTGCCGTGGCTGTTGTGGTGCTCAGTGATTATTGTAGCATTGCATGGCTGACTGTGGTAGGTCACAGGATTGGAGTTGGGTTTGCATTGGCTGTACTGTAGTAGTGGCTGTATTAGTGCCCACATGGCTATAGTAGTTGATTAAAGTGCTCCTGTCATGAAATGGATGATTTTTAGTATGTTATTATTGAAAAAATGGAAGCCGGTATGGACCCATCCGTTTTTTTCACCACAAAACATGATTTTGACGTATATGGCTTTTTGTAACTCCCGCTATGAAAATGCTCTTGAGGAATTTGTTTTCGAGAAGAAGCAGGAAGTGACGTACGGGGGAGTATCGCACTCAAGCGTTCTTGTATGTTTATACTGGTTTTACCAGCTGGAAGGTAGCTCGTTGTTCCTTCATGTTAGCCAAAATGCCGGCTCGTTGCATTGCTGGATATTGCTCGAACACTCGGGAGGATGGATTCGCTCTATACTTTTCCAAAAGACCCGGTTCGTCGTGAAAAATGGATTGCACGGGTGCAAAGGATGAGAGTTTCGTGGGTTCCAAATGACAGGTAGGTGTGTGTATAGAGCTACTAAAAAAAAACTAAAGAAAACAATAGTTGTGGGGGTGAACGTAATCGTTTCAGAACGTAACAAAAGAGCTGCATCCATAAGTCAGAGGTGCTAAATGTGTCTGTGCCCGTCGGCGCCATGTCCGCCGATCACGGCTTTGGCCGAGTTTCCGTGTACCACGAGCCGCTGGCTCATCCATACAGTCTGGGAGTCTGTTGTTAGTTCGAAGTGATCCGCATATCATCTAAATATGGCTCGAAACAGAGTAATACTGCCCTGGATACTTCACTTGATTGTGAGATGTTCTCATCTTCGAAAAGAGCTTCCGTGTTTGAAGGAGCGTGTCCCATAGTAGGGGCCACAGGGTGTCTTCAACCGCGAATGTCCGGGTGACGTCACGGGCATAGATTCAGTCAATATTGCGACCACTTGGATGTCGAATGACACTTCAACTTTGCGCAGGGATGACGCTCATATTTATTTTTTCAAATAGACGTTGAAGTGAATAATGTTATATGTATTTTTCATTTCAATATCTATTTTAGAATGTTTATAGGGATGACACTTGGGCTTTAAGGTCCATAAAGACGTGCCTGGATGAGTTTCTTTGGATTTGACTTTGTAGTGTTCTTTTTCTCTGTGATATTATTTCTTAATCCACAGCAGGGGGGCTTCTCTTTCGTCTTTGTTAGTTCTTAGGTTGTGTATGCTTGACTTTTGTTTTCGTATGCTTCTCTGTCACTTTATATTCTTTACTCGACTCGGTGTCAGGTTTGTAGCTCGCTGTATTTTAAACGATTGCTTGGTTTCCTGCGATGTACATTGGCCTTGAAATGTGGAAGAAATATTATCGAACTTTGTGCAAACGCAGATGCTTTAGCTACTTAAATGTCAAAAAAAATAAAGCAAAGCTGTACTTGCGCAAACCGCAGTGGAGAAGACAATACCGCCCACAAAGCTGACTGCGTTTATGATAGTTGTGTTGTAATTTATGATTCCTTGGAGTATTTTGACCATAGCCTACCACAGACGTTTAACTAAAACACCTGGGAACTGTTTTCTTTTGTGGGGAAAATGGCATAAGACAGTATGAGTTCTTTCTAAAAAAACCTGTCTAATATAGCTGGCGCAGAAAGCGGCAAATATACAAAGCTGCGAGGCTGTTTTATATTCTGAAAGGCTCGGCCTCTCCGGATGGGACTCTGTGAGCAGTCGATGCCCTTTGTCAGAGGAGGGCGGAACGTCGAAAATGCACACTTACGAAAGCGAGTGTCGAGCCGCTGTCGTTCCGACAAAAGACTTTGACGGGATTCACAGAAACTGCTTTCCTGGAGTTGTTCTATTTACTGTGACTTTCAGTCGCCGGCATGCGCCGTTGTCACTTTTGGACAGAGGTGACAAACAGTAGCCTGTTTTTAAAAAAATTGTGCTACAAGAGTTCTGATTCAACTCCTTTATTTAGGTCGAGGGAAAAAAAGACTGAAATGTGTTTTAGTCAGTTGCCGTTTTAGCAGAATTTTGCAGCCTTCAGCTCAGTGTTTTAATGCTGCCTGGCTCATGTTCCCCCCGTTAGTCCTCAAGATCTCGGTCAATCAAACGAAAATTCAAGTGCAACTCACTCGACCTCTCCCCATTTGCATCTTTATTTTTTTACATTGTGTCATCGAATGGCGAGGTTAGAAAAGCCCATTTTGAAAAAAAGTAGGGAGAAAAATAAACCAAGTGAAGATTAAACACCTGTAAAATCAGAGTATTGCATAACTTTTGGAAACCTCCCGAATCAGTCCGGCGTGAACATGGAACACTGACAGTTGGTGTTTTGAAATGCCTTTCAAAAGTTCACTGATGAAAGTCCTCCTTTCAAATTTTCATGAAAATTCCTCCGGAAAAATGAGGGGGGAAAAATTGCCTAAAATTAATCCGGTTATTAGTTGACAACATTGAAGGAACACGCGTTTGAGTCCGTTGTTTTGCTTTCACGAGCGTAGCCATGTTGAGGCAGTAACACTAGTAACAGTAACGCCCCTCCCCCCTCGCATTCTCATGACCTCGCCATATCTCGGAGATTTTGAATTTTCGGCGAGAACGGAAGCCACAAAGAGTGCACGTGTGCGCGCAAAAGGCAGATTAATCATTTGTATTTCAATAGCGTTTTGTGCAAATTCATGTGTGATCGGCCAGGTACGGCCCCAGCGCAATGCTAAAACGTGCAGATGGGAAAGCTGGCATACGTGCAACAGACGCGGAACACGTTCAAGTGGTCACGGCTTGAGGATTTTTTTGTCCGACTACATTAGAAAGGTCGACAAACCTGGTAAATCAGTTAAAATCATATATATATATAAATATTAAAAGCAACTCGTTATGCTATTAGGATTACTTGATCTATATCTAAAGTAGTGAGCAATCTGGTCGAGTGTATCAGTACGACGCGACGTCACAAGTTTGCGACTTAAATATGAATAGTAATTACTGCAGATCAACTTCAACTTGTTTTGCTGTACGCTGTAGAAATTCTAGGATATATTTTGTATATATTCTATATCTATAGTATCATGTGTATAATGTGGGGAAAAGGACAATTTTTACTGAATAGTTCACTTAATTCATTTGTCTTGAGATAAGCTGGCATATTTTATTGACAAATGTGATTTCGTGCTATCCAGTGATACGAGGATGGGGGGCAAAAAAATCTGGGCTTGGAACTTCTGCCCAATTTTTATTTATTTATTTTTTTTGGCCAGTACTTGGAAATTTTACTTTAAATTTTGGTCTGAATTTTGTTCAAATATCGCCAGAATTCACCACAGCCGTCCATTTTTTCCCAAAGATTTTCCTCTAGCAGGACTTCGCACCTTCCGTGCTCGTGTTTGTATTTTCCAGAATTTTCAGGAAAGTCCGCTTTCATCTCTAAAAGTTAAAAGTATGACATCCTTATAAGCAACACATTCATTCAAATGTGTTGCTCGAGAAGATTCTGGTGTCCGTCCATTAGCTCTCCTCTTGGGCTCTTTAGCAAAGCACCGTCACGGCTTTGCGCCCCGCTCGGCTCCTTCATCGCCGCATGTATTTTCGCTTTGGGCAGCACTCGGACAGAATTGAGCGCTCGCCAAATACTCAGCTGCGAAGCGTCAGCAAAAGGTAATCAATAGAGATTTACAGGCGGAACTTTTCACCACCATCAGCTGCTCCCGTGGAGGTCCCCCGCCCCCCGCGCTCGGCGCCACAGACGACGAGGCTCAGCTGCCGACCTCGCGTCGTTTCGGTGGCCTTTGACGAGTTCGGGAATCGTACCAAGGCAAGATGAGGCGGGCGCCCGTCGAGCAGCTGTGTCAGGTCAACTACAAAGGCTCTCCGCGTGCCACAAACTGTTGTTCCTTTAATGTACCTCAACCGAGGACGACGCCGATTTAGCCAGCGCGAGGCTTGCATTGCACACATGAAAGAACAAAAATGATTCCGTTTTAACCCTACAACAACTGATGTCGGCGAGGTTTGCTTTTGACGTAAATCGCTTTGAAAATTCAGTCGCCTAAGCCAGTACGACATTTGGTTGGCACGTCTATCATTAGTAGACCCCGACAAAAAGTGTCAAGCGGCTGCACCCAGAAAGAAAAGTAGAGCTCGTAAATTGCCGAATCGCTACCTATGGGTTCCTGCCAGGGACAACAAGTGAGGGGAAAACGTGGCCAAAAGCAGGCAGCTCAGATTTGACAATTTTTTTTGCCTCTGAAGCCAGTTTCACAGAGAAGCATGAAAATTGGTAGGCATGTCTGTTTTTTATAAAAAAAAAAAAAAAAAAGCTCACGGCAAAGCCATGCCCCCCCCCCCAAAAAAAAAAACCTCAGGGAGTCTGCCATTGCTATGTGATGCACAGATTTCCCTTCACAGGCTTGTTGATTTCGGCACGCCAAAATGTGAGTAAGACATAGCGAAACCTCAGTAGTCTTCAACCTGGAGTGTTTTGACAGGTCCGACCCCAGAGCTAATTTTATTTGCCAGCATGAAATTTGGTAGACATATCTATCAAGAGTATAACCACCCCCCCTAAAAAATAAATAAGTAAGAAAAAAAAACGCCTGAAAAAACTGAGTCGGCCGTCGCTGTGTCGTGTCGCGGGCTCGATAGTTCTGGCATGTGCGCAAGTGAGGGGAAAAACATAGCGAGTGAAATTTACAAAGTTTGGATAGCACCTGGGATGTCTGAGGAAATTCAGTCATAGGACACAGGAGCAAATTATTTTGTCCATTATGAGTAGTCACACACACACACACACACATGCACAGTATATGGGATTAAATATGTCCAATATGGTCTGATGACATTTGTTGCCGGTCATCGAGAAGCTGAAGGAACACTCGGGGATTGTTTTATCTTCCCCCCTTCAACCGCTGTATGGGGTGAATTGATTAAACGCTTGATTAAAGGCGAGGCGGAGGAGTGCGGCAGCCTCGTTCAAAAACATATGCAAATCATCTCGTTTCTGACATTACTGCGTTTCATGCGCCCTTTCGCACGCGAGGCTCGCAGTCGCATATTCACAGGAACCTTGGGCCGAGCACAACGAGGACGCGGGAGTCCTCGCGCCCACACTCGGGGCGCCGCAAATGGAGCGCAGCCTTCGGTGTTCGGCTTGGGCACGTGCCCGGATGAATGTCATTTATTGTCGTCAAAAGTGTACATTGAAACAGGGAAAGCGGCTTCTCAAAGTCCAAATGCTTTTGTTGAGTATGTGCAGGGTTCAAGTTCACAGCTTCATTATTGTCTTTCATATCAGGAGGACCAAGTATTTAACATTTCAAGGTTTCGCATCTCCGTGCTTCATGTTTTCAATGTAAAAGGTAGAAAGAATTCAATCATTCTCCTCCCAGTCCGGTGTGATTTACCACCATGACATTTGCTAGGCTGGAGACGATGCGTTGAAGTCCTCAACACGCGCTCAATGTCTTGTATGTGATGCGGTCGTGCCCAATAAAAAAAAAAAAAAAAAAAATGAAACATTTCCTCCCATCCCTTTCTAGTCACGGTAGCAGCGATGCTTTACGCGCAGGAAGTGTGGTCATATTTTCCTAATCAGACATTCGTTTACATTAATCTGTATCTTCATGTGATGAGGGAGGCGGGATGTCACCCAAAATATGGAAGACACATGCTGTCATTTTTTTTTTTACTGGCGAAGACGTACAAGTGTCAGGGTTTGGGGCGTTTACTACATGTTTAGATCCATTTTGTGACCCGCTTATCTTCACGAGGGTCGCGGGAGAGCTGGAGCAGATGAACAGGTTCATTGGAAAAATTTTGAAAAGGCCTCTCGGGACCATTTATGGCCATTGACGACCACTTCACGTGGATTTACAGTATGTTGAACCTTTTGCCGTTCAAGCAAAAAAAGGTTTTTAATGTGTACTGTTGCATTTTGTTGGGTTTTGTGTGTTTGGGGGGGAAATGTCCGTTAAAAAATGTCAATGATTTCAAAATTGAAAACTGGGTAGATTTATGAGGCAACTTGCCAAAAGGTAAGAAAGTAAATGAGATTTTTGAGGACAAAACATGGAGGAAAATTCCTTTTTAAAATGCTCATACATATCGTAGGCAGAAGATATTTCATTCTCTTGTGAAGTTCCAATTGTTGTACAAATAAAAAAAGTCTCGCTCTTGGTAAAGAATTTTTCTCACGTTTATCCAGGGCACAATGCAGCCCCCCACTCCCCCGCCTCCCCTCCCAACAACACCTTTGATATATAACAAAGAGCGCAGATTACAATGGCTTTGATTGAATTCCATTTCATCCCTTGGAGTGTTTTTGATTGGCCGGTTCCCATCAGTGCTCAGTGGTCCGGACCTAAAGCAAAAAAAGTCACTTGGGGGCCTTTGCCTTTTTGATCATCGTTTCCTTGATTTTTGTCGCTATTGTGTCGGAGTTTGATAGATTTGGTTCAGTTCTTGCGCTTTTTCAGTCCTGTACAATCAGAACCTATAGAAGTAGTATAATCGTAACCGGGTATGTGTCGCGTTGCGACGTGGAACACAACAACTTTTGTCAGCTGTTGAACATCATTTGGGTTCTTGCGACAAACATCGTTGAACGTCAAACTGGATCTTGCTGTACCCTTAAACATTTATTAATTTTGACTTTAGCTATCTACAGAACCAATCGTGTTCTTGATATTGTTGAGAGGTTGCAAAACTTAAGTGCGCACGCAAGCACACTTAGAACATCGAAGGTCGAAAGCTAAATGTCTCAGGGTGCTTGGTGGGTGTACATTGGGGGAAAAAAAAAGTTCCAATTACAAGAAAAATGAGTCAGTTCTTTCCTTTCATTTTGGACTGAATGCACACCTTCGGTGCTCTTTGTCATTTGTTGATGTCGTGTGCAACGCAAAATGTACTGTGGGTGGAATCGTATGAAAGAAATTTGGAGCCGAGGAGAAAAATTGATATCCACTTTGTAAGACTTTGTCCACCAGCTTGAATGTGGCAGCAGAGCAATTTGTGAGAGAATTGAAGGTCGTTCAGTCCACCGCGAGGCTAAACATAATTCCTCTCATCTCATCTTTGCTCTGCTGATGTCTTTACAATTGGATCCCGTGCCCGCCGCACATTGATGGAGGCTAAAATAATGCAAATCATCTCGGAATATCGCCGGAGATGGAGATGGATTTGAGCGAAACACGTTTAATGATTCATTATCATTCCGGGCTAGTGGAAATGGATGAGAGAGACATTTGATCCTGATTAACGCCTCGCGTGGGCTTGCCTCTAAAAACCGAAGCGCGTGCGGCGGCTATGCGGTGTCTGGCGTTCATATCTGCAGCTCAATCACGCATGCGCTAATCCATCACCATTGACAGCCATCATTAGAATAATCTAGAGAGTTCTTTGGGGTGCGTCCAGGCGGCCAAAAATCATCAGAGGAGACGAGCTGGGTCCACCTTGATGGTGGGACTTAGCTCCATGGAGAAATTCATTATCAATAAATCAACTTCTATTTCCCAGTAAATGTACAGTAGATTTGTATGTTATGTGCTGGGACACAACAATAAGGCAGAGGTGGCAAATATACACAAGGTTTGTATTTATAAGTATGGATTGTGGTCATTTCCTGAGCCCCTTATCCTCAGAAGTTTATCCCAGCTGTCACTGGGCAGGAGGCGGGCTACACCCAGAACTCGTTGCCAGCCAATCGCAGGGCACATGGAAACGAACAACCGATCGCACCCACAATCACACCTCGGGGCAATTTAGAGTCTACAATTAATGTTGCATGTTTTTTGGGATGTAGGAGGAAACTGGAGTGACAACACTAACAGTTGCCCCACTGTGCCGCCTGATTCATAAATCCGAATTTTTTAAAAGTCCAAATTTTTAATATATATGGAAACACAAAAGCCAAAAAAATGCACTTTTGATCTTCAATCATGTGCAATACGCAGCTTGATAACTTGTGACAGTAAAAAAAAAAGAATAAAAAAAATACATAAACCGTGCACAGAAAAGACATTTCCTCTCTCATCTTATATGGTGTTCATATTGTGAACAAACATTGAGCTGATGTTGGCTCAAGATTTTGCACTATCAGAATAATATTCCCTTCGAGTTGCCAATGTTGTAATTTTTGCCGCTGTAAATTGAGGTGGTGAAGGCGAAGGATGTGTAGTTTTCGTGATTATGAAACCTTATTTTACACACGTTGCCATCTTTTTATTCATTGAAATCTGGCAGGCTTGTTCACTTTTTTTTCACTTTACACTCCCTTAAAAGACACCAGGGAACTCTTAAAAATCATAAAACAAGATAACAATACCAGCAATCCTGATAACACAAGCTATTTTGTAACTACAACAATAACAAACATAACAAAAGCAACAAGACGATAGCAAAAGTTATAATAACAGCAATGATGATAACCAAAACAGCAGTAATGGTAAGAACGACAATATCGGTAAATATTAGCCATAAAGGTCGGGTGCCCACGTTAATGATAATCAAGCAACAGACCAGAAGTGCAGAGTGATAGAGCCAAAGTCGCCATCAGAGTCCAGTGAACCGGCTGGACTCGAGAACCGCTTCGCGGGCAACAACATCGTGAAACGTTCAATGCCGCTAGCTTTAACGTTTGTATCACCAGCATTGTCAGGAATGTACGTGCAACCGGTTTGGTTCAAGTGGGCGCAAACATTGCCCTGAGATCCCGACAAATCAAGTGAGATCCGGTTTTGGAGCGCGACTCCACAAACTAGATTAGTTTCCACACGCTTCAAGAATGCGAAGGGCTTGAGTGGTCTATTTCAGCTCGTGAAATTTTCCATATGGTTGACAAACCTTTGCCTTAGTAGCTTCATAAAGCGACACATTTTTATGGTTGAAATAGTCAATATGTAAAGCCGGAAGCCAACAGTTGGACAGTGGTCTATTTGCGATTTATTTAGTATTAAAGATTGGACCGACGTTGGGCAAATCGCCAGGCTCGAAAGAAAAGGTTCCGCGCGGCGAGACGAGAGAAGGAAAGCGCGCAAACAAGAGGCGGGCGCAAACCACGGCGAGGTCATTAGCAGGTGAGACAAAGCCGTGATTAAACTCATTAGGCACCAATGAAAACAAAGACAAAACACACGGCGGAAATTACTTTACCCCGAGAAAACAACAGAAACAAACAGAGCTGACTTGTCTGTCACATGATTAGCGCCAACAATCCCGCACACGCCATCTCCAGCGATGTCATCATTTCACCTTGGAGGGCGCCACCGGAGATGAATTAGCGGCGTAATGAAACGACCAAATAATTGAAATAATGGGCCTACTGTCTCCCGAGTGCGCGCGATCCCGTCGGCAAATGGAGCTTATCGTGATGGAGACGTCTCAGACTGACAGCCGCGACGCGACGAAATCTTTTCAATAGTCGTCTAGCTTTAACCAGTCGGGTTCTTCCTGTGCTCCACGGCAGCGATTCCCAGCCGCTGCGCCGCAGTGTGCCATAAGATCGTCACATATGCTCTGGGAAATGATCAGATTTCACTTCATTACGGCGAAAATGTGTATTTACTACATCTATCTATCAGGTGTATTTCCATTCTGCTCCATATAGGACACTGGGACACTCGCCCACGCTCGCTTTTATTTGTTAAAATAACACAGACATGCTGATAAGATTCAGGCTCAGAACAGGCAAGAACTGGTTTGATAAGGAGAGGCGGCCCAGAAAGGGAAGAAGGCACCATTGTGTGAAAAGAATGCTTACTCGTCTTCCATCTCCCACGAGGGAATCCAGCGGGCTGTACTGCATCTTCCACTCGACCGCAGCTTTGTAATTTTGTAATTTCTACTTGCTGTAATAAATATTCAAAGACAGGTTTATTCTCTCGGGTTCCCAAGGCCCCCCCTTCTCGAGACTGGATGGGCAGCAACGGGCCTCGTTTAGGAACTCCTTATGTAACCATAAATAATGCATATTTGATCAGTTATGCCGGCAACGGAGTGACGAGCCGAATGTTGAAATGTTTTTTTTTGTTTTTTTTACACGACGTAAGCAAAAGATATCAATAACCCCCGTATCCACTTGTCGCCATTCATGCAAATGTGTCATAGCTTTCTGTTCAACTTATCAAGTTGAGACTGAGTCATAATTATTTTGGGATTCATACTGTTTGTTGCATATTTCTTTGATAGTGTGCCCTGAGCTTTTTTGAATATAAACTATGTGGCCGGGCTCAAGAAAAAATGGCAAACAATGCCCTACTTTGCAGTCATAGATGACATTTCGCCCTGAAAACCAGACAATAGACCTTTCCGATGGTGATCTTGAGCTGCACCCCATTAGCCATGTCCCACAAGCTTCTAAAATAGCGATTGAACAGAACATGTTTGAAGTGGATTCTCTATCGTGCATTCCAGACACTATTGGGGTATTTTTTTTTTTTTTTTTTGCCAAATGCGTCGGACTTGTCCAAGAGAGTTCTACTGGGAGGTCTCAACTATTTCAGGATAAGTACACGGAATTAAGATTTTGTCCAGAGCAGGACGCAATGTCAGAGTTACAGCGGAACGTTGGCGATCGATGGAAAAAAGTTTGACACCTCACAAACTTCATATTGAAATCAAAGAGGATAAAATAGTGGAATCGTACTGCGCATCTAAAGCGGGGTGAGTACTTTTTACTTGGAAAGATCATGAATAATATCATTGTAGTCATTATAAGTGAGTGGTTGTATTCATTTGACTTGGCTCGTAATGGAACCCAGTGCTCTGTCTTAAAAGTCTGATGTGATACAAATAGGCAAATATACATTTCCATTGCATGACATCACATATTTACGTATCATTAACCCAACTCTTCTGCATAAAACATGACACACTTCATTCAGCAGGGCAGTGACACACGATCAAAGTGAAAGTTCTTCTCCTGCAATGTACAAAGCACTCAGAGACCGTACTTCTCCCTCACTTATCTTCGAACATACAGCCTTGTGTTTGTTGATATTGTCCACATTTAGTTGTACGTGCGCTCTTCCGCGAGCCTTAATCCATTGTAGACACTTCGTCAACTGTGTTTTATGCTTTGGAAAATGAATCAACTGGGCCATTTGAAACCTAGCAGGATATCTTTCATCAGACTTGCACGTTTCCTGAGGACCATTTTCTTCGTAACATTAACTTTTCCAAGCGCACACTACTGACAACGAGCATTGCTCGTGGGACAATACGGCGAGAGGGGGCGTGCCAAGCCAGGGGTTAAGACAATGCGGCTATCTGATTGGCTATTATTTTACGAGTGATTGACAGCTCGGAAAGGTCCATTTGGACGCTTGCTTTAAGATTGAAGACTCGTTAGAATGTTCTGAAGACGCTGGCGACATCGTCACGAAACTGACTGGCGTTTAGGACTCGAGACTTTAGCACACAATGCAAGTAGCGTGGGCCGGGCGAGCAGTGGAAAAAGTACGTGAATGGAGTCTCCCGATTGGACCTCATCCACTTTTTGTTCGGTCTTTTCTAAATGTATCGACTTCTTCCTTTGGCATCCGTGGAAGGAATCAAAAAGTAATATTGCAAGAGCTCAACAAGTGACTTGCAAAATGTACCGGTTTGACCTTGGAAATTAGAAACATTATTCCAGGATCACCTCAGAAAGGTAAAAAAAACAAAAACAAAAAGTTGTGTAAACCAAACATATTTTCAACATTGCAGTCAGGAACAACTCCTCTCTTGCTCGCTGGATTTGGGTCGTAGCTCGCGTGCAAATCCGCTTTCATCCCCAAGGTGATTAATCTCCCAGACGGAGCAATGTCTGCGCACAAAACTTATCCGTCCACCCACAAAGAAAAGTTTGACGCATCACCTGCAAAACATCGACGGACAAACCTTTCTGGCAAAGCCTTGAAAAAAAAAAAAAAAAAAAAAAAAGCATGGAGGCAACAAAAGACTCTTTGTCATCTTTATTTCCCCATTTGGAATTAGCAATCAAAAAAATGAAAAAAAGTGAATTATTTCATTTGTACTTGGTCTTTTTTTCAAATTTAAACTTTAGTTTAAAATAAAAAATACAAAGTGGAAAAGCATAGACGTATAATAGTGAAGCCCCACATATTTGCAGTTCGTCATCCATGAATTCTATTTATAGATTTTTTTTTTTTTAACCTATTCAGAAGAGCTTTGCTCTTGAAAAAATTCTGTGGAGCCATGTGGTGACATCTTAGTATCAAAAAACTATATTGATGTGAGTTGAGGAGTGCCATTTATACATTAGTGCTATGCCCCCATCTAGTGGATAATTACACAGGTTTGTGCATGTGTCACATGCTTGCAAGTTTGAACTATTTGTGGCAAGGCTTATTTGAAGTATTATTCTAATTGGTGTCATGCAGTACGTTTGACTTGAAATGTTTTTTTTTTTTTCCGACGAATTCTTCTTACTAAATTTTTAGGTCATATCAACCCTCTAAATTTATCATTAAAATCAAATTCTGTCCTGTGGCCCCGTTTACCATTTTGTATTTTAGATCCCAGCCAAAACTAGGGAATATGTATTAGGGAGTCAATGAATTATTTTTTTTTTCTTTTTGGTTGACACCAAGTTGATGAAAATCAAGTGGCCTTCGAGTCCTTATTATTGATATTCATTTCAATTGTCAACTCACTGTGCGCCCGTCTTATTTTCCCTGCCATCCTTGGTCTCACAGGCCCCACCCACTGACTCTGTCATCCAATCACATGCATTTACATACAGACACCTGCACTACCTTGCAGATGCTGAGAAATTGTAAAACTCAGACAGCAATTTACAGAACATGATGCAGGGTCACCGTTCACTTCAGTACGTATTATGTAAAAATAAAAAAAATATGTAAAATATGTAATGGTTTACAATATTAAAAACAGGAAGTAGGAAGTAATGCTTTGCTGTAACATTTTGCTGTAACCTTGGCAGTTTGCTGCATGCATTGCTGCAATAGCTAGATGTGATCCCACTGTCCACGAGACCGTGAAGTTATCTGTTTTGTGATTTGATGAGTGATTCAGGGGGCGGGGCAAGTTTTCATTTTCCCAATCAAGAGGGTCATTGACCACGATTGTCTCATTTTTCACTGATGGATGACGTTAGGATTCAAAGCTGTTCGTCAGCTAGCGTTAGAAGTTGCCTTTGCACATGTCGCGCAGTCATTATTTTCTTGGATGGTCAGCCATATTTTGCAAGTCACCGTGCTACAAATCAAATTTTTAGTGAACTATTTCCACAAGCTTAAGGCATCGCAGCTAATTTGCTGCGTCAAGCGACTACCCGTTGATATCATTGAGCCGTCCATGTTGTTAAAGCCCAAACGCCTGTTTTCCGATGAATCGACTTCAAGCTATTTCCATTATTGCAGGTTGGATGAGCGGTGAGTCTGTTGACCTGCATAACTTGACGTCCCTTTTTCCGTTGTTTTGATTTTTGATTGGAAATAATGACAGACGGATTCAAATGCCACCTATCCGCCTGCTCCGGCACCTTGGCCTGACACACGCGTGTGTGGAGACGCCTCATTAACGCGTACGCTGTCACGCCAATCTTGGTAGATACAAATTTGTGCTCGCGCCGGCGTCGCTCTCGACATGAGCGCTGACCCCGTGGAATTATCGCGTCCTCGCCGAAGTCTGTCACTCCCGACGTCTACGTGCGCTTTAACCTGCTGATCCTCGGAAAGGCTCCACTTTGATTGATAGGAGGATATTTATATGTGCTCTTATGCCGCCAGCTCCACACGTGTTCCGGCGTATTAGCTCCAGTTAAAAGCGTGATTTCAGCCGAGACGTGCCGAACTAGCTTTTTTTTTTTTTTTTCCCATTTTTGGCCGCGTGAGCAACCACATGAAATGACTCAATGACTCAATCCCACAGCTAAATTGACAGCATTTTCGACCATGTTGTTTTATCATAGATACTCCTGCTCGGTCTCATTACGCTTACTTGCACACCTTGGAATGCAACGTGAATCCCAATTATAGACGTCTATCTGGAGTTGGGCTGCAGTGGTCCAGACTTCCCTCTAAGGACTAGGGAGTTGTGTTCAGAATAATACTGATGTTGGGGGGGGGGGGTTGAGTAAAGCTTTAAATCTCTCTAATCGTTCTCGGTTGGTGCCTGAACTTGGTCTACTGTGTAACGCAGAGGTGAAGCATTTCTCAGAAACGGTGGTAATTCAACGTAAATAGTTCAGCGAGATCCTTAATATTTCATTTTCCAGAGTTGAAAACATCCCTGTACTGGTCTTCAATCACTAGCACATATTGGGAAAAATGAGACAAACCGCAACCCCAGCAGGCTGCTTGTCCAATGAATCACTGAACTGATATTAAGTTGTAAGACTGACTTGTGGCATTTGCTATTTCCAACACAACCATACTGTTAGCAGTCACTAATATTTGAAGAGCGCGACCGTGTTCGCGCGCCTTTGTGCTTGCAAATCTGCACAGTCGAGCACGAAAAATCACGCGCGTAGAATTTGTTACAAGTAGAAAAAATAGACATTGAAAGATGTCGCTTATTTTGTGTAGTCTTGACGTTAATTTACTTGTTCGTTTCAGAAACGTTAACAAAACAAGCCTGCTCCTAAACAATCACTATTCACCTGGTAACAGGAAATGCAAGTTAACCGTACTGAGCATGTACGGAGGTGATGCCAAAGGAAAATTTTCTGAGCTGCTTCACGTAGTGCCAGCACATTTACGTCGAAAGTCATCAACATAATGAGCCGTGTCAAAGGGGTGCTCAATGCGTCGATCGCGAGGCAGTTTTGGCGTGCCCCAAATAACAAAAAGACGTTAGACTATCATCCACCTCGTTGCTGGATTCAGGTGTGGCCAATACGTCGAGCACACGCACATAAAGGCACCTTCTAGCAAGCGTGCAACCCCCCTTCTCCCCCGCCCCGCCGGTCGATCGCGAGAGTTACAGTCAATTATAGTCTGTCCATATATCTAAATGCGAACGTTCATTTTCCCCTTGAAGTTGAAAACTTTTCCCGTCTACTGGTAGCTTTCATCAATGGATTGACAATAGATACCCCCGTAAATAACGCTAGATTATAAGAATACATCACGATTGCCGACAGGAATGTTTGTTCCAATTTATCGCGAGCTTGTTGCCACGAACGCCGATGATGTTGAACTAAACTTTCAGCATTTTCAAGACATTGCGGGTTTAGACCGTTCGTGTTTATTCCTTGGCACCGGCCTGTATTTAACTTTTCTTCAGATAAAGTGTGCCAGGTCAAGAAGTTTTATTGATGAAAAATTTTAAATACCGTTCTATTAATATCAGTTGAAATTGTAAATGATCATTTCTGACTTTGAAAGTTTTGTTTTCTGTTAGTTATGTGTTTATTTTATTTTTTATTTGCAGTTATGTTATATTAATCCAGTGAATTATTTTAAGGTCTCGGGATTCCATCCCTAATCACACCAGCAACTTTATCTGCGGGCATGACTGACCACACCCGTACATTTTTCAAATGTGAGTGACTGCTGTAAAGAAAGCTGGTGGAACTTCCAAAAGTTGTTGGATTCAGGCAATCGCGGGACATCTTTCCGACTGAATGTGCAGCCGATTTGGAGACCAGTGATCAATTATTCACTCATCGTGTTGATTTGTCCCCGAAGACGGTGAACCTTGCGCAGACCGGGGCAAAAGTGTGCGCGTCGTAAACGTGGCGTGGAAGCAGGATGATCCGAACGGCAACCTGCGGCGTTGCGCTCATGCAACGCGACGCCTCTGTGCTGTGCTTGTCAGCTTTTGGCAGAAGCGCTTCAATCTTTGAAAAGAGCAAAAGTGCAAAATGTTTCAAAGGACTCTTTTGAGAGGGTTCGCCTTTTTATTTTTAGTGAGGTACCAGAAGTCCAAATAGCTACAACACCACTTAAATATTGATTTTAGTTGAAGTCTCTCATCGTTTGATGGTTGTTGATTGTTGGTGTAGCACCCCATCTTCTTATGAATAGTCAACAACATTAAATGCATATTTAGTTGCAAATCTCTTTGTACCTCAATGTTTACAACAAGGCCCCTCAAGCGAACATTTGCTAATTAGGGAAAAACTCTACATGCAGAGTGGCCTGCCCTGCTGAAGGTTTTGCAGCCTTTATTTTTTGTTGCTGAATATGCTTTATAGACACACCTGAGGGTGACTGTTCAATAAAAGCTCGGGATGTGTCGCACTGTCACCGTCATTTTCCAGCGTATACAATCAGCGCCCCTGCTATAAAGCCAATCATTATTCCGCTTGAGTCACGGGCAGCCTTAGACGGCTAAATCCATCACGGAATCGTCCTCTTCCTGGCCTCAGTCTTGATGAATACACACTTCCTTTTCGGGCAGACACATAACTTACCGCCACTTAATGATCCATTCCCCCGGCCGACTTGAACCTTATTCTCCGCGTTTCCGTCGCCTTCATTGGGAAGGATGTACTCTCGGTGGCATTTAACAGTGAGCTTGCGGTAAGTGACGAATTTGGAAAATGCCGATGGCCCGGTTCTTCCGAGATGCATTCGTGCGAGGCGACAACTTTTCATCAGCGTTGCATCCTGTGGAAGATTTTGCTGTTCTTGCCTTGTCAAACTCTTGGGGGTGGAGGGAGGGAAAGATGGGTAGATTGTGGGTCTGATGGATAAGTGGACGAATGGATTACGGTATGGGGGTTAGATCATCTATGGGTGGATGGATAAGTGGTCGATTTGGGGTGGATTAAATGGGTAATGCGTGCTGATTGAATGCATTGGGGGGTGGGTGGTTGACGAAAGGGTCATGAGTGGGAGAGGGATGCATTGATATTTGGGGATGGATGGACAGATGATGTGAATGGATGGAGGTTTTATCTTGGGCAAATGAAAGGATGGCTCCATGGATATAGGAATGGATCAAAGTTGGGTGGATGCGATTTTTGGATGAGTCACTGAATGAATGTTCAGGCATAATGCAGAGATCATGCCTGAACGGTCGAAGGATGAATCTTTGACCCCCTGACAACCTTTTTTTTTTTTTTTTTTTTTTTTTTTGCCCGAACAAAATAGTATCGGTGTCTGGAATTGCCACACCCGTCAGACTCATTCCTGTCCCTGCAAATTGTCGTAACGGTTGAGACAAATACTTCCGATGCTTCGTATGGTTGACAAATTTGATAAATTATGAAATCATCAAGTGAAGAATAGTACAGGACATGTATGAGGGCAGCAGAACAGCGATGAGCTGTGCCGTTGGTGCGTCAGAAGAATTTAAGGTAAAGGTTGGACTGCACCAGGGAACCGCACTGAGCCCCTTCCTGTTTGCGGTAGCAATGAATAGGCTGGCGGACGAGGTTAGACTGGAATCCCCTTGGACTGTAATATTCGCAGATATTGTGATCTGCAGTGAAAGCAGGGAGCAGACAGAGGAACAATTAAATAGATGGAAGCACACACTGGAAAGGAGAGGAATGAAGATTAGCCGAAGTAAAACAGAATATATGAGCATGAATGCGAAGGGCGGAGGAGGATGAGTGAATAGATAGCGAGGGTGGACGACTTCAAATACTTGGAGTCAACAATACAGAGGAATGGCGAGTGTGGTAAGGAAGTAAAGAAACGGGATGGAACAGTTGGCGGAAGGTGTCTGGTGTTCTATGTGACAGAAGAGTCTCCGCTAGCATGAAGGGCAAAGTTTATGAAACAGTGTGGAGGCTGGCCATGATGTACAGATTAGAGACGGTGGCACTGAAGAAACGACTGGAAGCAGAACTGGAGGTAGCAGAAATGAAGATGTTGAGGTTCTCTACTTGGATAGGATTAAAAATGAGCTCATTAGAGGGACAGCCAAAGTTGGATGTTTTGGAGGCAGGGTTAGAAAGCGCAGACGGTTAGACATGTCCAGAGGCGAGAGAGTGAGTATATTGGCAGAAGGGTGCTCAAGATGGAGCTGCCAGGCAAAAGAGCGAGAGGAAGACCAAAGAAAAGATTAATGGATGTTGTGAGGGAGGACATGAGGACAGCGGGTGTTAGAGAGGAAGATGCACGAGATGGGCTTAAATGGAAAAAGATGACACGCTGCGGCGACCCCTAACGGGACAAGCCGAGAGGAAAAGAAGATCAAATCAATGGTGGGCAGACTTCCACGAATCTCCACATGACACAGTCCACAGCCTCCAGTCAACATCAAAAAAACAACTGTAAGTGAACATTTACATGGTGTGTTAAACACGATTATCCTGAAGATCCCGTTCTGATTACGAGCCCCTCCAGTCCGTTTAGGTCGTCCTTCTCGTTGATGAAATAAAAAGGGTACATTTGTGACTACAGCTTTGAGGATAATTAGCCGAATGATTTAGGACCTCGTAGGACTCTTTGGTCCGTGGAGGGCTTACCAGAAGGCACCCCCTGCCGCCCGTGTAGCAGAGATGAAGATGTTATTGGAGCTTCCAGCGGAGGGGCGTGAAGCAGCCTCTCAGGTCCATTCATCTTGCTCGCAGCACACAGGCTTTTTTCCGCTCATTAGAGCTCTACTTAGGCTCTAATGAGGAAGCAGGCGGGGAGTTGGCGATGGGGCGGAGACACTCAGCGGTCAATTTATTTTTGTTTGAAGGTGACCACCGCGTTTAATGGAGGGCGAGCACTCGCGCCACGTGGCGTCCGCGTCCTCGGAGTTGCGTGACTCCTCCCGATGAACTTGTTTGTCTTCTCGTCTTCTATCCGCCGCGGCGGAGGAAGTGCTCTTCCCTTCGTGAATAATGCGCGTCGACCGCAGAGGTCAAATGGAATGGCTTCCGCGAGATAATGACTGGCGCGACGCTTGCCCGGGACGCCGCCAGATTGGGGAGCATTTGAGTTCGTCATAAAACGACAGGGAAGTGGGGCATGTCCTTTAAGCGTTGTGCATGTCGGAGAGGCAATGTCAAAATGCATCCCCCTGCCCCTCTCGCTCCATTCCTGCATCGACGATCCCGCCGGGGAAGGGGGGCATAGCCCCACGGTTCATCGGCGGGTCAAACGAGCCCGGGTCGGCCGGCTGCAAAGTCAATCTTTGACGGAGCGACAGTCTCGACGCACGACTGCGCGTCATCATCCTGCATGACGCCCTACTTAAAGATAATATTTATTGCATCTGTCTTCTCGTCATTGAGCGACTTTGACATTCGCTGCATGCAGCGCGGCTTCCACAAACGCCTTCTCCCGACGTACACCGCCCGTCTACTGTTTTGCTTCTGTCCGCCCGCAACCACAAGTTAAGAGAATTAAGCAGAATCGATAGCAATTGCTCCAGAAATAAATAGCAGCGAATGTTTATGCACAATTTCAGTTTGACTTTTTGCCTTTTGAGACTACATTTATACTAAAGATGTAAGTAACACAAACAGGATAGGTTAAATAGCTAAATACAGTGAAGAAAACAAGTATTTGAACACAATGCTATATTGCACGTTCTCCCACTTAGAAATCATGGAGGGATCTGAAATTTTCATCGTAGGATAATCTAAAAAGAAAAATCCAGAAATCACAATGTATGATTTCTTTTTTTTTTAACAAATAATTTGTGTGATACCGCTGCAAATAAGTATTTGAACACCTGTCTATGATATGCTCCGGAAGAAGCATATCAAGGTTCTGGCGTGGCAAGTCTCCTGACCTAAACCAAATAGAAAATCTTTGGAGGGAGCTGAAACTCCATGTTTCTCAGCGACGCCACAGAAACCTGTCTGATCGAGAGAAGATCTGTGTGGAGGAATGGGCCAAAAATCCCTCCTGCAGTGTGTGCAAACCTGGTGAACAACTACAGGAAACGTTTGACCTCTGTAACTGCAAACAAAAGGCTACTGTACCAAATATTAACATTGGTTTTCTCAGGTGTTCAAATATTTATCTGCAGCTGTATCACACACCTAAATTGTTTAAAAAAAATATCATACATTGTGATTTCTGGATTTTTCTTTTTAGATTGCCTCTCTCATAGTGGACATGCACCTGCGATGAAAATTTCAGACCCCTCCATGATTTCTAAGTGGAAGAACTTGCAAGATAGCAGGGTGTTCAAATACTTATTTTCTTCACTGTATATATATATCTTTATATATATATATATTTAAATTGACAATTGGGTCAGATTAGTTAACGCCAAACACAACACAAAGAAAAAAAATAGAAACGGTTAACGTCAGAACAGGGGAGGAGTGATGGTCTTGAACGCCCTCATTGTTTACATCTCCATCGATCGTTTCTCCCCACGTCCACCCACGGCGTGAAAAGCAGATATGTGACAAGTTCGAGAATAAAAGTGGCAGAAACCCGCAGAACCTCTCCTCCTACGACCACCCCCCCCCCACCTGTCAGCGCACTTAGAGCCCAAAAGTCAAGGAGCCAACGTTTGGATTCTGTCGTCAAGTTAACTGACAGCGCGTAAAATAAGCTATTAAATGTGACCGGCAGGTTTTTTTTTTTGTTTTGTTTTGTTTTTTTTTGCGCATGGGCGTGTAACAGCTGAGATGTTGTTGTTTGGAACGTAACGTGTCACCTGTCAGGGAGACGGCGAGATAGAGGTTGTCATTTCAGAAAGCGAGGGGTGTACCGTGTGACTTTGAAAACTTCAGAGACGTCTTATTGTATCTTTTTGACTTTTTTTCCCCCCCCTCCCTTTGCTGCTGTTTGTGTACCGTCTCCTTTGCAAATGTATTGCCATTATCCAATGAAGACCATTCATTAAATTTTAAGTTTTAAGTTCACTTATTTGCTTTTCGATGAAAAGCAACAAATACTTCACTTCAACACTTTTTCTGCCAGTCACTGAGGGTGTAGTGCTGCACAAACCTGATTTTGGTGTGGGGAGCGTATGATCGACTGCCCTGTGACTGACTGGCGACCAGTTCAGGTGTAGCCTGCCTTTCGCCCAAAGTTTGCTGGGATAGGCTCCAGCACCCCTGCAGCCCTTGTGAGGTTAAGCGGCTTGGAAAATTGACTTTTTACAGCTAGTGCTACTGATCCCTCATTCTCATCATCTCTCACTCTTTTCATTTTTACAATTTGAGAGGGAAGAAATGTCACAAAATTTCAGTCAACTTTTTTGTTTGGGGGGGGGGGGGGTGAGCGGGGGTTTACTTACGTTCCCCAACAATATTTGATGGCCTCTGCTGTGGTGGAATGTAGTGTAGTGACAGTGAAGAAAATAAGTATTTGAACACCCTGCTATATTGCAAGTTCTCCCACTTAGAAATCATGCAGGGGCGTCTGAAATTTTCATCATAGGTGTATGTTGACTGTGAGAGAGAGAGAGAGAGAGAGAATCGAAAAGGAAAAATCCAGAAATCACTATTTATGATTTTTTTTTTTAACGATTTGTGTGATACGGCTGCAAATAAGTATTGAAACACCTGTCAATCAGCGAGAATTCTGACCCTCAAAGACCTGTTAGTCCGACTAAAAAAGTCCACCACCACTCCGTGTATTATCCTGAATCAGATGCACCTCTGTGAGGTCATTAACTGCATAAAGAGACCTGCACCCCCCCCCCCCCATACTTTTTGGTCATAATTCCACTAACCGTGTTTGGAGGAAAACGAATGATGAGTTCCATCCCGAGAACACCATCCCTACTGTGAAGCATGGGGGTGGTAGCATCATGCTTTGGGGGTGTTTTTATGCACATGGGACAGGACGACTGCATTGTATTAAGGAGAGAATGACCGTGGCCATGTATTGTGAGATTTTGGGGAACAACCTCTTTCCCTCAGTCAGAGCATTGAAGATGGGTCGTGGCTGGGTCTTTCAACATGAGAATGACCCAAACACACAGCCAGGAAAACCAGGGAGCGGCTCCGTAGGAAGCATATTAAGGTTCTGCCGTGGCCTAGCTAGTCTCCAGACCAAAACCCAATAGAAAATCTTTGGAGGGAGCTGAAACTCTGTGTTTCTCAGCGACAGCCAGGAAACTGAATCTGACCAAGAGAAGATCTGTGCGGAGGAGTGTGCCAAAATCGCTCCTGCAGTGTGTGCAGACCTGGTGAAAAACTACAGGAAACATTTGACCTCTGGAATTGCAAACAAAGGCTACTGTACCAAATATTAACATTGGTTTTCTCAGGTGTTCAAATACTTATTTGCAGCTATATCACACAAAAATCATACATTGGGATTTCTGGATTTTTCTTTTGAGATTATCTCTCTCACAGTGGACATGCACCTACCATGAAAATTTCAGAACCCTCCATGATTTCTAAGTGGGAGAACTTGCAATATAGCAGGGTGTTCAAATACTTATTTTCTTCACTGTAGCAGTAAAACAAATTGAAGTCACATTCTTATAATCGTACTTTGTTTGTCTATGTAGTAGCCTTATGTAAAATCCACTTGTAGTGTACGTTCACACGTTCGTTCATCGGATACTGTTCTGCGTAGTCCAAAAACGTACCTTTATGTGCGAAAGTCATGTGGTTTTGCCAGTCCAGTGAGTTTCACTCATCTGGTCGATGCTGATCCACGTTTTGTTGCGGGTTTTGATCGGTTCACCACAAGCTCTTTAATTTTTCAATTTCCAAAACAAGAGGAACATGCGTAGGTCAAAGTGGCACTTTTCGTGAGCGATAGCGAAACCGCGTCGACTGCAACAGCTGCAGCTTCTTGGCAGCTGAAGATAATTGTTTGCAAATGTGTGTATTTAAGTGATTCACTGTCATGCCGAGAAAATCACTCAACACTCGGACCGGGTTTCCATCTCACAGTTTGATTTTTTTTATTTTTATTTTTTCTCTCTCCCTTAACTAATGCCGTACTCGTTCATCTTTAGGAGACACTTAAGTTTCACTGCTGGGTCGGATTTGGCAACGTTTCCAGACAAACAAACACACATCACGGCCGTTACGCCAGCTAATGCGCCGCATCTTGGCGTCGGGAATGGCCGGGACGGAGATAGCCGTTGATTCATATCAAATCTGCCCGTGCGTTGAACCGCTTGAATAATTGAAGCCCTTAAATGTGTTGGCTGTAAAATTATGTACGATCATTCACTCTCGCACGCAAAAGTCCATTCTTAGAAACGCTCGTAATAGATCTTCGCTCCAGTCCTTCGCTGCCCCGCTTCAGAGTTGGGGGCCGGCTTTAGCGGCGACGTTTGCACCCAATTGCGCCGTTCCCCGATGATGGCGATGACCCCGGCGTCCCCGGGCGCGTAGCCAACCTTGCGGGCGGGTTCACGGTTTTGCCAAGGATGATGGTCGCCGTCCTTACTTGGATGGCTTTGCTTAAACGAGCGAAGCGGAGACTGATGAGCCCTCTCCCCCCCCCCCCCCGGTGACGGCGGGGTGGCGGAGGAGGTTGTCCTCCATCTTTTAGCTTGATGTCTTTGCTCGCAGCCATCGCTCACAGCGTGTACGACGCGCGTTTAGGCCCGTCGCGCTTCCCGCGAGCATCTGATTTACAATAAAGTTGTGTGAATAGCCAGTCCGTCACCTCAGGAGTACAGATGCTCGTCGGCCGTTACATGAGGAAATTATTATTTTTTTTGGGGGGCTGTACTGATGACTCCAATGTTGTCATTTCTTGGCAGTTTTTGTTGTTTATCGTTGCCTGATATCTGCTACCTTGCAAAAGTATTGGGACAGTGAATCCTATTCCTTCGTTTTGCATATGAACATTTTGGTTTGGCAGGAAAAAAAATAACAGGATGCACATTTTTAGGACAAAAGCTACAAAAACTGAAGCACCGACAGCCATTTACTGAATAGCTCAAACATAGAACTACAAACAGAGAAGACTCGCAAGGAGCTAGAGGAGGCCAACTGCGGCTCCTGATGTCACTTACCAGGACACACCCATTAAAGGCACAAAACTACAGTTGTGACTTTTAGATTCTGGCACCATATACTGTAGTTGTACACTTTTCAAACACTTGACAATTTCTTTTTTTGATATGTTTTCAGAAAATACAGGTTTTTTTTTCTTTTAAAAAGTAATTTTTGGAGGTGGGGCATTTCAGTTGATCTCAGAGGGAAATATTGCCAATGAATATGAAGAGCTCGGTCACAAATTATACTCGTGAGTGAACGCACCACTGTACATTCATGCATGTTTGATGCATAACTATGGAAGTAAATATGTGCCACCAGGATTTGAATTTGGAATGCCACAGAAAACAGGATTTCAATTTGAAAATGTAAAGTGATCACATTTTCAAAAGTTGTATTTCAGTGTAACTTTTCAATGAGAACAATTCAACTGGTTACAATTCGCTGTCTATAATTCACTGTCTAAATTCAATGTTAAGAAGTCGGGGTTACTTCAGGTCAGAATCCAACAGCCAGCCAACCGCAGTTACGCTTTCTTAGTCACGTGACGTCACATACTAAGAAAGCGTAACTGGTTGTTCGGTTCTGACCTGAAGTAGCCCTGCCCGGTGGCACAGACGGTGAATTTCAGACAGCGAATTGGAGCTTGTTGAATTGTTAGTATTGAAAAGTTACACTGAAATGCAACTATTGAAAATGTGATTACATTTCAAATTCCAATCCGGCTGGCACATGTTTACTTCCATAGTTATCCATCAAACTAGTATGAATGTACAGTGGTGCGCTCACTCAAGACTATAATTTGTGACCGAGCTCTTCATATTCACTGACAATTTTTCCCTCTGAGATAAACTGAAATGCACCCCCCCCAAAAAAACATTTTTAGAAGAAAAAAAAAAAGCTCTATTTTCTAAAAACAAAAAATAAAGTCTCCAGAAATAAACTGGTTTATTATTTATTTTACTTATTTATTTCCACATGTAACAAACATGAATAGTAGAGATGTCTACGGGTGGGTGGGTTTGGGGGGGGTAACAGATATGAGGCTGACAGACGACAAATCAATCAATCATCACACACAAATTTGCCATACACAATCCAATGCAACTATTTAGGATGCTATGAAAAAGAATTGAACCAGTGGTTGTAATTAATAATCGACATTCAATGCATACAATATTTTAAAGACATTGTAGCGCACGTGTGAACAAATGCGTTGATCCTATCAGAATATTGAGCTGAATAAAGCCACAAAGAGCCCGATGATCCCTTCTATCATTTAAGATGTGCGCAATGGCGAGCCGGGCGACAATTATTTCGAGATAATTTCTATTGTTTGATTGCGTCGCCAATTTCCTGACAGCTATGTGCTGCACGTGTACACCGCGCTGTCAACTCGGACAAATTCAATTATTTCTGACACGGCAAAGAAAACACCACCAATAACTCGCACCGAGTCCCGTAGAATGAAGAGCCAAGCAAGCGGAGAAAGTATCCGAGCGTTTAGCAGCTTGTGTCGGCGAGACACGCGTTACCTGTCGGCGGTCGCTCGAGCTCCCCCGCGTCTCTGGCTACACGCAATTATTGCCTGCTCACAGGCTTGAAAGAAGCTGTCAAAAATAATATTGTCTTCCTCCATGAGTTGCAGTAAATAAAAAAAAAAAAAAAATCAACTTTTAAGCGCTTATCCATTGGGCGGCTGCTCGTCCGAGGATTGGACATCTGGAATCAGAGGCGTCCAGATTGCAATTTTTTTTTTTTTTTTTTTTGCCCCCCTCATCTCATCAGACAACCGTTGCCTCTAAATGGCGTCAGCGAGAGCATCACGGCCATCTTAAGCCTTTCGCAAAACTTTTATTGCAAGGAACGTAATGAAACTGTTGCCACATCATTGAAAACGGGCAGCTTTCGGTGTGCTTTGATGTGAAGACTGCCCACAAAATGTTGGGGTGTCAGTCAATCAAGAGGACTGACAGAACTTCAAAAGTAGAGAAATTTTTCTCATTTTGCTCGGGAACAAAGCGGTGGTCCGAGCGCTCTCTCCGGCGGCATGAAGCATCCGACATAATGCAACTCACTGCAAAGCCTTCTACGACTTGTGTGGCGAGCGGCTAGCACGCGGCGTTGGATGGCATTTTATGACTGATCCATCTGTCTTTTGTGGAGGATTTTCTGGATCAGTTATCTGCTTTGTAACATGAAAAGCCGGCGTTGGAGGAAGGATGTGCGATTATTTCCGATGGATCAGTTAGCTCCCCTACTTCTCCGTATTTTAGCCAAGAAGCTTCATCCCTGCCACGCTTTTGCTCTACTTTGGCATTTTACCCTATTTCCTGTCCTGCTTTTGCAACGTTTATGCTAATTAGCAACTTAGCTTCCCTGCTTTTCGCGTGCTAGCCAATTTTCTCCTAAGCTAGTCCGCTTATAACAATTGACTCATTTGTCAAATTAGCTACCCTTCTTGAGTATTTTAGCCACTTGCCCTGGTCTTCCTGTAATTTTGCAATAAGCTCTTTAGCTACCCTGCTTATATATTTTCAACAGATCTTTACCCACCAGCTTTTCTTTCATTTTAGTTGGCTAATTTAAGCCAATTACCCCAAAAGCTGCCCTTATTCTTTAATACCTACTCTGTTTTCTTCAGTTCAGCATATTAGCTCCCTACTCCCCATGCTCGTGTGATTTAGCCAATTAGCTCTTTCACTACCATCATTCTTGACCGTTTTAACCAGGTAACTCCTTACCTATCCTGCTTTTTCTGTTTTAGCCACATTAGCTAGATATGTACCCTGCTGTTATGTTATGTGTGTTCCCTTTTGAAGAATGTGCATCGCCTACAAGTGGCCTAAGGTGCTTCTTTGTTACATGGACATGCCCATCAAATGTAAATTTCATTCACTGCCAATCCCCTCCATTAATCTGGAAGGAAACACTCCCAAATGTACCAACTGGATTTGGAGTTTGAGTGTTGGAATCTCTCCAACCGCACGATAACCGTCTCTGTGGTTTGAGACAGTCTTCAACTCTCCGTCGACCGTTGTAAAGCTGCACTGTGAACGTAGCAGATAGCCCTGTGGAGCAAAGATGTCCATCGGGGGTGTACATGGTGATTTTTTTTTTTTTTTTTTCATTTGTCTTATGTCACCAAGGGACTTGGATGCAGGAGAGCCTACGTGTTCTTCGGTCCCAGAACCTGCCAGATGAGATCCATCTATGCCTGCTTACATTAATTTCCCCCTCCCATCCCTAATGCAGTTTGGCCCAATTAACACAGTAGCTCTTTTAGCAGCAGAGGGCGGGGGGGGGGGTGGCGCATGTGTCAGAGTTGCACTTGGCTGCATCCTCGCTCCGAGTGCCATCCAAAATGGAGGGATAGCCGTGAATAGCAATGTTTCCCCGCTTCCTTGGCTGCGAAGCTGCAAAAAGTGATAGGATGCTCTCTCTGCCGTTGGCCACTTTAGAAATGCCGCAGCTCCTGAAGGTTAAAGAAGGTGGAAGAAGAAAAGCCCTTAAAGGCGCACAAGAGTGTGCAATTAGAGGGAGAACTGAGGAGAGTAATGGCAGCAGTGGGCTTGAATGACTCTGTGTCATTTGGGAAAGGTGCTGCCGGTTTATGCACTTTTACAGGGAAAGGCAATGAAATGTTCTGCCATTTTCGCAAATCACTGCTCGTCTACTGAGCTTACCAAAAAAAAAAATAAAAAAAATAAACAATAGGGGCCGCTTCATTTCAACGTAGTCCAGTATTTGGGCCACATTTTACAGAGAAAAAATATTCAAGCAATGTTACATATCCCAAAAACCGACAGTCTGATACAGTCATAGGGTAATATTTATTTAAACCCGTATGTGGACGTTTACCTTAACGATATCCAAACCGATCCGTTCAAAATGCACATTTTTGCTCTCACAGTTGTCATTTCGTCTGATACTCAGTATAATAGTGTTGATATTGAAGTACAGTACAGTAGAGGTACATTCAGGAGACACTTTTTATTTGATTTGAAATTTTTTAACCAGGAAAGGTTCATTGAGATTATAAAAAAAACATTACAAGAGCGGCTTACATTCTAAATTTGTGCCATCGGTGTTAAATCTGAGACCACGGTCCTCATTCGGAGAAGGGGTGCGTGCCCTCTCCGCGTCGGGGACGAGATCCTGCCCCCAAGCGGAGGAATTCACTATGGAGGGAAGAACGGAGCGGGAGATTGACAAACGGATCGGTAGAGCGTCTGCAGTGATGCGGACTTCGTATCGGTCCATTGTGGTAAAAAGAGTGAGCGAAGTCGAATGGCGAAGCTCTCAATTTTCCAGTCGATCTACGTTCCGACCCTCACTTATGGGCACGAGATCTGGGTCATGATTGAAAGAACAAGATCCCGGATACAAGCGGCCAAAATGAGTTTCCTCCGCAGGGTGTCCAGGCCTCTCCCTTAGAGATAGGGTGAGAAGCTCGGTCATCAGGGAGGGGCTCAGTGTCGAGGCGCTGCTCCTCCGCATTGAGAGGAGCCAGATGATGTGTCTGGGGCATCTGATCCAGATGTCTGCATGACGCCTCCCTGGTGAGGTGTTCCGGGCATGTCCCACAGGAAAGAGACCCTGGGGATGACCCGGGACACGCTGGAGAGACTCTGTCTCTCGGCTGGCTTGGGGACGCCTCGGGATCCCTCCGGAAGAGCTGCAAGAAGTGGCTGGGGAAAGGGAAGTCTTGGTATCCCTGCTTGAAGCTACTTCCCCCGCGACCCGACCCGGAGAAGCGGTAGATAATGGATGGATGGATGGATGGATGGATGGATGGGTCATTACTGGACAGTGTGGAAACTACTTGCATTTTCCTCAGGGCAGGAAATGTGGAAGTGTAAATGTCTAAGTGTAAAAAAAAAAGAAAAGGGGCACTGCGGTACAAGAGCAATTCCTTTGGGAGTACAACCGCATTGACTTTCTAACAATCATCCTGTGATATCCCATTTTTGCTTCTGGCTTACAAATACTATTATCCCGTTAGATTGTTGCACCTCTTACTTGACCTCCTGGCTCAACTAATAGTTCATTTCCAACTCCATCGCAGGCTGACTAAAAGGAAATTGACGCAGGACGCGGGACGTGTCCTGCTGATCAATGCTCGGTCTAAACGTCGCCACGAGGTGGGCGACAAGGCTTAAGCGCTGTAATTGGCACAACGCAATACCTTTTCTGTTCAATCCGAACACGTTTCATCAGCTGCATCAAGCTGGGCTCGGCTGCAGCTGGCTGAGACGCCACTCAAGGCTGCGTTTCACGATCTTGCATCAATTGTGAAACGGTTTGGGTTTGTCGGAGTATGAATAAAAGAACTGAAGGAGCAGCTCGCATGAGGGTACCGATCATCCCTTAGGAGTTGAGAGCGAAATGTACCTTGACGGTTGCTACATCTAAGTCGTTTTCACATGCAAATTTTTTGCATTTAGCTGAATTTTCAAGAATTCAAGAGCGCTGCTCACATGGACCTCAAATTGGGAAGTGTGCTGGAGTCGGAGATGATATCATTATGAAATCACTTTGTCGTCAAACTCGAGGCCTGAGGGCCAGATCCGAGGCGGCCGAAAGCAAGTCATGTTTTGTCGATGTAAACAAATTCCAATTTCAGACTTCCGATTTCAAAATGACGATCAATTTGGTCGGAAAATGGAATAATGTGAAGCAATCAAACATTTTCATGGGTTTCAAGTCCACTGAGCGACAAAAATGAGTTTGAGACCCCTTGATTAGATGATTGAGAATCGGGTTACCTGAGTGAAATTATATTCATTCCATCCTATTAAAAATACATGGAAAATTTTTTATTTAACTTCATTGTCAAGAACTCAAGAGTATTGTTGTTAATCTGTGCGGATTTTAACCTGTGAACTGTTTTTTTCCCTCTTTGCGCATAAAATTAAATTAGGAATAAGGGCACTTGTTTGCAAGCAATCGTTATATAATCATGTTTAAAAAGAGCGTGTTGGAAAACATATGTTAATTTTCCCCAAAGTCAATCAGCCAAATGTAATGCCGTGCAGCGCATGTCATTCAGCTTCCGTCGGAGCACGAATATGCTCACATTTAATTCGAGAAATGTTCATCGTGCCGCCATACGGCGCCGACACGGTTGTATAACATAAGCGCAGCGCATCCAAGCAGAGAATTTACAATACGTTTCAGTCCGTTATCCTCGGAATTAAAGATGATTCGGCGCCGGAGTACACGAGCTGGACTGGACGTGCAAAAGAACTTCCTAGCTTGCCGTTTGAGCGCACGAGGGTCAAGTTGAATGTTTGTAAACTCGGTGAAATGTTCTGTACTTTCAACAAATAGGTTCCATAACACTACAAAGGTCAAAGGAGGAGGGCCGCAAATGATGAATATGATATACGATAGCGCTGTAGGATCTGGACTGCATTTTGCATTTGAAATCAGTTCAAATGGCAAAATAAATGCAGCGCATTGTCTCGTTCCGCTGAGTCCTTCGAATCGAGCCTCACTTTCACTGACCTTTCTGCTCTGGCTTTGGCGTGTTTTTGTGCAACAAATCCTTCCGATGACAACAATCACTGAATTTAATTTCCAAACTCCGGATACTGTTACAGTGGTTTAAAACTATTGTTTTTTTTTTTTTCAATTTGGAATCCACTGCCGTGCAATTCAGTGCAGTTCGGTTATTTCACTTTTAAGTATAATATACAGCAGGGGTTTCAAACAAATTTTAGTCGTGGGCCACATTGTAGTTCCGGTTTCCCTCAGAGGGCCGTTATGACTGTGAAACCATAAAAATCGTTGATCGCCTCATCATATCAACATGTGAAATTTATGAATTACTTTTGGAATCAGAAATCAAGCGTAATGGGTTTTTCAACTATTGTTGATGTTTGGCTCACGTAAAAACGTTTGCAATACCTCAACGTTATGATTTCTGAAATGACAATTTGAAAGTTGACAAACATGATTTGCCTTCGCGGGCCAGATAATATCATGTGACGGGCCGAATCGGGCCCCCAGGCCTTGAGTTTGACACCTGTGATATACAGGGTGTCCCAAGAAATGTATGCACACTTTAAATAATATTTATTAATTCTTTTACCTGTTTAAACCTTATTCAAATTATAATTAACGAGTTTAGAATTATCATTAAAGTGTGTATAATTTTTTTGGGACACACTCGAATGTCACTATTTTTTTGTACTTTATTTTTTTCCAATATTCAATTTTAATTGAATCATTATTTAAGCACGTTTCGTGTTTTACTATTTTAAGTGGAGTGTTAAATGTTCAAATTGTGCATAATCTTATAATAATGCAAATTTAAAAAAACCCCAAAACGATTCACTATCATTTTTTTCGTATTGCTGATTGATGAATTGAATGAGTTATGACGTTACGTGTAGCTCTCCTTATTTTATGATTAAAATGTCCAAGAACCACTGAGAGGGATCCCACAAAAACCGATGCAGGTAGCGGTCTCTGTCTGATGTTGCCTTACAATTCGCTACATTTGTGTTTGGCTATAGTTTGGCTTGTCCCCTGCGTGCACCACATTCACAGATATGTACACCAATTGACACAAGCGTATTATGGCCGGTTTGCTATGAAGTGCTGCCTCTGTGAGTGAAAATACAATTCTTTTATTTATCGAGGTTTAAAGCTTTCATCCATAACTATTTTATTGTTCAAAAAGTACTACTAGTCGAGCCGCTGACAGCATGCTGCTGTATGCTGTCAGCGCCTGACACATTTTGCTGTATTTTTTTTAATATTTATATTTTTAGGTTTCATGACCATCCCGTACATTCGCGCACTGGATGACTCGGTGGCGCTCCACACTGATGCGGTTTAGAAGATGGAGGAGGAGGCAGAAAAAGCATTTTAACCAAGCGGTGTAGGCTTCATTCTAATCCTGAGTTCCGGCGTTAGGGGTCGCCAGAAAGTTGCGGCAGACTTTTTTTTTTTTTTTTTCGGCTCTTGGATCAACAAGTGGCCGCAGCCTAGCTCCGTTCGGCGTTGGCATGGTAACGTAGCTCGCCGTCGCACTGGCACAACACCGCAGCGGAGAGGGGGCGGGAAGATCTGACTGCAGTTATCAAAACAGGCTGGGCTATTATTCTTGATCCTTCGGGTATTTAGATGGCTCTGGTGGATGTCACAGATAAATTACTAAGCCACCTGCGAATGTCTAAAAGTATTAACTCGCTCTGTCTTGCGTCGGGTTTTCAAACTTAGTCCACAAGATGGGGACGGTTTGGTGAAGTTTTTTGGGGGGGTTTTTTTTTGGATAGAGACATTTTGACTTTTCCCACTTTCCTAATTGGAACAATGTCCAAATCCGACCTTAATTGGTGGACTTGGCGGTCATACGTTCACCAGCTTTCAGTCTTGCATCATTTGACGACTTGTACCCAAGAGCGCGGCGTTGCCATACATCAGTCTCCGAGGTTTTTGACCTCATTTGTTTTAATCGGCATGGAATCGTGCTGGGCGTGTCCCCCGGCTTTCTTCCTTTGTTTGAGGGTAAAGGTTGAGTTTTGGGTAAAAACACGCTTTGGTTACCTCACTAGCATGCCGGTGCTTTTTTCACAGAGGAGACTCGCCGCAGAGGACTTTGATGCCTTTTTTTTTTTTTTTGCCGCAGCGTTGCACTGGACGGTCGAAGCGTGCATCTTGAGAGGCGGAGGAGGTTTAAAAGCAGCTGAAACAAAGCACGTCGGCAGTGGGCCGGCGCTGCGGGCGGCAGGGGGGCTGGCAGGACTTTAATCCTGGCCGCGGCGCTGATAGATGGACGCCAGAGTTTCATTCTTACCGCTGCGCTTGGCTTCTGAGCGATGACGGAAATCCCGCGCGCCCGTAAGTTCTTTTTGATGTCGCGGCCAAGCACGGATCTCGGCTCGCGGCGCCAGGCCCATCTCGGGAGCGAGGTGTTGGCCGAGGAGGTGCGTGGTGTCAGGGTCCAGGTAGCTTTGAGCCAGGCACAGGGTAGCGGCCGCCAGGAAGTTTGAAAACGAGAGCAACGGAGGTCACATCCGGCCACTATGAAGGCATCTAAACGCTGCAAAGATTTAAAAAAAAAAAAAAAACACACCTTGGTCAGACATTAATTTTCTTTACTTTCAAATGAACATTTTCCTGCTGGGATGAATTATGTTCATAAAAAGAGCCTTGCTAAGTGGCTTTTCCACTTTATCAGCCCTAAGCATCTTAATTCGTTCACATTTAACAAACAACTTTGGGTTATCATAAAAAAAAATAAATTATCCCATTAGCCACCCATTACCACAATACCTTATTCCCGTACATACAATTTATTAAGAGCTGAAGCGAACATTGATTATCCTTTTTATGTAAACAATGAAATAAGGAGCCATATTTTCTCCTTTTCACGGTAACGTGGCCGATTAACGCCGCTCCCTTCACCGGCCTGTCCTCTGATTCATTTTGCGCTACCCGTTTTGTTTTTGTGTTTTTGTAATTTGCCCCTCGTTACACTGTAATGTGGGCGCAAATGTTCAATTAAAAAAAAAGGATTAAATACATTTGGAATAATTCATTCAAAAGGTAATGCTTAAAAGTGGGACATATTTGCACAAAACGGCTATTTGGGATGTCATAAGTCATATTTTTATCGTCCCATTGTCGTCCTTTCCATTTTCCTCGATTATCTTGAATCTGATGGGATTTGGTAACCGTGATTTCCCACTGAAGAAAGGGCCACGGGGGACATGAGGAACATGCCTTGCTCAAGGGCAGCCGTGGACGTCAAAGAAAGCCAGTGCTTACGGTCGCAGTACAGTGGGATGAAATAATAGTAAGATTCAATTACAAAGCGCATCCTTGTCCTTGGGCTCTCGGCCTCGGTGTCACACGTAATTGAGTTTCCGCTTTCCGAAAGCACGTCGCCGCCGCGGCTGACTGCGAGACGCGAGTCGATCGAGTAAGCGAGCCGACCGTCCGACTCGGTCGCACCGAGTAATAGACGCGGGGGTCACTTAAGACGCACGACTGAAGAACGGAAGAAGCCTCAAGTGTGAAACGTTTTAAGCCGACGAGAACGGTCCAGTTGCCTTGATTCGACATTTGCGGATCTGAGGACAAGAGACGGGACAGACGCAGTTTTGGAAGCATCAAAATAAAAATAAAAAAAACGTACAAAGTACAGCTCAGGAATGCGTAGCGGCTAATGTGTTGTGACTGAGCGAGATCGTACGACTTCATTTCTGACTAACTTAAGTCCAAACAATACTCGAGACAAATTGCGCATAGAGTACTTGACTCCCATCCCTGCTCATGCAATGTGCGGATCGAGAGAATCAAGAGCAAAATGCAAGCCGCCACGAGCGATTTGCAGGCTGGAGTGAGCACACGCCACACTTTGTATGACGCGTCCAACTTCTTCACGAGCTGTCCTTCCTCTCTTTTCCATCAGGTCAAGGCTGACCAGTTCTAAAGCTTTGGTTTCTCCTTTTATGCACCGAGTCTAAAAGGCTTTTTAATGTGCAGCGACACAGAAGACGCTCGGCGTCTCACTTCATCCTCGCTGAATTTTGACATTCAGAGCCGCCATTTTCTCCCCGCCGCCCTACCTCCTTTGCCTGCCAGCGCCCGTGACCCGCGCCGGTGCGAAGTTTGCGCGCTGAATGCACAAACGGCGACGGACCGAGCCACTCGCCGGTCCCCTCTCCGCGTTACCACGACAACTTGCTGCTTCGGAGTCTTTCATTAATATGCGGCCCCGGTCCTGCGTTGCTTATTAAAAACAGAGGAATATCTCGCAAACAGAGGTGAAAATAACATTGGGACACAGCTTGGAATGATGTGCATTTATCTGTTTGTCATGTGTGGAATTGACATGTGAAACAATGACTGCAAGCAGGCTTTTACGCAAATGAAAACATAGAGCAGTAAACAACAAGATAAACGGCTATTTGGAAGATTGCTTTTTTTGGGGGGGGGGCGGGCATGGTATTAAGCTACAGGGATTTTGTGGGGAGCCCGGCGTGTATCGGTGCGTCACAGGTGCCCACCTGCTTTTACAAGGAAAAGAAATAACGCCTTCGAGCAGAACCGACAAGTTCTGACACGGCGCGTTTGTATTTGTGTCTGCAGTCGATTTGCGGAATTAGACGGCCGCCCGACATCGTCTGCTCCTCCGCCAGTTCATTTGTATTCCGGGCTTTTTGTGAGGCAGTTGAAATGCGAAAAGCAAGAACTTTTAGCTAAGTGGCTCTCATTTATCTCCCTGATAGCACCGGTAAAGAAACTTTATGTTTGCTCTGGTGTTTCCACCCAATTGATACTCGGGCAAAGTTGTTCACTTATGTGATTGCAACGCAAATACCGTAATTTCCGGCCTACAGAGCGGACCGGATTATGAGCCTCACCAGTACATTTGTAAGGGAAATACTATTTGGTACTTACATAAGCCGCAAGTGCCCACATTGAAACACAAGATATTTACAAAGAAAGACGGTACACATATTTTTCTTTGTTTTAAGTTTTAATGCCTAATCTTAGCTTGACATAGTAGCAACGCGGTAGCACAGGACTAACAAAGCTGGTTTAAAAAAAAAAAAAAAAAAAACTAAATCACTGAGATGCGGCAGTTACACAGCAGAAACGTGCTAGCGCGGCGCTAATGGTAGCGCGGAAAACGGTGTTTTTCATAAAGTACTAAAATGTTCTGTTTTTCTTATTGAAAATATAAATTACTGTAATTCCTGGCCTATAAGCCGCGACTTTTTTGACACGCTTTCAACCCTGCGGTTTATGCGGTGATGCAGCAAATTTGTGCATTTTTTTTTTCTAACGGCCGCAAAGGGGGCACTCGAGCAGAAAAGAGTGAGACCGGTGGAATATATGTACAGAGGAAGTGACTTTTACCGGTCTGGCCCTGTTAGCGCTGCGGTAGCGTGTTCCCGCAGTGCCTCAAGTGATTTTTACCGGTATGTTTTTTTTTTTTTTTTTTTTTAACTGGCCCTGTTAGCGCGGCATTAGCACGGCGCTAGCATTAGCTTTAAACTCTTTGTGTACCATCTTTCTTTCCAAATTTCTTGTTTCAATGTGGGTTTCAATGTGGGAACTTGCGGCTTTTACAGAGCTGCGGCGTATGTATGTACCAAATGGTATTTCCTTTACAAATGTACTGGGTGAGGCTTATAATCAGGTGCGCCCTTCAGGGTGAGAATTACGGTATTTATTACATACTCGTATGTTTTTTTTTTTGTTTGTGAGTCCAGAACAGATTAATGTTGTTTCCATTCATTTCAACAGGGAAAGATGAAATGAAATAAAAACAATAAAACATTTTAGGTGAACTTGGATCGCAAGTCAGGGTTGCGAGGACGACGCTTGGAAGTTGAGGTCCACTCATTCCGGGTCGCTCCACCTTTTTCTACGGGTATCACCCAAAACAGCCACAAAAAAAAAAACAGAGAAATATGCAAAACTCTGCCTCGAGTTAACGCTTCTGTTGTAGTTTTCCATTTGAAATTCCGTCAAGGTCTTAAGGCGCGTAAACCGCAACAGCATCGCGCTTTGCGTCTGGTGTTGACGGTAAACGTCATCCCGCCTCCCCCTGCCCTGATTATATAACTATTTACAACTCTCCCGAGGAAACGCGCACACCAGCTAACGACGCATTTGTCCTCCCCGCATCGACGTTCCCAGACAGCTCTCGGCTTCGTGTCTTATCATCCCCCGGATACTGTGACCGTGAAACGTCGACGGCTCGGACTCTCCCGGGGCTGGTTCTGTGAACCTCGCCTTGTGGTCTTACCTCTTGCTTCTGTGTGTGTGCGTGTCGGTGCCCCTCCCTCCCCCCATCATTTTATGTGTTCAGAGATCAAAGACTCTTCTGGGGTCCTTAATGGGTTGTGATTTATGCATAATAATTATGTGGGATTTTATGGATTGTGGCGCAACTTGTGGTCCTGATGATTGTGAAACTGGCAGACTGTCGAGTGAATTCTAATTTGGATTGCCGCCAAATGTGTGCACGTTCATACGGACCCACCTCCCGCAAATATGGCTGCTTTTGCTCATGAAAATGGATGCATAAATGTATTTACTGGAAAACTCGAAATTGACACCAAACTTTTAGTTTGAAACGCCTTCTTTTTTTTGACATATCCTAAGTACTTTGGTAGTATTTGCACTTGGCTGTGTCTGTTGTATTGAGAACTTGCTAGTAAAAGTAAGTTTCTTTCGGCTTGTCCCGTTAGGGGTCGCCACAGCGTGACATTTCAGATGAACCCTCATATTTGTTTGGCACAGTTTTTATGCCCTTCCCGACGCGACCCCTCTTGGGCGAGTAGAGGCCCCAGTGAGCTACGAACTCACAACCCCCGGTCCGCGCACTCATTTGGCAGGTTGATGAAGTGCTGCCTCTACGACTGAAAATGTGCGACCTCCTCTTTAGACCTCTTTAGTACCTCACTAACAATTTAATAAAAAAAAAAAAGGCAATTTAAAAAAAAAAAAAAGAATAAAACCACATTGGTCTTCGTACAAGTGTCCAGTAAAGGCTTCTCTTACAGCGCCTTCTCTTTGGCAAAGTTTTATATCTGGTCTATCCATATTTGGCTAAGACCGCCGCCCCCTTTGCTCTGATTGGACATACCCACACGTGTTTATGTTAACAGTGCTGGCTCGGGTTTTTTTTTTGGCTTCGATGGTGACACAGACATCATTACGACTCCCGTTAACGGTTTTAAACATGTTCAAAATGGAAAAAATAGGTCTCCATTCAAAAATTAGTATTTCCTGTAAAACGAGATGTTTTTTGGGTTTCTTCTTTCTCAAAAACTCTGCTTTTGAGGAACAACTACAGTTTGTCCGTTAACTAAAGTTTTTGTAATGTTACATGACATTTTTTTTGCGGTTGTGAGAGAAGGGCTTACTTTTATGGCTGTTTTTGTCGGACATTTATTGATTTTTCTTGAAAATACACGGGAAGTCATGCGCACGGTGAAGCCTTTCTGTAATTTCTGCTAACAACCCAGACTAAACCCTGACATTCAAAAGCTCATCTTGCAGTCCAGATGTATCTGTTCAACATACTTCCTTGATACCAATTCCCAGGCTTTGGCGGTATATTGGCCCATCTTGGGGAAAAATTGTGCGTTGGTCACCACTACCCTCCACCGCCAACAGACAGACACCCCCCCCCCCCTCCCCGTTAGGGTTGCAACACACACACACACCTGAGCCCGGAGTCTCGTGATTGACAAGTGATGAAAAGGCCACGGCTTGTGTAACGCTTTTGTCAAAGCTTGCTTGATTCTCACAACACACAGTTTGCGCTTTGACGTCATTCAGATCAAATCGATGATGTTCCCGGAGTGAGGAACTGCGTACTTTGGACTTTGACTAAGAGTGCACGCAGTCCCTCATATGTTCATTATCTGTCGACGTTTGAATCCGGAATGAATGAGCACGAAGATGCAACCATTTTACTGTTCCCGTGAACGCACCTTCGTGCCAGTCGCACTTGCTGAGATTATTTGTTTAAAACATTTAGAGACCACCACCTGACTCCATTCAGGAAAACGCTCCATTTTTAGCACTCGATCGCCTTGATGATGATTTTTTTGAGGAGGGGGGAGAGCAAAATTGGGAAATTTGTCAAATATTATTTTCTTTATGACACTTTTTGCCTGACGAATAGTGCGGTGAAACCTTGGTGCATTTGAAAAATCCCCAGCATACTTTTACGTCGGTACCTTTTAACCTTAGCCTAACCCAGTGGCTGCTGGTCATTTGGGGTTTCTCGGGCCACGAGGGTCCCTACATACCACTTTCCTTGAAGATAATATCTTCAGTAAGGATTAATAATAAAAAATGAGTTTTCTATACGTATTTTTAGATGAGAGAGATATCCAGCCATCCACTTTCTTTGCCGCTTATCCTCACGAGGGTCACTGGTGAGTGCTGGAGCCTATCCTAGCTGTCAACAGGCAGGAGGCGGGTTGCACCCTGAACTGGTTGCCAGCCAATCGCAAGGCTCATCGAGACAAACAGGTGCACTCACAAGCACACCTATGGGCAATTTAGAGTGTCCAATTAATGTTGCATGTTTTGGGGATGTGGGAGGAAACTGGAGTGCCCGGAGAAAAGCCACGCAGACACGGGGAGAACATGCAAACTCCACACAAGCGGGTCCGGGATTGAACCGGGACCTCAGAACTGTGAAGCCAAAGCTTTACCAGCTTTACCAGCTTCACCACCATGCCGCAGCAAGATATTATATGGTTAATAATGAGTAATATTGTTTCGGTCATGTGGGTTGTCCAGTTAGTGATGGCACATGACACAATTTGGTGGCGGCGGGATTTTGTTTGGGAGTAGATTTACATTTTGGGAAATTTGACGTTCTCAATGTGACAAAGAAGAACATGGAGCCCCCGTGAGATGATCTTGTTCCTCCAGATGAAAACGAGTTAGACGCTAGCGACCCACTAATATGGTATCTTCCAATTAAACACTTCACACTCTCCGGTGTGACGGTCTGAGCGGTCCCGGTGCTGAAAAGTCTCTTTGTGAGTCCAATCCATGCTTCCCTCAATGTAGAAGAAGGGGAACTATGAGACCGGGAGATTTCCCAGTAAGCGTCTGCTACGTACCCAGAGTTCCCCTGTTCGTAACGCATGCGCATTCATCACAAGGAGACTTTTCAGCACGGGGGAGCGCTCAGACTGTCACACCGGTTTCCCACTCTACACCTCGAAATTGATTTATTTTCAGGTGGGGTGTCGCTGAAGCAATTCCCTCACATCATTTGCTTGGTACTGTTTTCAGCATGCAGCAGTATGTATGTACCATGTACCGATCCGCTCCCAGTGCAGATTGTTGTTTCAGTGCAGTTGCTTAAGCAATGTCCTTCTCGATAAGTACCAAATCTTGCCCTTTTTCATGCTCTAGTTGCGGGGAAAACTGATGGGGAAAGCATGACCTTTGGTGGCGTTTCCGCCACACGCACAGGTCCCCTTTTAGCCTCGGCGTAACAAGAAGCGCGGGAAGAACGCGGCAATTACAGCGCGTGAAATCCATAACGTGACCGCGATCGGCTGGCGTGGGAACAGCTCGCTCGCGCAGCCCGCAACCGCGCCGACGTGAAGCGCCCTGACGAGTGCATCATCCGTGCAGTTTGCTCTTTTGAAAATTCCCCATCCTTTCCTGCAGGGTTTCGTCCACTGGCGAAACTACATTCCCCTTCGACCCCCCCCACCCCCCCCTATGAATTGCCCAAAATGCCTTTCCGCACTAGCATGAGTGAACCACTAGGCCTTTAAAATATTGTACGCTAGTCTCACATATTTCAGAAGCACCACAATCTTAGCCGATCCAATACAAGACCTACTTTGAAAATTCTGTCTTTACAAGGATCATATTGCTACGTTTTGATGAATTGACCTAAAGTAAGCTTTCTTATCTTCCGGTCATGCTCGGTGAGCACGATTTCTTACGAGAAAAACCTTCACGAGTCGGACTGCTCGGCCTGCGGCTTTGTGTCAAGTATTGGGGATTTTCTCAAAGCGGCTGACGAGCTAAGGTTTAACCACTCAACATGACTCCGGAGAGAAGAGCCCTCGACGCCGCTGATTTAATCAACATCCTTTAATGAGCACATTAATGGTACGCTCACATGATGGACACGCTGCTCGTGAGCTTAAGTACGTCGCTGCACCGTTTTCTGCGTTTTGGCTTTAACGTGTTCTGGTTTAGGCTAACCGGAATGTAACACTGAGCGTTGGGTCTGGGGTTAGCTGGCAAGCGACTTGAAGACTATTTATCAAGGTCTCCCTCGTCCTTAGTTTTGGATTGAATCTTCAGGTCTACCTGTGTCTACGTTGTGGTTTTTCTATCGTGATCCTACCACAGGTATTGGAGATTAGTCTGTTGAACATATCCATTTTTTATGTTTCAAATTCCCACAAACAGTGTTTTAATGGGTTTAAATATTTTAAAATCAAATCTAAATACATAAAATCTCTCTGGTCTCTCTCTGTCACCTTGGTTTAGGAATTTGACTTCATGAACTTCAAAGCTAGCACTCATCAAGGCTGATGAATCACCCTTTTCATTGAATTACAGGATATTACAACACCAATTGCTAAAGGGTAGGAATAATGGACTGGAATCACTATTTTCGATCCCAAGGCAGCAGGTCCAACAAATCAAGTCCTCACAAATAACACAGACTCAGATTTTATATAAAGCCTTCCCAGGTGAATGAAAGCTGCAGACAGGGAGGTGTAATTCATTCCTTTGTCACCAGCTGTGGTTCTTCTTGTCGTCTCCCACTAGAAGCGTGCTACTGACATGCATCAGTGGAGGCCGAAGCTACTACCCACTTGGTGCAGATCACAGAGAGTTTATAAATCAGCGTCAACAACCTTTTTGAAACTGAGAGCCACTTTTTGGGTACTGATTAATGCGAAGGGCGGGGTGGAACAGTTGGCGCAAGGTGTCTGGTGTTCTATGTGACAGAAGAGTCTCTGCTAGGATGAAGGGGTGTTTATAAAACAGTGGTGAGGCCAGGCATGATGTACAGATTAGAGACGGTGGCACTGAAGAAACAAGAAGAAAGCAGAACTGGAGGTGGCAGAACTGAAGATGTTGAGGTTCTTGCTCTGAGTCAACAAGTTGGATAGGATTAGAAACGAGCTCGTTAGAGGGACAGCCAAAGTTGGATGTTTCGGAGACAAGGGTCGAGAGAGAAGACTTCGATGGTTTGGACATCTTCAGAGGCGAGAGAGTGAGTATGTTGGTAGAAGGGTGCCGCCAGGCAAAAGAGGGAGAGGAAGACCAAAGAAAAGGTTGATGGATGTGGTGAGAGAGGACATGAGGACAATTGGTGTTAGAGAGGAAGATGCAGAAGATAGGCTAAGATGGCACAAGATGACACGCTGTGGCGACCCCTGATCGGGACAAGCTGAGAAGAAGATTAATGCGAGGGGCTAGCAGTTTGGTCAAATGTCCTTGATCTGTTTCTAACGACATGCCGATATCTCATAATCTCATAATAATTGCACTGCAAGAAGCATTTAACGGCGTGGAAAAGGGCTAAATGTCAATATGCACCACATTCTCCATGAAGTCATGCAAGTTTGTACAACAGTTCTACAACTATCCTTAGAAATCGCAATGTCCCATCTGTGTGATTCACGATGCAGAACAGGACAGTATTAGTCTGGAAACAGACAAGTAACTAGTGACTCGTTTATTCTTGAAACAAATGTAGAATTTTCCATCCGTTTGACGAGAGGAGGAGAACCCGAGTCTATCTCGGAGGGGGATTCATAGGAATGAATCCCCTGCCAGCTGCACCAAAGTTATCTCTGTCATTGGGCCTTCTGGAGATGTCTTTTCACCAAATGGAAAGTTGTCCATTTAGTTTTTGCCGCCCACAGAAACTTTCCAAAGGCAGCCTCTCCTAATAAACACCCCAGTAAACACGGGAAGAGCGTCATTTGCATCCAACAGTTAGGCTATTATGAAGGATGACTCGAGACGTCTTTGTGCACAGGTGGCCAACTTGCCGTTTGCGCGGCGCAAATTGGTTTTACCAGATGGGACGGTAATAAGTCATTAGCCGCCTCTTTTTCTGCTTTGCACACTTTAAATCCGTGAACATCTTGTGGCGGCACGACTGTTTTTGTTCAACTTGCACATTTATTTTTATTTTTTTGCCTGTGCCTTGGCAGGATATCTGACTGTCACCATCGAGCCGCTGCCTCCTGTGGTCGTGGGAGAGACGGTGACCCTCAAGTGTAACTTCAAGACAGATGGGAGGCTCCGGGAAATTGTTTGGTATCGGGTGAGTACAACTGCGGTTCTGGAGTCACAAAAAAAAAAAAAAAAAATCTCTGTAATCTGAAAATTTACATCTACACAAATTAGATGTATGATACTTTTTTCAGTTTTTAGCTAGTTTAGCATTTTTTTCTTCCTCTGTTCTCAACATTAGCAAAAGAAATTAGCCAACACAGGCTTGTTCTTGGTTTAAAAAAAACATTTTGTAATGTTTTTTTTTTTTTTTTTTTTAATGTTTTTGCTTGTCACTACAAACATAATGTAAGTTAATATAAGAGAGAAACTAAACTACAACTGAGCCTTTTTTCAAACTTCTGTACTTCTACTTAAAAGGGCAGTTTGAAGTGTGAAAACTGTTTTCAAATTCACCGTGAATGGAAATCACTCGTAAACAAAGTAGCAGCGCTAGCAACGCTAATCACAAAATCTGCCTTCTACCATCTTAAAAACAGATCTAGAGTCAAGTCTTGTATGTGTCAAGCAGACCAGGAAAAGCTCCTCCATGCTTTTATCTCAAGTAGACTTGACTATTGTAATGGTCTTCTGACCAAAAAAAGAGTATAAAACAGCTGAAGCTCATTCAGAATGCTGCAAACCAAAGCGGTCAGAGCATAGAACTCCAATCCTAAAGTCCCTGCACTGGCTTCCAGTCAGCTTTAGAATAGATTTTAAAGTTCTGCTACTGGTCTATGAATCAATAAGTGGTTTAGGTCCTGAACACATGAAAGAAATGCTTACGCAATAGAAACCCAGTAGAGCTCTGCGATGGACTGACTCAGGTCAAATAGTGGAGCGCAGAGTCCAAAGCAAACACGGTGAAGCAGCATTTAGCTATTATGCTGCACACAAGTGGAAGAAGTTGCCAACAGACGTGAGGTCAGCCCCAAGTGTGAATGGTTCTAATTCCAGGTTGAAAACTCTTAGTTTTTTCTCATGCTTTTTATAATATAGCCACATATTACTTGCACTGTATGCGGTTTTAATTCTTTTTTTAAATATTTTGTTTGTCATTTTTATTGTTTTTATCACATTTTAAATGTTTTATCTCTCTGTTTTCAAATGCATTTAATCATGTAAAGCACATTGAGTTACCTCGTGTGTGAAATGCGCTATACAAATATTTTTGCTTTGCTTTAATCTAGCATTAGCAATTTAACTAAACCGATGTTAGCCTCTGCTGCTACATTGATAGCGTGACTGACTATAACTTCTTCTTCTTTTCCTTTCGGCTTGTCCCGTTAGGGGTCGCCACAGCGTGTCATCTTTTTCCATCTTAGCCTATCTCCTGCATCTTTCTCTCCAACCCCAACTACCCTCATGTCTTCCCTCACCACATCCATCACCTCTTTGGTCTTCCTCTCACTTTTTTGCCTGGCAGCTCCATCCTCAGCACCCTTCTACCAATATAGTCCCAACATTCAAAGTCCCTACACTCATTTGTAGGCTCTGTGCATTCCTCTTTTTCTTCTGAAGACGAATCCGCTTCCCTCCTCTTCTTTGTCTTCGACCCACAGTAACTGAATTTCCACCGACGCCCTGCAAATTAGCATTGCCGGGGGCGGGCGTTGTTAACCCGGGCCACGACCGATCCGGTATGGGATTCTTTAGATGAACGCTCATATTTGTTTGGCACAGTTTTTACGCCGGGTGCCCGTCCTGACGCAACACTCTGCGTTTATCCGGGCTTGGGACCGGCTATAACACTAAATGTAATCATTTTTAAGTTTTGTACTTTGGAATGTAATATCAATTAACACAGTACAGGATGTGAGAACTTTTAATTCCTCTGTATTAGCGAACCGTTCGAAAATGACTTTTATTGCGACACGAGAACTCAGTCTCCCGCGTGCCAGTCCTCCCGCCATGTCAAACCTCGGCCTTTTACTTTGGCCAGCTGCTTGGGAGGCGTCCCTGGCTGTCGCCGGTGTTGCTTAATAGTTCACAGCTGGCGATTCAGCGGTTATTAAAGTCCCGAGCGCTTCACTACGCTGTGCAACTGCTGCCAATAATTAAATTTCTGTTGGAGAGAAGAAGACGACGACGAAGTGGGGGGGGGGGGGACAGCGTATGCCGGTAGGAGTTTATTCTGGGCCATAAAACCGCTGGATGAAATTAATACGCGTGTGTTCCCTGATATGCGGTGTCGTATTCCTGGCTTTATGACTGAAACTCCTCAATGACGGGAACACAAATTATCTTTTTCAAAACAGCAGGACTCTTAATGAGGCTGATGAGGAGCGCATGTGAAATAAGACAATTGTTGTCGTCATAAAGTTAAGACGGGCTGTTTTACTGACTTTGACTTTTACTCAGCGCAGTGCTTGACTTACTTTTACATTTACGACTGAAAATAATGCCTGCAAAGATAACAAAGGTGAGTTTGCCGCAAATGGCGTGAACTGCGAATAATTGGCATCCCCCTCAAAATGTTAATTGCCTAAAGTATGCTCTAAAAACTGTGTAATGCAATTTTAAACTGTTTATTGATATTTTTATTGCCAAAATAAACATACCACAAAGAAAATTACACATTCACCCATCCAATTTCTTTGCCGCTTATCCTCACGAGGGTCTCGGGGAGTGCTGGAGCCTATCCCAGCTGTCATCAGGGAGGAGGCGGGATACACCCTGAACCGGTTGCCAGCCAATCGCAAGGCACATAGAGACAGTCACACTCACAATCCACCCAGGGGCAATTTAGAGTGTCCAATTAATGTTGCATGTTTTTGGGATGTGGGAGGAAACCAAAGTGCCCGGAGGAAACCCACGCAGGCACGGGGAGAACATGTAAAGTCCACACAGGTGGGGCTGGAATCGAACCTGAGTCCTCAGAACTGTGAGGCCAACGCGTCCCCACCGGGCTAAATTAAACAGTTTCCTTGAAGTCTCCTAGTTTAATGGTAACCCATAATGGGAAATGCCATAGACGGGCCTAATGAATCCAGGCTGCACGCCAGACAGAGGAGCAAAATGTCCATTGAAAGGAAGCCCCCACCACCCCCCACCCCACCCAAAAAATGAAAAAGATTTTTTTGTTTCCCCTTTTATAACACATGAAGCTGACAATGAAGCCCTGTCTGAACAGGAATTGGGGTCAAGGAAGTATGTATGCAAGTATGACAACTGAGGGACATGCTCTGTATGTTGGGTGGTTAAAGGAATCTGGAAATATACATTGAGTGCTTTTTTTATGCAATCAAATTTTTTTAAAGGCAATTATTTTAAGGATAATATTGTAAAACGAGTCCCTCCACATTTGAACGGTTTTAGATCATAGATTTTTAAAAAATATATATTTACAGTTTAAAATGCAATATTAATGTAGGCAGTGGCACGGTGGAACAACGTGTTAGAGTGTTGGCCTCACAGTTCTGAGGACCGGGATTCATATCCCAACCCCGCTTGTGTGGGGTTTTTATGTTCTTCCTGTGCCTGCGCGGGTTTTCTCTGTTGCACTCTAGTTTTCTCTCACATCCCAAAAACGTGCTTTCAATGGAGACTCTAAATTGCCCCAAGGTGTGATTGTGAGGGCGACTGTTGTCTGTCTCAACGTGCCCTGCGATTGGCTGGCAACCAGTTCAGGGTGTACCCCTGCCTCCTGTCCGTTGACAGCTGGGATAGGCTCCGGCACTCCCTGCGACCGTTGTGAGGATAAGCAGCTAAGAAAATGGATGGATGGATGTAGGCAATCTGGGGTTTATCAATGATGCTAGGCCAAATCATGGGCCATTACTCAAATTAGAACATGCCCGGGCTCCTCCTTTTTAAGTTTTGGCGAGTGCCGTTACCACGGTTACGATAACGGCTTGCTTTTTAGGGTGACTGAACAAACCTTAATCTGTGTTTTGGCCTGAAGTCTGCGCGCAATTGCTCTCTCAGCAAACAAACAGCAATCAGCCGCTGTGAAGGTCTGTCGGAAAACACAAAAAAAAAAGAAAAAAAAAATTGGCCTCGCGGTTGGAAACGAGGCCACGGCTACACCCCCCCCCGCCCCCCGCACCCCCAACTGCATCCTCCCCCGTGCTGGTTTCATTTATTTACCTGCTGACCCCATTCCTTGCCAACTCACCCTCAAAGTATTTTGATGTCTCTCCTTTTTTTTTTTTTTTTTACAACAAGCTGCATTTCAAACAAACGTATTGTAGAATGCTGGCAGGAAAAATGTCAGGAAGAGCCTGATTAAAATGAAGAGTTCGCGACGAGAAAGTAAATTGTCAAGCGATGTCGTGTGAATTAAATGTTTCCCCTTTTCGACGGCGTCATCTTGACGAAGGCTGTCCCTGTGGCACAAAAGATGCGCTCACATTGTGACAAGTTCGGAGCAACGCCGATGCAGTTGTCCACTAACGCTACGATCACTCGGACGACGCGACCGTTAGCGCGGTCGCTCGCGCCGCGACACATTTGCGCTGCGGCCCCGCGTCGCCGTGTCACAATATGGCTGATTCACTGTGACGCGCAAGTATTCTAAAGGTCATTTATAATCACCCGGTTTTTATAGTAACTGACGCAGTCAAAACAGAAACTCAAGCGCAAACTGAATACATGACCCGGATGAGTGATGAGTAAAGTATTCCGCTGAGGGTTTTTTTTTTTTTTTTTTTTTTGTGTGTGTGTGTAATAATATTCGAATACTGTAACACAAGCAACTGTCACGAGCAGTCGGTGCGGGGGACGACCCAAATGCAGGACTCCGAGGCAGAGGCATAATGTCCAGTGGATTTTATTTCAGAAGCGGTGTCCGCACCCGGTGACCTGGTGCGAACTGAATGAACTGGCAAATGCCCGTGACAAATGTGGAACAGCCAGAGGTCGCGCCGCCCAGAGCGGTGACCAGGCCACGTCCCTCCTGGCAGTTCTCCAGCCCCGCTCATGACAGGAACATGAGCTGACGTTGCTTCCTGAACTTCGCAATTATGGATAGGATTTGATGATGATGATTTCCACTTTTCCGATTCCACTTTCGATGGCGCTTATTGATTTGATTCATAATCGATTCACATTCACAAGGTACTCGGTAGGCATGAAGGCCAAAAAAAAAAAAAACTGATAAAGATATTTTAAGTCCTCCTCACCAGTAGTTAGGGCGACACTGCTGCACATCACCAAATCATAAAGTGCATGAGAAAGGGAGAAAGGCCTTTGTTTACAATTATCTTAATTGAAATATCCATCCAATCATTTCCTTTGCTGCTTATCCTCACGAGGGTCGTGGAGTGCTGGAGCCTATCCCAGCTGTCAACGGGCAGGAAGCGGGGTACACCCTGAACTGGTTGCCAGCCAATCGCAGGGCACAAAGAGACAAACAGCCGCACTCACAATCACACCTATGGGCAATTTAGAGTGTCCAATTAATGTTGCACGTTTTTGGGATGTGGGAGGAAACCAGAGACCCCGGAGAAAACCCACGCAGGCACGGGGAGAACATGTAAACTCCACACAGGCGGGGCTGGGATCGAACCCGGGTCCTCAGAACTGTGAAGCCAACGCTTTACCAGCTGGTCCACAGTGCCGCTCTTAGTTGAAATATTGTGGCATCAGTACTTGGTCTCATACTCGGGAGGGAATAAATACTCAAACTGGTATGAGTCTGAAAAAACGTACCTTAAAAAAAAAAATAGCACTACTGACTGAAGAACATTCTACTCCATTTGATACTACATTTGGAACTTTGTAATACTGTGACACGGTCATAAAGAAATAATTTAGTACCACTGTAGCCTCTCAAACACAACTGTATCATAATAATATTGCGCAGTTGTAAAGTAACTGTGTAATATAGCTGTAACTGCAACACAATCTTGCAGTAATAGCGCAACACGTAATGTAATACTATAATACAGCTGAAACTGTAATACGAATTGACACTCTTCTGAAGCGATACCCTGATGTTGTAAATTGACACTAACGCAGTCGTAATACTGCAATACAGACACGTATCATCTGGAACAGGCATCCATTGTTCGGGTACTTTGTACTTCCTCTCTGTTTGAGGTCATTATCGAGGGAGTCGACGCGCTCAAGGTCAGGGGGAAGCCACCCGCGTATCGCTGATGGCATTCTTTCACGCGGCGGCGAAGGAAATTCCATCAGGCGACGAGGAAATCACGTTCCGGGTCCCGAAGATTTTGTCGTCCGCGTTGTTACGGGGCAAGTAACGAGGTTGCGGGAGAAAGCGGCCCCGGCGTCTCTCGGGTGGCCTCGACTCGGCATCACCGCCGTTGAATTATAAATGTCGGGGCCTCGTGCTCAACTGCCAAACTTTCTTTTCATCTCGGCCTTTTATCGGACTAAACACTGTTGACTTCTCGTTTTACCTCCGGTTCCGGTGGAACCCGGGCTGACGCTCACCTGGGGAATGCTTCCGTCGAATCGGAGCTCGGCCGGTCGGCACCGCTCGCGCTCAGACGGAATATTTCAGCGCCGGCGGCGTCCGCGTCCTGACATATTCTGTTTGAGGATTTGCGATGCTTCCAGACCGCAGTCAGAATAAGCGAGCGTGCGCGTCAAGATAAGGCCGATCGCTTTACAGAACCTTTTAAGCCACAATTAATCAAAACGCTCTTAACTTTATGTGCGGAACGAGAGAGATAACACTGAAGGATTTTGGGTCCCTTTCATGTTGAATACTTTTCCACTTTATTCCCACTGGTGAATTCGTCCTCGCCTTTTTCCACAAAGTGAGATTCATATTTTTACGAAATAAACGGTGCATTTTTAAACCTCTGCAGCAATAGTCAGAATAATAATAGCGACGATGATCATGATGGGAGGGATTCTTCCGATCAAATTCACCCCAAATTTCACAAAACGGACGACTGAGTGATCACCTTTTCCTGCATCCTGTTATGATGCGTGAAATATCCACCCGATTTCGTGTCGATTTTCTGATTCTTTTTAACTTTCAAATTTTGGGTCATGTCATGAGCAAGGCTCGCCGTCCTGGTCGTGGCCGGGCCGCTGCTCTGGACGGGGTCATCTCTGTCCCCGGTCGCATCTGTTTCGCATGAGGCACTGTGATTGGACCAAGTATTTAAAGGTCAAGTGTCATGAAATGGATGATTTTTATTATATTAATGAAAAAACAGCAGGCGGTATGGACCCATCCATTTTTTTCACCACAAAACATGATTTTGAGGTATGTGGCTTTTTGTCACTCCCGCCATGAAAATCCTCTGGAGGGATTTGTTTTTGAGAAGAAGCAGGAAGTGACGACGGAGGCAGTAGCGCGCTCAAGCGGACTCGTTTCTTTCTATTAGTTTTACCTGCGGGAGGGTAGCTCGTTGTTCCTTTATGTCAGCTAAAATGCCGCCTCGTTGCGTTGCTGGATATTGCTCGAACACTCGGGAGGATGGATCTGGTCTTCATACTTTTCCAAATGATCCGGTGCGTCGTGAAAAATGGATTGCACAGGTGCAAAGGATGAGAGCTTTGTAGGTTCCAAATGACAGGAAGGTGTGTATACAGTTGACAAGGCCAGTCGGCCGCTAGCCGGGGTGGCTCATCTCCGCCGCGGAAGTGGATCAGACGGGGAGGCGGTTTCGCCACGTCGTCGTCGTCGTCGCTCGCGGGCAACGTTGTTGTTATCACTGCCGCGCAGAGGTGGATGGGGTGGGAAGGTGGTTTGGCCGTGATCCGGATATCATCTAAATATGGCTCAAAACAATAGGGAAATATTGCCCCGGTAATGTCACTCGATTATGAGATGTTCTCTTCTTGGAAAAGACCTTCCGTGTCAGAAGGGGCGTGTTCGTCTCCCACAGTTGGGGCCACAGCGTGTTTTCAATGGCGAATGTCCGGGGTGACGTCACGGGCAGGAGTTTAGGCCAATATGGCGACCACTTGGATGTCAAATGACATTTCCGCAACTTTGCGCATGGATGACGCGCTCTCTGCTCATATTTTTTTCATATAGACTATGTATTTTTCATTTCAATATCTATTTTAGAATGTTTTTAGGGATGACACTTGACCTTTAAGTTGAAGTTTTGTCACTGGCATTTGCCAGTTCGTTGCTTTGTGTTAGTGAGTGTGCTTCACCGCATCAAGTGTCACTCCTCTACTTAAATTCATAGTCATCGAACCCTGTTTCTCGGTTTTTTTGGATCCTTCTTTCTTGGACTGTGTAATTTTGCATCTCTTTAGTTAAGAATAAAACCCACTGAACATTATGCCTTTGCCTCAGAAGCCTGCATTTGGGTCCGCCTCCGCACCGCTGGGATGTGACAGGTCATGCTGGGAACCACTATTAGATTTTAATAATTTTAATCAAGACACGTGCGCTTGCGAAACTTGGTCAGTTTTTGGGAATGTTGAAGCCTACCCGAAAGGGAATCCATTCTTCAAAAGAATAAAAGTAAACAGAGCTCGGGCCTTAATAATTCATCTGATTTATACAGTGCTTTTCTAGTTCGTACACTTGAGTTAGTTCATGCAATTGTTTTACAAAAGTCGTACATCTCGACTTTTGTTGCGGACCGGGTTGCACCGCAGCGCGGGGGGGGAAAAAAAAAAAAAGATTGCAGCCATTAGTCACTTTGTAGGCGTCGTGCTCTGCAAATGCCGCATTCGCCGTTCTTCCCGCTTGGCTTGCTCGCTGTGATCCTGTCAGCCCACAAACGTGACCCACGTGCAAGTTAAAGCATCGCCGGCCAGCTGTGTTTGGACACAGGCCAGCTGCCTTAATTGCTTGGAGAACAACACAAGGATTATATTTGGAAACATTTCGACACGCTGACCTGACTGCAAGTGCAAAGTAGACGTCAAGAAAAGAAAGGAATTTTTTTTTTTTTTTTTTTTTTTTTACAAAAATCCAGTAGAGTGGAATGAGACAGTTGATGCCCACGCAGGCTCACTGCTTCTTCTTTTTAATGCCCTCCGGCTTTGACTAGGGTGGTTGGTCCTCAAATTTCCTTTGGCCCACATTTTGACAAATCCCATTAAGGTTGTGTGCGGGGTCCAAGCTGAATCTAGCAGCCATGCAAATGCCTGAACTGTTGTCTGCCAAGAAGGCAGAGGAGTGCGCTACCTGAGGCTTCTGCGACGTTGGCTTCAGTTCTTTGGCAGAAGGTTAATGTTGTTGTTTTTTAGTATTACTTTTTGTGTGTGTGTTTGACGCGGTTCAGCAAAGAGCATAAGTGACGCTAACAATGAACGAGAAATTGAATTTACAGGTAAGAGAACGTAACAAATTAGACGTGTTTAGCAAAAAACGTGTTTAGCAAACCGGTAAAAATACACTTCATACATCCACCCATCCATTTTCTACCGCTTCTCCGGGTCGAGTCGCGGGGGGAGTAGCTTCAGGAGGGATACCCAGACTTCCCTTTCCCAAGCCACTTCTTCCAGTGCTTCCGGAGGGATCCCGAGGCCTTCCCAAGCCAGCTGAGAGACGAAGTCTCTCCAGCATGTCCCAAGGTGGCTTTCCAGTGGGACATGCCCAGAATACCTCACCAGGGAGGGGTCCGAATCAGATGCCCCAGCCACCTCATCTGGCTCCTCTCAATGCGGAGGAGCAGCGGCTCGACACTGATCCCGTCCCTGTTGACCGAGCTTCTCACCCTACCACTCAGGGAGAGCCCGGACACCCTGCGGCGGAAACTCATTTTGGCCACTTCTATCCGGGATCTTGTTCTTTCGATCAGGACCCACAGCTCATGCCCATAGTTGAGGCTAGGAACATAGATTGACCGGTATACACCTCACAAATAAGGATTCACACTCTTCTGTTCAGTTTTTTGTTTTTTTTTATGATGGTAGTATCGTTAAAAAAATATGCATTAAGTCATGAAATCATGCCTTTTGTGTTGTAAATGCAGCGTAAACATGCAGAACCACAAATAATATTATATACATTATAGAGATATTTGGTATTAAATTGGAATTAATTTTTCGACTGGTGGTATCAATCCAGTTTAGTTCTTTAGTCCATATTTTACTTGAAATTTAAGCTCATGCAAGTTGTCCTATTTTCAAGGTTTGGCTGTTCTAGCAGATACTGGAGCGTTTGTTTCTCCTTGCCCTTAATCCTTTTCCTTCATTGTGGAGAGACGCAGGCGTAGGCCCACGTCGGAGCCAAGTTTCAAATCTGCGAGAAAGGGTTGCCCGGGCAACAGTCGGCTCACTCGGCGTGGAAGGCGCAGTCCTCTCCCGTGGCGTCGGTTCGGGTGTTCAGCTTGGCACCGGGGCCTCGTCCCTTGTGGGAATTGAGTAGGAAGCGTCTCTCGCACATCGAGTGAGCCATGTGACAAAAGTCTTCGAGGCAAATTTTCCACATCTGCTCCGCCAAATGATGCAAGAACTGGAGCCTACCCCGGCTGAGTTTGGGCAAGAGGCGGGTATACCCTGAACTGGTTGCCAGCCAATCATAGGCCCCATATAGAGAAACGAGTATTCACATACAGACGGGCAATTTATTGTTATCGTCAATGAACTTAACATGCATTTTAGACAGAGATTTTTAGACTGATCGCTTGACTGTGAGGCAGATGTGTTCACTACTAGGCATGAGGAACAGCGAGATCGAACAATGAAAGAATATGGTTGCTTTCGCATTACACAGAGCCACAGCGTCACTCGCCACAACATTTGGTGATAACCAGTTCAAGAGCCACCTTGAAAACGCTCTCGTAATTGGCAGGGATGCGAGTAAGTCCTGAACATCAAGTTTTCAAGCCTGTCCCAAGTTCCTGTGGTAGAAATGAAGACAATTAAGTTGAGATCCTAGTTGAGTCAAGTCATGACTTGGGTTAGTCATCAGCCGACAGTCAATGAACTTGTTAGTTTGCTGTACCGACACTTTCACAGTCATTTTCTTTGTCACCTGAATTAAACGCATAAATAACGTGGAGATTAGTTCATGTTTAATCAGCTACATGAATGAAACTATGAAGTTAGCTTGCTTGTCATTGCCGGTGTGACGGTCTGAGCGCTCCCGGTGCTGCAAAGTCTCTTTGCGCGTATATTTTGTGAACTTCATGCCATTCTGTAATATCCCCGTCCATTCTTCGACATGTTCCCTTTGACAACTTGTCACCGAGTGTTCATGTTCGCTTTGGAGGTCTCAGAAAGATGAACACAGCGAACGTACATATATATGTATATCTTTTTATCAACTTTTGTTTTAAAGTTAGGGTTAGGGCTAGGATATAACGTATGCTAGCTCCTTTTATGTAGCAGAGGGGGAACTGTGAGACCGGGAGATTTCCCAGTAAGCGTCTACTACGTACCCAGAGTTCCCCTGTTAGTAACGCATGCGCATTCATCACAAGAAGACTTTTCAGCACGGGGGAGCGCTCAGACCGTCACACCGGTATCATCGTGACAGTTCTTGGTTCTCTGGAAGGTGAGTTGAAATCTTGCATGATGTCATTCTCTTCTTCTGATTTGATCATTCTCTCATCAAAATGCAATCGTCTTCGGATCTTTCTCCAAGTCACTTGTCTCTGCGCTCCTCGTGAAACATTTACTTTTTTCAAAAAAACCCCAAAAATAGCATGCTATCTTGAAAATCCAGATTTTGAAATGTAAGCAAGTGAAAATTGTCGTTCAAGGCTAAATCGAGTCAAGTCTTGTGAATGTCAAGTCAAGTTAAAGAAGTCCAAGTCGTAAAATTGGTGATCTAAGTCTGACTTGAGTCAGTTAATACCTCGAGTCACAAATTTTCGGGTACGGTGAGTGTGCTCCAGATCCATATCTGTTGTTATTGGGAAGCCAAATTGAGGCAAAATTGTAATACAATATGTGTTACAATGATTGTTCCCACGTTAGCGACGGTGTGGTGCTTTTAATCGAGGCCCCCAACGAACCAATGAAGCCCTTTGCGGTCTTTTCTGCAGTTCCACACAATATTTTCTCGATTATATAACGGCGCCAGGAGCTCCCTTTGATGGCCCCGCCTCTCGATGCCGACTACGGCGCCCTAAAGGGACGTACAGTGATGTGGATCATTGCGTCCCCCCCCCCCCTCCCTGCGAGGATCTCACAGAGGCAAATAGGCAGCCTGTTGTACACAGGGTGATAATTAGGCACTTCATGTCAGCAAAACAGGGGACGAGGTCTCCTTTTCATCCGCAAATGCTAATAGCAGCGAGGGGAGCAGTCGTGGGCCGCTAATGGATGCCACTGACGTGAAAATGGGATGCTTTCTTGCCGGTGCTGCCCGAGGTAAATAATGTCATCTTTTGTTACTGTCATCTCCGGGTAAAAAGCACATCCCCTCTGACTAATTAATGAGCTCCGTCAGATCATCTGACTTTCCCTTCATGAATCTTTTGCTCTCAGGCAAGAGGGCCAGACATATTTTCATCATATTGATAACACGCTTCTTTAAAATAAGATCGTATCATGGACTCCAGGAGAGTCAATGGTGAATTCTAAATGCGCATCAAACTTTGACACCTTGCCCTGCCCATATCACCGTAATTTCCGGACTACAAGCCGCGACTTTTTTCCACACGCGGTGATGCGGCTAATTTGTGCATTTTTTTTTCCTAACGGCCGCAAGAGGGCACTCGAGCGGAAAATGTAAGAGTGAAACCGGTGGAATATATGTGCCGGGGAAGTGACCTTTAGCGGCCCTATTAGCGATGCCCTAGCGTTAGCACAGTGCTAGCGTGTTGCTGCCATTTTATTGCCGCGTCTCAGTGATTTTTACCAGTAAGTTTTATTTTTTGACCAGCCCTGTTAGTGATGCGGTAGTGTTGCTGCTGTTTTATTGGTATTTACTGGTAAGTTTGCTTTTGACTGGCCCTTTTAGCGTTAGCACAGTGCTACCTTTAGCGTGGCGCTAGCATTAGCACTCGCCTTAACTAGCACCGCGCTACCGTTAATCTCTTTCTGTGTACCTTCCCTCCTAAAAATGTTCTAAAGAATTTCTAAAGAACTATAGAACTTTAGGACCCAAGTCCAAGAGAATTTCTATTGAGATTCTGTTCTCTAGAAATTCTATCGAAATTCTCAGCCAAAGTTCGATCAAACACCTTGTTCTGCACAAATTCCATAGAATTCTATAGGATTCTTTTGAAAATTGTTCGCAGGGGTCTTTCTTTGTAAATATCTCGTGTTTCAATGTGGGCGCATGCGACTTTTACACAGCTCCGGCGTATGTATGTACCAAATAGTATTTCCGTTACAAATGTACTCGGTGAGGCCTGTAACCAGGCGCGCTCTGTAGGCTGGGAATTATGGTAAATGGCATAGGGGGTGGGGCCTGGGGGGGGTGGGGGGGGCTTCTGAACTCAGCGTTGTCCATCCGTTTCTGATTGGTTTGCATTTTGAGCAACTTATCTTGCAGGACTGCGTCAAAGTACGAGCCTTGGAATTCACCCAAAATGGCTTCTTGAAAACGACAGAGCTGATTTGCTGTTGAATTTCCAACACGGGTCCTTGAGACGTTTTGCTTTGTCCTGTGATGTTGGAGATCACCAGCAATTGGCATATCTGGTGTCGGGGGCAGATTTTTATTTAGTCATTTTTTTAATATAATTTTTTTCCACACTTTTATATACAGAGAAAGAAAGAGGAAAAAGGAGGAGAAAAAATACAATTAATTTACATTCATTAACAGTTTAATAATAACACCTTTATAAATGACAGACTAGGAGGATTTCTCTCATGTCCAATTATCTGATCTAGCAGGTCATCCTCAACAAGGTTCATACCCGTAAGTGAGCAAAGAAATTAACCTTAAAGGGAAAACAATAACAATATTCATAGTAGTCCCAAAAAAGAAGAAAACTGATACCACCTCAAAGCACCTTACAACAAATGTTTCAAAACTATGTACAATGATTTACATATTCGCTTCAAGTAAAAAAAAAAAAAAAACGTTTTAGGTTTCAAATTATCTTATCTTATCTCATACCTGTTCTGACAAGACAAAATGCAATACTTATGAGTTTTAAAAAATGCACTGCACAGTACGCTAAGGAAAACAAAACAAGATAATAATAATGACGACAACAAAAGCAATAAGTGATGGGAACCAATGAACAAAATTGAGATGAACTTGATTTCACATTATGCAGTAACATCTTTTGATGCTGTGGCATATTTCGTCCAGATTTCCTCAACGTCCCTCAAACTTGCCTCGTTCTTGCCTCGAGATGAACGTTAACTTCTCCATTTTAAAGATATCTTGAACCACTTTGATCCAATCCTCAACTGTGGGAGGATTCTTTATCAACCATTTCCTTGTAATAGCAAATGACAATATACTATATGTATATATATATATAAATTTTCTGGACCCTTAACATTGTCCGTGTTGTATTAATCCCAAGCAATAAGTATCCTGACATTCATAATTATCTCTATTTTTTTTTTGTCTTCCCAGTAATTGTTCTTTTTCTAAATTTACTACTGCCTTACGCATTGATTCCAAATTTACCAATCAGCCGAGGTCATACGTACTTTATATACCGTATACATAAAATACAGATGACCATCCAGAGGATTTTCTTAAATTAATCACTTCTGCGGGACTGTTTTTCTTTCTTTTTCTTTTCTTTTTTTCAAAGCTCTGTCTTCTTCCAAATTTATAATCCCGAGACCAGAATCATCCCGGCTTTCAAAAATCCATTCTTATTATCGCAGAAGGATCAAACAGGAAAGTGATTACTTGGTGATTAGGAAGTGGAATCAAATCCCTCATTGTGTGTGGCATTTGCATTGGATGTGCACGTCATCTCCGTGCAAGATGGGGCTTGGAACACCGAATGTTTTTTTTTTTTTTTTTTTAGGGCGGTGAAGGCCCCCTTGTAATCATTGTGTCGTTCGTGATTATTATTCAGATAGATTAATCACTTTTTTTGTTCGCGTCGAGTGTTTTAAACATTTTTCCGAATACATGCACCCTGAGGACAATGTTCATATATTTAGATTTTAGAGGTTTGAGACTCGTTCTAGAAGCTCCTTTGGAAATCTTAGATGGACAGGAAATTGTCTGAACACATCCATCTGATATCAGGACGCTTGGAAAAAGTCTCAAGGACCCGCGCCTGAAATTGAGTGAATTCAAGGGCTTGTACACTGACAAATTCCCACGAGCTAACTTATCCAAAAAAGCCCCAACTGGAAGCAAAACGCAGTACGCACTACAAACAGTCGATACCGAGCAGTGATAGTTTGCCGTCAAATTTTTATCAACATTCTGAGGAGTAGGTTAATCAATGTCATTGTTTTCATTCTCTTCCTCTCAATTTGAGAAGAGAAAAGATTAAAATTAAAGTGATACAGCAGGGTGTGTTTTTTTTTAAACTTATACAAATATGTAGTAATCATAAGAACAACAAAAACAAAATCCATGCAGGAATACTGAATGGGACTGCTGACTGTTGCATATCCCAAACCCAAATTTGTGTTTTTAAAAATTTTAGTTTTGATGAACCTAAATGAGATGAACAGTTTGAAGTTGGAGTTAAATAAATAAAAAATACGTATATATAAATATATAATATATAAAATGGCCGGTGCGGTAGATAAACCGGTAAAGCGATGGCCTCACAGTTCTGAGGTCCCAGGTTCAATCCCAGAGCCGCCGGTGTGGAGTTTGCATGTTCTCCCCGTGCCTGCGTGGGTTCTCGCTGGGCACTCCGGTTTCCTCCCACATCCCAAAGACATGCAACATTATTTGGACACTCTAAATTGCCCGTAGGTGTGATTGTGAGTGCGGCCGTTTGTCTCAATGTGCCCTGGGATTGGCTGGCGACCAGTTCAGGGTGTACCCCGCCTCCTGCCCGTTGACAGCTGGGATAGGCTCCGGCACTCCTCGTGACCCTTGTGAGGATAAGCAGCTAAGAACATGAATGAATGCATGGATATACATAAAATAATGTTTCTGAGCTTTTGAAAATACACAAACAATAATTGGAATGCTATCGAGGGTTAGGACAACCCAGCAGATCGCCAAAGCTCTGCCCGTGTTTATGAATACACTTCACGGAAAAAAAAAAAAAAAAGAGAGAGCTTTATTCAGAAATGTCTGCAATCATATCTGAAAAGTTATGTAATTGGTGGCTTTCAAGTGCATATCTCAAAAGTCCGGGAAATATCTTGGAAGGAACAGTCATCTAGCTGATAACCGCAAGTCGCTGATTAATTTCAAGCAAACGGGGGGGGGGGGGGGGGGGGAGCGGCTCTGATGCGACTTGAGAACAAACTCAAAAATAGCCCCCCTTTGGTTTCAATTCTTTCAAACAGCACCAAAGTCTTGACGCTGATACGAATCAAAAGGCGCCTTTTAATTTGAAGGCGCGATCGCTCATAGTGAGATTTCATTTGCGAATTAGGAATTAGACGGCGGGTTCCGATGACCCCCCCACCGTGACGCACCGCGGCGGCGGACCTCTATTCCCTTTGGAAATGATGTCATCGCATACTCACATTTCTGCTTGGCGGCCTGATCCGGCAGTGTAATTGCATCTGGGAGAAATATTAACACTTGATGATGCAAGATTTGTGCAGCAGCAGAAAGCGTTGAGGGTTCCCCCCGCCTCTCCCCCCAAAATGATGGACAGTTTGTTTCATAAACCAAATACAACAAGATAAAAAAAAAAAAGGATCGTTATGCGGCATCATCCTAATGTTTCCCTATTCAAGGACATAAGCCGGCGGCCCAAAAAAAAGGGCCGACCTCGCTATCGGAGGTCCGTCGGCTTAGCAGCGGCCGGTAAAGACCGGAGGTTAATAATCATCGATTAGGGAACGTACGCCGCATCTTTGGTCAGACACGGAGACAATAAATATTTGAATCAGCTCGACTTTGTCGTCGTCTTTGAAAATCCCGATTTGCGAACGCTTGTTTACTCGCGAAGCGCTTTCCTGGGATAATCCCAAATGTCTCGGGCGTCTTTGTTTTCATCTTTGTTGTTGTTGCCGCTTCTGATGCCATTGAGAAACGGCTTCAGGCTCAACTGCCCTCCTCCGAAAGGACTCGCTCGATTCTCTTCATGCCTCGCGACGCACTCGTCGCTCTTTGTGCCGGCGCTCCGCTCTCTGGCACCCGTAGGAGACGATTAAGAAAATACGATACGTATCTTTCGTGAAACCCCGACCGCGTGACAGCGGCATTCTGGAGCCTGAAAAGACTAAATATTTGAGTCTCTGCAAATTTCAGTATTAAGATACCCAAATTAATAATGTTGAACGTCAAAAGTCTGGGCGGCGCGGTGGCTCATCTGAAAAGCGTTGACCTCCCAGTTCTGAGGTCCCGGGTTCAATCCCAGACCCGCCTTGGTGTTTGCATGTTCTCCCCGTGCCTGTGTGGGTTTCCTCCGATGTAGGTTTGTTTCCTCCCACATCCCAAAAACATGCAACATTAATTAGACACGCTAAATTGCCCCTAGGTGTGATTGTGAGTGCGACTGTTTGTCTCGATGTGCCCTGCGATTGGCTGGCGACCAGTTCAGAGTGTGCCCCCGCATCCTGCCCATTGACTGGTGGGATAGGCTCCAGCACACCCCGCGACCCTTGTCAGGATAAGCGGTGAAGAAAATGAATGGATGGTTAAAATTCTGATGTAGCTTGGTATTAAGGCCAGGGTTCGGCTCACATTAGATACGGTAAAGGGCCAAAATCCAAAACATAACATGGTGCAGAACAGATTTAAGGACATTTAAAATGAAACCTGGAAAAAAAAATGCAAATTGCAACCAGTAATTCTCCATTTATTAAAAGATTCATCACAAAATATATTGAACATATTCGACAACAGGCGGCATGGTGGCCCAGCTGGTAAAGCGTTGACCTCCCAGTTCTGAGGTCCCGGGTTCAATCCGGGACCCGCCTGCGTGGAGTTTGGATGTCTGCGTGGTTTTTCTCCGGGTGGGCACTCCAGTTTCCTCCCATATCCCAAAAAAATGTAACATTAATTTGACACTCGAAATTGCCCCTCGGTGTGATTGCGAGTGCAACTGTTTGTCTTGATGTGTCCTACGATTGGCTGGCTACCAGTTCAGGGTCTGCCCGGTGACAGCTGGGATAGTCTCCACCACTCCCCGCGACCCTTGTGCGGATAAGCAGCTAAGAAAATTGGATGGATGGCTAAAATTCTGATGTACCTTGGTATTAAGGCCACAGTTTGGCTCACATTAGACGCAGTAAAGGGCCAAAATCCAAAACATAACACGTTGCAGAACAGATTTAATGACAATTAAAATTAAACTTGAAAACAATTCAAACTGCAATTTCTCCATTTATTAAAAGATTCATCCAAAATATATTTAACATATTTAACAACTGAGTTTGCATGTTCCCCCCCGTGCCTGTGTGGGTTTTCACCGGGTGGGCTCCCCGGTTTCCTCCCACATCCCAAAAACATGCAACAATAATTGGACATTCTAATTGCCCCTGCGTGTGTTTGTGAGATTGTGACTGTCTCCATGTGGCCTGCGATTGGCCGGCGACCAATTCCGCGTGTACCCCGCCTCCTGCCCGTTGACAGCTGGGATAGGCTCCAGCACTCCCTGCGACCCTTGTGAGGATAAGCAGCTAAGCACATGGATGGATGCATGGATATATATATAAAATAATGTTTCTGAGCTTTTATTTTGAAAATACACAAACATGGGTAATTGGAATGCTATCGAGGGTTGGTACAATCCAGCAGATCGCCAAAGCTCTGCCCGTGTTTATGAATATACTTAACGGGAAAAAAACAGAGCTTTTTTCAGAAATGTCTGCAATCATATCTGAAAAGTTATGTAATTGGCGGCTTTCAAGTGCATATCTGAAAAGTCCGGGAAATTGGACACTCTAAATTGCCCCTCGGTGTGATTGTGAGTGCGGCTGTTTGTCTCCATGTGGCCTGCGATTGGCCGGCCCGTTGACGGTTGGGATAGGTTCCAACACTCTCCGCGACCCTCGTGAGGATAAGCGGTGAAGAAAATGGATGGATATTTCCCAACATGTAGCAGGAATCCTTTTGAGAATTCAGTAATGCAGAGCAGTACACCTTCTTCGAGAAGACGAGTTTTACCAGAACTGACCGAAAAAAGGAACACACGGGCGCCAAGGACTTTTCTTGAAATGAGTCTTTTTAGCCCGTCTCAAATGGCCGCTTGTCAAGCGATGCACTTTCCTCTCAGACTCGTCCTCCGTGACACACTCGCACGGCATAATGCTTTTAAAAGTCTGACAATGGTCGGGGGAGGCTTTTTACCAATCAAAGCTCACAATCTTTGATCGAAGCCAATATGGACGTGACAGCCACTTGAGTGTTTTTGTGATAAATCTGAAGAAAATCCACCAACGTTTCGGATGTTTAAACCGGTTGATGCGTTTTTAACGTGGTTCACCTCAGCGGCAAAATCAAGTACCTTATTATTATTCAGACACTTGTAACCCAAAAGTCACTTTGGATTTAATTCTCATTGTTGAAAAAAAAAAAATTCAAAACTTCAATTGGAGTTCAGTCTCGCAGGACGTCATATAACCTCTCACTTATTTTGAAGGAGCCGTTTCGACAGCCCCCAAAACTTCTGGCACTCGATTTCATCTTCAATCTCGCCAAGAGGAAATCGTTTCAAGATGAAAGCCATCGCACCACCAAAACAGTCGCGCCGTGCCCGGTAATGCACGACCCGACTCACTAATTACACTAATAATGGCGAGAAGGTCCACTGGCGCCGTCGAAGAGGCCCGCTTGTGCGGCCAAGAACAAAAAACAATTAGAAGGGAAGTCTGTCCTCCCCGGTGGATTTAATGGGAGTGCAGAGAGATAGCTTTTTTAATAGATTTTTGTCCGTGTAAAATGAGACGCTGACCTCGAGGTCTGAGACTCTTAACGGCGTCAGAGGACCGGTCCCCGGCGGGTGGGCCAAAGGATGTTCAACCGAGACATCGTTCTCACGACTTCTGTTGAGTCGCGTCGCAAAATTGCTCCTCGCGGCCATTAGCGCCGAAGCCCTCTCAGGGAAATCAGCGCGGTCGAGGAAATGAGAAAAAAAATTGGCCGGCCAGAGGCTCCGCGTTGTTAATCACATCAGTTTGTCGCATTTTTTATTTATGTTTATCCCAAAGTCAGCGGCGAAGAAATGGAGCGAGGTCGGCGCCCTCCTCGTCAACGCGCGACTTTGCGCAAGTGTGCAGTGTACGCACGCTCGGCTCCGAGCAAACAGGAAAGGCCGCTTTAAGCAGCTCTGAAAACCTCACGTCCTCCTCCTGATGACACCACGTCCCCAAGTACACGGGGGTGCACAGGTGCAAATCCAAATATTGATACGCTCAAATATTTTGCGGGCTGTCGAGAGCGTTCAAAGCAACCGCTGGTGCTGCAGTGCCACTGATGCAGTTGCAATCGCGATTCGAATTGGTTTCATGAAATCTATATTTGTACGTGTATGGGGAGTAGGATTTCTTGTCCAATCAGGTTCCAGTTTTTCTGTGCTGCCATGTCAAACTAATCTACCTAGTTCCCTTTCCTTCGTACTAGCTACATTAGCAACGGGACTGCGCATTCATTTATTGGCTAATTTGACCATTTGTTTGGTTTGTCAATTCACATTAGCAAAGATATACGAACACTTTGTGCTGATAGCATAAATGTGCAGCCAATTCTTGCTAGCGCACAAACATGACAACTGGTATTGGAGTACATTTGTACTTTTGTACTAAGATGCATGTAAAAAAAAAATAAAGATTATATATATATATATATATATATATATATATATATTTATATTTATTTTATTTTATTTTTTATTTTATTTTTTATTTTATTTTTTTAAATATTATTTTTATTATATATATCTATATAGGCGGCACGTTGGAGCAGCTGGTAAAGCATTTGGCTCACAGTTCTGAGGTCACGAGTTCAATCCCGGACCCACCTGTGTAACATTGGTACATTTCCATCAAATCTCATCATAACGAGTTGTAAATTCGTACGTTTAAGCAGGGGTTTGTGACCTTTTAGATACAGAAGAAATTCTGGTCTTAGGTTACCTTAGACCAGCAAGGTGGAACAACTGGTTGGAGTGTTGGCCTCACAGTTCTGAGGAACGGGGTTCAAATCACGGCCCCGCCTGTGTGGTGTTTGCATGTTCTCCCTGTGCCTGGGTGGGTTTCCTCCGGGCACTCTAACCCTTCCTCCCACATCCCAAAAACATGCAACATTAATTGGACACTCTAAATTGACCATAGGTGTGATTGTGAGTGCGGCTGTTTGTCTCAATGTGCCCTGCGATTGGCTGGCAACCAGTTGTGGGTGTACTCCGCCTCCTGCCCCTTGACAGCTGGGATAGGCTCCAGCTCTCCCCGTGACCCTCGTGAGGATAAGCGGTGAAGAAAATGGATGGATATATCTATATACTTCCACGTTAAGTCCCAATAAAACAAAATGTCTTGTAAATTTGACAGGGCGTTGCATAGAGTGTTGTGAACAACCCTGCCAAACGTAAATGGCATCAACTCAACCGTCAAGATATATCCGCTTAATGCCTGAGGAGGCTGGAATTGATTTCAGTCACCACAAGGTTTTCCAGGCCTCAACAACGAGGCACGCTATACGCGAGCTTCCCCTCCACTATTTCCGCTTTCTCTCCGTAACGTGTGAACACTCGCAGCAGACAACGAGGCACTCTACGGCGGCAAGCGGACTATCCGAAGGGAGGATGCATTTTCTTGGTGTAGGCATCGGGCCCTCCACTGCGCTATTGCTCTCCAAAACATCTTCCTTTCTTATATATCTGTCAAGGGAACGAGGGTTTCATTTTTTTTACGCAACCGTTAACTTCATTGTACACTTTTATGATTGTTCATAATGTTAAAAGGTTACTCAAAACATTGCCTGTGGCGTATTTTCAATATTCTTGTGAAGTGGTGAAAGTCAACCAGTGTCTGGGAATAGAAAGTGTAGAGCCACAAATGATACAAAATACAACACAAGAATTTCCTTTAAGGTCACATAGAAGCAGTGAAATATAAATACATGTACAAAATGGCTGTAAAAAAAAAAAAAAAAAAAAAAAAAAAGGATAATCTATCATAGCATGCAGTAGTTGAATACTGTGCTTGATGGATGGTATATGAATATTGCTTTGAGGCGACCTAGTTAAGATAAAAGCATTTTGTTTGCGTCTTGATTTAGAATGGCGGCAACACAATTGACTCCCGAGTCTCGACGTCGTCGGGGAGAAAATGCGGCTTTGTACTCCATGTAAGCGAACAAGGATTATGAAATACAGATATAGCGTCTGAAGCTATTTTTTATTTCACACATTTACCGTTCGTTCTGAATCCCAAAGAGAATTGGTATCGGAAAGGGTTCCGGCTCGAAACTTTATCACGGAGCCGTGAATTGCTGTTCTCCCCCGGTAAATGTCAAGCGTGTTTGCTTTCAAGGAGGAGAGGAAAAACCGCTGTCGGATTTCATATCCTTGATGAACTTTTCAGAAGTCTCTGAAATTTACAAGCAGCTTCATCAAGACGGTGCGGCGAAGGTATGATGCAAGTGTTGACTTTCTGCCAGTGCGCTGGGAACTTTTCCTGGGAATGAAACGGTCCCGCGCAACCGGCCTCCGAGTTTTAAGCAAACGCCAAGGGCGCTTCCTTAAAAATGATTAGAAAAGGCTGGAGAAAGTCGGATGAAAATCTTGCGTTTTCACAAGTGAAGAAAGCCCGGTGCCAAATAGGATTTGATGATTTGCATTTTGATGCAGTGGCATTAGCGCTAATTTGTGAACAAAATCGCTTAGCCGTGTTGACAAAAGTAACAGCTGAGTGAGCGCCGCCCACCCTGCACCGTGCACACAAGATTGGAGCTGATTTTTAAACAGCGGCCAGTGTCCACATACTTTTTTTTTGGTGCGTGAGCTGGTAATGTCTTTGTTGTATTATTTAAAAGCTCTTTTGATGAAAGCAGATCGGTTGAAAAATTCTGTTATTCCTTCCAAAGTTCTGGTCAGTGTTCCATAGCGTTTGAGGAAACGTCGGTAGTCGCCCACGGTTGCCGGGATAGCGCCAAAAGTTCTCACCGAGACCACGTTTGTCAACGTTTAATTTTAAACGCTGCAGAACGTTCAAGAACATTCGTGGAACGTTTTACTAAGGTTCGCTGAGCGTCGCACGCATTTGGCTATCGTTAGTCAGTCGTTACTGTAGCGTTACTGGGTTGTTACTTAATCGTTTGCTTTGCAGTGAACGACTCACTGGCGACCTGTCAACGTCCGCTGAACAATCCCCTCGCGCACACAGCGTGTAACTAAAGTCAAACGAACGTCCTTTGGCGTCCATTGAGCGTCATTCGAGCGTTTCCCGAACGTCCGTGCATATAAACCGATGCTTTGCATTCTTACTTGCAGCGCTAGTTGCTGAAGTCCGCACCCCACCTTTTTTTCGTCTCGGCGGCATGATGCTGACTGTTCAAACTCACGAGAACAACTGAAGTGACTATGAAATTACCAACGTTTTCGTTCCCGTTCCACTGTAAAAATTACACGCCAGCAAAAAGCTATTCTGTCGTTATTCACCCGTTTAGTCACACGCTCAACACGCTTGACTAACGTTGACAAATCGCTCGTCGCGCGCCAGTGACACGTTAGCACACGCTAATGGTTTTTAGGGGTATCTTATTTGGTCGTTGTTACACGCTTCTCGTGCGTTAGACACACGTTATGTCATGCGTTAGACACACGTTAATCACACGCCAGATGTGTCATCCGCGTTTGAGAACGCTGAAAAATAGAACGATTGAAATGTTCATAGAACGTTGACCTGACCGTCATGGTGTGACGGGGCCATAAGAGGCCCACTTTGACACCAGGACGCGTCGCTAATGCGAGTGCTTGGATGCTTTATCCAGATCGTTAAAGTCTATGGAATGTGTAATTTCTAACGCAAATTATTTTAGCTAGATAAAAAATTGTATTCATCTGTTGCATGAAATGCATATCCTGTTTGACATTTTTACCCAAAAATATAAGTGTTTATGGATTAAAGTCGGCGAATTTTGACCTCGTTTCTCTTACCTGCAAAACGACTCATTTCGTGGGCGGACTTGTGACGTCACAAAATCTGGGATGGGCTGTTTTTGGAATGACAAGCTGGGAGGCAATTGTATTTTAACCATTTAGTGCCCAAACAAAAGGTCAGCATACCAGCTTTCAGATTTCAGTATAAAGTTTTGCAGTTCTGCTCATGACATCTTGGGGAAAATTGGGACAAAAATGGGGTTTGGACGGGCCTGGGTACTGTCTGGTTATGGCATCAGTTTACCACGTGAAATTATGAAGTAATTTATGACCAGCTATAGCTCTCAAATAAACGTGGCAGCATTTTAAATTGATTACGTTCATTCAAATCCTTATTTGTGAAAATATACCAACTTAGACTACGTTATCGGCTTCTGTGTGGTTTTGGTGCGATAATAAGCATTTTACACGCAAAGCCGCGGTTATTGTGTACCGTAATCACTAAACACACGGCATCATTTCAAAACAAGACCGAAAACTTGGTATATGCATTCAGAATATCGACATATTTACTATTTATCAGTTTTTGTGACTCACTAAACCAAATAGAACTTCACAAACGCTTACCAAAATAAAAATGTTTCCTTCGTAACGGATTTAAGATTCGGGATGTTGTGAGGGAGGACATGAGGACAGTGAGTGAAGGAAGATGCACGAGATAAGCTTAGATGGAAAAAGATGACACGCTGTGGCGACCCCTAACAGGACAAGCCGAAAGGAAAAGAAGAAGAAGAAGATTTGGCATAAAAATTGTATAATATTAGCAAAAAGGTGCATTTGGGTCCTTCCATTCCCTTTAAGAGATGGTTTAAAAAAAAAAAAAAAAGTCCTCGGCAGTTATTCATCGTTAACGTCACATTGCGGAATAGAAATCTAACCCTGAAACCCGAATGCCCGTTTGCCAGCAGGTCCAAGTCAGTGTTTGCCTTCTGGGAAGGGGGGGGGGCTGGTTACATCTGCCATGTTGCTCCCATAAGAAGCCCCCAATTAAACTCTACATGTTGTAATCTAGCCGGTTACAACCCAGACATACCGACAGTGTCCCGACGTGCGCAGCCGAGCGCTAAATGACTCGTTGCCACAATGCGCTTGACCCCCCGCAGGGCCGCGCTGGATTCTTTGCAGGCAGTGCTGCCGAGTAACACTGTGCAAATACTTTCTTACATGCCTTGTATTTCTCATTTATGTACTCTTGAGAAGATTTTCTACTTCTATTAGTTCCGGACCACTACAGCACTGTAGAGCCAGATAATCGGTACCGCGTTTGGATATAAGCATCTATCCATTTTCTTTGCCGCTTATCCTCACAAGGGTCACGGGGAGTGCTGGAGCCTATCCCAGCTATCAACGGGCAGGGGGCGATGTACACCCTGAACTGGTCGCCAGCCAATCGCAGGGCACATCGAGACAGACAACAGCCGCACTCACAATCACACCTTGGGGCAATTTAGAGTGTCCGATTAATGTTGCAGGTTTTTGGGAAGTGGGAGGAAATCGGAGTGCCCACCCGGAGAAAACCCACGCAGGCACGGGGGGAACATGCAAACTCCACAAAGGCGGGGCCGGGATCGAACCCGGGACCTCAGAACTGTTATACCAACGCTTTACCAGCTGACCCACCGTGCCGGCGGGATGTAAGCATTCAAAATAATTATAATAATAATAATAAAAATAATGAAAGTTGATACATTTGTAATTTATCCATCCATCCATTTTCTTAGCTGCTTATCCGCACGTGGGTCACTGGTAGTGCTGGAGCTGATCCCAGCTGTCGACGGGCAGGAGGCGGGGTACACCCTGAACTGGTTGCCGGGCAGTCGCAGCAATTGTAATTTAATCACATAAAAAAATGATTGAAACAGCTGTAGTTAATACACTTTTATAAAATCTGAGCTTAGTTTCTTTTATTTTATTTTACATTCTCCTTTTTATTCTTTTTTTTTTCACACAACGCAGGTCTGTTTTCCTTTGTTAAAAAGGTACCACTGCACCTGATTAGAAGGTATTAAATTCAAACTGACACTAGCTAGCGCTTGGTTTAAAAAAAAAAAAAATGAAAACAATATGCAACCACTATGTCAATTAACAAAGGAAGGACTCTTTTGCGTGGAAAGGTTTTTGTCGTCGATTTAGCATTGACTTGCGAAACCAGAACACTGCAACTCAAGTGCAGAGTGTCTTTCCTTTGGGCAGTCAAAAGTAAAGCAAGCGCGGAGTTGAAAGGGCAGCGCTCCAAGCAATGCCCACGCGGCGCAGTTGCAGGTCTGGCATTTAAAGTGTCTTGTTTATGGCTCCAATTACAGCATTCAAATGGACACATAAAAGGCCCGGCTAGGCGGAAAAGTCGTGGCAATTTACGGCGGCAGATAAATCTGTCGCCGGGCTTTCGTGACGCAGCCTTCGAAAGCGGCGCGGGTATCTCCGGCGCAAGATGTTTCCCCGGCCGCTATCGGAGGCGGTGGAGCCGCCCCGGCGTCGCACCTCAAATCAATTCCGGGGATAAATAGAGTTGGTTTAGCGGAGACGCTCGCGATAAACCGATAAAGTGAATTGTAAAGCGGCCCGAGATGCGACGATAGGCTTCTCGCGCGGCAAGACAAAAATATGATTGGATCCGTTTATGCCGTCCTCCTTTCAAATTCATTCCGTTATTTATGCTTTTGTCAATATCGGGTGCACCTGCACATCTCAAAGCCAGTCCGAAAGTCTGACTTTTGCAAAGGGAACGGTGCTCATTTTGATTGACGCTGCAAAGAAGTTTACAGTTGAAATTGTTTTCGGCAGGATTTACGCCGACACAATGCGAATCCAATTCCACGGTTTGGAAAGACCCCCGTAAAGACAAATTTTGCAGTTTTTCCACGGTACTTTCTTAGTGCATAATCCGTGGAATCCCTGAATATTCCCTCAAGGGGAAATAACCATTTGTTTTAAAGTGAGCTGTCGCATTGAGTGGAGCGCAACATGAGTTTTAAAATCGAATAATTTGTTTCAAAATACATGAAAAATGAACACTATCGTTCTGAATTGTAGAGATATATCATGAAAGGGTTTACTGTAATTACACTTTTCCTGACTTGTGGGGTTGTGGCGACAAGAGCGCCCAATGACGCATTTGGGGGGCCACGAGTCCACCATTCGCCACTTTTATAAGCGTTTGAGTGGCTTTGATCGTTTCGATGGTTGCCTTGCGTAATTGGGAGTTACTTAGTCATTATAACGCTATAACTAATTTCCACCATTAAAGCGAGCAGGTAGCTAGCTAGCTACGCTTAACCTCTAAAACCATCTCTGAATGCCGCAATTTTCAAAAGAGCTCGGTGTTGCCTTTTGAATTCCCAAGAAAGTTGCTCGATGAAGTTTTATCCATATTTCAGCAAGGTGTGATTGCACACATTTGGTGGAAACGCACACAGGTTTCAAGAGTGGAGACAATAACTTGAAGCTTTGTTTGACGATTATTATTATTCGTATTTGTTCAAATCTGCCAAGGTTGTGAACAACACCTCCTCTCTCTGGAATGCCACATTTATTATCAAGAATTTGCACCGTGTTAAAAAACTAATCCGTGGCGTTAACCTCATTGTCGGGGGCGCGCCTGATCGGTTTCAGCGTGGCCCCGAATCCCCTCTGGTACGGCATCGTTGCACCACAAGCCGTTACAAAGCTTTCTTTCGGGTAGTTTATTCTCTCGTGTATATGGAAGAAATTGCATTATTAAAAAAATAAATAAAGAAATAATAAATAATAAAAAAACCATCTCTCTCTTTATATATATATATACACTAAAAATATATAAAATAAATAAATATATCTATACATTAAAAATATATGAAAAAAAAAAATATATATATATACACACACACAGGGATCCCAAAAAAATGTATACACTTGTTTATTACAAATATCATTGTTTAAAGTGTGTATAAATTTTTTGGGACACCCTGTATTTATTTGTTCTAGTTTTGCCTTTGTTCTCCAGACTAGGTAGCACATAAGTGTCTTCAGAATTAGTTAGTAATTTTCAAAGGTTTTTGACAGTTATTAATAAACCTTTATGAACACCTTTAACCATGAATGTGGGTTTACATCGCTCTGGCAAGCACTGGCTCAATAGTTTTTCTTATCTATTGATTAACTTAAATATGTATACAGTACATACTCTGTGGAGTATGTACATTCACACGGGTTTATAGTGTTGCCAAGTTCATCTTGAAGCACTTTATAGCGGCATCCTCATTGTGCCAACCTCAAGTGCGCCCCTAATTCTTTTCAGGGAGGCCCTAAATCCCCACCGTGTGACACCGTGGAGCCACAGGCCACTTTAATGCTTCTTTTCGGATGGCTTCTTCTCCCGCCGATGTGAGAACAAAAGGCAGCAGAGGGGAAGCTTCGTGAGGGCGGCTCTTGCTTACAAAGTGTTTTTGCGCCGAGGATTCGAGAAGTCGCGTTTCAAGGGCACATCTTTAGTTCTGCTCATTGCATAGATGAGGCGCCCTGGAAGGGCGAGGACACCGCATGAAAATCGTGTCCCATTAGCTGTTCTATCCAAATGGCTCATGCAGTACACATTGCGGCCACCGGGGGCACCAAATTCTCTTTGAAAGCATTTGATAGCTTCGGAGTTCTCAAACTCTTTACATCAAGTACCACCTGTCAACCTTTTGGGCTGAATTCTCTCAACCCCAAAATTCCAACTTTTCAGCGAATTAAGATAACACACTCTTGCTAGCGTTACCATACATGGCATCGATGCAGTTAGAATTATGTACCGCCCCACAAAATATACCGTTGTGCACCGACAGCAACACAACACCACCCCAAAGTTAACGAACACTTTACGTCTTTGTCGATTGAAATGTCGTCTTCACGTTACCAACGCCAACCATCCCCATCAAAATCCGGACTCACGCCATATTCCCTCGACCGGACCCAAAAAACATGTAATGGTTCACAAAAAAAAAAGCAAATGACTGCGGTGACATCCTCTTCTGGAACTCTAACTCAGTTTTAGGACCATGAGTGATGCAATTAAAAAAGAAAAAATGAGCAGTTTAATTGGCAGAAAGAAAAACACGTGCAGTTTACCTTCATGGGTGGCCAGTTCCTTCGACACCGAAACCTTCCGCCAGTCAATGAATAACAAAACGGGCTTACTCAAATGGATCCAACCAAACTATATTCACTATGCGTTATCTATAAACCCTAGAAAGGTTCAATCTTGAGGGGACATATAGTAGCACTGCTCCCGCAGAAAGGGAAGACTTTTCGCTTCTCAGGCAGTTGAGGATTCAAAACGGTAAATAATTGATATGATTTTATGACGTGGGTGCACGAGCTCTATAAGATGTGCGAGATGTAAAATCTATGCAAATAAGTGTGTTAACAATGTCAATTGTGCAAAGGGAGCAGTTTAAAGTGACGAATCGTGCGGTCTGCAAAATATTTAAAAAATGTAAAAGTATATATATATTACTAATTAATTTAATTTCATAAATTAATTTAATGTAGTTAATTTCATAAAAATTGTTAATCTATGTCACAAATTCAAAAACTAATGTACATTTTTACAAACGTGGCTTGAAAATAGATGAAAGGTGATTTTATTCAACATTCATTTTCGTTATTATTATTTCCAGAGGCAGTCTCTCATAATTCCATAATCATCTAGTTAAAAGTCTAGTAAATAATTTCCTTTTCTCAGGCTATTTGTAACACTTTAAATTGGTTAATAATGCGTTAAAAAAAAGACCACGTGGGGATAGACTAAAAGTATTGATTTGTGAAAAAAGATTAAATAGCCCATACATGGCTGATATTAGCCACTGTAACAATATGAATATAGGAAAATAAAAAAAAAAATTACTTTGATAATTGATTAGCTCAATAAAACAAACAAAAAAAAAAAACAACATAAATACTCTTAAAACAGTTCCAACGTATTGAAGATAAATGCGTTGCTTTCCGAAGTTAAAAACTACATATGAACATGTGCACGGAAGCGTATTGCTGCCACACCCAAAAATATAAAAGCGACTTTTTTTTTTTTTTTTCCCGGTGTGGCAGTACTACGCTTCCGTGCACGTGTGCTGGATTTCCAGGGGAAAAAAGAATGCATGTATGTACAGCTTGAAGCTTTGTTCCACCTTGAGAATGACCGGCCTGAAGTACGCCAAGCCTCGTTCATCAGACGGTCCCGCTGTTTCCACGCCATCTGATTCCCGCTTCGCGTTGCCTACACTTTCATGTTGTGCCACTCATCATGAAAGATGGAGCCTCAAGCTGCGGCTTCTATTCATAAATGGGAAGTTAAAGGCGTGCATATGAGATCAGGCTCCTCTCAGCTCGCTGTCGTTGTTCATCATCAGCATGAGCAGAATAGCGGAGGCTTGCGATGATGTGAGGACGTTGTTCGTCCGTATGTGCCCTGCGATTGGCTGGCGACCAGTTCAGGGTGTATCCCGCCTCCTCCCCGATGACAGCTGGCATAGGCTCCAGCACTCCCCGCGGCCCTCGTGAGGATAAGCGGCAAAGAAAATGGATGGATAGTTAATCTAATAACAACTGTTAATCTATGTCAGCAATTCAAAAACTAACGCAGATTTTTACAAAATTATCTTAAAAATAGATAAAAGGTGATTTTATTCAACACATTAATTTCTGTTATTATTATTATTTCCAATGGCTGTCTCGTGTGATAATTCCATAATTACCTAGTTAAAAGTGTACTTTTCGCTGGTCACAGAAACAAATTGTGCCAATTTTCCTCAAATTTCAGTTTCCATTCTCTATCACGGACAGGCACTTATCTATCCCCACTTTCTAATTTGTCGCCAGGCGTTTGTTTCAGGCGTTTTTTTTTTCATATTTTTATCATCTGTTTCCCACAGGACTTAATTCTCCATTTTCAACACTTTGTCATAGCAAGGTGTCATTTTTAGACCTTTATTATCCTCAAACTGCCCATGAAATGCTGCAAAGCACGGAGGGATCGATTTATATAGATTTGCTACGCAGGACAAATCAAGGTTTTGTGAAAATAATGTATTGTGTGGTGTGTTTGTGTATACATTTACATTCTATGCACCATTGTAAAGCAGTGGAACAACGAAATGAGTGGTACATGTGCGTGCATAAAAGAATTTCATATGAAATCGGGAGTTTCTTAGCTCAGCATAGCGCTACGCCCGAGTCACCCTTGAAAGAGTTATTTGGAGTTAATTATGTCCGCCTGTGTCTGCCTCCCCAATTTACATCAAGCATGCCTTATTAAAAATGGAATCGGGCCCGCGCCATATGAAGGATTTGGAAATCGTACCCAAGCATGAAATTATTTTGACTCCCGAGTGTTGCGCGGACAGAGGAATGCCGAGACCAGAAGAGGAAAAACAAAACAAAACCCAAAAAGAAAGCCGTTTTTTAGATTTGCATGAAAATCGCTGGTGACAGCCGACGCAGTCAGCGTCATTGAGCAAAGTCATTTTGACACGACACATTCGTAAAGTCATCAGACTTTCATGAAGTAATTATGAAAGCGGTTTGGTTGCTTCCCGGCAACTCTTGGGCGCGCCGAACAAATGTTTCACGCAAATCCAAGGACCCAATTGTTTCTAACGACGTGCCGTCCGTGGCGGGTGTCCGAATTTTTAAATTTCATTCAAATACGACTCACGTGGCACTAATGAACACCAGTGACTTACAGAAATAGCTAAACGGTATTTTACTTTGTTTTATTTAATTAACAATCACTTTGCCCACAAGCAAGCCTGTCTCCATAATTTATTCATTTTTGTTAATCGTCAAGTTTCAAAATGTTGTATTACCCCACTGATTTTAAAATTGTACTCGCCCACCTTTCTCCCCGTGTCACGCGCACACTCACTGCCGACAACCAGGCACTATAAAGCACCCATGACGGCGTGAAGCCCCGGTCCACGCGCCGTCATCCATCCATCCATCTTCTTAGCCACTTATCCTCACAAGGGTCGCGGGGAGTGCTGGAGCCTATCCTAACCGTCAACAGGCAGGAGGCGGAGTACACCCGCCTGAACTGGTAGCCAGCCAATCCCAACACTACACTTTGAGACAAAGAGCCGCACTCATAATCACACCTTGAGGCAATTTAGAGTGTCCAATTAATGGTGCATGTTTTTGGGATGTGGGAGGAAACCGGAGGGCCCGGAGAAAACCCACCCAGGCACAGGGAAAACATGCAAACTCCATCCAGGAGGGACCGGGATGGAACCCGAGACCTCAGAACTGTGAGGCCAACGCTTTCCATCTGATCCACCGTGCCGCTCACACGCCGTCATGTCTAAGATTTTAAAAAATGAACCCCCCTTCCTCTCTCATCATGTGGCGCACACACTCACAGCCTACAACGAGGCACTCTGAGAGCGGCCCGGCCAGCAGACTACCAGAAGTGAAGTTGCTTTTTTTAGTGTTCGGCGTTGTGAGCTGGCAAAGTGCACGTAGCAATTGCGCACGATAACCGCTGAGCTCAATGAAGGTTCTTTTATATCGTGGGGGAGGGGCGACTCATGGGGGGGGGGGTCCGAGGCGCATCACTAGGCCCCATTTTAGCCACGCCCAAACAAGCAAAGTGAAAAACAATTAAACATCATCTCTCCACAGGTGGCGACTACTATTTAGCTCTCACGCTTTCAGCAACCATCTTCTGACATTTATACATATTTCGAAATCCCTAAATTGACGTTACAAGGTCCTAAATGTCAGTGCCAAAGTTTTATCTAGACCAAGAATTTAATTTCATGCTTTTTAAATCATTGATGTAGACTGTCGGTTTTTTTCATTTTTTTTATTTTTTATTTTTTTATTTTGGGGGCATATCTAGAGCGACCATTGTTATTTAAAAGAAATATGCATTTTATCGGCTTTGGTTTCCAGACAGTATCTCCAACCTTATGCAATAGTCTTCATCTTCAATGCAAAAACAATTTTCTCAAGGGCAAATTCAATCACTCCTTTTTTTTTTTTTTTTTTAATCCTTCAAAGAACTTTTGGCTTTCAGATGGTATTTGTCTGAGAATTCTCCCAGTGATGAATATGCTCCTCGTGTGAACAAAAGAAGAGGCTTTATCATTATAAAGTCACTCATAACATTTTGAAAAGGGGGGGTAAAATGGTCTATTTTAGCGTTGCGACGCGCTCCCCAGCTGCTTCGCGATTGAATGGCTTGAAGAGAGCTCCTTGTGCATCCGTCAAGCAGCACTTGCAGGTTGTGACTGCGGGAAAAGCCACGCGGGGAAGGAAAAAACAAGCAAATCGCAAACATATGCGGACTCGTCTTGCCCGCAAAGGCCCCCCGCGTTTTTGGAGACCGTCTGCGGTGCACTCGAAATGACCTCTTTCGAGCTCATTTGTTGCGCAAAGGAGAAACTGGAAAACGTTACAGTGAGTTCCTCTCGAAACTGCATCGGCAGCAAGATAATAATTAAAAACATAAACAGTAAATGATTTGAATTGGCCGGATACTGTTTTTTAAAGTCCATTAAACACGTAGGGGAAAGTCAATGATAGCGACTTAAGCGCTCATACTGTGAGCAATGATTTTATGTAGTTTGTCTGTTAGTCCGCGCTGTGTGGTTCTTAAATGTCTGTAAAATAATTTGCAATAAATTTTCATGAAAAAAAAATACACAACGAATGTAATTTCCTTCGAAGTATGAAAAAATAGATGAGTAAAACGGAAAAATCTTGCAACAGCACACCAATAAAACAACACGAGAACAAAAGCCGTCTGAACTCGCAAGGCTGAAATGGTGCAAACAGAGCACATTAAAGCTAAAACTAATGAAAATACAGAATAAATTACCATATTTTCCGGACTATAAGGCGCAGCTAAAAGCCTTTAATTTTCTCAAAAGCCGACGGTGCGCCTTATAATCTGGTGCGCCTTATACGTGGATCAATATTGACCCTTTTGTGCAGCTCCATCCATTCATCCATCCATCCATCCATTTTCTACCGCTTTTCCGGGTCGGGTCCCGGGGCAAGTAGCTTCAGCATGGATATCCACACTTCCCTTTTCCCAGCCCCTTCTTCCAGCTCTTCCAGAGGGATCCCGAGGCGTTCCCAAGCCAGCTGAGAGCCAAAGTCTCTCCAGCGTGTCCCAAGGTGTCTTTCCAGTGGGACATGCCCAGAACACCTCACAAGGGAGGCGTCCAGGAGGCATCCGAATCAGATGCCCCAGCCACCTCATCTGGCTCCTCTCAATGCGGAGGAGTAGCGGCTCGACACTGAGCCCCTCCCGGAGGACCGAGCTTCCAACCCCATCTAAAAAAGTCTTAAAATGGGCCATTCATTGAGGGTGCGCCTTATAGTGCAGAAAATACGTTACGTAAAAGTTAATTTATTGCCACAGTTTCCGTATTGTTTCGGTTGGTAGTGTTGAAATTTGTCTCTTTAGTGCCCAAAATCAATGTTCAGCATGTTAACAGTTTGCCAGCTAGCTCGCGTGTTTACTTTATTTTTTGGGGGACGTAAACGGGTAAAGGTGACATCTGTGCGTTAGCGTTTGGAGTCTTCCAACTGTTCTCGGGGTCCGCTTTCTCTCCAGTTTGTTGTCGACACTGTTTCGAACATCCCTTTTCATACACCTATGGGTCTGAATATCGGGACCTTTAATGAGGCCGGAGGGATAATGGCAGCGGCGGATGCGCTATGCTGTAAGTCGTCGTTTAGGAGCTGGAGGTGAAGCCACGCTATTGTGGCTCCGAGGTGCAGTCGAGGCACGTTTATGAACACAGCGCATATGCAACCAAGAAAAATGAGTATGTATACGCATGTAGCAGCTATAATTCAGTTACAGCTTGATCAAATGGTTTCAACTGCGCTTTTCTGCACGCTTGCTATATTTATGCTGCTTTTTTTTTTTTTTTGCGCGCGCGATTCATCTTAATGAATTTTTACCAGAATGGGCTGCGTCAGATGATTGGAATAAAAATTTGACTTATCTTCTTTTCAGCTATCTTCTCACCTCTATTCTCTCTCGTCTCCTCTTTCGGATCAGATCATCTTCTCCCCCATCCACCATCTTACGTATCATATCTTCTCCAGGTGTAATTTTTTTCCATCTATACATCAATATCTTCTCTCCGTCCGTTATCTCGAGCTCTCTTCTAACTTCATTCAAATGATCTTTTGTTAGCGTTCTCCGTCTGAGACAATTGTTCACTTATATTCCCCGCAGGTTTTATTTGATTGTTGTAGATGTTGTTTCTCAAAGTTCCCGGAGTTAATTGTTTGCATGGAATCAGAACTATTCTTGGATTTTGAATGGCCGTCAGCCCAAATATGTTTGTCAAAGGTCAGCGATTCTTAGACGACTTTGTCGCTAATCTGCGGGATCTCAGTTTCCTGAAATTTCAACGAATGTGTTGATTTTTCTTTGGGGGATTGAGTTGCCTCAAAGCAACCCGACTACATTCTCGTCTTTCTGTCGGCTTGTCCCGTGAGGGGTCGCCACAGAGTGTCATCTCAGATGAAAGCTGATATTTGTTTGGCACAGTTTTTGCGCCGGATGCCCTTCCTGACGCAACCCCTCTTGGGGAGTGCAGCGAACTCACGACCCCTGGTTTACCAAACCAATGCTGAGCTACTATTCATGTTAAATGGAATCTGGCCCAATGTCCCATTGGCGTATATTTACTGGCTCCGTAATGTTTTTCCTTCCCATAATTCAAATCTATGTACCCAGTACATCCAAGGACGATGTACTGTATGCTCTTATCAGTACTCTGGAAAAATAAGTTTGTTGCTAACCTTTTTCAATGTGTTGTGCCCTTCACTCTCCATCAAAACGAGAACACTGCTGTATTTAACCGTCCCCAGTGGAACGTGTAAAAGTATCTGCGGTCAAAAGTTCCCTTGTTGTTTGTCTGTTTTTCACATGATTTTACTCACAGCGGTGACTTGGGCGGGTCATTAAAACGGGGGAAAAAACAATACCAACGAATCAAAGAGGAGTCATGTGCAAGCCACAAAAATGGGGTTGGTGTTTTACGGCGACTCTTCCCGCTGGAACGTCGTCAAGTGAGAGAACTCGGAGTCATGAAACAGTCATTGATTTTTCAAATAGATAAAGGACGAGTCCTTGCCGCTGGATCTCATTTCCCCCTCATCGTCCCTGCTTAGGCTTGAAAATGTCACCGGCTGAAATCAAAGCTAATTGCAGGTTTATAAGTTGATAAATCAGGTGTTTTTATGTACCTTCCTTTTTAAAGAAATTCCATACTCAAGCAACAATGAGCCTCGGCAGCCGATTAATTAGCCGAAGTTCTTTAAGTGCTTCTCGTTTACTGACGGCTTTGCAATGTCCTTTTGTTTGCTAATGAGCGTTGGGGGTGACTCAGCAGTAGGAGGACTGGTAAATCGAGGCTGGCACCACCGGAAACATTCACGTTTGCATGGCTGTGATTTCATTATTCAGTGGGCAATATTTTGCTGTGGGTTATCAAAAACTTTGTTTTTGGTCTGGACCGCAGGACGTCCTGCTCATTCCACACCAACTTGGGGACATTGAAGTATATTAAATGGAATAAAATAGAAAATCTACAGTACACCTACATAGCCTAATGATTTTCAATACATTCAAACTTGGCTTTTTCAAAAAGAATAAAGCTCGCTTTATTTATTTAACATGTTTTTTGTTGATGTAAGTGTATCATCTCATTAGTATTATAAATACAAGTTGTTTCTTTTATTTTGACCATTTTGTAAAAACCTTAGAAACAAATTTAAACCAAAATGTAAGCAGCAGTTTTTGTGCCCGAGTTTGACATAAACCTCCCTTCGCCAACATTAAAACTAATAAAAATAATTCAAGGTTGTCCGTCGGTGTCGGACAACTGCTTCTGGTTGGAAGTCATTGAGGCAAATTCCCAAGTAGGAATTTGTACGAGCCCTGGAATTTTCCCCCCAAAAATGGCTGCTTCAAACCAAAATGGTGGACTTCCTGTTTGATTTTTGTACATGAGTCCTTGCAACTATTACAATACAAACATGCACCCAATTTTAAGTTAATCAGTCAAAACTTCTTTTGGAAGACTTATTTTGTTTTCTAAATTCCCAAGGAGGATAATAAACGCAGCAATTCCAGTTCTAGCAATAAACAATTGAAAATTAAGACATCAAATATTGTCAGTGTGTAATTCTGCAATATAACCACCATACAGTGAAGAAAATAAGTATTTGAACACCCTGCTATATTGCAAGTTCTCCCACTTGGAAATCACGGAGGGGTGTGAAATTTTCATCGAAGGTGCATGTCCACTGTGAGAGAGATAAAGAAAAATCAAAAAATCACAATGTATGATTTTTTTTTTTTTTTTTTCCCACCATTTATTTGTGATACAGCTGCAACTAAGTATTTGAACACCTGAGAAAACCAGACCCATCCATGATTTCTAAGTGGGAGAACTTGCAATATAGCAGGGTGTTCAAATACTTATTCTCTTCACTGTATCTATATGAATAGTGATATAATGGAAACTGCGTGTTGACACGATTTCTTGCAAGGCCCAATTGGTAATCCATGTGTATACTCCAGCAGGTGTACCAAATGGTGTGCCCCGTGAGCGCTCTCACAATAGGAAACGCAGCAGCCGACCTACTTTGCTTCGATCCTCACCTCCATACTGACGACAGACCATCTCGCTCACAATGGCTGCTATATTAAGCGCGCCCGCGTGTCTCGGATGGCGTTCAATAACACGCTTGCGTAACGGCTAAATGCCTGAGTGATGGATACCTCGGTGTCGGTCTCTCTGTTCCCGTTGGTGGCACGTTTTCCCACGTGGGCCGGGCCTAATCCGCGCATGTAATCTGGCAGCTCCAAGGCGGCCGCCAACTGCAACCTGTTTTCTGCGCTAATACCGCACTGGAAAAACAGCAAACAGCCGAGTGAGAGTATGCAGCAGCAATGCCGAGCTTAAAAAAAAAAAAAATATCTGCAGCCTGGGTGGCGAACATGTCGTCAAAAGGCCCAACAAGCAAAAACTATTAAATCTGCCATTTCTTTTTTATCTTTTTCATCCAAATTAATCTAAATTCACTGCCATGCCACACCCACATGCAATGAAAATCAGCCAAATATTTCCAGGATGCTATTTAGCAACCCCCCCCCCCCCCGCCCCTATCTTTCAAGTATTTGTACAATAAAAGTAATGCAGTTGTTCAGTGACGGATGCTGATAAATCAGTAATTCCCAAACAGTGTGCCGGGGTACATTAGTGTGCCGTGAGAAGTTATCCAATTTTATGTAATTGCTAAAAAAAAAACCTTTATTTCCAAGAAATAATGTATCTTTATTCATCTATTTATGCCAGTGAGGCACAATGACAGAATAAAAACAAATCCTCTTCTATTAGATGGCAAGAAGTACATACAGTCATTAATGGATCTATTTTTGGTGACATTTACTTTTGTTGGTGTGTCGTGGGATTTTTCAATTGTAAAATATGTGCCTTGGCTCTATAAAGGTTGGAAATCAATGGCCTAAATGCTTCTAAAAGAGCTGCTTAACTTGCTGTTTCTTTCCAAGAACGTTTTTGAGAGTTTTGCAGGGTGATAGACTTGTTTTGCCAAATTTTTTGTTAATAAGTGAAACCAAGATTATGTATTTTATGGACTTGTGGAAATGGCCGCTTCACTGAAAAATTGCTGTTTTAGGCGACAGCTTCTAAAGATAATTTTTTGCATGCCTGTTCATGAATATTCTTCCTTTCCTTTCGGCTTGTCCCGATTAGGGGTCGCCACAGTGTGTCATCTTTTTTCCATCCAAGCCTATCTCGTGCATCTTCCTCTCTAACACCCACTTGTCCTCATCATGTCCTCCCTCACAACATCCATCAACCTTTTCTATGGTCTTCCTCTCTCTCGCTCTTTTGCCTGGCAGCTCCATCCTCAGCACCCTTCTCCCAACAAACTCACTCGCTCGCCTCTGAACATGTCCAAACCATCGAAGTCTGCTCCATCGAACCCTGTCTCCAAAACATCCAACTTTGGCTGAGCTCATTTCTAATCGGAGCCAACCTGCTCGAGAAGCTCAACATCTTCATTTCTGCCACCTCCAGTTCTGCTTCCTGTTATTTCTTCAGGGCCGCCGTCTCTAATCCGTACATCATGGCCGGCCTCGCCACTGTTTTATAAACTTTGCCCTTCACCTTGGCGGAGACTCTTCTGTCACATAGAACACCAGACACCTTCCGCCAGTGCCAACCAAATTTCACGTCGCGGAAGAGGAAAAAGAGTAAACAGCTACAGGGAAGCACATGTAATGCAAATTTGGGCCACCTGGATTAATAAATCACAGGACACAAGATTCAATTTTAGTGGTCAGATGAAAGAACCCATTTCAATTTATCGACACTGAAGTAAACCTAGAAACTGCCAAAATAAAATTGTTGTGCATCATCCCAGACGGTTAAGAGTAGGTAAAACTGCCCCTTTTTTTTTTTTTAGACTTCATATTTTTTGAGGGAAATAAGCATTGCACACCAAAACAACAAAAATCATATCTGTATAGAGTTAATCTTTGGACATCCTACTTTATTCGTTCAGTTTTATTAGCTAGCCCCTTTTAGGTGACACCACTTTGTTTCATTTTTTTGTATATCACGGCTTTTGCCCTCAGCAAATCCCGTCGGTGAAGCACTTTAGCGCCGCATCACAGCCTGGCGAGAGGCCTGCGTCTTTGTCACGGTCCCTCGCCATCTTGGCATCAGACGTCTGTGCGTTTGTGACCCCCAGTGACTAATCGTGCTTTGTCCTTGATCAGCTAATTGCAAAATATACGACGTCGTAACAAAACAATTTGACTGAATCAATATGAAAATGTAAAAGCTTGTAATATGCTGCACTCCACTATTCTGTATTTGTTGTAGTTGCCCAACTGTGTTCTGTGATTATTGCAATATATACCTTGGGACCTGCTGCTGTTTGACCCAGCGCACCTTATAATACCTTATATATATATATATATATATATATATATATATATATAATTATATCGACATTTATAGAACATTAAGTTTAAGGGGCTCAGCCAATGTAACTGACTCATTATATTCCCGTTTTTACTGTAAATGTGGCAGTTAAAGACGCTCATTTCATCCACAGCAAAACCACATTTGCTATGTTTCGGCCACACTTACACTAGCCCGCTTCCTTTAAAAACCCAGATAGCTATTTTTAACTCGTGAATAAACTTGGAGCAGTTTTCGACAATAAGCCGTAAATCAATATTTGGCAAATTGAAGTTCAAGCCACGGTCTCCAGTTTAGTTAATTAACTCTCTATTCGTGCAAGTCACCATTTGTGGTCGCAACCGGGCTCATTACTTGGCAAGTCGTCGCGGAATCTCACAAGGCGCAATCTCTTCCCTAATAATTCAAAGCGGTTAACTGTCTTTATAAACTCACATTGTTATCAGTATGTCTTAATAACATTCATATACTCTTTGTGAAGAGTAAAGATAGCCGGAGGTAACGCAAGATGTGCAAAAGTGTGCACTGTGAGCTTTTGTGAGGGACACCGTACTTAATCACTGCGCTTGTTTTGAGCTATGATGTAATTTCTCCTGCAACCACGTACTGTAACTACGGTATATCACTCTTTAGAGTATTTGTTTGTTTGTTTTGTACTTTGTTCCACCCTTTTTTTACTGGCACGTTGGCGTTCCAAATGACAGGATGTTCTCGATTATCTTACCTGGATGATCATCCATCCATCCATCTTCGACCGCTTCTCCGGGTCGGGTCGCGGTGGAAGTAGCTTCAGCAGGGATACCAGACCTCCCTTTCCCCAGCCACTTCTTCCAACTTTTCCGGAGGGATCCCGAGGCGTTCCCAAGCCAGCCGAGAGACATAGTCTCTTCAGCGTGTCCTGAGTCGTCCTCGGGGTCTCTTTCCAGTGGGACATGCCCAGAGCACCTCACCAGGGAGGCGTCCGGGAGGCATCCGAATCAGATGCCCCAGCCACCTCATCTGGCTCCTCTCAATGCGGAGGAGTAGTGGATCGACACTGAGCCCCTCCCGGATGACCGAGCTTCTCACCCGTTCTCTAAGGGAGAGCCTGGACACCCTGCGGAGGAAAGTCATTTTGATCTTGTTCTCTATATCTAGACGGAACTTCTTGACCTCACGCACCAAGTCGGTCTCCTTCCCTGCCAAAGAGGTGACATTCCATGTCCCGAGAGCTAGTTTCTGTAGCCGGGGATCGGATCGCCAGTTCACATTGCCCCCGACCCCTTTGGCCCTTCTCACAGATGATGAGCCCAAGGGAAGGGGGACACATGTTACCCTTTCGGGCTGTGCCTGGCCGAGCGCCACAGGTGCAGGCCCGACCGCCAGGCGCTCGCCTTCGAGCCCCGGTGACCCGCGTCCCGGCACGGGAAACCAAGATCCAATTTTTGTAGTCATCATAGGGGTTTTGGAGTCATACTTTGCCTGGTCCCTCACCTAGGGCCTGTTTGTCATGGGTGATCCTACCAGGGGCATGAAGCCCCAGACAACTTAGCTCCTAGTATCATCGGGACACACGAACCCCTCCATCACAATAAGGGCTCGACGCGGGGTTACCTCGATGAATAAAGTTGAAATGAGAATGAAATAAAATGTTTGACTGTTATCCTTATACAGGCACAGATGTCTTGGCGCGGTTAATACTTAAACAAGAAAACCAGGGCTGAGGTTCAGATCTAAAATTGTACCGTCGTAATTTCGCCGTTCGACTCATTCTTCTTTTGCGTATAGCAATGATAGCTATTTTCCAAGAAGACAATGCCTCCCTATGCGCCTCGCTACCTCCTCACTCCCCACCACCTCTCATCTCTTTCAGAAAGGCACTTAATGTGATAATAACATTGGGCAAATTAGCGTGGAATGGACAAAAAAGTACCAAGCGGGTTCGTGACAAAGCTCTGATCATCGCCTTTGTTGCGGCGTGTCTCGGGCTGCTAATGAGGCGCTCAAAAGAAATAAATCTCATTAAGGGGTTTTTGTTTAATAATTATAGGAATGAAGCAGATTCTCATGGACATTTGAGACCCGTATAGATTAAGAGATCACAAAGAAAATGATCGTGAATTGGGATTTAATATTTAAAGCTTTGATTCCCCCGTGCATATTAAAAGACAAAGTACACACTTAGAGAGCTGCTAATTGTCAGCCCGTTTGGTACAGCGGGCCGGATCGTAAAGAGCTAAAATATGCGAATAATTGACGGCCATTATAATTGCATTTGGGCTGAGTCATATTAAATCCTACCAGTCCTTGAAAAAGCAGTGTTAAAAAAAAAAAAAATCAAAAAAAAAACTTTTCAAAAAAATCTGTGAATAGGTGAATGCACGGTTGCTGAATCAGGATCGTCCACAGTAGTCTCCGACATATTCACACTTCACTTGTCACAAATTCACCTTCATTTTGTTTTTTGTTTTACTTTAGCTTGAATATTTCTCCAACTATTTCCTGAAAAGTTCACGAGTCTTTATTTTTTGTGCTTTTTTTCTGAAAATGTCCAAGATTCCAATAAACCCCAACCAATCAACCGAAATCGTAATCGGCGTCAAGGAAGTATGTTAGGGTTAGAGTTATACAATTCCGCTGAGAGGAAAGCTTTGTTTGCTGTTGGGGAGTAAACACGCATTTCAGATGCATTTTTTCCCCCTCAAAATCAAATTGAGTCATTTATTGTACCTTAAAGTGCCACTGTCATGAAATGGATGATTTTTAGTATGTTATTAATGAAAAAACGGCAGCCAATATGGGCCCATGCGTTATTTTTCACCACAAAACATGATTTTGACGTATACAGCGTTTTGTAACTCCCGCCGTGAAAATCCTCTCGAGGGATTTGTTTTCGAGAAGAAGCAGGAAGTGACGTAAAGGACAGACCCGCCCTCAAGTGGACTCGTTTGTTTCCATTAGTTTTATATCCGGAAAGGTAGCTCATTGTTCCTTCGTGTTAACCAAAATACCGGGTCGTTGCATTGCTGGACATTGCTTGAGCACTCGGGCGCCCCGGCTCGACGGTGTTGTTCATTGCTTACTGCGGCGGCTATGAACAACCCCCTAAAGCAGCACGGCTCGGCTCAGTGATAAGCAACCTCGGCGCCGAAAATGAGCCACGCCGGCCGGCTGCGATGAGCCGCGATGGTTCATCTCCACTGCGGAAGTGGATCAGACAGGGAGGCGGTATGGCCGCGATCGCATATCATCTGAATATGGCTCGAAACAATAGTGTAATATTGCCCCGGTAACTTACTTGGTTGTGTGGTGTTCTCCTTTTCGAAAAGAGCTTCCGTGTCAGAAGGGGCGTGTTCGTCTCCCATAGTAGGGTGCACCGCGTGTTTTCATTGGCGAATGTCCGGTGACGTCACGGACAGAGGATGCAGCCAATATGGCGACCACTTGGATGTCGTAGAATGACACTTCTGCAACTTTGCGCATGGATCACGCGCTCTCTGCTCACATTTATTTTTTCGTATAGACATTGAAGTGAATAATGTTATATATATTTTTCATTACAATATCTATTTTAGAATGTTTACAGGGATGACACTTGGGCTTTAAGATAGATGTCCGTGGTCTTCTGGCAGAAGGAGGAGCAGCACAGTGTCCACTGAATTGAATAAAAAGTGGCAAAAACTGTTTAGTCCTTTACATCTATTAAATTATGTCATTACTGTATATCTTGAAGTATAGCATTATGGATTGATATAGTTCTTATAAAAAAAAACAATTTAGGTGCTGTTCTTATTAAAAAAAAAAAAATTACAAAAGTTTTTGTTGGTGAGTTACTCCGCTTTTTGCTATCCATTCGCTGTAGGGCTGAGTCCGTATTCCCCCGCGAATATCAAGGGATTACTGAACTGTAAAAGGACTAGCTGTGGTGATTCTGGCCTGCGGTCAAGATGAAGGAATTCAGGTTGAATCGCTCACAGTCGGCCTGTGGCGAATTAGCCCAAATGTCCTCCAGCGGCTGCCCGTACAGCTGCAGCTTTAAATAGCGGGTCGTAAAATACGTGAGGCATCAACGTAGGAAACCGCTTCGGTGTATCTGGCGAGCGGTCGCCTCCCCGCCCCACCTTCAGTTGTTGGCTACCTGTTGCGGATTCGCTTCTCACCTTCCAAATCCGCTATCTGCCGCCATCCAGGCGAGGGAATGCGTCGCGACTCTTCAATGCCGCCGCGTGTCGGGAAGGTGCTACGCATTGTGTGCGCGTGCCGTGGCCTAGATTCTGCTTGAAAAATCACCGGGAAGGTTTCCCCTCCTCGACTGAGGCTCGTTTACCGCAATCAAATGCTATTCATCATCCCCTCACGCCTTCCCAATTGAATTTGCACCCGCCCTCTCACATTTCTAATCTGGAGCCTCTTACCAAGCAATTGAGATCAGAGTGGGTGGGGGCAAAAACAGATTCTTGGACCTTCCTTTTGACGTGCATCAATATGGAAGTCTCGAATTCAAAGTCCATTTTCTAGCCATCCATTTTCTATTTCTTTGTTTGGGTCGTAGGTGGCTTCACCTATGGACAACTTAGTCTCCCATGAATATGCACGATTTTCGGAACCTGGGATTGAGCAAACTTGTGCAAACACACATTTAAGTTGGCGTTTTTGTCACTGGCATTTGCCAGTTCGTTCCCCTGAGTTAGTGAGTTGCATTCACTTACAGTAGAGAATAGTGTAGTGTTGAGCTATCCTCATCACAGCATTTCCGTGCCACCACAGTTTAGTCCTATAATACTTTTTTTCGTAGTCATAGTCAAGTCCTAGTTCATGTTTCCTAGTTGGTCTCCTAGTCATCAAGACCTCGCTTTAGGTTTTCTGATCCAACCTTTGCTTAGTGTTTTCTGCCTCTGTCTTCTCGGACTGCTACACCGTCTATGACCTCAGCTTTGACTAAAACTACGCCTAACATCATGCCCTCGTCTCGGAGTCCTGCATTTGTGTCCGCCCACATACCAGAAGTTAATGACAAAGATTCATGGAAAAAGTTGCAAATGGCTACTTCTAACCAAAATGGAGGACTTCCTGTGTCTTTTGAGATCCTGACGTCTTTCAGACGTTTTTTGTTTGTGTACTCAAAATAGACATTTGTACCAACTTTTATGTTGCGACATGAAAGTGACCTCTCACTCTTGATTTTCAAACAATCCCTGAGTGTGTTTGAAGGTTCCCCGGTGATGGCCAAAATGACATCTAACTAAAATGGAAGAATTCTTTTCAGTGTTTTCAGGAATAACTTCTTCGGCATTTTTGGGGGTTACTCCACAATGAATGTTTGGGCCCCAAATACTTGATTTCGTGCACTCCAAGCGTTAAAAAAACCCTGATTTTCCTGTCCCTGTTGTTGTCGTCGTCGTCGCGAATTTTGGGTCCGTGGTGTGAGTTCATGTGCTATTTTTAGGAGCTGACTCCTGTGCAAGCGTGAGGCAGCCGTTAGTGCTATCCAACATTTCCTTTGATGACACATAAAGATTGGATGATTTAAGCATGGTGCAATCAGGCGAGGGTATTGGTAATGGCCTACTTAGGTTAACATATGAGCTTCAGAACATATTAAATGTGATTGGTTTTAGACCCGCACAACCCTCCTCCAAATATGTTCCCGCCTCGCAGGCGCCGCTATTGCTACCTTCACTTTGTGACCGCTTCTATTTTAGACGCCGGCAAAATGTCACTTTGTGCCATTTTGCACCGGTGCCATTTGACAGCTCCCTCATTCGCCCGGGCAGGTGAACTAGCGTTCACACGCGCTGTCGGGGACAAGGGCCCGACGCGATTGGCCGCTTTCGCTCGCCCTGCTGTCGAACTCGGCGTGTGCCAGCATCTCCGCTCAAATGACCAAACGCGTAAAAACAAACGTGATTTCGGAAATAGCCGCGCGTGTGTGGCGTGCACGACCCCTCTTACCAAAGCCAAGTACTATTTGGATTTGCACTGGCTCGTGTACGATAATTAAGACTTCTTGGTGTGACACTGTGTGCACTGTGCAGCAAACCTCCACATTACACGTTGGACGGTTGAAGTTCAGTATTTATTCCGAGCACAAACTAAATTCGTTTCTCTAAAATTACACTAGTGATGTTTTACATTTTCCAATTCCTGTTGGCAGACAGATATGGAACAGGCTATAAGCAGAAACGAGTCCCACTAGCGTCCATCCATCCATCTAATAGCCTATGGATACTGTTGATAGATAGATAGATAGATAGATAGATAGATAGATAGATAGATAGATAGATAGATAGATAGATTAGATAGATAGATAGATAGATAGATAGATAGATAGATAGATAGATAGATAGAGCCATTGTGACGGATAGATAGATAGATAGATAGATAGATAGATAGATAGATAGATAGATAGATAGATAGATAGATAGATAGATAGATAGATAGATAGATAGAGCCATTGTGACAGATAGATAGATAGTTCGATCGAGTGACTCCTTGTGATCGATCGATCGATCTTCCCTTGGGACGTTTCACTCACAGCAATGAAGGTTCCAGAAGCAGCAGCACCGACAGCACAAAAAGTGTTGTTGTTTTTTTTTTTTTTTTTTTTTTTTTTTTTTTTTGACAAAGCGGTCCCTTTTCATTTGAGTTCCTTAAGAAAGATTAAAGACTTTTGTTTCGGTTCAAATCTGCGTTTCGAATACCACAGCGAACGTTCAGAATTCCGACTTCAAGCTGTCATATTGAGCAGAATAATGTCGCCCTGAGGAGTTGGATGGAGCTCAACTTCTCATAGTTGACATCCAATCCGACGAGCTGAGACCGAGCACAAATGCTCCTGCCATTTTTCGTAAACTTGACTGTAAAAACGAGGCCAGGAAAATGTCAACAACACACTGTGTGTGCGCTCTCGTTCCATTATGTCCTATGAAATATCCAATCAAATACATAGTTTTACTTCCCCGGCAAACAAGACAAGACGACTTGAAAGTGGAAATGGACCGTGTCTTTGTATCAAATCGATTGTGTACAGCTCAAGTCTAAAAAAAACCAATCTTCCAAAAGAAAGGTTTTATGTTACGTAAATGCATCACCGCTGACTGAAATATATCCCGGTCCAGAGGTCCATTACTGAAGAGCTGGTGTTGCAACACGATTTCCAAACACAAATTTGCTTTTAGCGTCGGGCGTTATGTTGCTTCCTGAACGGAAGCCGCCTGAGCGTATCCCTCAAATCCCTTAATATTAAAAGCACGCAGACGCTCTTGCCATTGCCAAAGTGTTGTCATATTTTTAGTGTCAAAGTATCCGTCGCCACTTCCGAGTGACCAACATGGACCTTTCGGACTGGGGATCTTAAGCTCCGCCCCCCTTAGCTACAGTTGCCATGCCCCACAAGCTTCCGAAATGGCGACTGAACAGAACATGTTTGAAGTGGATTCTCTTACGTCTCTTCCAGATAATATTGCGGTATGTTTTTTTGCCAAATGCGTCATATTTGTCCAAGAGAGTTCTACAGAGACGTCTCAAGTATTTCACGCAAGGATATGTACACGGAATTTAGATTTTGGACGGAACAGGATGCAATGTCAGAGTTACAGCGAAACGTTGGAAATCAATGCAAAAAAAGTTTGACACCTCACATACTTCATATTGAAATCTAACAGGATAAAATAGTGGAATCGTACTCCGCATGTAAAGGAGGGTGAGTACTTTTTACTTGGAAAGATCGCGAGTAATATCATTGTAGTCTTTAGAAGTGAGTTAGGTTCGATTTTCTACAAGTGCATTTAAATAACGGTGATTAACTCAGTCAGTACCGTAGTCACCAGATGAAATAGTTTGACTTTGCTCGTAATCGAACCCTTACTCTGTCTTAAAAGTCTAATGTGATACAAATAGGCAAATCATCACGCATTTATGTATCCCTACCCCGAGTCTTCGGCATAAAACATGACACACTTCATTCGGCAGGTCAGTGATACACAAACAAAAGTGAAAGTTGTCCTCCTGCAATGTATAAAGCAGTGATTATAATCAAGTCAAACTCAGAGAAGAGACTTCTCCCTCACTTACTATCGAACATACAGCCTTGTTTGTTGATATTGTCCACATTTAGTTGTACGTGCGCTCTTCCGCAAGCCTTAATCCATCGTAGACACTTCATCAACTGTGTTTAAGCCTATGGAAAATTAATGAAGGATCTCTTTCATCAGAATCGCACGTTCCCCAAGCGCATCTGAGGACCATTTTCTTCGTAACGTTAACTTTTCCAAGCGCACGCTACTAGCAACCAGCGTTGCCCGCGGGACAATATGGCGAGAGGGGCGTGTCGAGCCAGGGGTTAAGACAATGCGGCTATCTGATTGGCTATTATCGTACGAGTTATTGACAGGTCGGAAAGGTCCATTTCATGTTATTTCCATCCACGTTGGTACTTTCTGTTGTTTGGGCACTGTTGTCTTCCAAGCCCCGAGGCGGTGAGCTTTCGCCAGACGCAGCGCGGTTCTACGGGTTGGCCGCCCTGCACGTGGAACAATTGTTTCCTTCTGTAAACACATTTTGGCTTTGTCTTCACGTCTGCATTTTAATAGCTAATCAAGAAAGACCTCGCTGTGGTTTACTGCGGTGAAGGGGATTGACTGGATGTGAATGATACCTTCTAAACTCGAAGGAGGCAAAAGAGGGCTTGCTTCCAGGCCCACCAAACAATTTCCTCCTTCAAAGCAGCATTAGCGGCTCCATTAAAATCCTGTCAGCCTTTTTTTTTCCCCCCTTTATGGGAGTTTGAAGCTTGTGGGGAAGAGAAGAATTCACAGTCATTCACATGCTAAGTGACTTTAGCAATCCTGTCGATATTAGAGGAAGGAAAGAACTACTCCATCATCCTTCCCGCTACCCGGGAAAGAAAAAAAATAAAGAAGAGAGCAGTGTTTTGAATATCCTCCTCTGAAAGCCATTATTCGAGCAGAAAGCCGCACTCTCAATGCCTTGCAAGTCGCGAAGGTTTAACCGTGCGCGCTCCGGAAAGATCCCAGATGCGATCCAATAAGCAGTTGTTCAATGGCCTTGCTCGGGAGCTCTACATGCTTATCATTCCGGCACATTAATCAATGAGCCAATTACACGCATCTCCTCCTCGCGGACAACAGGTTGTGCGTCGGAAAAGCGTGAGGTGCAAAAAAAAAAAAAGGTTGGCCCCGTCCCATCCATCAGCAGATGAATCACCAATGTCCTTTGTTTTTTTTCTCCTTGCGTCGCAGGTCACAGACGGCGGCACCATCAAACAGAAAATCTTCACCTACGACGCCATGTTTAATACCAACTACTCCCACATGGAGGACTACCGCAAACGCGAGGACCTTGTGTACCAGACAACTGTCCGGTGAGCCTCTTCTGTTGAACTGACCCACGATGCATAAACGTTGCTGTTTTCTCCGTCTTGTTTGATGAAATATGGAACTGATAGTTTATGCAAAAAAATAAAAAAAAAAGGGATTTAACTGAGTCTGAAAGGAACTGGGTCACTTCCAGGACGCTAACCCGTCTTAACTTGACTGTCGGGCGTTTTCAAGGCAGCGTTTCCCACATCATCCGCCATTTTCCAGCATTTTGACTGATCTTTCTAAAGCATCGTCTTCCGCGACTATAGAAGCACCTACAAAAAGAGTCGACTGTCTTTCACCAGAAAAAAACATTTGTTTCTTTTTATACTTTTGGATAAGCAGAACCATGACTTTGATCGTCAAAAATTTTGCCTTTGCGACCCCCTCAAACGATAAAATAACATAACCAATTTCAAGGAAAGGCTTTTGATAGCAAAATCGTAACTTATTTACAAATGTACAAAAAAGAAACACACTCACCACATGGCTCAAGTTAAACTTTTGACTGTTTCTGAGTTGTGTCAGCATTTCTCACCATCAGGACGCAGACTTTCTACGACAGGTGCCCGCAAATTGAGGATGAAGCCAGCACCTCTCGAACATGCATTTATCCTTAAAAGCCCGAGGAAAATGGGTCGTTCGACACGTTTTTCAGAAGGACGGCGCACTTGGATTAAAAGTTTGATTGGGGAGGGGAAACCGTATGAAACCTTGAGCAAAAATGATCTCTAATGCTGTAAAATGGAGAGCAAAACGGAAGACACCCTTCAAAATGAATCTCAGGATAGCCAGAATGGCAAAGGCTCAGCCAATGATCAGCTCGAGGATGATCAAAAACAGTCTGGAGTTACCTATAAGTTGTGTGACGGTGACAAGACGTCTGAGTGAAGTTAATCTATTTACAAGAATCCCCCGCAAAGTCACGCTGTTTTTTTTAAAAAAAAAAAGGTCCTGTGCAGAAGAGTTTACAATTTTGCCAAAGAACAGATCAACTGGTTGAAAGAGAACTTCCTCTGATGGCCACCCCATATCATGCAACCACTTCTTTATTAGGTAGTCCTGCTGGATAAACATTTGGGTGTATTGGGAGTGCCGTTCGTTGTCAGTGATTTTGACTCAATTGAACTCCGAGTGCAATCCAGCGAGGGACAGCACTGTTTCCTGAGAGCAGAGCCGCGGACTCCAGTAATTACATTTGCGTAAAGAAACATATAGAAAGGCGTTTCGCTTCAGGACCAGGTCTCGGGACCAATAGGCTTGCTGACCTGAGCCTGAAATTGCATCAGTAATGAGGAGATTGTGCTTGGGTAAACACTAATTACTGACACTGTTAAGGATAGCCGGTTCGGTCTTCAGGAATTAGCAAACATCTGGCCCCGCCGTTCTCTTAGTGGTGCTTAAATCCCTGTTAAGGTTCGCGCTGCGTACTCATTAACAGGTTTCTATGAGGGTCCGTGCGAGTTAGAGGAAGACAAAGTGGGAGTAATCTCCTCGGAAACACGTTTTGGGCATCTTTTAGGGAATGTCTTGAGTGCTCAGTGCTCGGTCTGACATCTGGCCGACTGTCTTTTTCCCTTTGAGCGCCCGCTGCTTTGGCCTACTGCCGGGCTCGGATACGTTCGGCAACCCAGCGGAAGTCCGGACCATATGTCAGACGTACGGCTTCGTTTGAGCCCGGCGCGCTTTTGTAACAATAGCTCTCGTCACGGTTTTTCCCATTTCAGATCCGGCTCGGGCTAACATATTTCTTGTTGTGCCTGCTCCTGTTTATATGGCTTTATCGACCCCCCACCCCACCCCAAAACCGCCCCCACCCCTCCTCTTGTTTGGTGCGGCTGCCCAACTGAGGATGATTTATCTGGACAAGCCTCCTAACCCTTTTGGAGCGTAACGCACGCACACACACACACATACACAAATACGCACTTATGAAAAGAGCCCTGACGACACACCGTGGGGGGGAAAAAAAGTCTGATTTTTAAAAATGAACATGCAAAATGAAAGCAGGCTGCGCTGACCTTTGCTCACATTTTTGATAAGCGTAGTCGGCCCGTGTGGTCAGCTCTCCTTCTGCGGCGTCTTTCAAAAGTACTGATTATTATGAAAATTATATATGACGTAATTTGACCTTTAACCTCTGACTACTTTAAAAAATATAGATTTTTTTTTTTTTTTTTTTTTTACAAAATGCTGCCTTTTTAGCTCATGACGCACAAAGGCTTATCTTAGCTTTAAGAATGAGAATCGGGCTGAATGTGCTCGATTGAATTTTGGCGGAAAGGAACAATCAAATGGGGCTGCAATGAATATGCAAATAACTTCAATAATTTGATGGGGAAAGGAAAAAATATTTGCTTTGAGGCAGGGAACATTTCCCCACCGACTAATGTTATTGCTCGGAAGAGCGAGGAGGAGAGTGCATGAAAGAGTATATCCATCCATTTTCTTTTCCGCTTATCCTCACGAGGGTCACGGGGAGTGCCGTAGCCTATCCCAGCTGTCAACGGGCAGGAGGCGGGGTACACCCTGAACTGGTCGCCGGCCAATCCCGGGGCACGTAGAGATAAACAGTCACAATCACACCTAGAGTGTCCAATTAATGTTGCATGTTTTGGGGATGTGGGAAGAAACCGGAGTGCCCGGAGGAAACCCACACAGGCACGGGGAGAATGTGCAAACTCCACACGGGCGGGTCCGGGGATTGAATCCGGGACCTCAGAACTGTGAGGGCAGCACTTTACCAGCTGAGCCCACCGTGCCGCAAAGGGTATCCGTCTTTTAAAAAGCAACGTAGAAACTGCAATGTGTCTTTGCAAAGCAGAACTAGCGGACATGTCTGCATTTCATGAAGTAAAAGAGCAAAAGAGCTTTCTTTTGATTGGCCTCTCATCTTTTTCACCCCCGCCCCCCCCCCTTTTTTTTTGTTCACAAAAGATACAGCAATAATGGCGGCCTTTTGCGTCCGCTCAGCGGCTAGCCAATGATCAAATAACTTCAGCCGTGACACCGCCGTCAACTCGGCGCGACGTGGCTTGCCGTCGTTTTGCTCCGGCAGCCGTTACGCGCAACCTTTTAAGACGGAGAAGAGCAGACGTGGACTTGTTTCTCTTTGTTCAAGTGGCGAGTCTCAGATTAGCCCGCGCGAGCAAACGTGACGGCGCTCGCGCGGCGCTGATGGCACTCGAGCTTTGAAGGACCTCTTGTGCTCAACCTCAGATTTACAACACAGAAATTCCGCGTGGTCCATTGTGCTTTACACTGCAGATATTTACGTTTGTTTTTTTACCCAAAAAGTGGCAATTTAAATAAAAAAAAAGTGCTCAGAATGATTTGCTTTTGTATTTGATGCAGGTGTGCAAAAGTACCATTATGAGTCCTTGTGCAAACAACCCAACAATAAAAATTAAAAAGTATTGGAGCCAAACAGAAAACTTCACACGTGCTTTTTAAAAATGACTTTTGCCCTTCTCGTCTAAATGGCCATTGTCTACCGACCAATCAACAGACGTAGCTTTACCCTTTAGATGCCCTACGGCCGGGATTGGCACCCTGACGAGAGGATTTTATCTCCACGTTCTTTGTTATTGTGTCTATCTGAGCGGCGGGATCGAATCAGGATTCACGAAGCCCTGGAATCGCTGGAAAGTCTGTACCTGCGTTGTGATTCATCCTCCTTCCAATCATTCTTTCCCCCGCGTTATCGCCAGGCCCGGTCCCGCCGCGTCCGTGCCGGATTTGAGTCTGTGAATGCGGCACTTAGGCTGGCAAACAAGAGAACCGCAGCTTTGTGGGTAAAAGGAACCGGTGAGACAAGCAACGTCGGCGCTTAGTCTAATCTTAGCAAAACCAATCACACCTCCCTCGGTGCTCCCATTATCCTCAACTGTTTTTTTTTTTTTTGTTTGTTTCATGTTCATTCCTCCGGAAGACTCGAGTGATTACACCACCTCTCTTTGCATGCTTAAGCCAACCTCCTCCGGCCGCTCTGACCTTCTTCACCCGCAAAGCCGCCGGGCCTGAAGGGATACCTGACGGCGGGCTTGTTATTTTGATGAAGGGATTGACTGAAGGCGCCGCTCCGTTTCATGCTCCATTTAGTCGGTCCCGTATGCGGTACGGACAGGCCTACTAAATAGAAAAGAGCTTTCCGATAAGGCACCTGGGGCGGGGGGATCGATCGATTCCCCCTCTGTGGCATTCTCTCCATGGTTTCCCCTGGAAAATTTATTTGGCCAATATCTACTTCAACCTTGAAAAACAAAATATTACCGCACTTATTGAATTGATGAATTTGTCTTTTTTTCCCTTGTCCTTACTCTGTGGTTAGGTTAAAGAAAAAATATCTTCACCCATCCATTTTCCAAGCCACTTATCCTCACAAGGGTCGGGGGTGTGCTGCCTATCTATCCCAACTATCTTCGGGCTCCACCCTGGTAGAAAAATCACTCATTTCTGTGCTCACTTTAAGCTTCATTGGTCTCCAACTTACTAGATCCATCCTGTCGAGGCGCCCAAAACACAATTGCTCACTCTTTCATTCTTCAAATTAAGTCGAACAACACCGTAGTTGTCCTAGTCTTACAACAGAGTCTCCTTTCTAGTGCTTTTAAAGACTTTCCGACGTAGACTTCAATGATTGTACATTTTGAGCAACATAGTGGTCGCGTATTTAGCACCGTTGCATCATGGGAGAATCGGTATGGAATTGATTGATTGGATTATTTACCTGTTCTCCCCAAGCTTTTGCATCTGTTTGGCAACTTCCTGCACAAGCCCTAAAATATTCATTTCAGTGACAACTGTGTGTTGTGTTATTGACAGATGATCAGTCAAGTGTCTACGACTGGGAGAGATCTTTTGTGTACATGGGCCACAACTGGAGTTTCTGTAGTCTGTCGGTTTTTAAGGGAGGAGGTGATGGCCCTACTGCCCAACCCCAGGACCTGTTTTTTTGGTCCCTTGCAAGTACTGCCCAGGACCAACCCTGTGTAGCTTCTAAGACTGGGCATTCTTAGGGTACTGTGCAGAGCCCTATTGGTGACCCTGTTCTGCTGGTTTATATTACAGCGCGGTTAACTATTCAGTTATTTATAGGGAAAGGAGACACTGAGTCCTATCCTCAATCCACTACCTTGAAGTCTCTGGTTTCAAAAGATCGGATTCTCGAAATCTCATCGACAGTCGTAAATTATTTAGCATACGGCCACGGTACCCGGAGAACGCCTGGTCTCGTCAGATGTCGGAAGCGAAGCGGGTTTGGCCCTGGTGAGTACTTGGATGGGAGACCGCCTGGGAATACCAGGTACCGTAAGATCCTCTCCTCGGCAAACTGCAGAGGGGTTGCGTCAGGAAGGGCATCCGGCGTAAAACTGTGCCAAACAAATATGAGCCTTCATCTAAGATGACACGCTGTGGCGACCACTAACGGGACAAGCCGAAAGGAAAAGAAGAAGTAGTAGTCGTAAATTATTTAAGAGGATTCTCAGAATCCAACATTTAGAGACCACTAGTCAGCCTACCTGAACTCGCTGTGGTTACTTGGACGATCCATTGTGGCCTCGTCACACCTTCTCCTGGCAGGCGGCGTTCATCCTCCCCTTGATGCTCTCCAGCACGTCTCTCTCGTCTCAGTTTGAATCCACGAATGCTGCAGTCAGGGAGGATTCTGGATCCCACATCGGGCTTTGTGTTTAAAAACAAAGCAATGGGCTACATCAGCGTTTACTTGGATGTAGCCAGCCAAGACAAAGCCAATTAGCTCCCCTCCGGAGAGACTCATAGTGCTATGCTCATCATTTTATACAATGGCGGTGGGGGGAAGAGTGGAACGACTATTTTACACTTATCCCTCGAGGAAGCGGTTGAGACGATCTCACTTCATGTCTCGAGGTGCTCACGATATATACTTTGCTTTTTCAAACATTTGTTCACCATTTCTTAAGTATTGGTTTCTAACAAGTTTTATCTCAAATATGAGGACTACTACTTAGCGTCAATGAATGGAGGGGCCGCTTGATTATCGGAAGAATTAGGAAGGATGGGAATTGGGTGGCCGGATGATGAATGGTAGAATTGTGTTGCCAGGGGGGCCTTGCGACGTACATGGGACTTAAGGCTTCCGCCAGTTTCAAGATTTGAAGAAAATGTATCTAATTTTTATGGTATGGATCTTTGGGCTATCCGTAAAACAGAATTTGACCCATTCCCAATTTCTGATCATCAAGTCATTTTTATTCACTCTAATAAAACCGAGGCGGCACGGTGGATCAGCTGGTAAAGTGTTGGCCTCACAGTTCGGAAGACCCGGGTTCAATCCCGGCCCCGCCTGTGTTGAGTTTGCTTGTTCTCCCTGTGCCTGGGTGGGGTTCCTCCGGGCACTCCGGTTTCCTCCCACATCCCAAAAACATGCAACGATAATTCAACGCTCTAAATTGGCCCTAGGTGTGATTGTGAGTGCGACTGTTTGTCTCGATTTGCCCAGCGATTGGCTGGCAACCAGTTCAGGGTGTACCCTCCGGCACCGGCACTCCCTGCGACCCTTGTGAGGATGAGCGGCAAAGAAAATGGATGGATGGATGGATGGAAATAAAACCAACGTATATACAAAATGCAGTTTCTAAATAATGTGTGTATTTATCAAGGGAAGAAATCCAATCCTTATCTGTATTGCTACCCTTTTTGAAAGATGTTGAGATTAACTCATTCACTGCCACCAACAAATACATTAAAGAAGAACATTATTTGCACTGTAGTAATGAAACAGGGCGGTGCTCAACTTAATTGTGTAATTCACGATTGTTAACCACTGTAGTGACTAGCGGATGACGGTAGATGGCAACGTCGTATCGCTTTGGCTTGATGATCAGCACAGCTTTTGAGTTGAAGACAGAAAGTAGGGTGTGAATTTCATCTTCTCTCTTCAGTTATGAGGGAGAGAAATGCCAACTTATTGGAATTTTAGGCACCTCACCATCAAATATTATACAGTATATGTCTTGTATAAACAGGGTGTCTGTCCCAGCTGCGGGATACAACACAATCGGAAACAGTCCATTCAAATTTAAATCCATCTGATTGATTCCTTCCTGTCTGTTTTTTGCTGTCCATGGATGAATGAGAAGTCGCGCCTTCAAGGTCATCATTGTAACAGCAGACAGCTGATGTCGCCGAGGGATGTGTGGCGCTTCGCACAAGGGTGGAATGGAACTCTTTGGAATTCGTTTCAGTGTCTTCTTTGACTCTGATGTGCAATTTCCATCGGCCGTTGCTGCAATTTCAGTCAGTCACACCGAGGCAGGCTAATTAGCATGTAAAGCCCGCGGTTAGATGCCGAGGAAGCGGACAACGCAACCCAACATTGACGAGGATTGCGTCGAGGGAGCTCCTCCTGTCTGTAAATAAAGACGCACTTCCCGTTTGCTCGAATCATATGAAACACCGGCTCGTGTGGCAAACCAGAAACGGTGTTGTTGCCAGTCGATCTGTCCTTGCGCAACCGCGGGTGAGTCACTTTTCTGCACGGACCAGCAGCACGAAGGAGGCTGCGATAACACCGAGGCAGAGCGGACGACCTCGTTATTACGTGTCCCGTTTTGTACTGGAATCACTTAATAGTTGAAAATTCTGTATTGTCTAACTCTAATTAAAGAACTCATGCATATGTTATCAATTCTTATTTTGTTGGGCGTTTTGTTCGTGCAAAAAACACACATGTACTGTTCATATTTCCGACCAACTTTGGATGGTTGCAAAATGAAGCAAAAGCAATGAAAAGATGTTTGAGACCAAGTTTTCACAAGAATTTCCATTGTCCACCAGAACTGTCCTTCAAAACAATCTTCATGAGACCACAGCTCCAATATTCACTTTTTAAAAGTCTAGTGTCATCCCTATAAACATTCTAAAATAGATATTGAAATGAAAAATACATATATGATTATTCACTTCAATGTCTACACGAAAAAAGAAATATGAGCGGAGAGTGAATGATTCTTATGGAATTATTGTGGAATTGTGAAATTCTCAGCTGTTTGTTTGCTTTTCGCCGGCGACGTGAGCTTCCAAAATCACGCGTGTTCAGTTCATTGTAACACAGCAACTTAACATCATGAAAATGTTTTCCCAGGCTCCCGGAGGTTCGGATCTCGGACAATGGACCGTACGAGTGCCACGTGGGCATCTACGACCGGGCAACCAGGGAGAAGGTCGTGCTGGCGTCGGGGAATGTTTTCCTCACAGTCATGTGTGAGTACCATCCCCCTTTGTCCGAAAAAGGTCAGACGTTGTAAACAAAATCGGCGCGCTTTTTGCTCACTAGCTCATGGCTAATGCTGGCTATGGTCCAAGGAAAAGATTTTTTTCGTACGCAGTGAATGTCCGCTTATTCCTGGTTTGCTGTTTGTCAATTTCTGGAATCTGTGCGTTTTTGTTTTTCTGAACCACAGCAAAGGTGGTAAATTTTGGAAATGCTATGCGAAGCACACACACGCAAGTCTCTGTCCTGACCTTGGTGTCTACAGATTTGGCTTCAAGGGCAGAATATTGGAACCAGGCGAGATAAGCCTGCTGGCCGTCTTTAAGTATATCTCAAATTCTTGGATTATATTCAAGGTAATTATTCGGTTCCCAGACCAGAGCTACGCTTCCGATGCTAAAGCTAGTTGGGAAGTTGTGCCCACTGGAGCCAAGTTCAATCCCAGCTCTCCTCATTCAAGTTCTCAGCGGCTACCGAGGGTCTCCTCGCCGGTCCGCTTCTCGTCGTGCGCATTGCCGTGACAACCGAAGCATCTCCCCCCCCCCCTGACTCAGCTGGGTCCTAAATTACCGCTCGGCTGGAGACGAAGACGAATGGCCTCTGGCACGGTGGCTAATTGCCGTCTAAACTGAAACAGAATTATTCATAACCTATTAGTGTGTCAAGTTCAATAGGAAGTAGAAGAGTGGAAGGAAGCAAAGAAATTGAAAGCGAGGGACGGGGAGAGGGGAAAAAAAAAGTTTAATTAATAGCAAGCAATACACAGAGTATTTGAATTTTTTTAAAGGGCTTCATAAATAAGAATTATCATTTTAATGATTCCGACTGCCGAGAAATGCAGTCATCCGTTTTTGAACGGCTAAAACCTGTACTGTCGCTACCTTTATCCCCTGCAAAGTTGGAAAAGACCATTTTTTTTCCCTCCAATGTTGACTCCACTCTTCACATTTTTCTCGCCTTAGTATCATCCATATTTGGACCTCGAGCTATAACAATGACTCCTGCAGTGTAATAATGTACAGACCTTAAAATGTAAAGTAATTAACACTATATTGGATTTTTTTTTTTTTTAAAGCACAGTAATACCCCCAGACAGTTCCAGCGCCATAATTATGAACATCCTTTTTCTACAACGCACTGTACGCCCGTAAGTACTGCCGGCTATTACTTCGCTATGGTGGCGCATGAATATAAATGAACCCACAGCGAGCGATTTATTTGAACACTCCAAGACAATTCATGAGCATACGTTCTTATGGAAAAATGGAAAAATGTGTCCGTGTGTGTGTTATAAATGTACACATAAGTAAGAAGCAAGCCTCGTCTGCGGGATTTTTGTGGGATTGACGTTTCAGAAGGACATTAGCGTGGCATTTCAGTTTATTGCCATTCACTTATGTCGGGGTGGGGGTTCTGACCCATCACCAATCACATAAAATAGATATTTCATTGTGCGGACAGAGACTTATCCATCTTCATGAGGCTAAGGTCATAATTCCAGGCTCTGCGGCCAAAAGGAATCAATATGTCTTTTGCCAGTGTTGGAGATTGGGTCATTATTTGTTATTACCCAAAGTGATTCCTACGCCGCGTAGCAAAGCTGACAAGGAAAGCTCATTTGTCTCCTCGGTCTCGAATTTAACCTTGAGAACCCGAAGGTGCGGCCCGCTCACTGCTGTCACTGTCGTTTTTAAACAAACAAAAAGGAAAACATTGAGGAAGCAGAATATGTCGCTTATCTGTAAGCACACGGAGACGAGGTGTGGCGAGGCTAATTACCTGCTCGTCCCGTATAAGCGAGATTTGTTTGAATAATTGATGCCCGACTTTAATTAAGCGCTACGAATATTTCTCCGCTTGTCTATAAATCGGAGCTGGCTCGTGCGCAGAAGTTGCTGCGCACGGGCTCTGATGGATTGCGGCGGAGGGAACGTGAGGAAGAATTTGCCGGGCGACGTCGACCCCGAAGATGGCGGCCTGATAGTTTTTCCCCCCTTCCTTTTCTTGAGATCCTTGTTCAAGGCTTCCCCGATATCATTTGCGATTAGTCTGTCACTTACCCTGCATTTATTTTATTTTTTTTGCCAATGCCTCAAAGGGCGCTAGCAGCGTTGAAGTTCGTTGTTTACTTTCTAAGTCTCATGTGCAAGGCAGCGACATGACAGTTAGCGACAAGTTGACGCAGCTCCAAGCGATGTGCCCTAATTTTATTGTTCTCATGTCCTCTGGCAATAATTCGTCTCTGTACTATAAACATCCCCGCTTCTTTTTCCTTTTTTTTTTTTGTTAAAAGAAGAGGAGTACGCCACTCTGTACCATAACGGTTCTTGACATTCAGTGTAAATGACTGGATGAAGTGACAGCGCCAATAAAAATGCTGGCTCAGAGCCCCTCGGAGGAAGGAAGCAAGAATGAGAAGATGAATTATTAAATGTTTGTCTTTGAGCGAAACCCTGGGGTGATGAGCGAGGCAGAAAATAAACAGCTCACAAAGCTTCCTGAAGGATTTTCCCACCCGACGCTGAACCGGCAGTCCAGGCATCGCTGTCTCTGATCAAGACTTTGTCAGACTTCTTGAATTGATTGTTCTTTTTTTTTTTTAATTATTTAACATGACGTGAAGACTAAAGCAGCAGAACCGCTTCATGTTGTTTTTGTTACAATTGACCTGGAGTCATTTTGAAATGTTTGTCGCCGTGCACATGAGCCCGAAGGGGCCGTCGACGAGGCAACCGCGTGCACCGCAATGGTGGCGGACTCTTTTACTTCAGTCTGCTTACAGTTAGAGGAAACGAGCGGAGGATGCTCGTGTCGTGCTCATCAGTTTCTCTTCTGGCGCTTTGGAGCCCGGGCGGTATCACGAGAGGAGAGTGGAGAGCGCTACATCTGCATGCATACACTAGAGCACCGGTATCTTTGTCAAGATTAGCAGAAGGAGTCCTTAAGATTCCCTGAAAAACTACAGTTTCAGGATGCAAAGCAATACAAATTGTTTGTCTCTCTCTCTCTCCTCTCTCTCCTCTCTCCTCTCTCTCTCTCTCTCTCTATCTCTCTCTCTCTCTCTCTCTCTCCTCTCTCTCTCTCTCTCTCTCTCTCTCATCTCTCTCTCTCTCTCTCTCTCTCTCTCTCTCTCTATCTATCTATCTATCTATCTATCTATCTATCTATCTATCTATCTATCTATCTATATATATATATATATATATATCCAGAAGAATTTGAGATGGGACTGCATCAGGGATCCGCGCTGAGCCCCTTCCTGTTTACGGTATTAATGGATAGGCTGACAGACCAGGTTAGACTGGAATCCCCTGATGATGACCATGATGTTCGCAGATGATCTTATCTGCAGTGAAAGCAGGGAGGAGGTGGAGGAACAATTAAAAAGATGGAGGTACGCACTGGAAAGGAGAGGAATGAAGATTAGCCGACGTAAAACTGAATATATCTGCGTGAATGAAAGGGGCAGAGGAGGAAGAGTGAAGTTCCAGGGAGAAGAGATAGCGAGGGTGGATGACTTCAAATAATCGTGGTCAACAATACAGAGCAATGGTGAGTGTGGTAAGGAAGTGAAGAAACAGGTCCAAGCGGGATGGAACAGTTGAAAGGTGGAAGGGGTCTGGTGTTCTATCCGACAGAAGAGTCTCCGCTAGGCTGAAGGGCAAAGTTTATAAAACAGTGGTGAGGCCTGCCATGATGTATGGATTAGAGACTGTGCCAGTGAGGAAACAACAGGAAGTAGAACTGGAGGTGGCAGAAATGAAGATTTTGAGGTTCTCACTCGGAGTGAGCAGGTTGGATAGGATTAGAAACGAGGTCGTTAGAGGGAGAGCCAAAGTTGGATGTTTTGGAGACAAGGTTCGAGAGAGCAGACGTCGATGGAGATATATATATATATATATGTATGCAGTACTATCAATTTTGGGCATGTGTGAGGCTTCCCCTAAAGTGGTCTTAATTGCAGTAAGCAATTTTATATTCCATAGCGGTGTGCGCTGCGCTTTGATTTTTAGTTTAACCTAGAAATTCAGGATGTGCAGCGCAGCAGTCTGTCAGGAAGGATAACTGTGCCAAGACGCAGGATGTTTAGAAGCTACTTTTCGTATTATTTCAAGTGGAAAAATGAATGAAAATTTGAATTTATTTCAGCCTGAATACGGGCAAATGTTTGAAGTTTAATGGTCACAGAAGTATAATGAGAAGCTAAATGCTTTCGAAATGAAAATAATGCATCATGGTAGACGGATTGACACAAGGTGATGACGTTGACCCATTACATGTCATTTAAGCGTCAAAAAGATGCACACTACATGAAATGATAATGGATTATATTGAATTTAACACCTAATACAAACGCAGATGTGCTGGGAAAAATCCAGCAAGCGACGACTGCCCAGGAGGCGAGTCGCTTCACATCCCATCAAACATCCGATTTTGCTGTCTTGACGTGTCTTCTCATGACTCGTCGTCGCTTCTTCGCGAAGCCTCTCATTTGAACCCGGAACCTGCTGCTCCTGTCACTCTTTGTTATTTATGCTAAGGAGTTTGGAAGCGAAAGTGTTAGCCGTTGCGACGGACAAACTGCGCTGACGTTGCGTGACAAGGACAGAGAAACACCTGGAGGGCAGCACTGCAACACCTGACGATCGCGTCAATCACGTAGAACGTTTCGATCGCCGTTGCAGAGCAGCGCTGCTGGATCTTTTTGCAAAGATCACATTTTCGTCTGTCGCCCCTCCCTAGTTTGGAAAGGATGATGCCAACAATTTGCTACCATATATGCTTAGAATGAAGGCTTGTATGTGTCAGGCAGACCAGGAAAAGCTCATCTGTGCTTTTATCTCAAGTAGACTTGACTACTGTAATGGTCTTCTGACCGGACTCCCCAAAAAAGAGCACTAAACAGCTGCGGCTCATTGGTAATGCTGCAGCTTGGGTTTTGACCAGAACAAAGAGGTAATAGTTTAGTTCCTGAATACACGAAAGAAATGCTTCCGGAATACAAACCCAGCGGAGCTCTGAAATCGACAGACTCGGGTCAAGTAGTGGAGCGCAGATTCCAAAGCAAACATTCTTCACTCTTGTTAGTTTGTTGTTCTTCACGGTATTCGACATGAATGTCGTACCAGAGCGTCATCGTCTGCCGGAGACAAATTCCTTGTGTGTTGTTACATACTTGGCCATTAAACCTGATTCTGATGAAGCAGCATTTAGCTATTATGCTGCTCACAAAGGGAATAAGTTGCCAACGGAGGTCATGTAGGCCCCGAGCGGGAATGCTTTTAAATCCAGGTTGAAAACTTCTTTTTTTTCTCACGCTTTTCAGAGTATTTCCACTTTTGGTTATTCTTGCACTGCGCGCCGTTGCTTTTAATCATGTACAGGACTTTGAGTTACCCAGTCAATGAAATGCGCTATGGAATTAAATTTGCTTTGCTTTGCTTTACTATCACAGCTAAATAACATCACTCTGCCGCCTCCTGGCCGATAGTGTCGGGGCCATTGTGGCCGCCCACCAACGATCTAAAACTCTGTTCATCATCTATTTATTCTTTTCCTTTCGGCTTGTCCAGTTAGGGGTCACCACAGCGTGTCATCTTTTTCCATCTAAGCCTATCTCGTGCATCCTCCTCTCTAAGACTCACTGTCCTCATGTCCTCCCTCCCCACATCCATCAATCTTTTCTTTGGTCTTCCTCTCCCTCTTTTGCCTGGCAGCTCCATCCTCAGCACCCTTCTACAAATATACTCACCCTCTCGCCTCTGAACAGGTCCAAACCATCTAAGTCTGCTCCCTCTAACCTTGTCTCCAAAACATCCAACTTTGGCTGTCCCTCTTATGAGCTCATTTCTAATCCTATCCAACCTGCCCACTCCGAGCAAGAACCTCAACATCTTCATTTCTGCCACCTCCAGTTCTGCTTCCTGTTGTTTCTTCGCAACCACCATCTCTAATCCGTACATCATGGCTGTGGTACTCTTTCTAGGCATACTGTTGCTCGCAGATCATCGATAAATGCAGATCTTTGCCTTTCGCTTGAGCTCCTTCATCGTGACAAAAACTGTCCTGTAAGTTAGGGTATTTCTGCGCCCGACAAATTCTCTCTTTGTGAGATTGGTTAACAGTGGCCGAATTACACTTCTACGCACGATTTCAAGGTTTTAGAAGATCCTGCAGTGTGTAGGTCAGTGATTCTCAACTTAGTGGGTCGGGACCCAGAAGCAGGTCGTAGAACCCTGGAAAAAAATTACATGCAGTCCTGTTTACAACAGTATCGACAGCACCTAACCTTGGGATTTATTTTCTTGGGCTTACTGTAAAATGTATTTCCAGATCCAAACACAAAAAAAAAAACCATACAAATGACATTTACAAACATTCCATTCAGATTGCCTGCCGGCGTCTGGTGTGCTTGTCGGACAGTGACAATTGGTTTCCACATGGCCTGGTCGGGAGCGTCTGGTGTCAAAGTTCGTTATTCCCTTTCCCGCAGAGAGTCCCGCATGTGTTACGACTCTCACACTACCTCCAAAGCCGTGTAATTGCCTAGTAGACTTCATCCCTTGTGTGTATTGCTACTTTTCACACACAGCATTTGAAAAACAAAACAAAAATGACCACGGTTGTTTTTTTTTTTTTTTTTTGTGCAAAGTTGTTTTGCCTACCTGACAAAACTTTGAGCAAATCAGCACATTTTTTTTTTAAAAGCAGAAACAGTTAACACATAGAACACATCTTCAAAGTGTTTCCAGAGTCTTTTAACGCATCACTTTAGAATAACCTTGTCTTGTCTTTCATGATTTCTTTCATGGTTCCCTGGCTCATCCTCAGACGTGGTTGTCTGATATGGAATACAACGGCTCCCCTGATGTCTCCTCTTTTTGTTCTCGGCACACTGTGAAGTGGAAGCTTGGTTCCTCGTGGCACATCAACCCCCATCCTCCCCTTTCGCATGTCTTCATCACTTGTTACCCCCCCCCCCCCCAACCTGGTCCCTCCTCTCCATCAAGGGAGGCCGCAGAGGAGAAGCAGATGAAAGTCCCTGGACCATTTACCTCGCTATCACCTTCGCTCGATACCTCATCTTCCCCCCCCATCACCGTTCTGGGCGATAACTATAAAAATAGTTGGCTTTCACAAATTTGACAAAACTTATCAGACAGTCGTGTGATTTTTCTCTTGTAATGGCGATTTTTTTTTTTTTTTAATTAAACTTTCAAGAGACTAACTCAGGGGCATCTGTGACATGAAAAATGTCAGCTAAAAAGTGCGGGCAAGGATGAAAGAAGGCCTCTGTGTCTTGTCGAGGCTTTAAAAGCATTTCGGCGGAATGATTTGATATATTTTTATCTTTTCCCGCTGTCTGTTGAACAATTTTTCTTTTAATTATAACAAAACATCATATGAAATCACTTGTCCGCTGTTTATAGCTGGCTTTGTGATGAATTTTTCAGCTGCTCCCAGTCAATCTCCTCACGGTGCTCGCTTATCAGTAGTTTGGATTGTCTTCCATTGAAGCAAAGATCTTTCATTAAACCAGCAACGGCGGGAAAGTTGTGAAATTTGACTTACTGAAATGGGATATTTAAAGGTCCACTGTTATGAAATGCATGGTTTTTAGTATGTTATTACTGAAAAAACGGCAGACGTTTTGTCACTACAAACATAAGTTTGATGTATATGGCTTTTTGTAACACCCGCCATGAAAATCCTGTTGAGGGATTTGTTTTCGAGGAGAAGCAGGACGTGATGTACAGGGCAGTAGCGCACTCCATCGGTCTCGTCTGTTCATAGTAGTTTTACCTGCTGGAAGGTACCTCGTTGATCCTTCGCGTTAGCCAAAATGTCGGCTCGTTGTATATCTGGACATTGCTCGAACACTCGGGAGGTAGGATGGATTCATTCTTCATAATTTTCCAAAAGATCCGGTTCGTCGTGAAAAATGGATTGCACGGGTGCAAAGGACGAGAGCTTTGTGCGTTCCAAATGTTGGGTAGGTTTGTATACAGCTACTAAAAAAAAAAAAAAAAAATAGCTGGGGGGGGGGGCGCATAATCTGTAAATCAGGGGTGCTAAATGTGTCGATGTGCACATCAGAAGGTTTCCGTGGAGCAGCCGCGGGAGATCGCCGCCGACCTTGTCGACACGGCTTCGGCCAGGGTGGCTCGTCGCAGCGCCGCCCGCAGTGGCTCATCCCCGCCGCGGAAGTGGATCGGACGGGGAGGCGGTTTGGCCGTGATGTAGTTGTCGGTTGCGGGCGGCGTTTTTTATCACCGCCGTGTGGTGGTGGATCGACGGGGAGGCGGTTTGGCCGTGATCCGCGTATCATCTAAATATGGCTCGAAATAATAGGGGAATATTGCCCCGGTCACTTCACTCGGTTGTGAGATGTTCTTTTCTTTGAAAAGAGCTTCCGTGTCAGAAGGGGCGTGTTTGTTTCCCATAGTGGGTGGCACAGCGTGTTTTCAATGGCGAATGTTCCAGTGTGATGTCACGGACAGAAGATGCAGCCAATATGTTCACCACTTGGATGTCGAATGGGACTTCCGCAGCTTTGCGCATGGATGATGCGCTCTCCGCTCATAATTATTTTTTCGTACAGACATTGACGTGAATAATGTTACATGTATTTTTCATTACAATATCTATTTTAGAATGTTTATAGGGATGACACTTGACCTTTAATATTGTTTAGTAGCGTTCATTACTGTAAGTTTTTATTGTGTGGTTCTCATCCCAATCTGGGAATAGTCACAATCGTGCAAGACCGTAAGTGATTTTGAATTATCGCAACAAATTGGAAGCAAAAGGAGACAAAGGAAATAGGAGTTTTAAAAATGTCCCCACGTGTCATCATAACATCCATTCATCTTCCGTACTGGTCATCCTCACAAGGGTGTCTTAATAACACGTCTGTCAAAATAATAAAATGCTATTGTCGCCTTTTAGCCTCTAGAGGGGACGCTCCTGTCTTATTTAAATTTGCCCCCTGCTCAACCCACTGGCTCCACTGTGGACCCGATGCCAAGTGCGGCATTAGTTACCATGACGACTGGGCAAGTGTCCAGCCTGGGGTGTGGCGGAAAAAGGCAAGCGCCCATAAAAAAAAAAAAAAAAATAAAACGATTAAAGCATCAAATGTATTATGTATGTGTACCGCTTTCATGATTATTTTCCTATTGGGTATACATTCCTTCTCACCATTATTGGTACATTTTTTTTGAATATCCTGTGTAGCATGTTCAGAAATTAATAGAAATGTAGCAAACTTCAGTTGTCAGGATATTTTCATGGGAGGTCCAATGTATTTTTTTTTCTCAGATAAGATAATTTCAACACAGGAAATGACGAGTACAGCGGTGTTGGCAGCCCTCCTCAATATTTGCTAGACGACAATGACAGCCTTCAAACCTTTCTTGTATCCATCAATAACCTTTTGGCACTTCTCATATGGTATTTTCTCCCACTCTTCCCTTCCAACTTCTTCAAGCTCTTGAAAATTTGCCGGGCAGATTTCAGCTCCCCACAATGATTTCAATTGCATTGAGATCAGGACTCTTTGCGGGCCAATTTTCAAAAAGTTTGTTTTTTTTCCTTTTCATCTATTCCTGTGTGTTTTGGATTTGTGCTTGTGTTTGATCTTTGTGTTGCTGGAGAAGCCATGATCTTCGCCTCAAATCTAGTTTTCTTTACACTTGAAACATCTATCCATCCATTTTCTTCGCCGCTTATCCTCACGAGGGTCACGGGGAGTGCCGGAGCCTATCGCAGCTGTCAATGGGCAGGAGGCGGGTTGCACCCTGAAATGGTTCCAAGCCAATCGCAAGGCACATGGAGACAAACAGCCGCACTCACAATCACACCTAGGGGCAATTTAGAGTGTCTAATTAATGTTGCATGTTTTTGGGATGTGGGAGGGAACCAGAGTGCCTGGAGAAAAGCCACGCAGGCACAGGGAGAACATGCAAACTCCACACAGGCGGGACCGGGATTGAACCCGGGACCTCAGAACTGTGAGGCAGACACTTTCCAGCTGAGCCACGGTGCCGCCCACTTAAAACATTTCTGTCTCAAATTTCTTTAACGCTCTGATTTCATGACATCTGTGATACAAGGTGTCCAGTACCAGATATAACTAAGCAGCCCCACACCATCATGGATCCTCCACCATGCTTGACTGTTGGCAGGCTGTCCTTTTCCTTAAAGGTTGCATTGTACCATCTGTAAACATATTGTTTGTGGGCATTGCTGAAAAAAAAAAAATATATATATAAATATATATATATATATACACCATAATTCCCGGCCTACAGAGCGCACCTCGTTATAAGCCTAAGAGTTTATATATACCGTAATTTCCGGCCTACAAGCCACGACTTTTTTCATTCACTTTCAAGGTTTATGCGGTGCTAGTGTTAGCACGGCGCTAGCGTTAAACTCTGTGTACCGAGGCTTATAACCAGGTGCGCTAACACTAGCGCCGCGCTAAAGCTAGCACAGCATAAACCGCAGGCTTGAAAGCATGTGGGAAAAAAGTCTCGGCTTGTAGGCCGGAAATTACAGTACATATATTTTTGTTTCATGTGAGTGTAAATTTTTTTCATTGTCTCGTTTGTATCAAACAAGTTTTTGTCTGTAGAAACGTTTCAGTAGATTCATTTCATTTGAGATATTCCACATTCAGCACTAAAACTTCATGGGTACCGAAAATGGTGAGCACGACTATATAACCGTTCCCATCTTCACGATGGGGCGCTTAAATGTCACTTTATTTTAGCCTCCCACAGCACTCGAGGTGTGAAAAATGTCCGACATTTCCAAAAGAGTTAATATCGCTGAGATTTGAGCGCTGACACTTGACACTCATCTTTGATGCACAAAAAGGATTTGGAGACATGCCTAATAAAATAAACAAACATTGCTTGTGTGGAGGCCTTGAAAGAATATCTTAGCCTGGCTCCAACCCCTGTGCGTGCACGTACTGAATTGCTTAACCTGAAAAGCATTCATAGGAAGACAAGATAAATACATATTTCAAATGGAAAATGCCAATTATTTTTTCAGCTGTGAATCTCAAGGGGTCAAAAAGTCAAATTGGCAAAAAAAAAAAAGAAAAAAGCAGAGATCAAAATGGGGAAAATGTAATTGAATTAAAACATCATCCACAAATGGGAAAAAGTTGTATCGGCAACTATTGAATTCTTTGCTAATTAACTGATTATACATTTATAACAATGTATTCTCCAAATGGGAACATTTCAATATTTACTGACATTTTTCCACATAGAAATAAATATGAAATAACTCAATGAAATTTCACCATAAAACCAAACTAAAATCTACGATGCATGCTAATACGACAACTCGAATTGGCGACCACTCATATAGTATAATATAATAAAATATCAGATTCTTAGTTATATAATCCAGTGAGGAATGGATGGGGGGGGTGCAGTTTGCGCAAGCCATCTTTCCACGTCACGGCAGCAGCTGCCTCATCGCGCCGTACACTCCAAAGGCACTTTTGCCGGAGAAACCATTTATGGAAATGAAGCCTCGCGTCCAATCCCCCCCCACCCCCCCGCCACCTCTCATATTTGCCGTACGCCGCCACAATGTGTGCTTTGGCTGCACGGAAGCCGCCGCAGCCGCCGCGCTTCGACCGATGCGACTTAATTGACTGCCGTTTCGACCCGACGGGCCCTCGCGGGGACTGACACGGCACACCAGGGGGCAATGCAGCGGGGGCTTTAAAAAGCTACAACGCATAAAAGCAGGCAAGACTACAAAAGCCTGATGGTGCCATCCGAGTAATACCAAAATGTTGACGAATACGTCCAGTCCAGTGGCATTAACCTCTGCTTATTTGTGTTTTCTGTGAACGTATCCTCAGCGTTCGCTGAAAAATTCGCCTCTTTGCGTTTTGGGGGTCTTTCTGTAATGCCCCAAGGTGTCGAAAAATGAAGCCCAAGCTCTGGGTAATGGGAAATGTAGCAATAGCTTGGGTTGTTAGTGGAAGTTAGCATCAATCTTTACGTACAGGCGACCTTATGGTGCTTTTTTTTTTTTTTTTTCTGTTATGAAATCATCTTAAAGCCATTTATTTTTATGGGTAACATTGCATAAAGAGTTTTAAATGACATCGGAATGTTTTGGGATTATGGTTTCTTTTTGTTTAAACTATGAATATAAGTACGTTTCTTTTGGTTTGTCCCATTAGGGGTCGAAAGAAACTTACTTAAAATAAATTTAAATGTTTAAACTATTAATATAGATCATTAATAATCTTTGATGGAGGGAGTCAATTACTTGCATCTTCATTTCGGTCCCAATTCCCCGAGAATTGTTGTTTGTTGGATAGTAAGTGATGTTTAACTTCCAATCCATCCATTTTCTTTGCCGCTTATCCTCACGAGGGTCACGGGGAGTGCTGGAGCCTATCCCACCGGTCAACGGGCAGGATGCGGGGGTACACCCTGAACTGGTCGCCAGCCAATCGCAGGGCACATGGAGACAAACAGCCGCACTCACAATCACACCGAGGTGCAATTTAGAGTGTCCAATTAATGTTACATGTTTTTGGGATGTGGGAGGAAACCGGAGTGCCTGGAGAAAACCCACACAGGCACGACGGGGAGAACATGCAAACTCCACACAGGCGGGGCCGGGATCGAACCCGAGCCCTCAGAACTGTGAGGCCAGTGCTTTACCAGCTGGATATACAGTACGTATTATAATGATTTTTAGAGGAACATATATGCATAATATTAAATTGTGTGTGCTAAATAGATTATCTTAATTCAATTAATAATGGTCGTGTTGCGCAACTTTAATAATCACACTGTTCCATCTGCATAGAAGTGAATAACAGGAAAAAAGTATTCAATAAGAATACCGTCATACAGTAAATAATTGGGTTATCTGCACTAATGACTTTGAAGAAGGTAATACACAAACGAATATAAAAATTGTTAATTTGTCATGTGCACACATGGCTAACGTTAGAAAATATTAAAGACATAACAGAACTGTTCGGGGGCCGGGGGGGGGAGTACTGTGCCGTGTAATTTGTGTTGAAGTACTGAATAGCAATGAAGTAAAAATAATGGTAAAAATCTGGGGGAAAAAAAACAGCATCATTTGTCATCTGCACTGATGCAGGCACTGCATTACAAGAAAATGAACAAAGCAATAAATAAACAACAATGCAATAAATTTCCAATAACTAAATAAATCAGCAATATCAGATTTAACCATCCACATAGTCAGACACTGATGATAATATTGAAGATAAAATACAGCGATGTCGTAAAAAAAAAAAAAAAGTGGAAAATCAAGCATTCTTTTGGAGTGCAAGATAAATTAAATTAGAAATTACAAATAATTATTTGTGTAGTGTGACAGACTGCAGTGTAGGCACTGTGTGCAGTCCCCCCTTAGGACATTGTGAATGTTTGTTCATCTCGAGATGTTCCCTGCAATTGCCTGGCAATCAGTCAAGGGTCTTGTTTCCCTTCTTGCCCAAAATCAGCTGGGATAGGCTCGAGCTGCTCTTCGTGACTGTGATCATATTGAGCAGTACAAAACATGAATACTTCAATATAATACTCGTGAAGGGAACTGGGCTTGGATATGAACCTTGGGGAATACCATTCCATTAAATGCTATTCAGAGTCAAGACAATTTTTCATGAAAAATGACTTACATTTTATACAGGAAAAACTAGGTTGTAGGTGTTTTTCTCGCAAATGTGCATTGTAACTTTTGAATCATACAACCAAGTGGCTAGAACTTGATTTTTTTTTTTGGGAGGAATGTGCAAAAAAGGGTGAGGTGGGGAGTGGGTGCCCAGGTATACAGTATGCAGCCTCATGCGTGCCAAAGTCAATATATATTGAGCAGTACAAAACATGAATACTTCAATATAATACTAGTGAAGGGCAGTGGGCTTGGATGCGAAGCTTGGGAAATACCATTCCATTAAATGCTATTCAGAGTCAAGACAATTTTTCATGGAAAATGACTTACAATTTATACAGAAAAAACTAGGTTGTAGGTGTTTTTCTCGCAGATGTACATTGTAACTTTTGAATAATACAACCAAGTGGCTTGTACTTGGGTTTTTTTGGGGAGGAATGTGCAAAATTTAAAGGGTGAGGTGGGGAGTGGGTGCCCAGATATACAGTATGCAGCCTCATGCGTGCCAAAGTCAATATATTTGTCAGATTGCCCCCAACCATGGTAACAGTGCCCTGTAAATGATTCCTTATTTTCTGTATAATGAACATTCTCTCTCACTCTCTTTGCACCCCTCCCAATTCATCTCTTCCCCCCCCCCCCACGCTCTCTCGCCGCTTGTGACTTTGCCTCGGAGCGCAGTCGCACCTTTTCCCATCTCATTGTGACTGAATGTCTGCGGAATCGAAACAGGCGTTCAAGCCGACTTACAATTAGAATCGAGCTATTTCAATCACACTTTTTTTTGAGGGGGGGTAAGGTGGAGGGGTGGGCGTGTGCTTTTGCCACACCACCTTTATGAAGACAAATTCGCAATTGTTAGCTCACTCAAAATGAGGCCCCGGCGATTACTTTTCATCACCTCATTTAGCGAACGCTTTGTCCAAAGACATTTTACAATCGTACCTTTCGCCCCGCTCATAATTCCTCATCACGGAGTCCGTGGTCACAACTGACGCGTACTGTATGATATCCTTGGAAGACTCAAAAAGACGACTGAATTTGCATACATTTGATGCATGTTTCATACCCAAGCAATTGTCTTGCGGTCGGGCGCTCCCCGGTTTCATCAGTCCTCTGGACTACGGTCCGTTTTGAAAACAAGTTTCTTTCACTGCAGTTTTTAGTATGCAAACAAACAGCAGCACGGCGCATTAGTCGCGTCGGGCAAGTTACTTATAAAAATGTAATATATTTTGCATTAGGAACAACTGGGTCTATTGCAGTGTTACTTGACATTTACTGAGCACAGGCACATATTTTATAGCAAACAAAAACGAGACAAAAAAAAAAGTGGATGGATACGCGGCTTAATCATTCCTTCTGCCATTTAGTGAAAGAACATTTGATTGTTCTGCCTGTCGCTATACGTCGCTCCCGTTGCCGGGAGGAAGCGTCAATAAATCACCGCCGCGAGACCAAAATTTGTCAATTTCTGAATGACGGCAAACTGCACCGCCGCTTTGCATTTGCACGTCTGCCAAGAAAATGGAGAAGTGAGCGCTTTCACATGGAAATGTGCTCAGAGGTATAATCAACTTACAGATTGCTTTTGCTCTCTCCCACCTTGGTTTTTTTTTCTTTTTTTTGTTGCATTGATTAGCACATGTCATTCTGTTGTTTAAAACTAAAAATCTTCACAGCAGAATCCCTCTAGACTCACTAGAAGTCTTGAATTCAATTGTTGCGGAATTATTTCTACATTTAAAAGAGTTCTTTGAAAAAGTGAGCTTTCAAAGTCTGTGTTTTGACGTTCTTTGGCTGTCGACTTGAACAGAGGTAGCGCTCATGCTAATATTCTCCTCGCGTCTTGAGAGATGGTATATTGTTTTTCATCCATCCATCCATCCATCCATCCGTTTTCTACCACCTTTCCGGGTTGGGTCGCGAGGGAAGTAGTTTCAGCAGGGACTTCCCTTTGCCCAGCCACTTCTTCCAGCTCTTCCGGAGGGATCCCGAGGCGTTCCCTAGCCAGCCGAGAGACATGGTCTCTCCGGTGTGTCCCGGGTCGTCCCCGGGGTCTCTTTCTGGTGGGACATGCCCGGAACACCTCCCAGGGAGGGATCCGAATCAGATCCCCCAGCCACCTCATCTGGCTCCTCTCAATACAGAGCACCAGCAGCTCGACACTGAGCCCCTCCCGGATGATCGAGCTTCTCACCCTATCTCTAAGGGATAACCTGCGGAGGAAACTCATTTCGGCCGCTTGTATCCAAGATCTTGTTCTTTCAGTTGCGACCCACACCTCGTGCCCATAGGTGAGGGTAGGAACTTAGATCGACTGGTAAAATGAGAGCTCCACCTTTCGACTGAGCTCCCTCTTAACGACAACGGAACGATACAAAATATAGTGTATATAGTATAGAAAAAAAGAAAAACTACCATAATTTCCGGCCTTCAGCGCCCACCTGATTATAAGCCTCAGCCAGTACATTTGGAAAGGAAATACTATTTGGTACATAGGGACAAGCCGAACGAAACTTACTATAAGCCACAGCTGTGGAAAAGCCGCAAGTGCCCACATTAAAACCCACGCTGAAACTTATATTACACATATTTACAAAGAAAGACAGTACACAGAAAGCGTTTTCAAAGTTTTAATACCTTAGCTTAACATAGCAACAACACGGTAGCACAAACTGGGCTGGTTAAAAAAAAAAAACAGCCGCAGCAGCTACACAGTCGCAACACGGTAGGACAGCACTAACAGGGCCGATTTAAAAAAAAAAAAAAAAAAAACATACCTAAATCACTGAGAGGCAGCAGTTACACAGCAGCAACGCAATGGCAACATGCTAGCACCATGCTAGCGTGGCGCTAACAGGGCCGGTTGAAAAAAAACAAAAACATACCGGTAAAAGTAACTTCCTCGGCACATATATTCCACCGGTGTCACTCTTACCTTTTCCGCTCGAGTGCCCCCTTGCGGCTGTGTGGGGGAAAAAATGCACAAATTAGCTGCATCACCGCATAAACCGCAGGTTTGAAAGCGTGTGAAAAAAGTTGCGGTTTATAGGCCGGAAATTACGCTCGTCTGTCTGCCCAGACTTGCCTTTCCGCAGTCACGTCATCCGGCTCTTCCGGTGGGATCCCGAGGATTAAACTAATTTATATTACTTCCTATGGGGGGAAAAAAATGTTTTCTGAGGTTGAACAAAATCGGACTTTGAACACTTCAACAAGAACCTATTTTGTTCGAATTCCAAGGTAGCACTGTATAGTTCTTTTTGTACGGACACTATTTTAGGTGCGGCGTATTTTTTGTTGTTGCTTTTAGAGCGTCACTTCGATGACTGTCATCACCCTTTGCAAAGTCGTCGTGATTTCTAACCATTCGGCAATTAATTCTAGCCTTCAAAATTCCAACGCGAAAGCCTTTCATCTCAGCCTGCCCGCTGTGAAATGCTTCACGTGCGAAATGTGGTTTCTGGCCAGAGTAGTTTTCCAAGCAGCCTTTGTTTTACGATTCATTTTATCAGAGAAATTTCAAAGAAAACACGAGGTCGGTTTTGATTCGCCGACGATGGACGGTGCCAAGACGTGTGGACCGAGGTGTCATAAAACATTCAGCCCCGGCTACAGGCTTGCCAATCGCTTGTACGACGGCACAATCAATCTCCTGAAGATTCTTTCACTGTGAAAAGAGCAAGTTTAGTTTGATTCCCAACAATCCGACCACATCTGGCAAAATCAAAGCCAATTCGTTCGTGAATATTTCAGCAGTGGAAATGTAATATCACACCGTGGAGGCTAAGAATACGATTTCCATGCAAATCGTGCGCTGTACTTGTACCGTATATCACTTGTAGAAAACCGCTGAGATTATGTTCGGTGTAACACGATCGATTTTATGTCTTGCCGTCATGTCGTCTGGCTTTTCTTTTAAGAGCATGTCTATTGCAAAAATAAATAGACCCTTCAAAGACGTACACCTTGAAAGTGATATCTCGTACCGTCATCTTCAGGATAAATCCATCTCATCAAACCTTCCCCGAGTATGATGAACTGTAAATAGCCGTATTTGTCTTTGAGGGCTTCGTGTAATCCTGAAAAACCGCCGAGCAAACAAAAAAAAAAAAGATGAACAAAAGAGTCAGCTGGCTCTTGCGACGAAACAGAAGAGAGCTTTTTGGATCAACAGAAAACTGCTGCAGTGTGTTTGAAGTTGTTCTGGGAGGGTGGGGGGCTGTTTCAATATTTTCCAGGCAAATGTTGGAAATGAATTTTGTGGAAATGCAGTTGGGCTGAGTTTGCCTGAGAAATTAATGAGAAATTATGCATTATGAAATGTTGGATTTGCTTTAAATTCTTTTTTTTGGTGATCATTACAATCATAATTTTTAATACAACCCACGATGAACGGGTCCATGTGTCCCTTTTTTCAAATGTTCCCTCTAAGCTGCGCAACGGCGCATTTGCGCGCTTGTCACACACTCTCAGCGCAGAGGAAAACAGACCCAGTGCAGTGAACTACAGCCTGACGTATTGTTTTCCCTCCCTTTTAAAGAGGTACACTCATAATTACAAACACCAGGGTATGTGAATAATAGAAGAAAAAGTGGTGGAACTGGACGAGACTTTCTCTTTTTTTTTGAGTAAAAAAGATCTGGTCTGAAGCCAAATTAGAAAGTGTAGGATAAGATGGTGCATAATGTTAAAATTGCACCTTGGCACAGCCTGACTGAGGTCGAAAGCACAGATGATACATTGCCCAAAAAGATAATTCTGTATTTTAAATATAGGAGGCAACATAATATTAACCCTATAACTGTATGTGAGCATCGTTCAGCTTTCAACATGCATTGCGAAAGATATTCTGCAAGCAATAATTCAGTTTTACATCAAGAAAAACAGATGAGGATATCATTGTGGCTTAAAAAAAATGAAACAAAGTGTCAAATTTATAGTTGGCTTGGTATGTATTTGTAATATATATTTATTTTTGGTTTGTTGACATTTTCAGTGTAAGTTAGCGAAAAACACAAAATTGTTCTTAAAAATGTTGTGATGGGAATGTAATCTGAACCTTTTAATGAGCCATGGAACTTTTATGGATGACACTGATTGACCACAGTGCATACGTCTGATATTGCTCACAGTGGTCAAAGGGGGCACTCACGGGCTTAGTGTGTTTGCTCAGACCCGTCGAAAATTAGAGGGAGCACTGCTTTTTTCCATTGTCAAAATGTTCATCAAATGTTGACAACAAACTCCGCCCACATTTGACGACCTTTTTAGCATCAACATTCTGTTGGTGTTCAATTGTGAGAATTTCTCAGCAGTAGTTCGAGTGCCGGAAGTCCCTCAAAACGGCTGCTTCAAACCAGAATGATTGTAAAATTTTACACATGCGCCCTGGAGACTTACGGTATTCAGGCTGACTGTTATGATAAACTTGTTCAGGAAATTCTGGGTTGAACCATTAATTGAAAACCGGGATTCTACTGAGAAGCTTTTAAAGGTCATGTTAGAGAACCCTACATTACTTATAATTTCATTACAAAACTGGCAAAAATGGTCTTCGGGCATGTCGAGGCTCTAAAAAGGCAGAAGAGCACTTGAAAACATAAAGTGCAACTCCAAGAGGGCATGAATATTTTAATGAAAAATTTCAAGTGTCATCTTTGTGGTGGGAAATGTTGACAAAAATGTTACTTGTCACAGCCCAAACCCAAAAATATGCGTGTTTTTTTTTTTATTACATTTTCATAGCACATAAACATCATTCCGAGACTATTTGAGCTGATACGATATGAGGTGATTGAGTTGTCGTTTTACATCAGTTTGAGGGCGCCACATGAATTCATATTGACACGCGAGCTTAATAATCTTTTAAGTGTGAAACAATAGAGCCGTGACTCGAGGCGAACGCTGCTCACTCTCTTTAGCGTGGGGGCGGGATCCACTGCTTTGCGCGACGTGACACTTTTTGTGTCTGTCCAAGCCACAGGTGTCAAACTGGTGGGCTGGGGGCCACACATGGTTCCCCACAGCATTTTATGTGACCCACGAAAGCAAATCCAAATTGCTAATTGTGTTCTGGTGTAACACAAACGAGAGAGTTCCAAGCATTTTTTTCTATCTGTTACCAATCCCCTTTTGAAAGCAAATTTCATTGTTGGAAAACATGTTTTTACAAGATTCTCATTTGAAAAGTAGTTATTCCTCCCATGTGTTGCACATAGGATAAAGTATATGAGGTCATCTTTCATTTATATCTGTTCACTTTCATAGCGGCCCTCTGAGGGAAGTCATGCCAATGATGTGACCCTTGACAAAAATGAGTTTGAGCCCACCCCCAACCCCACATGTTCAAGCCAGACACTGTCCCACACAGACATGTCCTTCAGGAATTGGACTTGCACTGTGAAGAAAACACCTCTTCTCGGAAGATTATTTGCATTGTGTTTCTTCATCGAGTGACTTTAACAAAATGTTGCTCCGGCCCAGTGAAAAAATGGGAACCACCACCCCACCCCCACTAGTCTAAACAAAGTATTCCGATTAACATTGTTGCTGGAATCAGAATTAATCAGATGATTTCAGTTTTCACCCGTCGCAGGCGAGTGCTGTGTTTGCCAGGATCGCACTCTGCTGTTTTGCCAAAACTAGCATCACGACGTCTCTCGCTCTTTCATTGTGAACGTCATGGAAACCGAGCAGTGGACACCTTCGCGTATGCTGCGATAAATAGCATAACTATGGGTTGATAATATAATGGTTTGGACAAAATTTTAGCAAGTTTCATTTTAAGCCATCATGTAAGTTAGTGTATAGTTTTACCCACTATTCTCTGTAAAAGTAAACAAATGACATTATGATCATGAGACTTTAACGATTGCCGCTATGCTTATCAGAAGAGCAGCTCTGTTTGACATTGCCTCTTCTTCATAAGGAATATAATGACAAAAGAAACGTTCTCGGTGTTTTTCAGTGATTTTACAGCTTTAAGTGAGTCCTCGGTTTTCGAGTTCCGTTCCTACATCGGCAACGTAACCATATTTGTGCCTAAGAGGGAACACGTCCTGGTCTATCTCTAGAACCTGCTCATGCTGCAGTAAAGTCACAATTGCAGTAAGCATATTAAAATTGGCAGATGATATTGTGATCTGCATTGAAAGCAGGGAACAGGCGGAGGAACAATTAGAGAGATGGAGGCACGCACTGGAAAATAGAGGAATGAAGATTAGCCAAAGTAAAAAAGAATATATGTGCATGAATGAGAGGGGCAGAGGGGGACGAGTGAGGCTCCAGGGAGAAGAGATGGCGAGGGTGGACGCCTTCAAATACTTGGGGTCAACAATACAGAGGAATGGAGAGTGTGGTAAGGAAGTGAAGAAACTGGTCCAAGCGGGGTGTCTGGTGTTCTATGTGACAGAAGATTATCTGATAGGATGAAGGGCAAAGTTTATAAAACAGTGGTGAGGCCGGCCATGGTGTACGGATTAGAGAAAAGAGACAACAGGAAGCGGAACTGGAGGTGGCAGAAATGAAGATGTTGAGGTTCTCGCTCGGAGTGAGGGGGTTGGATCGGATTAGAAATGAGCTCATTAGAGGGACAAACAAAGTTGGATGTTTTGGAGACAGGGTTCTCAGAGCAGACTTCGATGGTTTGGAGATGTCGAAAGGCGAGAGAGTGACTATATTGGTAGAAGGGTGCTGAGGACGGACCTGCCAAGGAAGAGAGAGCAAGAGGAAGACCAAAGAACAGGATTGATGGATGATGTGAGGGAAGACATGAGGGCACTTGGGGGTTAGAGAGGAAGATGCACGAGATGGAAAAAGATGACACGCTGTGGCGACCCCTAACGGGACAAGCCGAAAGGAAAAGAAGAAAAAGATGTTAAAATAAGCCCTGCGGTTGGCTGGGAACCAGTTCAGGGTGTACCCTGCCTCCTGCCTAATGACAGCTGGGATTGGCTCCAGCACTCCCGTGACCCTCGTGAGGATAAGCGGCTCAGAAAACGGATGGATGGACATATACATGAAACTAAGGTAAAGTCACTGATGATGTACTGGTAGCGGGCAGCGTGGGATCAGTTCCTGCTCAGTGATTGTGTCGATATTTGCCCTGCGACTGACTGGCGACCAGTTCAGGATGTCGCCCGCCTTTCGCCCGAAGTAAGCTGGGATAGGCTGCAGCGTTCCTGCGACCCTCGTGAGGAGAAGCGGCTTGGAAATCAGACATGGACATGTTCTCTGCTGAAATTTGAAAGAGATGAACTGAAGACCAGAAATCGAGCGGGCTTTGTGCCACGTGTCTTCTTCCACTGCTGCACATTGCACGTCCCCGAGGACCCTCCTGTTTTCAACAGTGTAACAATGTAAAATCCTTTTTAAAAAGATGAGTCACTTTCCAAGTACGTCCGGACATTATTTTGTGAAATGAATTATTATTTTATTCATGATAATGGATGAATTAGCTTTTGCGTGAGAGAAGCATAAAATCAAGGTAATCAGTCGTGTTTGTATATTTAAAAAAAAAAATATATATATATATATATATATTTAAATCTCTTCTCCGTGGTCACCAATTTGTCTCTGTCACGGCTTCCTCATTAACAATCTTTGCGTGTCAGCTTGAAATATGAATTCACCTCCCCCGTCCCCCGGATCCGTGCATATTGTATCGATATTTGCCGAGCTGACGGCGTTTGATGTAGATCCCCCCCCCCCACAGACGTGTTGTTGTTGTTGTTCTCCCGGGCCCGAGGTAATTTTTCGACATCTCGTCCTCAAAATGAGGGGTTGTTAAAAATTGAGCACAATCAACATGTCACATGTGCAGCCAAGCCTCGCTGACGCTCTTTTCCAAACATTTGTCAGAGGTGCCCCCCCCAAAGGCATATTGGACCCAAAGCACTGTACTGTACACTGACGTGGGTGGTAGCGACGTGGGAGGTTTGCGGGTGGGGGTGGGGGCTGGAGTGTGTTTTGGAGAAGGGGAAAAGGTAAACAGGCCAAACAAGAACAGATTGCTAACCCTAAACCTCGCGTCCTTGGGCAAGAACAAATGGACTTAAGGGATGAGTATGCCAGTCACAGCATAATTAATGCCGGGCAGGATACGCGGTGAGTCCCATCTGCTCGCATGGATGAAGAGAAATAAATAAACAAATTTCCCTTTTTTTTTTTTTTTTTTTTTTTTTTTTTGGGTTCGGTCACAGCCTTCAAACTGTGCTGGCCCAATCCTGGCGTCTGTGCCCTTTGCACTCATTACAAAAAAAAAAAAGTTGGGGACTCGGGTCACGTGACTTGACTCAGATTTAATGTCACCAATTTTAGGAGTTGCTTATGTAGCGCCTCTCAAGTTTAGAATACAAAGGTGGCTAACCTGAGTTCTTTCCTCAATTAAAATTAGGAAGTAATCAATTAACACAATGTTAATTACTTTAAACTTCTATTACAATTTTACTGTTTACTTCTGTACTTATTCCCTCTCAAAAGGTCTCAAATAATATTTCCCCTTATGAGTAGACCTTATGAGTTATCCTAATTTAATTAACCCAATTACCAAATAAACTCCCCACTTTTTAACTGTCTTGCAGATAAATGATAGACCTGGTTATGTAACAAAAAGTATGAACATTTAATAACGAAAATAAAGGTTGGAAAGTCAAATCTGTATGCAAAACAAGCACTCATTCAAATAAAGTCCACATCACAGGTACACAATCCACACATGAACTAAGCTAAACTAATTTAAGGGCCCATACAAATATGAACACAGCCGGCAAAACAACAGAAATTCAAACCCCAATGTCTTTGTTTCAAGGGGCAGGAGTGACGAACATCGAGGGTTTTGTCCAGTGGTCCAGCCTCATCCAAGTCCCGACGGTCCGATCCGTTGCGAAGCTTTCTCCTTGCACTCCAATGCAGGCCTCGCTAGCCGATGCAGGCCTCGCTAGCGTTTGCTCGTCGCTAGCGTCCTCGTCTTCTTCCACGTGGTCCAACATAGGCCTCGCTAGCTGGCATTAGCTTGTCGCTAGCGTCCTAGCAGAGTTCCATGGATCCACTTAACCTCTGTATTAGCGGGTAACTCCACCACATTACGGCCTGATTTGAGTAGTCCACTCAAACGACACAGTATCAAAATTGAACTGTCAGCAGTCCTTGTCGAACACGTTGAACAATGTTGACAAATGTCCGCCTTTAACTTTTCTTTCTCTTCAAACCTTGCACTGCATCCTGCTTTTTTCTCTCTCCCTTTCTCTCCTGCGTCTCATCACCTCACTTCCTGTCCTTCTCAGACACTGGTTACAACAATAAAATGACAAAAGTATTTCTTTTCACAAATTAATAAAACTCATTTAAATACAAATCCCTTCAACAGAAAATGAATTCAGCACACCCTTTAACAAATATTCAACCACCTTGTAGATAGAAAACCTATTACCTAATTACTACTCTATTTATATTAACTTTTAACCATGGCGATTTTTAATTGGGTTACACTTATCTAAAATTCATGAAAGACTTGACTTTTAGACTTAAACTACATAACTTGACAAGTCTCACCTCTATATGTTAAAAAAAAAAATCTGCACTTTCAACACAGAGTGGCATTTGTTCATTTGTGTAGTCCAAAACGTTAAGTACAGTGTAGTATTGTAAGTATTGTGTATAAGTATTGTGGCGGAAGCGCTGGAGATTATCACGTTTAGGATTGTGCTTTTGCTGAAATCGGAATAATGGCAGCAAGCGAGGTCTGCAACTCAAAGATAAGAGAAGCAACACCTACAACTTCTTCCTTCATTCGTCACTGCGGTACCCACAAAGACAGGTCGGCTACGTTAACTTCCAAGATGAGCTAATTAATAGCGGGTCACACCTGAAGAAAGCTTCATGTTGGTGTTCTGTTTAAATAAGAAGACAATAAAGGATTAGACAATACAAAGACTGCTTTTGGGGCTATTAATAAAACTGTGTCCTTGCAAAGATATTAGTACCACCAACTACCGTAATTTCCAGCCTACAAATCGTGAATTTTTTTTTCCAAACGCTTTCAACCCTGCGGTTTATGCGGTGATGCGGGACTAGCGTTAGCGTTAGCATGGCCCCAGCATTGCGCACCTGATTATAATCCTCGGTAGCTAGCGCGGTGCTAATGCTAACGCCGCGCTAGCGTTAAACTCTTTCTGTGTAGCGAGGCTTATAACCAGGCGCGCCCTTTAGGCCGGGAAATTCGGTAATTCAGGAAGAGACAGTGAGTGCAAAGTCAGTAATGTGGAAACACCAATAATACATCATCCAACGGTTTTGTAACATGTTTTCAATAATGAAAAAAATATAGACTTATGCAATGTAAAGAAATCAACTGTTCGTGCATCATAATTCAGTTTGTTCAGTCGATCGCAGGGCACATGGAAACAAACAACCGTTCACACTCACAATCACACCTAAGGGCAATTTAGAGTCTCTAATCAATGCATGTTTTTTGGGATGTTGGGGGGAACCGAAGTGCGCGGAGAAAAACCCACACAGGCACGGCGACGATACAATTATGTGTGACATATTTCCCACATCTGACAAACGATGCTTTAAGTGCACGTCGGCAACAACCAAGCGGAGCCATACGTGCCGTCATATGGGAAGCGGACAAAAATAGAACACAACCTCCCCCTCCCCCACTATTGTAGCACGTTACGTCGTCATTTCCAACGGAACCAGCGTTATTTGCGGCCTAGCGCATGACAGTGATGCACGCAGGTGGTGCAAGTGTCCTAATATGACGTCCACTTGAGGGAGGCGAGGCAGCTGCCGTCGCTCAGTCACGCCTCAGCGATGCCATATGCTCTCCCATATGAACACACTGCCGCGGTTCTTCAAGAGATAAATCCCAAGATCACAGACGTGTCGGGATTAATGGGCTAATGGGCTAGCGGGCTACACGTGCGACCGGCTCGTTTTTTTGGTACGAGTTTTTTTCCGTCTGCGCACGCCGGAACACCGTCTTGGCGTCAAAGATGGCCGCGAGGGTCGCTGTGGTTTCCCTAATGGGTGGAAATCAATAAAGCAGGCTGGACAAATTGGAAATGCCGATACAATTGTGCACAAATATTGGTACAAGATATGGATTTGACATAGAACTTTTTTTTTTTTTTTTTTTTTAAATCCAGTGTTTTGTTTATTTTAATGTAAATTCTTCAGGGTCTACCAAAATACAATTGCTTGGATTTTTCACTTCAATGCAAGTTGAACTTTGTTTCCACTTAGCAACAAGTGGCCACAATATTAATAATTTGTTAAAATAGTTTTTGTCGTGAATTTCGACATAGAAAACAGATGAAATGTTAGCAGTCGGTTTGCTTTATATTGCCTTCACATGTAATAAAATCAAAGTCGTGATTAAAGGTCAAGTGTCATGAAATGGATGATAGTTGGTATATTATTAATGAAAAACCCACAGCCAATATGGTTCCATGTGTTTTTTCACCACAAAACATGATTTTGACGTATACAGCTTTTTGAAACTCCCGCCGTGAAAATCCTCTCGAGGGATTTGTTTTCGAGAAGAAGCACAAGACAGAGGCGCCCCCTAGTGGACTCGTTTGTTTCCATTAGTTTTACATCCGGGAAGGTAGCTCGTTGTTCCTTCGTGTTAGCCAAAATGCCGGCTCGTTGCATTGCTGGACATTGCTTGAACAGTCAGGAGAATGGATTTACCCTTCATAAGTTTGCAAGAGACCCGGTTCGTCGTGAAAAATGGATTGCACGGGTGCAGAGGATGAGAGCTTTGTGGGTTCCAAATAACAGGTAGGCAGTAGTGCGCCCTGGCTCGACAGTGTTCAATAACTACTGTGGCGGCTTTGAACATACCCCTAAAAGCAGCATGGCTCGCCTCCACCTCCTCCTAATATGCCACCACAGTGCAGAAAATCAGCCACACCGGCTGAGGCTCCGTGTTCGGCGGTGATTGCTTCTGCGAAGGCTGCACGTCGCCGCGATGCCTCATCTCCGCCGCGGAAGTGGATCGGACCGGGGTGAGGTTTGGCCGTGATCGCACATCATCTGAATATGGCTCGAAACAATAGTGTAATATTGCCCCGGTGACTTCACTCGGTTGTGTGGTGTTCTCCTTTTCGAAAAGAGCTTCTGTTTCAGACGGGCGCGTTTGTCTCCCATAGTTAGGGTGCACCGGGTGTTTTCATTTGCGAATGTCCGAGTGACGTCACTGACTGAGGACGCAGCCGATATGGCGACCACTTGACATTGAAGTGAATAATATTATATGCATTTTTATAACAATATCTCTTCTAGAATTCTTGTAGGGATAACACCCGGGCTTTAGGTAGAAGCTATTTTGGATCAATTTCATCGACTCCAATTGTATTTTTGGCTTCTGGTGTTCAGGTTGCCGCATCAGCCTCTCCGCGTGGTTTCATGTGTTGCTCGGATTAACAGAGTTTGGAGCCCGACCGCAGTTTGAGCATTCCCCAGTAGAGCTTCTAATTAGCATGTAGTCAGCCATCAGCGAACGGCCTAACATACATCGCCCGCAGCTGCCCGTCGGAAGTCGCCTGGCGTCCTCCGGCCGACGAGAATTGGCGAGATCATACGACTGGCTCAAGACTCAAGCAATTAACTTTGAATGGATTAGGTGAAAGAGTCAATTAACTTGTAAATTTGAATTTCTAATTGCTTAATGTGCAGTAATGGGTATTTCTGTTTCCATTTTTCACGCTTGACCTCTTATTTATGTCTTTGTGTCTGCAATTTGGAGTTGCCAGAGGAAAGAATATTCATCCAAAGTTTCCAATCCCCCCGCCAACGTTTGATTATTGCATCTTTGAAGCAAAGAGAGAGACAAATTGGATTTCTGTGTCGGTCCGAGTGAGCCTCGCTCGGAAGGAAGGACGCCGAAAGCTCTTGCGGCAACTTTGTCTTTTACCGTTAGCATCTCTCAGCTCGGCAGGTAATGGCATCCGTGGCGCCGGTCGCCAAGTGCGGACGCGGCCCCTGACTCTGTGGACAGTCGACACCTTACGACTTGTCTTCTTCTGTCTACGTTCTCTCCTGGCCAGAGGAATGTCAGACAATCGCCGCTATGTCTCCGAACAGCAGGGCGGAAGCAGTTGTGCTATGACGTTTACGTCCGTCCGAGAAAATCGTTCAAACGGTGCTGCTGAATTTTTATAGTCTGGGTTTGAGCCGAATCACCAAACTTTCACATTATCAAGCTCTGTAATATTTGCTTCATTTAGTCATATTTTGTTTCCCTAAATTTGGTTAATTCAAATTTTAGTTATTTTTTTTTGGCGTAAAAAATTATTCCTAAATTCATTTTTTGTGTCTAAACATTTGCACAAGATGCTGTAATAGGCATATGCTGTATTTAACATCTATTTAACTGAATAATTGATGGTAATTTCGTTAGTAATTTATACAGAGTATTATTTTTAAATAATGTATAATTATTTTATTATTGAAAGCTGTTTATTCAATATTTATTTTATGAAGTGCTTGATGATTATAATTGAATTAATTATCAGCAACCTATCTATGTTCTATGAATCCCTGCTCAAGGTTGGGATCGTGAGAAATTATAAACATGAGAATTTAAAAAATGAATGATGCTTTGACTAAAATAAGATATTTTTGCATGTTAACCGTTTAACTTTTTTCCTTTCTTCTGTTCTATTAAAGATCTGCCCGTTCTTTTATTTTTTTTAAGGTATCCTACCCCTCGTCTTGTCTTACCTTGACAAAGCCAAGCACTTATTAACTTTACATTAATAATCGGTATCGACTTTATCTTCTTTTCCAAAAAGTCCTCATTGTAAAGGCCGACAACAAAAGTACAAAACTCATCTAAGAGAGGGAAAATTGTCAATTTACAAAGGGAAAAAAGGGAGTTTTTTGGTGTCGTGTGGAAAAAAAACTAGTTCCTCGGTTCAATTTCATGTAAGATACTTATTTACATTCATCATCACAGTGAAAATAGATTTTTTTTTTAGGTGTAAAAATGTCTTCAAAAGCATTAAAACATAAAGTACGTTTGATGCCAGGACTTTGTCTGCTGGCATCTTAACATGGTTTTGACTGTTTTTTTCCAATTTTCTCAAAATCACTTCTTGGGTTCGAAAAATAAGCCGCGCTCGCTCAAATTGTCCTAATAGCGGAAATGTTTCCAAGCGTTAAGCGTCGCTGTCGACGCTGACGTATCCGCACCCGTTGTGAACATATCACACTGTGTAAAACGAGGCAGAACAGCGCCAATTGGGGTTGACAGCGCTTTGCGAACTGAGGCTGTTACAATACAGGATATTCAATCATAGACTCTGGCCAAATCCTAGTGAATCCCATTTTCTTCTAGCTTAGCAGAATAGGCGTAATATTGCTGCGTATTGTTCGAGTGACTCGCAAACACACTTTGAAGGAAGGCCTGAAAGATGTGAACTGAAGGCCGGGGTTCTTAGCCCGAGGGGATGTTTTGTGAAGGGGGAGCGTTTCTTGCGAGTCCGGTTTTCTCTGGAGGTTTAAATCCCATAATTATGAGGCCAAAGGAAGCGTGCTCGCCGGAGCAATAAACGTTCTCTTGTTCTGCACATCCGCCCCTTAACCCTCTCTTTTCACGCGAATTGATGTTGAGGTAAATGAGCGACGAGGCGAAGAAGAAGAAGAAGAAGAGGTGAAACGGGACATGGAGGGGAGGAATTGTGATGGATGCGAGAGGCTGGCCTGGGCTGGGCTATGCAAAAGGCAAGGCAGCGTAATGCTAAGGCGTCAAATTCCTCACAGAAGCGGATGAAATTTAACAGCTGAAGTTCCAAACGTGTTAACGTGTGTAACAGAAAGCAAGGAAGCACAATGTAAATGTGTGATTGCTCAAGCCCCCTCGGGGATAGGGACCTCGTCCATGCAAAGGACTGAATATTGTTTGGGATTGCATACGTCAGTGATTCCCAACTGGAGAAGAGATCGCGAGGGTGGACGACTTCAAATTCTTGGGGCTAACAATACAGAGCGACGGGGAGTGTGGTAAGGAAGTGAAGAAACGGGTCCAAGCGGGGTGGAAGAGTTGGCGGAAGGTGTCTGGTGTTCTATGTGACAGAAGAGTCTCCGCTAGGATGAAGGGCAAAGTTTATAAAACTGTGGTGAGGACGGCCATGATGTTCGGATTAGAGACGGTGGCTCTGAAGAAACAACGGGAAGCAGACCTGGAGGTGCCAGAACTGAAGATGTTGAGGTTCTCGCTCGGAGTGAGAGGGTTGGATAGGATTAGAAATGAGCTCATTAGAGAGACGGCCAAAGTTGGATGTTTTGGAGACAAGGTTAGAGAGAGCGGACTTCGATGGTTTCGACATGTCCAGAGGCGAGAGAGTGAGTACATTGGTAGAAGGGTGCTGCCAGGCTAAAGAGGGAGAGGAAGACCAAAGAAAAGGTTGATGGATGTGGTGAGGGAGGACGTGAGGACAGTGGGTGTTGGAGAAGAAGATACACGAGATAGGCTTAGGTGGAAAAAGATGACACGCTGTGGTGACTCCTAACGGGACAAGCCGAAAGGAAAAGAAGAAGTGATTCTCAACTGGTGGCTCACGGACCCAAGAGTGAGGCGGTGACCCATGGCGGGTCACGGGCAGACATTGTATATATGTATTTGGATTCCGTCTTTTCCTCACAGTACACAAGTGTCCCAAGTTCTCACATGGAACACATTAGGTCTACAACAAAATGTTACTTTTTTGCGTTCTAGCCCCTTGTTTACGTCATAAACAAATAGTGTAGCTCATTCTCAGACTAGCATATGCTTTTTTCCTGTACCTCAAACTAAAATACAAAAAAAAAAAAAGGTTTACTAGTGCTAGTCGCAGGATGTGCTACCCAAGTGGACGTCTTAAAAGAAGACTTATACCATGTTTCATTCACAGTTATATAGAATATTGTGTACAGGAATTCCGTCCTTGTTACTTTATACGAGCAATTTACGGGAATCTGTGCGACCGTTTGTTCTGGTACATTTCCATAACATATCACCGGGGGAAGGCCTCATTTGAAACCGTAACCAATACTAATCATCGAAACAGCGTCAACCCCATATGCTCTCATTTAAGAGTATAAGATCGGCAGCCAGCGTTATTGGCGTTAATGAAAACATAGCCGGCGCGTCTCATCTGCTGGAATCACATCAGCTGCACCTGTGCACACAAACTGGGTACACAGGTGCAGAGGACTCCCTTGACACGGCGTACCCGGTAATTGCCAGCACCATGTGCAAATTCTGTCTTGGCGTGCACATTCCAGCAAAATAATAGGGTTGAAAATAAAGAAACTGCAAGGAGTCACCTCTGGTGAAAGCAGGATTTCCAGCAAAAATGTTAAATCAATTCACGCGTTCACTCTCGGGCTTGTACATAGTCACAAAGTACGTTTTTCAAGAGTCTCTTGCAAGATGGGAGAGAAAGAAAAGAACACAGAGGTCGGGCCCGTTAGTACCAAAATGTTAACACGTTGTAATTTTTAGCCCCCAAAAGTTGATTCACCCATCCATCCATTATCTACTGCTTTTCCGCGTCGGGTCGTGGGGGAAGTAGTTTCAGCAGGGATACCCAGACTTCCCTTTCCCCAGCCACTTCTTCCAGCTCTTCCGGAGGGATCTCGAGGCGTTCCAAGGCAAGCCGAGAGAGACCGTCTCCCCAGCGTGTCCTGGATCGTCCTTGGGGTTTCTTTCCGGTGGGATGTGCCCGGAACACCTCACCAGGGAGGCTCCCGGCAGGCATCCGAATCAGATGCCCCAGCCACCTCATCTGGCCCCTCTCAATGCGGAGGAGCAGCGGATCGACACTGAGCCCCTCCCGGATGAGCAAGCTTCTCACTCTACCTCTTAGGGAGAGCCCGGACACCCTGCGGAGGAAAATCATTTCAGCTGCTTGTATCCGGGTCTTGTTCTTTCGGTCAGAACCCACAGCTCATGCCCATAAGTGAGGGTAGAAACGTAGGTCGACTGGTAAATTCAGCGCTTCGCCTTTCGACTTCGCTCGCTCTTTACCACAACGGACCGTTACAGTTCGCAGAACCACAGACGCTGCACCGATCCTTCTGTCGATCTCCCGCTCCATTCTTCCCTCTGGAGCTTATTCATTTGGCTTATTTTGGTGTATTGTGGCGAGACATCAAACGTTTCAAACTGACCAGATGCAACGATTAAAGCGAGTTTCGCCAGTTAGCGCTACCTTTCCAATTTTGCAAGGAGTTTGTCTTTAAACGTCCTTCGAACGGCCACATCGAGCCAACACGACGGACTCAGCGTGGCTTCTCGAGACTTTGCTCCGGGTTGATGCATAATTAAAATCGATACAACATTTTAAATATCTAAAAATGACTGACTGAAATTGAATTTACATTTACATTCTCGTAAGTGGAATACGTCACTCCGAGTAATTATCAAAAGCACCTTTGTCGCACTTCGTACAACTCGAATGGCATAAATGATGACCCTGCTTCGGTGGAGCAGTCCATGTGGATTGTGAGTCCCTGTCCCTCCGAACTTTGTGCTTGGTGCTAGTTTCCATGGTGACAAATGATCCATATTTGCTTTCCAAAAAGAAAACGCATTCAGGATGCACCACTGTATGTGCTTGATTTATTAAAAAAGGAAAACCGAAAAATTCCGAGCTTCAAGGATGGTGATGCTGTGTTGACTCCTCTGGGATTCATTCGCTGGGCGTGGGTTCACTCACTCATTGTATACAGTAACTATCCCCTCACTTACTCTCTGGTCCTTGTTGGTGTTGAGAATTTTCTCCCACCACCTCTATAACGCCAGGTCCGTCATCCTGGTCCTGCATGCCTTCTATCCCTGTCCTTACCAGTCCTATCCTATCTTGTCCTATCCTTCCCTAACAGGGTGTCACACTACTTGACCCATATAACAGTTGAATCCAACTTGTCACTGTAGATTTACGTATGTTAAGTATTAATTTACTTTCCTCATCTTGTTTACAGCTCTTTTCCTATGTTTCGTTACCTTTTTGTTCTTTAATTTTTTTTCTCGAACTCCCCTTCAAAAACGTGTTCGACTGAACAACTGCAGTTGTCGATAAATATCCATTAGAATAGAAAGAAATCGCAGTAGCATCTTAAAAATGTCCACTGTGACACAGTAAAATTATTCCGGCATAAGATTAATGAATTAAACACCTAAAACCATGGATGGATGGCCAAGATTGTACTTGAGGTGTGATTTAAAACTTCAAGGTTTTCAAGACAAGATTAGGGTCTTGAATTACATTTTTCAACCAGTGTTGGGCTTTTTCAGCATGAAGCCATTGTTAGAGTTCTAGGTTAGGGTTTAAAGAGAGTGATGGGGTTTCAAAGCATATGTTAAGAAGTCAACATACGGTTTCAAACCAGGGTTTTGATTTCAATTGAGAGTTTCAAGCCAGCATCAGGAATTTGAGCCACCCATCCATCCATTATGTACCGCTTTTCTGGGTCAGGTCCCGGGGGAAGTACGCAGACTTCCCTTTCCCCATCTACATCTTCCAGCTCTTCCGGAGTGATCCCGGGCGTTCCCAAGCCAGTCGAGAGACATAGTCTCTCCAGCATGTCCCGGGTCTTCCTCGGGGTCTCTATCCGGTGGGACATGCCCGGAACACCTCACCAGGGAGGCGTCCGGGAGGCTTCCGAATCAGATGCCCCAGCCATCTGGCTCCTCTCAATGCGGAGGAGCAGCGTCTCGAAACTGAGCCCCACCCCCCGGACGACCGAGCTTCTCACGCTATCTCAAAGGGAGAGCCCGGACACCCCGCGGAGGAAACTCATTTCGGCCGCTTGAGCCAGTGTTAGAAATTCCATGTAAGGTTTTAAGACAACGTCAGAGTTTCAAGTTAGGGTTTTAGATAAGATTAGGGTTTCCTCAAATGAGGCTTCAGTCAGGACTTTAGGACTGGGTTGTGAATTCATAAGGTTAAAACGGGGTTAGCCAGGATTCGGGTCTCAAAGTAGGGCTTCGGAACTGACAGAGTTTTGAATTTGGGTTTAAAGCCATTGTTAGGGCTTCATCAAAGGGTTTCAAATCAAGGTTTGTTTCTTCACATTTGGTTGCAAGACATTAGACATTAGTTTCGGTTGAAGGTTTGATACTTGGGATAAGAAATTAACCTGGGTTCAGGTTTCAATTTAGGACATAAAGCAGGATTCAGGTTGGAGAAATCCGTGTAAGGTTTTGAGCCAATGTTAAGGTTTCAAACTACATTTTCGAACGTAGGTCAGAGTTTTGAATTAGGGTTACAGGCATAGGTTAGGGATTCAAAGTCGCATTACAAGGCACTGTTAAGAGTTTCAATGTAGGGTTTTAAGCCAATGTTGGTGATGAGCCTGCGTTAGGGACCCACGCCAGGATTCCTGTCTCAAGTTAGGGTTGGAAAACGGGATTAGTTTCAATGCCTGTACATCATTGACAATTACCTCAAAATAATACATGCAATCTTATAATTTGTCTGGATGGTACACACGTTGAATTGATGTAGAATGTACCCTTAAGAGACAAGGAAAAAAATTCTGATGTATTTTTTTTTTCAAATGGAAAGTATCTGCCGCACTGACATTTTCGCAGAGATTTGAATAAATTCCGTCTTGAAGCCAACAGAAGGGACAAATGAATGTCACATCCGCAAGCGCGCACCCGACGACGTGCATCAGTATGATTAGTAATTCCCGGCAAAATAGACAAGGCGCACACAATCGGAATTCCTGCCGAGATGTTTCTACCTCGCCGCCGCCACGTGTAAGTCGAGGTGCTTTCATTATAGGAAGTAAGAAAGGGGCGAGATGCCCGAGTTGAAATTGTGAAATCTGAGCTTCAATCTTTCCGCGTCTTTAAAGAAAGCACTGACTTTAGTTTCTCCCAAAAAAGTTGCTCGGCTTTTTGAAATTTTTCCTTCCTCTGAGAACTTTTCCCGGCGTCTTCGCGCGGCCGGCTCCACTGTTTCGAACGTTTTTGTCGCATTTTGATTCGGGTGCGCGAGTGCGCGACTCGCTGGGAAATGGACTGAAGCGATTAGCCTTGAGCCCACTGAAGGAGAGATGCGGACGAGCGCCGTAATCCCTCACGGAAACTGTGTAGACGGTTTTATTCTGTCAGCGGTCCTCGGCCTCGCGCGGCAGCAAACAAGAGAGCGTCGTGATCAATTATTTATCCGCCCGGTTTATGCAGCGAGAAGTCAAGAGCACTGATTGTAGAGGCTCTCTGGCAAAGGTACTTGTCAGGGGAGTAGAAATGATTATCCTGCTGGCAAAGGCTTGGATTTGACAGTTATTGTTGTAATTATAAATATTATTATCACTTTCATGAGATAATAATAAAATTTTATCTGAATAGCGACAACAAAAACAATACGAAAAAATGTTTGTTCAAGTTAGGGTTATAAACCTGGGTTAGGGATGCAAAGTCGGGTGTCAAGCTAAAGTTTAGGTTTAAAACATGGAATATGTTTAAAATACAGGTAGTCCTCGGGTTAAAACTGTCTTGACCCGAGACGTTTCGACTTTACAACATCCGTCCACCGTCCGCCATTTTGTCTGGCTATTGCTTGTCCGTGTTTGTGCGCCGGGAGTATCTTCGGATTTTTCGCCCTCCTTTTTAGACATTATCGGCCCCAAAGAAGAAAGCTGTGACCGTGGAAACAAAGCTCAAGATCATAAAAAGATTGGAGGAAGGAGAGACACCAACACCACCAAGGCTTCAGACGTTCGGCCCTGGAGACAATTACTAAAGATAAACCCCGTATTTCAGCACATGTGAAGCGTTCCATTCCTATGTCGGATACAATGATCAAAAAAACAAGGTTCTTTGATACTTGTCGAGATGGAGAGGATTAAGGACCAGGTTCCTTGGCAGTAGCTAAGCACCGCCTCCCCTTCTTCTTTTCCATCCACCTCTCCGCAGTAATGCCAAGTACATCGTCTTCTTTATTTCAATGTGTTTGTTTTTTGTACAAAGTATTTTCATGTAAATTCTGACTTTAGTGGTGGAATCTGACTTAATTCGAGTTAAGTCACTACTGTAGGAACGGATCTGAGGACTCCCTGTAAAAGTAGAGATTTCATGGTAAGGTTTGAATCCATGGTTCTGGTTATGAACTGGTGTTTTAAAGTTATTAATTCATGGTTACGGTTTTGGAGTACCTAGTACCAGGCTTTTAATCCTAGGTGAAGTTTTTTAAGCAGGATTTCACTCGGTTTCAAATACGGATGTTCAATACCAAGTTTTTTTCCAATATGAGTATTCCCTCTTGAGTACTCACCAATAGAAACTACTGATACCACTTGTACTTTTGATACATAAAATTTTAATTCACTCACTGACAGATAATTGGGCGGCACGGTGCGGCTCAGCTGGTAAAGCATTGGCCTCACAGTTCTGAGGTCCCGGGTTCAATCCCAGACCCGCCTATGTGGAGTTTGCATGTTCTCTGTGTGCCTGCGTGGGTTTCCTCTGGGCACACCGATTTCCTCCCACATTCCATAAACATGCAACATTAATTGGACACTCTAAATTTCACCTAGGTGTGATTGTGAATCCGCCTGTTTTTCTCGATGTGCCCTGCGATTGGCTGGCAACCAGTTCAGGGTGTGCCACTCCTCCTGCTGGGATAGGCTCCAGCACTCAACCGCAACCCTCGTGAGGATAAGCGGTGAAGAAAATGGATGGATGGACAGATAATTGTGACTTCTGATTCACACGATTCACTGTTTCAAACCACCGCAGTGTAGCACCAAATACTGAGTCGGATTTAGTCCATGCCAGATATTTTTCATGTCATCATTTTCAAGCCTAGGTTTGTGTTTTTAGACCAAGGTTAGCATTTCAAGCAAAAGAGGCCAGGCTGCATCTCTTTGTCCGGGAAGTCTATTTTGTTGTCGTGGGCCAGTTAAGAAGACGCGCTCTCGTGCCGTGCCGGGTCGAGGCGGCTTGTCAGGAAGCTAATGGAGTGTCCTCAGGTTAATTTCCAAGCATATGAATCCCATCAATAAGCAATTAAGAGGTGTGGAAGCACAGCGGCGTGGGGGCCACTGGCGGAATCCCCAAGATGCCTTTAATCAATTAAGTGCTGTGACATGTCTGTTTAAGAGCGCCTCATAGATTTTACACATTAAAGCTGCGCACCCAAAAGCCATCAAGTTGACCTTTGTCGTTATCCCGCGGGGGCCGCACGAGCTGCAGTCCAATGATCGGTTCCGACGAGAAAGCCGGACACCCACAGTCACGTCGTCTTCCACCCGAGCCGTCCGGACAAATTCTCCAGGTATCGATTGAAATTCTGGCATAAAACACAAAGCTGACTGATGTGATGGACATCTTGCAGCTGCCTCTCTCTGCATTAGCGTCTGCGGAAGGAGTCTAAAGTCCTTTCATCTGAAGGACAAAGACTTTGTTTCCACTTCTCAACTGTAAAGTCAAGAGAGAGACTTTCAAAGCCCCACTCGAGTGGGCGCTTCAAACCTCAGCCAGGGTTTCAAGTCAAATTAAGGAAACTTGAAACCCAACTTCAAATCCCTGAACCAGTCTTGAAAAAGTAAGTTTAAAACCTGTCCGAAAACCCTAATTTGAATTCCGACTTTTGCAAATCCGTTTTGTGAATTTTCTGAGCCGCTTATCCTCGCAAGGGTCGCAGGAGTGGCGGAGCCGATCCCAACAGTCGCACTCACAATCACACCTAGGGACAATTTAGAGTCTACATGTCTTTGGGATGTGGGAGGAAACCGAAGTGCCCAGAGTAAACCCACACAGGCGCGGGGAGAACATGCAAACTCCACACAGGGCAGGGCCGGGCCGGGATCTGAAACCCCCCCCCCCCCCACTCTAACCGGTTGCTCCACGGCGCCACCCAATTTTGAACCCCAAAAATATGAGCGCAAGGTATGATGATGTTCACAGAGAAGCAAGCAACGGATTAATGGCAAAGAAAATCGAATTTTCAACATGCGGCCATTGAGTGCCTCGCTGTCGCGGGATCGAATAGGAACGTTAATATTTCATAGACAATAGGGCGGCTGATTCAGGGAAATATCAGCCGCCGTGCCGGCCCGAGTTCAGAGTGGATGGCCGAGAGTTTATTTCGACGCCGTGTGGAGACGTTGGGGGGTGACAGCGGAGAAATAAAAAGCATCCTTCAGCTTATATGAAAGGTTTTATTTTTATTAGTTTTTTTTTCATACAGCATATCATTTAAGGGGTTTTTCAGAGTCGATTAGAAAAGCTTTCACATCGCACCTTACCCATTGACAAGCGCAATAATCTCATTTTATATTTATCGTATTCATAAGCGGAGCATTAAAGATGAATTTGAAAGCGTAGCCATGGCATGATATTAAAAACTTTGAAGACCTGACCATAGATTGGAAACCTGTTGATGGCAAGCCTTGTCCTGGCTTGAAAACAATCCTTTCTGGAAATCCCATTTTAAAACCGATATCCTGCCTCAAAACCCTAACATTGGCCTGGAACCACAACCTGTGTTTAAAACCCTAACATGAAACCCGAACTCTGGGTTTCTTCGAGTTTGGGTTGCAAGCTAGGGTTTCAAGTTCAGACTTCAAGCTTTGGTTATGATTTCAAATACTGAGTTTTAAGGGTCAAGAACTTTTCGAAACAAGATTGAAATTTCAAGACAGCTTTTAATTTTATTTCATTTTCCTCTTCTATCTCCTTGGAGAGAAGCCTTTATGCGCAGCAGGCAACCTTAATGAGATTCAGTCCATGAAGTAAAAGATTTTCCACCTGATCAGCTTCATGTGACTCACTCCCCTCCAGCCCCCGGGGGTCACTCAATTCTGGATAAGTGTCAACACGCAACACATTGCAGTCCTCAATTTGTTTGCTCAAGAGCGCGAAGTACCAAAAACCCTCATGGTCCACCAGAGCCCTTACTTAGAGTAAATAAGGAAGTCTGCTATAATTGTTATACGTTGGCATTGCAAGCGTTCAATAGTTTTTATTTACAATTGAAATGTTATGTATCCCCAAAACGTCTTCATTGACATCAAAGCCTTGTACGAAACCCTAAAATATTTTTTTTTTATTTCAACGGTTAGTGATTATGGCCTGGGGTTAGCGTTCCGAACCTGGGTTTGATTTTCAAAATAGAATTTCCAATCAGTTTCATGGTTTCAAAATCGGGCAAAATGTCAGGTTTGGTTTCAAGACAGGATTGGGCTTTTTCAATTTTGGGTTTTAAATCAGGGCAACCATATTTTAGCATTAACTGGAAAATGATCAATTTAAAGAAAGCTGTGTTGTTGTTTTTTTTTTTTTTATTTTTTTTTGCCACATTATATATTATTTCCCTTGACTGACGGCTCTGCTTGTGTTTTGTGTCCCCCCCCGTCAGCCCCTCCCAACAACATCTCTGTAGTGGCCGAGAACACGCCGGCGCCGTTCAGTCGATACCAAGCCCAGAACTTCACACTGGTCTGCACCGCCAAGGGTGGAAAACCCGCACCGTCTGTGAGTTGGGGAACTCATTTTTTTTTTTTCATTTAAACAAGAAAGGCATACATACACTGACAAGACTGCAGAAAATTCATAAATTTTTTAGGTTATTGTGCGCAATTTTCTGGAAAATTGCAAAAACTTTTGTTGAGTAGGTTAGAGGCAAGGATTTGAGTCCCATCCATCCATTTTCTTTGACGCTTATCCTCACGAGGGTCGCAGGGAGTGCCGGAGCTTATCCCAGCTGTCAATGGACAAGAGGCGGGGTACACCCTGATCTGATCGCCAGCCAATCGCAGGGCACATAGAGACAGACAACAGCCACACTCACAATCACACCTTGGGGCAATTTAGAGTGTCCAATTGATGTTGCATGTTTTTGATATGTGGGAGAAAACCGGAGTGCCCGGAGGAAACCCAACACATGCACGGGGGAGAACATGCAAACTCCACACAGGCGGGTTCGGGATCAAACCTGAGATCTAAGAACTGTGAGGCCAACGCTTCACCAGCTGAGCCACCATGCCTCAGACTTGAGTTTTCAGTGAAAATTTAACGTTAAGGTTTCAAGGCAGGCTTTTAAAATACTAAATTCAAAATCGGGCTTAATCTTTCACATTAGGCTGAGGATGCAGAGTTGGGGTTCCAGTTCCAGATTAGGGTTTGGGCTGCAGATGTGGGTTTAAAGTCAGCGTTCAGGTTTTGAAGCCAGCGTCACGATTAGGGTTTCAAATTAGGGGTTCAGGAGGAGGTTTCAGTTCCAAATTAAATTGTTGCTGATCATATGCACTTGGAAATAATAATAAGAATCATCATCATCATCATACATGATTGCTCCCGTGTGTACACGAGCCAGTCCTCCGCAGTGAGGCTGTCCCGGGAGCTCGAGGCCCCCCATCCCCATTCCCACCCCCACTCCGGCTGAGTCATTAATCATTGCCCACACACGCGCATGCTAATGGCCTCCCAGCCACGGCACTCGCATCTCCGGCGATGAGAAGCCAGCGACAAGTGAACGCAAGGTGAATGTGATTTCCTTCTCTCTGGGGGGGGGGTTTATGGGGGGGCGGGGGGGTTGCAGGTACAGGTGCTCAACATCCAGACGCCTTTTAAAGTGGCACCATCGATTGTGATGGACTTAGCCAAGTTAAAAACAAACAAACAAAAAAATGAAATCAGAGATTTGTTGTCTGTCTTTCAGCGTAAACAATATTTCAGCTATTATTGCTTGAACTTTCAAAGTTTATTTTTCTCAGGAAAAAAAAAATGATATTGAGGGCAGTCTGGAATATAAGGGCAAAGTTTTAAAGGTTATATCAGAATATTTTTTTAAATAATTTTGCTACGGCGCACCTTTAAACCAATCCAGCGATGCTTCGAAATCGGAGTTGAATTTGTCCCGCGGTCACACTCGTATCAAATCATCTTTCTGCTTTGAAGTGAATCAATCTGCCTTTTATCCGTTCTCGCTTGCCCAAAACAGCCGACATAAATGTTGAAATGTGCTTTTTTTTTTTTTTGGCTTTTTTTTTTTTTAAATCAGGGAAAATGTCAAACTATAGTACTGTACTAAAACATATAGTATCATATAGTAAAAAGAAAACAGTTTGTGCGTCACAATGAATTCACTGCGAGCCCTTCCGGTGTGGACCTAACCACCAGGGGCAGTGTAATACAGAGATGCAGACACCAACAAAGAAGAGTTTCACTCCACTACTGCAAGTGACAAGTAAACGAAAGTAATATTTGTCTAGTAATTTCACAAAAGCTATTGTGATAGTGTCTGTCTAGATGTGTTGCTCCACAGGTGGTTTTCAAACTTTTGTTCCTTCAAGCATTATAATAACTAACAGATACTGTTGATTCTATATATTTCCCCCGTCTTTGGATTTTCCAATTATGTTGTCGCATAAGCTCTTGGACTTTAAATGAAACTACTGTGGATGTTGTAAATAGACACCATATAAATCTCTTGACAGTAAACATCCACTGGCGATTCTTCTTCTTTTCCTTTCGGCTTGTCCTGTTTGGGGTCGCCACAGCGTGTCATCTTTTTCCATCTCAGCCTACCTCGTGCATCTTCCTCTCTAACACCCGCTGTCCTCATGTCCATCCATCTACCTTCTCTTTGGTCTTCCTCTCCCTCTTTTTCCTGCCAGCTCCATCCTCGGCACCCTTCTACCAACGTACTCACTCTCTCGCCTCTGAACATGTCCAAACCATCAAAGTCTGCTCTCTCGAACCTTGTCCCCAAAATATCCGACTTTGGCTGTGCCTCTAATGAGCTCATTTCCAATCCTATCCAACCTGCTCACTCCGAGCGAGAACCTCAACATCTTCATTTCTGCCACCTCCAGTTCCGCTTCTTGTTGTCTCTTCTCTAATCCGTACATCATGGCCGGCCTCGCCGCTGTTTTATAAACGTTGCCCTTCATCCTTTCAAATCTTCTCATCTCAAAGTAGAAACCTGTTGATTTTGAGCAATACAAAATTGAACTAGTTTTCCTTCTATCCATCCATTTTCTTTGCCGCTTGTCCTCACGAGTGCTGGAGCCTATCCCAGCTGTCAACGGGCAGGAGGCAGGGTACACCCTGAACTGGTCGCCAAGCAATCGCAGGGCACATAGAGACAAACAATCACACCTAGGAGTAAATATATCAAGACAGAGAGAGACTAATTTAGAAATATCTAAAATAATAATACATTCCTACTGTAGTGACAGAAGCACAACATTGTATGAGGACTTGGATGTCCGTCCAGTCCACTGTATTGATAATGCACAAATTTACCACCAGCATTTGTGCATAAAGGAGAAAATAACCTTGAAATATACCTCACATACTCTCTGTTAGGCCCCCACAATTTTTTTTCATTCCAGATTTGTATTCTTTAATTTTTTTTCCTTTTTAATTTTTTTTTTTTTTTTTTTTTGGGCAGAACCAAACCTCCCAAATTTTAGTGGTGCTTATTTATGATTTATGAGTTAAAAAAAAAAAAAACCCCAACATATTCCTTTTCATCCATTCATTTTCTTAGCCGCTTATCCTCACGCTGCGCTGCCGAATAACACTGTGCAAATACTTTCTTACATGCCTTGTATTTCTATTAGTTCCGGACCACTGCTGCACTGTAGAGCCAGATAATAGGCACTACGTTTGGATATAAGCATCCATCCATCAATTTTCTTTTCCGGTTATCCTCACAAGGGTCGTGGGGAGTGCTGGAGCCTATCCCAGTTGTCAACGGGCAAGAGCTGGGGTACACCCTGAACTGGTTGCCAGCCAATCACAGGGCACATCGAAAGAAACAGTCGCACTCACAATCACACCTTGGGGCAATTTAGAATGTCAAATTAATGTTGCATGTTTTTGGGATGTGGGAGGAAACCGGCGTGCCCGGAGAAAACCCACCCAGGCACGGGGGAGAACATGCAAACTTCACACAGGCGGCGACGGGGTCAAACCTTGGTCCTCAGAACTGTGAGGCCAACACTTTACCAGCTAATCCACCGTGCCCCGCCACAATTCCACATTTTTGTGAAAATAGATCCCAATGAAATAAAGGAGACATTTTATACATCTTTTTTTCATTCAAATATCCATCCATTTTATTTGCCGCTTATCCTCACGAGGGCCGCAGGGAGTGCTGGAGCCTATCTCAGCTGTCAATGGGCAGGAGACGGGGTATACCCTGAACTGGTCGCCAGCCAATCGCAGGGCACATGGAGATAAACAGCCACACTCACAATCACACCTTGGGGCAATTTAGAGTGTGCAATTAATGTTGCATGTTTTTGGGATGTGGGAGGAAACTGGAGAAAACCCACACAGGCGGGGCTGCGATCGAACCCGGGTCCTCAGAACTGTGAAGCCAACGCTTTACCAGGTGCACCACGGTGCCGCCATTTTTCCTTCTATGTATTTATTTTTTTTCCTAATCCAAGCAGAGTCACTGCGGTTGTTTGTGAGTAGCAGTAATGTGCAGAAGTCGAAGTTTTTTTTCCCAGATATCCAGCGCCAGACTCAGACTTGCCACGGAAATAACGACACACTGTCACCGTTTTCCCGCTTTTCCAAGCGTTTGTGCTATCAGGGTAACGTTTCAAGTGTGTGCGCACGCCCACACGCGTGTTTGGGAGGATAATAAAGCGTGTGCGCCGCGACTCTGCAAAAGTCATCCACCTTCATGTCGTGTTTTTGTCACGGAGCTAATCAGCCAAACGTGTTGTGCGCCTCAGTGGATGTAACACGCACACAATCCCACAAAAACCGCAAAGAAAAGTTTAATCAGTCAGTACAAGTGAACACCTGTGTATGAAGGACTCGGCGCTCTCACAGTAGGAAATGAAAGCCTACAAGTGTGTGTGTAGATGTGTGTGTGTGTGTGTGTGTGTGCGGGCGGGCATTTTAATCTTTCGTTGACATCTTAACAACAACTCTACAACTCGTCTCACCCACGTTTGCAGCGGAACGATGCTTGAAGTCAAGTACTTTTTAATGAAGGAAAAGTGAAACTTTTCAACTTTGTCTGTGCTGTTTCAGACATAATGATATTTATTCAAAAGTGTTATTAGAATGCGATTGATGAATTTAGCGATTCCGATTCCAGCATCGATAGCGCTTATCAATTCGATTCCCATGTGGTGAGGGAAGGCAATAACGCAAATGGTCTTTTTTCCCCCCTTAATTTAACTTGACGTCTTATAAGGAATAGTTCTCATCTGTAATGTATTTTTACGGAAGAAAAAAAAATATCCGCCAATTTCTCAGTCTATAAAAGTGTAATGCACTTTTTGTGTAACTTGAAAGATATCAAAGTGTTTCGGAAATTGTCCGGTCCAGACCCAACTGGTTCACAGGGAATATTTGAGTTTTTAAGTTCAACTGATACAACAACTTTAAATACTGAGACTTTCATCTGTTCTCCTTCCATTCATATATTCTTTCACTGAATAAATTTCCCAATATATGACACTTTTGTACAGAGCTCCTCAAGGGACATTGGGGGAGAAAAAACAAACCTAACTTGTTTCTCATTATAATGAGAAACTTTCTCATTGTAATGAATAACTAGTCCATTGCATGCGTGCATGTATAAAAGACCCTTTTTCATTTCAGTTTGCATTTCTACGCAACAACGACAATGCAGGAGTTAGTTTGGTTGTATTTTCATCTGGGACTTAATGATAAAGACATTGCTGCTTTACCAGCAATTCGTCACCATTATGTTGTGTCTGAGAGACATTTAAAGATAATTTTGAAGTCTTTGATGTCAATCATTTTTAGCCGAGCAAGCGGAAAGGAAGCCTATACTGCTATGGTTGTGTGATAAAAGTTTACAATTATGCTCACCTTATCTTCTTTGAGTTCATGGATAACACTGTGAGGTATATTCCTTGTTTTTGAGGAAAGAGAACAAGTACTCTTCTCTTGCCTTTCTCTCAGCTGACATGCGCAAAGGAAGTTGTAGTTTACAGCTGCCTGAACGCAGGAAGCTACGGAGCAGGAAGCTGCCGCTAGCCAGCGGGTAAATAAGCTATGACCCGTAGGTAGACATTTCTCTACACTTACTCATTGCAATGAGAAACTTACACATTGCAATGAGAAACAAGTTAGTTTTTTTTTCCAATGTCGTTTTAGGGGCTCTGTACTTTTGCTACTAACATTTGGGAGTATTTATTGCTGCGTTTTCTCTTCAACTCCATCCAAAACAACCGTAATTTCCGGCCTAGAGAGCTGTGCCACGGTTGTGTCAGAAGAATTTAAGGTGGAGGTGGGACTGCATCAGGGATCCGCCCTGAGCCCCTTCCTGTTTGCGGTCATAATGGCTCGGCTGACAGATATAAAAACACACTTTTTAGGAACTGCCACCATCAAACGTCAAAAGTGCCATTGCCAATGGCTGAGTTCTGCTCAAACTTTATTTTTTTTATCTGTTTTTTTTTCTTCTTCGCTGCATCGTCCAAATACAGTAATGCACTTTAAGCACCCACTCAAAGCACTTCTTTATTTTTTCTAAAAGGAATACATAAGCGGAGCTGTCAGCCAAGCTAACATGCAATTCCTCGGAACTAAATTACTGCGAATTGGTTTTTAAAGAAATTTGTCCTATTGTGTACTTATAAATAATCACAACAAAACAGCAAATCCTTATATAGTTGCAAGTCACGAATGACAAATTTACCGATTTGCCTTTTTTGCACGTGTAGCCTAACCCCAGCTATTCCCTTCAAAATGTGCTTATCCCCTCTCTAAATACGTCATACAGTAAATTATTTTCAAGTAGTATATTGCAATTAAGTCACGGTCAATGAGGAGTACTTGCACTTTCAGCACATTTTTATTCTTGATTTAAAAAAAAATCTATAAGCTATTTATTTAAGGGTAATAATTTAAAGGTAATGTTAAAAAAAAAAAGTAGTTTGAAAAGTTGCTTTTTTTTTTTTTTTTTGCATAATTTTGGACCATACAGTAATTCGTAGTATATTTAATGTTTAAACTAATCTTATTAGCTGTCTTAAATGTCAGGGCTTGGTCACCTTCCTTTCATATCGGGAGGTTTACTTTAATAATTTGATGCAAATAAAATGTAATTTACCAATCCTTGCTTTTTTTTTTTTTTTGGGGGGGGGTGTGCCATCCTTGAATATGATCGACTTGGTAATATAAAATAATGCGTCGCTCATTAAGCAGCAGAATGCGTTGCACTAATTTACCTAAAAATGTCGTTTCGGGGTTGATCATCAGATTTTTATGGATCTTAAACCGTTTTAATACTCCAGACACGGCAGAAGCGGTTTGATAGCCAGCGTTACATTATTGTGCCTGTCAGAGAGCATTCAGGGGCAGTCGTAAATCACAAATAAACATGGCGGCCTCGACGTGATCTCATGATAGAGAGAAATTTTTATGTTGTTGTTTTTAGTTTTGTTTCACGGGGCGGGGGGAAAAAAAATCCCATTGTGGTTTGTCGTAATGAGTGAGCCGAGTCGCCTCCCCCCCATGCAAATGATGCCTTGTTGCTAGGTGAACGCTCATCTCGTAATTACAGAAGCCTTTGAGTCATTTTAACGAAGCCGCGTTTTGAAGTGCGCATTAGTATTTCCTGTTGGTGCATCCTTTACGCACGACGGTGCCGCTCGGGTCACGTTGACTTTTCCGAAATGTTTTTGCACACCGACCGCCTGGCGGCTGTACTAATGTCACTCCCCACCGCGATTAAAAAAAAAAAAAAAAAAACATTGCGACGGCATTACCAGGGAGCGCTCATTTTGCTGTTTGAATCAGAAGCAGGCCGCACGTGTCCGTATTTCAAGACGCGTTGCCATGACGATGATGACAGTGTCGGCACTAATGGGCTCTCAGTGCCGCTCGTTTGCGCATTTTCGGCACAAAAGCCTGTCCTCGTCGGCGAGAGAAAAAAAGAGGGTGCCCGATAATGACACTTGATAATACGAAGGAAAGCTGACGAAGTTGTGCCGGCGAGTCTTTTCGCCAACTTCATTCTCATTGAATCTCAAAGCCGCCGTTCGGGAGTATCCGAGCGTCCGGTCTTGCTTTTCAGAAATCCCGCAGGGGATGATGGTGGTCTCACCATGAGTTTCTCTCCTATTATTCCCGTAACAGCCACTGCTGCAGTGATATCCGTCCATCAATTTTCTTAACCGCTTATCCTCACAAGGGTCACGGGAGGGCTGGAGCCTATCCCAGCTGTCAACGGGCAGGAGGCGGGGTACACCCTGAACTGGTTGCCAGCCAATCGCAGGGCACATAGCGACAAAAGGTCGCATTCACAATCACACTTAGGAGTGATTTAGAGTGTTCAGGTAATATTTCATATTTTTGGGATGTGGGAGGAAACCGGTGTCATCCATTATCTATCACTTTTCCGGGTCGGGTCACGAGGAAAGTAACTTCAGAAAGGATACCCAGACTTCCCTTTCCCCAGCCACTTCTTCCGGCTCTTCCGGAGGGATCCCGAGGCGTTCCCAAGCCAGCCGGGAGACACAGTCTCTCCAGCGTGTCCTGGGTCGTCCTCGGGGTCTCTTTCCGGTGGGACATGCCCGGAACACCTCACCAGGGAGGCGTCCGGGAGGCATCTGGATCAGTTGCCCCAGCCACATCATCTGGCTCCTCTCAATGCGGAGGAGCAGCGGCTCCAGACTGAGCCCCTCCTGGATGACCGAGCTTCTCACCCTATCTTTAAGGGAGAACCCGGACACCCTGCGGAGGAAACTCATTTCGGAGAGCCCGGAGAAAACCCACGCAGGCACAGGGAGAACATGCAAACTCCACACAGGTAGAGTCCGGAATTGAACCCGGAACCTCAGAACTGTGAGGCCAATGCTTTCCAGCTGCCCCACCGTGCCGCCACAATGATATTCTTTTACTTTTAAATTTATTTACCAGGCTAAAACTAATCACTGGAGTTATGTAAAGAAATTATATAGTCTCTAGATATGTATCACAGCTGACAAAGCAAATTCTTTTTGATTTTGCAGAATTCTTTGTCTGCCAGTGACGCTGCATCCCACTAGAGTTGGCAATTCCTGGTATGTGCCACGTATGCAACCACACCCTAACTCCGGGACCATTCGGAACCAAAACAAAAGCAATCTGGATGAGGCCGACCTTAAGCAAACAAGAACAAATTTCTTCTTGTTGTCTCTGGCGTTGCCATCCAGTGTAAGTAAGGACAAACGACACAGGCCAATTGTCGATTTTCATGTCTGGTAAAAATGGACGGCACGGCACAAATGGCCCTCGGGCCGTAGTTTGCACACCACTGATTTGAAGGAGATGAAGGTGGCTCCAAGCTTTCCATGTGTGGACCACTACTGTGCAGATGCCGGTGTACATCCAACCGCCAGGCGAAAGTCTCCTCGGGACAACTTCCTCAGCTTCCCTCCTGATCATCATGCATCACATTATTGGCCCTCTTTTCAATCAAAGCACGTTTTTTGTTTTTGTTTTTTTTTTTCGCCGAGAATGCGCGGATAAGCACCACTGAAGTTGCGGCTGCCGTGCGTACAAAAGAAAGACAAACTCATCCCCTGACTGCCGGCGTTTTGAGAGGCGTTCCTTCTGCGGTAAAATAATTATCATGCAAGGCGACGCGCTCCGAGACGCTGCAGAAAATACAGCTGAAGCCGTCGCTGCTACGAGTAAAAAAAGGGAGGCAAACTCACGGCGTTGCCGCCGTCGTCCCCTGACGACGACTCTTTTGAGAGGCGCGTCTTCCGAGAATTTTCACATCGGCCGACTGTTACGTACAAGCACAAACGGTTGAACGTGTTCGCACGGACCTGCTGATAGCGGCCTCATTTCAGAGCAAAACAAGACGATAGTGGATGTCGATAACAATGGAGACGATAAACACGATAGACCGCACAGCGGCCCAGCTGGCGAAAGAGATTCTGCCTCTCAGTGGGACTTTTCAACAACAATGAAAAGGAATATCCTTCCAAGAAGCATCCGTCATTTTATTAACATCAGCAACGGTCATATTCAGCCAGTTTGGACGTCACCGCTGCTCTCGTTCAAGGAAAAAAAAAATTGGAGATGGCGTCATCGTTCCAGTAAATCTCAAGCCGTAACCTTCAAGTACAGGTTATGCTAGCAAAAATGGAGCAATTTCCCACAAAAGTTCAAGCTAGTTGAACCGAGTCATTACAGTGCTACCTTGAGGAATGAGTGACCCGAATATTGACTTTTTTCACATGGATTTCCAAGAGCAAACTTGACAGTCTGTCGGGGTGGGGTGGGGGGGGGGGGGGTCATGCCACTGCCTTGCGCGTGCACTTGCACCTCATTGTTGCTAATTATGCCGTGTATTTAAAGGTCCGCTGACACGTACGGCATGATATTTAGTATCTTTTCAATTAAAACAAAAGGCCGCAGGTGTGACGGTCTGAGCGCTCCTCCGTGCTGAAAAGTCTCCCTGGGATTAATGCTGCGAACGTGGCTGATGCTTACTGGGGAAATCCCCCGCTCTCATTCCTCCTCCTCCTCCTTCTACATAGAGGGAGCTAACATACGTTATATCCTAACCCGAACCTAACCTTATAACAAAAGTTGATAAAAAAAAAAAAAGATATACACGTTCGCTGTGTTCGTCTTTCTGAGACGTCCATAGCGTGATGTGTGAATTTGGACTAACATCCCCTTTGTTCGAACCAGCAAAATGCGACAAGGCAGTTGTACTGTGTTTCTGACAATTTAATCTCACACACATCAACACAACGCAAACACGATAAAATAGCTGACGCAAAATAGGCGTTCAAGAACAGAGTAGTTGAGCCAAAACGGTGAACAGCCACCAATGTTGAACGAGCGTTCCCGAACATGCAAATGTTCGTCCCAGCGGGTATTGCAAGATAGCGAAAGTTCCAGCCGGTCCAAAAACAAAAGGCAGCAAGCGTCCGTGGAGTTAGTGTTCCAAGCAGCGTAGTTTCCCAGAGCAGCGATGAGGTCATAAGAAGAAGCCTCCTTGTCAGTCTTTCTCGTCCTTATATAGGCACTCCTCAAAACATCTCACACACATATAACAATCGCGAACATGAACACTCGGCGACAAGTTGTCGAATGGCACACGTTGAAGCATGGTGGGGACATTTCCATGCACGTTAATCACAAGAAGACTTTTTAGCACCGGGAGCGCTCAGACCGTCAAGCCGGAAAACCATCCATTTTTTTCACCACATGTCATAACGTTGTCGTATATGGATTTTTGTATCTCCCGCCATGAAAATCCTCTCGAGGCTCTCGTTTTGGAGAAGAAGCAGAAAGTGACGTTTTTTCCAGACATCCACACTGGCAGGTTCGTGTGTTTATGCCAGTTTTACCGGCGGGAAAGTAGCTGATTTTTCCTGCGTGTTAGCCAAAATGCTGTCTTGTTGTGTTGCTGGATATTGCTCCAACACTTGGGAGGATGGATTCACTCTTCACACGTTTCTAAAAGACCCGGTTCGTCGTGAAAAATGGATTGCACAGGTGCAAAGGACGAGAACTTCCAAATGAGGGGGTTCCAAATGATAAGTAGGTGTGCGGAGAGCTATTAAAAAAGAAATAATAGTTGGGGGGGGGGGCATAATCCTCTCAGAAGTAACAAAATATCCACATCATAATAACTTAATAAAGTACATAAGTCAGGGGTGCTAAATGTGTCGTCGCTCACACAAAGCTGCCGGGGCAATGAACAACGCTGTGGAGGTGGATCCGGTGGGGAAGGTGGTTTTGCCATGTGCAGGAGGAGGAAAAAGCTCTCCCCCCCACCGGCCAGTTACTTCGCCCGGCATGGGTCCTCCTGAGTGCACTCTATACTGTCAGGGAGTCTGTTGTTAGTTAGTAGTGCTCCGCATATCATCTAAACATTGCTGGAAACGATAGTGTAATATTGCCTCGGTCACTTCACTCGATTGTGAGATGTTCTCTTCTTCCGTGTCAGAAGGGGCGTCAGAAAAATCCGAAAATCTCTGTTGTTCGTCTCCAGTAGCAGGTGGCACACCGTCTTTACCAGTGTAACGTCTGCTGATGACATAGCAGGCAACATGGCTGCCACTGGGATGTGGAGTGAGACTTCCGCACACATGCGCTCTTCACTCGTTTTTTTTTTTTTCGTATAAACATTGAAGTGAATAATATATGTCATTTTCATAACAATATCAATTTTACAATGTTTGTAGGGATGTCGGGAGACCTTTAAGCCTCATACGTCGTGTCACTAGTTGCCGGGTCGTGTGTGAGTTTTGCGTGAGTACTCGGGCTTCGTCTTAGTATTTGTGCCTAGTTACTACGTCCCAGCGCTACTGTGCCACCTTAGTCAAATCAAATCTCTACTTCTTGGTGTAGTTTGCCTGTTTTTGTGGGTTTTATAGGTTTTTTTTTTTTAGTCAGTCACACAGTTTCAAACGGGCTTTTTTTTTTTTTTTTTTTTTTTTTTTTAAAAAGGCTTCAGGCTGTTAGCGTAGATGATATTAGCGCCGTACCAAAGTATCCTTGCCCATCCTTTCCCACCGCGGCAGGTAGTGTTGTTGTGTTGTTATCTACAATTTGCTATTTTCAGCCACGATTTAATGAGACTTGTCTGGTTGTTTGGAGCTTTTTTTTTAGGGGGGATGGGGGGGTGGTTGTTTTTCTCGTGACAAATTGCACGCTGAATGTCGGAAAAATCACACGAGGGGCACAGCGATGTGCCCGTGTCACTGTAGGGAAATGTAATGTTTATTTTTTGACACATATCACAGTGAGCGACATCCTCTGGCAGCTTCATAATCACTTGAGGAAAATTAATCAGTGTTTTCGCGCTCCCATTTGAAGACACTTCAGTGTTTTTTTTTTTGTTTTGTTTTGTTTTTTTTTGTTTCGTCGCCGTTACCGACGCCTGTCAAACTGAGCCACGTGTTTGGAAAATTACAGTTTCGCAACTCGATGGAATAAACAATAAAACGGTAATAAAAGTGAACAGGTCATTACATGGGCTTGGAATGGTGTCAATATTTAAAAACCCAGTATGGCGCTGGCTGCCTCATTTTCTCTGGAACATTAGGTCCGCCCCGCTAGCCGTCTGTTAGATTGCCCACTTCTCGAGCTACCTGTGGTGGTTTTTTTTTTTCAAGTGGACTAAATTGCCAGTTTACTACAGTGTGTGTCCATTAAGCATACTCGCAAGATGTTTTCCTTTATAAACGGGAGTCTCGACGTCAAGTTGGGCATTACTCGCGACAGTGGATTCTATTGTTGTCCCGAAACGGGGCCACCTACTGGTTTAGTTGCTGTCAGCGCAAGTGCAACTGACTGCAGCGGACCTTCGGAACCTGGCTTTGAATAACTTTCATGAAATGTTGACAATTTTATGACCGATCCTCTGAAAGCTGAGTGACTCTCACTCGAGAATTCCGCTTTTGACATTTAGGTCAGCCCAAAACGCGACGCATTCACATTCCCCAAAGATAAACTAAAAACACTCTCATGGCGATGTATGTTATTTTTTTTTTGCGGTGTGCACGAGCAATATTTTCGTCTGCGCGTGATCTCCGCGTAAATTTAAAAGAACAGAAAAAAGAACTACAGGGCAACAACAAAAGAAAGTCGACCACCTCCGGTGCAAAGCTGTCAATCTATCTTTTTCCGTCCTGTGAACTAGCAAGAAAGAGTATTTTGGGACAGCTTTGAGAAATGTTACTCAAAAATGAAAGCTCTCACCCTCCATTTGTTTCGAATTCCCATTGGAAGTAACTCTTATGGACTAAATGCAGCAATTTATCAAAGTTTTTCCGAGTCACTGCGACATTGATACAACTTAACCGGCCCGACATTACTCTTCGTTACATTTTGGGAGAGAACAGCTCTTCATTAAAAGACCACATAAGCTTCCTTCATGCTGTTTCTTGACCTGCCCAATTGAATTTTGTTTTAAAACATGAAATAAGGACAATTACAAATGTCATATTGAACCTAACACATTTTCATAGGAAGATATTCCTATGTGGATCTCACAACTCGACCGTTTACTGTAAATTATGCTCCAAAACTGACAAGAGGAGGACTGAAACCCAAACCTATAACATGAGTAATTTGATTCAACGTAAGGTTACTAATCTGATATCACTCTATAATATTGTGCTTTAAAAAAACAAAATATATCAACATAATGATATGGAGAACAGTTTGTGATTCTTGAGGCACGGTGGATCAGCTGGAAAGCGTTGGCCTCACAGTTCTGGGGTCCGGGATTCGATCCCGGGTCCGCCTGAGTTTGCATGTTCTCCCCGTGCACGCGTGGGTTTTCTCCAGGGATCCGGTTTCCTCCCACATCCCAAAAACATGCAACCTTTATTGGAGACTCTAAATTGCCCCAAGGTGTGATTGTGAGTGCGACTGTTTGTCTCGATGTGCCCTGGATTGGCTGGCAACCAGTTCAGGCGGGTGTACCCCGCCTCCTGCCTGTTCACGCCACCAGCACTCCCCCGACCCTTGTGAGGATAAGCAGTTGAGAAAATGGATGGATGGACGTCCTTCTTGATTCATGCATTCCGGTTTCCTGTTGGTGTTCGCACATCGCCCACCGCGGATAATATTATCATACAAAATGGAGAAGACTTTTGCAATCACTCTGACTCAGTAAACTGCAGTAATAAGCCTGTTAATTTTTATCATTTTTCCATCTACACGTTGGAGCGCCATTTGTTTTCAGATATGCAGTGATTAAAGCTGTGAGCTATAAATATCAGTTTGTGTCTGTGAACAACATTTGAGTGAAATAAAACACATTTTGCAATTGCAAAAGATGTTATGGCATGAAGAGTCGGTATTTGGCATCGGAATGCACGCAAATGTAAGATCAGTACCCAATCTGAAAGAAAGTTTAGTGTATCCCAAGTCTCTATTATCCGCAGATAGGTGCAGTATATGCACCTAAGTAACTTTCTTGAGGCCACTAACTGCACTTGGCACCTTAAGGGTCACTACCTTGAGTGTGAAAACAACAATAACGAGTGCAAACAAATATAAATAAAGCCCGACTTTTAAGGACTTGACGCCAATGATGTGCTTCCATTTACATAAGGGGGTAGAGTGTACAGTCCCCGGATTCAAGTCCAAACTCACTTTGTGGCGAATGAGTCTTCTTTAATATGACAACTAATTGCTCCCCTTCCCCGAATAGTCGTCGATGTAGTTCAGCATTCAGATCCACGTGAAGCCTGGCTATGTTAAGTCTGTTTGCGCAAGAGAAGTGATGAATTTTTAGACAACACCACGTTTTGTTTTGTTTTCATCAACTCGGAGGTGAGGTCGCGTTGGCGGCAACAAAAGCGACGTCATTGGCTTGCGAGCCGGGTGGTGCATGCGCCAGCTCAAGTCGCTCGCTCGATAATTTTCCGCTCGTTTGGTGTCTGTGCCTATGTTTCCACGGATACCAACAAACCCGTTATTATATTGCACATCAGCGTATGTGTGAATTGACATCACTTGATTCGAGCGTATTTTGCGTTTGAATGCACTGTGCTATTAATACCGGCGGCTATGCAAGGAACTTTAACATCTTGTCTGTTTGTCTGGGAGGAGACATGTTGAAAAACTTTTTAAGTGCAGATTGTGTCATTAAATAACTACTGTACCCCTTTTTCTCTAAAAAATAATTGTGTAAGTCAGCCCTTTTGTCTTTATTTCACTAAAATGGGACATTATAATATAGCTAATTAACATAACTGCCCATCCCCTTCTGAATTTCTCTGATGTGATCTGGTAGCGAGGCAGTTTGAAGATTTGCCACTTTCGAGCAAGAATACGATATACTGAAACATGATATAATCACGCAATGCAGCAACACGGCGTTTGAAGTGCTGTCTCCATGAGAGAAAATAATCTCTCTCTTGTCTTTGTGTTGACATTGTGATGTGCAGTGAAAGCAGGGAGCAGTTGGAGGAACAATTACAAAGATGGAAAGGAGAGGAATGAAGATTAGCCGAAGTAAAACGGAATATATGTGCATGAATGAGAGGGGCGGAGGGGAACACTGAGGCTCCAGGGAGAAGAGAGAGCGCGGGTGGAAGATTCCAAATACTTGTGGTTAACAATACAGAGCAATGGTGAGTGTGGTAAGGAAGTGAAGAAACGGGTCCAAGTGGGGTGAAAGAGTTGGCGGAAGGTGTCTGGTGTTCTATGTGACGGAGGAGTCTTTGCTCGAATGAAGGGCAAAGTCTATAAAACAGCGGTGATGATGTACGGACTAGAGACGATGGCACTGAAGAGACAACAGGAAGCTGAACTGGAGGTGGCAGAACTGAAGATTTTGAGGTTCTCGCTCAGAGTGAACAGGTTTAATGGGATTAGAAATGAGCTCATTAGAGGGAGAGCCAAAGTTGGATGTTTTGGAGACAAGATTCGAGAGAGCAGACTTCGATGGTTTGGACATGTCCAGAGGCGAGAGAGTGAGTATATTGGTAGAAGGGTGCTGAGGATGGAGCTGCCAGGCAAAAGAGTGAGAGGAAGACCAAAGAAAAGGTTCATGGATGTGGTGAGGGAGGACATGAGGACAGTGGGTGGTAGAGAGGAGGATGCACAGGATTAGATGGAAAAAGATGAAACGCTGTGGCGCCCCCTAACGGGACAAGCCTATAGAACAAGAAGTCGTCTTTGTGTTGATTTGCATGTGGCTCCCAGTTTGCAAAAGTTTTTTTATCCCTTATTCGACACTCCGATTAAAGGCAGCCCCTGGTTCCGCCCCTAGCTGGCATGGTAACAAAAGCCATACTCATTGTTGGCCTTGGCAGGATATGAGTTCTGGTTCACTTGTGTGAGACAGGGCTGCCCCCTCAAAACAGGCTAATTAGACCCCCAAAAAAAATACTAGCGGAAGTCATCCATAAATCCTGACACCTGCGGTATTCTTTCTCGGGCATATAATTAAGACATCCGAGAACTTTTTTAGATACAGTATGTGCTATTTTCTATTCCAGTACGTACAATGACTCGCAAATTTACTGATGAGAGTTTTTACGAGCCAGCAAGGAGACGAGCTCTTTGAGTTCCACGTCTTTCTCTAAGCCTGTTACAACAGAAAAGGAGAGAGCACGAAAAAGCCTTCTGTCCATCGTCTGTTCTGAAAGGCGACACAATCGCTTCACCCCTTGAAAGGTGCTGTGATCTATGTGCAATCACAGAGCAGATGTAACCTGTGAGCACAGCTACAATAGCCTTCTACGTGAATGGGTATCCGTGATTAAGTCTTTGTACGGAAAGTGAGGGCCAGCCAGCTGGCCTTGGTATCAAATAAACATTGTTCATTTTTTGCACTTTCTTTTACGAAAAAAAAAAAAAAAAAATGAACTGTACTGTTCTATACAGTCATGGGCAATCAATGGGCAGGTGCGTTAATCTAAAATAGGTCCCAGATAGCACAGACCCCAATGTCTTCTTCTGGCTTCTATGAAGAACCCCAGAAGAAGAAGAAGATGGTACTGTATTTGACATGAGGTTTTGAGGCCAAAATTTATATTTCCCAGAGGAAATACTGGAGATCTGGATTGCAACCCTGAGGGTTAAAAACGAAACAGGAGAAGGCTTGTTGACGTTCAAGCAACGCAGAATAGAAAATGTTCTCAAAGTTAAGGAGGGTGCAAGGGAGGGATTCAAAAGTAAGTTTACAATCATATGATTTTCTTTGTCACTTACAAAATAGATTTTGGGTAAACAACTGGCCAAAACTTCAGCAAGTATCCAAAGGCGAGTAGCACGATTCTGTGCTTGTGGTTGAAGGCTCAAAATTTGGAAATTGGGGGTGTGGCACACACTTTTGTCCACAGAGGATGGCCAATATTTGGATGTTCATTTTACTGGCGCGCTGAATGAATTCTTTTGCTTTTCTTAATTCAGCATCGCAGCAATTCCGGTCCTTTTACGCTGCTTTTGGATTCTCTGTTTTTATGACATGTTCAGAGTGTGGTGACTTGCGAAGCACCCGAATGCAAATCACCAAACCACCTGAAAAGTCGAAAACAATTTGAATCAACGTGAAGATCAATTGTGAAAGTTCAATTCAAAGCCTGCATTCTGTGCCGTTCACGTCACAGTTGAGAGGGTCCGGCTTTGAAGAAATTGTCAGTAGCAAAGTGGTGGGTGCAATGTTCCAGAATCCACAGCAGGTCAGGAAAAAAACTCGGATTTCCGGTCTTAATCGACAATTCAAAGAGAGCAGAAAGAGGGAACTCACCTTTTTTGACATTGTAGCAGAATTCCGAACAGGAACAGGAAGAGGCAAACGTGACAAGCGGAACTAGTAACTAATGTGATGATTGGCTGACAGATTGGCTGTCATGGCAGACTGACAGAAGAAATGGCTGACTGTAACAACTTGTGTGTTTATGTCCTAAATGTATAATTGTGGCTTAGAGACTTGTTTGCTGTTTTACTAAAATTCCTTGTGTGATTTTAAAAAAAACTTGGCCAATAAAGATGATTCTGATTTGTTGTCTGTCATGTGACAGCTAATCAGTTCAAGGTCTGTGTCTGCTAAGACAGACTCAAGCCACTCCAGATCCAGTATAGGATAAGCAATAATCATAATTAATTGAAGGGCCTTGAGGGGTACTCGTACTTTGACGAATTCCAGATAAAGTCAAGCATAAAGTATACTCGACAAATGGGTCAGGCTGAATTTTTTTTTTGCCGACGTCTTCTAACAGCATGACAAAGTTTGATGATCCTTTCGAGGATTCGCCACGAAAAAGTGATAAATGAATCTGCGTTTGGGGAGCCTCAACTTTCTTGGAAGCGCTCCAGTATTTGTACAAGTAGGGTTCCAGTCATAAATGAGGGCTTCAAAAATTTGCTACTAATCGACGCCAAATTGGGTGGACATGTTTATTACAACACACGAAGGACGGGTGGAAAAACTGAATACCCGCGCCTGGAATTGAACAGGGAATCATCTATTGCGATTTGGAGCAGCCTTTTTGTAAAAATTCTGAGGCTCCTACCTGGGAAGTTGCCGAATTGTCTACTTCACAACACGGTAATTGTTTAACTCTGTTTTGCATGTTACGTCTAAGGTGTACTTCAAGCGAGACGGCGAGCTGATCGAGGTGATCTCCTACACTCAGCCGTCAGCCGGGGATCAGGGCGGCGGCTCGGCGGGGTTCCGAGGAGCCAGGCCTCTCATCAGCCGCGACCTGGACGAGACCAAGCTGCAGCGCTCCCTGTCCCTGCTGGACCCCGAGAGTCGCTCGGCGCACTTGTACACGCAGCGGCCTCAGCGCGTCCGCACTCAGGGCCTGCAGGCCTCCGAGCCCAGCCCGGCCACCGAGGTCATCCCGGAGACGGTGGTGAGCCGGGAGTTCCCCCGCTGGGTCCACAGCACGGACCCCCTGTACTACTTCAGCCACACGCACATCCCGCAAAGCGACGGCTCGGTGGTGGTGCAGGCCCGCCTCACGTGGACCCTCAACCCGCAGCTGGATAACGATGCCCTGTTCAGCTGCGAGGTCAAACACCCGGCGCTCTCCATGCCCATGCAGACAGAGGTCACATTGGGTATGATGCTTTATTTTTTTACATGTATAAAATTCAATTTCCAGACATCACACGAAGAGAAAAGAACTGTGCTGCATTTTATATATACATCCACAAAATGGCCTGAACCCGTGCATATTCGCAGTTGGGCATCTGTGAATTTTGCGCTTCTGTTATTCATGATAACTTTTCGTTATTTTATGCTCATCTCATAGCTACGCGCAATAAAGTATATCCTCGCCGCCATTTTGTGGCATCTTAGAACCAATGAACTATGTTAAAGTGAGGAAAAAGGCGCATCATTTCTTCAAGACCAAAGACCTAAAAACCCTTCACCTGCTCAGTGAGGAATGCACTGATTTATATGGAAATTGGGGAAACCAAGGAGCCCTTGAGCAAGCACGTCACCACGCAGATGGGTAAACTTTCCGTGTCAAAAATCAGCTTACTACCTGCTCCCCAAATCCAAGCACCGCTCTTTTTTTTAGGACAAAAATGTCCATATTTTGGACAGAGAAGACAGATGGTTTGAAAGAGGACTAAGGGAAACGACGAGGTTCAGGAAGCATATCTGAACAGAGGAGAAGCTTTGCGTCATCACTTATCTCCCGGATCGAGTGCTCTCCTATCTTGTTCCCTTTTTAAATAAACTCTCACGAATACCAAAGACGGTGGCCATTTTTTGGCCTTCAGCTGCCTCCACGGTCACGATGATTAATTGAGTCATTCCAGACGACAGTCATTGAGTCTCAGACGCCTCCACCGTGGTTTTTTGTATCCCGAAAGAGAGAAATAATTCTCGGTTTGAGGGTTCTTCTACCTTCCGGTATAAAGACTTGGATACCTGAGTGGTCCTGTGGAGTCTTTCAGCTTGAACTAATGAAGCCTGCTCGCTGAGTGCAGAAACCTGTCGAAGAAAACCCAAAAGAATCGATCGATTTCTATGCCCTGAGACTACGCAACGGACAAGGACAGAATGATTGAAGTGAGTTTAAGGAATGGGACGAGCCACAATGACATTCTGAACGGTTTGCCATTGAAGGCTATTATTGACAAAAACCAAGGAAAAAGACTGAATATTGCAGTTTCTTGCGCCATTAGCTTACCCAGATGCCAGTTTGTTACGTCCTGTTGCCACACTTTCCTTGTAAAACTAACTTAGTTACCTTGCAAATTACTTGAGTTTAAAAGTAACTCACTTTGCTTATGACTTGATTTCAAAAGTAACAAAGTTACAAAAGAGTAACTTTTTAGTTGGTTTTGGCAGTTTCCAATTGGCAGGCATATCACTTATCTGCAGAACAAAAAAAAAAAAAAGGATTAACTACACTTTTACGTTGTATTGTATGCCACACAGGTTACGGAATATCATCAACATGTAGCAATAACTTAATTATTAGTGTAGTTGAAGTGGTGAGGCTGGCCATGATGTACGGATTAGAGACGGTGGGACTGAAGAAATAACAGAGCAGAACTGGAGGTGGCAGAAATGAAGATGTTGAGGTTCTCGCTCGGAGTGAGCAGGTTGGATAGGATTAGAAATTGGCTCATTAGAGGGAGAGCCAAAGTTGGATGTTTTGGAGACAAGGTGAGAGAGAATACAGACTTCGATGCTTTGGACATGTTCAGAGGCGAGAGTGTGAGTATGTTGGTAGAAGGGTGCTGAGGATGGAGCTGCCAAGGAAGAGAGAGCGAGAGGAAGACCAAAGAAAAGGTTGATGGATGTGGTGATGGCGGACATGAGGAATGCGGGTGTCAGAGAGCAAGATGCACGAGATAGGCTGAGATAGAAAAAGATGAGATCCTGTGGCGACCCCTAACATCACAAGCCGAAAGGAAATGAAGAAGTGTAGTTGAAACCAGATTAAATCTTAACTTCAATTTAACTTAATCAATATCTTTCCTTGTCAACTCAGTGCGGACTTGACATGGCAACACAAGTACATATTAGCACTTCTACATATTTTCAAAAGAACTCAAAGTAACTGGAGTAGAATTATTTTCCTGAGAAAAGTAACGCTTTTTCTTCACTTGTCACTCAAAATGGGGAATTTTTTTCAGTTACCATTATTAGTTACTGAGACGTTCCATACCCGCCTAGGATTGGTAAAAAAAAATTGATAATTTGAGATCCCATCAAAAATATTTTACTTTTACCCCTCCCACGCAATTTTACCACATTTTAACTTATTAAAAGACAATTAAAAAACACTTTTTTTTTTACATTCTACACACCAAAATTCTGGCCTGTCCGTACTGTTAAACCCTACAAAAAACGTTTGCTTAACAATCCGCAATATGTCGGAGGACCAATGGATGATATGCGAAATAGCAACTGTTCACTTTATCTCTCTTTTCTGAGCTGCTTATCCTCACGAGGGTCGCGGGAGTGCTGGAGCCTATCCCAGCTAATAAAGAAAAAAATGACTCGTCCTCAAAACAAGTCTAATTTGACGCCGGCTAATTGTATTGCATCTGAGCAGATTGGGAGTTTAGGGGTGGGAGTGGGGAAAAAAAAAAAATAGAACAAAAAGAAAGACCCGTGACTGACAGGCCAATTCACTGAGTCTGCCGCCAGATTGGGTTAACGCGCTGCCGTTATTGGAAAAAGTCCAAGCGAATTAGAGACGTGGGATGACAATTCAGACACGTTGCACAACGTTCTCCAATTTGTGCATGTCTCTGAAGCTCTTTTTTTTTCACTTTTTCATTTTCAGAAGAACTTTTCAGAACAATGGCAGGGGCATATTTTTTTTCATGTATTATAAAAACAGAATGAAACCAATGAAGCATACGAGAATTTTCGTAAGGGGTAAAGTATTGCTTTTTTTTTTTTTAATTCGTTATCCTGGAGCTAAACGTGGAAACTCCTGTTTATTTTATTTTTTTTTTTTTTTCCTGTAATCTAAAAACAAAGATGGCTCCCAGCATTTCCAATTAACACTTCAAAGGCAAAAGGCTGGAATCCTTCTTGTGCAGATGAGCGTCGTGATCCATGAAAAGCACGATGAGAGGGCAAAGAACTTCTCAATGAAGAAGCGCATTTTGTGAACGCTCTCCAAAATCGGTAACACAACATCAGAACGACGCCGCCCGCTAACGATGTTTGTTTCAACCGACCGACCGCTGGAGGTAACATCTGTTCTTGTCGAATCACTCCCGGGTCCAGTTTTTCCCCTTTTTGAGGCACGCTCACGTTTGAGTGCCAGGAAGATTTCCTTGCCAGAGTCCACAAATCCATATCTGGATAATTAGGCTGATTCTACAGAGTCCCAATTAGCCCAGAAGGGACTCTCCTTTCTGTTGTCGACACTGAAACGGTCCGCACTGACGGCAGGCGTTGGCAAAAGAATCGGGCTTGGCACCGTTTTGGAAATTTCTCAGTCAATCACTTCAAACTTTTAGCAGCGTGACTTTGTGTTGACTTCTCTGTAAGATATGTACGTGCAGAAGCATTTAAACAATCTTGTATGATGAATAAAAAAATTCTGTAAGAGGTGAATTTTATTATTTTAGAGCAGGGTTGCTCAATGCGTTGTTCGCTAGGAAGTCTTGGTCGATCGCGGGACGTCAGCCAATGTTCCCTCTAAACTGCGCGCATGCGCAATTGAGCTCCGCTGATGCAGTCTCTTTGCAGATATTCTGCGTTACGTGCACAAAAAGAAAATATTCAGGTTGTGGAATTTTGCAATGTGATTTAATGAGTGAGGGATGACTGGTTGTTACATCCAATGGCACAATTCACACACGTACTGTAAAAAATGAAAAGAAGAAGCCACTGGTTTCTTTTAGGCAGCACACGGAACTTTCTCGAACAACTACCGCTGCTCCGCCACACTTTCTTTTTCCTAGTTTACCTTACACCCGCCCCTTATCCCCGCTCTTAAAGACGTACACTCATAATTACAAATGTTACAGTACTTACGCAGCCCATGAATGTGTTTTATAATGACAGCGTCCACCACCGCTGCTCTAGTTAGCAACACAGTCTGGGCAACGTAGAGCAAAGACGAGCTAGACATGCTGCTTATGTTTACTTTCGATATTAATAGAGAAAGTTAAAAAAGGAAATGCTGTTGTTTTAAGATGCAATGACTGTCAGAGTATGTGAATAATCGAAGAAAAAGTGGTTAAACTGGATGAGATTTTCTCTTCTCTGAGTGGGAAAGGTCTGGTCTGAAGCCAAAGTAGAAAGTGCAGGATGAGATGGTGTATAATTTTAAAATTCCACCTTGGGACAGTCTGATCCAGGATGAAAGCACAGGCAATACAGTCCACAAAAAGCTAATTCTGTATTTAAAATATAGGAAGCAACATAACTGACCTTAAAACAGTTTGGGACCATCACCCTCCCTCTCCACCATCACCACCACGCCCCGTCGTCATTCACAAGAGGCTGGCTGCTCGAAAAGTATTTCTTGGGGTAAAAAAAAGTCTCTGCACCCCTGTTTTAGAGCTATTGTTAGGACCAAGCAATACATATTTGACTGTGTAGAATCGCTCGACAAGGAACATTCCAAACCGCGTTTATTTGAGTGTAGGCCCACTTGGTTGTCGAATCCAATTGCACTGCAAGGGGAGGAAAAAAATAAATCAAATTGGAGGCCCCTTTGTGCGTGCACCCTCGCTTTGGTGTTCTTTTATTCCGTCTGTGTGGTCAAAGTTTACAACTGAGTGCAAAGTTTCCGTCTGCTCAGGTCATTTTTAATTTGGACTGACCTACTTTTCACATTATTGGGGTCATCTGGGGTCAAATTGTTGAGTGTTTTCCCATGTTGCTCGTCTGAAGAGGTTCTGCTCTTTTCTGACAAACGATTAAATTACATGTAATAGGGTGTGATGGATTTTTTTCTTTAGCTTTTTTGTTGCCAGGTCTCACTTTTCTAGTAGGAATCGCGCCTCACAAGGTAAATCATGGCGGAGAGCGGTAGCTGTCACAGTCCCGTCTCCCCCCCACCCCAGAGAGGAGAAATGTAGTTCGTCACATGTAAAAGCGAAACGGCAGCGTCAGTCACGGCGCCGACGACGTGAGCGGCCTTCATCAGACTGAAGCGCGGTGCGGTAAATATTTTAACAGCGCGCTCCCTCGCAACATGGATGATTAAACCCATGACAAACCCGCAGGGAGGCGGCAAGACGGGCGAAAACTCTTGCTAAATGTCAACGGCGCTTTTATTGTGACAAGTTGTTTGAAGTCGTCCATTTATCGTCGCCGTGTTCCTCATCAGAGACTTGAATTTTTGCTTTAAGAGGGAAAGGGAATAGAAGATGAGCCATTGAATCCGAGCTCATTCGGAATGCCGAACGCTCCTCAGTACACGTGAGGAGACGAGAAAACAAAATACTTCTCAATCGAGCAATAGCTCCTCAGACAAGCTTGCAGGTGTGTTGCGTTAAAGGGGGCATATTATGGAAAATTGGCGTTTTACTGGCTTGTCGACAAAGAATTGGATCTGGAGAGTGCCCGCCCAACCCACCACATCTTTTATCTGCCTGTTTGTGAAAACATATCTTCGATCAAGCCCTCATGAATGCCTTACTGTGAAATCACAGTGGGGCTAAGTTGCATGATAAATAGGGGCCGATAGATTCATTCCATCCATCTTCTGAGCCACTTATCCTCACAAAGGTCACGGGAGTGCTCGTGCCGATCCAAGCTATCGTTGGGCAGAAGGCGGGGTACACCCAGCCAATCGCATGTCACATAGAAACAAACCACCAGTCGCACTCATAGTCAAACCTAGGGGCAATTCAGAGTCTCCAATTAATGCATATTTTTAGAGATGTGGGAGGAGTGCCCGGAGAAAACCCACACAGGCATGGGGAGAACATGCATACTCCACACAGGCCGAGCCAGGGTTTGACTCCTGGTCCTCAAAACTGCGAGGACAACAATCCAACAAGTTGCGCCAGCCACCGTGCCCCAGTTGATTAATTAAAAATATACTCAAACCCGAGGGTGAGAAGCTCGGTCATCTGGGAGGGGCTTAATGGAGAGGAGCCAGATGATGTGGCTGTGGCATCTGATTCGGATTACTCCCGGACGACTCCCCGGTGAGGTGTTCCGGGCACGTCCCACTGGAAAGAGACCCCCGGGACGACCCAGGACACGCTGGAGAGACCATGTCTCTCGGCTGGCCTGGGAACGCCTCGGGATCCCTCCGGAAGAGCTGGAAGAAGTGGCCGGGGAAAGGGAAGTCTGGGTATCCCTGCTGAAGCTACTTCCCCTGCGACGTGACCCAGAAAAGCGCTAGATAATGGATGAATGGGTGGATACTCAAACAGACCACAATACACCCTCGAGGAGTTGCACCCTCCCAGAACTAAAACAAAAGCATGCAAAATTCTCTTGGAGACTCCACATCCTATTCACCAACTCTTCTAGCTCCTTCCCTCTGGTCGACGCTATCGATTAACGCAAACCAAAACAAGCAGACATCCAAACAGCTCCTTTGCTCGTAACGTTAACTTCTTCAACAGTTTTACGGACAATTTTGTCTCCAGAATGCAGTCACATCTCTGTCAGGCCAGTTATGCTGTAGAATATTCGCACCAAATATCAAAATCGGCACTGCCCTGAACAATAGCATCCGCCATATTGGATTTTTTTTCACCAATGATTTGGAAGCTAGCCGGGATGAAGAGCTGCCATTTACAAGCCACGGCTAGACTACAATATGAAAGACGTAAATTTTGATACAAGCATGTCACGAAAACCCTGAGAACTGTTATAAATTTAAATTGTTTCCAAAAATTTATGGTATAATTGACAACGATCCCTTCCACTTGTAAATCGTATCCGTGACAAGTGCACAATATATGCAAGCTCGCCCCTGCGAGCTGCTCTGAGTCTGCAAACGAATCTCTGGTCTTTGCCCCGGCCATAAATGATAAATCTTTCAGCGATTTAATTTCATCACATGAGACAGAGCGACATTCGGACTATCGAACCAATGTTGTATTACACTCCTTGAATATTCACGAGGGGGGTGCAGCGCGCTCGCCATATAAATGGGACGAGAGGCCGGCGCCAGCTGGGCCTCGGGGCGTCGGGAAGGAGCGCTCCTCCTCCGTGAGACCGTCCGCGGTATTCCGACGCTCCTGCAAGGGGATCAGGTCGGCGCGTGAATATTTAAAAGCTGTTTCTTTTTGCGTCGAATCTCGACGAGCAAAAGGTGTGCAATATTAGCATTGTTTCACGGGCACCGCGAGTCTTATTTCGAGCGCCGGGTTCAAATCTCCCCTCACGTCGTCGTGGCTTTGCCAGCCAGGGATAATCAAAGAGCAGATGCTCGGCTCCAGATGGTACTGGCATGTGAATAGAGGAAGAGGAGGAGGAGGATGATGATGATGATGGTGTGTGTGTGTGTGTGTGTGTGTGTGTACACGCATGCAGTTATTTGTTAGCATTGGCCTCTCATCAATACATCTTATCTGGTGACTTTAGTGTTCCCGCTCGGAACCGTGAAAGGAATTACATGGCCGGATTCACCCGGATGGAGCCGGCGCCTGATCCGGCCGTCAGTCAGGCCTTTTTCCTAATGTAGTTTGTGCGCCTCTCAGCTTCCTTTTCTTTCACAAAGCCGCTCATCCACTAAATACGCGACAGGCCGCCCCTCATCTTTTCCGGTCTGCGGCGCAGCTGGCCGCACCTGTTCGTCGTCAAAGCGCACCCGATGCCGTGGCCCAAAAGTTTGCGTTAGTGCGTGCTGGAAATACGCCGCCCATAAAGTCAAACGCGTGGCCGTTTTATGTGGCCCGCGAAAGCAGGCACATGCGGCGACTTTGTTTCTTGGGAAAATAAACAAATTGCAAATTGTTTTAACCTGGAATAACATTGAGATATTGCAAAGAATGCGGTGATGCGGCTAATTTGTGCATTTTTTTCTAACGACCGCAGGGGGGCAATCGAGCGGAAAAGGTAAGAATGAGACCGGTGGAATATATGTGCCGAGGAAGTGACTTTTACCGGCCCTGTTAGCATTTTACTGCTGTGTTACTGGCGTGTTTTAGTGATATTTTCCGGTAAGTCTTATTTTAACCGGCCTGTTAGCGTTAGTGCTATCCCGGCGCGAGCATTAGTGCGAGCATCAGCGCTAGCTTTAGCACTCGCGTTGGTGCCGCGCTAGCGCCAAACTCTTTCTGTGTACCGTCTTCGTAAATATCTCGTGTTTGAATGTGGGTTTCTATGTGGGACTTTTACACGGCTGCGGCGTATGTATGTACCAAATGGTATTTCCTTTACAAATGTACTCGGTGAGGCTTATAACCTGGTGTGCTCTATAGGCCGGGAATTACGGTACATAGACTTCTGATTTAGAAACTGGTTATTTGTTGTCTGTTATTATATGAGAAGATAATTCAGCTAATGATTTGTGGTAGGTAAACTCGGTTTGTTTTTCATGGTTTGTCGCAATTTTGTTTTTCTCAAATTCCCCGAACTAAAATAGATTTGTCTTAATTCTCCTTTTCCTCTGTCTCGGGAGTGTAGACTACATTTTTCACATAGACGCAGTCTTAAACCTTTAATATGTTAAGTTGGCCTGGGAACCGCTTCGGCAAGATGAAGTCCCGGGGCTGGCGCTGTTCGGCCTCCATTCCATCTCGACGCCTGATGCCGTATTTAAGGGTGGAGGACGTCGGACGCCAACTGTCGCCCCTGGACCGAATCCCAGAAATCTGCCATTATCTTTTTTTTTTTTTGTAAAGGCAAGCTCTGTGTGTGACACCATGAAAACCGAGAATCTCCTTCGACCGTGCTCATCGTTGCCAGAAGTAGCTTGTGAAATGCCATCCGTCGCGGGCACGAGAAGACACGCCGGGCCGTGCCACCCGCGCCACGTCTTTGCCTCGGCTGCCAAGGGAAATATGCTGGTGTTGTCTCTCATCTCGAAAATGTCAGAGATTTATAGTTTTAATTTGGTCACTGTTGTTGTGCTACTTTGGGAACCCTTTTTCAGATATATTTCAGTCTGTGGAGAGTTTTAAAATAACTCAACATTTGAACAAGGATACACAGTGAATCGCCTCCTATTTGTGGTTTGCTGTGTACAAACTCACAGAATTGTAGTTTTTTTTTTTTTTTTACACACATTTATCATTTCTATGATCGAAATAGAATCTTTAATCTCCAAGAAACCCGGTTTTGCTTCTGTAGATTACGTACAAACCATGAGGTCTTAGTGTATTACCAAAAGTCACCTTGGAAACGGTGATCCCAGCTCTTTTCAGGTCATTGACCAAGTCCTGTCGTGTAGTCCTGGGCTGATTCCTCACCTTTCTAAGGATCATTGAGACCCCACGAGTTGATATCTTGCATGGGGGTTCACTCCGATTGAGATTGACCGTCATGTTTAGCTTCTTCCATTTTTTAATGATTGATCCAACAGTGGACCTTTTTTCACCAATTTCTCCGCAGCCCTTTCCAACCATGTGGAGTTGAACAATTTTATCTCTGGTGGACAGCTCTTTGATCTTGGCCATGATACAAGTTTGAGTCTGACTGATTGTACGGGGTGGACAGTTGTCTTTATGCAGCTAACGACCTCACCCAGGTACATCTGATTCAGGATAATACATAGAGTAGAGGTGGACTTTTAAAGGCGGACCACCAGTCTTTGAGAGTCAGAATTCTAGCTGGTAGACAAGTGTTCAAATACTTATTTGCACCTGTATCACACAAATAAATCGTTTAGAAAATCATACATTGTGATTTCTGGATTTTTCTTTGTAGATTATCTCTCACAGCGGACATGCACATACGATGAAATTTTCAGACCCCTCCATGATTTCTAAGTGGGAGAACTTGCAATCTAGCAGGGTGTTCAAATACTTATTTTCTTCACTGTATGTCTGTTGGCAAGTGTTTGGCCCCCCCACCCAGACATGTTTTTTTCGAAACATGCAGACAAGTCTTGCCACTTGATAGCTGGGCGGGTCCCAACTATTTATTAGTAGTATTACAAATGATATTTTCTTTATGTTTTGTAATAGGTACTCTGTCCCCACCTTCCTCTGATTTATGAGCACTTAAAATGGATTTTTACACATAGTCTTGAAAAATATTCATATTTTGCCACATGCTCTGGTGTATTCCAAATAAAAGGGTGGAATTCATCTTTTTTTCACCCGTTCATCATTAGCCTCCGGTGGCCAGATAAGTAGCCGTCAAGTGATTTCATTTATTTGTTTTTATTTGTCTCTTAGTTTCCGCTCGCCAATGCAAATGAGCGTCTCGTGATTTCTTTTAAGAGTCGAAAGCGGCGAATGAACGGCTTTTGTCGAGAGCTTGACTCTCATCCCTGATTAATTAGTTCGTTCGTCTAAAACTGCACCGCGCCGCTCGGCACGTAGCGCCGTTAGCTTCTTTGTCGGTTTGTAGCGGATGACGCAGGAGCGGCCGAGACGGGCCTCGAACGGGATCTTACGGTCGCCGTGAAAATCAACATTTTTGCTTTTTAAACATTATGCAAATCTTTTTCTTCTCTTTTTTTTTTTTCTGTTATCGGAGCTGGGCACATAGGGGACGTGTCGTGACCCCCGTCTAATCATGGAATATTAGAACCTCCCCGCTCCCCGGACCGCATTGTTTTAGCGGGTCCAAATGAAACCCGGCGAGGGCCGGCTGTCCGCAGCAAGACAAGGGAATTAGCTCTCCGAGCGTCCCTTATCTCGCCGCCTCCACACTCCACCAGCCGTGCCCCCATTCTTCCGCGGTAATGAGTATCCACCCAATTTAGTCCCCTTTTCTCTCGGAGGGGGAATAAATCCAGCGCCGTTGCTCTGATAAAAGGGACCTGCGCGGTCCCCCGCCTCTCGCCGAGTGACCTTAATTGACAGGAAATTGTATTTGTCCCTCAGCTCCTGTGACAGAACAGGCGCTTCTACTCTCCGTGCGCAGTCCGCCGACCTTTTGTCTCTTCTTTAATTTTTTTTTTCTTTCCCCTCCTTTTTGTTTTTATCTCCCTCCAGCTGCCCCGAAGGGCCCGAAGCTCTTTATGACCCCCAGCAGGGCCAAAGTCGGAGACACGGTGCGCATCACTGTGCAAGGATTCCAGGTAGGACCTCTTGGGGTAAGTGTGGGTCTTTGCGGCAACAAAGTCAAACAATTCAATCTTGATGGACAATTCTCAGTTTTTGTTCAACATTGTCATGTTTCTCCCCATCCTATTATTATTAATCCCAATGATACTACAGACACGTGATGATAACGACACTCCCACGTTGGAATTATTTTTTTAAAAATTATATACTTTATTTTATTACCTACGTAGAGTAGACAACGAGGACCAAACAACTTAGACTTCAACTACTAGATTGAGGGAGGAAAACTGGTGCTTGTCCTCATTTTTAAGAACAAAGGGAATGTTCAGAGCTGTGGGAACTATAGAGGAATAAAGTTGATGAGCCACACAATGAAGTCATGGGGAAAGAGTAGCGGAGGCTGGACTCAGGACAGAAGTAAGTATCTGCGAGCAACACTATGGTTTCATGCCTAGAAAGAGTACCACAGATGCATTATTTGCCTTGAGGATGCTTGTGGAAAAGTCCAGAGAAGGTCAGAAGGAGCTACATTTTGTCTTTCTGGATCTAGAGAAAGCCTATGACGGAGTACCAAGAGAGGAACTGTGGTACTGCATGCGTAAGTCTGGTGTGGCGGAGAAATATGTTACAATAGTACAGGACATGTATGAGGGTAGCAGAACAGCGGTGAGATGTGCCGAAGGTGTGTCAGAAGAATTTAAGGTGGAGGTGGGAGTGCATCAGGGATCCGCGCCGAGCCCCTTCCTGTTTGCGGTGGTAATGGATAGGCTGACAGATGAGGTTGGACTGCAATCCACTTGGAATATGATGTGCGCAGATGATATTGTGATCTGGAGTGAAAGCAGGGAACAGGCGGAGGAACACCTAGAAAGATGGAGGTACGCACTGGAAAGGAGAGGAATGAAGATTAGCTGAAGTAAAACAGAATATATGTGCGTGAATGTGAGGGGCGGGGGAGGAAGAGTGAAGCTCCCGGGAGAAGAGATAGCGAGGGTGGACTTGGGGTCAACAATCCAGAGCAACGGAGAGTGTGGTAAGGAAGTGAAGAAACGGGTCCAAGCGGGGTGGAACAGTTGGCGGAAGGTGTCTGGTGTTCTATGTGACAGAAGAGTCTCCGCTAGGATGAAGGGCAAAGTTTATAAAACTGTGGTGAGGACGGCCATGATGTTCGGATTAGAGACGGTGGCTCTGAAGAAACAACGGGAAGCAGACCTGGAGGTGGCAGAACTGAAGATGTACCCGCGAGGATGAAGGGCAAAGTTTATAAAACAGCGGTGCGGTCGGCCATGATGTACGGATTAGAGACGGTGGCACTGAAGAAACAACAGGAAGCTGAACTGGAGGTGGCAGAAATCGCAGTCATGAAAAACCAAGCCATGGTCTCTGCTCTGTCTATTGAAGCCACGCCCCACAGCTTGGCCCGATTTCTGTTTTGTTGGTCTGCTCAGTAGAATGGATTTTACAAAGTTTGTGGTGTATTTACAGTCTGAATTGCAATATTAATTAATACAAGCAGTTTAAAACATTGCTAGAGGAGAATGGGTATTTTTTTTGTGTGTGTGTTTGAATGTTACTGGAGAGATAAGACAATCGATTGAACAATGCCTTCACGACGTCATAAAATTAAATTGTGTTTTACTGATTTTGTAGTTAATGAATATCATTCCTGTCCATGGATTATTCCGAACTGTGAGAAGAACACATGCAGGTTGGCCAAATAGCGCAAATTCCACCTCCGCACCTTTGTTATGATAAATGTTTGCGCGTCCCCAGACCGATCATTTTGCCCTTTTGGCAGTGAGATGAAGCGATAAGGACGCGAGCCCTCCGGTTTGTTGTTTCAGGGAATTTATTATTGAGGACGCCTCAGCAGTGCAGTTTTTTTCTTTTTTTTTTCTTTAGTTTTTTTTCAGGCGCTACTCCTTTTTACCCCCATGTTGCTTTATTTATGAGTCTCAAAATGACACTGCCGCTGGTTTGAGCAGCGCAGAGTACAGATTTTCATCTGCACAACATTATTTGCAGCTTTGAGCTCATTTGTGAGCGTCGCGAGTTGTTCCGTTCCACTGAGCTCCGGTTTTTGAGAGATCACTTTCGGACAACGTTGCTCAATTTGGAGGACAGGACCCTATCTAAAGGGTTTGAAGTAGATGTACAATACATCAGTTGCAAGCCCGAGGAGAACATGTAAACTCCACACAGGTACCGCACAAGTCCCGCCTACAACTATGAGACAGACGTGCTAGTTTTTGACATTACATATTGTATTTTAAAAAAGGTGTCTCGTAATAACACTATCCAAACATTTTTGATGAATTAAAAAGTTGGTGTAACGCGATTAATTCATGGGCAGGACGTTGGAACAGCTGTAGATTGTTGGCCTCACAGTTCTGAGGACCGGGGTTCAAATCCCAGCCCCGCCTGTGTGGAGTTTGCGTGTTCTCCCCGTGCCTGTGTGGCTTTTCCCCGGGTGGGCGCTCCGGTTTACTCCCGCATCCCAAAAAATGCATTCATTGGACATTCTAAATTGCCCCTAGGTGTGATTGTGAGTGTGGCTGTTTGTCTATATGTGCCCTGCGATTGGCTGGCGACCAGTTCGGGGCGTGCCCCGCCTCCTGCCCGATAACAGCCGGGATTGACGCCAGCACTCCGCGACCATCGTGAGGATAAGTGGCTCAGAAGATGGATGGGTGGTTAATTAATTGTGGCCCGTTCTGCTGTGTATGACCTGATACAGTCATGGAGGAGACCAACGAAGAAGAGATTTACTTAACTGCTGTAGGTCACTCAATAAGCTGCAATAATATTGGGATAAAAATTGTATGCCTGTATTATACATATCTTACCGCAGCCTTTATTTTTAAATATCCATAATGTTCATACGTCTGCACAGATGCTACGATGTTTCCCATTAGACAGGGTGGTAATTTTTTGCCTTATTGAGATAAAAGTCTCCAAACAGGCCACAATCAAGGAAATAACACTTCTTTTTCGTTTATGTTAATGTCATATGATAACTTTACTAATTTACAATCTCGTCCCAAAAATGGGACGCCGCTCGCGAGAGGGTACTTGGGTTTCCTTAGTAGATCGTCCCAAAAACCAGAATCGGAATCAAGATTAAAATACTTAAATATTTTGATATAGTGAAGGATATAATGCGTGAAAATCATCACGTCCCAAAAATGGGACGCTGCCCACGAATGGGTTAAATACGCAACCCGATTATTTTTGTTTGATGTTTACTTTGACCGTAAACTTGAACTGGGAGTGTCATTAAACAGCCCGAGAGCTCCTTTTCAAGGATTTATTCACGATGGCAAACCGACGCTTGTTATGAATCGAGCCGCGATGAGTTCACTGCCAGCGTATCACAAGGGGACGCTTGTATCTCGAGGCACCGCTGCATGAATCTTGAAAGAGCAAACCACTTTGTCATCATTTAGTACTGGTCCAGTCGAGAACCGAGACTTTTACTCGCTGTTTGCGGGCCCCTTCAGGCACTTGCTCCTGAATTATTCGGCTCCTCTGCCATTTTGTCGCGAAATCCATTCTGCTTCTAGCTTTACGGAGAGCACGACCTCGTCGATATCATGTTACGCGTTAAGATTGCTCAAATTCATTGCGAGCGATAAAATGGAATCAATTCAAATCGCGGCCATTCGTGCTTTAGCACGTAGAACCTAGCGGGCGTGCGTGTGTGTGTGTAGCTGAAGCGTCGTTGTCCTTTCTTGAATTTGTGCCTCGAACACCGAGACACACGTGGAAATCCGCTCGCTGCCGTTATTTTTAGCAGCGGACTTGTTTACCGGAGGGTTAAGAACTGCGAGGGGAATAAACTGCGGTAAACTGAAAGTGTTGATTATAAATGCATGTTGTTAACTCGCAGTTGAATCAGTGGGGGTGACGGGCTGTATTATCATGTATCCTCTGCTCTTAATCTCTACCCCTGCGACGACCCCCCACCCCCGCCCGGCCAATTCTCCCACGCCCACGGCACCGTTTTTTTAGAACGAGGTGTTCCCGGAGCCCCTCTTCACCTGGACCCGCGTGGGGGGCCGCCTCCTGGACGGCAGCGCCGAGCGAGAGGGCAAGGAGCTGATTCTGGAGCGGGTGCCGGCAGAGCTCAACGGCTCCATGTACCGCTGCACGGCCCAGAATCCTCTGGGCTCCACGGACACGCACACCCGCCTCATAGTCTTTGGTACGTTCCTTTTTTTTTTTTTCCTCTATTAGGTTTAAGCAGCGATCAAGTTAAAAAATTGGTTATTTAAAAAAAAAAAATGCTGCACACGTGCCAAATGGACTGCACCACAATGAACTGGAATGCTCTTTACGCAATTTAGTATACGGGGGGAGAAAAAAAAATGACATCACTCTCACAAAAGTATCCCATGTACAGTATCTACAATAACTGTGAAATATACCTCCGAGAATTATGCCACCACTTTTGGCGATGAATCATTAACGCGGCTGCGAGAGTGCGATTAATAAAAGATTGTGTCCCTAATTGGCTCAACAACACTTTCTTTTTAAGACGGCACTTAGAGAGATGACTATTCTCTTAACGAGGGGATTTAGTCCATCAATGGCGAGCATTGTCGCGGCGGCGGTCTTGCTCGAGCGCCAACAGATGACGAGCGTAATGGAGTCGATGGAGTACATAATGGCGGTCGGCGCGGTGTGAAGGACTTCAGAGCACGGGGGGAGATGAAATTATTGAAGAGGGCGTGAAACTGCTTTTTGGGGGCCCATTTTCAAAAATTCCACCGACAAATTTGTCTTTCGCTCCCATTGACAGGTTTAGACGTCAGACATCCATGTCAGCTGTCAGGGCTGCAGGGGATTAAAGGCCAGGAAAAAACCCTAAAATGGCAGTTTCAAAACAAAATGGCACCGTCTCTGGGTCTTTACTGCAAAAGACTCTTTTGTGAGTTTAGTCATGCTGGAGTTTGTACGTAATCCCAAGGACAAATATTTGATGCAACTGGTGAATTTTCCCCCAAAAAATCCACAGGGAAATATTTGTCTTGCAAGAACAAAATGGCTGATTCAAACTCTCAAAAATGTTTTTTTTTTTCCAGACATATTTTTTTCAGGTTCGCTGTCTTTTTTTTTTTTTTTTTTGGTCTGCTCATGATAGACATTCCTACCAAATGTAATATTCCTAAATTAAAATATTTTTCAGGGCTGTCGTCATAAAATACAAATTTGATAGCGCTCAAACTAAATCTCTGCGTTGAGGATGAATTTATTCATTTACAGCTGGATCTGTCTTTACTATTGTTTAATTACTATCAGGCAATATTCGAATACAATTTTCCGGGAGAACTGACGGGGCGACATTACCTTGGAAAAAGTTTGGCAAGCGAGTACGCCGATGCCTACTTAACACCCGGCGCACCCCGAAGGCATCATCGGCCCTGAGCGCTGCTCGTCCCCATCTGTCGTCCGTTCCCTCCGTTGGCCTTGTAGATCGCGCCCGTTCTCGCTTCAGGGAAGGAAGCGGTGATTGACTGACCTTGGCCGCCTCCCACTCGCCCTTGAGGCGCAACGTTGCGGCGGCGACGTGTTCAGTATCCACGGTATGCAGGAATAATTGCGCGGAACCGCGATGCCGGGCGCCGGCACCCCCCGTAACGTGCGTCATCGACATCTTGCGAGGCTGCGGTTGCGTTCTTATGCTAATTTGGAGTGATTTATATGTGATGTCTACATTGGCCACAATATTAGGTACACGTGCAGGAATGAGATTCAATACAAGAGCTGAGTTTTACGGAGCCCCTAAAGGGACATTGAAAAAAAAACAACTAACTGGTTTCTCATTGTAATGAGTAACTTTCTCATTGTAATGAGTAACTCATGAATAAGTTACTCATTTCAATGAGAGTGTCGAAAAACGACTACCAATGGGTCGTACCTTATTTACCAGCTAGCGATCGCTTCCTGAATAACAACTAAGGGTCTTTTGTACATGCTCACATGCAATGGACTAGTTACTCATTACAATGAGAAACCTACTCATCACAATGAGAAAGTTTCTCTTAACAAAAAGAAAGGAGTTAGTTTTGAGTGACTCATGAGTAAGTTACTCATTACAATGAGAGTGTCGAAAAACGGCTACCTATGTGTCGTACCTTATTTACCTGCTAGCGATAGCTTCCTGGATATGGAATAAGGATGTTTTATATAAACTCACATGGAATGGACTAGTTACTCATTACAATGAGAAACTTTCTCATTACAAAGAGAAACCACTTAGTTTTGTGTAACTCATGAGTAAGTTAATAATTCCAATGAGAGAAAAACGCTGAATTTTACGGGGCCCCTAAAGGGACATTGAAAAAAAAACCCAACAAACTGGTTTCTCATTGTAATGAGTAACTCATGAATAAGTTACTCATTTCAATGAGACTGTCGAAAAACGGCTACCTATGTGTCGTACCTTATTTACCTGCTAGCGATAGCTTCCTGGATAAGGAATAAGGGTGTTTTATATAAACACACATGGAATGGACTAGTTACTCATTACAATGAGAAACTTTCTCATTACAAAGAGAAACCAGTTACTTTTGTGTAACTCATGAGTAAGTTACTCATTCCAATGAGAGAAAAACGCTGAATTTTATGGAGCCCCTAAAGGGACATTGAAAAAAAAACAACTAACTGGTTTCTCATTGTAATGAGTAACTTTCTCATTGTAATGAGTAACTCATGAATAAGTTACTCATTTCAATGAGAGTGTCGAAAAACGACTACCTCTGGGTCGTACCTTATTTACCAGCTAGCAATAGCTTTCTGAATAAGGGTCTTTTATACTTGCACACATGCAATGGACTAGTTTCTCATTACAATGAGAAACCTACTCATTACAATGAGAAAGTTTCTCATTACAATGAGAAACCAGTTGGATTTTTTTAATTTTTCAATGTCTCTTTAGGGGTTCCGTAGAATTTTCTACTCGATTTGACTTTTACAAAGATATCGCAGATAATCTTTGTATCAATTTATTAATATACAGTAATTATTATTATGCTTGTTGTAATGTGCAGTGTTGCATTTTTTACATCCATAGATGTACTGTCGTAAAATTTGACTCATGTCATGTCATGAAAATTTTGTTTTCCGGCCCGTCTCCTTGATACTTTTTTTTTTTTTTTTAAGTCCAGTCGTGATAGACGTGTCCACCAAATTTCATGCTGCTCACTGAAATTGGCTTCAGGGGCTAGATTTTCCAATAATCCCTACGAAAAGTTTGTCTTTGAACCACGGCTGAAAAAGACGCTGAAAAGGACTCACTTCAAAACCGAACTGGCAGAATTCTCTTTTCAGACAAGGCTGCATCAGAGTTTTTTTTTTTTTTTTTTTTTTGGGGGGGGGGTCCTCTCATGACTTATGTGCCCACCAAATTTCATGCTGCTTAGTGAAACGGGCTTTGGAGGGCTCAGTTTAAAATTTAAAAAAAAAAAAAAAAAAAAAAAAAGAATCCTTGAGAAAAGTTTATTTTCAAAGGTCCCCTGAAATATCGACGTTGGTATCTGTTCAGAAATTCATACTAAATGAAACTGCAGGGGGAGTAGGACGGAGCCCTGGGGCAGGTTTTATGTCTTGTCACAAGGCTAACAATGGTAACCAAAGTATCTCCTGACAGCGAGCCGGCGCTCTCTGTAGTTGGGTGAACAACATCTGAACGGTCTACCAAGCCGAGAATCGTCGTCCCTCACAATGCCCGTCCCGGGTCGCGTACCTAATAAAGTGGGTGTGTGCGAGCCAGCGGATCGGCTTCGTTTCTCACATCCAGTTGTCACTTCAGACGTGAGCCGGTAGCATCCAGAAATAGCTGACGAGGCGTTGCTTTTACAGGGGGTCACCCTTTTTCCCTAACATTGCAATCATTCGGCATGCACTGCTTATTAAAGTTTAAAAAAAAAATAATAATAATTTACTCAAATCCCGGAGAACAGCCGAGTTGTTACGGTGCGCTGTGTTCCCGCGACAACATGACCTGCCTGTCGTCTTCCTCATTGGGGATGAGAGCCTGAATGTCGCATTGTCAACAATTTTCATTTTTTTTTTTGTCTCCCACAGAAAATCCAAGCATGATGAAAAACACGCAGAGCCAGAACAGTAAGTTTCCCGACCACGCAAATATGTACGCGACCAGTGGGCGAGTGTCATAACGCGCTGACGTCACCAATGTGTGAATTTGACAAACCAAGCAAAAAGATTTGCACTCGTGCTGCTGCAGTGGAAATTAGTAGTGCAAAAAAAAAACGTTATTAATAAAACAGTCAGTCTGGTGACTAGTTATTCATCTAGTGATTGTCTTACTAATGAGGATAAAGAGGGTAAGAGAGTAGTAGTACCTGAAACAAAAGATGGATTAGCGAATGATCTTGAAAAAAAAATGATGAAACGTTTTCATAAAACCATTTTAAAGAGTTCTTCAATCTTGTACTTGTATGTGATTTGTCCTCACTAGGAGGACAAGTTTGGCATGCCAGGAGGACACCAACTAACGGCTACTAGTCAGGCAAAGCGGTGCACTAGTATCCGTACGGCTTTCCGTACGACTTCCGTCTCTCTCTGTTTCCTCTCGTTTCACGTGACCTCATAATATCGCCCGCCGCCGACGCCGCCGCTATTTTTAAACTGAGCACTCGCCGCGTGGGACGCTGATGACGGTTTTTGGACGGGCTCTCGCTGTGCGTGGTCAGCACGGATTATCCTCCAGAGAACCAAAGCACCCAAATCCTGGATAAACATCCGGGATTCGGTGTCCCACTTAGACGTGTTGGTGAGGTGCGAATGACCTCGTCGACAGACGGTCAAAATGGAGGCGCAGTCCGGACGACCGCTGTACGTGATTCCAAAGAGCAGTTTCACGTTATTGTAGCTTTCTGCCAGTTGGGGGCACCAGTGAATCTTTTCAGGGCAGGATGTCATCACACAAGACATTTAGGTCATCTCTGCTTCATATTTATCATATTTGTCTTGGAGGGATCCCTGAAAGTGACCTTAAATGACCCAAAAAGGCGGCACAGTGGCTCAACTGGGAAGCGTTGGCCTCACAGTTCTGAGGACCGGAGTTCGAATCCCGGACCCGTCTTCGTGGAGTTTGTATCTCCTTCCTGTGCCTGTGTGGGTTTCCTCCAGGCACTCCGGTTTCCTCCCGCATCCCAAAAACACGCAACATTAATCAGAGTCTCTAAATTGCCCCAAGGTGGGATTGTGAGGGCGGCTGTTTGTCTCCGTGTGCCTTGCGGTTGGCTGGCAACCAGTTCAGAGTGTACCCCGCCCGCTTCCTGCCAGTTGAGAGCTGGGATAGGCTCCAGCACTGTTGTGACCCTCATGAGGATAAGCAGCTAAGAAGGTGGATGTACGGAATTAGACTTAGTGTAATTGCACAGTTGGTCAGGCATTGCTTCAATGGGTTTTTGTGGGTCGATAATACTAGATAATAATAGAAAATAAGCTAGCCCACAAAATCTCAAATTCATATTTAAAGTTGGGAAAATGAACCTAAAATTTAATGCTTAACTTCAATTTTCACGAATTTGATAGCCGTCACACCGTATCTCAAGTTTGTCCGTGACGGATCGCCGCAAATGGCTGGAATTGATTCTGTGATTCCAACTTCAGACCCAAACGGCCGATTTCCCAAGTCCGCCGGAAACTGTTTTGAGGGTCTCCACACGATGGGCACGACAACCAAATTTCACACTAAATTCACAGGCTGGATTTTCAAGAATAAGAAAAAAGACCCTCGCAAATGTTTGTTTGAAGGACCCCTGGAAAAAAAAAAGGTTTGAAACCCAACTGGAAGACTTTTTATGTCTTTCCAGATGCGGTTCCTTGAGTCGTTTTTGTGGGTCGAGTCATGTAGCGCACTTCATTACACGTTGCAAATCTCCATATGACATCATCTTCATCTGGAATGTTCCTCACACCTCAATCCAGTGTTTATGTATGCGCGTCGTACCGCATTGAACGACGACGACAAAAAATAACAACAACAGGTTGTTCGCAGCTCATCTTCCAAAGGCGAGTTCGTGGAACCGCGAGAGCGTCCTCGGCGGTCCACTTGCAGTCGACCGGCGTACGCACGCGAGTCGTCCGGCCATCTGTTGGCTTTCGCGCGTTGGCTCGGACGGCGTTGAGCTTCTGCCAGCGTGTGCTTTGGGCCACTTGAGGGAGTGGTCTCTCGCTCTCTCTCTCTAGACTTAAGAAAGAGCAAAAAATTTCAAAATTACAGCTAATTCTCATATTGTTAAATGTTTTCTCATCAAATGTATAATTTTTTTTAAATAAAATGTAAAATGTTTTTGTCACAATATGGCATGTATCACAATAAATTCCTGCCTATATAATGGGATTATTTACTATAGATTTGTACTTAGTTTGTGTAATTCTCTTCAAACCATAAAAAAATTGACTTTTCTCATGGTGCTACTTTAATAAATAATCTCATCTTAACATGTTGGAATATGATTTCATGCTGACGTCTTTGTCTCACGGCAAAGTGATAAAATAAAAATTAAACAATTACAGACAGCCACAAGGTCTTTCTTATCGGCAATTTAAAACAAAAGATTATATTAAGATATTATTAAAATATAATTAATATACTATATATTATATAATGTATTATATATTATTAGTATTATATTATAATAATATAATAGCACATTATATTATATTATATTATAAGGGTTGCATCAGGAAGGGCATCCGGCGTAAAAACTGCTAAACAAATATGAGCGTTCATCTGAGATGACACACTTTGGTGACCCCCTCATGTGACAAGCCGAAAGAAACTTTCTATTATATTATATTATAATTCTCTGGCAACCAGTTCAGGGTGTACCCCGCCTCCTGCCCATTGATAGCTGGGATGGGCTCCAGCACTCCCCGCGACCGTTGTGAGGGTAAGCGGCTAAGCAAACGGATGGATGGATGGTTGTATGGATATTATAATTATATTTTATTAAGATTAACTTAATACTAAAGGCTATTTCTTTCCAACATCTAAAAAAATAGTCAACTTTAACAAGGATTATGTGGGGTGCTTGGAAAAGTATCGCTGGAACCAAACGTAAGAAAGGCCCTTGCGAACTTTTAAAATAAAATGTTTTGGGGTTTTTTTTTTGGTTTTTTTTGCCCACTCCATCTAAAAGGGGTCAAACATTATGTGAAAGCTGACCATTAAAAAAGGGGGCGCGAGGGCCTTAGCGGCATTCGGCGCTCGTCAAGACACAGCAAGCATCGTTTTTGGCAAGTGCGAAAGACAGCGGCAGTCGAGGAGCCCGAGATCGAGCCGTTCGCCGAGCGGGCACCTTCACAATGGCCTCTCGGGTCCTCGCCGTACACCGGTTTAGCTCGCATGCTAGTTGCGTGTGTGTGTACGACCCGATTCTGTCCTTGCTGTGACACACCTGCTCTGGCGCTGACATTTGAATATTCAAATGGGGATCCGCAAGCCACAGCCAAAGGGCCAGCAACAGCGAGGAAGAGCAAATAAAGGACAGACAGTGGATGTGCCTGAGAACAATTACGTCAAGAAAACTTTGTCGGGCAGCAGGTTTCGGCCTTAAGTCTTTTTCCGCAAGAGACGAGATTATGCCCTTTGCCCTTTAAGGGTAAGAATCAACATGCGTTCATTTTTTCACTGCCGATTTTGTGTCATTCCGTCAACTGGGCACGCCATCTGCTTCGCGAAAGCTGTTCCCATGGTGCACCGTGACAAACATGGCCGTCGCAGGTGCAAAAATGGGATTATGCGCCCTCGTCGGGCCCTTTAAAATGCGTTTGCCTCATTAAACGACAACGCGCAGATCATATTGTATGTGCGAGACGTTAGCTTTTCATTGACATAAACTAATATGTACTGGCTAACTGAGCATTCACCAATGCTAATGATGCATAACTCTTGCGGAAGCAGTTTATCAGTCTTACAGGAGATATTTACCGTAATTTCCGGGCTACAGAGCTGGTTACAAGCCTCACCGAGTACATTTGTAAAGGAAATACCATTTGGTAGATACATACGCGGCAGATGTGTAAAAGGCGCAAGTGCCCACATTGAAACACGGTACACAAAAAGAGTTTAACACTAGCGCGGTGTTAGCGTGGCACTGGCGCTAGCGTTAGCGCTGCGATAAAGCTAGCGCTAATGCTAATTCCGTATTAACGCTAACAGGGCCGGTTAAAATAAAACTTACAGGTAAATAGCACTGAGACACGCCAGTAACACAGAAGCAACACGCTGGCACAGTGCTAACGCTAGCGCAGCGCTAACAGGCCCGGTAAAAGTCACTTCCTCGGCAGATATATTCCACCAGTCTCACTTTTACCTTTTTCATTCGAGTGCCCCCTCGCGGCCGTTGGAAAATTAGCCGCATCACCGCATAAACCGCAGAGTTGAAAGCGTGTGGGAAAAATGTCACGGCTTGTAGGCCGGAAATTACGGTAGCTTTGCCGTTTTTGCCAGGATTTGGCAATAGCGGCAGTTTGAAGGAAATGAGGAAGCAAATTTTTCATAGCCGTCCACTTTACTGGCAGATGCGCCACGTAGACAAGACTAATGTACAGAAGAAAACTGTTTTTTTTAATACAAGAGTATTGCTCTAATAACTGGTAAACAATTTTACCATCAAGACCTAAGCGGATAGAAATGATAAGCAATTTAATATACTGTATGTCCAACTTATCAAATTCCTGGGTATGAAACCCAACAGCTATTGTTGTCCACATTACCGACCACTGTATAACTCTGATATTAAGACAATATAAAAGTTTTTGTAATACATTCCTACTTTAGTGACTGAAGCACAACTTTGATATGAGGACTTGGATGTCAGTCCAGTTCACTGTACTGATAATGCACAAATTTAACACCAGCACTTGTGCATAAAGGAGGAAATAACCTTGAAATATACCTCGCATATTCTGTTAGGCCCCCACAATTTTTATTTCATTCATCCCAGATGTGTATTCTTTATTTTTTTTTCCTTTTTTGGGGGGGGCAAACCACATAATTTTAGTGATGCTAAAAAGTAAAAAAAATAATAAAAAAAAGTTCTTTTTCATCCATCCATCCATTTTCTTAGCTACTTATCCTCACAAGGGTCACGGGGAGTGCTGGAGCCTATCCCGGCTGTCAACGGGCAGGAGGGGGGGTACATCCTGAACTGGTTGCCAGCCAATCGCAGGGCACATAGAGACAAACAGCAACACTCACAATCACACCTATGGGCAATTTCCATCCAACCATCCATTTTTGTTTGCCGCTTATCCTCACAAGGGTCACGGGGAGTTCTGGAGCCTATCTCAGCTGTCAACGGGCAAGAGCTGGGGTACACCCTGAACTGGTCACCAGCCAATCGCAGGGCACATGGAGACAAACCGCCACACTCACAATCACACCTCGGGGCAATTTCCATCCATCCATCCATCCATCCATTTTTTTTTGCCGCTTATCCTTACAAGGGTCGCGGGGAGTGCTGGAGCCTATCCCAGTTGTCAACGGGCAGGAGGCGGGGTTACACCCTGAACTGGTTGCCAGCCAATCGCAGGCCACATGGAGACAAACAGCCGCACTCACAATCACACCTACGGGCAATTTAGAGTGTCCAATTAATGTTGGATTTTTTGGGGGATGTGAGAGGAAACCGGAGTGCCCACCCGGAGAAAACACAGGCATAGGGGAGAACAGGCAAACTCCACACAGGCGGGTTCGGGATCGAACAGGGGATCTCAGAACTGTGAGGCCAACGCTTTACCAGCTGATCCACCGTGCCGCCTTATTCTTTTTCAATGCAATTTTAATATACATCAATTAGCCACAGATATTAACTTCTATGTCCACTGACTAAGCAAAACTTTCACATCAAGACTAAATCTTACGGAAGAAAACAGCTTTGGACTGTAAAGTACCGTGATGTTCATTTTTCCAATGCATCTCACAGTATTGGAATATTTTTATTAAAAAAAAAAAAAATGTACGTCAGCAACTTCTTGGAAATTGTTTTTTTGCCCCCCGATGCCTAAAGCAAAATAAATCAACTGACATTTTAATTGCAGCTTTTGTATCTGACCGCTTGTTTGTTTGCCGTTTACAGGCGGAGCGTCGCACATGAACGCCGCGGGCGGCCTGACGTGGTTGGCCCTCGTACTCACAGTGACCGCGGAGCTGACGTGAAAAGCCGAGCGCTCGCACTCGCGCACTCGCCCTCGGCATACAACACACACGTACACACACACGCATACACAAAGATTCAAAACAAAACAAATCATCGGCGTACTTTCCGCAACCTTGCGAGTGTTTTTGGGGCCACGGCGCTCGGAGCTCCTCCCATTTTTTTTTTTTTTTGTAACGAAAATAATCCCCACGATGAACGGGACAATCTCCTCCCATATTGCCCTCTCAATTTTTTTGGGTTTTTATTTTTGGGTCCCACGTCTGCCTGTCGACCAAGAACATTTTTTCCAACTGGAAAGACTGCATTCAGATTTTTTTTTTGTTTGTTTGTTTTTTTGGGGAGGGGGCTTTAAAGGGTCAGTGCTTTTTTTTCCATGGAAATGTGAAAAGTGCTTGAAACTGTGTTGGCTCCCCCCTAAAAAAATAATAATAATAAGTACAATAACAACAAAAGACACAGCACCCATCTGCTCCACGTCACGGGACATCAGCACCACGAGCGGGCAGGGGAGGGGGGAGGGGGGTCAATGCAGATGGTCCTACAGAACAATCTATATACTATACAAGAATCTTTTTTTCATTTTTTTTTCCTTCTTTTCGGGGGCTGAGAATGTACAAAAAAAAAAAAAGACTCGAGATGCAACGGGAGGCTCGCAAAAAAAAATGGTTTTTTTTTGTGAGTGTATTTTGTGTACATCCGTGTAAATAATGCAGATAATTAAAGAGGTTTTATGGGCGTGTGGTGAGAAAACGGTCGTAGAGTTGTTTATACTTCATCCATCAGAGCAAAACATTGGCTGACAAAACAAAAACTGTTTTTTTTTTTCTGTGTCCCGTCCCCCCCCCCCCCCCACACACACACACAGCTCCAATATATCTATATCCTTATGACAGGAAGTGGTCTCAGAAATGTCGGTTTTCAGGATTGTGATGCATGTGCATTCGCTCCCCCCCCCCTTTTGATTAAATTTTTTTTTTCAGCACTGCAGCAGCCGTTTGTTGCAGTTATGTTTCCTTGTGTCATGCTATCTTAAGTGACCTACATTGAATGTGTGTGTGTGTGTGTGTGTGTGTGTGTGTGGTGTGTGTGTGTGTGTGTGTGTGTGTGTGTGTGTGTGTGTGTGTGTGTGTGTGTGTGTGTGTATATATGTAACTCTCTCTCTCTCTCTCCCTCCCTCGCTCTTTGTCTCGCACACCGAGGTTTGCCGAGATTAGTCGCGTCACGCTAGCCGGCTCTCCCCCCCCCACCCCCCCCCCCCCCCGCCAGACTGATAAAAACAGGGTTGTTTGCATATGTTAAATTTCACCTGTATTAAAAGTGAAGAGATGAACAAACTGCCACGCCTTGACTTTGCCTGTGTCACGTTAGCTTGTGTTTGGACATGGGGTAATTCCCGGCCTACAGAGCGCGCCCGGTTAGAAGCCTCGCCGGGTACATGAGTAAAGGAAATACCATTTGGTACACGCGTAGGCCGCGGGCCCACATTGAAACCCACATTGAAACAAAAGATATTTACAAAGAAAGACTAACGCTAGCACCGCTGTGCTAACGCTAATGCTAGTGCCACCGCACGAATGCTAAAGCTAGCAATGCCGTGCGAACAGGGCCGGTTAAAAAAAAAAAAAAAATACCGGTAAAAATCATTGAGACACGCCAGCAACACACTAGCGCAGCGCTAACAGGGCCGAATCTGTAAAAGTCACTTCCACGGCACATATATTCCACCCGTCTCACTCTTACCTTTTCCGCACAAATTAGCCGCATAAACCGCAGGGTTGAAAGCGTGGGAAAATAGTGGCAGCTTATAGGCCGGAAATTACGGTAAATGTCACTTGTCTATGTATGCTCCCAAATTCAAGATGGCTGCATTGGCCATGATGCTCATGCTCAGTTGTGATGGACACTGTAAGAACAACGGAGTAATTGGGAAGTATTTTGTTCTATTTTGGTTGCAGTTTACAGCAGCTTACATCAATACTGAGTGATGCTTCTCACATTTTCACCATTTCATGTGGGTATTTTATGTTTTTCATATTTTCTCATAGTGGCTGCTTGTCGAAAGCAGCACTTTCTGTTCCACATAAAGTTCAGCTTTACAGATGCCAGGTGTGCTCCGCAGGTATTGTTTTTGAGACACATGCTGGTATAATTGTATTTGTTTTGCTGCAGTTTTTTTTTCCTTCCAGAATGCAGTACAGTACCACCTCGGTTCTTGTCCATAATCTGTTCTGGAAAGGCGGTTCGAGAAGTGATTTGTTCAAAAACCGAATCGATATTTCCTATTACAATTAATGGAAAACGAAATCATGCGTACCAAGGATAAAACAAAACGTCTTTTAAGACCATTTTTCAAGCTTTTCCAGATAATAAACTGAATAGTAGAAATACATGTATTGTTTAAATACTTTATATAATAAAATAATTAAAGAAATATATTTATTTTTGCTTAAAATGTTTGCTTTCTGGAGGCTGGGAGTGCATTGCCGTATCTGTAGCGAGTCGGTCCCCAGCCTTGTAAATTTTTTTTTTTAAATTAAAAAACGTGCAGAATCACGGGACACGTCTGCGTACAGAGGCTACGTTATACACAATAACAAAGCGTGTCGTGGGTCAGCTGGTGGGGCCGCGCACGTCATGTTATTTCCGGGAATTGAACACCCCGTTCGAGTACCGGCTTTTGTACGAAAACGGGAGCAAAAACAAAAAAAAGGCAAAATTTTCATTCGAGAACCGAGTATTCCCTGTACCTTCTCTTGAACCTCCCCTACACAATTCAGCTTTACAGGTGCCATGTCTCTCTCTCTCTCTCTCTCTCAGAGCAGAGAACACCCCTTGAGGAAACGCTGTAACTCGAAAAAGCTCCGATTATGATGCAGTGCGATTTTAAAACACCGCCCCCAAAATGCTGAACGTACTGTTAAATTCAACACATCGGAATGCGACGGTGTGCCTAATATTGCGGCCAGTGAGTGTTTTCCCACCACTATATTATTGCATTTGCCGCATATCTATGGCTGCAGGGCTCATTTTGCAACTCTGTTTGATGTCAGCACCGTAATTGTACACATTCAATTTATTCCAGCTCGACTACGGGGCCGACGTCCTCGGCAAGCCTTTGAAGGAGCGTTGTGATGATAACACAACCAATGCAGCTCGCGTCCAATTGAAGGTTAATTTAACGTGTCATAATCGCTTGATGACGATGTTTTATTTGCTAATCATGGCTAAGCTACGTCCATGAGCGGGTTTCAGGTTTAAAGTTTTTCTTCGGTGAAGGGGTGGAAGAGATGGCAGACTCCGACGGTTGCTCTGGGATGCACACTCACCTTGGAAGAGTCCGATACCGCAAAACGGACCCGCGAGGTGGAGAGCTGCTTCCCGACATAATTACAACAATATTAAGAGGACCCGAGCTTTCGAGAGGGAAGTGGAGTGCACCGGCTGCATCTCATCAAAAACTTGTCATTTCCATTTCAATTCAAGAGTCACTTTTTTTCCACTTGATAATAACTAAAAATAGGTTAGGATTGCTACGGGGGGTGTGAAGATTCCGTCTATCGTGTGTTATTCAGTCTTGCGCGAACACAAACGGGCAGCGTTCGTTTGTATGTCCGCAGCTGGTGATACAATGCGATGTTCGATCAAAGCTGCGCAGTGGAATTTCTCCAGTGGAGGAAAATTATCTGCAGCTCAATTTCACAAAGCTCAACAGCAAGAGAGATATACTTTGGTTCACTGGCAATGAATGAAGTCGTAACAATTACATATTTCTTGGTGGCCTTCCATAGCATGTTAATGCTACGTGTGCCTGAACAATAACGTGCTTGTTGAAGCCAAAAAGTCACTATGATGATATCAGCGGAGGAACAATTAGAAAGATGGAGGCACGCACTGGAAAGGAGAGGAGTGAAGATTAGCCGAAGCAAAACAGAAAATATGTGGGTGAATGTGAGGGGCGGAGGAGGAAGAGTGAAGGTCCAGGGAGAAGAGATGGCGAGGGTGGATGACTTCAAATACTTGGGGTCAACAATACAGAGCAATGGAGAGTGTGGTAAGGAAGTAAAGAAACTGGTCCAAGCGGGATGGAACAGTTGGCAGAAGGTGTCTGGTGTTCTATGCGACAGAAGAGTCTCCGCTAGGGTGAAGGGCAAAGTCTATAAAACAGTGGTGAGGCCGGCCATGATGTACGGATTAGAGACGGTGGCACTGAAGAAACAACAGGAAGCAGACCTGGAGGTAGCAGAAATGAAAATGTTGAGGTTCTCGCTCGGAGTGAGCGGGTTGGATAGGATTAGAAATGAGCTCATTAGAGGGACAGCCAAAGTTGGACGTTTTGGAGACAAGGTGAGAGAGAGCAGACTTCGAAGGTGTGGACATGTCCAGAGGCGAGAGAGTGAGTATATTGGCAGAAGGGTGCTGAGGATGGAGGTGCCAGGAAAACGAGGGAGAGGAAGACCAAAGCAAAGGTTGATGGACGTGGTGAAGGAGGACATGAGGACAGTGGATGTTAGAGAAGAAGATGCACGAGATGGACTCAGATGGAAGAAGATGACACGCTGTGGCGACCCCTAATGGGATAAGCCGAAAGGGAAAGAAGAAGATTCAATTTACATGTAGTCTGGAAATGTTACGTGAATCATGTTAAAGTGGCACTAAGCAGGTCCAAAATTAATAAAAAATGTTCCCAAGTAGATAAAATCAGGTTGCAAAACTTGAGTAATATTGGCCACCTCTCAGCTCTCAGACGCTGTGGCCATGTCGAATGGATGCGAGGAAGTGACGGCTGATACGGTGTAACATCACATTAGGGTTAGCTTCAAAATTGAATGGTTAGCGTGCGCTACTAACCTAAAAAAAACAAGCACACAAGTCAACTTTGTGACGTAACTCCACAGATGAACACGCCACCTGACCACAACGGTACACGAGGAGCAAGCCCGAGTGGTAAGAAGAGTCTGCACTGCCCTGTTCACCGCTATCGAGTTACCCAGCAAGCAGTTTGGTGTCTGGTGAAAGTTTACAAAACTATCCCTCGTAAAATACCCACTGCACAGCCAGCTGGCGGTCTCGCCGTCTGCGACTGTTTGAAAAGTCAGTCCATCGCATTTTTTATTTCCTAATTTTTGAGGGGCTTCATAAATGTCACCAAGCTGTTCTGTAAACTGAGCCAACACGCATTTTCAGGCTGTAGCTATTGTTAGCTTGCTAACTGCACGCTGGAGTGCTAGATGTGCCTGGTTATGGAAGCTAAACGTCGCTAACTCACAACTGACTAGCATAGCCAAAACAAAATATTAATTTGTCCTTATATAGTCGCACTAGAAAATATACGCCCAAACAGTTTGATTTCATAGGGCTGTGTTTTAGCCTTGCCCACAAAATCTAGAAAAACTCGAAAGGTGCAAAAGATGCTTAAGATAAAAATGCCCAACAATTCAGTGGAACAATGTTTTTAGAAACAAAATTCGACAATATTTTTATGCTTTTTATGCTTGTGTAGTCACAAAGTCACTCTGAAAGCATTAAAAATGTAGCATATAAAAGTTACATTTCACATTTAAGGTTCCTGTAGTCATAATCTAATACGGGACATAATAATCTTCCACGTGTTTAGTCAAACTAACTCTCCAACGGTGTCAAGGCTACTGTAATTGCATGCTATTAAAGTTACTCATGCCATTAAGAGGTTATGTGAGCTTTTTTTAATATAAAGTATGTAACATAACAATAACGAGCAGTCAAAAGATCAGTCAAAGCTACAGAACGTCGAGGCACTTTGCGAGGTATTAAAATTTGCTGTAAAGCATAATGCAATTATGTGAGTTAATACATGTAGCATAAATATCGCAAGTCATCAAAAAGTCACTCTTAAATCTATGTCAAGGCTTTAGGTGACATATTAAAGTTATGGAAGTCATTTTAATGCAATCGCGCTCCCGTGTATGCAGAGAGAAGGATTGAGCGACTTTGCTACCTTTGTTCCAACAACCATTATTTTTGTCTGAGGGTTAAGTTAAAGCTACAAAATCAATATAAAGGAAGAAAACATGAGTTGTGGAAATTTTCTTTATGCAAGATTCAGACAAAGGCAGGAAGTGCTGCCCAATATGTATATATATAGATTTGTTTGCATAGGCTTGCTTTAACAATTTCTCTGGCAGTACACTAAAAGTAAGCCGAAAATTCCAGTGCAAACGTCTAAAATCTGTTATCAGGAGGAGGGAGAAAGCGCTTCGCTCTCAAGCAGACAATCACGTCGTCCTCATCCCGGTCTGAACTGCTCACCTGAGCTTGGAGCAAAGGTCAAGCCAATCAGCAGAATGTCACAGAGGCCCACCTGTGAATAATTCACAAGTCAATACCAGCTCGAAGAATTTGGCTTCCTTGATGTGCTGAGCTGGAAGCCATCACGTGAGAAAAGGATGACCATCTGGAATCGCTGACACGTCCTTCCTGTTTCTCTGCAATTCCTCGGAAAGCATATTTGGTGACTTAGGGTATGTTTACATGAGTGAACAAAATTTTTCTGATGTCTGTCTGTGGCCCCACTTATAAATCAATTGCAAACCTAGTAATAAGCATGCCAAGCCAGTAGTCGGCAGCCTCAGTCAATTATGAGTGAACGTACCCTTCGTGTGTCAGTAACGTATGTCTGCAATTGGAGTTACCCGCAAAATAATTTTCTGTAAACAAACAACAAAAATGAGTTTGGTTTCCAACTAAAAATTGGATCACTTAACACCCCCCTTAAGTAAGTAGTTAACTGTTATAGTCGGGAAGTCCAGCAGTCCCAACTTCTCCCAGGAGGTTTGTAAAGAAAAATCAGTCCCGAGTGTATCTTTCTGGAACGCCTCTGCTCAATTTCCAGATATTTTTTGATCCACGACTCTTCCGGTTACAGACCAAGCTACTTCCTTTCAAAAGTCAATAGCTTCAATTTCCCGCTATACCTGTATATAGAGGTCGTGCATAAAATCACGTGACTGTTGTTTACCTCGTCATATTGCCGGTCAAGCTAAGCATTGCTCAATGCTAAGTCGGTTGGAGACGACACGGAAATATGTCTTGTAGCACGACGCCCAGAGTCTTGTCCGATACCGTCAGATATTTAGAAGGTGAAAATAAACGACGGTATGTGGAAAAATTAGATAAACTCGGCATAGAGGACCCGTATTTAATGCCGAAATTGATGTTTACGCCGATAAGAAATTGGACTGTGTCTCGGACAATAAATAAAAGTCTGGACGCATACGAATACTTTATTGCTGGATCTGTTCGCGTCACGATTAAATCCCACATAGATATGGTTTTGACAGCTTGCGAACGCGGACGTGTGTTCGGCGACACGTTAACCTTTACTAGAGTCCGTCGATCTTTTCAGCTAGTATTCAATACAAATACCAATATTGAAATAAATGAGCCCTGGTTTTACACAAACTCGCATTCATTCACTATGATTGAAAAAAAGATGACGGAAGTGTTTTCGGCAACATGTTAACTTTTGTCCGAATCCATCAATATTTTCTGGTCTTTTCAGCTGGTATTCCGTAGAACGATCTCTTTGAATATCTGTCTCGTCTGTCGTGACAACCAAGATCACAACAGGTCTCGGGTATTGTAAATGTTCTCCTCCGGTTCAATGTCGAGCAAGTCTGTTTGACCGGCAATATGGCGTCGTCAAAATGGTGACGTCATGCGCACGAGCTATACGAGAGGCTGCCACAGCATCCCACGGAGTCAAAGTTTTGCCTTTGGACTACGACCTGCTCGTGTGCAACAGCGGCACACATGGCAACCTGACTTTGACTGAACTGTAGATCCAGTTTATGAAATGAACGAAGCTGTCACTTTTGTCTGTGGACGCTCGCCCCACCTACTACTTGCCTTTTCTACACTGTCTGACAGAGCTCGCTGTGGAAGGGAAAGGTTCTGATCCACGACCCATCTGTGCAAACAGTTGTATCCTGGTTGCTAAGTACTTGATAAAACTAGTGTTCTGACCCCACCCATTATTTAAACCCTACTTTCCACCTCCATCTCAAGCTGTGCAGTGTGAGTGAGTCACTGTGTGATAAAACATTAAATCCTCATGCAACGAGTAAAACTTGGACCGATAAAAACGGTACCTAGGTCTCAAAGTCTTGGATGACATTTTCTTGGGGGAAAAAAAATGAGATAGTGAGAGAATGGCCCAAGCAAATATTGATCGCTACTGAGCATGTGCTTCAACGTGTTGATTTAGACTCAGGTGCATGCGTGACTTGAGCTCCGCCTTCAAAAACATGCAAATGAACCTCCGCAGGTTTCATTCTACACCAACAGACAAAGAGCAGCAGTCATTGGATCATGGGTGCTCGTTTGCAATGAAAACCAGCCGGCGTGCAGCTGTCAGCTCGGAGAGGTCGATAAAAGGATCAGTCAACCGGTCATTGGTGCCGTTGCTCCTGTGGACGCTGCCGCCATGCCTATTGCAGACCTCCTTGGAGTCCAATTCGATATGCAGCTGCTGCTCAAAATTAGTCTTTCTGTGGCAACAGTGCTTCTGGTGTCATTGCTTTATAAGTTCTATAGCTCTAGGGCCATGGAGGAAACTCCAGTCCAGGATAGCAAAGAACCAAAGACTTGCCAAAGATGCAAGACAACCCTGCTGGATGCTGGCATTGAAGGTAATCTTGGACCACATCTCGCTGATGATCCGTCCTCTGACAACAGCGAGGAAACACCGATAGAAACTAATCCAGCTCAGGAGGCATGTAGCCTGTCACAAAATGATCGATATTTTGGTGAAGAAGAAATCATCACTTCATCCAGTGACAGTAATCTGGACCTGCTTGAACCAGCAACGAGTGGGCGAGCAAGTACTAAAGGCCGACGCTCTCCTTGCTTTTTAAAGAAGTTGGATGGCAGTTCGGGAGTGGGCAGGGAGCTAAGGCAGGACTTGGAGCGACGTGGCGTCTACTCCAGTTTCCTCTCCAAGGCAGAAATTAAGGTGGAGGATGCTAAGCTGATGTTGGACAATTCAGGAGACCAGGTAGTGCATGGAAAGATATATGAATACCATGTGGAAACCTCTTCTCACTGTACCAGAGACCCAAACAGAATGTTGGGTCAGAATGAAAGAATATCTGAGTCACAACGAGAAGAGATTGGAAGCCATAGCAGGACGCTCACAGATTCTCCTGCTTCTTTGTACCATGACATTACTAAGGAAGCCTCCTACCATGGGAACACAAATCTGTCGCCCTCCATAATGTGTGGACCTTTACGCAAACAGAGCTATCTCGCTGCTGCAGCGCATTTGGAGCTGTCAAATCCAGTTCTTCCCACCAACGGTGGTCCACTGTGGAACAGTCCCTCTACAAACAATAGATGCCAAAACAAGAGCAAACGGTCTCATCAAGAAGCTGTAGTAGGCAGTGGTTTGGTACATTGCTCAGATTTGGAAAGCCTCAAACGTCAACTGGACCTGGGGAACTGTTTACAGGCACTGTTTTCGGCCCAAAAACACAACCAGAGGTCATTGGTACAAGCGGCCATTGAGGTTATGTCCGACAACTACCTGCAGGTACTCCTGGATCCCGACCTTTACGGGCGGCTTACTGATGCCGATCGGGAGCTAATCCTGAGGCAGAGAACAAGAGGAAGAAGATTCATCATGGTGGCAGATATGGACCCCCAAGACTGGTCAAGGAATAGTAGGATGTTGGAAAGAAGCCAGAGTGCTGTGTATTACTATGACGACTGTGGAAACACCTGGCACAAACTTTGCTCCGTTCCGCTGGAAGTCATCAGCAAAGCTTGTGCCACATGCACAATGGATAACTACCTGTTTGTCGCTGTGGGTTGCCAAAGCACCGAGACAGAAATGACACCTTCCAAGCGAGTGTTTTGCTATAATCCTCTCACGGCCATTTGGAAGGAGATCAGCCCCATGAACGAAGCCAGGCCCAATTGCAAACTTGCCGCACTGGATGGCTACATCTACGCCATCGGTGGGGACTGCCTCTCCTCGGTGGAGCGCTACGACCCGCGGTCAGACGAGTGGACCTTTGTGGCCCCTCTGCCAAACGATACGTTCTCCGTGGCCCACCACGTGACCGTGTGCAAAGAGGAGCTGTTTGTGTCCGGCGGTAGTCTCCGCTACATGCTTCTGCGCTACAGCCCCAAGAGCGACACGTGGAGGGGGAGTCTGCTGACCGGTGGCAAAGACAGGACGGCAGACATCGTGGCCGTGGGACCCTTTCTGTATCGCTTTGACGTCAACCCTCAGCTGGGGGTCAGCGTGTACCGCTACCACACCGTGGCCCGACTGTGGTACGAGTGCGGCACCAAACGCCTCCCCCGCTGTCCTGCGTTCCGGTGCGTCGCAATCGACGACGTCGTCTACTGCGTCAGCCGTCGCTTCACCTTGAGGTTTGAGGCCGACGAGATCTCTCCGGCTTTCGCTGACGACGAGTTGAGCGTCCCCTCGGCAGCCAGGGGTCTCCTTTTCCCCTTTGTACTGTCGCTGCCTGACGCGAGCCCTCGGCAGACCAGCGTGTAGTAAAAAATTCACTTTTAGGATGAGAACATTGTGCCTGCAAGCATACACAAGTTCTCCATCAGATGGCTTTGAGCTAAGTTTTAGTCCTTGCTCAAACATATCCATGACACACACAAAAGGATGGATGCTTTATTTTTCATGCTAAATCTGAAATCTGTGTCCTCTTCTGCGTGTTTTTTCTCCATAAAGGAATTACTGGGTGAAAGCGACTGACTGCTTTGTGTATGATTTCCTCGCAAACGTGCCAAACACAACCACAATGCGGCTTTCATTGTCACTTTATTGCAATTAGCATCCCTTTATTAGCAATCTCGGACCATAAATGTAAAACATTAGCACGCTAATGGCCGTCTGACTGCTGTTTGCTTAGGACGTGCTGCCTCGCAAACAACTTTGCACCCTTGGATTTTTCTGCTCCGCCTTGCTATTAAGCGATTTTTACATCATTTCTCGGCTTTCTAGCACCGAATACCACTCACGGGTAAGTGTTGCAGTGAGTTGTGTACATTATACAAATGAGGCAACACGGCCACAATCCATCACCGAGCTTGTGGGACACGCGGCACAAATAAAACGGGCACGGCGTCCTGGATAGGACGCAATTATCTACATGAGCTATGGAAATACAACGGCATGTAAATGGCGGCGTCACGCGGCGGTGCGAGCTTCTCAAAGGATCCGTCACAGCCGGGCTCGGGCTCGTACTCCTTTGGTGGTCGGCCACAACGTCTGACAGAGTCTGACGCATCCTCGTTAAGAGGTATACTGTGTAAATAAACGTCTCAATCTGTGCTACGCGTCGCGGCGCAGGTCGGGATGCGTCGTCGTCGGGAGACGCACCGCGAGTGATGTAAATTTTCATCAACGGGGGAGGGGGCGGTTGAACCTCCGGCGGCGTCCCCGGAGAGATGCGCTGCGACAGCACCATCAAGCGGCCGCGGCAAACAAATAAGACCGCGTTTTTGCAGCTTTGACAGGTTGCCGTGCTCCGGAAATTCCCGCGACGTCATCCGAGCGACTGAGCCGCCACCGGTTGCGCCGCAGATGGTTGACGGTCAAGAGCAAGCGTCTTTGATTCTTCCTAATTAAACACTTTGATTCCATGTAATTAAGCCCCTAATGGGATGGGAGTGGCACGCATCCCTGCAGACGTCTCCTTGGATGGCTCATGACCGGAGCTGGGGAGAGGAGACAAATATTCGACTCGAGTAAGAGTACCGTTACTTTAAATAATATGACTCAAGTCGAAATAAAAAGTAGTTCAAATAATTACTCGAGTAAAGTAAGTTTCTTTCAGCTTGTCCAGTTAGAGGTCGCCATAGCGTGATATCTCAGATGAACGCAAATATTTGTTTGCCACAGTTTTTACGCCGCATGCCCTTCCTGACGCGACCCCTCTTTGGGGAGCGGAGGCCACAGTGAGATTCGAACTCACGCTCTAACCCAGGGGTCACCAACACGGTGCCCGCGGGCGAATGGTAGCCCGCGAGGACCGTATAAGGCACCCGTGAGGTATGTTCGAAAAATACCATAGGCCGCAAATTTTTACCATTATTTGTGCCTTAAGTCCTGAATCTGACTTGCTGACTTGAATTTGAATTTTAAAATACCTGTAATGTCATTTACTATAAAACATTAAAACGAAAATATTTTATCTACGTGTAATGAACTGAGACTGAAATATGCCGCAAATAGGTCACGTAGCCCTTCGTACGATCTGTGCTCACGAAGTCGCCCTCAGCCTCAAAAAAGTTGCTGAGCCCTGCCGCAAGCACTCAGCTGTGGGGCCTCAAATAATTACTCGAGTAACAGAAAGTACTTGGGGTGGGGCTGCGGGGTGAAACTAAGTACTTATTTATTTTTAAAATTTGAGTTTGAACGTCAAATACAATAATTACATTGCTGAACAACATAACTTCGTCTAAAACGGCCGTCAAACTCATTTCTCTCGCGGGCCACGTTGTAGTTCGGGAGGGCCGTTTTGAATATAGATTAATAAAAACGTTTTATCTTATCATGTTTACACAATCAATTTATGAACCAGAATCCGAATCAGAAATCAAGAGTAACGTGTTTTTCAACTTTTCATGATGTATAACAATTTGAAAATTTGGAACAGATTTTTTTTACAAGCATCACGGAAATAGAAACTCTAGATTTAGGTTCGCGGGCCACATAAAATCATGTGGCGGGGCGGATCTGGTCCCCCGGGCCTTGACTTTGACACCTGTGATCTAAAACATCAAAAATTTAAATCTTTGGAAGCAAAACTCAGATCCAAGAGGCGGTCTAATAAAGTATTGATTCCACTTGTTTTTGATTGCAAAAGTTTCCACACCTCTGTTCGAATACCAGGTTTTTGAGTTGGAAAAGAATGTTAACCAATATAAATCATTTTCAAACTTTTTCCACCATTTCTTTGATTGGACCGCAAAGCCCACTAGAAGATTTTGTGCGCGGTTATGTGACTTTTTTTGCGTCATTTGATTGGTGGACTTGAGTCAAACCTCACTCTGGTAATCATGGCGGATTGGCGCAATGGCCTCGAATCAGGAAGCATCTAAAAATGAATCACACTCCCAGTTATTGATAAATGAAAGTCGCGAACGGCAACTCGTTGAAATGTTATTAGTAAAGTAAAAGTAACGGTGTAAATGCAAAACGTTCCTACCAACCTCTGCTCAAGATTCAGGTCAGTTCCTGCATCAGCACGTCTTTTTACTATTATTATTTCTATCCAATATCTCAGAGATACTAAATGCATGCTACGTATGAGATTGGCGGAATTTGCATGTCATTATGTTCTGGAAGCATCAACATCATTTATGCCCCTGCCTTCTGGTTCCGCATTCCCTCTGACATGCACGTGCGGTCGAAGCCAGGAAGATCTGAAGCAATCGGAGAGAAAAGCGGCGTGAAAATGGAACGCGTGTTCACCGCTGTTAAATGTTGAACGTAAAGTCGAAGTTGAATCAACACATGACAGACGAGAGACGCGAGGCAAACGATGACGTGCCTGTGGCCATGTTTAAACTGGTTCTCACTGGGTTAATGGAACGCGGCCAGATCTGTGTTAGTCTACGACGCAGTCATGATTCTCATGATCGCTAATTTTGTCCTTCATGACCTGAAAATATTGGCTTCACAATCCTAAAACTAATGACAAGGTTTGGCATACAACATTGGTGTCCTGAGTGCGTGGCACGAAGAATTATAAGAACAACTTCTTATTTTCCTTTCGGCTTGTCCCGTTACGGGTCGCCACAGCGTGTCATCTTTTTCCATCTAAACCTATCTCGTGCATTGTCCTCTCTAACAACTGCAGTCCTCATGTCCTCCCTCACAACATCCATCAACCTTTTCTTTGGTCTTCCTCTCCCTCTTTTGCCTGGCAGCTCCATCCTCAGGAACCTTCTACCAACATATTCACTCGCTCGCCTCTGGACATGTCCAAACCATCGTAGTCTGCTCCATCGAACCTTGTCTCCAAAACATCCAACTTTAGCTGTCCCTCTAATGAGCTCATTTCTAATTCACTCCGAGCGAGAACCTCAACATCTTCACTTCTGCCACCTCCAGGTCTGTTTCCTGTTTTTTCTTCAGAGCCACCGTCTCCAGGCAGCCTCACCACTGTTTTATAGACTTTGCCCTTCATGCTAACAGAGACTCTTCTATCACATCGAACACCAGACACCTTCCGCCAACTGTTCCACCCCGCTTGGACCCGTTTCTTCACTTCCTTACCACACTCTCCGCTGCTCAGTATTGTTGACCCCAAATATTTGAAGTCGTCCACCCTCGCCATCTCTTCTCCCTGGAGCTTCACTCTTCCCCCTCCGGCCCTCTCATTAAAACATATATTCTGTTTTACTTCGGCTAATCTTCATTCCTCTCATTTCCAGTGCGTGCCTCCATCTTTCTAATTGTTCCTCCACCTGGTTCCCTTCATTGCATATCACAATATCATCTGCGAACATCATGGTACAAGGGGAATCCAGTCTAACCTCATCTGTCAGACTACTCATTACCACTGCAAAGAATTATAAGAATAACGACGGGAAAATTACGGCACCTTGGGCAAATTACCCGGAGGAGTTCCTCAAAGTACCCCAACCTGGAATGAGCCCAAAATGAGGGTTTCAGGTGTAAATGGCTGACTTTCTGTTCAGTTTTGAGTCGGGATCCTCGATACGTTTTTGTGCATTTCCACCCGATTTTGTGTCAATCGCTTAAACTGGAATCCGGGGCAATTTTTTCGGCATCACTATGGGTACAAATTGAGTTTCAAAGAATCGTGTGAGGTGCTCGAGAAGAATAGAACGTCTTCAATGTAGTGTTGCTACATTTGCGAAGGATTAAGAGAATGGATACAGAACTGCCAATATGTTTTGTCACTTAATTTGGATGCAAAAACTACACAAAAACCAGAGAGACTGAAAAAAAGTTAACTTTTTTTAAAGGATTATTTTCTCTAAAAAGTTTTTTTTCTTAGTTTTTTTTTTAACCATTTTGTTTACCGACATAAAATCAATATATTCCCTTGAAGTAATTATCCTTTTTATTCCCACGAATTGCTGTCAATTCCCATACATTCCACCGGGTCACGACGTGGAAGATTCCCGGAATGCGGCCAGCGTAGGCGTGACTGCTGCTTTGCGGACTAGAGGTGAACCGTGTCGGGTTGGAAGGGCCATAAAGGAAGTCGCCACAGACATTAAGTTCCCCGCAACAATAAAACGCGCATCTGGGTGGACCCACTTTTCATTGTTCACGAGCATAACTGCCGTCGTGCATCCAAAATATACAACCCCTAGGTGTGTTTTGCACATCGCAGGGGTATGGCTGGTTTAATATTTAATTCCTCATGTATAATAATGTTTGGCTTGCTTGTTTTAAACCCCGATCTGGTCCAGCCAGTTCAAGAGCCCCTCATTTTTTATTTGTTTATTTATTTGAATGGCTGAGTTGGCACTTATTTGCCAAAGTCCCCGAAGCAGGGTTCGAGTTAGGGACTTGCTGACCGGCGCCGATTGCAAAACCACCTCCCGCCCATCCGTTCTGTATTCTACCTTGAGGTCAAGTGTCATCCCAATAGGCATTCTAAAATAGATATTGAAATGAAAAATACATATAAGATTATTCACTTCAATGTCTATATGAAAAAATAAATATGAGCGGAGAGCGCGTCATCCACTAGCAAAGTTGCGGAAGTGGCATTCGACGACATCCAAGTGGTCGCCATATTGCTGCATTTACTGTCCGTGACGTCACCCCGGACGTTTGCCATTGAAAACACGTTGCGGCCCCTACTGTGGAAGACGAACACGCCCCTTCTGACACGGAAGCTCTTTTCGACGAAGACAACATCACACAACCGAATGAAGTGTCCGGGGCAATAGTACCCTATTGTTTCGAGCCATATTTAGATGATATGCGGCTCACGGCCACTTCCGCGGTGGAGATGAGCCACTTCGGCCTAGTGAAGAAGGCCGCGGCCGGTAGCGATCCACAGGGCGTGCGGAGGCCGTCCTTCAGGGGCTGCTGCACGGAAGCCTTCCGATGCGCACATCGACACATTTAGCAACCCTGATTTATGGATTACGCCCCCCCCCAACTATTTTTTGGGGGTTTTTTAGTAGCTGTATACACACCTACCTTTCATTTGGAACCCACAAAGCTCTGTTCTTTGCACCCGTGCTATCCATTTAACCGGGTCTCTTGCTAACTTATGAAGGGTAAATCTATCCTCCCGAGTGTTCAAGCAATGTCCAGCAATGCAACGATCCGGCATTTTGGCTAACACGAAGGAACAACGAGCTACCTTCCCAGTGGTAAAACTAATAGAAACAAACGAGTCCACTTGAGGAAAGCGCGTCATCCGTGCTCAAAGTTGTGGAAGTGTCATACGACATCGAAGTGGTCGCCATATTGGCTCCTTCTACTGCCCGTGACGTCACCGCAGACATTCGCCATTGAAAACATGTGGTGCACCATAACTATGGGAGACTAACACCCCCCTTCAGAAACGGAAGCTCTTTTCAAAGAAGAGAACATCTCAGAACCGAGTGAAGTGACCGGGGCAATATTACCCTATTGTTTCGAACCATATTTAGATCATATGCAGATCAATTCTAACTAACAACAGACTCCCGGACAGTATGTATGAACCAGCCCGACACGGGAGCCTTCGCCGGCGAGCCCGACGCGGAAGCCGTCCGACGCACACATCGACACATTTAGCCCCCCTGTCATACGTACGCGGATCTCTTGTTACATTATGAGAGACGGATTACGTAGTCCCCCAAAACTATTATTTTTTGTAGTAGCCTGTCATTTGAAACCCACGAAGCTCTCGTCCTTTGCACCCGTGCAATCCATTTTTCACGACAAACCGGGTCTCTTGGAATGTCATGAAGGGTAAATCCATCCTCCCGAGTGTTCGAGCAATATCCAGCAATGCAACAAGCCGGCATTTTGGCTAACATGAAGGAACAACGAACTACCCTCCCGGAGGTAAAACTAACAGAAACAAATGAGTCCACTTGAGGGCGGTCCTGCCACGTACGTCACTTCCTGCTTCTTCTCGAAAACAAATCCATCGAGAGGATTTTCATGGCGGGAGTTACAAAAAGCTGTACACGTCAAAATCATGTTTTGTGGTGAAAAAAACGCATGGGTCCATGTCGGCTGCCGTTTTTTCGTTAATAGCATACTAAAAATCATACATTTCATGACAGTGGCACTTTAAGTATTGAAATATCAGTGAGTGCACGGCGTTTTACCGTTTTGAGTGAAACTCCATTCAGGGAATCGAGTAAATCACTGTAATTAGACCTCTTCCTCAGAAAAAAAATAAATAAGAGCGTGCATTAAAATTTGTAAAGCTGTACATTTGGAAAATCATGGATGATACTAATAGTTATATTTTATCTTGAAAACTATCAACTCTGCTAAAGAGCATTTCTTTTTAATGGAAACAATTTTTTTTTAAATGATAATTACCAATGCCGTTAATATCAGGGTGCCCCTGGCGTATAGTTACAGAGGTTGAGGTTCTCATAAATTTGACAGGCAGTGTGAAAGGAGGTCATGTCAAGCTGTCTGGAAGTCGCTTGTCTTAATGTGGTTCCCTTTTAATCCTTCAAGTCCATGACCTGTTCTTTTATAGTAGTCTTCACAGGCTCTTGCTATGTGGTGCCGGCAAACGGGCTTTTCACAGCCCAGTAGAGGTGATGGTTTCACACAAACTCCAGAAATTTGCTCCGCTAATGACTTCCATCGTGGGCATCAGCGTAACGCCGGATTTAAAAGCAAGACTCTCCGCCTGGTGACAGCCACTCAGGCAGCGTTAAAGACTTCGAGGAGCTGAGGGCTGAAGTCCTCGGCGCGCAGCAGGTCAGCTCTGGTCTCAAAGTCGTCTGGCTCGAAGTCCTGATGGGCCGGGTCAGGCTGGCTGGCACCCGCTGTTGGCCGTCATTAGCTTTCAACTGAACCGTGTCAAACAGAATAAACACTCACACGGCACAGTGACGTGACGGCGGGGGCGAGGGGGGCGTGCTGGGACGGAGCGACGTGCCTCGCGCACGAATTAGTCGCCATCGATCTTCGCTCTTCTACGGCGTTTCCCTTATTTCTCCGTTCAGATCCCGATCTACGCATCCATCCGGTAGCGGAACCTCTGCATCAAGGCAATAATTAGGCTTCCTTATATCAGGCAGTGCTGATATAGCGCAATGGATGCTGCCTAATCGCTTTGCCATAGATCTAGAATAATCTACCGACACCATTGCGAAGTAACGTCACTTAAACCATAGGACTTCATTTCGCTCTTTGGCTAGCAACCGTTAATCCCTGTAGATTTACCTTTCATTTTTACATAAATGTGTGATTTTTGTGGTATTTCTGAGACCAAAGCCGTCTACAAGACCATGACTTATTGTATAAAAGGGAGCAGGTTAATACACAGCTTAATTGAACCTACTGCCAAGAGCAAGTGATTCTTCAGTCGGTCACTATATGTTGCGAGAACTGATAGATGAACAAAGATATACTGTATTTGTAAATAATAGATGATGACTTCCTGACAAATTATGTAAAATCGATCTAATTTCACTTGTTAAAAAGTAGAAAAAAGTAGTCCCATGATCTGGGAGGCAATCGGTCGCTATCGGCCCTTCAGCGTCGGCTGGCGCGCATTCTCGGCCACGCCCGTGCTTCTGTTTGCCTAAACGAGGCCGCCATCAGCAAACGTTCCGCCACGTTACGCAACCGCAGAAGCGCGCTTAAGAGGTTGAGGCGAGACAGCGAGCCGAAGTCACCTTGCGGCGGCTTGTTTGCTCACCGACTGCAGTCTCCGTATTGGCTTCTATTTACCGAGCTCTTTTTCCAACTGATGCACTGCAATGCAGTTAGCTAGTCAAATAGCGCCAGTTTTTCTCAGCCTCATCGTGACACGGGTGTCGTTCCAGAAGACGGAAAAACCAAGACGGGGCAGGAGGTTTGATTACAGAGTGCAGAGTATACAGCACATTCCCCAAAGAAATGCAGCACACGTTGATAAACACTTAGACCACAAATTGTGTCCTCGGGCTACTGCCACAGATGTCTCCACTCAAGTTCTGTGAGAGAATGAAATTGAAATGGAACCCTTTAAGCCGTTAGCCAATCAGGCATGTGCCCCTTTTCGACTGGATGTGCCTTGCTAGCTTGATGCGGTTGTACTGTACTTGCTATTGACAATTTACGTTGATTAGCAGGTACAACTTGGTAGAAGCCAACATGGATCCAGTTTCCCCACGGATTTCAAACAATCTGCCTGATGTTCGGGGTCCTGACCACTCATCAAGTGTCCCAAAACGACAAACTACATGTAAGGATCGTTCCCTAGAACGGCACCCCACGTGGATGTAGTATCTTATTTGTAGTTCGTAAATGATGCAAGTTATAAGTCCAGTCTGGTTCTCCTCCAAAAGCTGATCAGGATGTTTGGAGACAAAGCAAAACAAGATGGTTTGGACGTGTTTAGAAGTGGAAATGGATCTGCCGGATAGGAGGAACGGCAAAAAACTCAAGAGAAAATTTTATGAATGTTGTGAAGACAGACTGACAGATACTGTTGCTGGAGTTGGAGCACAAGATACGAAGGACAAGGAAAGGTGACGGATGAAGAGGGTTAAGCCCAGGGAAAGAGGAAGCCGATTGGTGTGACAGTCTTCCCATCAGGATCGAAGGATTTTCTTTGTGAACTGGGTTCCTCAGGAGTCCAGTCCCAGTATGAAGTCACTGATCCTTGCCACTCTGGAGCAATTCCAGATACAGCAGGAGTCTAAAGTGCTTAAGCATGCTGAACACAGAAAGAAAGAGTAGGGTAAACAAATACAGATCAAGGAACTCAGTCGGATAGCTAATGCAATAATCATTGATTGATTGATTTGATAATGGGGCTCTTGACATGATGATCAACTGAAAATTAAATGCGCGGCTTGGTGGCGCATGTGTAGAGCGTTGGCCTCACAGTTCTGAGGACCGGGATTCCTGGTCTCCCCCTGCGTGGAGTTTGCACGTTCTCCCCGTGCCTGCCTAGGTTTTCTCCAGGTACTCCGGTTTCCTCCCGCATCTCAAAAGCATGCGATATTAATTAGACACTCTAAATTGCCCATAGGTGTGATTATGCGTGCGACTGTTGTCTGTCTCCATGTGCCCTGCGATTGGCTGACAACCACTTCAGGGTGTACCCCGCCTCCTGCCTGATGACATCTGAGATTGGCTTCAGCACCCCCGTGACCCTCGTGAGGATTAGCAGTTCAGAAAATGGATGAATGGATGAAAATTAAGTGTCGCTTTCAAGGTAAGCAAATCTGTCCATTGAATTCCACCCACAATTACAAAAACTGGTACAAGAATACTAGATTCTCGATGTGTCACTAGAAAACACTCACATCCAATAACTCGAATTCCCCAAAAAGATTGGCAGCAACAAAAGCGAGGACGTCCTTTGATTCTGAAGTACAACTAGACCGTCTACCACCATAGACAAGGGTGATAAATCCCTCTTGAGCATTTCAGTCGTACACTGTTACCTCCTCAGTAAAATGTGTCAATTTACTGTGGCTGAAGGTGTCCGGTTCAGTATTGTTTAATTCCTCATGATACTCAGCAAAGCGTCCAGGCCGAATTCCACCAATCGGCCCCAGACAGGAAGTGACAACGCTGCGGTTTCCGTGTCGGGCCTCGGAACGGCACTCGGGGGGCCAATTAGCACCCGTGAGAGGAAACACGGTGACGCTTTGACGCATTTGTCGCCTTCGAGCTGACAAAATCTGCAATCGACCTCCGCTCCGGTTTGTCAAAGAGCCGACGGAGGAAACGGAACCGATCAAGTTGCGTAACGAGCCCGGACAAAAGCAGGAACTCCAAAATCGAAGGAAATGCTGATTCTCAGAGATTTTTTTTTTTTTTTAATTCTACAATAGGCGAACAACAGATTTAGATAAGTTTTATTTTATTTTTGTAAAAGCAGGTGCTTGATGGTCTAAGTAAAAGTAGAAAATCTCTCAAGATGCCACGTTTGACTTTGAAGACCTTTAAAGAAAATTCTCACATTTCACAAAGAATGAGTGATATTGTTTTGCCAGTAGCCCCCCCAAAAATAAAAATAAAAAGTTATTTTAAAATGTATTTATTACTAATTTTATTTATTGTTTATTAATATATTTTTAATTTAAATTAAAAAATGAAATTAATGAAAAAAGCTTTTAGGCCAAAAAATATGAAAACAAGATTCTTTTTTTGTTTGTTTGTTTTTTGTTTTGTTCTGACTAATTCTTGGATGTGTGAATCTGGCCAGAATATTTCATTGGACACAATAATATAGCATAATTTTTGTCCAAACCAGTTTTTTTGTTTTTTTGGTTTGTTTAAATGTTGTTTCAGACCATAAAAAAAACAATCCCAGATTTTTATTTTTGTTTTTGCCTGCAATTATGCATTACATTTCTTTTTTTTTTTTTTAAATTATATCTGTCAGCTGTTTCAGTGATAATTTTCCTCAGGTTTTTTTTCAACTTCAGAGGAAAAAATTGTCCAAGAAACCTAAACCAAACTTTAAACTTAACTACTTTGTGCGGATCTAAATGCCATGTTTACATATTTTAAAATATTTATGTACAATAGCAGATATTTCCACATTTGTAAATCATCCCAAGTTTTCATTTGAGGGGTGAATAATTTGTAGCGAACGGACTTTTTACCTCGTTCCGGGTGAACTTTTGTCTTTGCTCACATTTTGATTTTAATGTTTGAAAAGCAACGCACGCACAAGACTTCGGCGGTGGGTGGAAAATATAGACGGAATAAATCCACGGCGCGTGCGGGCGCGCATAATCTGCCATGTGGGTTTAATATTAAAAGGGAAAAAAAGTGATAAAAAGGAACGAAGCGTGTCATCTAACAAGCGGTGTGGCAATTAAGAGGACGCCGCCGAGGCGACAAACAAGCATCTTTGTGAGCTCTGCTGCACTCGTACGCCCGTCAGGGACGTCGAAATTAGCGCCAGTACATGAGTCCAATTAGCTGACGGAACAACAGACGCCCAGGCCAACTACTGTGTGTGTTCATGTTCTCTCATTACAACAAAGTTTTCCGTGACCTTGTCTGGCCCTCAGGATGTTAGTCCACCTGGAGCTTGGAGTGGGGAACAATCTTGAAAAGAACCTGGATGTAAAAGATAAATGGCGGCACGGTGGGTCAGCTGGAAAGCGTTGGCCTCGCGGTTCTGAGGACCCGGGTTCGATCCCGGCCCCGCCTGTGTGGAGTTTGCATGTTCTCCCTGTGCCTGCGTGTGTTTTCTCCGGGCACTCCGATTTCCTCCCACATCCCAAATACATGCAACATTAATTAGACACCCTAAATTGCCCCTAGGTGTGATTGTGAGTGCGGCTGTTTGTCTTGATGTGTCCTACGATTGGGTGGCAACCAGTTCAGGGTGTACTCCGCCTCCTGCCCATTGACAGCTGGGTTAGGATCCAGCACTCCCCACAACCCTCGTGAGGATAAGCGGCAAAGAAAATGGATGGATGGATGGGTGGGTGGATGGAGACTCTAAATTGCCCTTAGGTGTGATTGTGAGTGCGGCTGTTTGTCTCTAGGTGCCCTGCAATTGGCTGGCAACCAGTTCAATCTGTGTCCCCGCTTCCTGACCGTTTACAGCTGGGAAAGGCTCCAGCACTTCCGCAACCCTAGTGAGGATAAGCGGCTAAGAAAATTGAGGCATGGGTGGTTAAAAGATCAACGGATGATCGTTAGGCCTCACACCCAGATCGGGTTCAATATGACCCATTTTTACATCCATTTTCTTTGCTGCTTATCCCCACGGGGGTCGCGGTCTAGTGCCAGAACCAATCCCAGCTGTCGTCGGGGAGGAGGCGGGCTACACCCTGAACTGGTCGCCAGTCAATTACACTCACAATCACACCTTGGGGCAATTTAGAGTGTCCAATTAATGTTGCACATTTTTGAGAAAAACCATGCAGGCACGGGGAGAACATGCAAACTCCACAAAGGTGGGACTGGGATTTGAACTGCGATCCTCAAAACTGTGAGGCCAACACTCTAACCAGTTGCACAACATCCCATATTGAAATTTCAGTTTAGCTTTTCACCTTGGAAAAATATGCATGCAAAAAAAAAAAAAATAGATTCGATGTTGTACCCAAATTCCCCTTTTTTGGCTTGTACGCGGAGATGGAAACTGCTTTTGGGTACAATTTAACACTCATGACCACAACAAATACCGTGTTAAATAGTACTTTGGTTATTTGTAGGTGCCAAAACGGATGCCATGAGTAAAGGAAGAGAGAGAGAGGAGGGGGGGGGGGGCGGGAGCTTATCTGAACTTTCCCATCTGATCTGTAGATGGCAGTGATAGCATATGTATTCATAGGCAAACTGATATTTGCAAGCGTTCCATTTTTTTGATTTCTTCGATAGTTGTCTGAAATGTGGATCATGAGAAGCACAACCATACCACTGACTGCACCACACACACAAAAAGCTCTTGCAACTGTCAATTATTAAAAAAAAATGAAAATAAATTAAAAATCACTGGCTGGCACATAGTGTTTGTTTACTTGTTTGGTTTCCCCCAAACAAACACACATTTGCATAAAATAGTGTCAAAATAATAATTGTTTTCAAACCTTTCACGTGGCACTGTGACCCCCACTCTGCATTGCTCTGCACATTTTTTTTGTTGGATGCAATAACTTTTGGTCACGTACGCGGGAAAAACGAGGACAAGAGGACGTTTTTGATCAATCATGCCTGGGAATCTCTTCATCCGTCACCAATTAAGCGTCTTCACATTTTGAGTTTTGTTATCTGTAAGCGGTCTCCAGTAAATAAAGACATCTATCCAGCCTTTTTCTTCACCACTTATCCTCACGAGGGTCGCGGGGAGTGTAATTGGCTGGCGACCTCCTGCCCGATGACAGCTGGGATTGGTTCCGGCACTCCCGCGACCCCCGTGGGGATAAGCAGCAAAGAAAATGGATGTAAAAATGGGTCAAATTGAACCCGATCTGGGTGTGAGGGCTAACGATCATCCGTTGATTTTTTTTTTTTTTTTTAACCATCCATCCCTCCATTTTCTAAGCTGCTTATCCTCACAAGGGTCGCAAGAAGTGCTGGTACTTATCCCAGCTGTCAACGGGCAGGAGGCGGGGACACACGCTGAACTGGTTGCCAGCAATTGCAGGGCACCTAGAGACAAACAGTTGCACTCATAACCACACCTCGGGGCAATTTAGAGTCTCCATCCATCCATTTTCTTCACCAAATATCCTCACGAGGGTCGCTGGAGCCTATCACAGCTGTCATTGGGCAGGGGACGGGGCACACCCTGAACTGGTCGCCAGCCAATCGTAGGGCACATAGACACAAAACAAACGCGCTCAATATCACACTAATGTGTCCAATTAATGTTGCATATTTTTGGGATGTGGGAGGAAACCAGAGTGCCTACCCGGAGAAAACCCACGCAGGCACGGGGAGAACATGCAAACTCCACACAGGCGGGGCAGGGATCGAACCCGGGTCCTCAGAACTGTGAGGCCGACGCTTTACCAGCTGATCGAATAACAATTAAAAAAAAAACAAAAAAAACCGTAGCCCTTCGGTGTTCCTAATGAAGTGACCAGCGGGTGGGCGTTGAGGGTGGGTGGGCTCGTTTGTTTGATGGGGGGGGGGGTTAGTGTTAACTTTTAATTCACAACGAAGGTGAACTCGCAATTTTTGCTGGAGGGGAGAGCGCGGGATGGGGGTGGGGGTGCACCCACCTGGAGCCCAGTTTGGCGGGGGCGCGTGTCCGTCCGGACCGAATGCCACCCCACCCGGCCCGACCCGACCCGACCCGACCCGACCCCCGCCTCTTCCTCCTCCTCTTGCTGGGCTCCACGTTGGGCGTATAAAAGCGGCGCACAAGAGCGAGTCGGGCGCCAGGGATGAGCGAGCAAGGCGGCGCGTTCCGGCAACTCCCGACGCCGTTTTGGGATCTGGGCGCGCGCCAACAAGCTCCTCGGGGTGCGCATGAGCTAGGCTGCAGGTGAGCCTTGTTTTTTTTTTTTTTTTTTTTGCCCCACCCCCCCCCCCTTCCCCCCCTCCTCCTTTATTTTGGCCATGGAGCTGAGGAGCGCGTGTCGGGTGCTCCTCTTCCCGGTCCAAATGCTCTTGTGCGCGCTGCGCTCGGCGCTGTCGTGGCTGGCGCCGAAGGCACGCAAGCAGCTGGCCGACGAGGTGGTGCTCATCACCGGAGGGGGACGCGGCATCGGACGCCACCTGGCCCACGAGTTCGCCAAGCAGGGCGCCAGGAAGGTAACGCGAAGACGCGCTTTTTGACGTCGTCGTCGTCGTTGTTGTGTCTGCGGAGTGGAGCGTGTGCGATTTTTGGGAAGTGTTACACAACAACAACCGGGGTGGGGGTGGGGAGGGGGGTCACGTAGAGGTTGCGTGGCAGACTGCTGGCGTAATTAAACAACACTTTTTTTTTTTTTTTTTTTTTGCAAATCCCGAGAGTGAGATGGACAATTTGACGTGTCGACGAGCCGTGCTGTGAAACTGCACTCAGAGGACATTTCATTAGGGACACCTGCCTCACCAATAAGACCCCCCCCAAGCCACTTTTGATTGCGTGTAAACTCATTACAATGAATAAAATATACATAGTGTACATGCAATATTGCTGTGCATTGCTGTATTGCATGTTTAAAAGATGTTTAAAGATAAAGAAATATGGTCGTGATTTAATAGTAGCATGGGAACGATTATTAACAGCCTCTAAACAATACTAATCGGCGTCTGTACAATACCTGCTACTGATACTGCAAGAAAAGTTAAATCCTCCTCGCCACTAGTTGGCGCTACACTGCAATGTGTTGACACCAGCAAATTCTAATGTCATGTCATGATCCAAGCCGCTTATCCTCACAAGGGTTGCGGGGAAGCCGGAGCCTACCCCAGCTAGCTTCGGGGGAAAGGCGGACTACGACCTGAACCGGTCGCCAGTCAGTCGCAGGGCAGATGTCTGCACCGCCACCGAGCGGGAATCGATCCCGCGATGCCCGCACCAAAAGGCGAGCGTGTGTACCACTACGCCAACAGTCACTCCAACAGGGAATCACGTGTGTCAGAAAGGCGGGGAAAAAAACCAACACAAAAAGGTCATAGGTCATTGTGTTCATTGAAATTTTATGTGGCAAAAGTATTTGTGCTCTCAGTACTCAAGAGTTGATACACATACTGAAATATAATCTTTAATAAAAAAAAAAAAAAAAAACAATTATCGGTCAACAATATGTCAAGTCATGCACGTCGACCAGCCGAATATGCAGAATATTCTGACTTCCAATTTACTACTTTGATATCAAAAAATGTACTCGTCATCTCATGTCATGATCCAAGCCGCTTATCCTCACAAGGGTTGCGGGAAAGCCGGAGCCCATCGCAGCTAGCATCGGGCGAAAGGCGGACTACACCCTCAACTGGATAAAAATGCACTTTAATGGCAAAATAGCTTCCTGCATCGGATTTCATTTTAGGAATGTGTTGTCGATCGCGATACGTGTCAAAAGTTTGAAGAAAGTTTTTATTCTGTGAAACCTTATCTTTAAATTGGAATTGGTGCTTAAAAATGCACGGGGGATCCGGTGTACCTAATGAAATTTCAGATTTTTCGTTATCCGGGCTTTGTTGGAAAACATTTGGACGTCTTTACCTCAGGTGGCAATTTATTGATGATCAGCGCCCCCGGCCCCCCCCCTGGGAAAAGACTGAAAATCTTTTTCACAGTGCAGGTGCCCAACAAAAGATGCCGTCCTGCTTTTCAGCACCTCATTGGTGGCCCTCACCCCCAGCCCAGGTGTGAAGGCATTGAAAACAACACCTGCACTAATGTGTGCCGCAAACTGCCTCCCGCCTGCATTGATGCTAAGACCAAAGAGTGGGGCCATGTTGAATGAGGCTAACCCCTGATGTGAACCGGCGCTGCCCCCCCCCCTTAACATCTCCCCTTTGTGATTGTCAGGCCAGAATTTCCTTTTTCCTCAGCGCGGACGTCCGCGCCGCATGAAAGGCAAACTGCGGAGTTTATGAATGAATCCTCGGAGATGCGACTCGGGGAGGAGAGCGCGGAACCGTTGCGCTACAACGCTCCAAAACAATAAACCTGAGAATTCTTTGGGACAGCAACCCAAAAAAATGAGGTGTCAAAAGAACTTGTACTACTTAAGTTTAAGTGCGGATACGTGTTTAAAAAAAAAAAAAAAAAAAAACGAGAGAAAACTGTTCAAACTAGAAGTATTCATTCAACTTGTGTACTTTAATTTAAGAAAGGTATAGAAACTGAAATGTAAGTAAGGAAAATGTCATGTCATGTCATTATCCGAGCCGCTTATCCTCACAAGGGTTGCAGGAAAGCCGGAGCCTATCCCAGCTAGCTCCGGGCTACTAAAGTTTAAGTGCGGATACGTGTTCGAGAGAAAATGAGAGAAAACTGGTCAAACTAGAAGTATTCATTCAACTTGTGTATTTTCATTTTAAGAAAGGTATAGAAACTGAAATGTAAGAAAAGGAAATGTCATGTCATTATCAGAGCCGCTTATCCTTACAAGGGTCTATCCCAGCTAGCTTCGGGCGAAGGGCAGACGAACTGGTCGCCAGTCAGTCGCAGGGAAGATATCGACACCGAGCGGGAATCGATCAGTGACTAAAGGAAAATGACACAACATATTTGCCACTAATCACTCGTGTATCACATTGCACACTTTGTTGTCTATGTTTGCATTTGCCGCGCTTTGCTTTGCTGCCTGCAGCCACGTTGCCGGTGAAAACGAGAATCTCTCTGTTCTCAATTGGCGTAGCTGGAAATAATCAAGGGGACACAAATCAAAGAAATAGTTGACGGCATCAAGCGATTCTCTTCAAAGCGGTCGAGGAGGCGGAATCGCCCCATTTGCTGAATTTGTTGCATCATCACTGCCTTGGTTTTCGTTCCTCCAGACCGCCAATCAATCAAGATCTGAATTTACATTGCTGCGTTTATGTTCATGACAAACAAAGTCAAGTTATCTGATTTCAGTTGTCCAGTTGTCCACAAAAAGTGCAGTTCAAACGCCGGCTTAGGTTCAGTAATGAAGTCCCACTGCCTGAAAATGTGGATTCGAAAGCCACAGTGCTGACAACAGCTTTGTGTGTTTTGTCCCGTAGGCGGGAAGCACACCACTCCCAGCTGGGTCTTGCCCCGCGACTGACCTTGCTGTCTCTGCAGTAATTAGACAGCGGCAGGCGACTGCCTCCTGAACTCGCGCTGCCCCCTCCGCGGGCGCCGCCTCTGGAGCCCTTCAGAGTGGCGGGCGTGAAATTTTTAAAGGAGGGCGGGGGGGGGTCAGACTTCAGAGCGGAACACGTGACCGTCGGCGAGTTGCGGCTAAAAGCGAACGGCGCTCCCTCGGATTGTTCCGTTGGCCTCGACGGTGCTTCCGCCTGTCCGAACAATTGGTCGTCGGGCGCAAAGTCAGTTGGAGCCGAGCTGTTCGCGATTGAGCATGAAAACGCTGAAATGAAATGAAGTTCACCAGCAAAGGTTCGACTGTAGTCTGTAATCTGAAATTTCCACCCAACGCCAAATTTCCTTAACTTTGTATGAGGAGCGTACGGCCAGCGGAGTCAAATTACAAACAACAAACATTCAGTTCCGAAGTCATGTGCAAGCAGTTGAAAACAGACATCATCAACGAGAGGCCTCGCATGTTGCGCATATTTTTACAAGGTGCATATTTTGCTGTTTTTACAAGGAGAAGAGTTTTACAAGAAACAACTCCTTTTACTTGGCCGTCGCTCGAAGGGAAGGAAATGATGATTTATTGGCCAAAGTATGTCCCGCGGAGACTCTTAGTTCTGGCTTGTCCGATCCCATCACGGAATATGTAAAAGAGCTCGGTCACGGAAAACTTGCGAGGACGTCGTCCTAGGATTTGCTTAGCGTTCCAACTGGCAGATGTTGCGCGGATCACATTTTCCTGATCATCTGCTTGGATTTCAGTTGGCCTTCGTTTGCGTCTGTCTGACTCAATTAACTCAATAAGTCGATTTTTTTTTTTTCCCCCGACTGGTTGAGTGGTGGGTGTCGCGGGAGGTTAATTAAAAGTGCTTTCTTACTGTTTCCTTTCAATTTTGCTAATCCTTGTTTGCTCCGATCTTATTATGTGTCCTGACGGCTGATAAACCTTAATGAATCAAATGTGCTTTTGAAGAGGTGAGGGCTGACACTTAATGAGATTTTTTTTTTTTTTTTTTTTGGGGGGGGGGGTTTGGTGGTTTCTTTGTCAGCTTTTGTTTGCAAGACTCCAATCCCATTAAAAGCTCTCGCTTATTCATCAGGACCTATCTGCTGTGCGCTTATCTCTCCTGGCCTGGCAAACAAAACAAAACGAAAAAAAAAACCTAATCAAGTGTCATAAGTTAGCGGAGGCCTCCTAGCGCCTGGTGTCAAATTTCTATGTTTGCTTAGCCTCTGACTGGAGGCCATCGACAAACACAAGCAACAGTTCTGGCCGGCCAACTCAAAGACCCAAAGGCCCAGGCCGGGACCGCCTTTTCGATGGACACTAAGGCATCAGTATACGCTCATAGTTGTTGATAAAAAGGTTTTGGGTATTTTGAAAGCCAGTACAGTATAAATGCAAAGTTACTGATTGATTTTGGGATGCTGGGACTTTTTCAGGAGAAGCGGCACTAAAACGGGCCAAAATCCAGATGTCACTGGGTTAAGCCGGTCAAGAGATCCATCCATCCATTTTCTTCATTGCTTATCCTCACGAGGGTCGCGGGGAGCGCTGGAGTTGATCCCAGCTGTCAACGGGCAGGAGGCGGGGCACACCCCGAACTGGTCGCCAGCCAATCGCAGGGCACATCGAGACAAACAGCCGCACTCACAATCACATCTCGGGGGAATTTAGAGTGTCCAATTAATGTTGTTTGGGATGCATGTTTTTGGGATGTGGGAAGAAACCGGAGTGCCCGGAGGAAACCCACGCAGGCAACAGGGAGAACGTGCAAATTCCACACAGGTGGGGCCGGGATCTAACCCAGGTCCTCAGAACTGTGAGGCCAACACTTTACCAGCTGATCCACCGTGCCGCCTAAGTTTGATATAAATCAGATGAAATAGTCTTAGAAAGACCCCCAAAATGACCAAAATGGCCGATTTAGAGTGTCCAATTAATGTTGCATGTTTTTGGAACGTGGGAAGAAAGGCGAGTGCCTGGAGGAAACCCACGCAGGCACGGGGGAGAACATGCAAACTCCACACAGGCGGGTCCGGGATCGAACTCGGGACCTCAGAACTGTGAAGCTAACGCTTTACCGGCTGAGTCACCGTGCCGCCCCAGGTCAAGAGATTAGCGAGATAAATCGGGATTTCAACATTTCTACAGCGGTAGCACCTCTTACTTCCGCAAAGTACCCAAATGTGAGTAGAGTATGAGCTTGAATCTGCCAACGTCTTTAAGACGATACAAACATGGGTCATATTTTTACTTGTGCAGGCAGAATTTCAGTCGCTTAGTGTCGCAAATATGTGGTGTCGGGGCGCTACTATTCTGCTATTCTAAGATGCCAAAACAATCCGTGATTCAACGATTGATCGCATTTTCTAGTGAGGAATTTTGGGAATTCAAGCAGCTTTCAATGTATGAAAAGTGCTCTACAAATCAAGTTATGATTTTTGATAGCGATGTCGACGTCGACTCAAATCATTTGCCGTCAAAGAGCGAGAAAATAACTCTTCAAACCCAAATGCCCGCACCTAATTGAAACTCCAGAGGATCTGATCAACGGGCCGGCGCGGACTAAACCGCTAACGCTGAATTCCCTCTCTCAGATATTAGCCGAATCTCACTTAGCCGCACGTTTGCAGACTTCCCGCGCGGAGATGACAGCGCTCGTCTGCTCGAAAAGCCGCGTAATCTCTTGGAAAATTTTTCGCTCGGAGAGATGAGGACTGCTCACCCCCTGATTTCATGACCTTCCCCCGACCCCGGAGACTGACGGATCTAATTGCCCAAACGCCGGTACCCCCGCCGACGTCCCAGCCTTCCCTACCCCCGCCTCGTGGACCCCGAGGCTTCATTTGGTCCGCCGCCGGGACTTGGAGAAGATTCTTTCGCACACGAGCGTTTAATCTGGCTCAAAACTATTTGTCAGAGTGAAAACGGCCTCTCGGTTCACTCAAGGAAACCAGTTTTGCTTATCTGCGCGGCTCCACGCGGTCTCACTGCCAGAAATATTGTGCAAGGCATGCAACAGTATTTTGTCGGCCCTGGGAGAGCGTCACATGAAGTTTGTTTTTCACCCCGACGCTGGGGTTTAAAAAGCTCTACCTTCACCCGTGCATTTTTCTTCACTTCTTCACTTTTGTAAGAAATCACATTAACTTTGATGTTAAATATGACACTCGCACGCTTTACCTTGAATTGCTGTTGTTGCATGTCCGAGTTTTTGGGTTTGAATCTCGGGATGCCTGTTTGGGGTAATTTCCAGTTCCTTCAGCTACTTCTCAACTCCGAAGATCATTCACGTTATCATGTTAGCGTCACTGAAGATGCCAAATTGTCTACGAATGTAAGCGAGTGATTGTTTTGTTTTTTGTTTTGTTTTGTTTTTGGGTGCTTCCAAATCCTTTGGGTCACGTTGGCCTTATCATACCTTAACATCTTTCCATCCATTTGAACCAGGAAGTAACCCCCCCCTTTCCCACTTTAGTTTTCACAGTCGATTTTCTGGACTTTGTGGGTCTGATCGGCTGAAATGTTGTCGTGTGAAGACTCGTTTGTGTTTGCCGACGTGTCTGCCACATGCATCTCTTTAGCGTAAAGCTACTCGGCTAGACGACGTTAACATAGCGAAGTATTGCTACCTCTGTAAGTGAAAACAAAATCCAATGTTTTGATATTCTTCTCAGCAACTCTGATCCCCGTCCTCTGGTAATGATCGACACAAAAGTTGGACTGTTATTGGTGCGCTAGTAGAAATGGGTGGGGTGGGCCCGTGCGCCATCGCGCTTGCAAATCTGCACGAAAACTCAGAATATTTGTTCCAAGTAGACACACATAGATATCGAAAGACGTCGCTTATTTCGTGTAGTCTTGACCAATGTTCCCTCTAAGTTGCAAGTTCTAAGCACACTGCTGCACAGCCTACTTCTACTTCCTGGTTTACCTGACACCGCCCCCCTCCGCTCTTAAAGGGGTACACTCATAATTACAAATAGGACACACACACAAGCAACTCGAGATTTGCAGGCATGACTGGTGGACCACACCCGTAACTATATATATGCGGGCATGACTCACCACACCTGTACATTTATCAAATGCGAGTGACTGATTATTTGTATGATTATTATTTGTATTTAATCCTGTGTGTACAATACCTCTGCTTTTTACTTTAACCGACTGACTTTTGGCGCAGGTGATCCTGTGGGGCCGCACTGAGAAGTGCCTGAAAGAGACGGCTGAGGAGATCTCCCTGGCGGGAACCGAGTGCCACTACTTCCTGTGCGACGTGGCCAATCGGGAGGAGGTTTACAAGCAGGCCAAGGTCGTTCGAGAAAAGGTACGGCGCGATGATGATGATGATGATCAGCAAAACGTTTCGCTACGATTCCTCCTCTCGGTCCTCCGAGCACGCGCGTTGGCTGAGAGTTGCGCCGTCTCTCGCATCTGGCGTATAGATTTATACTCCAACTGAAATCTCGGAATAAGAGCGCAGAATGTTGATGACAGCTCTGGTGCAGCAAAGTGCATTATCTCATGGAAGCAGACAGCCGGGGCTTTTGCCAATGTTTTTGTCTTTTTTTTTTCTCCCCTCTCTCGTCGTGTTCTGCTCTCAGGTGGGAGATGTTACGATATTAGTGAACAACGCAGCTGTGGTCCACGGCAAGAGTCTGATGGACAGCGACGACGATGCTCTACTGAAATCGCAGCACATCAACACCATGGGACAGTTTTGGGTAAACAGGCTTATAGAAGCGAGTTATTTCAGCTCATGTCCTTTGTCTTCTAGTCTAGTGATGGTCCAATTTCATTTAATTGGTCCAAAATTGAACTTTAAAAAAACCTACAAGTGTATCTTTGTTCATCTATCTACAGTAGGCCATCAGGGATGACAATGAAATGCTCTTAAATAAGAGAAGCTCCGATTAACCTGCGTATTCTGGTGCCAAACATAGAACAAAATAATGGTTTTTGGGTCTTAATAAACCGTTCATAAACCAACTGTTTGGTGGTGTGCTGTGGGATTTTCCTTGTGTTAAAATATGTGCCTCGGTTCAATAAGCCAGTTATTCTCAAACAGTGTGCCGGGGTACATTAGTGTGCCGTGAGCGCTCTTCAGGTGTGCCGTGGGAAGTTATCCAATTTTATGTAATTGCTAGAAAAAAACATTTATTTCCAAGAAATAATGTATCTTTATTCATCCATTTATGCCAGTGAGGCACAATGACAGACAGAACAAAAAAATCCTCATCTATTAGATGGCAGGAAGTAGGTACAGTAATTAATCTATCCATTTTTGGTGATATTTACTTTTGTTGGTGTGCCCCGGAATTTTTCAAGTGTAAAATATGTGCCTTGCAATAAGCTATGAAACATGAACAATACGTTGCTGGAGATTGTTTAAAAAAAATCCCAATTAAAATTAACTGAAAACAAATTAAAAAATTCCTGGGTTCAACATGCTTCGTTTAAAACAATGTACAGGTAACATATTAAATTCATAAAAGTGATCGTGGACTCTACCTTTTAAAGTCACTTTTTTTTTTTGCTAATTTTCCATTGTCACTGTAATTTGGTTTATTATCACAGATAGGCTTGTGAAGTGCAATAACAACAACAAAAAAAAGCTAAGAAAATCACGAAAACTGTGTTTCAGCTAGGATACTTTTTCGCCTGTAGGAGTATCTTAACATTTTACGTTGAATTCTAATTTCCAAATGTCCTCCGTACTTGGCTATCAACTCATCTAACCCTAATTAGCATGATGTCACATTAAATACCAAAGCCTCCTTAGTTGTGGTCGTAGTAATAGCAAAAGCAGTACGAAAGTCGTACTAGTATCTGTCTGAGCAGAAGCAGTGGTGTCCTTAGTGGTAGTAGAAATATTATGAAGTGTAGCATTAGTTCGATCAGTAGCGTCGACAGCAGTTTTAGCATTATTAGCCGTGACATAGCTCCAATTATTGGATAACTGTAAACAGTTCGCCTTTTTTGTGCTGTATTCGCTAACAGCTTTTATTGTGCTTCAAGTAGAAGCAAAAACAGTCAACAGGACCGGCGTGCTTAAAGTTCAAATAAAATGAATAAGTCCCGCATGTTAGTAGTACGGTAATTACTTTTCCTTGCAAATGTCACGGCGCCTAAGATATTGAATTTGAAATGGGGAAAGCCAAGATTGGAAGTATCCAAAAGGCTTAACGCGGGACTTTCCGAACTCCTGTGAAAGAACCTTCCAACTTGTCAAGCCTGATAAGTTTGGAGGTTCAGGTTAAGCGGAATTTTTTCTGAAGGCCTCATTTCCCGAAACATTCAAAGAGGGCATGTGGAAGTCATAGCGTCATTACTCTAAATGGAGATCAGAAGACTGAAATATGCAGATGGAAATTCAATTATCCCCTAAATGGAAATGGGAAAATAATCTGAGGCTTGACACTTGGCCAGTTCTCGACTAGATTTCATTCCCATTGTTTCATAACATCTGTTACCCTCCCTCCATTCTCCTCTCAGACCACAAAGGCCTTTCTGCCCCGGATGCTGGAGCTTCAGCACGGCCACGTAGTGTGCATCAACTCCATCTTGTCCCAGTCGCCCATCCCCGGGGCCATCGACTACTGCACATCCAAGGCTTCGTCTCTGGCCTTCATGGAGAGCCTGACGCTGGGCCTGCTGGACTGTCCCGGCGTTGGCTGCACCACAGTCCTCCCCTTTCACACCAACACCGAAATGTTCCAGGGCATGAGAGTCAGGTGGGAATAGCTCTCCTTTTGTTAATGACTTTTTTTCAACCGTCTGTATTTCCTGGCGCGACTCAATCCCATTTGGCATTGGACAAGAACATAGTATTCCAAAAGTAGTTTCATATTGATCGAAGACTACTTCTACCAAGTCTTTGTTCAATACAATACAATTCATACCAAAACTGATCTAGTTTTCGGGACAACATTGGTTAATTGCCGGTCGCAATGGTGACCCCAAGCAAGGACTGCTTCCTGTGCAATAATCATAGATTTAAAGAATAGTTTTTGCTGATATGATACGTTCTATCGCTGAAGAAACAATAGGAAGCAGAACTGGAGGTAGCAGAAATGAAGAGGCTGAGGTTCTCGCTCGGAGTGAACAGGCTGGGTAGGATTAGAAATTAGCTCATTAGAGGGAGAGCCAAAGTTGGATGTTTTGGAGACAAGGTGAGAGAGAGCAGACTTCCATGGTTTGGACATGTTCAGAGGCGAGACTGAGTAGATTGGTAGAAGGGTGCTGGATACAAGCGGGCCGATATGACTATCCTCCGCGGGGTGTCTGGGCTCTCTCTTAGAGGTAGGGTGAGAAGCTCGGTCATCCGGGAGGAGCTCAGTGTCAAGCCGCTACTCCTCTGCATTGAGAGGAGCCAGATGATGATTCGGATGCATCCTGGACGCCTCCCTGATGAGGTGGTCCGGGCACATCCCACCGGAAAGAGACTCCGAGGATGACCCAGGACATGCTGGAGAGACTATGTCTCTCGGTTGGCTTGGGAACGCCTCGGGATCCGTCCGGGAAGAGCTGGAAGAAGTGGCTGGGGAAAGGGAAGTCTGGGTATCCCTGCTGAAGCTACTTCCCCCGTGACCCGACCTGGAAAAGCGGTAGATCATGGATGGATGGATGGATGGATGGGTGCTGAGGATGGAGCTCCCAGGAAAAAGAGGAAGAGGAAGACCAAAGAAAATGTTGGTGGATGGACATGAGGACAGTGGGTGTTGGAGAGGAAAATGCGCGAGATAGTCTTAGATGGAAAAAGATGATACCCCGTGGCGACCCCTAACGGGATAAGCCTCATTGTAATTGTCCACCAATTCATATTGACTTCAGCCCCATTTCCACCGAGCAGGTCAGTTCACTTTGTTTCGATACGCTTTTGTCAGTGTTTCCATTTGTAAAGAATCACAAAATGTATTGCATCTAAGGACCAACACTGAGCGTAATCACCCAGACTCCAAGCCCTCATCGGGATTGTCCAATCGGTCAGCTTGTTTTCCTAGCAGCGTTGGTGTTTGTTTCCCAGATTCCCTCAGCTGTTCCCGCCGCTCAAGCCCGAGGTGGTCGCCCAAAAGACTGTGGATGCGGTCCGAGCAGACGTGGCTTTTCTCTACCTGCCGTGGACCATGCACGCGCTCGTCATTCTTAAAAGGTGAATTCGCGTCCCGTCCGCTGTGGTGACTTCCCACCGTTCTTATTCTTGCTAATATTCTGCGCCCTGTTCTTGTAGCTTCATGCCACAGGTTGCACTTGAAGAAATCCACAAGTTTACGGGGAGTTACACCTGCATGAACACATTCAAAGGCCGGACATGAGATTCGGCGCTGGTTCAAGGCGCCTTCGCCACCCCCGAGAGTTCAAATAGGGGACGATGGACCGATATGTGCTCGGAGGCGGGGAAGACGTCATCGCGGAGGGATATTTTTTGCATCTGAAAAGTGAAATGACATTTTGAGAAAGGACTTTTTGGAATGTCAGGGAACGTGTTTGTATAATATTGTACAGAGATGTCTTCTCAGAAGCCATGTATAGGTTTGTACCTGTCACATTTTGTTTTAGTCAGATTTTTCGTTTAACTCGCTTTTATTTTTGATTTGCATAAAATCAGGACAATAAAATGCAGTTCGAGAGATGACATTCCTTTTGTGCATAATTCAAGAATTTAGTGTCTGGAGTTCGACACCTTTAACACTTTTTTTCTATTTATGTCAGGTCTGTGTTCAGCGAATGCGACATGGCAGAGAATATTGCCAAAGATATAAACGAAGCGATTGGGGGGGTTTATCTGCGGTCGAACTTAGGTGAAATTCGACATGATGAGCACGTCGATCGGGACCTTGCCGTTGCCCGTCTCCGATGATCTAAGGCGTGTTTTGACCCAGTATGGTCTTCGGCTTCCGTGTCTCAACTCCATCTCCGGCACCACATAAAACGGCCATTACTGCTCTTTTATAGGGGGCGAAAAGTCAATGTCACACATTAAATCGACGACATGTGAGTCAGCATCGGCGAAATGCTTTCACTTTCATAAGGTGACTGGGCACTTTTGGATGTCGTTGTAATACGTCGAGTTTGTAGATGGCCCGGTATTGGTGGGTGGATGGATTTTGAGGTTGAGGTTTGAGGTCTTCTTCTTCTTCTTTCGGCTTGTCTCGATTAGGGGTCGCCACAGCGTGTCATCTTTTTCCATCTAAGCCTATCTCGTGCATCTTCCTCTCTAACACCCGCTGTCCCCATGTCCATCTATCAACTTTCCTTTGGTCTTCCTCTCGCTCTTTTGCCTGGCAGCTCCATCCTCGGCACCAATACCAATACCAATATACTCATTCTCTCGCCTCTGGACATGTCCAAACCATCCATGTCTGCTCTCTCTAACCCTGTCTCCAAAACATCCAACTTTGGCTGTCCCTCTAATGAGCTCATTTCTAATCCTATCCAACCCGCTCACTCCGAGCGAGAACCTCAACATCTTCAGTTCTGCCACCTCCAGGTCTGTTTCCTGTTGTCTCTTCAGAGCCACCGTCTCTAATCCGTACATCATGGCCGGCCTCACCAATGTTTTATAAACTTTGCCCTTCATCCTGGAGGATACTCTTCCGTCACAGAGAACACCAGGCACCTTCTGCCAACTGTTCCACCCCGCTTGGACCCGTTTCTTCACTTCCTTACCACACTCTCCATTGCTCTGTATTGTTGACTCCAAGAAACAAGGTGACATATTGTTCACTGAGAATATAGATACTGGTTCTGTCAACTTTTTCTCATTTGGAGAAAACCAAGCTGCTGGAATTGACCAGACCGGTCAGATCGCTGACAGTTATGACTAATATTCAATTGTGGTTAATCTCTGTGAAGCAATTTGTTATTGACTGTGGTAGGCATCTTGATATGTTCCTCCAAGGATTTACAATAAATCTCAGCTCAGAGGTGTTAGAGGCTAATATTAGAGAAAGGATCTTCTGGATTTGGTGAAGATGAGTCACCCGCTACTCACAAATTGTCCAACGTAAAACCGGATCTTTCCATTCACGATCAGGATTAGCAACTTCTGTTTCCATCAGTTGCTTTTTGCTTGAAAAAATGTTTTCCCAATAAGATCTACGATTTTATGATTACTTCCTGAAAGTTCAAAGTGTGCACTACACATTGATTGGGCACCCCTGGCCCCTGGGTCATTTGTAGTCAAAGGAAAAAAAATATTGAATAAACAAATGAGTTGCAGGATTCTTGATAATGTAATCTTTGGTGGGTCGGACTACACAACAAAACTTGTCATTATCTGGCCCACGGGCTATATTTTGCCCACCCTAGTCTCCAATCGTGTGTGTAATCTCATCCTGCCGTCTCGCATCCAGACGAGAGTAATGACCAATTCCATGTGCGCATTGCGATCGCTCGGTGACCACTCTGCCGAGGACGGTCGGCCTGGGGGGTGGGGGGGTTCTCATCCAAGCTGTTGCGAAAGCCGAGCGGGACGGAGCTTCTCCTCGGGATGGGAAGAGGTCGAGGAGGCACTTCGTTCACGTATACTGGAAGAGGAGGCCTACAATGGTTTGGAAATCTCCCGGGGCAGGTTCAGTGCAAGGTTAGCCAAATACTGAATAAATCAAAGAGAGCTTGGAAGGGCTTTTTCCCTGCTGAAGGTCTTCAGCGTCAGGGTGACTGACCTAACGCAGGTGGAAGCTGATTTTTCTTTTCTTTTTTTAAGGAAAAGAGGGGTATCGCATTGCTGTCAAAACTGCGACCGAACGCCACAATGTTTACGCTTTGGCATTTCGCTTTTATTCAAGCCCGCCTGCGCACACGCGATGGCAAAGTCGGCGTGCAATTTTATCCGCTCCGCTGTTTCTCATTTTAAAAGGCGCCAAGGTGTGAGTAAGACACGCAGGATGAACCCTGATCGCAGACTTGCTCGAGCACTCATTTAGGACACAGGGCTAATTACGGCTCTCAAAAATAATTGTGCATTTTCTAGCTGTTATGAAAAAAAAAAAAGTCAGTTTACAAAGCTGAGCCTTTGTGTTGACACCCTTAAATGTCAGATTTGCTATTTCCTAAAGTAAGTACACCCCCCCCCCCCAATTTTTGGTGAATATTTTATCATACGGTTTATTTTCACAGGGAAACGTTTAATGGACGGGGATGGTTGTATTATTCCATTCGTGGGCAGCGTCCCATTTTTGGGACATCATGATTTTCACGCATTACATCCTTCAGTTTTTGTGCCAAACATATATGTGGGTTGATCTGAGATGACACGCTGTGGCGACCCCGAAAGGGATAAGCCAAAAGAAACTTACTTTACATCCTTCAGTATATCAAAATATTTAAGTGTTTTAATCTGATTCTGATTCTGGTTTTTGGGACCATCTACTAAGAAAACCCAAGTATCCTCTCGTGGGAAGCGTCCCATTTTTGGGGCGAGATTATAAATGAGTAAAGTTATCATAAAATTTAACCGTAAATGAAACAACACTTCTTTTATTTCTTTGATTGTGGACTGTTAGGAGACTTTTATCTCAATAAGGCAAAAAAATTGCCACCCTGTCCATGAATGGGTTAATATTAGATGGTAAATCTGGAGTTTGTTTGCTTTTGTGCACAGTAATGTGCTTAAATAAAAGCAATGATGCAATTTTTTTCCCCCTTGAGCTCTATAAACAACTTCTTGGTGGTTATTTTGAGCACTTTCATAGTAAATCTGACGATATTTGTGTTTGGAATTTTGGAGTTGTCAGTTATTCGCGGATTAAAACAAAAATGTTCACGTTCCCCAAGCATATGTCGTGTGCAACAACATTTTTAAAGTTTCTATTTTTTTCAGAGCTATATGTAAACAGCTTCAAAGTCATATTTAGGCAGCTTTGTTTTGGTTTTAGCTAGCTCGCCCGTTCAGTTGGACGAGCTTCAACGGCCGCTAACACCGGTTAGGCGGTGGACTCTAACCTGGACCAACACACACGGACCCGCTGATGTTGCCCTGAGCCAACGGTCGCGCCAAGGCGGCCCCGGGGGCATCACGGCGAGGCGGCATTTGCGTCGGCACCTTATCCACCGCTCTACCCGCCGCCGGGCCGCTCGGCACTCGGGGTTCATCCGTCACGGGGGCGACTGGCGTGATAAAAAAGAGCCGGGCCTAACCCACGGCAAGGGGCCGGCCGTGACGCCTCAGTTGACCTGTCGAGCGGCCAGATTTATTGTACACAGAGGGGTTAAAGGTCGAGGGGCGCAACAAGCCCAGAGGGTGTCAGTCAAAACACACACACAAGCACAGTAGATAAATGTAGTAAAGTCATGCGAATCCATAAAAGGGAGGAGGGCAGCGGTATGTGAAGTGAGAAAAGGCGCGTTGAATACATTCCAGCGTGAGGCAGGCAAATAACGTTTGTTCTAAAATAAACCCCCATCTGTAACGGCTCGCGTGCCGCTGCCCCGGGCTCATTAAGAACGTCGTATCCAGGCAAAAAATGATAAGAACCGCCAGGGCTGAGCGAGCTGGAGCTGCAATAAAGATTACAAAAAAGAAACAATTGCATTTCTCTGGTAAACGTTGAGAAATGTCACCGAGGCATAATATCCACAGAAAGAAATGAATTGGGGGCTTTGACACTGATACAATTCAAATACGTGAGCAGCATCAGAATAATATTACGTACCTCGCTATGTATCGTAATTCCCGGTTCACAGAGCGCACCTGGTTATAAGCCTCACCCAGTACATTTGTAAAGGAAATACTATTTGGTACATACGTACGCCGCAGCCGTGTAAAAGCCGCAAATGAAACACGAGATATTTAAAAAGAAAGACGGTACAAAGAGAGTTTAACGCTAGCACCGACGCGCGCTAACGATAGCGCCGCGGGAACAGGGCCGGTGTGACGGTCCGAGCGCTCCCCCGTGCTGAAAAGTCCCCTTAGGATTAATGCGCATGCGTGTAGAATTTTTGGAATTTTTAGAATTTTTCTACTTGAAACTTCCCCATCCATGCTTCTTCCGCGTGTTCATTTTCGCCCCGCGTGCATTTCGCTACGGACGTCTCACAAAGCCGAACACATCGAATGAAAGCTCTCTGCATGCTGCTGACAATATTAAGTAATTTCAACGCGTGAAAATGATATGACACTTACTTTCACGATCCCAAATGTGTCTTAATGACCGAGCTGGAACAATCCTCTTTTGAATCTTGCTCAATGTGCTTTCTAGATGATAAATAATAAATAATACTTTTGCATTTCTTTCTGTATTCTTTCATTTGCTGTGTTCGGCTTTGTGAGATGTCCGTAGCGAAATTCACGCGGAGCGAAAATGAACGCACGGAAGCCGCGCAAAAATGAACACACGGAAGAAGCATGGATGGCGAAGTTTCAGACAGGCACGGATGTAGAAAAAGTAGAAAAATCCCCAAAATTCAAAAAAATCCATACACATGCGCATCAATCTGAAGAAGACCTTTCAGCAATGGGAGCGAACAAACCGTTACAGCGGTTAAAAAAAAAAAACATACTGGTAAAAATCACTGAGACACGGCAGTAACACGCTAGCGCAGCGCTAATACGGCCAGACTGGTAAAAGCCACTTCCTCGGCACATATATTCCACCGGTCTCACTCTTACCTTTTCCGCTCGAGTGCCCCCCTTGCGGCCGCTAGAAAAAAATGCACAAATTAACCGCATCACCGCATAAACCGCAGGGTTGAAAGTATGTGAAAAAAAGTCGTGGCTTGTGGGCCGGAAATTACGGTAATAAAGAAGGTAGCGTTAACTTTTGTGGCCCCGGCTGCCCCGCCGTTGACTCCCATTCATTTTCATTTCCTCGTTCAGTCTTGATTCAAACAATAATTCAACATAGAGGGCTAAAGATTGTGCTCAAAGGCAAATCCGCCATTTCAAGCTGTTAAAAAAAAGTTAAAGATACTCGAGCAAAACCTGTTGACGGCCCTAAAAGTGCATGGTGAAATTGGTGTCAGAGGCTATATTTTGTTTTTTTTTTCTTACTATCACGACTGAGTATGGGGTTTTGGGGCATCATATTCATAATTTTTCAAGTACATGGACAGGATGATATTGTTAAAAAAAAATTGTGCTTTTGAGGTCTCCAGAAAGCAGATTCATTACTCTATCTTCAAATTTTGACCTTATTAAATATTTTGAAAAAATAAAAGATGAGCAATTTTGCCATGCTCGTCTGCTTCCAAATGGGCTTCATCTGGATTATTTCTCTGAAATGTATTCAAAATGGTAGCTGTGGATTAAAATAGATGAGTACATGTTCAATTTTACGCAACACCTGAAGCTGCTTGTTAGCATTTTCTAGCGTAGATTTAAAAAAAAAAAAGGGGGGGGGGTATCTGGGTAGATCGTTGGCCTCACAGTTCTGAGGACCGGGGTTCGAATCCCGGCCCCACCTGTGTGGAGTGTACTCCGAACTCTCCGGTTTCTTCCCACATCCCCAAAACATGCAACATTGCCATATTTTCCGCACCATAATGCACACCCAAAAGCCTTTAATTTTCTCAAAAGCCGACGGTGCGCCTTATATTCCGGTGCGCCTTATATATGGATCAATATTGAGCATTTAGTGCAGCGCCATCTCATGGGTACATAACGTAACCCCACCCTCTCGTGTAGCATCTATTCTATGCGCCTTATAATGCGCTGCTCCTTATATATGAACAATTTTTTTTAAAATAGGCCATTCATTGAAGGTGCGCCTTATAATGCTGAAAATACGGTGATTGGACACCCTAAATTGCCCGTAGGTGCGACTGTTGTGTGTCTCCGTGTGCCCTGCCATTGGCTGGCAACCGGTTCAGGGTGTCCCCCGCCTCCTGCCCGTCGACAGCTGAGATCGGCTCCGGCGCTCCCGCGACCCTTGTGAGGATAAGCGGCTCAGAAAATGAGTAGATGGATGGATTTCATAAAAGGAAAAAAAGAGAGAGTGATTCCTTCCTCACGAGGGCCCATAAAAAAAAAGAGCAACAACAAAAAAAAAGAACCCCTCTGGGTCATCGGGCTGTGTTTCACATGTGCTTTCCAGCGCTGCGCTTTTGCAGCGCCGACAGTTAGCGGCGCGAAAGCGGGAGGCGAGCGCTTAGGGACAAACAAAGCCGAGGGAAGGCTGCTTTTCAGAAGGCAACAACACTCGCAAGGGGAAGGGCGTGGGAGGGTGAACCAAAGTTCACATCGCCGCAATGCTCGCATTTGCAAAGCCCACCGGGCACCGGAGCGGGAGAGCGCTCCTGAAAAGTCTCCCTTCCCACACCGGCCAAGGCCTCGTCGAGCTTTATTTATTACCATTGTGCAAAAAGTGTCGCAGCTGCAAGTGAACTCTGCGACCCGCCGTTGTTTTTTTTTGTTTTGTTTTGTTTTGTTTTTTTAATGCCCGCGTGCTGGTCTTGTTCAAGGTGAATCAGATGTGGGTCAGGCGGAGGGCTCGGTATCTCACGCCAGGATTCCATACCGGCACTTGGAACCAGAACTGAACAGTGAGGTCATAGGAGATAATTCCAAATCTTGCTTTGGACCACAGGTTTTTTTTGTTTTTTTTTTTTAGGTTTGTGGACCATCTTTAGTTCATCATTCGACAGAATCCCAACGTTAAGATTCCCACTTTGTGACGTCAGGATCTCTCTTCATTCATGAAAAAGTGTGGAAGGGAGCTCGAACGCTCTCATAACGCACATTTCTCCCGCTGAAACACAGCCCGGTGTTCCCCAATAACATAACAACCGTGTTATTTTACATTTTACCGACACCAAACCAAAATAACCGTAATAATAATCGCAACAAATGATTTTACTATATACCGAAAACTGGAAGAGCTCATCGCAATTTCCTCACAATCCACTCAGTTTGCAATCTGGGCCTTTTTAGTTGAACACAAAACTATTAATCATGATCTGGGTTTTTGTTGCCGTTTTGATGTTTTGATGGGATATGGATTTATATGGGTTTGGCGCGGTGGTTCAGCTGGAAACCGTTGGCCTCACAGTTCTGAGGAGACCTGGGTTCGATGCCAGCTCTCCCTGTGTGGAGTTTGCATGTTCTCCTTGTGCCTGTCTGGCTTTCTTCCCACATCCCAAAAATATGCAACATTAACTAGACACATTAAATTGCCCCAAGGTGTGATAGTGAGTGCAGCTGTTTGTCCCTATGTGCCCTCTGATTGGCTGGCAAACCAGTTCAGGGTTTAGCACCGCACCGCACCGCCTCCTGCCCGGTGACAGCTAGGATAGGCTCCAGCACTCCCTGCGACCCTTGTGAGGATAAGCGGCTAAGAAAATGGATGGCTGGACATATTTGCATGCTGTTATGTCATTTTCATCTGTTCGCTAGGAATTTTGTGTCTCCTTGTGTCAACCAATCAGCTCGCTCCAGCCGCTCCTCAGTTTCTTTGCTAATTAGTTGGCCGGTCGCTTCAATCTTTTGTCGTTTCTTTGTTGTCATTTGTCACGTCTTCCTTTTCATGTAGTGTTGCCTGTCGTCTCTCGTGGTGTGGTTTTGTGTTTGTCTGTTTTTTTCCCCCAAACAATCAAACAGATGAGACAACAAGGTCAATAAACTGGTTGGGTTCTCAGTTGGACTTTTAATTGACGCACTGCCACGTCATCTGCCAATTCTTAGAACAAAATGAAACCTTCAGATTTTGTATTTGGTTGCTCTTTGGTTTTGAATCCGTCCCTCCTGGTTCCCCCTCTGGGATGTTTGAGATGAGCTGCGTCCTCTCAATCAAATGAGTGACCTTCCAATGCAACTGAGCACACAGAGCGACGCTGGAATCATAAATCTATGTTGTCAAAAATCTATGTTGTCTTTGTGACCCTCTGTGAGGAAACTGGATCTATAATTTTTTTGTGTGAATGTGTGTCATTGAGACTACATCAGAGGTGGAGGAGTCGAGTCACCTGAATCAAGTAAGACTGAAGTCGACAATTTTTGGACTTGATGAGCTGAAACGTATGAAAGACTATTTGACGTTGACTTGGTATTTATGAGACTCCGCTTGACTTGATGAGTCTTGCCAATTTTTCTGTTTGTTCGTTTGGTTTCTTTAAGTGCCATTTATCTGGTTTTTCTTTGTTTTTTCTTGTAGCAACCTGCCAGTATGCCACAACGCCGTGCACGGGGCCACATGAAATGAGTACCATGGTGGGAGCTATGTGGATGATTACGTTTGGATTCAAGAATAATGATTTTGATGAAATCTGGGAAAAGAGAACGACAAGACGGAAAGCTTCAAAACTCAAAGGTAAGAGACACAATAATGACTCTAGCGAGCTTCATCGCTCACTATAAAACCCTTACGCTAACGCTAACCCTCACAAAGACAGGTAAGTTACGTTAGCATCACAATTTGGGTCACCGGTATCTGGTCAAACTTAACAATGTTAGCTTGATGTGAGTTAGGCATTAATGTGACAAGACGCTGAAGTTCTAGCCATGATCGAGACCATTGAAAATATGTCATTGTGAATGCTGGTAATGCTAGGTAGATATAATGCGTGAAAAGTGGCTACTGTGCACATGTCTCTTGTGACTGAATAGTATTTTATAAATTATTACCTCCAGTGACAGCAGGGATCTGGCGGAGGAACAATTAGAAAGATGGAGGCACGCACTGGATAGGAGCGGAATGAAAATCAGCCGAAGTAAAACAGAATATATGTGCGGGAATGAGAGGGGCGGAGGAGGAAGAGTGAAGCTCCAGGGAGAAGAGCTGGCGAGGGTGGACGACTTCAAATACTTTGGGTCAACAATACAGAGCAATGGAGAGTGTGGTAAGGAAGTGAAATAAGGGGTGCAAGCGGGGTGGAACAGTTGGCGGAAGGTGTTCTATGTGGCGGAAGAGTCTCCGCTAGGATGAAGGCAAAAGTTTATAAAACAGTGGTGAGGCCGGCCACGATGTACGGATTAGTGACTCATGAGACGACAGGAAGCAGAACTGGAGGTGGCAGAAATGAAGATGTTGAGGTTCTCGAGCAGGTTGGATAGGATGAGAAATGAGCTCATTAGAGGGACAGCCAAAGTTGGATGTTTTGGAGACAAGGTTCGATGGAGCAGACTACGATGGTTTGGACATGCCCAGAGGCGAGAGAGTGAGGAAATTGGTATAAGGGTGCTGAGGATGGAGCTGCCAGGCAAAAGAACGAGAGGAAGACCAAAGAAAAGGGTGAGGGAGGACATGAGGACAGTGAGTGTTAGAGAAGAGGGTGCACGAGATAGGCTCCCTACAAGTAATGACCTGACTTGCATACAATTATGCAGGGGACAGGTTGTCTTTATTTTTACCGCAGTAACTTGCTCGAAACTTGAAGGTTAAATCACGAGTATTACTACGAGCGCCACATATCTGAGTTACTGCCGTCTTTAGAGTGCGGGAGTGCTTTCATCCACTCACGGGGACGGAGGTCAAGAACGAGCTCCACTCCTCCGGCGCGCCCTCACTTCAACCTCCTCGGGCAGCCGTGAGCCGGATAAATGACAAGCTTCACAGACGTCGCTCTCGAGTTCTCTTGACACGGGAGCCGCAGAGAGATCGCAGAGCTCTATTACACAAACAAAGTCTTCCCCGGCGCCGAGGTGCGGGTCACGTGGGGCAGGCGGGCGGCCTCGGTGAACTACACCTGAACTTTTAGCTAAATGGAAACAGACCAAACACATCGCGTGTGCGTCAGGATGAAAGCATCCCTCTGGAGAGCCGTTACTTCGGCCTTCTGCGGAGAGGATGTGGGTTCACGGGAGAGCCTTAAAGCCTCCCCCCTTTTGTTCTGAAAGGCTCCAGTCAGCATGGGTCTGACTCGTTGATGTCATACGGCAAAACCTCACGGCGGGCACATTTCTGCTTGTTTTCTGGAGCTTCACTTCAGTTTACGTAGCGGTCCGAGACGTGTGGGGGGCCTCATTATGTGCGTAATTTTGGTTGTTTTGTTCCACGCTGGCTTTTACGCATCAGCGCGGTGCTTCTGTGTGGTCAATTGACAGCATACCTCATCATATGAAAAGCCTTGGAATGGGTCGGCAACTTCAACTCCTCTTTTTAGACGTTCTACAAAATGCTTCAGTGGATTTTTGTGTTTTATTTCTACGTCAGAATTTACTATTGCTGGACCCGATCAAGGGTTTTCTTGCTTTCCGCCAATTGGTAGCTCATCCCGAGAGTGTTTGATGGGTTTGTTCTTCCACACCCAAATCCTTCATGCACGCCTTCTGAGAACTCGCTTCGTGCACCGGGTAACACAAAAGGTTCAAGAAGTTGGAGTCGTACCATTTTCCGAAATGTTTTTCAGTCTCTTCAAGTGGGAACTCGAGCACACACTTTTGGTCCAGATCTGATTTTAGTAATCTCGTGTTTGTTTGATTTCATTAAGATTTGCAACCATGCTTACACATGCACTGACGTTAACCTTCTGTGTGGTATATACATGGTTGAACTTTGATATATCCATCCATTTTCTTCGCCGCTTATCCTCGCTAGGGTCGCGGGAAGTGCTGGAGCCTATCCCAGTTTTCAACAGGCAGGAGGCGGGGTACACCCTAGACTGATTTCCAGCTAATCACAGGGCACATAGAGACAAACAGTCGCACTCACAATCACACCTAGGGGCAATTTAGTGTCCAATTCATGTTGCATGTTTTTTTGGGATGTGGGAGGAAAGCGGAGTGCCCGGAGAAAACCCACATAGGCACGGGGAGAATGTGCAAACTCCACACAGGTGAGGCCGGGATCGAATGATATAAATCAGATGAAATCTCGAGGATGAATCAGTCTTAGAAAGACCCCCAAAATGATCAAAATGGCCCAAAAATGGCCGATTCATACCATAATGGAAAACTCCTCGTTTTTTTTCTGGAGATTTTGTTGGTTTGTCTACTCATGAACGACACGTGGGCCAGATTTCATCTGGCTCAGTGACACCAACTCCGGGAGCTGGATTTTCACAACTTTCCAGGAACCACAACCAAGTCAATTGGCCACGTTTACGCCAGTAACTCCAGCTAAATGTAATTTTTCAATATGGGAACTGACTCAAAATTTGGATTCATTTGGCCTGTAACCAAAGCAATTTCCTGATACAGCCGATGAGTTCGTGACTGCTGCCCTCACAGTTTAGAATTGTGTCCTGCCGGAGGTTGTGAGTCATTTAAAGTTGTTTTTAGTGACAAACTCAGGCTCCCCCACTCCTCCTCCGAAAGCTGAAGCGAGTATTAAGATGAGCGCGGGTTTCATGTAACAGAATAATTCCCGAAGACCCGCCCACCGGTCTGCCACTGCTGCGCTGCCGGGCTCGGATGAGCCAGACTGGACTGAGATTGAACTGAGTCGAGGAATTCCAACATCTGGCTTGTATCTGCAAGCTTACGGTCATTTGGATGCCGCTGATGATTTCCAGTAGATCCACAAAGGCAGGATTGTTCTGGGCCCGGGCCTTGTGTCTGCCTCGGACTTGGAGGGCGCGGTGCTCTGGCGCCTGACTGCCACAGCTGGGCCCGTCCGTCAAAAAAAAAAAAAAAAAAAAAAACCTTAGAATGACACATAATCCGTGCAAGAGAGAGCGGAAGGTTGCCATCATCAAAAAGGCCTTCATAAAAGACACTCAGACAGGAAAACAAAATGAACTGCGGCTTATGAAGTCACGACACTTGGGAAAATGACAAACACGTTAACCTGGGCCGGCCAAAGGAACTCCTCCGCTCCCCCGCCGCCAAAGTCCCCGAGCGGCGCGGCAAGTTTGACAATCGGGTTCAACGCCAGGTCAAGCTCCGGGTTTGACAATGGGCCAAGCCCGTCTTCAATGGGAATAAAGCAGACGGCTTTCCCACAAAGAGCTCAGTCACTCAGAGGGGAATCTGGCTTAGTGGCCTCTCCTATTTAAAACCACACTGAGCGGAATTAAAGACAATCTCTCTCGCTTGCGTTTTGCGCCGAAAGTGCCGTCAGCGGCGGCGAGGACCGCGGTCTCGCTCGGTTCCAGCACCTCCGAAAGTCCCCTCGCTTCCTCACATGCGTATTTACATTGAACGTGTCTCCTCTATGTAAACCTCGCCAGCGCTGGTGTGAAAACAAGACGTCACCCGTACCGTACGCGCGTCGCGACACTGTTTGGTCGAACCCGAAAAAAGGCCCGAGGCAGGATTCTCTCGTGCGTGCTGGTTATTTGCGGTACGCACACACACATATGTGAGGACAGAGTGTGCGTGTGTTTGTGTATGTGCGTGTGCTGCATGGCAGAGGGACATGGATCTTGCACGCCGAGTGTGTGAACTCTGGCTGAACCCCTGGGTGTACTGTTTCAGGCACGCTCTGACAACCTCGCCCCAATGACCCGGCTCGCGACTGCACAGTTCATGGGGAGGTCCTCTGCTCATGAACAGAAACCAAGCTCACAAACCCGCCCCCACCTCCACCCCTTTGTGCCCCCTCCAACTTCCCCTCGCACCCTCCCTCTCCCCTCTCAACTTCTCCCAACCTCTCCCTTTATGCTGTTTACTTCGCCTGCCCCTCCTGCCTCCTCCTCCTCCTCCTCCTCGCTCTCCATTTCTATCACACTCTTGTCAACAAGACACTCTGTCTGCTGGCATCTGCCCGCCAACGTACAGACAAAGCGTCTTGAAATTCCAGACGTCCCTAACATGCTTATCGGCTTTTGGAAATGACGAGCCCCCCCCCCAAACCCCACCCCTTCAAGCGCACTCATAAAAACAATCGTCATTAAGATGGAATCTTTTGAATTTAAGGGAAATATAAATGCTGACTCAGAAAAGAGTCGCAGAATATCAGCGCTTATCAGTTAAATTGGTTCAAGTTGCAGCAGCACAGTCGCTGAATGGCTCGCAGGGTTTGAATCCCGGCATTCCTGCGTAAAAGGTTTAGGTTTACTCCCTATGCCTACGTTTGTTTTCGCTGGGTATTGCTGTGCCCCCCCCCCCCCCCCCTGCGCACCAAAAAACATGCACAGTAGCTTAGTTGAAAACTGAAAGTTGATGACTGAGAATCATAGATTGCATTTGGAGTATGCGCCCTGGTGAACAGTCCAAGGGTGGACCTCGCCTATCAGTTCCAGCTCAACCGCCACACGAATGAAGTAGTATAGGAAGTGGATGGTTTACTGTTGTAGTTGTTTTCTTTTCTTTATTTACCACCAAGCGCCACCCAATCGTGCAATTAACTTCCAATTTGTGGTTGGTCTACCAAAAGGAGGTTTAGGGTTAGGTAGGGGAAGCTGAGCCTTCCCATCCTGGTGTCCAGGGCAAGCGCCCCTTCCCTCAGGACGGGAACGAAACGCACGGTCCATTCTCCTGTGCCCAATTCAAGGCGGTGCCCCCCTGCGGTGGTGGTCGCGGCGACGCCCGTGGCGCTCGACAGCATGTGGGCCGGGCCCCACCTCACGACGCCTTCGAGTGCGTCATCACGGTTGTTACAACAAGTCTTTGCAGTGTAAAACCTGGTGGGAATTTGTTATTTTGGAGAGACAATGTGTACGAGGTGGGGAAAAAAAGCACTTACACAGGGGGGGAGGATTCACCCACAAAAGAATGAGACACAAAAACAATGCAGGTTGCCCAAAAAAAAGGCAAAATGCAGGAAAAAAAAATGCAGATATATGGTCAAAAAAAGGTTGACAAAAAGTGGATGAAAGAAGTGAAGTACAACTGATGCAAAACACAAGCCAATATTCTCTCTCTACCAAAAAAAAAAGGAAGAAAAAGATGGGGGGGCCTCCCCAGCAAAAAGGAATTACAACCCTGGAGGCCTAAAATCTGGTCGAAGAGTTGCTTTGCTGGACGGGTTCCTGTATGCCCTAAACGGACAACGTTTCGACCGTGTTGATCTTTGTCAAGTCCTTTTCCAATTTTCAGCAGTAGCGTCTTGTCCGTGTGGTTCCTCAGGCGATCAAAGTTGAACTTGAGTTTCACTACCAAAAGGGGGTTTAGGTTTCGGGTTAGGGTAGTGGTTAGGGTTAGGCAATCCAAGCTAGGCCGTGGGCCTGATTACACCTGACGTCCTGTGAATTCGGCTCGCGTAAACGCGCCTGTGAGTGTTACAAAGAAATAGAAACCATCCACGGTTGAAAAAGTAAATGGTACGATCAGCCCCGCATAGATATCAAACGTGACAATTGCTGCTTCCTCCAGATCACAATCACCTTGCACGGTAGAAGTAGTCCAAAAAGGGTCGATAGCAAGCTCAGATGGAAGTCATGATTGTCACCACCTCCCCCGATAGTGGTAACGAAAACAACCCGGAAAGTTTACACAACGACCCGTCACGAATTTCATGACGTGTGTCATATCCAGTCCAACATGTCCGGGACACGCTCGGTCGCGCACAGCACCGACTGTTGCGAGTGAATCATAAAGGTCGACATCACAGAGTCAGGATGTTGTTGAGCTGCACGCTGACGTTTTCTTCGTCCCCTGCAATGAGTCAGGGATGGTTTCATCCCTCACTTCCCTCTCTGATTTGGGAGGGTTTATTATTCCCGCCCGGGAGACGCTCCGTTTGGATGAGTAAAGCTGAGTTTACTGACTCATCAATAATCTCAACTCGAATGAGTCCGACGTCACCGCTGACCGGCGCATCCCCCAATAAACAAACACTTCCCCGACTGTCAAGCAAAAAATCCAAAATGTCACGGGGGGGGGGGGGGGGGGTCTTCAAACCCCACCAGTTGGCGTGTCATTAACTCCCTGCCAACCTTTCACTCAGGCTGATGCTTGACATTATGGGAGGGACCACTTATCCACTCAAAGGCCCCCACGCTGGGCGGCCTGTGCAAATTGTCTGATGAGTTGGCCACCCCGGACTTGCCGTTTGCTCTGTAGCTATCCAGTGAGAGATGGGCCTCGTTTGACATGTTGGGGATTGTTCCAAATGCTTGCAGCTCGCCACATGGCCGCATTTTAAGACACTTTAAACCCACAAAAAGATGTTTTTATCACTATATATTTGCAGGGTTTTTTTCTTTTTCTTCTGCGGAACGTCAATCCATTTATTTGCTGACAAAGTCATTTGCTTATTTATTCATTGCCACTTCAGAAAGACCCTTAAAAGCCATATTTAAAGCTTCCACAATGGTGATTCAACAGAACAGGTTTGAAGTTGATTCTCTACTGCGTATTCCAGATAATATTGCGGTATGTTTTTTTTTCCCAAATGCGTCAGACCGGTCCAAGAGAGTTTTACAGATAGGTCGCAACTATTTCACGCGAGGATATGTACGCGGAATTAAGATTTTGGACGGAGCAGGACGCAATGTAAGAGTTACAGCGAAATGTTGAAGATCGATTAAAAAACACAAAGTTCATATTGAAATCAAAGAGGATAAAATAGTGGAATCGTACTGCGCATGTAAAGCAGGGGGAGTACTTTTTTACTTGGAAAGATCACGAGTAATATCATTGTAGTCTTTAGAAGTGAGTGGCTGTATTCATTTGACTTGGCTCGTAATCGAATCCAGTGCTCTGTCTTAAAAGTCCGATATGACAGAAATAGGCTAACATTTCTCTTGCATGACATCGCGCATTTACGTATCCCTAACCCGACTCTTCGGCATAAAACATTACACACTTCGTTCGGCAGGTCAGTGATACACTAACAAAGTGAAAGTTATTCTCCTGCAATATATAAAGCACTGATAATAATTCAATCAAACTCCGAGAAGATATTTCTCCCTCACTTACCTTCGAACATACAGCCTTGTGCTTGCTCTTGTTCACATCGAGTTGTACGTGCGCTCTTCCTCGAGCCTTAATCCAATGTAGACACTTTGTCAACTGTGTTTTAGGCTTTGGAAAATGAATCAACCAGCCCCCTTGTAAGCTAGTTCCCCAAGCGCATCTGAGGACCATTTTCTTTGTAACATTAACTTTTCCAAGCGCACACTACTGGCAATCAGCATCGCTTGTGGGATAATACGGCGAGAGGGGCGTGTTAAGACAATGTGGCTATCTGATTGGCTATTATTGTACGAGCGATTGACAGGTTGGAAAGGTCCGTTGGTCTCAAGGAAGTACGGGTATGTGTTGAAGCGATACATTTTGACTGAGGGACAGGTTTTGTATGGCGGGGGAGTAGCAAAGTTTAGCCTGGGTTGCCAGTTTTGTCCTGCTGAGCTCAAACAGTGAGCGACTTGTTTTTAATGTCTGAGTCGTCAGACGATTTTGAAAGAATATTCCAGGGTTAGGGTTATCTTGGCTTCTAATATCAGCAATCATAAACATTTCTGGGAGGCATCAATTACTTACTTTGACTCTCCGCAATTCCATTCGCTCAGTCGACATACATTACTCCTCTCTCTATGATTTATGACCCGCTTCTATTTTTTTGTTCCACCCTGATGTTGGGTAAATACAGTGATTGATAACGTGCGCATTTACCCAATTAACGCAAATAATGTTCTGTCGTGTCGGCGTAAAAAAAGAAACACTTCAACTGCAAATGACAGCAAAAGTTTAGCCAATGAAATACTGTGAAAAATTTGTGGCACAGACATTTAAATAAAGGAAGCGATTGCCGGGTAATTAAATTCACTTCAACCAAAAGGGAAAATTAATCCGCTCAGGTCAACTCAGACCTGTGTAATATTTAAAATGCGTACTGTTTATTTGTTATAGTTCATTTTCGGGGGTTTTACTGTCAGACGTTGAAATATGTATAAAGTTGTTTGCATATTCATTGCCCGTGTTTATTGTGGAAGAAAATAGAGGTAGTTCTAATGATTATTTTTATTATTTTCTTCTTTTTGTGTGTATTTTTCATGATTGTTTTGTACAGCAAAAACTGGACATCCATGCATCCATTTTCTTCACCGCTTATCCTCACGGGGGTCGCGGGGAGTGCTGGAGCCTATCCTAGCTGTCGACAGGCAGGAGGCGGGGTACACCCTGAACTGGTGCCCAGCCAATCACAGGGCACATCGAGACAAACAGCCGCACTTGGAATCACACCTTGAGGCAATTTAGAGTGTCCAATTAATGTTGCATTAATATTTCCCCACATTGTCACAACAGGCACTCGAAAGTGGTCACGGAAGCACGAAGCCCTGCCCACACGCTGTCTGTAAAGCCAGACTTTTTTTCCCCTCCCCCTTTTTTGTACTTCCATCTTTCTCTCCATGACACGCGCGCACTTGTGGCCGACCACGAGGCGCTCTAAAGCGGTGACGCCAGAAGGCTACCCGAAGGGAAGGCGTACTTTAGGGGTATTGGCAGGGCAAGCTGGCTAAATGAACGTTGGCTTTGCGTTGTGCAACTGCCGATGCGAGCAAAGGGGATCAAGTTCTTGTTGAAGCAGGGGAAGGGCGACTTATACCAGAGTCCAAAGTGCGTCACATGACCAAACAAATCGGATAGCTGAAACAGTAAAAACAGTTTAACGGTGTTGACGGCTATTTTGGGGATATCGCATCTGCTGTGGGTCAAAAAATTCCGGCAGATCTTCTTTTTTGCGCAAGCGCTAGGCTAATTAGCCTGCCAGTTACATCGTGGCGGAAGAAAGCCGAGCTATACTCACGCCTGCTCAGACCGCGTCGAAATAATAGCGCAAAGTAGGTTGGTGGTCTTGCAATTTTGGTGAAGTTGACGCAGGGAGAACTCCGTGGACATATTTAAGTCACCAGCATATGTTCTGGATAGCCACATGGTGAGAGAAAGTGATCACTTGTGTGGATTGGAATTTCCCGCCGTGGTCTTCCCGTTCAGTTGAGCCACGTTTAAAGGGATTGAGAGCGACCGCTTTGATTGGCTGCGAATTGACGTCGACCGTCAACACTCCCGCGGTGACACATGCTCTCCACCGTCAGATCCGCCGGGCTACGATTGTCTACGAAATTACTGACACCGGACCGACCCCCATCAGGTCCACACTTCTGCCGGCCTACATCTCTACAATTGAGTATTATGTAGTTCTAATTCTTTGAGGAATTATTTGAAAAAAAAAAATACTTGGAAACATATTTTTTAAAAAAATCAAAAATATCAAAGCTAAATAAATGGAGACTAGTAAATGGTTTGATGACATGTATTCGGAATAATATTTTTTGTAAAGCTACGGATGAGAATCACTGCAACGGCATCCCAAAATCAAAAACATAATTGACTTACTAATATGACTTTTGTGTCAGAGGTGGCTCGCCTTCACCCTCCGACCCTTAGAATGACCTGCGTTTACCTATTTCTCCCACCCCACCCCCCCCCCCCCCCCACCCCCCCCCCCCCACAGCAGCAGCAGCACCACCACCACCAGTACACTCCCCACACTCAACAGAACCCCCGCTGGAAACGGGTTTGTGTTTCAGGGCCCCCGGGGGGGGGGGCTGGCAGCAGGGGCTGGAGGCCGTCAAGAGCAGGCCCCCTTCAGCCATGGACAGCTCCTCCGCTCTCGCAGAGTCAGCAAGGGAAAGACCTGAACTTGGAATGACCCCGCCAAGCAAAGTCCCCGATGGGTTCATCTGCAGGCCACAGCTCCGGTTCCCCTCACCCCTAATTTTTTTTTTTTTTTTTTTTTTTTTGGAGGGGAGGGCAGGCTGTTTTTACAACTTGACCAATACATTTTCCAGAGCAACAATAACCCCTGCTTCACTCCTCTCCCGAAGAGGAAAGGCCTGCTAAGTTTACATCCGATGTCCTCCTTACACCTGCCAGACGAGATTTTACTGAGCTTATGATCAGCGCTTTTATTGGTCATAACAACAACATTGGTTGAACTTTTTACCTTTGCTGTGTCAGCAAAATGCAAGCAAATGTGTGATTTCAGAGCAGAACTCCCTTTTCTGATGGACTTTTTCAGGATGCTTTTTGTATTTTTGATGCGCAAGTGAATAAGTTGGTCAATTACTGGCTTTTCCTTTGCACTTAAAATTTGGAAAATGGGTTACTTTGTATTATTTTTAGCATAAAATGCTGTTATACGCCCCCCCCCCCCCTTCAAGATATTGAGAGATTTAGCATTAGGTGTTACATCTGGGCGGCATTGTGTCTCAGCTGGTAAAGCGTAAAGCCTCACAGTTCTGAGGACCCGGGTTCGATCCCGGCCCCGTCTGCGTGGAGTTTGCATGTTCTCCCCGTGGGTGGGTTTTCTCCGGGCACTCCAGTTTGCACCATTAATTGGACACTCTAAATTCCCTCTCGGTGTGATTGTGAGTGCGAATGGTTGTTCGTCTGTATGTGCCCTGCGATTGGCTGGCAACCAGTTCAGGGTGTACCCCGCCTCCTGCCCGTTGGCAGCTGGGATAGGCTCCAGCACTCCCTGCGACCCTTGTGAGGATAAGCGGCAAAGAAAACGAATATACGTTATCTCTGAAGTTGGCAAATTTTTAAGTTGACGCCAGTGTGACGGTCTGAGCACATCTGGTGTTGCAGAGTCTCTCTCAGTAATCCGCATGCACGTATATTAATTATTATTTTATTTTTATTATATTACGTTTTGTAAACTTCCATCCATTCCGAAACATCCCCATCCATGCTTCAACATGTGCCATTCGACAACTTGTCGCCGAGTGTTCACGTTCGCTATGGACGTCTTAGAAAGACGAACACAGCAAACGTACATATATGTGAATATCATATTTATCAATTTTTGTTTTAAGGTTAGGTTATAACGTACGTTAGCTCCCTCTATGTAGAAGAAGGGGAACTATGAGACCGGTAGATTTCCCAGTAAACGTCGGCTACGTACCCAGAGTTCCCCTGTTAGGAACGGATGCGCATTCATCACAAGGAGACTTTTCAGCACGGGGGACCGCTCAGACCGTCACAGCGGCAAACGGCGTCGGTACCTTCCGCAATCGACGAAAACAGGAACTAGAGTCAGGTTTGTAACACAGTGGGTTCGGAAAGAACCATCAAGAAGTGAACATTTGCCTTTAACTTTTCCTGCCAATATTCAAACAATATTCTCTATCGGATATTAATTAGTCTTCAATGGCACACACACAGATATCAACTGTTCCATTACTTACGATAGTGTTGCGCATACAGTTTGCAATATTGCAGTAAACGTCAGCTGGGATAGGCTCAGTCATTTTTGCCACCGGTCACACCGTAGTTAGGACTTCCCTAAGAGGCCCATTGTGACGTTGAAGCCGTATGAAGGAATTCTCCTCACATATAATTCGAGATATGCAGCAAATTGATGAATAATTGCTTGTAAAATCAGAAGCCTCTTAAAAAAAAGTTTTTAACTGCTCCAGGCTTGGTAACAAAAATGCTTCCAATATCTCAACTTTAATACATTGTAGCATGATTAGCAATTTTGATATGCATCTGAAGGCCGCATAAAATAAGATGGCAGGATGGATTTGGCCCCCGGGCCACTGGTTTGACTCCAGCGCTATCAACACGGACAGGCGAACTTATTTTGCAAGGGTTTTCCATCCAGCCATTTTCTTAGCCGCTTATCCTCACGAGGGTCGCGTGGAGTGCTGGTGCCTATCCCAGCTGTCAACGAGCAGGAAGCGGGGTACACCCTGAACTGGTTGCCAGCCAATCGCAGCCAAACCGTCGCCCCCATTTAGTGTGTCCAATGAATTTTGCATGTTTTTTTTTTTTAAACCCACGCAGGCACGGCGAGAATATGTAAACTCCATAAAATTATCATGAAATGTATCATTTCAGTGTGCAGATTTTGCTTTACAGAGAGTATAAAAGTCATCATTCTCGTGGAGCCATTTCCCGCATCGTTTTTTTTTTTTTTTTTTTTCTTCCAAAAATAAAAATGATGCTGTTGCACTGCCTTGTGGACCCAAACTGTTATTACATGATTGTAAGCTGTGCGCGAGGGTGGTTCGAGGCTAGCAACATCGTAAGAATTTGTACGTAAATAGAATTCGCAGTAGTGTGTCACGAACCTAGAATTGCAGTCACTGGAGAGATGAGAAAACTTATAGATCATAAATTTAAAACATTAAATGTTCCCCTTAACCCCCTCCTGAGTTTTTAGGAAGAATAAATACCTGTCTTAAAACTGATGGTGTGAGTTTTTTGATTGTTTTACATGGATTGTATTTGAGTTTATAAAGGAAACATATTAATTCCAGTTGGATCAGGACGAACATGTGTAACTGGATTTGACCCTGTGTGGTCTTTTTTCCAAACTTTTAAAAAAAAAATTAATGTAATTCTGATTCCTTTTTGACAGAGAAGATTGGATTTTTGATCACCCGAATGTTCTTATTTTGTTTGGTTGAGATCCGATCAGGTGGGTCGCTGTAATTAGTTCTCACTGTTTTCTTCTGGAGGCAGGCCTGGAAGTGGGGCTCGAAGGGGAACGGCCAGGCACAACCTGAAAGGGTAACGTGGCTCCCCCCTTCCAATGACTCCACCACCTGTGGGAGGGGGCGTAAGGTTCGGGTGCACTGTGAACTGGCCAGTGGGTGAATGCAGGGATCTTGGTGATCTGATCCCTGGCTAGAAAACTGATTATAGGGATGTGGAATGTCACATCTCTGGCAGGGAAGGATCCCGAGCTGGTGTGTGAGGTCAAGAAGTTCTGACTAGATGTACTCGGACTTGCCTCCACACACCCCTTGGGTTCTGGGACCAGTCCTCTTGAGAGGGTGGCATCCCTCCGCCTTAAGGTGGGGGGGACGAGTCCTGCCACCTGCCGATGCCATCAAACAGCAGTTTAGAACACCCTCCCTTTTTGGAGTCCTTGGAGGGGTTGCTGGAGGGTGCTGCAATCTGTTCGAGGATTTGCTTGGTGGTCGTGTCATCCGATTTACAGATGCATTTCTTGGACACTCGGGTGAAGAGAGGGGCTGAGCTGTCAATTGATCACCACTTGGTGGTGAGTTGGCTCCGATGGTGGGGCAAGATGCCCCAGGCTCAAATGTATTGTGAGGATCTGCTGGGAACGTCTGGCAGAATCCCATCAGAAGGAGTTTCACGTCTTACCTCCAATAGAGTTTCACCTATGTGAAGCTCACCCACCCCTCACCTGTGGTCGCGAACTGTGAGTCATGAGCGAAAGAACAAGAGGTCAGATACAAGCGGCCAAAAATAAGTTCCCCACAGGGTTTCTGGGCTCTCCTTAGAGAGAGGGTGAGAAGCAAGGTCATCCGGGTGAGGTTCAGAGTATAACTGCTGATCCTCCGCATTGAGAGGAGCCAGATGAGGTGGCTCCGGCATCTGTTTAGGATGCCCCCTCCTGGACGCATCCTTGGTGAGGTGTTCCAGGCCTGTCCCACCAGGAGGAGGCCCTGGGGATGCCTCAGGACATGCCGTCTTGGCCGGCTTCGGAATGCGTCAGGATGCCCTCGGAAGTGGCTGTGGAGATGGAAGTCTGAGAGTCCCTGCTAAAGCTGCTTCCCCCGCGACCCGACCTTGGATAAGCACAAGAAAATAGATGGATGTTTTTTTTTTTTTTATATTCTGCAATTGGTTGGTAACCAGTTTGAGGTGCACCCCACCTCCTCGCTGGGATAGACTCCACCACTCCCCTGACCCTCTTGATGATAAGCAGCTTGGAAAATGAATGAATGAATGAAGCTTACAGTATTTGCTTGCAGTATTGTCTGAAGCGCAACCATTGGCCAGCCCAAATTGTTTGGTCAGCAGTGACACTTACTGGTGACAAGAAGAAACAGACAGAATATTGTATCGCTTTCATTTAAGACTAATTACAGAGTATCTATCTATCTATCTATCTATCTATCTATCATCTATCTATCTATCTATCTATCTCTATCTATCTATCTATCTATCTATCTATCTATCTATCTATCTATCTATCTATCTATCTATCTATCTATCTATCTATCTATCTATCTATCTATCTATCTATCTATCATCCAAATCAGCGTTTCAATTCATTTTCTTTCAATATTAAATTAACAAGCAGGTTTTAGCATTTCAAACCACGTCTAAAAGCTTCAGATTCGGGTTTCAAGCATTACTTTGGGTTGGAAATGTACATACGTTGCTATACTTATATTTTATACTATTGTTGTTTATAATGGTGTCATCTGAACATCTTTAGTTATTCATTTGGATCTCAGGGTGAATGTGCACATTCAACCACCGTCCGCCAGAGGTTGCTGCAGCACTCTGAAGAATAGAAGAACAAGAATAACGATTTTAAATGAAATATACCCAAAACAAATTAATATCCTGAGATAAACTATAGCTATATTTTAATGTTTATGCACATATTTTTAGTACATATATAAAATATTTTTAAATGATTCATGACTTCATTCAAAGGATCTTTTTGAGTATCTAGATAATATAAAACCAAGCTGTAATTGTTAAATCATTAAAATTATATTATAAATAATTATAATTCGATTTTTCGGGATAATTACATAAAAGTGCAGTTTCGGTTAAAGAAGCAACTTTTTTAGAGCGCCAGATTTGTGGCTGCAAAAAAATGTGTTTGTAACGCAAAAGGAAAAATGGAAAGGGGACATATTTTGCTCAGATTTGGCACATATCCTGTTTACCGAGCTCCAATTTCCTCCCTCTGCGTGTAAACGTGGGCCAGATGGAAGAAGGAAGAAAAGAGGAGAACAGATGTCGTCGGGCACCTTTTTGCCCTGCTGCTTATGCACTTTCGGAAGTCGTTTTGTTTTTATATTATGGGATATAAGTAAACATATTATGGGATATAAGTACACATGCGAGTGAGGAAACAGTAGAATAACAAAAATGAAATACATGTACACTCACACATAAACTTAAAGAATTTTTTGTTTGTTTGTTTGCTGTTTTATTCAACAGACTTTAGTTTCCGTACAAGTTTGGCCCATTTTCAGCACCGGAACACAACAGGAACCATTCATCGGACTTTTCTGTCTGCGTGATGTGTTAAAATTAAGTACTGTACATCATTGATCTGCCGATTTTCACATAGTATGACACCAAATTTACGCGGGGAATGAAAAAGCTTATTTTAGGGCAATCCTCGCTGATCGAGCTCTTGTGTGCACACTAGTGCAAAAATATCTGGTGCAATTTGTGGTCACTTACTTTTACGGAATCCGCGAGTTTGAAATTAGTCCCGAGTTCACTGTGGCAAAAATCAAGCAAGTTGAGCCACTCGCCAAATTTTAAGAGGTCGTTCCTTCGGATAAACAAATTCTAAATCAAAAGTCATACAATCTTGCTCAGCTGAAACATACAATGGGCCATTGAGCCACCTTGCACTCGGTGTTGGAACTCGAGTTATTTGCTGTACTGTACTAATAAATTCGCAATTTGAAATAGTTTCAAAATAGTTCCGAAACAAATCTCTGTATTCTTTCTTAATTCGTCTTCTCAATTCATCAACATACCGTAATTTCCGGCCTATAAGCCGCAACTTTTTTCAACTTTATGCGGCGACGCGGCTAATTTGTGCTTTTTTTTCCAAACGGCCGCAGGGGGCCGCTCGAGCGGAAAAGGTAAGACTGAGACCGGTGGAATATATGTGCCGAGGAAGTGACTTTTACCAGCCCGGCCATGTTAGCGCTGCGCTAGCGTGTTACTGCCGTGTCTCAGTGATTTTTACCTTTGCCGCTTATCCTCACAATGGTCGTGGGGAGTGCTGGAGCCTATCCCAGCTGTCAACGGGCAGGAGGCGGGGTACACCCTGAACTGGTTGCCAGCCAATCGCAGGGTAAATGGAGACAAACAGTCGCCCTCACAATCACACCTCGGGGCAATTTAGAGTGTCCAACTAAGCCATCCATCCATCCATCCATTTTCTTAGCCGCTTATCCTCACAAGGGTCGCCGGGAGTGCTAGAGCTTATCCCAGCTGTCAACGGGCAGGATGTGGGGTACACCCTGAAGTGGTTGCCAGCCAATCGCCGGGCACATGGAGACAAACAGCCAGACTCACAAGCACACCTAGGGGCAAGTTAGAGTGTCCAATTAATGTTGCATGTTTTTGGGATGTGGGACGAGTGCCCGGAGAAAACCCAGGTAGGCACGGGGAGAAGATGCAAACTCCACGCAGGCGGGGGCCGGGATCAAACCCTCAACCTCAGAACTGCGAGGCCAACACTTTACAGCTGACCCACCATGCCGCCCTGATTTTTACCAGCATGTTTTTATCTAAACGACCCTGTTAGCGCGGCGGCACTAGCATTAGCGCAGTGACGTTAGCGTTAACGCGCAGCGGTGCTAGCATTAAACTCTCTGTGTACCCTCTTTCTTTGTAAATATCTCAGGTTTCAATGTGGGCACTCGCGGCTTTTACACAGCTGCGGCCTATGTATGTACCAAATAGTATTTCCTTTACAAATATACTGGGTGAGGCTTATAAACAGGTGCGCTCTGTAGGCCTGGAATTACGGTGAATGGCAGGATGCGTAGTTCATGTTGGACCAGCTAGCAGTTAAATTGTGAGGGATGAAATCGGCGTCATCGTCGCTGTCTTACCTCGCAGTCACAAACGTTACATATGGTAATTAATTTTCGCAGTCCTGTATGTGGAGTCAGGTCCAATGCGTTTAAGTCAACTTACCGTACGTACATTTTAGCGAGTCTTAAAAAAGGCAACATCAATCTGAACCGCCGTTTCCCGCAATATAATGCACATATAGCTATACTAGTACTCCATATTATATAAAAACACATTCATTATGATTAGTATCGTCATGCATATTCGACGGTTAGATGTTTTCCACAAGCGACATACTGTAATTACACAATATGCCCATTGTGTAGCTCGTCTCAAAGCGGAATAATGAGCAGCTGAAGATGACAACAAGCTCTCCGGAGCAGGCAGGGTTGGCGACGTGGCCTTCAAACAAATGGATGCGGTTTCAATCCTCCCGACTGTGCGTGTGCGACCATGCAGGTGGGTGGGTTCGGTTGATGCGCCGGCGTCCGTGAGACATCCTCGTAGGCAGTGGATGTGACGCGTGTGGATTCAGTTGTTAGTCAGAATCCACCAGGAAGCTGCGGGGATGAAAAGAAGAAAAAGAAAAAGAAAAAAAAAAGGGTTAGCACCGGCGCATTCACTCCCACTATTCTTGCTATTCTTAAGTGACTTAATTGCCCATTTTGAGTGATTTGACATATTAAGAAACATAATATTTTCCAACTGTGTTCATCCAAATGAAAATTGTAGGCTGTAATTTGGCACTGCGACCTGTTATCAGAACGAAATTTGGTCGGAATGCGATACATGAGAACATCCACGAAAATGTCTCGAGAACCCATCCCAGGAAACACAAAGACGGCCAATTGGATTTCAAGTGGACATTTTAAGCTGAAAAAAAACCCAAACTTGTTTTTAGTTTGTTTTGGGCGGCACGGTGGAGCAGCTAGTAAAGGGTTGGCCTCACACTTCTGAGGTCCCGGGTTCGATCCCGGCCCCGGCTGTGTGGAGTTTGCGCGTTCTCCCCGTGCCTGCGTGGGTTTCCTCCGGCCACTCTGGTTTCCTCCCACGTTCCAAAAAACATGCGACATTAATTGGACCGAGGTGTGATTGTGAGTGCGACTCTTTGCTGGCAACCAGTCCAGGGTGTACCCCGCCTCCTGCCCGTTGACAGCTGGGATTGGCTCCAGCACTCCCACGAACCTCGTGAGGATAAGCGGCAAAGAAAATGGATGGATGGATGGATGGATGGATGGATAAGAAGCCGGAACATGAAATTTGGGAGGCCTGTCTATCATGACCAAAGCCTTAGCAAAATGTCTCAATAACCCATACTGAAAAAGACACTGCCATTTTGTTTTCCAGGCACTCATTTTTGGCCCATCCATCCGTTTTATTTGCTGCTTATCCTCACTTAGGTCACGGGGAGTGCTGGAGCCTAGCCCAGCTGACAACGGGCAGGAGGAGGGGTACGCCCTGAACTGGTGGCCAGCCAATCGCAGGGCACATTGAGACAGACAACAGCCACACTCACAATCACACCTTGGGGCAATTTAGAGTGTCCAATTAATGTTGCATCTTTTTGGGATGTGGGACAAAACCGGAGTGCCCGGAGGAAACCCACGCAGGCACGGAGAGAACATGCAAACACCACACAGGTGGGTCCAGGATTGAACCCGGGACCTCAGAACTGTGAGGCAGGCATTTTACCAGCTGCTCCACCATGCCGTCTCATTTTTTGGCCCATGTTGAGCTTTTCCAAGTCATCCCCGATGCTAAATTTTGAGAAACTGGAGATTTTTTGACTTGTTGCCGGTGCCACTTGCACTGAAACCCACAAAAAAAAAAAAAAGGTCTCAAGAAACTACACCCGAAAGGACAACAGGAAGTCTGCCATTTTTGGTTTGAAGCGGCCACATTGGGATCATTTTGTCAGTCCCCCAGATTTTGTCCGATTGTCACCAAATGTGAGAAAAATGTGTCACATTCGATACGGGCTGCCCTCACCTGGGAGCAACATGGTCGACACCGCCTCGGTGTCCTCCATCATGTTGATGACGCAGCGCTGGAAGTCTTTGCTGCTGCTGGATTGCAGGTTGCTGGGGAAAAAGAAAATATCAGATTTTAAAAAACGTGACATTTGGAAATGCTTGAAAATTGAATGCAAACAACATCCCACACAGCCGTTGGTCCACAAAGACGCTGAACGGCAACACTGACCTCATCCAGGAGGCCCGGTCTCGCCAGAACTCGTAAATCACATAAGAGGACTTTTCCGAAACCTTCTGCACGGATACGCTGATGGGAATAAAGAACGACAAACAGATACAAAACGTCAAATATCTGCGATGTTTTAAGCAACACGCACGGCAGACTGCTCCCAATCGTCCAAACATTACTATGAGCGACCATAAATTGAGGAAAACATTTTGTAAATTTGCAGGGCAGCCATATTTTAGTAAAATATTTTCCTTCTTGACATGATTGCTGCGTAATATTTTAAAACCAGGTTTAAAAACAACAACAAGGCTCCTGACTGCAGGTTATCCGAGTGGGCTGCCGTCGCGTCGACGTAGCTCTTGAGAACGTTCCGGAAGTTGTCCACATCGCTGGCGTTCACGGCCATCTTCCTCTGGAGCAGCAGAATGTTCTGTTGGCATCGAGATCCACGCGTCAAAAAATTTCGGGGCTGCATCAGCCGAGCGACTCAGACCGCGTCCTCCGTTCAGAACGTTTATCGGCTTCCGTTCGGCACGGAAACATTTAACGACGACATCGACATCCACGTCGATTACCTGAGTATAACCGTCACCGCGGTTACCACTGAAAATGGATTCACTGATCTGTGTGACTGCTTTTTCTTTTTTAATTGCTCTTTGGTGGCACTATGACGCAACTGGCTTCACAGTTCTGAGGTCCCGGGTTCAAATCCTGGCCCCCCCTGTGTGGAGTTTGCATGTTCTCCCCGTGCCTGCGTGGGTTTTCTCCGGGCACTCCGGTTTCCCCATCCATCCATCCATCCATCCATCCATCCATCCATTTTCTTAGCCGCTTATCCTCACAAGGGTCACGGGGAGTGCTGGAGCCTATCCCAGCTCTCAACGGGCAGGAGGCGGGGTACACTCTGAACTTGTTTCCAGCCAATCGCAGGGCACATAGAGAGGAAACCGGAGTGCCCGGAGGAAACCAACGCAGGCACGGGGAGAACGTGCAAACTCCACACAGGGGGGGGCCAAGATCGAACCTGGGTCCTCAAAACTGTGAGGCCTACACTTTACAGCTGAGCCACCATGCCGCCCCCGGTTTCCTCACACACCCCAAAAACATGCTTTAATTGGAGACTCTAAATTTCCCCTAGGTGTGATTATGAGTGCGACTGTTTGTCTCCATGTGCCCTCCGATTGACTGGCAACCAGTTCAGGGTGTACCCCGGCTCCTGCCCGATGACAGCTGGGAGAGGGCTCCAGCACCACCGTGACCCTCGTGAGGATAAGCGGCAAAGAAAATGGAAGGATGGAGTTATAATGAATTGTTTGATACACTTCTCTGTGTTGATCAAACCGGCCCAATAAAAAGCAGAGGAGGAAAATCGTCTCCATTTCAGGCCGGTGACCCACCAGGCGGCGCAGTCGACGCGAGTCAGTGAGTGCGAAATGAATAGGCACAAACATAAAGTCCACCTCCGAACGCTTACGGCGCCACAAGTGGACCTCGAAAGCAATTTCAGTAAATTGATTTTGATTGTCCGTCCCGTTACATTCCCGCCACTCGCCTGATCCCCTCTCTACGGTGTGAAACAGCCCTGAGCCTCAAGGCCCTTGAGCAGCCGACAACACAGCATTGCAAGGACGTCAGCATTTTTACAAACTGATCAATCTCGCGCCGTCGGTGACTTCTTCTGTTGGGTTTTGACTTACGGCGGTGGATGCGGGAGTGTCCACCTTCAGGGGCTCCAACTTGGGACCCTTAAAAAGGAGAATGAATAAATAACTAGATAAGAATAAGGAATCATAACACACTTGTTCAAAGGTCAAGTGTTGTGAAATGGATGATTTTTAGTATGTTATTTATGAAAAAACGGCAGCCGACGTGGACCCGACGTTTTTTTTTTTTTTTTACCTCCGGGAAGGTCGCTCTTTGTTCCTTCGTGTTCGCCAAAATGCCGGCTCGTTGCATTGCTGGGCATTGCTCGAACACTCGGGAGGATGGATTTACCCTTCATAAGTTTGCAAGTGACCCGGTTCATCGTGAAAAATGGATTGCACGGGTACTTTGTGGGTTTCAAATGACCAGTAGGTGTGTATAGAGCTACTAAAAAAAAAAAATAAGAGTTTGGGGCGGACCACGTAATCCGTCTCTCATAACGTAACAAAAGATCCGCGTAAGTATGACAGGCGTGGTGATGTGCGCGTCGGATGGGCTCGCCGGCGAAGGCTGTCGCGTCGGCCCGCAGACGGCAGCGGCTATGAACAACGCTCCCGACAATGGCGCACTCCGCCGCGTGCGACGACAACGCCGTGAAGCAGCCCGGCTCGGCTGCATGATAAGCCACCTCGGCGCCGAAAATGAACCAACCGAGGCGCTGCATCCGCCGGTCACGGCTTCGGTGAAGGCTGCCGAGTCGGGCTCGTGGACGGCGGCGGCTCTGAACAACTCTGCCGACAATGGTGCACTCAGCCGCGTGCGACGACAACACCGTAAAGCCCACCGGCTCGGTGGTGTTGCTCATCGCAGACGGCGGCGGCTATGAACAACGCCGTAAGGCGGCCCACCTCGGCGCCGAAAATGAGCCACCTCGGCCGACAAGGCCGGCGGCTGGCTCGGCCTTCCCGGCCTTGTCGACAAGGGATGACACTTGACCTTTAAGGCAAATTTAGAAGCTCCAGTAGATGAGCGGCAGGTCTGAAGTGGACCTTTAATGTGCAACGAGCTGGAACGTCAGAGTCGGCAACAAGGTAGATGAACGGCTATGAACAACGCCAGAAGGCGGCCCACCTCGGCGCCGAAAATGAGCCACCCCGGCCGACAAGGCCGGCGGCTGGCTCGGCCTTCCCGGATGAAGCTGGAACATCAGAGTCGGCAACAAGGTAGATGAAATAAAAGTATGCGCGAGACCACGCTGTGCAACAATTGACAGGCGGTGAAACTATTTGTTTTTGTGGATTGGATATTGCATTGTGACAGGACGGGTCAGGAAGGTTTCGCACCTGAGACTCCAGTTGATCGAGCAGCAGCTGCAGCCGGGCGATCTGCGAGTTCCACTCCGCCTCCTCGTCTAGGCGACACACAACAACAAGCTGACTGCAAATGGTTGGACCGTCGTGGACTATTTTTTGACTCTATGGATTATTTCGAGCTGTGGCGTTTGTTTGTTCCTGCGAACCTTGTGAGGATAAGCGGCTAAGAAAATGGATGGATGGATGGATGTTTATCAGCTTTAAATGAGAAATTTCCTGAGGTGAAAATTAAAAAGCATACAAAATGGATTTTGTCAGCAAAAGCGTGTTTCTTGCGTTTTCCGCTTACTTGTGTTTCGGGCGCGTGGGGGGATGTCGTTTGAGACGTTCGGGAAACCGTGACCGCATCTCCGGTGACTCGTATCCAACTTTCTACTGTCAAGATGCAGGGAAAAAGGAGAGGGACAGCCTAACGTGATAAGAAGGCGCGGAGGGAGGTATCATTGAGTGATATGCTGAAATGGACCAAACAATGGAAGCTAATGAAAGAGTCACACACAATCGTGCGATTCATCCAAATCATCACCATGACCTTAATGAATTATTTTTTAATAGTGTTCAGATTTTTTTTTTTTTTTTTTTTGAAAGTGCAGCAGAAATGAGTCATTCCGAATTCCAAGATCTAATACACACACACACTTGCACGTACGCACAGACACACAAAATCCAGCCTCCCGCGTCCGGCCCATTAGCGAGACGTGCGTTTGAACTGGAAACGCGCACATTGTGCCGTTCCGAGGCGACGCGAGTTGAAAGAAGAGCTGTCCGAGGTGGAAATCATTAGCCGAGGCTCCTCGCCATCTTTGCCGACGCCTTTCTAATAGCAGGGGTGGGTTTCTTGCCTTTTGAATTTGACACGGTACCGTCTATGTGGGAACCTTTTGAGTATTTTGTACACTTCTTTCGGTCCTTCAGCATGCCGGTTCTTTCGAAACAAATGCAGTAGATGCAGAACACGCCGATGAGCTAAAACATTCACAAATAAATAAGATTCACCACAATGTAGGAAATTAAGTACCCATCTGATTTATAACCACATTCAAATTTATTTTTACAATCGGTAGGTAAATTTGTGAATTGGGATCTTTTTTTTTTTCAAATTTAGAAGATTTTCTACAACTCTAGATCCATCCATCAATTTTGTTATCCCCTTATCCTCACGAGGGTCGCAGGGAGTGCTGGGGCCTATCCCAGCTGTCAACAGGCAGGAGGCGGGGTTACACCCTGAACTGGTTGCCGGCCAATCGCAGGGCACAAAGAGACAAACAGCCGCACTCACAATTGCACCTAGGGGCAATTTAGAGTGTCCAATTAATTTTGCATGTTTTTGGAATGTGCGAGGAAACCGGAGGAAACCCACGCAGGCACGGGGAGAACTTGCAAACTCCACACAGGCGGGGTTGGAATTGAACCCGGGACCTCAGAATGTGAGGCCAACGCTTTTACCAGCTGACACAGCGTGCCATCACTCTAGATCCTTGTTTTGTTAAGTTTAAAAAAAAACAGACTTTTTATGAGCGTCAGTCGGTTCGGCCTAACTTCACCTTTCGAGTGTTACTAAACTTGACGGGTGGTATTAAAAAAAATGATAATAATAAATAATGAAAATAATAGATGGAATGGGCAACACAGTGGCTCAGTTGGTAAAGCGCTGACCTCACAGTTCTGAAGTCCCGGGGTTCAATCCCGGACCCGCCTGTCTGGAGTTTGCATGTTCTCCTCGTGCCTGCGTGGGTTTTCTCCGGGCACTCCAGTTTCATCCCAAAAACATGCGACATTAATTGGACACTCTAAATTGCCCCTAGGTGTGATTGGGATTGTGGCTGTTTGTCTCGATGTACCCTGCGATTGGCTGGCAACCAGTTCAGTGTTTACCCCGCCTCCTGCCCGTTGACAGCTGGGATAGGCTCCAGGACTCCCCGCGACCCTTGTGAGGATAAGCGGCTCAGAACATGGATGGATGGATGGATGGAATGACTACAGAACTGGTACTGACATAGCAGGGGCGCTCTCCTCGTCCACAGCCTCCGTGGCGCATTGCAGCGAGTTCTGCAACGACTGCAACTGAGCGGACGTCTCTCGCAGCACGAACCGGGTCACGAACTGGCCCAGTACGCTGGAATCCTGGTACTCCTGAAAAAGTACGCACACGGCAGATGGGTGACGCTACAAACAGGAACGTCGCCCACACTCCTTTCCTAAGAAAGTAACGAAATACAAATACATATTTGTACTTTATGTCAGTATGCTATTTTTTTCCACAACTTGTTTTACGTTTTAGGCCACGCATGACGTAAAACACCGTATATCTCTTCCGCGGCGTGGCCAAACTCGCAATTGCGCTCCCCCGCGACCCTTGCGAGGATAAGCGGCTTGGAAAATGGACGGATGAACCACCGCTGACGCCAATGAAAGCGCTCGAGTTCTTTACGCGGTGTAGCTAACGTGAACTCGGGCTCGACACCGAATAATAGTTGTCTGTCTTTGCACCTTTTCTTCAACTATGTTCAAATATACACTTACAGTAAGTACAGGAGTTGAATCAGTACTCCGTACAGTAATCTGTAATCTTAAGTAGGGAGTTTGACTACTTTTTGGACACAACACAGAGTTAAAATAAATAAATAAATAAATAAATCACGTTCCATTTTCTCAGCACGAACGACTCATAAAGTCATACGTCTCTGACAGGCTTTTAATAGCGACACTAATTGGTGCCCTCGTCGCTCAACACAAACGCCGCTTGGAAAAAAAAAAAAATCCCGCTGACATGTTTTGCAACAGCGCAGCAGCTCCGGACCCTCTGAGGATCTTGCCCGCAACTGGTCTGCTTTAAAACGGAAGGAAGGCGAGCTAATTAAGGCGGCTCGCGTCGTGACGCGGCGCTACATTCTCCCTCCGCTTGTCTCCTCTAATGAGCCAACTTGACTCACGGGTCACGGCTTAAACTGTACTGAGGTCGTTGTGTGAGGTCAAGAAGCCCATTCACTTGGGGGAAGAAGGTATGGATAAATGTTACAAAGACATTTTTGTTTCACTTTTGCTACCCTTGGCGGAAATAGATTTTTTTTTTTTTTCAGGCAATCAAAGCTCCACAACAGCAGAAAATGAATCATATCGTTAGCCTCATAGCTTAGCTTACGGCCACGCTACCCTGAGAACGCCCGATGTCGTCAGATCTCAGAGGCTTAGCGGATTTGGCCCTGGTTAGTACTCGGATGGGAGACGGCCTGGGAATACCAGGTGCTCTCTCCCCGGCTAAAATGGAGAGAGGTTGCGTCCGCAAGGGCATCCGGCGTGAAACTGCGGCAAACAAATATGCGTTCATCTGAGATGACACGCTGTGGCGACGCCTAACGGGACAAACCGAAAAGAGAATAAGAAGAAGTTTGTGTCACAGCATAATTTCCCAAGCTATGACTAACTTCCTATTACAAAATGAATTTTTTTAAAAATTGTACTTGCTCAAATTATTCTTCATGTTTTGTAAAAACGTCCAATTACAATTTAGGAATCAATGCTATTAGGCTAATGCTATTTGAAAAATCAAACCCAAGTATCTGTTTCTATTCTTTCCTAGCCAATAAGGAAGAAAATGTAACTCTAAAAAAGTCACGCTAATGTTAAAAAAAAAAACATTTTTAATCATCCATCCATCCATTGTCTTCGCTGCTTATCCTCACAAGGGCCGCGGGGAGTGCTGGAGTCTATCCCAGAGAACATGCAAACTCCACACAGGTGGGACCTCAGAACTGTGAGGCCAACACTTTCCAATTGAATTACCGTGTCAATAAGACTAATCATCCATCCATTTTCTTCACCGCTTATCCTCACGAGGGTCGCGGGGAGTGCTGGAGCCCATCTCAGCTGTCAACGGGCAGGAGGCGGGGTGCACCCTGAACAATTCTCCAGCCGATCGCAGGCAACATGGAGACAAACAGCCGCACTCACAATCACACCTAGGGGCAATTTAGTGTCCAAATAATTTTGCATATTTTTGGGATGTGGGAGGAAACTGGAGTACCCAGAGAAAACCCACACAGGCACAAGGAGAACATGTCAACTCCACGCAGGCGGGTCCAGGATTGAACCCGGGACCTCAGAACTGTGAGGCCAACAACTGAACCACTGTGCCGCTGAGACAAAATGAAGTTATAGGTATATCATTAACATTATTATTATTGCAATTATTGTATGATGTGAATTTTACTTCCAAAGTTCCCTGTTTTGGTGGTGGGGGGGGGCAGAGGAAATTTATCATATATAGTCCACCACTGCACTCACATTTCATCGAAGCACAATAAATTTAAAATACCATCTCAAAGCAAAAATGTGCCATATTTGGTGCCTGTGATTGATTGTGATTCATTCAAATTGAAAAGTGTGGTGAATCTAACTCCAAAAAAAAATGAATCAATTGACAGCTTTAATATAAAAGTACAGTGACCCAATGAACGCTTACCTCTTTAGTTTTATACATGGCCTTTAAAACGGCCACATTGAGCTTCTCCAAAGCTGAGAGGACGTTCACGTACTCCCCGAGGTGCTGGGAAAAATAATCTACGCACAGGAGAAAAGTGTCACGCCGTTGGTTTTGCATCGGAACGCAACAGGAGGCCTACTTAATGTTGTGGCCAGAGAGTCACGGATTAGAAATTCAGGCGCGCCTTGAACGAGGGCATTAATTGGAAGACGTGACGCAAACTCGCATTAGCGCGACACTCAACGGGCGTTGATGTCAAAACGGAAGCGTCACCGTTCCATGAATAATGCAGCGGCCGTTTTATTTTGGGTGCTACTGATATTTTCCAGCCTCCGTCCTAGTTTATCCGGCTTTAACCAGGCCACCCCCCCCCACTCCCCCCCCCCCCCCACATACATACATACATACAGCGTATTCCGAACAAATAATATATGCGCCAAATGAAGATGGCCGTGTGTCAACACAAGGCCGACAAACCAACCTGATAGCTTGTCGGTGTCCAAATTGCTGCAGGGCAGAGCAAGAAAGCAGATTAGTTACCCAAAAAATAAAATATAATTAAAAAAAAAAAAAAAAGACTTAAATGCGTCAGTTATTAAGGTAAACATACTTCACGAGGTGAACATTGTTGGGGTTAATAAGCATTTCAACGCATCCTTCTCAAACTCAACTTCATTTTTAAAACACTTTGTAAAATAATACTTGCCAGGGTGTTGCCTGTTTTGCTAATATACCTTTTTAATTCATTTTTTTTAGGGTTGTATCGTTGTCAAGTGTTGTTGTTAACCCATTTGTGGGCAGCGTCCCATTTTTGGGACGTCAGCATTTTCATGCATTATCTCCTTCAGTATATCAAAATGTTGAAATGTTTTAATCTGAAGCCATAATTTGGTATCAGGAGACGATAACTCATCAGTCAAAGTTCATTTTTAAAACACTTTGTAAAATAATACTTGTCAGGGTGTTGCCCGTTTTGCTAATATATCTTTTTAATTCATTTTTTTAGGGTTGTATCGTTGTCATGTGTTGTTGTTAACCCATTCCTGGGCAGCGCCCCATTTTTGGGACATCATGATTTTCACGCATTATATCCTTCAGTATATCAAAATGTTGAAATGTTTTAACCTGAAGCCATAATTTGGTATCAGGAGATGTTAACTCATCGGTCAAAGTTAGCACGGAGTTATTTCCCTTTACTTCCTGACCCAACATGGCTGCCTCAAGTACACATGGAGAGTTTTCCAAGAGAAGAAAGGGAGAAAGGTCAGTATGTCAGGAACCAAAGTTTGATTTCAAAATGCTAATCCATCAGTATTATTAATGCGTAAAGTGTCGTTCTAGAATAAAAATTAAATAATAAACATATCTCGAGGATGTACCACTTGACAAAACTGATGACATACCCGTCCCAGTTTTTGGACGCTGCCCATGAGAGGGTACATCTTTTTTGCCTTTTGTTTTATGTGTTAAACGAAAAAGTGTGATTTCCTTGATTGTGGCCTGTTTCGAGACTTTTATCTCAATAAGGCAAAAAATTGCCACCCTTCCCATGAATCTATCGTTGTTAGGATGCATCCCTCTGAGCGTGAATCGTATTAGAATGTGGCCTTGTTTTGGTGGCTCCTTGGGAGAGTTTATCCATTTTCAACGGTGTCTCCGTTTATCCATCCATTTGGGGATCCCTAACTACTCGCAGTTCGACACCTGCAGATTCAAGTTTGTGGATTTTGACTCCTCATTTTTTTCAGTGATCAAAAAAAAAAAATATATATATATATGTTTTGGGAGAGAGAAGAGAGAACGAAAAAACATAATATAATGAGCGTAATTTATTTGCTAATTTTCACTATTTGTGGTCCAGCCGCTCCTTGTATCCTTGGACCGTGCTAAAAAAAAAATTCTATAGGACATTTCTAAAGAATTTCTAAAGAACTTTCTAAAGAAATTTCTATTGTTCATGTAGAAATTCTATAGAAAATCACAGCCAAAGTTCTATAGAACAAGTTGTTCTGTACAAATTCTATAGAATTCTATGTAATGTCTCTCATTTTTGTCGTGGGCCACATTGTAATTACGGTTTCCCTCACATGGAATTTATGAACTCGTTTTCAGAAATCAAGCGGAATGGGTTTTCCCAATGATTGTTTATGTTTGGTAACACGTAAATGCTTGCAATAGCTCAACTTTATCTTTTATTATATGACAAATGTTTTTACAGATTTTCACAAAAATCACGGAAGTTGATATACATGTCTTGCCTTCGTGGGCCACATAAAATCACGCAGCAGGCCGGATCTGGTACCCGGGCCTGGAGTTTGACACCTGCGTTGCAGGCTGTATCATTTTTAATGACATAACCCTTTTAATGTTAAGAATACATCTTTATTTGCCAGGAGAAAAGAAATGTAATTGTTGAAAAACATGTACTTCTAGCCTTCTAATTTCAGAACTGCTGTCATGAGCAAGACTTGGCCACACCACTGCTCTGGGCGGCGACACCTGTCACCGCTCACAGCTGTTTGACATTGGGATTGTAATTAGACAGGCCTTTAAGTTAAAGTTTTTGCCAGTTCGTTGCCTTGAGTTAGTGAGCAGGAATCTCCACCACCGAGAGAAACTGTAGTGCGAGCTATCCTCGTCACAGCAATTCTGCGCCACCATAGTTTAGTCCCATTTTAGTTCATGTTTTCAAGTTTGCCTCCTAGTCATCAGACCTCGCTTCATGTTTTTGGATTTTGCTTATAGCCTAGCGTAGTTGTGCCTCTGCCTTCTCGGACTGCTCACACCGTGTATGACCTCAGCTTTGGATAAAAACACGCCTAGCATAATGACCTCGTCTCGGAATCCTGCATTTGGGTCCAGCCCCCCGCACCCAACTGCTTATTCATCAAATTGTTGGTGATAGTTTATTTCCAGGGGTTAATAGAGGCCGTGGGCCTCCAAAAGAGGGGATAACTATGATGTGCCCCGTGGGAAAAAGGAGTTTGACACCCCTGCGTTGTAAGAATGCATCCTTATGCTAGGATGTGCACTTGTGAGGAATGCATGTCCTTGTTCCAATGCATCCTTGTATGGGCGCATCAACCAATAAAAGAAACTCACTTATTCTCCCGCCCGTCGACGGAGTAGAAAAGCTCCTGCAGCTGTGCCGTTGTCAAAACACCGTCAGCGAAGTAAGCGTTGAACTCTTCAAATGACAGCTTGCCGTCGTCTGAGAAGACAACGGGAAAAAAAGAGGAGGGAAAAACAGGGAGACATCTGTTGTCACATTTAGGAAAAAAAAAACGCCGTCACTGCGTATCATCTCGATTTACAGATTACTTTGAATTTATGCCTCCCTGCGGCTGTCAGGGGAGCAGATTATAGCAAGGAAACAAACAGTGAGGGGCGTTCATTTTCTTCTGACATTGAGAAAATACCGAATCATTGCGGTTTTTTTTTGTTTTGTTTTTTTTTTTTTGTCCACGATCAACCCTGCGAGTCCAATATTTTCCCAGTGATTGACACGGTTGTGTAGCTTTCCCTGCTGTTGGCACATTTTCGACAGGAACGTTCCCAATTATCCTCTCAATTCAGCACAACTGTGAATCCACCTCGCTGTGACAGAAAACGAGACGATGTTTCTGCAGTAATAAGATCAATAGCTTGGCTCATCATCTGCACGGAAGCGTCCCGTGCCCACTGACATTCTGTCTCTGTCTCGCAGATTCAACGCTAGAAGCTGGAAACTGAACGCAATTTGAGGGCGCTGGCTAGTCATTCACTTTTAATGAAGTGATGCGGTGAAAACAAATGAGCCTTGGATGTATCTGGTTGGGTACCGATGCAGACTGACAGCCGAGGGAAAGAAAATGCAGGCGGGGGGATCATTACTTGTTTTCATTTGGCTTCGCAGCACTTCTGCTCCCGACCCATCGAGGCGCCTGCCCTCGTAACGACCCTGTCACGGAGCTCCGCTCGACTGATTCAGCGAAGCCAGAAGGCTCAAGGGCGCCATCTGTTCCGCCGAAGACGCACTGACAACGCTTGTAATTAACTCAGCACCGAGGAGACGTCCGGGCGCATCGCTTCGGCCCCCCGTTCCCCTCCGTCAGGCCGTCGTTACGTCTCTTTGGGGTGCTCGGCGTTACGGCTGTTGTGCTTCTTCAGGAGGATAGTATTTTGACTTTACTCTAGTTTTATTACGTAGAGGTTTACTTTTGATACTTGTATGGCATTCATTATGGCAGGAACGTTACAATAGGGCTTCTGTCCTTGTGTGTATAATTAATAAAGTTTATTTTGGGTCGTACTATCCCATCAGAACGTTCATGTTTTACTTACATTTAGATATAAATCCATAACTCTCTGTAGAAATACGATTAGAAAGTACCTTGTCGCAGTGCAGTTGTTTTTTTTTTTTTTTATGCTGACTTCACCTTCTTCATGATTGCGACACGACCTGAATACTTTACCTTCCAATTTGCATTTAAACACGGCTTAAATGATGACTGCAAAACAACACGGTCGTGCAAATGTATAAACGCAAACACACGCGAGAGCCAACGGGTTCGACGGAACGTGAACAAGCAGAAGGACGGAACCATTTAAACACCCCAAATTCAAACAAATATTATAAAACAAAGACGAAAACAAGGTGACGAGTTGAAGAGTTTTTAAAAAAAATGAATTGAAATGATCAGGTAATAGGAAGGAAAACTAAATGGTGAGCTGAAATTTGATTGAATAATATGCAGGAGAAGTGACTCCCGGCTTTTCTCTGTCAGGGCTCGCTGCGATGAGTCACTGACATGATATGTTTGTCACAGTTTGTACGCCAGGCGCCTTTCCTCAAAGGATAAGAAATATGAAGGCTTTAATGTCAACTCTCTCTGTCCAGTCATCTTTTTTTTTTTTTTTTACAGTGGCATGAGTATATTTCAAATGGCCAAATTTGGCAGTGTTCTGCCTCTATAGACTGTGTTCGACTGACGTCACACAGCTTCCGATTTAGACCGCGGGCGCCATCTTGATTTGCTGAATTCACATAAACACACATAAGAAACCAGGAATCATTTCAGAAAGGCGTACGAATGGGGGCACACTGCGATGTTATCGGTTGTTGTAAAGCGTCTTTCTTTCGACTGCCAGCTGTGATCAAGAACCAGTGCAAGAAAACGGCGCAGTTAGCAACCAAACGGCGACAACTGGCTGTCTCGTATTACCACAGCCGATCTAGCAGCAAAGCACAATACTCGTGTGTGAATGCAATGCACGTCTCCAAAATCTGTATTTTCTGTTTCATTATAATAAGTTTGCAAAAACGAGTTACCGCACCGCTAGCTGTTTCGTGAGTTGAGTTTAAAATGTTAGCCGTAGAAGTGGAGAAAAAGGTGCGGGCTCCACTTGGGACTCGTACCGGTCGAACCGCTCTCTCTCCCTGTCGGTAACAAAAATGAAAATAATAATCTACACCCCTTTCGTTGTTATAATAAACATAATTTAACACAACGCTGACTATAATCACCCGGTACATATTTAAATTGCATTGCGCGGTGTTTCTCTAAGGCACGTGGGTCGATATTGTCAATCAAAGCACTGCATTGCATTGTGCACCTGTTAAATTGACTTTGACTGTTGTGTGTACATGTTTGATTTTTCCATCCTTTATTTTGTTTTTAAATATGAGGCCCCATAGCTCAGTGGTTAGAGCTCTGGTTTGGTAAACCAGGGGTTGTGGGTTCGTATCCCACTGGGGCCTCTTGCGTCAGGAAGGGCATCCAGTGTAAAAATTGTGCCAAACATTTACGTGCATTCATCTGAGATGACACGCTGTGGCGACCCCGAAAGGGACAAGCCAAAAGAAACTTACTATTTTGTTATTAAATGTTCACACTTTTTGTTACATAACCAGGTTTATTATTTGACTCTCTGCAAGAAAGTTAAAATAGTGGTGAGTTTATTTGGTAGCTTGGTTATTTAAATTTGGTTAATATTAACTCATAAGGGGAATTATTATTTCAGAGACTTTTGATAGAGAATTAAATGCGCAAGTAAAGAGTAAAATTCTAATAGACATTTAGAGGAATTAACATTGAGTTAATTTATTAGTTTCGTACTTTGGAGTAAGAAAGCAACTCAGGTGGCTACCTCATTGAAGTATTTTATACTAGAGAGGCGCTACATATGCCCCAATGGTTATCTCATTCTTCGGGATGAGCGGCCACGAACAAAACTCAATGACCGCTGGCAGCTGGGACACAAGGGCAAGACACACAAATCGAAGGACTTCACAGCTAAAATGTGGAGCATAATATTGGATCAAAGGCGAAACATCTTCGAAAACCGAGAAGAGTCCAGCTGCGTCGATGCACCTTTTGCAGGATGAAATTATGGTGCAACTTTGGAGTATTTTTACACATTTTCCCCACACAGCGAGAGCTTTCTGCAGCGAGGGGCCCGCCGGATCCTCTGATGGATGCGGCCAGATGGTATCAAAAGACGGCAAAGCAAGCGGAGGCAGAATTTAGATGCATCGCCAGGTGGAGGATTAGCTTGTTTGCTAGCGGCTGACGCACACCTCAGCGCTTTGTCAACACCTGCCTTTCTTTATTTCTTTCTTTCTTGTTTTTTTTTTCCTCATTTGGAGGCTTTTTAAGCCTCTCTGGGTGGGATGGCGAATTTGATGCAACGTGCAACCATTTCATTTCACAGCCCTGCAGGCTTTTATTTCACCAAGATAAACAGCCTCGGCTCACTCAGAAAGCCGAGAGCGAGTTCGACGCCAACGATCCCAGTGGTAATCAGAAAAAAAAACAACAACAAAAAAGAGCACTTCCTCATTGCTATTGCCCATAATCTATTCCAGTTCTGCAAATGAATCATGCATGAGAAACCCGCGCGTGTGAAGTGGACGAAGACGGGTCCATAACTCTTCGTCTTACCCATTAGGATAAAAGGAAAAAGTCCACAAAGTTTGTTAGGGATCAATACAAGCAAGAGCCAAGTGATTAAGCCTCGAAATGAGGACACAATGAGGGCCGCCCTTTGGAAAAGGTTATTCCCACTGTTCAAAGTGATTTATACATTTTTAACAAAATAATTACTTCAATACTTAAGACAATAAATCAGAGCAGATTATCATATTGTTTATTATTCTTCGGATTGATTTACTACCTTTTTTGGGAGCCTATAGATGTAAAAAAAAAAAAAAATCAATTTTTGCAAGCACGTGGATCTTGTATTTTCAGGGTCCCTGAAGACCATTTAATTGTGCCAGTCTCTGTACGCCAAAGGCAGAGCTCGATAAACCCTGAGAGCTGTTGTGGTTCTGATACACTTTCATATGGAGCATAACTCATCACGGTTTACTAGTGTGCCTTGCCCAGATGACTTCATTAAATTAGAATCATCTTCACGAGTTCGCAACCAAGCGGAAAGCTCGGCTAGTAACAATCCGTTAAGACTCACAGAAATTTGTGCCTTTTTTTAAGCATCCCGACGACATCGCCGAGAAATGTGGCGACGTCCCTCGTCAACGACCGCCGCGTCTTGATTTGTTTTGGCACCTTGTACGACCCAGACGGTAAATAAATAGGGGAGGGTGTGCGCAGCATTATTACATTTTCAGGCAATTTCATTCCACAGAGGAGCGTTACTTTAACCAATAAGAGATAGATGAGACTGAAAATGAACTAAGTTGTTGGCACCATGTGACTGTTGACATGAATTTTATTTTTTTTGGTGTCATTTTGCAACTCATTGCATTTGACACTGATTGTTCAATAAACAGTGTTGAATGTCATTAGATTTTTTCTGTGAAGACTTAACTGATACCCAAAATCATCAACCAGAGAACTATCAGGGGGAAAAACAAAACAAAAAAAAAGACATTGTATATGTATATAGCCCGAGGAAAGCCAATACCGCCATTTTTAAATTCCCTGAAGAACAAATAAACCGCTTGGTGTAGTCAGTAACAAATGCTCAACTGGTAGACCAAGCAAAACCACTAACGCAAGACACGAAAACCATCCATAGATCTGCGCGGGGCGCCTAAGCCACGCCTAATTAGATACTGTTGTTACGCACCCCGAGCTAGCGATCAAAATATATATAATAATATATTATATATATATAAAATATTAGATTATATATAATATTAATTAATTAATTCAGTCTTTCAACAGAGTAAGACAGGCTCTCGATGGACAGCAGAAGCTCCCGGAAGACTGGACAACGACAGCCAAGGTAATCAGAGAGACAGGCAGGGGAGTACTTGGTGTGTCTTTTGGTATGAAAGGGGAGAAGGAGACTTGGTGGTGGAACCCCAAATACAAGGAGTCATACAAGGAAAGAGATTTGCAAAGAAGAAGTGGGACACTGAGAGGACTGAGGAGAGGCGAAAGGAGTACATCGAGATGCGACGTTGGGCAAAGGTAGAGGAGGCAAAGGCTAAACAAGAGGCATATGAAGACATGTACACCAGGTTGGACACGAAAGAAGGAGAAAAGGATCTCTACAGGTTGGCCAGACAGAGGGATAGAGATGGGAAGGATGTGCAGCAGGTTAGGGTGATTAAGGATAGAGATGGAAATGTGTTGACTGGTGCCAGTAGTGTGCTAAATAGATGGAAAGAATACTTTGAGAAGTTGATGAATGAAGAAAATGAGAGAGAAGGAAGAGTTGAAGAGGTAAGAGTGAAGGACCAGGAAGTGGAAATGATTACTAAGGGGGAAGTCAGAAAGGCACTACAAAGGATGAAAAATGGAAAGGCAGTTGGTCCTGATGATATACCGGTAGAGGTATGGAAGCAATTTGGAGAGATGGCTGTGGAGTTTTTGACCAACTTATTCAACAGAATACTAGCGGGCGAAAAGATGCCTGAAGAATGGAGGAAAAGTGTTCTAGTTCCCATTTTTAAGAACAAAGGGGATGTTCAGAGCTGTGGGAACTATAGAGGAATAAAGTTGATGAGCCACACAATGAAGTTATGGGAAAGAGTAGCGGAGGCTAGACTCAGGACAGAAGTAAGTATCTGCGAGCAACACTATGGTTTCATGCCTAGAAAGAGTACCACAGATGCATTATTTGCCTTGAGGATCCTAGTGGAAAAGTACAGAGAAGGTCAGAAGGAGCTACATTGCGTCTTTGTGGACCTAGAGAAAGCCTATGACAGAGTACCAAGAGAGGAACTGTGGTACTGCATGCGTAAGTCTGGTGTGGCAGAGATGTATGTTAAAATAGTACAGGACATGTATGATGGCAGCAGAACAATGGTGAGGTGTGCCTTAGGTGTGACAGAGGAATTTAAGGCGGAGGTGGGACTCCATCAGGGATCAGCTCTGAGCCCCTGCCTGTTTGCAGTGGTAATGGATAGGCTGACAGATGAGGTTAGACTGGAAACCCCTTGGACCATGATGTTCGCAGATGATATTGTGATCTGCAGTGAAAGCAGGGAGCATGCAGAGGAACAATTGGAAAGATGGAGACATGAGCTGGAAAGGAGAGGAATGAAGATTAGCCGAAGTAAAACAGAATATATGTGCGTGAATGAGAAAAGTGGAGGGGGAAGAGTGAGGCTACAGGGAGAAGAGATAGCGAGGGTCGACGACTTCAAATACTTGGGGTCAACAATCCAGAGCAATGGAGAGTGTGGTCAGGAAGTGAAGAAACGGGTCCAAGCAGGTTGGAACAGCTGGCGAAAGGTGTCTGGTGTGTTATGTGACAGAAGAGTGTCTGCTAGGATGAAGGGCAAAGTTTACAAAACAGCGGTGAGGCCGGCCATGATGTACGGATTAGAGACGGTGGCACTGAAGAAACAACAGGAAGCTGAACTGGAGGTGGCAGAAATGAAGATGTTGAGGTTCTCCTTCGGAGTGAGCAGGTTGGATAGGATTAGAAATGAGCTCATTAGAGGGACAGCCAAAGCTGGATGTTTTGGAGACAAGATTCGAGAGAGCAGACTTCGATGGTTTGGACATGTTCAGAGGCGAGAGAGTGAGTATATTGGTAGAAGGATGCTGAGGATGGAGCTCCCAGGCAAAAAGAGCGAGAGGAAGACCAAAGAGAAGGTTTATGGTGAGGGAAGACATGAGGGCAGTTGGGGTTAGAGAGGAAGATGCAGGAGATAGGCTCAGATGGCAAAAGATGACACGCTGTGGCGACCCCTAACGGGACAAGCCGAAAGGAAAAGAAGAAGAATTCATTCAACAGAGATGCATTCATAATGTCAAGGTTTCCCAAACAAGAAAGCCAGTTAAAAGTTTCTATTCATGCGAAAGAATCAACCACCTCATAAACTAATGTTAGACATCGAATACGATAAGATTTCTGATGCCTATTGTTCAAGCAGGGTAAATTAGCATTTTTACGCTACATAAACATGTCGACTCGAAACGATTTCTACGTTCATAGTGGATAATTTAATGACATCAATTATGGCAGTATGCGTGTCCTCTATCGGTCTGAAGATACGTGAATGTCGGCCCAAACTATTTGTATTCACGTGATGTGTTTCATCACGGAGGAGAACGCTTGAGAGCACAGCCGAGGTGCGGCCGGAGGCTTTGAGTTTTCGCCCGGCTCAGGTAGAGCTTCCTCCGTCCTTTATAAACGTTACACCGACTCATTGAATACTTTACCTTGGAACAAATGGCTTTGTGCTGATTTATCTTCGATACGTTCAGCTGGTCGTGAGGTCGGCCACGAGCCTTAATCCACTGTTTGCATTTATCTAAATTACTCTTTGGGGGGGTAAAGCGCGCTCGATATCCTCCCAATAATCTCTCTGGATCGCGCTCGTCTCCATTACACGTTCCCCAGCCACATCGAAGCACTATATTTCTGAATCGGATACAATTACGGATTATACACTCGCAATTCAGAGGCTCTCTTTGTTTGTGGGTAAAGGATAGCAGCTCTGGGCAGCATGGGCGGAGTTCAGAAAATGACGCTCACTGATTGGTCAATCATTCTCACGGATCCATGCATTCATTTTTTGACGGGCAGAAAATATAAAGGCTGTAGCTTCATTGTTTCTATACTTCTTAAAGGGCAAGTGTCATCCCTATGAACATTCTAAAATAGATATAGAAATGAAAAATACATATAACATTATTCACTTCAATGTCTACACGAAAAAATCGGGGGCGGCTCATCGCGGCGCCGAGCCGGGTCGCTTTATGGCGTTGCCGTCGTTCGTGGCTGAGTGCGTTATTGTTGGTGGCGGTGTTGTTCATCGCGGAGGGCTGCGGCTATGAACAACCCTGGCGGCAATGGCGCACTCAGGCACATGCGACGACAACTGCATAAAGCGGCCCGACTAAGCCACCTCGGCGCTGAAAATGAGCAACCCCGGCCGAAGCGTGACCGGCGGACGCGGCGGCAAAGCTGTGACCATCGGACGCGGCGCCAAAGCCGGCGAAGGCTGCCGCATTGTGCCTCGCAGACGAGCATGGCATCAGCCAGGCTGGCTCATACATACTGCCGCGGCGGCGACAGACTCCCAGACAGGATGTATGAGCCAGCCTGGCCGAAGCCGTGCTCGTCCGCGAGGCACGACGCCTTCGCCGGCGATCCGACGCGGCAGCCTTCACCGGCAAGCCCGACGTGGAAGCTGTCCGACGAGCACATCGACACATTTAGCACCCTGTCATACGTACGCGGATCTTTTGTTACGTTCTGAGAGACGGATTACAGGGTCTGCCCCAAACTCTTATTTTTTTTTTTTAGTAGCTGTATACACACCTACCTGTCACGTGGAACCCACGAAGCACCCTTGCAATCCGTTTTTCGCAACGAACCGGGTCTCTTGGAAACTTACGAAGGGTAAATCCATCCTCCCCTGTGTTCGAGCAATATCCAGCAATGCAACGAGCCGGTATTTTGGCTAACACGGAGGAACAACGAGCTGTCTTCCCGCAGGTAAAACTAGTAGTAGTAAACAAACGAGTCCGCTTGAGCACGCACCTGCCTACAACGTCACTTCCTGCTTCTTGTCGAAAACAAATCCCTCGAGAGGATTTCCACGGCGGGAGTTACAAAAAGCTGCGCATGTCAAAATCATGTTTTGTGGTGGGAAAACGAATGGGTCCATACTGGCTGCTGTTTTTTCATTAATAACATTCAAAAATTATCCATTTCATGAAACTTGACCTTTAAATGCAGAGAAATCTGATTTTTTTTCTCTGGGCGACAGAGCAGTGACTGTGCAACCGTAGCAACTTCGTCCAGAAAAAGGGAGCCGCTAACACGAGCGGGAAAAAAAAAAAAAAAATCAAGATAATCGTGATGATGGATTAATGTATTTTAAAAGTGTGTTTGAATCACTTTCAATGAAACTAGAAAAATAATAAGTGGAAAAGTGATAATATCTTGATAGTTCAGGATTTAAAGCCTCATTTTATACACTTTATCATTTTTTTAATCATTCAAACTTGGCAGGGTTGTTAACAACACCCCTCTATTATATCAAATTCAGAAGTTATATCCCCCCCCTACCCCCCCACATTTTAAAGCGTGAATTACAACCTGTCAGCTCGAGCGGTATTAAAACTCCCAGAGCGTGACGGGGCTCACTTTATCTTCAACCCAAAGTAGTCTTAAATCATGTTAATAAAGCAAGAGCGTGGGGGAGGGGAAGGACACACAAGTGTCGGGACAGATTGTTATTCATTCAACATCAAATGTTCACTCACCATTTTTGTCTGCCCGGCGGAATATCTGAAAGCGAGAGAGAAAGGACAGAATGAATCAAAGCCCGGCATCACTGAAGCATTCAACTGAACAACTGCGTACTCATTATTACTGTTTTCATAACTGTGGTGACGCAATAGTTCTTCATTGTGAGCAGCGATGACATTTTTTTTTTTTTTGCATGCGAAAGACGCGAAAAAGAGGCCAATATCTTCATGTCCAAGGTCTGATCCGCTTCAGGCCCTTTTGTGGGAAAACGACCTCGACACGCAGCGGTGAGTCACATTCAAAGAAATACGGTTGCTTTCACGGACTCCTACTCTTACGTGTACACAGATAAATCATATTTTTCAGACTTTGAAAACTCAAAATGGATGGATGTCTTGGTGTCAGAGTAACGGGGGAAAAGGAAGTTGATGTGTGTATATATACAGTGAAGAAAATAAGTATTTGAACACCCTGCTATATTGCAAGTTCTCCCACTTGGAAATCATGGAGAGTTCTGAAATTTTCATGGTAGGTGCATGTCCAAAGAAAATTCCAGAAATCACAATGTATGATTTTTTTTTTTCATGATTTATTTGTGCAATACAGCTGCAAATAAGTATTTGAACACCTGTCTATCAGCTAGAATTCTGATTCTCAAAGACCTGTTAGTCCGCCTTTAAAAGTCCACCTCCACTCCGTGTATTATCCTGAATGAGATGCACTTGTGTGAGGTCGGTAGCTACATAAAGACAACTGTCCACCCCGTACAATCAGTAAGACTCAAACTTGTAACGTGGCCAAGACCAAAGAGCTGTCCAGAGACACCAGAGACAAAATTGTGGTAGCATCACACTTTGGGGGTGTTTTTCTGCACATGGGACAGGACAACTGCACTGTATTAAGGGTGGGATGACCGCAGCCGTGTATCGTGAGATTTTGGGGAACAACCTCTTTCCCTCAGTCAGAGCATTGAAGATGGGTCGTGGCTGGGTCTTTCAACATGACAATGACCCGAAGTCACAGACACAGTCAGGAAAACCAAGAACTGGCTCCGTAAGAACCATATCAAGGTTCTGGTGTGGCCTAGCCAGTCTCCAGACCAAAACCCAACAGAAAATCTTTGAAGGGAGCTGAAACTCTGTGTTTCTCAACGACAGCCCAGAAACTTGTCTGATCTTGAGAACATCTGTGTGGAGGACTGGGCCAAAATCCCAAGGTGTGATTGCGATTGTGGCTGTTTGTCTCGATGTGCCCTGCGACTGGCTGGCAACTAGTTCAAGGCCCCCTGCCCGTTGACAGCTGGGATAGGCCCCAGCACTACCGTGACCCTTGCGAGGATAAGCGGCAAAGAAAATGGATGGCTGGATATATAGTCGGGGGTTGATCCCAAGTTTTCAGACAGTCATTATATGGGACATACGTAAGCATCCATGTCATTAGATGCGTAACACTCTCAATACCAACGTTGGTGTCAATATCGATACAGTATTTGGATCGATCCGCCCACCGCTGTCCACCAGAAGAGTCTTTCATGGACACAAACGAGGCATTCTACGTGTCGATTTTGCTTCTTTGGGAGACGTCAAGACTGTCATGTAAATACAAGGATAGATGCTGCCTTCGGTTTTTCTTTCTACAACGTCAAGGTTGACCCTTTGGCCCTGTCTTGTCAAGGCGCTTCTCGCCAGCTTCGCTCGCTGGCTAAATGATATGAAATGAAAGCGCTACTCTCCTTTTGCGGCTGCGTAGTACTGTAAATCGACCCCTTTTCTCTCTTTCTCGGCCGACTGAGGAGAAAGCACATTTTAAAGTACAGGCTCATCCCCGCTGGTGTCAGAGGATGATAATGCAGCTTTTTATGGTGTGACGCGAAAAGGTCAATGCTGCATCACAGAGTGCCACATGGCCTCTTGTACTGCGCCGGCATACGGCAAGTCGGGTGGGGGGGGGGTTGCGTAGTAGGATTCCATCCATACATTTCCTTAGCTGCTTATCCTCATCAGGGTCGTGGGAGTGCTGGAGCCTATCCCAGCTCACAACGGGCAGGAGGCGGGGTACGCCCTGAACTGGTCACAACCTATTTTCAATTGAACACTACGAAGAAAAGACACATGATTTTCAAACTGATCGACCTTAAACATTCACTCGTTTTGATTTTGATCCCTGCAACATGTTCCCCAAAAAAGCAGGGAAAGGGAGATACTTGCATCACTTTTCCTTTTCACAACACTCAACAAGCATTTGGGAACTGAAGACACAAATTGTTGAAGCTTTGTAGTTGGAATGTTCCCATTCTTGCTTGACATAGAACCTCAGTTGCTCAACAGACTGAGGTCTCTGTTGTGATATTTTGCAGGGCTGTCCATGAAAAAAAGATTTTTCCTTTCTTTTGCACTTCCCTTACTTAGCTACAAGACAGGGGCAAAATATTACAAACAGCTCTTAGATGCAGTTCTACACTAATACATGATCATAAACCAATCAATACCTCTCTAAGAATGTCAATACAAAGTGCCACACACACACTTTATAAGTAGAGTGAATCAATCGCAACTGGACTGTTATGGTTGTCTAAGAACATGTTTCGCCTTCCTTTCATTGATACACATAGACTAAATTGACTATTTAGTCCTCAGGCGAGAGCTGTCCTATCGATTCTATGTGCGTGAACCGATAAAACCAGCTCAGATGAGATCAGAAACCTCTTCTAAGACACGGGGTGGCTTTCCTAGTAAAGTATACAGAACAGTCCAGAATCAGAGTCAGAATCACAATCACCTTTATTTGCCATCCATCCATCCATTTTCTTTGCCGCTTATCCTCGCGAGGGTCACGGGGCGTGCTGGAGCCTATCCCAGCTGTCAACAGGCAGGAGGCGAGGTACACCCTGAACTGGTTGCCAGCCAATCGCAGGGCACATGAAGACAGACAACAGTCGCACTCACAATCACACCTAGGGGCAATTTTGAAAGTTCAATTATTGTTGCATATTTTTGGAATGCGTGAGGAAACCGGAGTGCCCGGAGGAAACCAACGCAGGCACGGGGAGATCATAAAAACTCCACACAGGCGGGTCCGGGATTGAACCCGGGACCTCAGAAGTATTTAGTTTATTTTCCAAAGAATGTCAAAAACACACAAGGAATTGGTCTCCAATAGTTGGAGGCGCTTTAGTTTGAAAACAGCTTGCGAATGAAATTACTTGAATAAATGACAATATTTACAGTCTCACTCGTGCACACACACACACATCCACAGACCTTTTCGTCTGTTGACAACGCAGCCAAAATATGCACACAATAAACACGGGAATCTCAAACACACACATGAGTCCACGCACTTCAACCGCACAAGACGAATGACAGCACACGCTGCAAAAGTGTCGAACCACCTCGCACCCCCCCCCCACCCCCTTGTCACTGCATCATCACAAAAGCAAGTCCACCGCAGAAACACATCCAGCACCACTCAAAGATTGAAAGCATCCCTCTCGCGCTCGCATCCCGCAAACCACAATCAAAAGTGACAAATATTGCTGGACGCTGCACTCACATCATGAAGGATGCTGAGCCCTCGGCCGCCCCTGCTCTGCTGCTGCTCCCGCTGGGTCCGAGCGTGCTCGCTCTTCGCCGACTGCAGGCACATGGTGATCATTTCCGTGCAGGCCAACATGCTTTCCACTCCGAATGAACAAATCTCCTCGGGGCTCGAGAAGACTGGGGATGCGGGCGACGTGGCGTGCGCGGAGGTTTTTGTGTCAGGTGCGCAGGTGAGATGCAACTTTTAAGTGCGAGCGCCCCCTGCTGGAGAAGGTGGGATTGGCCGGTTAAAGTTGGGGAGAAACATTGCATTTTACAATTTTAAAGTAACAATTTTTTTGGATTTAAAAAATGGTATTGTGAAAATATCACAATAACAGTAAACTACTAATATAAATGGAAAAAAAATGGAAGAATACCTACACTGTTTGTGAGCTATGACGCGTTCAATGACGGGAAATTTGACCACACCCACTGGGACAATTAAGTTGCCTCGCCAGACAATCCAAGCGAAAGGCGTAAGGACTGTTAACTTTACATTTATACTTTTAAAATACATACACAGCCTTATGGCTTGGCCCCCGTTAATTTTGTGACACACGACTGTACCGATGGAAAACAAAAATAGAGGTTGTACGCACTGAAAAAAAAATATATATATCCGGACTGTTCCCGTCAAAATACGATATTGGCAGAGACAAAGGCGACTTCTGTTGTGAATTCGGCTGCGTTGGAACTGAATAAAAGTGCAAGCAGCGACTTTTGTAGCAATTCTAAGAAAGGGCTCTTTGCACATTAACGAGTTACGTTCTTTCTGATCCCTTAGCGATGCGTTCACTGACGCTCCGGAACGCAGCCTGCCAATTTATGGCAAACACGGCTAATATATATATTTAAAATAGAGCTTTACTTGTGCATTTTTGAGTGGTGGAGTGACTATTGCATGCCAGACAAGTTTTACATGGAATGTAGCCATACTTTGATTTGAAATAGGAACACAGCCGAATGGTGGCGCCCTTGAACTTTCTGAGACGAGTTCACAATTAGAAAATAAGACATTTGAACGTGTGCCGCAATAAAAACAACCTTTTCGAACTTTGAACTGTCACAAACTATCATGACAGCGCCCTCTGCGCCTTCGGTTATTAATTCGGCTGCACTGAAAAAGTACATTTCTTCCATTTTAAATTTCAATTCCACCTTGCGGGACGAGTCTTCTCTCCGTGGAGTCAGTTAACCACTTTCACTTTTGCTTTCCTATTCTTGCCAAAGGTGCCCATAGACGACGAAGCCTATTGATCATCAGTGACTTCCACTTTAGCTCCCTTGTTGTTGTTTTTCATCTACTTTAATTAGTCTTCGCGACTTAATTGACACCTGAACGGAGCACGTGAGTTTTTAAAGTCAAGTGTTTTGCGTTCCCTGCTGTTCCAGTTGAAATGGGCACGCGGGTGGCTCCGAATGCCACTTTAAAAGAGGGTATGTACTTATTTATTCGATTTTATGTGACACTATTTTTTTTTATTACGATGATAATAAAAAGGACAGTCGTTTCAAAGTGCACCATCGACGGGAATTGGATTTTTAAAATACTTTGGAGATTTAATCACCTTTCTGTGACACACTGTCATCAAAAAATAAGTAGAGTATAGGGATCAAGAACTTTCGCTGTACTTTACAGACCCCTTTTCACGTCTCGCTGAAACCATCCAATTTTTATTATGGTGGAGCTCCGGCGGCGGGGGCCGTTAGCCCCGGACGGCGGCGGGTCACGAGCCGAGCTTCCAGGCGGCGGAAGCCGTTCGCTCTGGACACTGAAGCTAGGCGAGCTCACATCACAGCCGACCCCTATGGCCCCTCTCACAGGTTTTGAGCCCATGGAAAAGGGGACCCATGTTACCCATTCGGGCTGGGACCGGCCGAGCCCCACGGGTGCAGGCCTGGCCACCAGGCGCTCGACTTCGAGCCCCACCTCCAGAGTGGGGGGCCCGGTAACCCGCGTCTGGGCAAGGGAAACCAAGATCCAATTTTTGTACTCGTCGTAGGGGTTTTGGAGTCGTACATTGTCTGATCCCTCACCTAGGACCTGTTTGCCATGGGTGACCCTACCAGGGGCATGAACCCTCAGACAACTTAGCTCCTTAGCCTCACAATCCCCTCCGCCACGATGAGGTGACGTGTCAAGGAGGCCGGACGCCTCCCTGGTGAGGTGTTCCGGGCATGTCCCACCTGAAAAGAGACCTCGGGGACGACCCAGGACACGCTGGAGAGACTATGTTTCTCGGCTGTCTTGGGAACCACGCGGGATCCCTCCGAAAGAGTGGCTGGGGAAAGGGAAGTGAGTTGAGTTTACTGCCACCGTGGAGCCCTCGGATCTCAAATTTATACCTGCAACGTGGAATGTCGTTTCATTCACGGTTCCGCAGCGGCATCTAGAGTCTCGCCTCAGCTCCACTTATTCCTTTTTTCGCTCGCAGCGGAGGAGCTGACGAAATGTCTGACCGAAGCTCTGAGCGTCGGGGATGAAGAAGAGGCGGTCGCGCTGACCCGGAAGCTGTGCCGACTCTCTCTGCCGGTGTGCGTAAGCGTTCGAAGCCAGGCCTACCCTCAGGAATCCATCAGGTGCGACGAAATTCCTTTGTTTTCTTTTATCGGATTACGGAATAGCTCAAGAAAATGTGCGTTCCTAGCGATATTCTTGTTCCGTTGTGGTGCTCAAGGGGACACTGGCAAAGCTTACTCTTCCAAAAACAAGCAAAAAACTGCAGTCAATGGCAATTATATACTACTTTGATGCTCTGACATGGTAGGATTGCCTTGCTCAAGGGGCTATGGCCCTTGTAAGTCTTGCTAAGTGGGAACCAAGTCTTAAAGCAACCTGTCCCGTTTTCCATAATAGAACCTCATGGTTTTGGTCTACAGCGGGTCTCGATCGACCTTGACCCTTTAATGCAATAGAGTGGTGAATGGTGCCTTGCTCAAAGGAGAGGTAATGGTAGTTGTGCCATGTCATTTTCCCAATTTCCATATTTTTGTTCAGTGGGGGTTTTTTTTGTCCCCAAATGGGTCTTTTGTGATTCACCCACGGTGCAAATTGTGTTTTCCAGGTTGGTGGTGGGTGTGGAAGACGCGAAGTCCGACGCCGCCACGTCGGTGAGCGTAATGGTTTCGTGCGGAATGACCGTCTCCCAACTCAAAGACAAGGTGCAGTAAATCCCTGCTACTTAGCTGTATTTGCAGAGTATAGCAGGTTCCAAATAACTTTGTGGTGCTAAAACCGCCGTCGTGCGGTTTGTCGGACTAGATCAACAAGATATATGGCTTCCACCCGACGCTGCAGCGCTGGGTGATCGGGAAGCGGTTGGCACGTGACCACGACACGCTGTACAGTCATGGCATTCGCAGCGATGGCGACTGGGCTTTCCTGTTTATCGTGTCTGCACACGCCGCTCATTTCACGAGCCGGCAGCAGCGTCTGAACGAAGAGCAGCGTCCCCTTCAGGGCAAGTAGAGCAGATGCTCATGTACACGAGACCAAAACAGAATTTCTGCCTGACCTGAGACCAAAGACAAAAAAATAAAATAAAATCCATCTGGAATCCCGTTTTGTGCCACCAGGATTTGAACGAAAAATGAAAATTTCATGTCGTAAAATTCACATTTGTTATTTCAAAGTGATCACATTTCCAATCGCTGTATTTCAGTTTAAGGGTCAAGTCTCATCCCAATAAAGATTCTAAAATTGATATTGTAACGAACAATACACGTCACATTATTCACTTTAATGTCTAGACGAAAAAATAAATATGAGCAACGGGCGCGTCATCCATGCGCAAAGTTGCGGAAGTGTCTTTCGACATCCAAGTGGTCGCCATATTGGCTGCCATCTCCTGCGCGTGACCTCACCCCGGACATTCGCCATTGAAAACACGCTGTGGCCCCGACTGTGGGAGACGAACGCGTCCCTTCAAACAAGTGAAGTTACCGGGGTAATATTACCCTATTGTTTCGAGCCATATTCAGATGATGTGCGATCACCGCCAAACCGCCTCCCAGTCCGATCCACTTCCGCGCCCCCCCGGCCACGACGAGACACCCCAGCCTTGTCAGCCGGGGTGGCTCATTTTTGGCGCCAAGGTGGCTTATCATGGCGCCGAGCCAGGCCGCTTTATGGTTTTGCCGTTGCACTCGGCTGAGTGCGCCATTGCCGGCAGTGTTGTTCGTAGCCATTGCCGTCCGTGGCGTTGTTCATAGCCGCCGCCGTCCTCAATGAACAACACCGCCGACCGGGCCGCTTTACGGCGTTGTCGTCGCAGGCGGCTGAGTGCGCCATTGCCGGCAGCGTTGTTCTTAGCCGCCGCCGTCCGCAAGCCTTCGCCGAAGCCGTGACCGGCGGACGCGGCAGCCTGTGCCGAAGCCGTGACTGGTGGACGCGGCGCCGCGGCCGGGGTGGCCCATTTTCGCGCACCGAATCCAGTTACGCTTTCTTAGTATGTGACGTCACGTTACAAAGAAAGCGTAACTGCGATAGTTGTTCGGTTCTGACCTGAAGTGACCCTGCCTGGTGGCACAGACGGTGAATTTTACACGGCGAATTGTAGCAACTATTGAACATGTGATCACTTGACATTACAAATTCAAAACCTGTTTTCTGTGGCATTTCAAATTCAAATCCTGGTTTATTTCCATCGGAACAGGGTTGCTCCATTTCGCGACTGCCCTGGTACATCTCACCGTACTTTGCAGGTCGAATTATGTGAGTTTACGCTTGACTGCTTATCAAAATGAGCTCTACAATCCGGCACACCGCAGAGCAGGTGCGCCAGGTTCGGCCGCGATGCTCGCTCCAAAGCAGGCCCTCTTTTTACGAGTACCGTTGTTTTCGCAACAAGCGATGGGCACGTACTCCAATTAGCCTTCTATTATAATCAGTAGTGTCGACAATTGAATGCAATCTCCTTTCAGGCATCGCGGAAGAGACGATTAAAGTGATTCCCAGAGCGAATGATGGGAAGAAATCTCCTTCAGCGTCATTGCCAACCCAGTTTCCTCCTCATCCTGGTCCTCCTCCTTCTGCTCCTCCCCCTCCTCCTCAAGCGGAACCTCTCCCGGCTCAGGTCAGCATTTCGTCCCGGCGCATCCATGACCATCTCGTACAAACCGTGCAAAACTGAGCACACCCTTTGTCTCCCAATAGCCGGGCTGGGTGTGTCCAAGTTGTACATTCATCAACGAGCCAACTTGTCGCGGATGCCGGATGTGCAGCGCGGAGAAGCCAGAGGATTACCGCGTCCCCGAAGCTCACAAACCTCCTCCTCCTCCTCCTCCTCGTCCCCTTCTTCATCCTCCCCCTCCTCCTCGAGTTGAACCTCTCCCGCCTCAGGTCAGCATTTCACCCGCCGCATCCATGACCATCTCCCGGCCGTACAAAATTGAGCACTGTTCGTACGTCGGTCTCAGCTGGGCTGGATGTGTCCGACTTGTACGTTCGTCAACGAGCCAACTCGTCCCGGGTGCCGGATGTGCAGCGCGGAGAGGCCAGAGGATTACCGCGTCCCCGAAGCTCACCAGCCGGTCGGAGAGGAAGCTGAGCGGCTTGAGAAGGAGATGATGGCAGTATTTTTTTTCGAGGAGGTGAACCGCACGGGCTCTTCTGCCAATTTGACCGAACAATCAATTTGTTATGCGTGTCTTTCGTGACTCGGCCGCGACAAAGTCCCACGAAGCTATGCACGTAAAGACAGACATTTTGGTTTTTAGTCCCCTTTTTGGAGTCAATTCGACCACATCCAGTGGTCCTTCAAATAAAAACTCATCCTTGCAAGTAGTTTGTTTCACTTAGTGAAATGAGATTTAGTGGGCATGTCTATCATGAGTAGAGCAACCAAAACATCTCTAAAAAATTCTGCAATTTTGGTTTGAAGGTGAACTCGTCCCGGAATTTTGGTCTGACAGAGGTCTCGTAATGGACCTTTCCGACTGGCGATCTTCAGCTCCGCCCCCCTAACCTATAGTTGCCATGTCCCACAAGCTTCCAAAATGGCGATTGAACAGAACATGTTTGAAGTCGATTCTCTATCGCGTATTCCAGATAATATTGGGGTATGTTTTTTGCCAAATGCGTCAGACTTGTCCAAGAGAGTTCTACAGAGAGGTCTCAACTATTTCACGCAAAGATATGTACACGGAATTAAGATTTTGGACGGAGCAGGACGCAACATCAGCGTTGCAGCGAAACGTTGGCGATCGAGGCAAAAAAGTTTGACGCCTCACAAAGCTCATATTGAAATCCAACAGGATAAAATAATGGAATCGTACTGCGCATGTAAAGCAGGGTGAGTACTTTTTTACTTGGAAAGATCACAAGTAATATCATTCTACACTTTATGAGTGAGTGGGTGGGTGTATTCATTTGACTTGGCTCGTAATGGAACACAGTGCACTGTCTTAAAACCCGACTCTTCGGCATAAAACATTACAAATTTCATTTGGCAGGTCAATGATACAGTAACAAAGTGAAAATTGTTCTCCTGCGAAGTATAACGCACTGACAACAATTCAATCAAACTAAGAAAAGATACTTCTCCCTCACTTACCCCCGAACATACAGCCTTGTGTTTGCTGATATTGTCCACATTTAGTTCTACGTGCGGTCTTCCGCGAGCCTTGGTCAGCTGTGTTTTAGACTTTGGAAAATGAATCAACCGGGCCCCTTGTAACGCTTTGATCAGAAATGCACGTTCCCCAAACGCATCTGAGGGCCATTCTCAGACATTAACATAACTTTTCCAAGCGCACGCTACTGACAACCGGCATTGCTTGTGGGACAACATGGCGGCAGGGGCGGGTCAAGCCGGGGGTCAAGACAATGCGGCTATCTGATTGGCTATTATTGTACGAGTGATTGACAGGTTGGAGAGGTCCATTGCCCATCAACCGTTTGATGACTACTATTAAAAAACAGAAAGATAAAATAACTTTACCAAATTCTGAAAACATTCATCCTCCCGTATGGCCATTTTGATTTAGTTCCTCTTTGGTGTTCTGATTTGGGTTTTTTGTTTTGGGGGGGCGCTTGAAGGTTGAGAATCTGAAACGACTGATAAACTACTCGGAATTGCGAAAGACCGACGATCTGAACATCGTTCCCAATACCTCAGAGTCTACCTGTCCCATCTGCTTCTGTGATCTGGAGCAAGGCATGGGCATAGTGCTCAGGGAGTGCCTGCACGCTTTCTGCAGGTCAGAACCGGGACGGAGTCTCAGCAAAGCTTCCCATTGTGCACCGTTGTGTGTTGCCCGTTCCGAACATGTGCGTCATCTCTTTCAGGGAATGTTTGCGAGGGACCATCATGAACTGTGAGGATGCTGAGGTGTCCTGTCCCGAGCAGTGCGATATGAAGCTCGTCGACAGAGAGATCAAAGCGGTGAGTGTTGCAAAATTTGGGAACTCTCCTGTTTACCGTTTATGTCAAAGTAAAACTGCGCAATCTGTAACTTTGTCCAGATCTTACCGAGACATGAATCTATTTTTCTTTCAAGCCATCTGCCATTTTTTTGCGGCAAAGCTCAGCAAAAAAATGTAAATTCAGCGAAAGCGATTTACTGAAAACATGATGATGAAAAAAAAAATGTCGAACTGCACACCGCACACCCAACAATTACTCCAGTGGTCGTCAGTCTGCCGCCCCAAACCAAATGTTTTTTTTTTGTAGTACCAATATAAACCTATGACAGGCAGCATGGCGCCATTAGGCATTATTTTATGTATTTGCAAATTCACCTATTTGTGTTGTGTATTTGTCTTGAAAACTAATCCTCTGTTATTGGCTGAAAAATATTTTTGCCGCATCTACTGCGCTCTTTCGTTTTCCCGCAAGATGGCACCAAAGGCCAGCCTAAGTATCGGTCTAAAGGAAGTACTGCACATGGACGTGATACATGTCGACTGACAGACAAGCCAGATCAAATCATTTGTAAGCCATTAATTTTTGAGAATCATTTCCAAGATGAGTTTGAAACGATATTAGACTGTTTTGGGATCAGTCCGTGCTATATTCATAGATGCAAATTATAAAAATGTTGTTCAACTGTTTTTTTCACCATTTGCAATAAAGGTTTGGGTAACCGGTTTAAGCCAATTCTTTAATTAACACCCGCACCCATTAAAAAAAACTGAAAGCTAGGATAGGCTCCAGCACTCCCGCGACCCTTGTGAGGATAAGTGGCTGAGAAAACGGATGGATAGTATACTACCATTTTTTTAAACTCAACATTACTCGAATAATTTCTTAAAAATCACTAGTGTACATGACATTTCATGTCCGATACGCAGTAGCGTATTTGCTTAGAGCGGCATTACTGTCAACATAAAAAAAAAATAAGCGGTATCCGATATTTCTTTTCTATTCCACTCCAGCTGCTCACGGAACAGGAGTACGAGCGTTTTCTGGAACAACGTCTGAGCGTCGCCGAAAGCCGCCTGCAGTGCACCTTCCACTGTCGCACGGCCGACTGTCGAGGCTGGTTCGTACAGAAACCCGCTGGGTGTCCTTGATTGGCAGCTTGAGGTCCCGTATACTAGTATGCTCCTTGTCCTCACTAGTTAGACTCCTCGCCGCACAAGTAGAACAACTACGTTTTATAAGTAACATTTGGTTTTTTCCACTTAAATAATTTCACTATTTCATCACTTTTCCCATGGAAATTAAAAGAGATGCTATAAATATTAATCCATTCCAGCCTCTCCCCACCCCCAAAAAAAAAATCTGTTATGTGCTTCTTAATGAAAAAATTTAATTCTATAATACTGTACTTTATAAAAATAAAGCAATGACAAAATTCTCTCTGACATAACTTTCTCCTTCAATGCACATTGTGCTGCTCATTGTGGTGTGCACGGCTTGGCCACCTGGTGATAATAATCCAAGATATCCATCCATTTTCTTAGCCGCTTATCCTCACAAGGGTCACGGGGAGTGCTGGAGCTTATCCCAGGTGTCAACGGGCAGGAGGCGGGGTACAACCCTGAACTAGTTGCCAGCCAATCGCAAGGCACATCGAGACAAACAGTCGCACTCACAGTCAGACCTACGGGCAATTTAGAGTCTCCAATTAATGTTGCATGTTTTTGGGATGTGGGAGGAAACCGGAGTACCCACCCGGAGAAAAGCCACGCAGGCACGGGGAGGACATGCAAACTCCACACAGGCGGGGGTCGGGATTGAACCCGGGACCTCAGAACTGTGAGGCTTTCCAGCTGAACCAACGTACCACCATAGTATAAGACAAATATAGAGAAATTCTGTACCGGAAAGCCATTGTTCACAGGGTAATAACACCGAAATATTAAAAAAATGTTTCCATGTCCATGGTGTTTTCCAACGTATGTAAGCATTAACCTTGTGGAGCCTTTCTTTTGGCCATCGTTTTTTGTTTTTTTTTTAAATACACATTTGTAATTGTAGTCCAGTCTTACTCGTGAGGATAAAAAGTGGACTACTACATGGATACCAACACATACAGTAAACGCAGCAACGGCTTTCCACAGGTGCATCTATGAGGACGAAGTCAACGAATTCCACTGCGAGCTCTGCGGCCGGATGAACTGCATTATCTGCAGGGTAGCTCTTTTTTGGGTTTGGACGGTTTTGTGTACGCGTTGCCCTTGTCGGGGGGAGAAGTAACCTGAGTTTGACCTCTATTTGCAGGCCATTCACGATAACATGAATTGTCAGGAGTATCAAGAGGACCTCCGCATCCGGGCACAAAACGACAACGCGGCGCAGCAGACCCAAAATCTTCTGAAGGTAATGTAACCTGCATTACGCTGCTATTCGCGGGGGTTACGGACCGGACCGGACAAATGGCCAAAATCTGCGGAAAATTAATGTCCATTATAATTGCCTCGGGGGAAAAAAAGAAGTATTTGAACAACCTGCTTTATTCCAAGTTCTCCCACTTAGAATTCATGGAGGCGTCTGAAATTTTCATCGTAGGTGCATGTCCACTGTGAGAGAGATCGAAAAAGAAAAATCCAGAAATCACAATGCATGATTTTTTTCAACGATTTATTTGTGCGATACACCTGCAAATAAGTATTTGAACACCTGTCTATCAGCTACAATTCTGACCCTCAAAGACCTGTTAGTCCGCCTTTAAAAGTCCCCCTCAACTCTGTGTATTGTCCTGAATCAGATGGACCTCTCTGAGGTCGTTAGCTGCATTAAGACACAAACTTGTAACATGGTCAAGACCAAGGAGCTGTTCAAAGACACCAGAGACAAAATTGTACAACTCCACACGGCTGGAAAGGGCTATGGAGAAATTGCCAAGCAGCTCGGTGAAAAAAGGTCCAGTGTTGGAGCAATCATTAGAAAATGGAAGAAGCTAACCATGACGGTTACTCTCAATCGGAGTGGAGCCCCATGCAAGATATCACCTCGTGGGGTCTCAATCATCCTTAGAAAGGTGAGGAATCAGCCAAGGACTACACGACAGGACTTGGTCAATGACCTGAAAAGAGCTGGGACCACCGTTTCCAAGGTGACTAAGACGTCATGGTTTGAAATCATGCATGGCACGGAAGGTTCACCTGCTTAAACCAGCACATGTCAGGGCCCGTCTTAAATTTGCCAGTGACCATTTGGATGATACAGAGGAGTCATGGGAGAAAGTTTTGTGGTCAGGTGAGACCAAAATTGAACCTTTTGGTCATAATTCCACTAACTGTGTTTGGAGGAAAACGAATGATGAGTTCCATCCCAAGAACACCGTCCCTCCTGTGAAGCATGGGGGTGGTAGCATCATGCTTTGGGGGTGTTTTTCTGCACGTGGGACAGGATGACTGCACTGTATTAAGGAGAGGATGACCGCGGCCATGTATCGTGAGATTTTGGGGAACAACCTCTTTCCCTCAGTCAGAGCATTGAAGATGGGTCGTGGCCGAGTCTTTCAACATGACAATGACCCAAACGCACAGCCAAGAAAATCAAGGAGTGGCTCCGTAAGAAGCATATGAAGGTTCTAGCGTGGGCCAAGCCAGTCTCCAAACCTAAACCCAATAGAAAATCTTTGGAGGAAGCTGAAACTCCGTGTTTCTCAGCGACAGCCCCAGAAACCTGTCTCATCTAGAGAAGATCCGTTTGGAGGAGTGGGCCAAAATCCCTCCCGCAGTGTGCGCAAACCTGGTGAACAACTACAGGAAACGTTTGACCTCTGCAAACAAAGGTTACTGTACCAAATATCAACATTTTTTTTTCTCAGGTGTTCAAATACTTATTTGCAGCTGTATCACACGAATAAATCGTTAAAAAAAGAAATCATACAATGTGATTTCTCGATTTTTCCTTTTTAGATTATCTCTCTAACAGTGGACATGCACCTACCATGAAAATTTCAGAACCCTCCATGATTTCTGAGTGTGAGAATGTGCAATATAGCAGGGTGTTCAAATACTTATTTTCTTCACTGTACCTTGCATGCTTCAAAGTCAGTTGGGATACTCCAGCACACCGACAACCTGGGCGAGAACACATCCTATAAAAAAAAAAACGAATGGGTGGATCTTTACTGTCGTGCTTTTCACATTCAAATCAAGTGTATTGTCCCATTGATCTGTCCCGATACGTTTGTCTCCATTTGTTTCATTATCAGCTCTTGCTCCAGAGCGGCAAGGCCATGAATTGTCCGCAGTGTGACATAATCATCCAGAAGAGAGACGGCTGCGACTGGGTCTGCTGCTCTGTGTGCCGGATGGAAATCTGCTGGGTGACCAAACAAGCTCGCTGGGGACCCAACGTAAAAAACACAGAAACAGCACACAAATAAGCGAAAATGTCATTATAAACAATTTTTTTTGCTTTTCAATTATTTTTCCCCCAACAGGGAAGAGGAGACACATCCGGAGGCTGTAAATGCCGAGTGAATAATAAGCCGTGCCATCCCAACTGCCTCAACTGCCACTGACGTGCTTGTGCTGTTATGTTAAGGGGGTTTTCGAACTTTTTGGCTCTGGGTATCCTTTTCCGGGAGAGGAAATACAAAGACACCCTCATAATCTTAATCCCAATCCACTACTACTATATATACCTCTGAATGATGATATTTATAATGTACCTCTATTTTTGAGAAACTACTACGACCTTATATCACATACAATAGCATCCACTGACAGTTCTGGGAATGCAGTCACAATTTTTTATATATATATAAATGTGTGACGCAGATATTTATGGTATTTTGAAAACTACCGGTGTACCCCCCGCCCCCCTCTGTATTGTACTTTTTTTTTTTTTTGTTAAAAAAAAAATGGAAAAAAAACTGACATTTTCAGTAATACTTTGTCTCTCTTGAATGAAGTCAGAACTTTTGGATGGTTGCAGAATCAATACTTGCACCTTGTTTTGCCATTTTCGTGTTCTGTGTGCAATTGGATTTATTCGAGTTTAAAGGGGAAATCCAGTGCTTTGCATGAACAATATATCAATAGGTCATGTAATGTGCACCCTAATTTGATAATGTGATGTTTAATCCTCTCTCATTTGTGTTTTGAGAACATTTTTTAATCGCCAATTACGAATATTCAGCGGCGCGGCCATCTTCGCGAGTCACATGACCTACCTGTGCGGATGTGATGTTGTACCGTGCCTCAACAAAGGCTCGATTACATGGGACACCATTTATGCTCAGCGCCGATTTCTCGGATTTATCCTCATCTGATGAAGAAATAGCAGTATCGGTAGATCGGGAAGACGGAGGAATACTTCCATACAGATTTGAACTTGTGGCTGTAATTAACGATGACTATTCGGATGGTTCTTTGGGCGGAATGACCTGGAGTCTGACTACTTGGAGGCCTATGCCCAGGACATAAGTGTGTCAACAGAGGCCCCTGGAGCGTCGGGCTGGCAGCCGCGGGTGGTTCTTCGGATGGGAATGACGCGGAGTCTGACGAGCAAGATGCAGTGGCGGGGCCGTTAGCCTCGGACACCGAAGCTAGGCTAAAGGCCTCCGCCACCACTGAAGCCTTTAGCCGAGCTTTGGCGGCGGCAGAGGCAAACGGCCTCCGCCGCCTGGAAGCTCGGCTCGCAGCCTCCCGCAAGAGCTCGCTCGTCAGACTCCGCGTCATTCCCGTCCGAAGAACCATCCGCAGCTGCAGACCCGGAGCTCCCGGGGGCCTTTGTTTACGCGCTTATGTCGCTCGTAAGCCTCCGAGTATTCAGACTCCGCGTCATTCCGCCCGAAGAACCATCCGAATATTCAACATTTACAGCCACAGGTTCGAATCTGTATGGAAGTATTCCTCCGTCTTCCCGATCAACTGATACTACTATTTCTTCATCGGATGAGGATAAATACGAGAAATCACCACTGGGCATAATGGTGTTACATATAATCGAGCACGGTCCACGTCACATCCGCACACGTAGGTCATGCGACTCACAAAAATAGCAGTGCCCCTGAAAATTCGTAATTGTCGATAAAAATTTTCTCAAAACACAATTAAATGAGAGAGGACTAAAGATCACATTGTCAAAATAGGGTACATATGACATGACTTATTGGATACATTGTTCATGCAAAGCACAGGATTTCCCCTTTAACGTCTCCACGCTGTCCTAATAATTGCTACGAAACCTGTTTGTCAAACTCTACTGTGCTAGTTTGCTCACAGAATCATGTGGCCAAGTGAAGGGACACAAAGTGCTCATGAAATGCAAACAGTAGCCAAAACCATCCGACCTGTTGGCAAGCACCGTTAAGTCTGTGACGTACTGACATGGGAACACTGAATTATGGAAAATAGCGGTCAATGTTTCATATGCCTCCTTTGTTTATTAGCACTCTTGAACAGTACAAACTTACTTTAGTCGGATGTATTTGTTAAAAAGGCAGAAAAATCTAGTGCAACGTGAATAAAGACGGCAGACACCTCAGACCGTCCTGGGAAAGACTCTCGCGACAAGCAGTCCCTCCCGTAAAATCCCAAAATACGTTTTCAGTGAGTCGGCTTGCCAGGCTGTCCAGTGTTTCGAGGTGTAGAAGTTTTGAAAACCTTGCGTGGACGCAAACCCGCAAGCTTCAGTGTGCCCAAGCACCAATGATGTAGTGTCAAACTACGCAATTCCCAATGGAAATGTTTTACCCCCCAAAAAAAAAATACATGACATGTGCAAAATTAGTGAAGGTCAGCACCGGTTTACTTGTACATTAATGATGTGTCCGCCTTCCAGCAGTGGTGACAAAAGTGCTTATTCATTTTTAAAAAATGACATTTGAATAGATTTGACCATCAGTGACACACAAGATACCTTACAGTGATTCTCAAAGTATGAAATAATGCTCAACTGTGCTTCGCCTCGATTTTTACTTGATATTTAAAGTTCAACACATTTGCATCTAATTTCAAGAACTGAATGTTTTCAACATTTTCAAAAGGGGCAATTTTTTAGTCTTCACCTATTTTATTTATTATTTTTTACATTTGAATTTTGGTCATGATGGTGGAACTAGATGAAGTATGATTTTTTTTGTTGTTTTTTTAAGTGGCAATCGGTGTAAAAAAAAAAAAAATTGACATCCACAGTCTTACACCTACGAGATTATTGCCAGTCATCATTACTTTTTATATGCTGGACCAAATTAGTCATTACTAGTTGGGGCGTGTTTTTCTTTTGCTGCTGCCGACGGCTTGGGAACCTGTTATGCTTTTACCGAAACCATTTCTGCTAATTAAAAATAAACGAGCTCGTCACCAATAGCCGGAGGAATGTGAAAAGTGTGGCGATAAAGATGAGGCGAGCGTATCTCACGTATCCGTGTGCCGTTGCTTTACAACTAAACCGGTGAAGAAAAGAGGATTCCAACACACCATCATTTGGTCTCTGTCCTGATATCAAATACAGTATCTTAAATTTTTAAATAACACACACTCAACGTGTCTAACTGGCAGCAAAGGCCACAATCGTACATTTCTATTTGAAAAACTAATGCGTCCTAACGCACAATAACAAATACACCAAGAAACGGTCAGTTCTGGCATCTTCGCGGTTCACTTTTAACAAATTCACTGAATCTGTCCCACCAAGAGGAATCCATCCGCTGACAACTAACAAATACTGTACATTGTTTTTGTGCTCCTTCTGAAACCCCCTTAAATGCCACAAGATGGCGCCAAAGCCCCGAGAGGAGAGTAATTGGCATTAAAGAAGTATGTCAACGTGTGTATAAGCACTAAATGAATTTCTGATGAATTTTTCAAGATCAAATCATTTGTAAAGACATTTGTTTTTATAATTGCACATTGTAAAATGAGTTTGAAAGCAAAATTCTGTGGTTCCGGATCAGTTTGTGGTATATTTACCGTTGGAAGTAATGATACAGTGGAGTAATGTGAACTCACAAACCCATTCACAGAATGAGAAACTCCAAAGTCATGGTACCACTGTACAGTGAACCCTCATATTCCTCATTCGGGAATTCACCTTTTCGCTGATTTCCTGGGGAACCTACCCTTCACCTATTCTATTTTTGAGCTCAGGGTTAGCGAAAAAACATTACTTTGGTGCTATCTTGGAGAAAATGAACTATGTTGAAGTGAGTTGAGGCGCTTCATTCCGACCAAAGGAGTGCTTCACTGCCATCCTGTGGCATCTCGAGTGAGTTGAGGGGTTTCATTTCAAGAAATGTAGTGCTTTGACGCCACCTTGTGGCATCTATACCCAATGATCAACCTTTTTAGGGGGCTGCCAAGTACTCACGCATCGGTACTATTTGTGTGGCAGGACTCGGTCCTTATTTACCGAGCGGGGCGATGAATGTAATGTTCTTCATGAGGTCCTTCATGGGTGGTGGTGTTGGGGTGTTCAGACGAGAGGTGACTGGTGCTGGTGACTCCTTGGCTCAGAGTGTGAGGGAGTTCATGGAAAGAGGTCCAACTTGGGGGCCCACTCCAGGGCGGTGTTGACCACGGCGAGCGCCGCCGCCCCTAAAGCCACCGTCAGGCCCATCACCGCCAAGCGAACGAAACGGCGCGCCACGGACGGCCGGGCCACGGCCGAGCGCTCCATCGCTTCCTGCTGCTGCTGCTGCTGCTGGAGCTGCTTCCGCCGGCGACGTAGCACCGAGTCGGGCCGCTGCTGCGTCGAGGCCAGATCAAAGTCCTTGAAGGTGGTGGTCGCCATGCTAGGGAGGAGGAGAGGGAGGAAAAGCCGTTACAGGAATAAGACTTTTAAATTTTTTTTTTTTTTTTTTTTTTAAATCAAAGTTATCACTACTCTGCCGATACCAGTCTTATTTCAATGTCTCAGGTATAACCGTGAAGGCTGCTGACACCCAAGAACAAAATATGACATCTCGTAAATCTAAAATCCCCAATAGTTGGTGCTGCACTCCGTTGACTCATGGGTGAATCATCGTGTGCGTCAAGGAAAAAAACCAGATGCTTTTTATTAAACATCACTTTGTTAACTGAAATTTTATGTGTTAAAATGACTAAAGGTATTGATTGGTATTAAGTATCTGTATTTACTTAAAGTGCCACTGTCATGAAATGGATGATTTTTAGTATGTTATCAAGTGGACTCATTTGTTTCTATTAGTTTTACCTCCGGGAAGGCAGCTTGTTGTTCCATCGTGTTAGCAAAAATGCCGGCTCGTTGCATTGCTGGACATTGCTTGAACACTTGGGAGGATGGATTTACCCTTCATAAGTTTGCAAGAGACCCGGTTCGTCGTGAAAAATGGATTGCACGGGTGCAAAGGAGGAGAGCTTCGTGGGTTCCAGATGACAGGTAGGTGTGTATACAGCTACTAAATAAAAAAAATAAGAGTTTGGGGCGGACCACGTAATCGGTTTCTCATAACATAAATAAGCAAAAGGGGCGTGTCCCACAGGAGAGGCCAGTGTGTTTTCAATGGCGAATGTCCGGGGTGATATCACAGACAGTAAATGCAGCCAATACGGCGACCACTTGGATGTCAAATGAGACTTCCACAACTTTGCGCATGGAGCTCATTATTTTTTCGTGTAGACATTGAAGTGAAGAATGTTATATGTATTTTTCATGTCATTATCTATTTTAGAACGTTTATAGGGATGACACTTGACCTTTAAAGAGTAAAAACTAATATCGGTGTCAATCTGGAAAAAAAAAAAAAAGGGCTATTGAACATCCCTCAAGGGTAGCAGTGACGTACCAGTCGTGAGTGGCTGCCTCTCTGGCCAGTTCGGACGGGGGGAACTGGACAAACAGGTCTCCGGCTCGGCTGATGAGGGTCTCGTAGGGGAGATCCTGAGGGATCTGAGACAGGAGGTGATGGACCATGGCCATGTCGCACTCGCACTCCAGCACCTCCTCTTCTCTGTGCAGTACGATCTGCAGCGCATACGCATGTTACCTTGACACCCGTGATGACGTTACAGGTTGGAGCAGTGGTACCTCGTCTAATGAGTCCCCCGACTTTTTTAGTGTTATGTATTTTTTTTTAAATATGTGCATTTTTTATCCAGTATTTTTTTGTCTTGTGTAATATTTACTATTCTTTCAATCGTTTGTGCATTTTTAAATGTTTTTGTAGGAATATCTTTCAATTATTTTGTATTTTTTTTCCTCTCTTACGCTTAACGACTTTTTGTATTATGACCGAGTTTTCATCACTTTTTTCAATTTTTAAATATTTCGTTCCCAATAGTTTTACTTTAGGCACTACCAATAGAAAATCCCTGACATATTCCTTTGAGCTTTACCTTGCTAACATTGCTATACGTGATCATTCTGCAATGACATTCATGATGTGAAATATATATATATATATATATATATATATATATATATATATATAATATAATATCATATAATATAAAAGAATAGTTCCCATCACCAGAAATGTCTCTTGTTACTTTGTTGTTCTTTGTTCTGAATGTCATACCAGGGCAGCACCAATTGCCAGAGAAAAATCCCCCTTGTGTTTGTACACAATTAGCCAATAAGGCTGATTCTGATTCTGAAATTTCCACATGGCTTCATCCCTCCCTCCAATCAAGGTTGGCAGGAAGTAACAGGTGGACTTCATTCAAGTACTGGAAATTCCAGGACTCACCACGGCTGCGAAGTAGATGGGCATCAGCGGATGGCAGGCGAGGAAGAAGTCATACAACCGGACCACGTGGCGGAAGTCTGATAGGACGTGGCCGAACCAGGTGATCAGCCAGCTGAGAGCAAACACGGTGCCCACCTCCGCCCTGATAATCGCAACGTTACGAGTCATTCGGGTGGCATTTGTGAGTAACTGTGGGTTTTGTTTACCCAAGTTTATTACTTTCAAACAAAGGAAGTTAAAAGTTTCACTGTCATTGCGTTGTCCGTGAGCAGGAATGTTGAATAATTAGTGAGCCGATTTCACTAACGGAGTAGAGGGGATGGCTTTACCGAGTGCCAAACTACACTTGACCACGGCAATTCAGGTGGGATAGCAATAGCAAAAATCTGCAGATAATTGACCCCTCCTTGTATATTGCGCAATCCGCGTCACTGACCAATCAGAGGCCAGAGATCTGCATAGACCAAAGCCCGTTTTTGCTCCCGCCATTTTCTCTGACAACATTGAATGGTCCAGTATAGGTTGAGTTAGCATTTTATCGCGTATTTGGGTTATTTAACAAAAAATATGGTTAAGAGGTGTAGTCACGGACTTTGTAATAGTGACGACAGGTATCCTGAAAGGCTAGTTGGTGGAGTTCGATTCGTACCCTTTCCAAAACCGAAGACCCAGTACGAAAAATGCCTTCGATGGATCAAACTTTGTGGAAGACCGCATCATCAACTAAATCCATCTAATATCAACCGGAACACATATGTTTGCACGAAGGTATGCCCTATATTTGATTTTCAATACATGTCTTGTATAAATGAATTTTGAAGTTCTTCGCTAGCATAACACTGCTGCGTGTGAAGGATTGACACACTTATTCTTTGTTGAGCGATATTTAGCGATGATCGGACTGCACAAACGTATTGATTTCTTGCTGGCTCGCGGCCAGAAGCTTAACCAGACGGTGTTTGCACGAAGATATGCCCTAAATTTGATTTTTAATACACGTCTCGTATAAATGAATGAGACGTTCTCCGCTAGCATAACACTGCTACGTGTGAACGATTGACACTTATTCTTTGTTGAGCAATATTTAGCGATGATCGGACTGCACAAACGTATTGATTTCTTGCTGGTTCGCGGCCGAAGCTTAACCAGACTGTGTTTGCACGAAGATATGCCCTAAATTTGATTTTTAATACACGTCTCGTATAAATGAATGAGACGTTCTCCGCTAGCATAACATTGCTACGTGTGAATGATTGAATGAAATCAGAAGCATGGCGTCTCTCTCAGTTAAGAACGTATTGTATTTAGAATCTATAATATATCGTTGATTTGAATGAAATCAGAAGCATAGAGTCTGTCTCAGTTCAGAATGTTTGTATTGTATTTGCCATTTTTACTGTTTGTCTTACGTGAGCGCACGTGGCGTGACATCACTTCAGGAGGCGTGGTTAAGTGCCCTGTACGGAGGGGTCAATTAAGGGTCAACATGACCACATTGGAAAATATTTTTTTCCTGTTAACCCAAATAAATTTTAATAAGCACCATAAGCCACCAATAAAAGTGTTTGGGGTTGGTTCTTTTCCAAAATAGAAAAAAAACAGGAGTCTTGAAATAAAAAGTAAATAAAATTGGGGGAAATAAAAGCCTATGGAGATGAATGTGCAATGTGGTTAAAACTTTGACAAGTTTGAGTCTTCCCTTACTGTTGCATGAAATCGTGCACCTCAGGGCTGACCCTCTCGATGATGGGCATCAGGTAGTTGAGGATGTGTTTGGTGTTGTCCATGGTGGGATCCATGAAGTCCCTGGCAAAGAAGAGACCACTCGTTAATGAGGACAAATGGAAGCAATGAAAATTTAGCAATATTTTCCATTTGCATTATTTTTGTGGCAATTGACTCGTATTATTTTCTTGGTGTTGTTTGTTTTTGTCTTCAATACTTGTATATAATATTTATTCGTTTATTTTAAGTGGATTCTTACATTTTGGCCCAAGATTTGTTTTGTCCAATTGATGCATTTTTCATTCAATACTTTATTTTTTTGTCTTATGTTTTGTAACATTTTCTCCAGATTTATAATAATGTATTTGAATTATTTTCTTATCTTTGTTTGATGTATTATTTTTTTTTGCTATTTTTCTAAATAGTATTTGTACATTTTCATTTTGCTCGCATTTTTTTAACTAATAAATTTTCCATTCCACATTAAATACAATAACCAAAGATATTTTGTAATAATTTTAATGTTCTATTGAATATTTGATTTTTTTTAAAACGTTTTTTTATCTACTGTTTTTTGGTCTAATATTTTTCTTATATTTCCTAATTCTAGAGAGTGGGAGAAAGAGTGAGGGAGGAGAAGAGGGATCTTTTTTTTCAACATTTGTTATTTTCATCCCCACCAAATGTTTTTTTTATATTTTCATATAAATGTTGGGGTTTAGTTTAGTAGTTTAATTTTTTTTTTCAATATTTTTTGCGTGAATGCTTTGGTTCTTAATAGATTGTGCAAGTGCACCTAACCATATTTTTTCCCCCAGTCCCAAAACTAAACCCCTCATGGGTTGTTTTTTTTTTTTTTTTTAACAAAATTGTGATAATACTGTATTGTGAAAATTGTGGCTGCCATAACAATCTTATGAAATTTCAATTCCGCTTCACCTGTCATCTCATTTTATGAAAACACTCCCAGTCACCCGAGAGGAGGACCGATGTCAAAATGACACGTTGTTGATGCCATACCTGAGGTGATGCGTGGAGAGCTTTTCCACGAGGGCCGTTGCCAAGCGCTCGCCCACGACCAAGAGGAAGGTGACGACGATATCGTGGTAACCTTGGTAGTAATGCAACTGAGGATTACGCTTCAGGACACGGAGAATGATGTCAATGAGCTCCTCCTGGAGCCCCTCACGCTGCTCATCTGGCATACCTGCACAAGTCCACAACCACGATCCTGGTTAACCCAAGTTAGCATTAGCAAGTGATTGTGTTTCGGGAGAATCTCACCAGGAGGGAACCTCCGTAGTGATCGTTGAACATCCAATAGAACTTGGTTGTAGTCCTTGTTGTTGTCCCGCTCCACAGTCTCTGCATGGAAAGAGTGAATGACAAATGTGGGACAAATTCCCTTAAGGACAGTCCTGCGCCATGAGGTATTAAGTACGAGTTGGTGGAAGTTTTAGAATTACAGAATTTAACAACAACAAGAAATCTACTTTTTCTTTGCTTAGAATCAATGGACGTTGTACTTCTTCTAGTTTATGCATCTTGGCCATCTGGTAACTTAATTACAGTTACTGGCTTGGTCCGTAACATGTCAGAAATGTTTTAAATTGTATGTATTTCATCCATCCATTTTCTTTGCCTCACAAGGGTCGCAGGGAGTTCTGGAGCCTATCCCAGCTGTCAACGGGCAGGAGGCGGGGGTACACCCTGAACTGGTTGCCAGCCAATCGCAGGGCACATCGAGACAAACAGACGCACTCACAATCACACCTTGGGTCAATTTAGAGTGTCCATTTTAATGTTGCATGTTTTGGGGATGTGGGAGGATCGAGGAGCGATCTGGCAACAAGTTGCATGAAAAATAATGCTTAAATGCACAATGCAATCAGGGCCCAGTGAGGTGCAGCAGCGCGCACGAGGAAGTGGCATGGCAATGTCACCCCCCCCACCACCCCCGCCACGGCTGCTGACAAACACCGAACGTAACTCTGTGCATCCGCAATGGAAATCGGAACCACAAGCCTTTTCTTTTTTCACGGCTAATGGATAAGTAAAGGCTGTACCATTTCAATATTTAAAATTGTCTTCAGACTTGGACGTCAATGACTTGCTTGTTCTTTTTCTTCTTTTCCTTTCGGCTTGTCACGTTCGGGGTCGCCACAGCGTGTCATCTTAGATGAAGGCATATTTGTCTGGCACAGTTTTTACGCCGGATGCCCTTTTTTTGGCTATTGACTGGGCTTCATTGTCATGTCGACAAGACGCTAGTGACGTTATGGAGGACATGCCCGTTACCTGGCTCCTGCTCCAAGACGTTGGGCGGGACGTTAAGGAGTCGCGGCCACACCTGACAGCGTATCTCGTCTGTCAGCAGGCCGCCCTCGCTGATGGCCATCCTCCTGAGGGCCGCCACGTCCGCTGGACTCGCCTGCAGGGCCTGAGCGATGTCGGCCATTTTCCTCTGGCGCCGCTCTGTTAAAACAAGGCAGCAATTACCCGCAGTGGCACCGTTTTGACATCCAAAAAAAAAACCGGTTTGGATTATAATTATAATCCGAGGCCAAGCTGCCATCGTGCCTGTTTGTCTTTTGTTGTCGTTTCTGTAACGCAAGCACAGAAGGATCCCGGCAAATAGAAGAAAAATAATGACGAGCACACAGACAAAAAATGAACTCATGGCCATGCCTGTGTTCTGTCTGCCGCCCACAAAAATTTTTAATAATGGCCAGACTGCTTAGTACAACATGGCTACCTCAACATAAACAATATACAGTACTGTACACCACCAAATTGGGTTGTATAACATTTTTACATACTACGTGGTTTATGAACTGAGCCCGCACAGTATTAGTAGTTTAAAACCATAAATATACCACACAATATGATCTCAAAACAGTTTCATAGTTTGAAATCATTTTACATTACCCTTTGAAATAAATGGCCTAAAAATATTTGATTTAAAAAAAAAAAAAGGGGGGTAGATCTGGCGCAAAATTGCACGAGCAACCCTGGTTAAATTTAGCTCTTCCCCTAACATAAAATTGTCCCTCAGGTGAGATGACGTCTATATAGAACTTTGTATACTTAGTTTACTACTTTCCAACTCATGTGGGGCTTTGGGGTTTCAAAACAAAAGAGCAAAAACAACACAAAAACTGTAAGTGAAGTTGAATTTGCACACCTAACTAGACTTGTGACAGCGCGGGATGATGACGTCAGTTACCATGTCACCTGATGGTCATCAAAGCCTTAAAAAACGGCACGCTTGTCTGCGTTCATACATGCGCACTTGGGAAACTAAACCATTAACCAGTTCAAGTTATTTTTTTTAACATAATCCAAAATAAAAACAAGGTGGTCTACGATTAAAGGGGTCTAACTCGCGTCTCACTTACCGTCACTTTGGTTTCCATTCCCAAGTGACGAGGGGGTGACAATTGTGGATGTCTTCATGTTTCCTCCAGTTGTTGTAAGTCCTCCCAGTTTTGTTGTTTTTTTTTTTTCTTTCAGACTGACATATTTCCCCAGGTTGACTTTTGAGGCCAAGGGCTCGACTTAATCTTCCTCGGCTGCCATCTGCTCAGTTAGCACGGCAAGCCTATTAGGCTAGCACGGGCCCTCCCCAATCACTGTGTGTGTTTGCTGTCGCCGTTTATTTAGCTGCCTCGCCGCGGCGCCTCCGACATGAACGTCTCCCCCATCGTAGCCATCGTTGCAGCTGAGCGGTTGGTTGGCGTGGTGAAACCGGTGACGTTACATGTTTGTTGTGGCGGCCAGGGCGACCGGTGGAGGATTGTACGTCACGGGATGTAAAAAAAAATAAACACAGCAAGACTGAGATACTCCGCTGCACATGCGCAAACAAACAAACGGCAGCTGTGTTTTTTTTTTTTACTTCCTGTGACGTACGATGCTTTATTTGTAAGTCTTTTTTTTTTTTTGTCTACAGTATATAAAATACGTTTCAATTTTTATCAATATATGGGTGAACGTTGGTTTGGAATTAAAAAAAAAAAAAGGATTTCTTCAAGAAACCATGCAACTTGAGACAAATGGGTTGTTTTCACGTGACGTCACCCGTTGGCCTGACTCGAACGGCGGCCATTTTCGATCCCCGAGCTTTGTCACTCAGACACAGGCAAGGTGGACGACATGTTTTGTACGGACAGCACATAAAGCCCAGACTGACCATTAGGCTGCATGGCATACACACATCGTGGGACTCGGGACTGCGTAACAAAGGAATCACGAAGGAAGAGCACTTACATGTACGCTAACACGGAAACCGAAAGGCGGTGGAATATTATTATTTTTTTTTTTATATCGAGGCAAACTCAGTGACGTCACGGGCAGGGGGGGATGCAGCCAATATGGCGACCACTTGGACGTCGTCGAATGACACTTCCGCAACTTTGCGCATGGATGACGGGCTCTCCGCTCGTATTTATTTTTTCATATAGACATTGAAGTGAATAACGTTATATGTGTTTTTCATTACAATATCAATTTTAGAATGTTTATAGGGACGACACTTGACCTTTAACAAAAAACAATATGATGTTACGTCAAGACAGAACAACACAAAATTGTGTGACGTAAAGAAGCGCGTGTGTATTCCCGCAATGACTCAGAGTATCTGGCGGCACAAGCTTGTGACTCATGTGCCTACTAGTCAGTCTAATCTGTACCTGTACATGACATGTTCCACATGCCTTGACTTACAAGTGACAACTTATTTTTTTTTTTTTGAGATATGAGCCATCGCTCAGCTGTTTTTTTTTTTTCCTGGTTTGTGTCTATCAAATCTTTTTAAGAGCTCTTAGAGAGAAAAAAGTGAGCAACAGGACTCGGCATAAATGACGTAATCAAGCTAACTGTTAAGGCAAAGGCATATTTTTTTCAATGTTTTCTTATGTAATGGAATGTGTCACTCAAACCAACCCTGTGAACCCTAGCCCTATGAATCATTATCTGACATTTATTAAAATTAGCTTTGATAATCTCACTTCCAATGCAGCAGCCTAGTACTAAAAAAATTATTATTACTCAAATGGAATACAACAAACTCTTAACTAACCCTAATTTCAATTGTATCAGATAATTCCTCTAAGACCTATGACAAAATAATTAATTTCTCACTCCCGTGACCCATGTGAGGATAACCGGCTCAGAAAATGGATGGCTGGATGTCACTGTACCTTTGTGCTGGATGGAAATGACGTGATTATGTTTTTCTTTGAGACAACATTGATGGGGGCGGCACAGTGGATCAGCTGGTAAAGCACTGGCCTCACTGTTCTGAGGTCCCAGGTTCAATCCCGGACCCCCTTGTGTGGACTTTGCATGTTCTCCCCGTGCCTGCGTGGGTTTTCTCCAGGCACTCCGGTTTCCTCCCAAATCCCAAAAACATGCAAAATGAATTGGACACTCTAAATTGCCCGTAGGTGTGATTGTGAGTGCGGCTGTTTGTCTACATGTGCCCTGTGATTGGCAGGCAACCAGTTCAGGGTTTACCCCACCTGCTGCCTGTCCAGCACTCCCCGCGACCCTCGTGAGGATAAGCGGCAAAAAGAAAATGGATGTCACTGTACCTTTGACCTCATGTTTTTCTTCAACTTTGATGAAATTAGATGATAAAAATTGCTGCCGCCTATTCTGGTTTTCTACAAAAGAATGGTGCGCGTGATTGTGTGTGTGCGTGCGTTTTCTCTTTCTATCTCCCATCCCCCCCCCCCCCCCGCCGACGTTGGGAAAACGAAAGTCAAGAGGCGGAAACCGCAACTCAGCTCACGGATAAATAAAGTGCGCACCCTGGGAGTGTCTGCAGTTAACTCGCTGTTGAGCTTCGGGCGGACGGATGCCACTCCATCCATGTAAGTTAATGGAAAAGAATTATTTCAAATTGTGCTGAAATATTTGAATGTATCCCTCAAGACTAGTGTTTTATCCTTACATATATTGTAATTGCGCACTCTTATGTTCAACAGAATGAATGTGTAAAAAAAAAAAATACTGGACCTTTGATATGTTAATATAATATGATTTATGTTTACTAACCTCGGGATCACGCTGTAGATTACCCACACACGAATTGCAAATATCATAATACGGATCGGAGAGGGGGGAAAGACTTTAAAATGACTCAATTCAAACGTCGGATGGTAACCTATAAGAGTCAATTTTCGAGAGGAAGAGCGGAAATGTACGTTAGTCTACCACAGTGTAAATATCTACTTTGATGATGAAATGTAGTACTTTTTCCAGTTTTAAAACATAGATTCAAAAATTGAATCAGAAAATACGAGTGAACGGTGTTGGTGTCGGGAAAGCAACCTTCGAGTTGCTGTATTCTGATGCTGTTGTCAGCCCAACCTTTTTCTGGTGAAAAGAAACTGACGATCACCTGCAGTTCTGTCATTCATCCTGCAGAGGGCGCACGTTTGCTCAAGAAACGAAAATGAAACTCCAGGATCAGGAAAAGGGGTGCGGGACGTGGGGGGCTTAAAACTCATAGTTGAAAGGCCACACAGCCTAATTAGATAAGTGGGCCAGACCTTTAAACTCATAGCATAAATACTGTAAATAATACACTTGTTTTTCCCTTTGTTTTAATGCACGTCACATATTGTCATCTCAGGTAAATAAATATATATATTTTTAACTAATGTCAGGTCAAAACCTCTCCTGATTCCAAGGTCTCGGCATGATCCAGCTCAAATGTGTTATTTTCTTCCCATTTGCAGTGAGCCGGGACTCTGCAGCTTTGGATAAGTGAAGCAGCAAGAAAACCTTGTAAATGTTGAGAAGAGGACGAATAGACGGCATGTACAAAAGTGAGACATATTTTTCTAAAAAACGGGAGGCACAAATATGTGTGTCTTTGTACTTTCCTTTGACCTTTTTAAAGGTTTTCTTCCACATGACCTCTTCCCAACAGATGCCGGTATGGGACAACAATCTGGTGGAGGAAGAGGAAGTGGAAACGGAGGCACAGTGTACAGAAGCAATAGAGTCGGCATGATGAGACTCGGTCGACAAGAGGTGGTAGACAAGGAGGAAGGCGGTAGTAGAGCACTTAAGTATCAGGAGATGGATGGAGGAGGAGGCGATTTAGAGAAAAACCCAAACAATTTGAGGGTACGTGAAAATGGAGGGGGAGCAGCCGGCGGGAGTGCACGTCAAGTGGGCGGGGAAAGGCAGAGATATCGTACAGCGTCCAACAGAAGAAGAGATGGCGCTGGTGAAAATCAGAGTTGTAACAGAGCGGCATCAGCTTCCGCAAACAGAAACGCAACCCCGCAGGGTCCTCGTGGGACTGGTGGGAGAGGACAACAAGAGGACAGGGAAAGACAAGGACGCCGTACATGGGATGGTGGAAGAAGAGAGGGCGGCGGTGACAATGGGAGTCAGAAGCAAGGGAGCTCCGCGAGGAGAGACGGAGTGCCGCAGGGTCCTCGGCTGGGCTATAAATCCCTGCTGGAACTTTCCGACAAGGAACCCTCTGCTGTGGCCTTCACCCTGTCCTCTCATCCAGCGCTTCCGGGTATGCTTCTGGAGACCGAAATGAGGCAGGACCTTGTGGAACTCCTCTGCCTGGTGCTCAGCAAAGCCTTCAAATCACGCTCAAACCGAGTCACATTGCAGCGCCTGGCTAGCCTCTTAAAAGACTCTGGCTTTTTTCGCACCATCCTGCCTCACTACCTAGCAGCGATGAGGTCAGAGTGCAGGTTGGACCGCAGAAAACAATACCCTTTGCACCTGGAAAACATTCTGTTGATTCTCACGCAGGTAAGCTGATCCAATACATCTAGAAACAGAGTTTTCCTGGTTTTCAAATCTTACATATTAATGTGGTACATGAACAATAACTGTAACAATCATAACTCTGATTGTTATTGTCAAGATCTCACTGTATGAGAGTCAATTGTCTAAATATACTGAATTCTCTCCATGACTTCTCCAACAACCCAGGCTAAACCTGGCTCCTCCCAGATGTACAAAGCTTTTTTCTCAGTCGAGATGCAGGCCCATCGCTTCCACACACCTCTTTGACACTTTTCAATTAATCTAGAAATTTTGAGTGCCCAATGATCTTGAGAACATGGATTGGAAATGTTGGAGGAATGCAGAGTCCCCCGAGAAAACCCCTGGTAATTACAGGGAATCCATGCTAACTCCACATGAGGGGCTGTCTTTTAGCATGTGGATCAGAATGAAATCATGTTCATATTATACAGACGATGGATCAATTTTTGGAAGAAGAACAGAATAGCACTTAATCACACTCAGACCTCTGTAATAATGATAGTGGTACTTTCTGGTTGATGATAAATGGCCCAAGATCTGAAGAATACGGCAATTTTATTTTCTATCTGAGGTGCAGCTTTCTGCCTTAAATGATTTCCTCAATCAATACTATCACCCTGACTCTAGAGTCTACAAAGTTCCCTGGAAAATCTGTAGCCCGTTGTTTTCCGCTTCTCCTACTAACAAACCAAAACACACATGAAGTAACCGTCCCTCGTACTTAATCTTTAGGTCCTCACCAACTTCCCCGCGAGTTCCGTCCAACCTGTCAGCTTGCTACTGACGTTGCTCCGAGCCTCCATGGACGAACTGAGGACAGCAGAAGTCGATGTACCGGCTGATGTGGTGGAGAAAGTAGGGAGGCTTGAGGGTCTGGTCAAGCACCTCCAGGAGAAGTCTCGGGAAGGAACTCTTCACAAGAGCCGGGACACTTATGGTCTTCTCCCGTTTGGCCTGTCAGGTAATGACGATGTAGCTCTTATAACGGGACTTTTCAAAAACCAGCTCACAGGTGTGATGTTATATATATTTTTTTAATATTTATTTATTTTTTTTAAATATTTTTTCCTCTCTATTAGTACATTACAAATGATCTAATCATAACTGAAACAGTTTCTTGTAATATCACCGTGAGCAAAGCTACAGTAATTCATGTCAGAAGCAAAAATAGCTTGCTACACTTTTTGCTCTGTGTCAAGGTCCAATTTATGAACAGAACTCGAGGATCATGATTGTTAACACTGCTCTGATTGTCATCTTAAAAGTGATTAATCTTGTTTTGGTATCAATGCTGATGATCGCGGTTTTGGATCTCTTCTAGTTGGATACAATTTAAACACGCTCGTCTTAGAGGTTTTGGTAGTTGTGACGATGACTTAAAACTTCCTCTGCTGCAAACCCAGATGAAGAGGACGAGCGCCCAGTTTTCAGGACCATGCCCATCTACCCAACCTCGGAGGAGTTTATCCAAGACCACAGGCCCTTCCTTAGACCAAACATCACTTCACAGCGATACACAAACACCCTCATCTACCTGGACACACACTTCAGGCTCATGAGAGAGGACTTGGTGCGGCGACTCCGTGAAGGGATCCAGCAGTTACGGCAGATGCAATTGCAGGCAAACAATACGGATCTGAAGAAGAAGCACTTTGATGACATACTTGTCTATTTTGATGTGAAACTGGGAGCGCCCAAGTACATGCTGACTGGTCTTGCCTATGTTGTCCAGTTTGATGTTGAACCACTCAAGGTCAGTCCCCGACATCCAATGCTCATTGAAATTTTGGGATATTGGGCTTTTGGTTGCAAATTTCAGGATGAATCAGAAATGCCCGATAACCTTTGCAGGTGGACTTAATCGTACCGTCTCTAAAGTTTTCAATACAAATTCCGAGCTTTTCAATGTTTCAAAAATCTGCGCACAACTTCTTGTCCGCTAACAAGATGATTCACAACAGGTGTTTGATCCATGCATGGACCAATATATTTTCTGATTCAATCAAAAGAGTTATTTAACGATTATTTCCAGGCTTTTGTTCCCACTTTGAGATCATAACATGTTGATGAAAGTGGTTCGGTGGAGGTCACACTACTTTGCCATTGCGAAGCGTCAAGGCAAGGCAGCTTTTTTTTATATAGTACAACATTTGAAAGTGTTTAAAAAATAGAAAAATAAATTTGAAATAAAGTGCAGATCAAAGCGAGAGAGAAGCGGCCACAGATGAGACGCCCACAATGCTATCAGCAGGTAACAAAAGAGAGGACATCCTTAAAAATATATCGGTTATATTAAAGATCTATTCTGAATTTGTCCGATCAGCTTCGGGTGAGAGAACATTAACCCATTCATGGGCAGGGTGGCAATTTTTTGCCTTATTGAGATAAAAGTCTCGTAACAGGCCACAATCAAGGAAATAACACTTCTTTTTCGTGTAACACTTAAAACAAAGGACAAAAAAGATGTCCCAAAACTGGGACCGGGTATGTTATCAGTTCTGTGAAGTGGTACATACTAGAGAAATGTTTATGAATTAATTCCTATTCTAGAACGACACTCACACATTAATAATACTGATGGTTTAGCATTTTGAAGACAAACTCTGTTGCATACTGACCTTTCTCCCTTTCTTCTCTTGGAAAACGCTTTATGTGTACGTGCTAACTTTGACCGATGAATTATCCTCTCCCGATCTCCAAATTATGGCTTCAGATTAAAACACTTCAATATTTTGATATACTGAAGAATATAATGCGTGAACATCATGACGTCCCAAAAATGGGGCGCTCCCCACAAGTTGTGCAAAAAGTACTGAAACGTTAAATATTTCGACATTTGGATTCAAAAGTTTAGAGATGGTCAAAGTTGATCCTTACCATTTATTTGGCATTTTCGGTTAATCTTGAAATATGCCCAACAATTTCTGAGCATTGTACTTCCATTCATCCATCCATCCATTTTGTTGGCTTAAAGTGAGATGACAGGACACACTTCATTGAGTGAAATATTAGTGTGTGCTTACTCACCCTCTCCCCAATTGTCCCACCTCAGTTTGTGCGCTGGGAGAACTCCAAGAGATTGCTCTATGGCTCCTTGGTCTGCCTCTCTTGTGATAATTTCGAGAGCTTCCTGTATGCCACAGTGGCAGATCGCAACCCGAAGAACCTTATCAAGGGGCAGGTGACAGTTACGTTCATGGGCGACAGTAGATTCAAACTGGCCAGGATGGAGGTAAGGAACACATTGGTTTAGTAGTTGACTGGCGTCACCAGGACAAAGGCTGTCTGATAATAATCACAATCATATTTAATCCTTCAGAATGCGCAAGATCAGGTGTTTTTGATGGTTGAGACCCCCGCCTACTTTGAGGCCTACCGGTATGTTCTGGAAGGCCTGCAAGAACAAGATGAGAATGTACTGCCCTTTCAAAGGTAGGCAAAATTCCAAACGTGTACAACCGGGTAACATTTAGTCACTGCAAAACATTGTCCAGCCCACGTGTTTTGTCTTGACGAGGTCTAGCGGGATTTTGAACTCAAAAAGAAAAAACTGATGGAGAGTCGAGAAGTAATGTATTGGCAGCAGTAGTCTTACATTAGCTATCATAACGAGGAACTGTGGCAAATATGGTAATGAAAAGCAGTCATCTAAAAAAAAAAAAATGGCCTCGTTCCTTTTATTGCCTCATAGTTTGATTCCTTTTTGACCATGCTCTTAATATCTATAACTATAAAAAAAAACTCTCCAGCACTTCACAAAAAGTCACAAGTTGTGGTCGCAAATTTGGTTTAATTCATGGAGTCGGGCCTTTCTGAGTCGCTCACTAAAGAGAAGCAGTTCACCTGATTCAGTGTTGTTGTGGTCCCCCAAGTCAACACAAATCTCTGAGTACGCTAATTCCAGTTCATGGACCAAATCATCTGCTAGCTTGCCTTCTTTTACTGGTCAGAAACCATCATGATCCAGGTTAAGGTAGACTTCAGACTTTTTTTTTTTTTTCCATTCAGATCGAAAATTATAATCCTTAACACGGTTGATCCAGGAAGTGACCACCACAATGGTCATAATTAACGTAGATGCAGTTACTCTAATTAAAAAAAATTGCATTGGGATCGAAGTATGAGCTACATATTTGCTTTTCTCAAGTGTGTTCTTAGTGTCTGCTGGTTTCAAATCTTTCATTCAACAGCAAATCAATTTATCATTTACATGTATACACTTCTGCGACCCTTGTGAGAATAAGCGTCTCAGAAACTGGATGGATAAGTGGATGATTATTATGGACATGATGGCCGACACGTTAGAGCGTATGCCTCGCAGTTATGAGTTCCGGGGTCCAAATCCCGGCCCCGCCTGCGTGGACTTTGCATGTTCTTCCTGTGCATGTGTGGGGTTTCTACAGGCATTCTGGTTTTCACCCAGATCCACAAAATATAATGATATATCAAATAAAATAACACAAAATGGTAGACTCTAAATTCCACGTAGGTGTGAATAGTTGTTTGTTTATATGTGACTTGCGGTTGGCTGGCAGCCGGTTCAGGGTGTACCCCGTCTCCTGGCCAAAGATAGCTGAGATAGGCTCCAGCTCTCCCTCCACCCTTGTGAATATAAACTGCTCAGAAAATGGATGGTTGGATATTTACAATGATCTGTGCATCTAAAATCTTATTAGCCTGGGGGTTCCTCAGGGTTTTGTTTCGGGGCCCCTTATTTTCTTGTGTTTGTCTACTTATAGTTGTTAATTTGCTATATAACCAAGTGCACTTTTCCACCTCATCTGATGGATGCAACTGTATGTTTTTTCATCAAACAACTGCTAAATGATTTCATGCTGTCTCACATTCCAGGTATATCGTAGAGTGCAGCAAAGATGTGTTGCCCCCAGCATATCTGCAAAGAAGCGACGTTTATAACCTGTCATCCATCGCTGCACCTAACTACAAGGGGCACATCCGGCCCTTTCACAGCCTGAATAAAAATGCCTGGCCTGACAAGAAACTGTTGAGCTTGGATGAGTCCCAGATGAGTGCCCTCCAACTGGCTCTCACTAAGGAGCTCACCATTATACAGGGACCCCCCGGCACTGGTAATCTAAGTTCCTTTCAGAAACATTTATTAACTCACCGATTTTTGTGGAGCTGCAAAGATATTATTCTACCGATGATGTGATTTTCTTTAGGAAAAACCCACGTTGGATTAAAGATAGCACAGGCTCTTCTGGATAATGAAAATGTTTGGCAAGATCCAGGGGGAAAAGCTCAGATGCTGGTTGTGTGTTACACCAACCACGCGTTGGATCAGTTCCTCGAGGGTAAGCTGTGAGGGCAGTTGAATGGGATGTACAATCAGCGATGGGTCACATTTGATTTCAAAATGGACAGATTATTCATTGGCAAGGTAAATGCAACAAAAAAAAAAAAGTTAAAATGGGTCCTTACCCACCCTGTTTATATGTAACATGTACCTCCCTTGTGTTTACAATATTTCACTGCCCCATTCCTGTTTATCAAGCTTAGCGTTTTGTTGAATGAGAATTTCAGAAGTTTTATATTGACAATGATAGACTTTAATTGAATAAATCACCATGTATTTAATTTTGTATTCAAGGGATCTATAAGTTTATGCCCAGGGGCATCGTGCGAGTGGGGGGCCGCAGCAACAGTGAACTCCTGAAGCCTTTCAACCTGAGAGAACTGGCTACTTCACTCACGTTCAAACAGCGACAGCAGTCTTACCTGCGCCACGCATTCACAGAGGTGAGCTTCTAATCATGTCGGCGACGTACATGGAACAAGAGTTCTTCATAAGTCGAGATGTGTCTATCGCTTAGCTATGCCAACGCAGTAGCAAAGTCATGGTTACATTTTTTTTTTCCATGAAAAATGCATTCAGCCCAGAAAAAACAAAGATGAAAGTAAATGCATCCGTAATCCAGCGTGCCGCCATATTTCCATTGCTTGCCGATCATAACCTCAATCAGCTGTTCGTCCCAAATATCATCTGTCGCAAACGGAGTTCAGCGAAATCGACTTGATTAAATCAATCTGCATTTTAAAGTCTTGAAGTTGATTCTTGTCTTTACGTATGTGTTGAAAAGATTCACTCGGAGTTGCGTGGTTTGGAGAACAGGCTTAAGGAACACAGCCACAGAGTTCAGTGTTCTCGAACCGGTATCCTGCAAGACGCAGTCCTCGAGAAATTCATGATGGAAAAGCACTGGAGCAGTCTGCACCAACCAATTGTGAGTCCTACGCATGTTTTGCTTACACCGTACCGTATCCATAGAGCCTGCACAAGGCGCAAGACAACTGAGCACTTGCATTGGCCCCCGAGAACAATTAAGGGGCAACGGGGACTGGAGTGTAATATATATATATATATATATATATATATATATATATATGTATATATATGTGTGTATATATATGTATGTATGTATATATATATATGTATATATATGTATATGTATATATATGTATGTATATATATATATATATGTATATATATGTGTGTATATATATATATATATGTATATCTATATATATATATATATATATATGCATATATATGTATATAAATAAATATAAATTTTTCATTTTTTTATTTTTAAAGAAATAATATTTTTTGTGCACTTCACATTTGTCCATTTATACCTAATCATTCAACTTTAAATGTTCTTTTTTTTTTTTGTAAACCATTTTTTTGGGTGTAATGTTTATTCAATCCTCTGTTTTTTGTTTTTTTTTTAAACTCCCTGATCAGTGATCGGCCCAAAAAATTCCAACCATATAAAGTAAAATGTAAAATGTAGTTCAACACTGTCACAATAGTTTTATGAATGATCAATCATCAATATTTTGGACAAAAAAATCAATGGCCACACAATTTTTAAAAAAAGTCTGTGTATTCATGTAAATGCATGAAGTTGTTATTAAAAAAAAAATCTTTGTCAATGCAGGATCTCGGGATATGGATTGGGAAGTCAAATTTAATGACGGAATGGTTAGGTTTGTTTCCTGGAGCCATCCTGCAGATGGAGACAGAGGACGGAAATATGGATGAGGGTGAGCGAGAAGAGCTTGTTGGCTCACAACAGTGGTTTGTGCAAGTTCTTGATAAATCGACATAAGAGCAGGAAATGCATGGAATTGGAATTCCTCAGATCTGGATCAGGCCACGATCAAATGAGGACTAAATAACAAAAACATATTAATCAAATACATGTCCGTAAAAAAAAACTTTTACAATTCACGATGGCAGAAAGTTTTTGACCTGCACAACAATGCATCTCAATAAAATTTTGAAATGTTTAACTTCAATGATGATACAATTTATGTCAAGTATGCATGATGCAATTCACTCCAATTACGATACAATTTACTTTCTTTACCAATACAATTTACTAATAACACGATTCCCTCCAACTAACATGATTCAATTACTTCCAATTACAGTACCAGTCACTGTGATTTGACAGGCGCGTATGCGCCCGCGTGCCATCGCACTCGCAAATCTGCACAGCCGAGCACGAGAAATCACGCACGTAAAATTCGTTACAAGTAGAAATAATAGATATTGAAAGATGTCGCTTATTTCGTGTAGTCTTGACCATTTTTCCCTCTAAGCCTGGACCACTGCGCAATTGTGTACTTGTGACACACTCTCAACGCACATGAAAACCGATCCAGCGCATTGAACCACAGCCTGACGTCTTTTTTTTTTTTTTTTAACACGGAAGTACCGAGCTTCTGCTCAGCCTACTTCTACTTCCGAGTTTACCCGACACCGCCCCACTCTGCTCTTAAAGGATTAAACTCATAATTACAAATGGAACACACACCCATAGCTTTATATCTGCGGGCATGACTGACCACACCTGTACGTTTTTCAAATTTGATACGATGCATTTTCATGTGTTTGACTCAAAATATGACACCGAGCAATAAAATGTGACTCACTTGAATTATGGAACATTTGACTCCCAATTATATGATTCGTTCCGACTCATTTATGATGCTATTCTATGCAACAATGAAAAGATGCAAGACAATGCAAATCAATCTTGTGAAAATCTGAATTTGTACAATTCCTATAAAATACAATTTACTCTGATTACAAAGCAAGTCATTCAAATTTAGATGTGATTAACTACAAGTTAGATGCCAACTTGCTTGACAAATCAAAAAATGTCTGTGCATGTCTTCGGGATATGTAGAATTGATGATGTTTAATGTGGCAAATAGTGATTCTTCAGTTCCTCATTTTATATGCCACTGCATTATACATATTTATGCCGATAAATCGATTCATATCTTTTTAGCATCGCGAATGTCTATAAAATCAGAATGGTGCTTAAGACTTATTTGAAAAATGCATTTCTGATGCGGCAGATGAGCTCATGACAGAGCCTGAACAAGAGGAACTCATTGACATCACAGAGGAGGCCGAGCTGATCCAGGCCGACCGCATCATCGAGGACAACATTGATGCAGGACGGGGCAAGGATCCCAAAATGGAACGTCTCAGGGAGGCGATGGCCCTCAAAAGAGTTCAGAAATCTATGCTGGCAATGAGCATGGAGGAGGATGACAAAAAGCCTGAACAGACAGAGGAAGAATGGACGGTAAACTCTCAGTAACTGTCACTTTAATCCCACTGATGACCGTCGAGTCCAAGGTTAACAATTTGTCCGACAACACTTCTTTCTTCAGCTTCAACGGGACCAAAAGCGGAAGATGAAGCGCAAAATTCTAAGAGAGCTGAGCGACCAGACCGCTATGAGTGAAGCAGAGGAAAGCACAATCCTGGATATTTGGGCCCTCAGCATGGCAGACCGATGGAGACTCTATCGGTCGGTCTTCATTGACACCCATTTGCCATGGTGGTTGTCGCTTGCAGTGGTGTAGAACTGCACTGACTAAACTCAAAACTGATCATTCTTATCTTTTGTCAAGAGGGGTGATTTGATACACTTGTAGGTTTGTATGTGATTCTTCGCATACATTTCCAAACATATACAAGGTTTGGGGATGGGGCTTATCATTTAGGTGTTGATTGTGAAAGCCTTCTTGATCAGAGGCCCAGTGGCAGGCCAAACATTTGCCACCTGGACCTCGAGTGAGGGCTTACTGGAGGTAATGCACCTCCAGAAACCACCACTACCCAAAAAGGTGCAGGTGAAAACCAAATTGGGTTTTTATCAGGATGCGCCCTGAGAGTGACTGGATTTGGAACCAGCTCACCCGAGATGGCGGTTTCAAAGTTTATCTAATGTATTGAGATAAATTAAGCACAAGTGACCCTCTTGTGTGCCTACAGGTTGTGGATTGTACGCTACAGAGCCGCCCTCCGTAATGAAACGGTAATCTACGAAGAGGAATACCAACAGGCTGCGGATCGATACGCTGAAATCAAACGCGATGAGACTCTCACAATTCTTCGGATGGCCAAGGTACATACGGCAAAGCTAGTAGTGGTAGTCCCTCAAAATCAGAGTTTGGCAAGTTCGATCCAATTCTGAGCCACTTATCCTCACAAGAGTCGTGGGCGTGCTGGAGCTTATCCCAGCTATCTTCAGGCAGGAAGATGACTGATTGCTACCCTGAACTGGTTGCCAGTCAATCGCAGGGCACACACAAACAAACATTCACACTTATGGGCATTTCAGGGTCCCCAATTAATGCATGTTTTTGGGATAGTGCCCTGGAGAAAACCCACGCAGGCACGGGGAGAACATGCAAACCACACAGGGAGGGGAGGGCTGGGATTGAACCCGGGTCCTCAGAACTGTGAGGCCAACGCTTTCCAGCTGCTCTACTGTGCCGCCACATGAAGTACAGTTCAGTTGTATTTGACTTTTAAGTACAATAAATACATTTGCAAAGCATTGCCACAATCAGGACGAGCACCGCTTCCTCCATGATTGTTATTGATGTTGTTGGTGGCTCTATGAAACAATTATATCAGGTAGCATTTTTATCTCTTGGCTCCCCCAACAGCTTGATTTGAAGACCAATGCTTGTAACAGACAGAACACAGAGAGATCGTAATTCGTGTCGTGCAGTGTTGCCAGTATCCTGACCGAGACCCGGCACGATTTTCTAGCAGTAGCCAGACGTAGTGGCATCGTGAGGGATCAGACTTGCCTTGTCTAATCCGAACCTGAAGAGAAAAGTAAAATTCACAACTTTAAACGGATGTCCTCGAGCAAAACAATCCCAATTGTTCCTTTCTGCTGTCATAAGGTCATCGGCATGACAACAACGGGGGCGGCCAAGTTCCGGAAGGTCCTACAGGAGCTGTACCCGCGTGTGGTGATTGTAGAAGAAGCAGCAGAGGTTCTCGAGGCTCACATCATCACCGTGCTGAGTGAAGCATGTCAGCACCTCATTCTCATTGGAGACCACCAACAGGTAGGAGGCAACACAGCAAATCAATACAGTGAACCTTCATCTAGTCACTCATTTATCTGTTTTTTGTGCTCATTTCATAAAGTTCTTGTCTCGTTCTGGGTTGTGTTCCTGTCACCCATGTTCACGTTTTTTTTGTTTTGCTTGTTAAGTTCATCCATCCATCCATTTTTTTTTTTTTTTTTTTTTTTTTGCCACTTATCCCCACGATGGTCGCGGGGAGTGCTGGAGCCTATTCCAGCTGTCAACAGGCAGGAGGCGGGGTACACCCTGAACTGGTTGCCAGCCAATCGCAGGGCGCGTAGAGACACTCACAATCACACATAGGGGCAATTTAGAGCGTCCAATTAATGTTGCATGTTTTTGGGATGTGGGAGGAAACCCACGCAGGCACGGGGAAAACATGCAAACTCCACGCAGGCGGGGCCGGGATCGAACCCGGGTCCTCAGAATTGTGAGGCTAACGCTTTACCAGCTGATCCGCCGTCCCGCCACTAAAGAAAATCAAATTAAAATATAGTTTGGATGAAGAGTATCATGTATTTATATTTATTTTCCTCAGGACAAAAATGGCTCTGATTTGGTAGAATGGCTCACCTATTAATATATTAACTCTTTTTTTTTTTTTTCAGGGAGGCGGGGGATCAATTCCAAGCATTTTTTTGCAAAAACAAAAAACCAAGACGATGTTTGGGTTAGAATTAGGTCCTGTTAAATGGATCTTAACATTTTTTCCCCGTCCACTTTTATACTCAACTTCTCACACGCTCATAAAAGTAATCTTCCATTTCTGGAATTGTCATAACCATGTAGTGGAGTCGGCTACGTTTTAAATGTATGGAGTGCAAAAACCAGAAGGTGGCACTGTTGGTTCAGTTTTATTTGGTTTGCTGTCGCAAGAGGCTGGAGAGAAAAGAAAAAACGACGGACTGAACAGACTGAAATTCAGAACTGACTGAAATTTTGCCCATCAAATAAATGCGCGTCAGTGGTGTAAGCAATCGACATGCTGTCAATCCAGCCATCCATTTTCCACGGCGCTTGTCCCATTATGAGCCACGGGGGTGGCTGGAGCTGTTCCCAGCTGATTTTAGTGAGTGAAGTGAGGTACAGCCACGGTTGGCCGCCATAATCACACGGCACATACATACAAACAAACAATTACACACATCTAGGGGAAATCTAGTCTTCAATCTACCTTACATTTATTGAGAATGTGGGAGGAAGGGCCACAAGATTTGGACATAGAACCTCAAAACCGTGAAACCAGGATGCAAAAGCCAAGGTCACAGTGTTGCTCTTAAAATCTCCTAAATTATTTCTGAACATGTATTCTTTCCACAGCTGCGGCCCAGTTCCACAGAGTACGACCTGGAGAAGAACTACAAAATGGGGGTGTCCATGTTTGAGAGGCTGGTCAATATGGGACTTCCTTTTGTCAGACTCAACCAACAGGTCGGAATGTTTTTACCGGCGCGCTGTATGGCATAACTTTTCTATGTTTAGCAGGAGAGAAGATTCATTATGCCGTTTACATTTCAGCACCGCATGAGGCCAGAAATTGCCCGCCTGCTGACGCCACACATTTACAAAGAGCTGGAGAACCATGACTCTGTGTTGAACTTTGACAACATTAAGGTCTGTATTGTGTCCTTTGCTGTATTACCCACCCCTTTCGTACCAGTGATGCCTGTTTTGTGGATACAAAAATTCAAGGGATATTTTGGTGGTTTTAACAACAAACTCTGGAAAATCATCCATCATTTTCTAGAGTGGTTCTCACCTAACTTTGGGCAAGAAGTGGGGTAAACCCTTGACTCACTCAATGTGATTTGACAGGCGCGTGTGCACTTGCGTGGCATCGCACTCGCACATCTCCACGGTCGAGCACGAAAAATCACGCGCGTAAAATGTTTTATGAGTGGAAATGTGTAGAAAGACGTCGCTTATTTTGTGTAGACTTGACCAATGTTCCCTCGAAACTGCGTCACTTCGCAATTGCGCACTTGTCGCACGCTCTCAGCGCCCATGAAAACCGATCCAGTGCAGTGAACCACAGCCTGACTTCTGTTATTTATATTTTTATTTATTAACATGGAAGCACACAGGCTCCAATGAGCTGCTGCTCTGCCTACTTCTACTTCCGAGTTTACGTGACACCACCCCACTCAGCTCTTAAAGGGGTAGACTCATAATTACAAACAGAACACACACCCGCAACTTTATATCTGCGGGCATGACTGTTGAACCACACCCGTAACTTTTTATATCTGCGGGCATGACTGACCGCACCCATATATTTTTCAAATGTGACTGACTGGATGCCACCTAATTGTCAGGCAAAAAACACATAGACACCAAAAAAACACTGTCTTCAATCAAACTAATGTGGATGTTTTTGGGATGTGGTAGAAAGTCGTAATACGCAAAGAAAACCCAAGGAAAGTCCAAACAAGTATGGAAATTCCAGACAAGAGGGTGAGATTTTCCAAATTCAAACGATGTACCTTGAAACTGTCGGGCAGATGTGTTCCTTACTGGGCTACTGTGCTGCGCCCTTTGGAAATCAAACAAAATCTTCCAGGAGGCTCCTCGATGTTTTTAAAAACAAAACCATAACAATTTTAAATGTGACATGATCTATTTTTTGGTAACCACTCAAAAAGAGCAAATGAAAACAAAAACACTTGACTGTGAGGCAAGGAAGCATTTGATTTCAGCATTTTGGAACCCATTTTTCACAATATTAGATTTTCTTGTGAGAACACCGTAGTTATCTTTTAAATTCTGTCTTACAGGGCCTGAAAACCAATTTGTTCTTTGTGGAGCACAACCAACTTGAAAAACAGTTCAAGGAGGAGGGGAAAAGCCATCAGAATCTGCACGAGGCCACGTTTGTGGTTGCTCTTTGCCGTTATCTTCTCCTTCAAGAATATAAACCAGAGCAGATTACCATCCTAACAACCTACACGGCGCAGTTCCAATGTCTGCGCCGCCTTATGCCAGCCAGCCAATTCTCAGGCGTCAGAGTCCACGTTGTGGATAAATATCAAGGAGAAGAGAATGACATTGTTTTGCTGTCTTTGGTGCGCAGCAACCTGCAGGGTAAAATCGGCTTCTTGAGCATTTCCAATCGCGTTTGTGTCGCTTTGTCTCGGGCCAAGAAAGGTCTCTATTGCATTGGCAACAGTGATATGCTGAGACAGGTCAAGCTGTGGAGCGACATCTTCAGCACCTTGAAGGAGAAGGATCAGGTCGGGGGTTCCCTAACCCTGTGCTGTCAGAATCACCCAGAGCGACAGGTCCGAGCCTCTTGTGCTGATGATTTCAATCAGGCTCCTGAGGGAGGCTGCACCCAACCCTGCGAGTACCGTCTGGACTGTGGCCACGTATGCACAAGTGTCTGCCACCCCTATGACCAGGAACACAAAAACTACAAATGTGTCAAGGACTGTACAAAGATTATATGCTCTTTGGGACACAAGTGCCCACTTGTTTGCCATGCAAAGTGTCCAAAGATTTGTCCAGTCAATGTTGAAAAGATCATACCTAAGTGTCAGCACAAACAGATGGTTCCCTGTCATCAGGACCCAGACACCTTCCTGTGCAAGACTCTTTGCCAGAAAACACTGCAGTGTGGAGATCCCTGTGACTCGTTGTGCGGACTGCCGTGCACCAGCAGGTGCAAGGCCAATGTTATGCTAAAACTAAGGTGTGGCCACAGCCAGATGGGCTCATGTTTCTATCAAACACAAGAAGACGAGCCTTTGTGTAAAACCCCGTGTAAGCAGCAGCTTAAATGCGGCCACGCCTGTGGCGGAACGTGTAGTCAGTGTTACAATGGTCGCTTTCACTTGCCCTGTTCTCGTAAGTGCGACCGTCTTCTGATATGTTCTCACAAGTGCGCGGGGCCCTGTACTCGCGACTGCCCCCCCTGTCAGAAGCAATGTGAGAACTGTTGTGTCCACAGCAAGTGCATGAAGACGTGTGGACAGCCCTGCACTCCGTGTAACGAGCCTTGTGCTTGTCAATGCGCTCATCAGAGCTGCACCAAGCTTTGCCATGAGCCATGCGATCGGCCGCCGTGCACCCAGCCCTGTGCCCAAACCTTGGTTTGCGGCCACCCGTGCATTGGACTGTGTGGGGACAAATGTCCCAACAAATGTCGTATCTGTCACAAAGACGAAGTCACAGAGATTTTCTTCGGAATGGAGGATGAGCCTGAGGCTCGCTTCATCCAGCTGGAAGACTGTGGACACATTATCGAACACGTGTCCATGGACACATACATGGCAATGGATGACGAGAAGAAGGGGAACGAAGAAGGACAGGTGGCCATCAAGTTGAAGGAATGTCCAAAGTGTCGAACTCCGATTCGCAAGAACCTACGTTACGGATCTCACATTAACAGAAGTCTGGCAGCGATTGAGATGGTGAAGAAAAAGATAAATGGGGATGAAGTTGACATGAAAAACCGCAGTCAGGTGCTTGAGACTCCTCTGCTGAGTCTACGTAACCAAGGTTTGCTTGAGGAAGACCAATACCTGCATATCCATCGCATTCTGACCAGCGACTGCATCACGGCAAATGACATATGGGTCCTGGAGAACAAGCTGAACTTCCTGACAAAGATTCAGAAATTACTGACGTTTGTACGAGATCAGACAAACGCTGAAGTTGACGAGTTCAGGAAGACGACCGACATCTTCCTGTTGTGGGTCAATAACTCCAACCAGAAATTCACTGAGCAGCAGATATTTGATTTACAAAGGGAGGTGCAGAGACTCGTGCTCTGGGCAGAATTCATCACCCTTTACAGCACAGCAGTGAAACAAGGGAAAAGTAACTATATTGAAACCGAGAAACAGATAGTGGATGAAGCGTTGGGAAAGCACGGCCAATTCACCGAGCTCGATGAGCGAGGAGCGAACGAGGCCATGAAGGTGATGAAGCAAAAGGTGCCCGTCACAGGTTTGAGGATCAGCGATGAGGAGAGAAAGATGATCGTTTCGGCCATGAACATGCGGTCTGGACACTGGTATCAATGCCCCAATGGCCACATCTACGTTATCACGGAGTGCGGTGGGGCGATGGAGGCTCGACGCTGCACCGAATGTGACGCTACCATCGGCGGGAGTAACCACAGGCTGGCCAGCGGCAACACAGTTGCGTCAGTGATGGATGGGGCGCGGCACGCCGCTTGGTCCGAAGCCAACAACCTCATGAACTTCCAAGATCTTTATTTAGACTAAGCTTTTTTTTTTTTTTTCTTTCTTCCAATTTCTAAAGTCCAGTGAACCTTCACCATTTGCATTGATTAGGGTTGGGACTAATGCTTGATGTGAGTAGAAATCTCATGCTTTATATTTGTCACAAACAACTCATGATTGCTAGTACCTGCGCTATTACCAGCTGATCCGCTATTAACGTGCACCGCTGCCAGTTATGTCTGAGACCTGTTTCTGCATCATCCGGAGAGGTTTACCGGTCCGGTTTCTCGAGCGGAGCTTTGCCAACCTGCCGGTCGCTGTTGGAATCTTCCATTCTGTTTGCAGTTGAGCTGGCTAGCTTGTTAGTAGTAAATGCTAACATGAGATCTTAAAAGGATGAGGGGAAAAACAAACAAACAAACAAAAAAAAAACAATATTAAACAAACTATTTCTGTTAAATATTATTTATTCAACGGAAAAATAAGCCGGTGAGCAGAGTGGAAATTCACGATTTGTACACAGATGTGTGAAATTTGTGATGAAATTTTGGTCCTCAATTCACCTACCGAGCATTTGTGGACTCTATTCCACCTGACTTATTGTGAGGAAGCGAGGTGTTCTCCGCAGGAGACGGCTCAAGTCGAACATGAAAGCGTCTGACTGAAATCTCATCACCACGTGAACTGTGGTACAATAAATTGACATGCATAAAACAAAAGTGGTCACTCCGATGTCGTAAATTGTGTCGCTTTTGTGGTATTGTTGTAATTGCTTCTACTCCTTCCTTGGTTGTGCCTGCTGTGGTTTTTTTGTGTGAATGCACGTGGGTCAATTTGACCCCTTCCATGTTTAGTCATCAATGAAGTAAATAAAAAGAAACCAAAAACATCAAATCAGTGTGTAGTTCTTTTGTGAATTTTGGAAAACCCTTGAAATTAAATCAGTTTTACAAAATTTAGTTAAGGAGTACATATGAGAGGTGTTAAATTAAAAAGTGGTATCGTTATCAGTATGTCATACGACATTGTTCAAGCTTTCGAAACATAAACGTGGGTCATTTTGCCAGGTTACTTCACGCATGCACATGTAGTCCTGGTCACATACAGTATGTTGACAATAAATGGTCTACACCAGCGGTGTCGAACTCATTTTTGTCACGGGCCACATCGCAGTTTCCCTCAGTGGGCCGTTATGAATGTGAAACCATGAAAATCCTTCACATCATAGTTACAAATTTATGAGCTAGTTTTATAAGAACAAATCAAGGGTAATGGGTTTTTGAACTATTGCTGTTGTTTGGGCACAGAATATTGCTTGCAATATCTCAATGCTATCATTTATGATATGACGATTTGAAACTTTAGTACAGATTAATTATTTTTTTTAAAATCATGGAAGTCGATTCTCATAATTTTCCTTCGCGGGCCACCTAAAATCATTCGGCGGGCCAGATTTGGCACCCAGGCCTCGAGTTTGACACCTGTGGTGTACACTATTGGAAAGCAAAATTAATTGCGTCTCGTGATGGATTTGCATTTTTCCTCTTTTTTTTGCCATTTAACCCATGATGGATGCACCTATGTCGTAAAAATAAAAAATGAACGCAAACATTTTGGTAGTATTTATAGGAGCAGTCGTGGTGATGGGGAGCACAATTTTTTGCCATCACAGAAGTGCCCAAATGCAGCAAATGTTAAGGGGGGGGGGGGGGGGGGTGCCATGGCTCCAGTATTTATAGACTTCGAGCGGTGGCGTGAGAGATGGTGGGAGTCTTCTGGGAAAAAATATCCTACGAGGCGGCGGAGGGTCTCGTCGATCATGTCGGTAGGTCTCAACCCATTATTGATAGAACTGCAGCTAGATGTGCAGGACAATACACACACACACACACACACACAAAAAAAATCATGTTTCACACGAACATATATAGCAGACGGACGCAGCTGTGGGCCACTTCATAACTTTGCCAAAAATGACCGAGGAGCGTCTGTAAGTTATTTTTGAGACAATGCTAGATGTGGAGTGTACATATGACATGTTTCATGAGTGAGCTAAATGGTGTGTATATATATATATATATATATATATATATATATATATATTTTTTTTTTTTTTTTGCCTAAAACAGTTAGATTGTAGCGTGCTAATGCTAATCGCGATTGCTAACCATTTAGCAGTTTGCCTTCTCAAATTCTGTACACCACGCACTCAATACAAATATGCAGTTAAACGATCGGAGTCCATTACTCACTGGTTCAAGGTCTTCAACCATAAGACCAAAACCACTTGTCTTGGGCAACTGGATCTACATATGGATCTGGTGAGTAAGACGTCGAGATTTACACAGAAGAGTTTGAAAGCGTAGAAAAGACTGGACGCATACAAATACTTCGTTGCAGGATCTGTTCTCAGTCAGGAATAAATCCCACATCGTGATGGACCCACTCATATTGTTTTTTTCAATACAAATACCAATATTTAAATAAATGACACCTGGTTTTACACAAACTCGCATTTATGAACTATGATTGGGGAAAAAAAATTTAGGACAGGAAGTCGTTTCCTCCGTACACGGAAGTGGATTGCGGCTACATGTTAACCTCCGTGAACCCCTCTACGACAGACTGTTTGTTTTTTTTTTTTAATACACATTGTTCTCAAATGAGTCAACTTTTGCATTGTAAATACTTCTTGGTTGTTTGAGATTGAAAAGAATGATTCCTAACTGAAATGAAATGATTGGTACACAGGTGTGTGTATTTCGTTGGGCACCATCCAAGACGTTTAATTGCCAAAATCCATCAATCTTTTCTAGTCTTTTCAACTGGTATTCCATAGAATGATCTCTTTGTAGAAGTCTCTCGTCTATTTGAAAAATCTGCTCCGGATCAACGGCTCCTGCACTGCAGAACTGCTAGGTTTGACCGGCAGTATGGCGCCGTGCAAACTGTGAGGTCACGAATACGCGCTCTATTCAATGACCAATAATCAATAGGAGAATCGATTCTTAAAATATGAATTCGTGACAGCCTGAGACCTAACTGTGATGTCACAATTTGGCAAAGTGACATAATGCATCCACTCATGCGAGGTAGCTAGACTGGGTGAAGATCCTAATTCAAGCTGAGCCGTCGAGTTGGATTGAGTTTGTTGGCTAGCTTTTTGGTTTTAGCATCAGATAAAGGTTCGAGTGTATTTCTGTTTACTGTCCACTGCGTGTGCCCCATACACAGATTCCCTAAACAAGTGATTCCCGCGGTGCCCCTGAGAGATCACTCAATGTTATGCATTTGATGTTATGACAGATTACAGCCTCTGAACGTTTTCCGTACTTGGTCTCGCTGTGCATTAATCAGAGTTTATAAGTCCTGTTCACATTGTACGTATATGACAGACTGCAAGATAGCAGCATGAGGGCAGGAAGACGCTCCATACAGAGTAGTTGCGCCCCGCAACGTGTCACCGATTGATTCCTATGGGAATAAAAACAAAAGATGTAAGTAAAACATTTAGCTATTTGTCAGTTGCGAGGGTTGATTACTTTTTACTGCTCGAATATTTCTTACACATGAGATATGAAATAAAGCAGCAGACGACTCGACACGTCACGTAAATAGAAGACCAAAATCATTTAAAAATATCCAAACAGGCTCTAACACATTCAAGCACCTTCATGCTTAAGGAACCATGTTTGGGTTTTAAATAATACATGAAGGCTTGTTTACATGGTCGAGGTACACAGTAGATAATATTTTTTTTTAATATTGTAAAAAAAAAAAAAATCATATTTTAATGCTACTGTATAGAAGTTTAAAAAATATTTTATCATGGAAGCAAATTTATGAGATTTTTTTTCCCTGGATAGTTTAACATTTAATTTGTTGATTCACAACACAGGCCTAAACATATCATTTTTATGTCAGTTTGCACACATTCATGTCAATTATGTGAGCAATTGCAAGGTCATAAGTAATTCCGCCTTGACCCTCCTGTTATGTTTGTTTCTATAGTACACCAGCAATGTTCATGTGGAAATATTATTGTGCTGGGAACAATTTGCCATAAAAATAGCTGTCTTTTTTATATTAGAGGAACACATTCACAAAAACATTTTGACATTTTTCATTCAGACACTAGAAGTTTTTTTTTTTTTTTTTACCATAATGAAATCAAATTGGAAATAAAACACATGTCCATGTTTGCATGTTGAATGCATTGGAATATCATGGAAATGAGTATGACATGAGAATAACCCCTTCAGACATTTCTGCCCCCCTCCGTCATTGCTATTTCAATACATTTAACTCACTCACAATTTACTGAGATGACATACCCAAATAAACTGTGTGACACAGGCCTGCAGATAAGCATTGATGTGATTTATTATCTGGGAAAAATGCAATAGGGACGAGCCTCAGACGGTTACACTACACATTTGAGAACAATAAATCACATCTGTAGTCATCTCCAAGCTTCTGTTGAACACTGTATTTAGGTGGGGCATTTAAATAAATTTGAATAAACACATTCCAATTTAATCAGTTGCAGTAAACAGTTGGGTTCCTATTGTTGCATAATGTTCACACCGGTGAATTAGTTAATAGACCATGTTTAAAAAAAAAAAAAAAGCCTTAAAGTAACAGAACAAGACAAATGCACATTTCCGCCTGAATGTATTTAATCGGAATGGGCTGGTGTCCCTAATATTGTGGTCAGGAATAGGTCAAGGGGGCAGGTTTTTTTTTATCACAGCCTTGATATTTAAAAGACCACAGGCAGCTAGGCAAAGATAAGCTCAGCATCAGGATTGACGGATGACGTAAAGACGGCGCCATGAGTGAGTGAAAGGCCTTTGAGATCATGGGGCGGTGGGGGGAGGCAGTGGAGGAGTGGAAATGATTCAAAAATCTCCCATCAGTAAAGAAAGATAATTGTATTATTAAAAGAATTTGTGCAAGTTGGCTTTCTTTGGTCAGGTCAGGATGCTTCCATCAAGTGTGAAAATCAACAACGAGGAAAATCATTTTGTGAGCAGCCAAAAAATGTATCTAGGAGCAAGCTCATGGTTGGAATTTTGACATACTGTGATGCAACAACCAAAACGCAATGTTCCCCCCTCTCCTGGGTGAATATCCAGAGCTGCTAAAAATGACTAATACAGGCAGTCCTTGGTTTACGACTGAGATCTGTTCCTACAGCAGGGACTTAACTCGAATTTCGACTTAAGTTGGATTCCACCATTAAAGTCAGAATTTACATCAAAATAATAAAACAAATACATTGAAATAAACAAGATGATGTTTCTTAGCATTACTGCTGAGAGGTGGATGGAGAAGAAGAAGGAAAGAAGGGGAGGCTGCGCTTAGCTATTGCGAAGGAACCTGGGCCTCAATCCTCTCCATCTCGACAAGTATCAAAGAACCTTGTTTTTTTGATCATTGTATCCGACATAGGAACGGAACCCTTCACATGCGCAAAAAAAAAAAACGGGCTTTGTCTTTAATAATTGTCACCACGGTCGACCGTCTGAAGCCTTGGTGGTGTTGATGTCTCTCCGTTCTCCAATCTTTTTATGATCTTGAGCTTTGTTTCCATGGTCATGGATTTTCTTATGGCTGAAGAAGCATTGCTAATAGACACAGCTTTCTTCTTTGGGGCGATAATGTCGAAAAAGGAGGGCGAAAAATGCAAAGATACTCCCGGCGCGCAGACAAGCAACAGCCAGACAGATTGGCAGACGGGGACGGGCGTTGTAAAGTCGAAACGTCTTGGGTCGAGACCGTCTTTACCCGACGACTCCCTGTCATGCTTCTTTATTTTAGGATCCTCACAATGATAATACAAAAAAAATATCAAACACATGCATAACATTATGTTTTTTGTAGCAGTGTGTGTGTGGCAATATTGCGATGTATGGTTTCTCTTATATTACACGATCAAACATCAAATATTGACATTTGTGCCTCTCCAATGTCCAAGTAGTACCCTTACCATTCTTATCTAATAACATTTAGTATATATTTATAAACTTGGATTATATTAGTCCAGAATATTTGCAGTTTGCAGATAAAATATTAAACTGTTTGGGAATAGCTCCAGCACTCCTGGGACCCTTGTGAGGATAAGCAGCTCAGATAATGGATGGATTGATGTTCAGCGACCATCGTTGTGTGACAGGCTCACTGTTTAAGTGATCACAAACATTTTTAGAGAGGGGATGAATTATGATTTTTCAGTATTTGTGGCAGGACTCGGTCCTCATTGGATTTCAAAGGTACATTTAGAATAAGCAGAACTTTTTCACAGGTTTACATCAATGTTTTTTTAGCTTCGGTCCCCTCATAGATCCCCCATCCGTATAGTTATAATTTGAGCGCCTGGTTTTCTGCTCATTTTGATAAATGTCTGTGAAATGTTCTTTCTCCCCCATGAACACCTGCAACTAGATTAGCGGCTGACATTAAGTTGTTTTGCTGCAGCGGGCCGCCAGGCTTTGCTCCTGCTTCATAACTCTGGATTTTTTTTTTTTTTTTTTTTTTAAATACGACACCATATGCATTTTTATGCATTATAGGGAACCGGCTTTGGCTCACAGTGAAATACGCCCAGTAAAGGGGGAAATAACACTGCAGGCTAATCCATTTTAGTCTCCCCCTGCCTGGATGCTATGACAAAGGTGCTGTATTCCCATTAGCATCCATGTATGATTATCATAAATATGTATTACGGCATCCCTCCATCAACCAAAAATAGAATGAACTGTGGCAGTTGCAAAAAAACAAACAACGTTCAGCCTCGCCAACAGCCGAATGTGTGCAACAACGGACCAACCCACCCTCTGTCCGAGCCCGTGTAGGCCATTTGTTTTGTCACGTTGTTTTATTTGAGTGCCGCAGAGCTCATCAATTCATTGGCCACAAGGAGGCGTTACCATTTCTCGCTGAGGGTCGAGCCTCTGCATTTCAGCGGCTTAATTAAAATGGCTGTAATGCTATCAGGATGGATGTTGGCAGTTGATGGCTATATAAATGCTCTTCATTCCAAAAAAAAAAAAAAGTATGCTTTTACACTCCGAGGATGTAACTTCACTTGTAATAAAGTGGTTACAAATGGCACGAAAAACAAGATTGTTTTTCTCCTCGTCTGTCTCAATTGGAACTAATGTTATTTGATTTACCAAAAGCACTAAATCATTCTTCGATGAGTACCTATATCTGGACCTGACCAGATTTTAATTGGATCTCCCTCCCTCCTGTGTCACCCCGCTTGAGAGAAGGTATAAACAACTTAACTAAAACAGGGTGCACATGAATTATCAGAGAGATTTTGAGCTCTATTCAAAGTGAGCAAAAGCCTGATCGTCAGCTGTCTGCAAAAAAAATTCTTCCCGAGTGATGATTTTGTGGCGTATGTTGAGAGTGAGAGTCAGGCCCGGGAGATTACAACGGTTAAACTTGTTCAATATTAACGCAAACCCTTATGACTGTGATTATGTGATCATGACTTATCAACAAAGAGTTGGGCTGAGACATGGACCTCGCTTTTGTGACATAACCAAAAGAAAAGCGATCCGTTGCTGGACACAACTAGAGAGGCAACTCGCTGCATTGCGTGTTTGTCTCTTTAGTCATTCAGAGTCACTCACATTTGACGAACGCGACGGCGCTGTGCACGCAAATCTGCACAGTTGATGTGCAGTTGTGTTAAATTTGTCACAAGTAGAAAAAATTGATATTGAAATTCGTCGCTTATTTTGTGTAGTCTTGAGCTTTAATTTCCGTGTTTATTTCATAAATGTTGTTAACAAATCAAGCCAGCTCTTAAACAATCAGTATTCGCTTGGAAACAGGAAATGCAAGTTAACCATTCTGAGCATGTACGGAAGTGATGTCAAAAGCGCGTGTTCAGAGCTGCTTCACGTACTGCGAGCGCATTTATGTTGAAAGTCATCAACATAATGAGCCATGCCAAAGGAAATTCAGTTACACCAGGGTTGCTCATTTCGTCGATCGCGAGGCAGCGTGACGGCGTGCCGGCGTGCCCAAAAAAAAATAGACGTTAGACTATCATCCACCTTGTCGCTTGCACGTCACGTGCACATACATAAAGGCGTGTTCTAGCAAGCCAGCCTCCTATTTACGACAATCGCAATGATGCGTGCACCCCCCCCCCCTCGCCAACAATACATCACGATTGCCGACAGGAATGTTTGTTACATTGTATCGCTAGCTTGTTGCCGCTAACGCTGATGATCTTGAACTAAACTTTCAGCATTTTCAAAACATTTTAAAGACTGTTCGTGTTATTCCTTGACAGGCAGGTGCATTTAAGTTTTCTTCAGGTAAAGTTTGTCAGATTAATAATTTTTATTGGTGAAAAGTTTTAAATAATGTTTTATATCATGGTGTACAAATATCAGTTGAAATTTGAAGTTTTAAATTTCCATTTTCTATTTTAGTGATGTATTTGTTATTTTTAATTTACAGTCATATTAATCCAGGAAGTTATTTTAAGGTCTTGAGATTTCATTGCATGCTAATTCTGCATCAATGTGCGCATCGCTCTTGCTTCTGCCGTTTACTCGCCCGAGGCCAAGTGTGTGCACATTAGTTTTAGTCCGGTCCGGGGCAGCAGGGGTTAAACTAAAACAAGGTAAAGGAAGCTTTGCTAAATCGGGAATTTATTTATGCGTTCATATACGAGAGAAAGGAATTCATTTATTTAAGAAAAATAGTAAGAAATGATCAATAAAAGCTGAGAAAAAGGAACTTTTCCTTCAGGAAGGAAAATAAAAAAAAGGCAGCGGCTCATTCCGCCCTTTGAAGTCGATTTGTGAACCTGCTCGGGCGGGCGTGTTGTCAAGAGCGGCGGAGGACCTGATGACCTTGCTACCAGTTGAGCTTAATTAGGATACGCTCACAACAGACTGAAAAGCATTACATCTAAAAGAGATTACCGCTTTTTTGCATGACTCATGTTTTTGTCCTATTAACCACCCCCCCGGCCCCCCAAAGCCAGTGAAAAAATGAATGGAAAGGTTTTGTGCGACTTGGAAATTTGGGATCTATCTATCTATCTATCTATCTATCTATCTATCTATCTATCTATCTATCTATCTATCTATCTATCTATCTATCTATCTATCTATCTATCTATCTATCTATCTATCTATCTATCTATCTATCTATCTATCTATCTATCTATCTATCTATCTATCTATCTATCTATCTATCTATCTATCTATCTATCTATCTATCTATCTGACGTTATTTTCTGTTTTTAGTTTTGCTGGCTCAGCCCTTGGGCAAAACGAGGCATTACAAAAGAGAGAGGGGGAAAAAAGAAAAAGGGAAAAATCCCATGGCCAGCGTTTGGTGACTAGAACTTTTTCATTTCATTTTCATTTTCATTATCTGTCAGCTGAAAGTATAAATGCCAGAAGGATTAGAGAAACCAGAAATTACATGGGCTCTCGGCTTTCCCCCGGCTGGTCGGGGCGCTTATCCTCGTCTCGGTTCATCTGTCCTCCATCCTCCATCCTCCATCCTCCCCCTCCTCGCGTCCCCTACCTGCCTTCCATGTGTCCCGTTTACCGTACTTGCCATCTTTGGCCCATCACGCCATGTTTCCCCTTTCTCATCCCTCCTCCCTCGCAGTTTCTCCCCCCCTATAGAGCCACATTGTCGCCTCTTCTAATGTCCCGCTCTCGCCGTCCCGCCAGCTCAGCCCCGGTTCCACGCGACTGGCGCCTTGCCGGTCTTCAGTGACGAGGGGGAAACGTCTCCAGAAGGGAGTGCTTAATCCCTTCAGATCTATTACAGATAGCAGCGCTGGCCCAGGCGACAGAGATTAGGAGGGGGAAGATACCGGCAACATTGATTGTCTCTCTCCTCCCGGGGGCCCCTCGCCAGTTTGCTCCTGTAATGACATTCAACTAGTGGACCGCGTTTCTGAATGCAGGTGTGTGGTTGAATGGAAAAAGCCCTTAATCACATCCCTAAGGCTACACCCAGGTGCAGCTGTCAGACGAGTGGTTTTACTTGTAGTACTTTGATTATTATTACCCGCATCATTTATGTGAAAATGCACACAATTGCTAGAAATATATGTATACGGTGTTTGTTGTCTACTCGAAAAGAACAATCTAGTAGCCATCCATCTGTCTATAGTATCTCTTCCACAAAGAAATCAGAACCACCTCTTTTGTCTCCTGGGTCTAGTTAAACAGTACCAACTACAAAAGGTTGCCAACGACAGGCTGCAGCTACGAGGCCTCCGCTAATCACTATTGATCCTGTAATTCCGCCCATTTGAAGCTCTTTACCGCGGTGGGCGTTATCAATGAATAAAGTCCACGGCTCGGGTTCACGCTGCACTCGCGGAGGCGAGCGGTGTCTCAGGGGAGGCGACGGAGACCGCCGTCTCGCTTTTAGTATTCCGTCGCCACCGCAGGAAAGTCTGTCGCGGCAGCCGACTAGCGCAAATGAAGAATGGCTCATTGAAACCTCTCCCACCGTCATCCACTTTAGTTTATTTATATATATATATATATATATATATATTTTTTTTACTGAGGTTCCAAAACGTAATAGTGGTGGTTGACAGTGTTGTTTTATGCAAAGAAGTTTTTTTTTTTTTTAATAGAAATTCATGAAGGTAACGTGTAACTTTAAAACTGGAGAGGACTTGAAGAAAGAAAGAAAATGTAGATTCTTTGCCAGTCTATTTATCTGTCTGTCTGTGTGTATTTTCTAAATTGCTGAAAAAATAATTCAAATAAAAATGTCAAATCTTGTTACATTTTCTCTCCACCACCATTACATTTTTCAATAAAATCCTTCCTTCTGAAGCTAAACGCTCAGGCATCAACAATGGACCTTTCCGACTGGCGATTTTAAACTCCGCCCCTTTAGCTACAGTTGCCATGTCCCACAAGCTTCCAAAATGGCGACTGAACAGTACAGGTTTGAAGTCGATTTTCTGTTGTGTAGTCCAGATAATATTGCAGTATGTTTTTTGCCAAATGCGTCAGACTTGTCCAAGAGAGTTCTACAGAGAGGTCTCAACTATTTCACGCAAGGATATATACACGGAATTAAGATTTTGGATGGAGCAGGACGCGCAACGTCAGAGTTACAGCGAAATGTTGGCGATCGATGCAAAAAAGTTTGACGGCTCACAAACGTATATAAACACAGATAACATATATACAAACATTGATTTATCCAACAGGATAAAATAGTGGAATTGTACTGCACATGTAAAGCAGGGTGAGTACTTGTTACTTGAAAAAATTATGAGGAATATGATTGTAGTCTTTATGAGTGAGTTAGGTTCAATTTTCTACAAGTGCATTTGACAATGGTGAGTAACTCGGTCAGTACCAGATGAAAAAGTTTGACTTGCCTCGTAATCGAACCCAGCGCTCTGTCTTAAAAGTCCGATGTGATAGAAATAGGCAAATAGACATTTGTCTTGCATGACATTGCGCATTTACGTATCACTAACCCGACTCTTCGGCGTAAAACATTACACACTTCATTCAGCGTGTCAGTGATCCACTAACAAAGTGAAAGTTGTTCTCCTGCAATGTTTAAAGCACTGATAATAATTCAAACTCAGAGAAGATACTTCTACCTCACTTACCTTCCAACATACAGCCTTGTTTATTGATATTGTTCACATTTAGTTGTACGTGCGGTCTTCCGCAAGCCTCAATCCATCGTAGACACTTCGTCAACTGTGTTTTAGGCTTTGGAAAATGTATCAAGCAGGCCCCTTGTAACCTAGCAGGATATCGTTCATCAGAATTGCATGTTCACCAAGCGCATCTGAGGACCACTTTCTTTGTAACATTAACTTTTCCAAGCGCACGCTACTGACAACCAGTATTGCTTGTGGGACAACATGGCGGCAGGGACGTGTTAAGACAACGCGGCTATCTGATTGGCTATTATTGTACGAGTGATTGACAAGTCGGAAAGGTCCATTAATTACTCAAAATGGTGGGCTAGGCAGTGCAAGGAAGCAACAGGAAGTGGGGAAGGTGATTAAGGTGACATATGCCACCGGCATGGAAGTGCAGTGAGTGAAAAATAATTAAATAGATGTTTGGTCAGGTCTTTTTCATGATACTGCTATTTCAAAAGTTAAGTGAAACACGTTTTCTATTTTGTTTACCATTATTCCTTGCTTGAAAAAATATAAAATGACAAACAGGCGATGTAGTTAAAAAATGAGAACCATACTGTGCATATAAATGTCCTGACACCCATCAGCTCCTTAAGTTTCTTTGGTCTAATTTGTAGATACGGTGCCAGCACAACTTCAACTCACCTCCTCGACAATAATTACGCGCCACCGTGACAGGCGTGAACTCGGCAATCAGCCTCTAATTTACGACTGCCTGAGAGATGACGCGTTACTGCTGATTGTAGGTTTAATTATTCGCCGCTCTTTGCATCACATAATTGAGGAGCCCGACGTACCCGAGACACATCGGCGCCTTGTTTAATGAGATATTAAAGAGCGACGGAGGGATGTGAGTAATACAGCATGAAATAGCGCATCGCTGATTGTTGGTAATGTACTGTACTGTTGAGTTGATGTTGGTTGGCTGCAGGAGTTGGAAAGTGAGGAAGAGGAGGAAACAAGCAACTGTGGGGAAACATCAAAAAGTCAATGCAAATCTAGGGACTATTGGAACATACCTTGGTCTTTCATGGATCTGTGTCTATTTTAGTTTCAGCAAACAGTTTTAACGGGTGGACCACTGTCATCCAAGTGGTTCTGCTGCGATTTAAAATTTCTTTTGTGCGTTTTGTTCAAAAGTCAAAATTGTAGTCAAGGGGGGGGGGGTAGAGATATTCATGCCGCCTAAAATGCTCACACTTAGACACATTTTACACTGTTTGTAATTATGAGTCTACCCCTTTAAGAGCACAGGGGGGCGGTGTTAGAATTCGGAGTAGTATATGAAAGTAATGTGAACAATTTCCATTTAAGATTTCTCCCATTCTGGTGAGGTCACACCTGTTTCCTCTGGTTTGTGAAAGTTATTTTATGGATCTGTCCCCGACCACTTGGAACACCAGCTTCCTTGACAGATTGGATTTTCATTGCAAAATTTTTAGCCACTACACTTTACAGTTCTTTTGTTTTGGTTTTTCCAATGTAAAGCTTGGTCCTTGTTATCATCCTCACATTTAATTACATGTGGAGTTGTGGTGTGGCTGATGCTTGGTGAGCACAATTGCGGCCTGTATGACACTACCCTCGGTAATGGCGTGTGGGCCGTGAGACCTTTTAAAAGCAACTCGTGCTAAATTGTCCACTCAGTTTTGCCTTTTGTCTCTGGATTTATGAAGCACTTTGGAGCTGCTTTGCAATTCTGAGGGCAGTGGCCTTTCGTGGGATGGAGTTTTACAGGAGATGCTGTTTTGTTGATGCAGAATTAGGACATGATCCAGTTAAAGGATAAAGCAGCATGTGGTGTATAAAGGTTCATGTTTTACTGAGTTAATCCTGTTTTAGGAACCGCACTGAAGCAAAGGAATTCAAAATTTTGACCATAGAAAACTGTGATGTAGTGTGCCATCACTACTACTTTTTTTCACCCAAGTCAATTAACTTCTACCCTGTTGCAATTCCTGATAAGTTTTAAAAATTAGCTATTGAAGCCAGGTTCTCTTAATTGCATGAAATTTGATAAGAATGTCTATCATGAGCCGACCTCCAAAAAAAAACCCTATGACTGAAAAGACACAGGAAGGCTGCTTTTTTTGTTGTTGGAAGTTGCCCCCATATTTTTAGCAAAGCTTCTCTAGCCCAATGTACAGAAACAGACAACAGTTTAAGAGCTTAAGAGCGCTAGGCCGCCTATGCACGAGACACCTTGTCAGTCATGCCTTCTGCCACTAATATTTTTTTTTTACTCTGGTGCAACGGTTTCTTAAAAAAATGAAAACAGAGGTCAAAATTGGGGGAAAGATCTTTTAATCAATCGACTACTTTAAGACAATTTTTTTTTTTGAAAATTAGCAAATTATATTTAGCCTCCATAGGGTCATGTACCTACCAATTGTTGCTATCTGGAAGAATACTAGGACAATATTTATTATCTTGTCCTTTCCTTCACTTTAAAATGTTTTATACACCCCCTTTGATTTAAGATGTAATTTACGGTGGCTTAGACAGGTCAAACAAATACGAGTATTTACTGTAATTTCCGGACTATAATCCGCGACTTTTGTCACATGCTTTCAACTCTGCAGCTTATGCAATGATGCGACTAATTTTTTTTTTTTCTGACGGCCACTAGTGGCGCTCGAGCAGAAAAGGTAAGAGTGAGACAGGCGGAATATATGTGTCGAGGAAGACGCAAGTTTAATGTAACTTCGCACTTTGTGCATGAATAAAATTAGCATGAACAGACCCTCATCATGGAAAATGCAAGAAGAAATTGATTTGACGCAGCCAATCGAGCTAAAGAAGGAAACAGAGCTATTGCATGTAAACTTGGCATCAATGATTTGATGGTGAGACGCTGGAAACTGCAGGGGGAAGAACTGGGGCAATGTAAAAAGACGAAAAAAGCTTTCAGTTGTAATGAAAGCAAGTAGCCTGAACCGTGTTGCTCCTGTGTTACTGCCGCGTCTCAGTGACTTTTACTGGTATGTTTTTTTTACCCAGCGCTGTTAGTACTGTGTTACTCCCGTATTGCTGCTGTGTTACTGCCCCGTCATAGGCACTGTTTGGAAAGAAAAGCTATGGTATATTATTAAAACCTTGAAAACTCTTTCCGTGTACCGTCTTTCTTTGTAAATATCTCGTTTCAATGTGGGCACATGTGGCTTATAGACAGGTGCGTCTTTTGAATGTACAAAATGTTTTTTCCTTTAAAAATGTACTGGGTGAGGTTTATAATCAGGTGCGGCTTATAGTCCAGAAATTACGGTATGCCGCGACATTACTCTACAACATTACCTGACATTAAATGCACCGGATCTTTAATCTGTCCAGGTTTCTGGGGGCTCATATTAAAGACGGACCAATGGGCATCCCTTTCTATATATTTAAAGATTAAGTTGAGGGGGGAAATAAAAGTAACTTGTGACAGGCAATTGCACAATTTTTAATGAACAAAGTCTGAGAAGTATGTGAAAGTAAGCTATTTCAGAAAGTAAGCACTTTTGGATTGCCCTAAATCATTAATAATCCAACTTTGTTCATTAAAACTTGGACAATGTTTCCAATTTAGTCACTTGGTCCGTCTGCACTATGAGTTCCCCAGTATCCCGGATAAATTATAGAGTCGGAGGGAGGGAGGGGAAGCTCACCTCCGGTGTACCTAATCTTGCTGTGTTGTAAATTAATGTCGCTACGTTGTGTTTTCATGTAATTATGCTGTAGTGTTTGCGTTTCAGTTGTGTGTTAATGTCCATCCATTGTGTTTTTAATGTTTTGTGTTGTGGTGCTTGCATTTGTTGTTGTGGCATTCATTTTAACCTGTCTGGGCCACCGCGGTAAACAAATGTATTTCACCCACTCCGCAAGCAGCGTCCCTACTATCTTTAGCCAAAAAACAATTAATTGCAAAGACACTTTAAGGGAAAGCAGTCAAATTGGATTAATAGACCTTTGTTATGCAAAGCAGGCGCTGCATACCAGGAAATCGACGCTAAAGAGATTGACGAGCGATTGCACACACAAGTGTTTCACTGTTTTGAGGTGTTTTTTTTTTTTTTTGTATGAATTTACTTTTTCTGCAGTCAACAACGATGTGGTGGTGTATTCTGATACGTCAACATTCACCGCCATCACTTACTTCCCATTTGCACAGAATCAGGCCTCACTAATGCGTCCACTACATTGCCTCCGGGCTCCCATACATCAACCCTTGACCCATGAGTGAGGTTCGGAAAGGAAGTTCCATTCATTATTGACCCCTTCAAGGGGTTGGGCTGCAGTGAATTCTTATACAGCTGGTTTTGTTTTTTTTTTCTTTTTGGCTAATGTGCGGGTTGCAACGCCACAAGGAATGTCAATATTTTACCTCTGAGATTTGCAAATATAAATAAACGAGAGCTGTGACTTGGAATGGCAGCCTATTTGCATTTTACGACGCCAATATATGAACACTGGCCACTTTTCAAGGTAAAGTGGGACATTGTTATTATCGAGATAAATCCACTGCACTGGCCGTCAACGCAGAATAATCCTGCAGTGTAGAAATCAAAGGATGTTTTCGTGTTTTACTGCACTTCCACGCTTCAACAATGTCGTATTTTGGATAAATGTGTTCACTGCATGGCAAGAAGAAATTTCCCAAGCACGGTGTTATTGAGCACATCTCAGTCCTACATTTCCGCCTTTGGTCCCGTTGGCAACACTCGGAAAACATCGGAAGAACGTGTCCAGTTTTTTTTGTCTTGGAGGACTGTATTCTTGATCAGTGATGGAAAACAATCTTGTGCGTGTACTGTTGAGATTGTCAGTGCAGACCACACTATTCACTATTCCTTTTTGTGTTTGCATAAAATGCAAGCAGAGTTCTCATAAGTTCTCATTTCTTTAGGTGCTCAAGAATCACTTCCGCTGGCACCGCAGACATCTTCCTTCCTTGTTCTCGGGTAATGGAGGAAAGATCTTTCTCCATCCACAGAACTTTCTGATGTTCTTTTAGATATACTTCACCCCCAACAAAGCTTTTACCATTAGTTTTAGCATTTGTAGCTGTTTTCACACTTTATGACAGACAATTTAGACCAATCTAGAGCCTTCGCAATGTGCTGACGCAGTACAGTAAATTATTGACCAAAGAAATTTTATGCTTCAACAAAACAGCCCCCGTTGATACGAACAGCTTTTGCTAGAAATGCTACGGAGCATGAAGCTGTGACCCAGAGTAGTTGTAGCACAACATTTGCCCGAAAGTGGTTTCTATAATTGAAGTGGCCCCGCATGTATCCATTTTTCAGGAAGAATCAGCCCATTAGGGGCTGACACCAATTTACGTTGTCAGAGGTGCCGTCGTGTGTTATACACTGACGTGTACGAGACATCAGGTGCCTGGCCACTGACAACTATAAAACCCCAAATCCATCCATCATTGTTTATCTATCCTGGAACTTGGTGGGGGCGAATCCCAGTTGTCTTTCAAAACTTACGGTACTAAAAAAATATACTTTTAGTATTATTTAAACATTCACTAGGGTCTTAGCAACAATAGGAAAAAAGATGAGAGTTTCTCAAACGCAAAGTTCAATAATAATGACGCAAAGTTAAATATTTTCAACTAATGAAAGCATTAATCGCTGTAATTAATGTATTCTTGTTGGTCAGAAAAGACAGACATCACAAAAAGTAGTGCTGCCTCTAGTTCTGATGCATTCCGGGTGTCCCTAAAATATTAACACACTGATTGGCCATTGCTCATATATGTTTTGATGTGGGTGTTTATTGAGATTCAAGCAAGTCTGTGTTAGATTAAAGAAAATAACTTTATAATATAATTGAATGGCATAAAAAGAAAAAAAAATCTTCTTCTCCACCTAGTTTCCTCATTCCTGTGATTTTGCAAATGTTCAAATGGGTTTCCACCATTTTCCAAATGCTGCTCCTAAGGCAGATAACTGTATTCAACAACTTTGTAGAATCAGTCACTCACATTTGAAAAATGTACGGGTGTGGTCAGTCATGCCCGCGGATATAAAGTTGCGGGTGTGTGTTCTTTGTGTAAATATGAGTGTAGCCCTTTAAGAGCGGAGGGGGGCGGTGTCAGGTATACTAGGAAGTAGAAGTAGGCTGAGCAGCAGCTCGTTGTTAGACCGTGCTTCCATGTTTAAAAAAAAAAAAAAAAAAAAAGACGTCAGGCTGTGGTTCACTGGGCTGGATCGGTTTTCATGTGCGCTGAGAGTGTGCGACAAGCGCGCAGTGGCGCAGCTTCGAGGGAACATTGGTCAAGACTACACAAAATAAGCGACGTCTTTCAATATCTATGTATTTCTACTCTTAGCAAATTTTCCGAGCGTGATTTTTCATGCTCGACCGTGCAGATTTGCGAGTACGATAGTGCGATGGCGCGCGGGCGCATGCGCGCCCGTCAAATCGCAGTGACTGGTAGAATATTTCAATACTATGCCAATTACTTCAATATTTGATCATATCCAAAACTTTTCACTCATCTTCATCCTCTTCCTCTTGGGAACTTCAGGGGAAGCTTTCACATCAACACGGCGCTTTAGCGGCATTGTGAACATGAGAAGTTATTGCGCAGACAGTAAACAGCATAAAAAAGGCGGAAAGGAAGGACAAAGTGGAGGGGGGGACGGACTTTGCTGGGCGAGGCTTCTCTGATACACAACCAATCAGCTCAAGAGATAAATCCACACATGCTCTCATTGGTCAATGTCGTGCCGGGGACCAATCATGTGCCTTCGTGCAATATATAATGTTTTTGGTGGGGGGGGGGAGAAAGCCGTGAAAATGAAAGGCCGAAGTACTGAGGGAACCCTGTATTATAGATTTTGCAGTTTGTGTAAAAGGATAGTTTCTCAATAAAAATTAGGTACATTTTTCAATTTAAGGCTACTTCAACACACGTTACTCCTGTAGCAGTATTCAACTCTGAAATTTGTGAGCGAGGAAGCACGGTGGAAAGTGTTTGAATGGGGGAAAATATGATATTCAGTCAAAACAGTTTTGATATCTTTGACTCCGTAAACTCTCGGCGTATTGCTCTGAAGCTGAGGACACGGTTTATCTGGGGATGAGAAGAAGAAAGTTAAGCACGGGCCCTCCAGAGCTCTTGGGCTCGGCAAAAGTCTACTTTTTATCCTCCGAGGGGTTTACCCAGCGAGAGCTGTGGCAATTTCTATTCTGATTAGAAGTGGACCGAAGGGCTAAATGAACAAAAGCGTTTGATCACCCCCCACTCGCTGATTTACATTTGCAAAGGGGTAAGGCCTAATCTGCACATTTTTAAACACCTTCCAAAAAAAAAAGTTTAACCAGAAGCCAGTGACGACCGATGTCTTTGTCATTCCCTCCTCATTGCCTCTTTCTTTACTTTCTTTCTTTCAACATCTCCATCTCTCTCCTCTCATCATTTATCCTATCCAGCGGCTCCCCGTCTCATCTCTGTACCAAATGGACTGAGCTTCATATCGGGGGTGTGTGTTGCAGCTCTACAATTTCATAAAAGGCACATTTGGGAGGGTGGATGCAGTCGATTGACGCATTCCCTACATCCATATGAGGATTTGGCGCCAAATAACATTTTTAATTCCGTGGAATTCCTCCCGCACATTACAAGCATTGACATTATAACAGCTTGCTGCCCTCTCTTTGGACTTGACATCAAACGCGTTTTCCCCTTAGCCGAACTCATTCAAGACTTTTTAAATGTGTGTAGTAGACATCTCGTGTGTGTGTGTACCTCAGGAGATGTTGCATGCGTGTGTAAAAATCCATTTGAAATCCCCAATGTTGTAATTTTGTAGGTTTTTGGCTGCATTCGGCCCTTCTCTGCAACAATACATCTACAGCAGGGTTGCCCAGACTTTTTTACCCCAAGATCTACTTCTCAAGCATCCAGCCTCTCGCAATCGACAGGGGGAGGGGGCAGGGGGACTTTTTAACATTTTTTTTTATAGAATGACCACTGATGAAATAGAATGATCTACCCACTACAAAAATGCAAAACATATTTATTTGAAATTGTCTCGAGGATTCTTTATGCGTAAATGTATGTTTGTGTGCCTTGCATAACCGCATGAGCCAATATTACACAAAATAATTAACTTTAAATTTTTTTTTTTAACCATCGTTGATTTCATGTTGATGATGACTAAACACCATACGAATGAAAATGCACACCTGGGCTGTGTCACTCACGTCAGTGGATGTTGTCCAATTTGCGGTGAGAAATCTCCAATGTCATTTTACACATCAGCCATGGCTTCACAGCGCCGGGTAACTGTACTCCTTTACACCTGCAGAGATTTTATTGAAGATAATATTTCCGCCTTATTTTTAAAAGATCGGAACAACGAGTCAGCTGTGCCTCTTTTATGTGTGATGTGACAAACCCGGAAACGATGCTTCGGTGACTGCTGTCCGGCCAATTGGGATTTTAGTCCGTTTACTTTTCTCATTCTCAGTTTACTTTTTGGCGGAATGTCGGTGTCGTATTTTCCATAAACTGTTCGAAAATGCCGTTCCACATTTCACTACACTGGCAAATGAGGCAAACGCGCTTCCAAAATGACATCGTAGGAAAAAAAAATCTGTCTCCCTTTCCGTACGAAAGTGAAACGTTTTTGTCTTCTTTACTGCAGCATCCATAATCACGTTTAAGATTTCTCAAGCGAAAGCTTAAAATAGGGGGGGAACTCACTGGCAGCGTGTTTTGCTGTACTGTCGTTGCTTGCACATGCATGGTGAGCTAAAGTTAAAAAAAAAAAAAATTACGGCTGATGTCTTTTCTTTTTTTTCTCTGCATGCCGTCGCGATCAACTGAAACTGCCTCTGACCGGTCGAACACGATTGACGCATTGAGCACCCCTGATCGACAGTATTGCACCACGTATACATAATTCCATCCATCCATCCATTATTTACTGCTTTTCCAGGTCGGGTCACAGGGGAAGTAGCTTCAGCAGGGATACCCAGACTTCCCTTTCCCCAGCCACTTCTTCCAGCTCTTCCGGAGGGATCCCGAGGCGTTCCCAAGACAGCCGAGAGACAGAGTCTCTCCAGCGTGTCCTGGGTCGTCCTCGGGGTCTCTTTCCGGTGAAACATGCCCGGAACACCTCACCAGGGAGACGTCCGGGAGGCATCCGAATCAGATGCCCCAGTCACCTCATCTGGCTCCTCTCAATGCGGAGGAGCAGCGGCTGGACACTTGAGCCCCTCCGGGATGACCGAGCTTCTCACCCGTTCTCTAAGGGAGAGCCCGGGCTCCCTGCAGAGGAAACTCATTTCGGCCGCTTGTATCGGGGATCTTGTTCTTTCGGTCACAACCCACAGCTCATGCCCATAGGTGAGGGTAGGAACGTAGATTGACTGGTAAATTGAGAGCTTCGCCTTTTGACTTAGCTCCCTCTTTACCACAACAGACTGATACAAAGTCCACATCACTGCAGACGCTGCACCGATCCGTCGGTCGATCTCCCGCCCCATTCTTCCCTCACTCGTGAACAAGACCCCAAGATACTTGTACTTCTCCATTTGGGGAAGGATCTCATCCCCGACCTGGAGAGGGCACGTCACCTTTTTCCGAACGAGAACCATTGTCTCGGATTTGGAGGTGCTGATTCTCATGCCGGCCGCTTCACACTCGGCTATGAATCGCTCCAGTGAGAGCTGGAGATCACGGCTTGATGAAGCCAACAGAACCACATCCTCTGCAAAGAGCAGAGATGCGATGCTGAGGCCACCAAACATATACACACATTAATAGTTCACGATCCGAAATTCTTCTACTATTTGAATTTAGTAGTTGTAACCAATCTCCAGCTCTTTGCTCAAAAATGTCACCTAGGGTTTTATTTTGTTGTTGCTTTTTTTAAATGGCTTGGGATGCCACCAAAAAAAGCAGTATAGTAGATTGCTGTTAAGGAAGCATGTTGAAGTGATGCATCTTGACTGAGAGACAACTTTGCACGATGGGGTGTTTAGAGTTTGATTGCTCTTTAAATACGCGTGTATCATTGCGTTGTCTCAAAGTGACTTGACGTTGGAAAAGTGCAACATAAACAAAGTCCCATTTATCCAGAATAGGTAGCTCTGTTCTGCTTTAGAACTTTGTGGGTAAATAGTTTTTTTTAAACTGTAAATTGTGTTAGCTTGGTTTATGATTGTAGCCTTGTAATGGGGTTGAAAATGTCGATGTAGCCATTTTTTTTGGTCTTGAAATACTATGGTAAATGATAAAGTTTTTGGTCTTAGTTATATTACTTATCTGGGTTTGTTTGTATTAACTTAGTGGTGAACAGTTATGGATAGTGATGCTTTTAGCCTGAATCGTCAGCAAGGGCACAAATAGAATGTGCATAATGTTAAGTCGATAACCTGTGCGCTATATGGATGGCCAGCTGTTGTGGCTATAAAACAAGGACTCACTTGTATTGACATAGCCATCCATAGCACTCCGCTAGCTCTCTGCTGACTAGACAGAGACCGTTTTTCCTACCTTTTCACATTCATACGGCGTTAATGTGCCGGGTGACTCTTCCTGAAAATCACCACCTTTCCTTGCGTGTATTTTTTTGCACTGCACCTCAGAAGACATTTGGAGTTTGTATCAAAGTAACGTAGAAGGAAATTCAGGCTTCAAAATGGAAAGAGACTGACTCTGTATTTTTCGACGATGAGGACAGAGGGTGTTGTACCGACAGCATGTCCCCAATTTCCTCATCCATCAAGGTGTATTAAGTTGATGTGATAGTATGTAATTATAGTGTGATATGATGTATATTTTCCCTTGTTCATATCTGTTCAGCCTTCCACGCCGTTGTAAACTGGTAAATGTTGGCATCCTGCCTGCAGCTGTCACGAAACTCAACAGGTAATATACAGTACAGAGGTCCGTCCAAAACAGAGGCAACAACTTTTAATTTGGCGCTGATAGGGTGACGGGTCCTTGGATAACGTCGGCTGATTTACACAGCGCAACTTTGCAAAGGTGCTCACCAAGCTGATAGTCTCATATTTAACTCGTATACTAACTGTAAATATAACACCCCAATATCGAAGGCGAGTTAAAGCCCTGTTAAAATGGTCCGTGAATTACTACTTGCAGAGGACCCGTACAGTATTACAGTGGCTTGTGTTTGAAACAGTAACAATCCAATAATTTAATCCAGCATTTAATTGAAAGTACTTTAGGTCGCTGGGGTCAAAAGTGTTTTATGTAGCACGCAACCATATCTCCAACAAGTGATTAATTCACATAATCAGTCGCAATCAGCAGTTTTGTGCTAAATAGATTGGGAGAATATTTCTTTTTGCATAATTTTGGGGAATAGGCCCTTCAATTCTGGGTAATAAAATTGCAGAATCATTGATTGTTTTGTTTGGCCTTGGCGAAGGTCTGCACTCTACTGACTCTAGTTCTGGAGTCATTGTGACAAACGAGAACCCAGAGCGAGAGTCTGCAAACCTTTGTGGTCATTCGACTTTTAACAGACGGGCCACGTCCTTGTAGATGAGGTAAAAAGAAAGAATTCAAATGTGTATATAAAATAGATTGATTTTAATAAAATTAAATAATTCATTAAAACTGTATTCAGAGGGTTTAGTCCTTAGGGTAGATTCTCGTTACCTTTCTCAGCTCTTTAATTTGTCACCAGTTGCCTTGCTTTTCAGAATGGAAGACAAAAAAAAAAAAAAACAATTGCAGGACTTTAAATTCTTTGTTCATTTCATCTCGTCCTTTTGCTGTTTTCTCGAGTAACATCTCCGGCGGCGGCGTCGTGACACGCTCTCAATCGTCTTTCAAGCCCCGTGAGAGCTGCACAAAGTAGAAAGGATTGACTTTGGCTTCATTCTTTGACAATGGAATAAAGAGAGCGCGGAGAGAAAAGCATGTCCGAAAGAGACAAGTTAATCAAAAGCTGACAGCTTGAAGGTACAAGGGACTTCTTTTTGCCTGCACGTCCTTCCTCCTGGGGGGGATTTAGAACTGACTTGAGTATGTTAATTTTCCAATATGACAACTGCATGACCAAATGCAACTGATGTCACAAATTCAGGATGCCAAATGTTCCTGACTGCTGCTTGGGTTATTTTACAACATCAAATAATTTGTTTCCTCTGAGATAATGCTTAATTTTATGATTGCATGCCACAATATAATGTTGTTTGGTTTCATTAATTACCATTCAGAGTTTTTTTTTTATTTTATTTATATGCTGAACTGTCCTCATGGGTGCTATCTGGCACATGCAGCCATGCATGCTGAATAAAAAAAAAACAAACCCTTCTGTAAGAGTCTAAAAACCGCAGGCAGGTCGTCCTGCAGGCTTCTAAATGGGCCCCGCGTCTTTCAGGAACAGTTAAAATGTAAATTCTTCTGCACATGTCAATGACAGCCAGGGGAATAGCTTGAGGCGGTGGCTGATATGGATGCTTGGCAACCATGTTCTGACACTGTTTTGCTATTTTTTTTTTATCCTTCCCCCCATCATTCAAACTTTTTGGATAATGCTAATTTGAGAACTACATTATACTCATGCTATCTTTTAACCTTTAGCACCACCATTCTTTGAAATCACATCATAGTAGAAAATGTTGCATGGCCGAGTTTTAACTCTGTTAACCAAGCACGGTTCCAGGTTATCTGAAATTATGACCAGCTGTTTTTCAATGTTAAAAATGGACTAAAAGATCATATCCATGTTCAGATTGAAAATCAGATTTGATTGACCTACATTTTCTGAATGTTGCATTTTCGCAACATTGGTTAACGTCATATAAGATAACACATCGTGTTTTCAACGGTTGTTTATTTTCTCAAAATATAATCATACAAAATGTGCAGACAACCTCAGAAAAATAAAATTATACTGCTGAGGTACAATTTGCAACCACTGCTTTTTAAAGTCCTACATTTTCAGTGCCCGTGTCTGGTAACTCTCTAAAATATCACAATGTATTTTCAATAACTACATGCACACCTTTGACAAAATGTTAAATTTGGGCAGGTAACTAAACTCAAACATTTCAAACACTGATTTTACAAGATATGCATGTCTGTATGTACTTCTGCTGTACTAAGTTCATGTAGACCTGAAACAAGTCAAGCATGAAGCAAAAAGGCACTTACGTCCTGTGAAATGCAACAAAACAGTTTGATTTTGACTTGAGGGAGAAGTACAAATCACACTTGCTCCATTTAGTCTGGGTGAAGTCATCTTTGCACAATCTGCACCCGGCACGCTCCACTGTGATGACAGGCCAGTGGTCATATTGCGAATGACTGACACAATTTACCAACGTTGCATTTTTGCACTACCTCAAAAAGGCACGTATGGGTCGAACTGGAAACCAATTCATGCGCCGTTTTTTTATCAATTCATCTGCTTGGATGATTAACTTTACATATAATATTAAAATGCATAGCTACAGCTGATCTACAATGCATATTTTTGGGAAATACTTGCCTTAATTTTCACAAATGAGCCCCACTTAGGACGCTGCCACGTTGGATTGTCGTGTGACCAACTTCACCGGGAGGTGCTGCCATCTGACTGTAGCCAAACTAACTAGAATCACGTGCAAATGTACAACACTGGTCAATAATGGCAAATGCCAAGTCGGTAAACTGGAAAAGGGGCCCTAATGTACCATGTGCAAAAATGCAACATGGGTCAACGGGGGTCAAATGCATAAGTTATATTATATTGTAGTTGGCTCTTCTCCAACAGACGCCTGGCCACACACGAACGCCAGGTGACTCATCCAGCTAATAAACTATCCCTCAAATGGAGACCTACGTACTATGTTTCCCCCATAGACATCCAGACACATTTACAGACACACAGAACCTGCATAACAGAGATGAAGTATTATTTACCCAAAAAATCAGTAGTGGTTGGATGTTTTACACTAGATATATTATTTAGTCAATATATTCTTATAATTTAGTATACTTCCCTCCAATTCCGCTCATTTATATTATTTTCTGAAGACTGAAAACTTTTTTGACCCCAAAGATTGGTCTGCTGGGTCGCTATTAAAAAGCCCAAAGCAACAATGACAGGGATCTTGTTATTGCCTGAAAAACTTTACGGCTAGCCGAGGGACAATGTCCAGACAGGCTAGATGCCGTAAGCACAGGTTTCAAACTCGTGGTCCGGGGGCCAGATCTGCCCTGCCATATCATTTTATGTGGCTTATGAAAGGAAATCATTTGCGTCAACTTCCATGATGCTTGCTCAGATTTGTAATAAATTTTTAAATCATCAATGTTGAGCTATTGCAGCCATTTTTTTGTCACCAAGCCTACTTTACTCACCTTTTTTTGTGTGTATTTGATGATCAAATTCTTTTGTTCGTCTTATACCTCCATACTTCTAGATTGTCCTTTGACTGCTTTTGATCTTTTATGGTAATTACTCTATGAGCATCTACAGTTCAACAGCTGCAGATGCCAGACTTTACATAATCAAATAACTGCCTCAGCTCATTGTGCACTTTGTGCTCGTTGTTGCGTCCACGGTGTTGTCACTCCACGCGTGGCGTCAAACAAAGCAGAGTTGCCATGGAGCATCGGTGCCAGAATGCAAAATGCCTTAAGAGTTCAATATCTGTGTGGTGCTTTATTTATCTGTAAAGCTTCAAGGCCTTACTCACGGGGCCAAGAACCGTCCTTTCAGATGGGTTGTAACAGAGAGCACATTAACGCTAATTGGCTACAGAGGAATCGGTAAAATCCGAAACACCCAGTGAGTTTACATTTTGAAATAAATAGATATTGATGAAAAAGTAAAAATGGTTTAAATTTGTCATTATGCGATATTTTATGACATTTAAAAAAATACACTCCAGTCAATTTTGGAATAAGTCTGTAAGTTGGAAAATGTGAAGGGCCGTGAATACTCTCTAGTGCTTCTATCTATCTATCTATCTATCTATCTATCTATCTATCTATCTATCTATCTATCTATCTATCTATCTATCTATCTCTATCTATCTATCTATCTATCTATCTATCTATCTATCTATCTATCTATCTATCTATCTATCTATCTATCTATCTATCTATCTATCTATCTCTAATCAGCACACGCATACAGTTCAGTGTGTACCCCACTTCCTGCCCAAAGCTAGCTGGGATAGGCTCCGGTGCGTCCGCGAACCTCGTGAGGATAAGCGGCTCAGAAAATCGATGGAGTGATAATCATCCTTATCTTATTTTTGTTTCCAAAGTCATTCGATTTGCCGAACCAATTGCATCATTAATGTGCCTTATGAATCGTCACGGGAATCCCCCGACTGATTTTGGTGTGGGTGAAAAAAGTGGTATGAAACATGTCTAGTTAAAACTAAAATGAGTCAATATTGTCGCCTTCGTGTCTATAGTGTCTGGATACATGAAATACAGCAGCTATTATAGAAGATGGTCCTAAAACGTAACAGTTGGAGGGTGATCTATTTGCGCGTCCTCATATTTTGGTGAGGAAATGGGATTTGCCGACATTTACACGCAACCGCAGGCCATCCAAAGCTCATCACAAAGTGATAAACAATGCCCCACGTTCACGTTGTTCAGCTTTTAAAATTGCCAATCCCCCCCCACGCCTATTTACTGTTGGAGGTCTTTAGTCTCCTAAAAAATAGACTTGATGGATTGGTTTCAAGCACTCTGACAGGGGAAGAAAAATCCCAAAATGGCCCCATGTTAACACTCCAACCAACCATGCACCAGTCATACCTCGGGCGGTCGGTCGCCAGGCACATGTAATGTTTTTTAGGGTTCAATTTGAGCTTGCTGGGGTTCTCGGGCTATTCCTACTGAGGGACTGAAATTTATCTGCGGCAGATGAGGCCGATTATATCCGAGAGGCAGCAAAGGGATGAAAAACATGAAGAAGAAGGCAGATAGAGGTAGTCAGTGGATAGGGAGGGTTGAGATAAAAGTGGGGAAAAATATGACCCTGACTGCTTCACTCTCCTTTCTGCCATTTTTATATGCAACCGTATTGCTGCCTCATTTTTAAATAACAGATCTCCCCACTCCGCTCACCATTAATGGCTTGAGAAATATTGATTGGCCATCTGGTCTGCTGGAGATTAAGGCTAATATCTGCTGTCTACCACATATAAATCTCCAGTCTCCATTGCCTAAATAATGCAGCAGCAAACAGACGAAGCGGCAGTCAGATAGGGAAAGCGCGAGTGGGGAGAAGCCGCAGCGCAGAAGGCAAAAAATAAAAAATAAAATAAAAACGTTCCAGATCTGCCAGTGATCAGACTAAACTGTGACATTTGTCCCTGTTGCTCCCTTCTGGCTGGAGCCTGCTTTGGGAGTCTTAAACTCTGGCTGACTTGAAGCCGTCCAGGAACAGATGAGGGTCCTTTTGTAAGCAATGAAAAGTGATCAGGGGGGATAACAAAAACAACAATCAGTTGTTGTTTTCCTATCTTTTATTTTCTTCTTCTTACATCTCGAATCACTACAAGTAGGACACGTTCTTCCCGCTTTCACACGTTGATATATGAAACGTTGAAGCAATCGCAGGCAAGCGTGTCTGCGCCATTAATGATTTAAGCGCTCCCTTTCTTTGTTTTATAGCATCAAATGATCTGTGAAGGTGCCAAGATCCTGCGCAAAAATTCATAAAGACAAGCAGCGCACTCTTAGCGAAAAGGAAAACTGACAGGCACGCAACTCGCGCAAAATGCACACACACCCTCAAAAATAGAGTATTTGCGGCCTGTGGTGCAGACAAAGCAGATTTGACAAACGTGACAAAATATTCTTTATCATCTCGTATTCACAGACAACCAGGAGGGGGTCTAAAGTTCACGTCGCGCCCCCACCGTAATCTTAAATTCTACAGCCCGTTCTGTAAACAAACGATATTTAAGCTTCTGCGATCTGCGTGTGGAAAGTTTCCAGGTCACCTTCCGTCGTGTTTGATTCATTTTTTGTTTTTTGTCCATTTTTATTAGGATAAACCCCTGAATATGTATCATCTTGTTTTTAAGGGGGTCCCATCATCACGGTACAGGAATGCACATTACAGACCACCCCTGCGATAAGAAATAACAAGAAATAACCCTTTTAAATACACACTATGTATGTTTTCTTGAGTAGCGTGTACAAGCACTCACTTTGAAGTGCACTTTTAAAACAATACATACACATTTAGATACAAAATATATTGTGAGCAAGAGCAATGCATAACATAAAATACAGTAAGGAGTTTAAAAAAAGTTTAACAACTGCAATGACACGAAACAAAGCTGCGATATAAGTGACTGAGTGTAGAGCAAAACGACGGGAAAAGACTAGATGAGACAGTTCCTTCATATTCCAAACCGCTTCTATTTCTATGTATCTCTGTCATTTTTTTATCCATCCCTCCATCTTCTACCACATTTCCACGTCTGGTCACAGGAGCAGTAGCTTCAGACTTCCCTTTCCCCAGCCACTTGTTCCAGCTCTTCCGTAGGAATCCCATGGCGTTCCCAGGTCAGCCAAGACACATAGTCTCTCCAACGCGTCCTGGGTCGTCCCCGGGGTCTCTTTCCGGTGGAACGTGCCGGGAACACTTCAGAAGGAAGGGGTCCACATCCAGATCAGAATAATTGTTTTAATAGCAGAAAAAACTGTCAAATGAACAAGGGTGTGTGGACTTTTTATATACACTCTATAGTCAACTATATATGGCCAACAGAAGGTAAAACAATGAGTGAATTGGAGCTCCAAAGACATTTTAGCACAGCACCGGACAAACGCAGATGCAGTCCACATGGGCAACAAGTCCATTGAAAGCAAAGGCAAGAACGAGAACAGATTTACTGAAAACATGAACGGTCGATTTCCAAGACAAGAATAAGTAGTTGTGAAGCACCTGCCCTGCTTCTATCTCCCGCACCATAAATCCACTGTCTGGATTATGTGTGCTGTTTACCAGGGTCAAAAAGTGAGAAATGATACACCAGCGAGACCTCCGTGATCACGCCAGAAAATGACTGTACCTATGCAGCCGCCTCAGGCATCAGACGCTCCCGCTCCACTTGTACACTGTGAATCTCAATGAGTGGGGAGCTAAAGGGGGAAAAAAAGAAACTTCTTGCCGTCATATTCCACTTGTCATTCAATTGGATTCTTGGTCTCTGGGAATTTTGCGCGCTGTAGAATGCATCAGTTCCTGAAGTTAATCTTTCCTAATATTCGCCTCAGTCCTTGTTTGACTGATTTTCCGTCTCCTTGATCCACTCCGGGCGGGCCAATGAAGCCCTCCACCGTGTTCCCGTGTAGGTTAAATTGTGCCAAGTTAAAATGGGCCTACTCTGCACCATTTTAGAAATGTACGAAGGGTACGAGGTAATTCCCTGCGATTGTCAAAACTAATCAAGAAGACTGCGTGAATTGCTTGCGCTAAAAATGCAAATACAATGGTGCCTTGGTTCTCGAACACAATCCGTTCCAGAAGGCTGGTTGAAAACCAAAACGTTCGAAAACCAAAACACGTTTTCCCATTAGAATGAATGGAAAATGAAATAATGTGTTCAAAGCCTAAAAAAAACCCAACATTTTTTAAGCATTTTTTTCTTTAACTTTAAATACTTTATAAAATTAAATCATTTCAGAAATATATTTATTTTTTGCTTAAAATGTATGCTTTAGCCTAGTAGAATATGCTAGGTTGGGAGTGCATTGCTGAATCTTTAGCTACTCGGCCCCCAGCCCTGTAAACCTTTTTTTTTTTAATTATTAACGAAAGTGCAGAATAACTTTAAACAAGCAATTATAAGGGTGGGGGGGAATAAAGTACGTAACATGAAAAAAAAATTAACTTGCAACTGGAGGTAGGGTTAATGGAACAAAAGAAAAAAGCAATCCAAAAAAACAGCTTCAAATGTCTTCGGTGGGGGTGACTCACCCCTTTTTCACAAAGAACAGATCTAATGTTTGTTTCTGCCATCTTTTAAGCACTTTTCTGAAGTGGCTCATAACGTCATTAAAATTTTGCAGTGCTCTGCAACATTCAGCTTTATTCAGGTGATGAAGTTGTACAAAATTATGGATGTCATTCCATTTAGCGCGGATAGCTTTAATATCGCCACTTGAGACATGCTTCCTGCCTTCAGCCTCATCTGATGACATCTCCTCCCTTCCTCGCCAACAGCGAACTGATTAAGAAGCAACTTTTCGACTTCCTCCAAGATCTGTGGCCTCTGCTTGGTCAACACGGTTGCTTCTTTAGCAGCATCACTTGCTTCGAGGGCATCCTTGTGTTTCAGAACGGTGGTCATCGTCGTTTTCGCCATGCCATAAATCTTCGATAGCTCAGAAACACGCAGACCAGATTTCGTGCTCGGCTATCAAATCCTTCTTGAAGTTGCCAGTTTTACGCACTACTTTCCTTATTTCAGCACCAGCAGTTCCACTTGCCTTTTGGAGCTACGATCAGGGGTTAATGTTGCTCAATTTGAAGAAAAAAAGTCACTACAATACTGGGAAACGACTGCGAAAACCAAAGCAAAAAAAATTCTAAATTTTCGTTTGAAAAACCGATTTGTACGAAAACCAAGATACAGACAGAACGAGTCATTCCGTATTTTTGCTCTGTTTGTGCATGCAGTGTTCATTGTGTCTATTTTACATCAGGCACCTTGTCAGGAACCCAAGGTCTTCAGAAAGAGAGGTTTTATTCATTTTCTGGAATTGTTATCATTGTTTTCGTTTGCACGGTAACTACTGTATGATTGTTTTTCTTCTACAGAAATGCAACATAATTTTTACTGAACTTTTTACAAAAGATTGGTTCGCGCTTCGTCCGTTGCTTGGTAAAAAGCATGCTGTCACGTCCCATCGGAGCGGGAGTAGGACCCAAATGCAGGACTCGGACGTTGCAAGGTTGTTCAAGGAGAAACGTTTATTATATGCCGAGCAGGCAGTCCGGTGCAGCAGCGGTAGTTGGGACGTCGGCCGAAGAGGGCAGGTGAGCGGGCAGGCAGGAGTCGGTACACAGGAGAACGATCAAAGCAGACAGAAGTATCAAAGGAGTCAGGCTTACATGGCTGGTCGGAGAACAGGTGAAGGTCGGTACACACGGGTTGTCGATCAGGGATACCGGAGCACACGAACGGGACATGAAGCGCAACGAACTGGCGCCGGCCAGTTGTCATCGGGGTCATATGTAAATCAGGCTGCATGAGGCGCAGGTGTCCACCTCCTAATCAGAGCAACCGGGGGGACACCAGCATAGCCCAGGCTGGAGCGGCAGGATCGTGACACATGCCATCTCTTCCCCTACGTCATTCATTTTTGGTGCGCCACCTTCTTGAGTTAGCGTGGGATATGAATCAGGCTTTGACTCTTTCTCTGACTCTCTTTCTATATATATGTATATTATACATATACAAAAGAAGCCATTATATTTCTCCCACTGTTGATCCTCCCCTGGCTGAGTGGGCAGCAATGATGGCTTTTGAAATAAAATTGTACAAAAAGCAACAACGTCCCTTGCCAAATTAGGAAGGTGTCAGCCATTATATTCAGTTCGAATGCAACCTCTCTGTCCATTTGATGGTGTGTCATTTTGTTGTCTGGTTGGAAGAAAACGCCATTGAACTATCAGAAAAACGGTGGTTATTTTTTTCTACTTTCCCCTTGCTTAAAGAACAAAATAATAAATAATAATATGAAATAACGATTCCTCCCACTCCCCCATCAAACTCCTCTTCTTTAAAATTTATTTAGGTTTTTATTTTTTCACCAAGCCCACGGCTACCGGCGCGTGCCGCGTTCTGGTTCTTAAGTTGGAGTGAACAAGAGGAAGGTCGAGCCCAGTGAAGCCGTCAGACTATCAGTCAGGAAGCAGCCCTGCCTGCTGTGTGTCGACTGGCATGGCTACACACGGCGAGGGCCATCAGCCGACTCGCATGCACGCGCCGTATGGCACGCTCGCAGTGTAAAAATCACTTTGTAGGCCCCATGCATCCCCCCCAAGAGCCCCGTGTGTGTGTGTTTGTTTGTGTTTGTGAGTGTACACAGGAATCTGCAGGGAGAAGAGAGAGTAGCAGCAGCTTCCTCTTTGTTCAACCCTCCTCGAGTTCAGATTCAGGAGGGAGTGTGAAAATTATGACATCACGAAGGTTATGCTCGAGACACTAAATACAAGTGAAAAGATAACATTGACTTTGCAGGTCAAATTTTTTTTGTTTGTCTAATCAGGTAAGCTGATTGAGAACAGTTTCTCATTCGTGACACAGATCTGGAGACAATTTAGGGTTCAGTTTCATGCCAAAGGATACTTCAACAGCGGACAGTTGGCCAACCCGTCGGACATTGGAGGATCCGCTCCACCAAGTGAGTCGGATCTCTGAGCGGTGAGTCACAGCTGCCGCGTTTGTGGAAGACTCAGAGAGAGTGACTTAAAAGCAACTTTGACATACCTCACTGGACAAAACCATGACATGATAAGAGCATTTCTTCGTCTTCAGTCTGATAAGAGAAACTTATGGAATCATCCAACCTTTGAAACCTTCTGGTGGATCCAGCATCCCCCATTGGCCTCCCAATCAGCAGGGGGACTCCGCCAGGCTCAGGGGTGCTAATGTGGCGACGATAATAAGACCCGCTTTCGACTATGGAGCGTCTGATGATTGGAAGCTTTCCATAAGGCGGTGTTGGATAGCTTCTGTCGCTGTCCCGCTCTTGGGACCCTCCTCCGGAATGTCACCTGGAACCAAGAGGATTACACTTACTGTGAAATCAATTGGCATTCTGGGTTCGGGTTCACCACTTTTGGGAGAAATGCAGAGATACAACAGTTGTTCCTCAGAGATGATTGAAGGTCGTGAGAGAGATTTGAGACTGACGGAATATTGAACACTGCAAAAAGAGAACTAACCTAAAAGGTTTTAATGGAGAGTCGACTGGTACTCAACAACTTGGAACTACTTAACATTCCTGTTCCAAAGTGTCACTTCTCCCTTTCATGCTAATACCTATGCTAAGTCCTCTCGCCCCATTCACGCAGCGTTTTCCGCAGTGTTTGTCTGGTGTCACAAACCTGTTATGCTCTCACCATCAAAGGACAGTCGAAGCAACCCACGGGTGTTAAACGTAACACCTCGGTTCTGTCTTTCTGCTACTCCTTTTCACTGTTTGCCTCTGTTGTGTCACTCGTGCCACAAAACGATTGGTGTGTCACCTTTGCCCCCCACATTCTGTCGTGCGTCGAAGATAAAAGAGTGGGCAACCTTTGCGGTTTTGGGGCCTTATGCAGCACACAAGAGCGTTGGAGCCAGTCCGTTCTGCAATTCTAAAAATAAATCAGGAACTCTCAAAAGCCCTGCATTTTTTTTGTATGAGTAAAAACTGAAATGGTCCATAACAAGAACAAGTGAATGTCAGGGGAAAATAAAAATAAACAATAACCACAATGAACTTTCTTCATTTGCTCACAAGAGCTGATTTTATCATTACTTCCTAAAATAAGACGGAGCTAAACGTGATCTGATTGCAGATGTACACTTCACACGCTACTCTCATTCTCATCAACTTCAAATGGGAACAGATGAGAATCTTCTCTTTTTGCCATGGCGACCCCATGGTCTAGAATAGCGAATAACCGCAGATACCTCGTTTGTACTTGAAGGGTTGAAGGCTTTAAGATTTTTATTTTTTTTTTTAGTCGACACTTATGAGAAGAAGTCAAGTACACATTGACTAGTCGTTGACAGTGACATTTATATTTTTCCAGTACAGTGCAATAAATAAAAAAAAACAACACATGAGTAGGGAATGTTTTGCAGTATTGTATAATCTATTTTTGCTCAATGTGCTTGCCTGTGGGACAGCCAGGTAATATTTGCACAACTTGGCCAAACAGAAACTTGTCCTTATTCTGAGCCAAACCACAGCAGAGAATTCTCATGGACCTTTTCCTATGCATTGGAATAATTCCCCGCTCTCTTTCCAATTTAACAGTGTGTGTCATATTGTATACCGAGGGGTTCAAACAGATGGCAATGCAATCTTTTATTCACAACCACAGGCAACAGCAACCCCCCGGTCCACTCGGCAACACACTTGGGCATCATTTATGTAAACATCCTGAAAAGAGACGGTTTAAAAGTAAAAATATGCTGACTTGCTGCAAGCAGCTCTGCCTCCTCCTAAAAAAAAACCAAAAAACAAACAAAACAAAAAAAAACGTGATATTGACTAGTCGACATCACGCTCTAAAATTTGTTGTGGAGATTATGTTTAGGTCGACTAGTCTCAAAAACTCTTCGTGCCCACAATAATGTATTTGTATACAGGAGCCCACCTGGTGTGTCACGTTCAAACTACCGTAATTTCCGGCCTATAAGCCGCGACTTTTTTCACACGCTTTCAACGGTGCAGTTTATCCGGTGATGTGGCTAATGTGTGCATTTTTTCTAACGGCCGCAAGGGGGCACTCGAGCGGAAAAGATAAGAGTGAGACCGGTGGAATATATGTGTCGAGGAAGTAACTTTTACTGGTTTACCCTGTTAGCGCTGCATTACCGTGTTACTGCCCTGGCTTAGTGATTTTTACCGGTATGTTTTTTTTTTTTTTGTTTTTTTTAACCTGCCCTGTTAGCACGGCGTTAGTGTTAGCATGGTGGCGCTACCGTTAAACTCTGTGTACCGTCTTTCTTTGTAAATATGTCGTGTTTCAATGTGGGCACTTGCGGCTTTTACACAACTGGGGCATATGTATGTCCGAAATGGTATTTCCTTTACAAATGTACTGGGTGAGGGTAATAATCAGGTGCGCTCTGTAGGCTGGGAATTACAGTACAAGTTTTCCTCTTAAAACTCTGAATGAGTCTTAATGCACGTTGCACCAGAGGTAAGACAATGTACAGCACTATGGAGAAAGGAGAACCCCCCCATCTCCCTCCTTTGGCCTTTCATCTGCAATCTGTCAAAGAAGTCAGGATCTCGTGACTGGATGCAATCACCATTTCACAGAATGGCACTGTGTAGAAACCCACGAAAGCTCTTCATATTGGTGGTTTAGCCGTGATTGCGTAGGATTTTGCATCCGTGCCAAAGATTTGAGAGCATGATAGTTTTTAATGCTTAGATCCATTTTATTCAACTGACTACATACATGGGTTTATAATACCAGTAATATGACTTTTTTTTTCCTTTGTACAGAGACATCACACAGGCATCTGGGAGGCAATATCTTCTTTGTCAAAACTATGACACAAACATTTTATTTGCCTTTTGAGCAAGGCTGAAAAATTGCAGAAAAAAAAATAAACAAATCGATTTTTAGCTGCTTTCTCTGCCGTCATTGTTTGAAAAGCTGTCACGTGATGTAGAGAAATGTAAAGGCAGGTAGAATTGACATTTCAACGTGTTGGTTGAAGAAGAAATGTGGTGGAAACAGTATAGTCCGCATGGTAATTGAGGGACTGGCTTAAGCAGTGGCTTTTGTGTAGCTCCGATGAATGGCACAAATGTGATCTTTTGACAGGAAGTGAAAAGAACGGCATCTTGGAGAGCTGATGTTAGCTAACAGGTTTGCCATTATGCTTTACTAAGTTACTCGGACAACAGGACCAATTTTTTTTGTACGTAACTGTGTCAGAATATCTTCCATCAACCTGATTATGGAGGTTTGATTCCCAGCACCAAGTAGTTGTGTAATCTTCTCCGCACATCTATTTATGAATTGATTTTCTCCTCCTCACCCACAGCTTCCGCTGGACTGACTTTTTTTTTTAAAGCAAGCATATGTAGATATAGAACAATGTTTTCATGCATATCTGTTGGTGCGACCCCAAACACAATTTTCCTCTCAATGTTTTTAGTTCAAGTAAATAGTCAGTCAAACCGAAGTATCCTGATGCCCATTTTTTAAAAAAAAACATTATGAAAAATGCCTGAAGCCTTTCTTTAACTTTGAACATTGACAGCGGGCCAGCAGGCCTGCAAGTAATTGTTCAGTGCCGCTTGACAAATACTGTAATTTCTCGAAAATAATGCGCAAATTTTTACAAAAACATTTTCAAAAAGTTAATAAAGCGCATTATATTTAGGTATAGATGAAAAAAAAATACAATCACATTGTATAGTTGTATACAGGTACATAGAGTGGTTGAAAAAAGGTATACATATACATTTCGATATGATATTCGATGTCTTATATGACACATTTTATTACGGTAATGTGGGCCCCTAACCTGAACTCTATGACCTCCTCGGGGAGCTTGCATTTTACGATCGTTAGCATAGCATGTTTGTTGCTACTGCACTGAAGATCAGAAACGACTGCCCGTGAGTTTGTTTTAACTTAAACCAAGAGAAAAAAATGTCGACTACAGTGGCTAGTTGTGCAGCTGCTTTTAAAAGAAATGTGTTATAACTCATGCCGATGACGCCGCCAACCCGGAAGTAGCGCGGCAGTCCAAAACAACGATAGCTCACCTCAATGGCTTCAGGTGGCTCTCAAAACTACATAATATGAGCGTCATGGGCAAAAAACGGGAGACCGCACACAATTGAAATGCTCACTTTTTTTTTTTTAAATGTGCACATTACCCTCGTTTCTGCATAGTTTAAGCTCACCTTGTTTTGTTAGCCACCTGACCCTATAGGAAAGCAATGGCGTCAGGCGAGAGGCTGCGCTGCGAAACCAAAACTCTTGAGATTCAAAAAATGTTTCCCCACAAACACTATGGATGGCACAGAAGATGACATGCTGTAGGAGTAAAATCGGATCACTGTTCATGAAATCAGGAGGCACCAGAACTGGACCAAGTCACCAAAGGTAGATACGATATATATTTTTCAGACTGAAAATGAGCCAGATGTTGCTTTTGAAGTCTTAGCCAAGGATGTGTAATGTAGAGGATAAACTACACTATGCACAAATATTTTATCCACAAATATTTAATGCAAAAAATGTTTATGTCAAAGAGTGTTTAATATTTATTTAAGACTGTAATATGTGTTATCAACAGTATTAATAAAATGTTCATTGAGCATTTATTTTAGTTGGTTGAACGATTCTGTTCTGACAATTACGGCTACATCAGCACGTGCACAATGATTATTATTAATGATTGTTGTACAGAGTTTTTTGAAAAACAGTACAAGTACACACCTAACAAAATATAAATAAAGATTATTCCCAATATTTTGAGCATATGGGTACCAGCAAATTGGTGGTGCGCATTGTACATTGGTAGAAGGATTTTTAGGTCAACTTTGTGGGTGCGCATTATACTTCAGGAAACATTATACTGGAGAAATGATAGTGTGTGTCAGCTCATTTGCAGCGCTGCCATCCAAGGCGTCAGTCACTCACTCACTCACTCCCACAGCCATTCTGAGAAGGAAGTGACTTACCTCCGCAAATGAAATGACTCCTTGACAATCACGCTGGCGGATGTCAATGAATTTGCTTTTGACTCCAACCATTAAGCGGATGTGGAGGAATGCGTTGGCCACAGGGCTTCAATTCACATTTATATATATATATTGTACAATGGTAAAATGTACTGTATGAGAAAAATATCGTAAGGCTTGCCTGACAATTTTTGACATTTTAGCGCTTTATTTTTCATTTTATTTTATTTGAAATTTTCAAAGTTCAGTCTGACGCACAACATAACAGGATAGTTGAAGAACACAATATTTTTTTTTTTTTGTTCCTTGCACACTTGAGAGCAGTTTAGTTTTGTGGACAACTCAAGGTATCCGAGAGAAACACAAGCACACGTCCTCATAATTCTCTTTTGAAATCATTTGCTGTCCAGGCACTTTTGTTGTGTTCTCCTCATCTGAGGTCTTGCCGCACTTTGCTTGGTGTGAAAGCTTTTGGAAGCTCTTCATCCGAGAAAAGGAAATGTGCGACATTCAAGGCTAACGGTCTGTGACATGGAACCAGAAGATGACAATGACTTCTCTCTATAGAAATTGTTTAAAAAAAAATACATGCACACACACACTTGTGTTCTTGAACAGGTCAGACAAGACACAGCAGAATCCCCTCACCGAGAAAGTCAGCCACAAGTTGGACTTGTAGAAAATGGAAATGAGATATAATTCAGGCTGGCTGTTATGACCTTTCCTTTCCCATGACGCCGCGCATGTTTATCAGACTCGCCTCTGGCAAACACAGCACTCCTCTAGTACACAAAAGTCATTGAAACATTCCAAAGATGGAGCTTTGTCCTTATCGCCGCACAATCGTCCTCCATTTTGCTACCGTTACATTCTCTGTGGTGAGACAACATTCTTGAATATATTTTTGAACTGGCATTATACCCCGGAGTAAACATGTGTACAGGATGCATTTCTGTCGTTTCTTTGGAAAGGAAGACGGCGCACAGGCTTTTCATGTTCAGCATCGTTGTTTATTGATTCTCTTCATCTTTTCTTCCTCCAGACGTTTTGTCGAGAGAATATCATACTGTTTTGTGTTATTGTAACAGTGGTCTTTAATCAATACAGTGTTGTCTACTCACATTTACACTGCCGTATGGTCTTCATTTGCAGTACTAATGTTACTGGTGCCACAAAACACCACAGAGGCTTAAGACCAGGATATTTGGTTCTGCCGCTATGTGAAAGGTGGCGTCACGACCCATCGGAACGGAGGTAGGACCCAAATGCAGGAGGACATGGGGGACGCAGAGGTAATTCGGGAAAAAAGTTTATTAATCCAAGGTCGAGGATCGGGCAGGCAGTCAGGTATAGCAGCGGTAATCAGGACGTCGGGCGTAGAGAGCAGGTCAGTGGGCAGGGAGGAGTCGGTACACGGGAGAACGATCAAGGAAGGCAGAAGTGTCAAAGGAGTCAGGCTTACGGGGTCGGTCAGAGAACAGGCGGAGGTCGGTACACACTGGAATACGATCAAAGATACGGGGGTGCTGGAACGGGACATGAACTTCAACGATCTGGCCGAGCACCAGTCGTCACCGGGTCCTATAAGTACCGGGCGTAATCAGCCGAAACAAGGTGCGGGTGTGTGCCGACTAATTGGCAGGCCACGCCCAGCCTGGGCAGAATGCCAGGAGCATGACAGGTGGTTCGAAGGCCTCTCTGCCATTCCCACTTGGTGCTCTTTAAACCCTCCTGTCACGTTGTTTCTCAGGAACAGCAATAATGACCTCGCATCAGTTTGACACGATGCATTATGAGCTCATTCACCGTCGTGGATGTTTATATCCGTCAACTGAAATCCAAGCTTTTACTGTCAACGACGAATATTTTCACAAAGTATGTTTGTGAGTGGGTACGCGTAGAAAAGTTCCTTGCCCAGCTTGTCTGGGAAATTTCGGTTTATAAACCACTGTAATGACTAACATTCTACTGTCGGAGGCATTGAATAGCTTTGGATTAGAGATTACTGCAGTTTTTGAGTAGAAGATAACTATTGGGGGCAGGGAGATCTCTTTTGTATGTGTCAATTTTGAGGGAGAGAAATGTCAACAGGTTGGAAGTTGGACAGGTTTATGTGCCTCAAATGTTAACCAAGTATTTTTAAGTGTGGTATAAAAAGAGTAGGTGTTGGGGTAGGTAGTAGAATGTGTCTGTCGTGATTGTGAGAAAAAGATGATGCATCTTATGGAGTGAATGACCAACAGCAAAGGGAATAAAGCGACTGACGTCCAGTTCGAGCCCATGTTACTTGCGCCACGTTTCTTAGTTGTCCAGATATGCAGATGTGGCAAATACTCCACATCTTCCACGAACTACCAAGGCTAAATTTTGTGCTTCTCAGACAAAAAAGTTCAAAAAAAAAAAATAGGTAAGGTTCCACAGAAAAAAAAAGCCAATTGATAATTTCTGAATGCTGGCGCTGGTGACTAGGTGAGGGTTCCCTGTAATTTGAATACATTTATTAATCTTGGACCAACCATAAAACCTTGAAGAAAAAGTTAGTTTTTCCGCCTCAGCGAAACTGGATGAGCCGCAAATTAAAACGTGCTACAAAACTAGTGTATTGTCATGGTGCTTTATCTGTTTCAAGGAAAAACTATGAGTCACAGCACCACAGGAACATTTATAAATTGTTATTCAAATGAGATGAACGCCATGACGTGAAGTGTAAGTTTCTCAATTGGTCATTAGCCCGGCTCTTTTAAATCTCCTAGAGTGCCGTGGAATTTCAGTGCGAAATCCTCTCAGGAATAACGTTTGCAAATTTGATATGTATTGTACTCCTTTCTCTTTTTTTAGGAACTTCATCGGTGCTTGCGCAGTCTGACCTTTCCATTGTCTTCGAGCCTGAATTTATATAAAGTCATTTAAACGTCTTGTTAGCGGAAGGAGTAATGTAAATATTTAATATTATAATTTTTTAAGGATTTTCTTTTCTCTCCAAGTTTTTTTTTTAAACTAGCTTTGGGTCTCCCAATTAGTTAAAAAAAAATATATATATAGATATATATAGGTGTGTATGTATGTGTGTGTGTAAATATTGTATAGAAACGCATCAAATTCCAACCCCCCCAAACACACACACACACACACACACAATTCACCAGTTGGAAGGCCGTCTCAAAAACTAATTATATATCTGAACTATAGCTCCACTTTGGAAAATGTCCTCATTTATTTGCTCTACTGAAAAGCATTAAACTAAGAATATTTCATTAACTGCTCCCTTGTCCAAAAGTGTTGAGCCTAGAATGAAAGCCATTCTACCCATATTGTAGAATTTGATATTCTAAATCACAAACCATTAACAAAATTTTCAGTAGACCAAAATGACAGTGATAGTCAAAAGGTAGAATTCAATGTAAACTGTAAAATATGTATATATTTTTTTAAGAACTGCGATTGGAAATTATAAAACCAGATAAAATAAACAGCCCAGTGGGAATTTCCTGCAATTTGTTTTAACACACTGCGTCAACACACATAGAAAAGAAAGTGAGATGGTAGCGTTAATAATCATACGCATTGACAGTATATCCCTATATCGCATATACGTTGTACGTTTGTCTGTCAGTTACTGGAGCAACTTGTAGCGGTTTATGCTGATGACACTGCTGAGAGGGGAAACAAAACATTGACTCACGATCCTAAACTTGATTAATGACCTTTAAAAAGGTGCTGGCTGGCTAATTTTGTGGCCTTTGGACTAATTTAAATTCCAATCAATGTTGTTTATATAAACCTCCCCAAAAAGTTTTTTTTTTTCCCCACATTAAATAAATTCAACACCAGCAAACGGAGTCGTGAAGAAAAAAAAACCAAAAACCTCCAAGAGTTAGAAATCAGTGGCGGCTGTGTTCACCACCACGCAATTTGCACCCCAGGGGTGTGAAAAGAACTTTTGAGAGCCCCAGGAAAGAAGGACCATGGAGCCACCCCCCCAAAAAACAAATAAGCATAACAATGGATAAGCAAAAATATCTCTTATTAAGTAATTGCCATATAAAATTAACTTTAAATACTTCAACACTGAAAGGAAATGTCAGATTGTACAGTATAAGTAATAAAAATGAGAAAATAGTATGGAACTGTGATTTTTATATCCAGATATATAAAAAGTAGACCAAACTAAATCATTTGAAAAACAAGATGACACGCAATCTGTGCAACCACATTAATTAAATTCAGTATTTTCGGCAGTTGGAATAAAAATAAACAACAGATGACATGGTTGCACAAGTCTGCTCACCTTCTCATAACTGGAATATAATTGTGTTCATAATTAATTTTATATGGGAGCCACCACGCACCTACCACCATTTAAAGTTCCTAAATTTCTGATTTTCCTGTAGGGCTTTTCCAGCCGTTTTAGCAGCACCAAATCGGCATGTTCAACACCATGAAATAACTGCCTAACGCTGACCCCTCACAAAAAAAAAAATCAAGTTATAATCGCTGGTTATCATTTTTAGGAGTTCAGCTGAGGGTGTCTAAAGTTTTATTCCAAGTGACTCGCTCCCGCCACGGGGCGAACGTCAGAGATTTGAACGCTGATGGGAGTGCTTTGAAGAGGGATGGCGGTGGCGAGAGGAGAGGAAGGATAGGAAGCGTAACCTCTGCCAAAGTGGTTTGCCAAAAAATAAGAAAAGAAAAAAAAATGGAATCTACTTTGATTTTGTGCCATTATTCGAAGTGAGCTGACACAACGACAGCACAATCAATTTCCAAATGCAAAATTTGAATCCGGCGAACTCAACAAAAACGAATCTGGAAGATAGCGCCTCGTCGTGCTTCCCTCCGGCCCGCCTTAGCGTACGTCAGGAGCACGCATGAGACGAAATGTTACCGGTTTAAAGATGTTTATTTTGGAATGGTAAAATCAGTTAATAGAGAAGAGATTTGCTCAATTTTCCTGACAACTTGGGGAGAACAGTGACGTGGCATACAGTGGTTTTCCGAGCTGGTGGTTTTCCAAGCTCATCCATTCAGCTGTCTGCGTGTTGGACAACCCACCATTGTAAATGTTAACCTTTGATTTGAAGTAGAAAGTCGTACAACAACGTCTATTTAAATTTAGTTGCTCACCCGTGGTAAATAATCTGGCCAAAAAACTACAAGTCTCCTTTGAGCATGAGGTGGGCATATGTGCAAATGATTGACCTCTCTTCGGTCACACCTTGTGTTTCTATACTCGCTGATTGACTAGTTCTCATCCCATCGAGTCGGTTTTTAAATCAATAAAATTGATTGGGGCACGAGGCTGATGTGTTTTAAAAAGATCATTAGAATAATATTCTGTTGTCAGGTTACATTGACTTTTGACGTACAAAAGATTTTTTTTTTTTTTAACTGCCAACTCCATCTTTCACAATTTCCCTTGATAGGTGAGCTGTCTTTCGGCCAAATTAAAAAAAATTTGGGGCTTTGACTTTTGAGAAAAACATTCAAGAAAATAGCGCTATATGGTGGCCATCAACCCAGCAAAACTGTCTTCAAAACAAGCAGCAGTTTGTAGCGGATACTGAACAATTCCTCGAAAATGTGTCACCGAGCCATCGTCCAGTTGCCTTCAATCAACATTCGCAGATCACTATCATCCAAAAAGGCTATTAGAGTGCATTCTCTATAAGTGGAAGTCTTGAAAGAGTGGAATAAAATGAGCATTCTACTTTTTTCAGCGTGATATGAACAAGTCTATCGTATAGGTCTCTTCCCATTCTGTAAATTCCATAGTCGTGTTATAGGATGGGAGACCATAGATCCAAGCAATCCTCTTGACAATCATCCTGTATGTCCATCCTAGGCGGCATTCATGCCGACAGTCCTGGAAATGTGAACATTCGAATTGATTCCGCAACAGTTTTAGTCCTCCTTGTCGCCAGTGTGATTCATTCCGGCTCGGCGTGATGACGCAGACGACTTCTGCAGGCCCGGCAACGCTATGTGTGATCCGCGTCGTGTGTATAGCGGCGCATACGAGGGATGTGGGGACTCATTAAGCATCTTCATGAGTTCTGTCAAGCGTGCAGGAAAGGTCAATCAAGGTGACTCAAACAGCTGGCAACAACAACATGATCTATATAATCCCTACAGAAGCCAGAGCTCATATAATATGATTTACTGCCCCGTATATTGAAATTGCCTACAGGAGAAGTGTCTCAGGAAAGTGGCCATCTGTTGCTATTTGAATTTACGTCGGCAGTTTGTTACACATCCTGATGCGCTAGGTATCTGTTTTTGTAACAAGGGGCCATAAATACAGGTTTACAGTACATTATAGTTCAACATTGCATAATAATTTGTCTGACTTTGTTTTTTTGTTACCTTTCCGTCCTTGTATCATCAGGGGGGCAGCAGTTACTGTGTTTTTATGAATGAATCTGAAATAGGTCAATTTGTGAATATTTGAAATTGTTTGATTGTGCATGATCTCATTAACCATACTACGGCAAAGTGTGCTATTTATCTTTGCGCTAATCAACTAAAAAATTGAAGAACAGAAGTGACATGAAACCAGTGTCCTATTTTTTTTTTCCCCCTGATATGTTTTTTTTTGGAAATGTTACGTCTAGCATTGCTAACAGTTCCTCTGAGGTCCTTTGAGCCACATCTTTTGTCCGAACCCTTTAAGAATTCACATTTGAATTCATTGCGTCCTCACTGGCGGCATGGTGGTTCAGCTGGTAAAGCGTTGGCCTCACAGTTCTGAGGTCCTGGGTTCAATCCCGAACCCGCCCGTGTGGAGTTTGCAGGTTCCCCCCAAGCCTGCGTGGGTTTTCTTCGAGATTTCCGGTTTCCTCCCGCATCTCAAAAGCATGCGATATTAATTAGACACTCTAAATTGCCCCTAGGTGTGATTGTGAGTGCAACTGTTTGTCTCTATATACCCTGCGATTGGCTGGCAACCAGTTCAGGGTGTACCCCTCCTCCTGCCCGTTGACAGCTGGGATAGGCTCCAGCACTCCCTGCGACCCTTGTGAGGTTCAGCGGCTAAGAAAATGGATGGATGGATGTTTCCTCGCCAACTAACATATCAATGTTAGGGAAATGTACAGAATCTTTTGATAAGATGTGTCTTTACGTGGTGCTATCTTTAACTGTAAACACACGATGTCATGTCCCCATTGATGTGTAGCGCAACTTGCAAGCTGCTGTATCCAGCCTCTCCTCATCCATACATAGAATATAATGAAAAAAAAAAAGGAAGGGTGTTTCCCATTATATTATAAAAAAGCAAACATTTTACATCAACAGTTAGGGATATTGGAGAGAGTACTTTGACTATTGTTCAATCGCTGATTTAAGTTTTGCTTCCTGCTGTTTTCTGATTGGCTACACTAGGCTTTGGCGACCACCTGTTGCGCGGACGCACACTCCTCAGCTTCAACACATATTTAATGCAGTTAGACATTTTTATTTAAATCACAATTGGTGACATGAGAGATTGCTTTTTACCGCAGGAACAGGGGAATGTAAATATTTCAAAATAGCTGCGCACATATGGACATAGCCTCAGATGCTGTTCCAAAATGCTGTGTACTGTGTCGATGCTTGGCCAGACAAAGTAGATCACGCTGCTCTGAAGGGGCTGCGAAGGAATTCAGCACAACGGCAGATGTGAATAAATTGTAAATCACCATGATCGTGTTCCAGCAGGCCCCGAGAAATGGATGATGTCGTTAGGGGTGCAGCCGGCGCCGGGTCCCGCAGCGGGCTCTCAGGTGGAATGTACTGCAGTCCTGGTATTCCCTTGTCGAAAGGTAATGTAGAGTCCAATTTCTGCTTTCTTTTCACTGGGGGGAGGCTGCTTTCTTCTTGAATAATTGAGACCTAGATAAAAGACCAGTGCTTTTGCATGAGACAACAGCATGGCCTCATTGATTCCTGAAAGCTGTCTTTTCCCACCTTTTTCGTCCTCCTTTCTATGCCACCTCCTGTCTTCTAACACCTTCCTTGATAATTTGCACTTTTCCCTTCTGATAAAAGCGTCCCTGATATTCGTCATTATGGGGTGTTACGTGACCGATTTCTGCGCAAAGGACAAAGGTGATGTCGAGGTTAAAGCGAGGCGGGGAAAATCTGCCGGTATCACATTAAAAAATTTCCAATTCCCGGGTCCAGCAGATCTTATCATTCAGCTAACATTTGGCCTGTGATGTTGCGGCTTAATAGTCCCCTGCCTCTTCTTCCCGTAACAGCAAGGGGGTCAATGCCCTGACGTCCTGCACAATTTCTCACTATCTCAGCCTGAGGCGATGCCTTTAATATGCTTTGAGTGAAAAAGTATTCACTACAAATAATCTCCCCAATAATAAATGTGCACAGTCATGCTGCTCACATATGAAAATAATATTAACATCATTGTATCACATTTACATTATCAACACAATCTCAAGGCAGACAGAACGCTTGATGGGCAGTGACAGAACCAGAGAACAGCATAGAAAAAAACAGTATTGTCACTGTTTACACTTAGCAGCAGATTATCAAACCCAATATAATGTCAAGGCTGGTGACTGTAACAGAAAATGTACAGTATGCTCCAGGTGGACTGGACCTCATTCTTTCAATTGTTCTGAGGCACTGATAACCTTGTGACAGTCCAGACAGCAGTCCCCTTCGAGGGGAAACCGTCCCACTGTGAAAGTCTAGAGAAGTGCTTGTTTCCTCGCTCTTTCCACTGCTCATTTCGCCCGGGGTCATGAATTCAATGAGACCTTGAATGTCACATGAAAGGCTGGCCGTAGCGCCCGGTACTTAAATGCCGTACCTGACTCATAGTAGATGCTTCGGCGAACTCACAATGGGCCTTTTATTCTGCCTTTTTTCCTCCTTATTTTTGCAGTGATTACATATTCTGGTATCGGTGCAGGTAAGTGTATTGTACTCAGACACTGACATGATTTCAGGCTGAGGAAAAACATTACGGTGCCAAACTCTGTTCTGACGAAATAATTGGATGTGTTAAAAGAAAAAAAAAATAAGGGTATTTATTTTTTTTCGCTACATTTGTTGGAAAAGCCTTTCAGTATGATTGATGCAGTGCAGTTCTACATTACCCCAAGCAGCGGCAACCACAATAATAAAAATACTGTTCGAGTAATGAACATTACTGGAACTGTGTTTTATATTCACAATGTTTGCCATTCTTTCATGCATTTTGTTCCAGCTCGCCTTGACCATTGTATTGTGTCGCTTTCTGGTTTTCCGATGTCTAATATTAAAAGCCTGCCGCTAGTACAAAATGTTGCAGGAAGACACTTGACTAGGACAAGAATGTTCGAGTATTATACTGGCCACTTTGCACTGTATGATTTGATTTTAATGATTTGCTACTCACTCACAAAATATTAGGTTAGCACCTTCCTATCTTGCTTACTATTCCATCTTAAGGCTGATTCCCAAAACATTCTGGTCTTTTGGTGACTCCAAGTGGTCAAAAGAAATCAGCAAGTTCTAGAGTATTCTCTATTGGTTCTTTAGTACTCTGGAATATCTTCCCAGCAGCAAATAGAGCAACTAGCTAGCTATGTAGAAATGTTTAAAGCTCCACCTATGACTAAAATTCACACTCTTTCATCCCGTTAAGCTATACCTACTTTGCAACTAGTCTCTTGCCCGACCTGACTGTGGAGGATTCTGAATCGGGGGACCGGGACAGGACCAAAGATGGGCCACTTCCTTGGAGGAGTCTACCTGTAGTAGTTAATTTCATCAAATGAAATTTAATGCTGTTCAAATTACACAACATTTGTTCATCTTATCATGTGGTTAACGTCCATCCATTCATTGCAGCCTGGTCATCACAGAAGGGTGATCCCTCCATCCTTGTTCTCTCTCAAGGTTTCTTCCTTCCCCACCCCCTCCCAAATTAGTTTTTACTTGCCTGGATGCAGCATCTAGTTCAGATGATTTCATGGATCTCTGTGAACATTCGACTTGTGAAACCTGTGAAGACTATATATCTATACAAGACTATATCTATCTGAATAAACTACTGATACTTAAAAACCTCTGACAGGTCAGCATGGTGATCAAGTGGTAAACTTGTCTGCCTCAAGGTTCAGAGCACAGTTTTGGGTTGGACTCTTGGCTCCAGTGTTGTTTGATTCTCCCTCCGCTTATGTGGGTGCTCTCTGGCTACCCCGGCCTCCCACCACATTCCAAAAAACAAGAATGCTCGTTCAATTGAAAACTCCAGATAACCTATAGCTGTTAACGTGAGAGTGAATCCTAATTGTCTGTATCTCCCTTGTAATTGAGTGGTGATCTGACCTGGGTGTACACGCTACTTCTCAGCTGCGAGAATCCAGTTTACCAGCAAGCACAAGCGGCGTAAGAACTGAATGGATAAAATCCTTGACACTGTCAATCAAAACTGAGCATTATCCCTTATAAAGACGGTGTTTGTTATACAGCTCTCTCGGGTAATATGTTTTAATCAGTCTCGGGAAAAGATGTAACCAACCACAGTGTCTATTGTGCATCATAAAAGCTGTTCCGCTTTGACAGTCTCTCGGTTGGCTACAGTCTGATTCCGTACTCCCACTCTGACTGCACGCCTGTCAGAGGAGCATATGGACGCTTTCTTTCAGCTGACTCACTGCGTGAGAACCATCGTCATGCCGTTGTTTGGCAGAAACTATTGTTCAGCTTCAGGGGTCGATGTCAGCCGTGAGCACTGTGAGATGCTTTTGGTCACTTGGGTTCGCACTGCTGTGTTTCCACTTGAGCCAAGAAAAACAGTGGAACTTGCATATGTTGCTGGAGCTCGAGTGCTACTGTATTTGGTACTTGGAACAAGTTTAACTTCTACTTGCTGTTTCATTTATAGATTTTGAAAACTTTATGCATCCAATTTGGTTTTCATATATTTGACTGTATTGAAGCACTTAAGGCAATCAATCTGCCACATGGTACTCCTCTGAATACCCGGCAATGAAAAAGAAAGCATTTTTAACAGCTAACATGTCGATGGGGGTTGAGGTTTTAATAATATTGTAACCAAAAAGAAGGCAAACAACTTAGGAGGCAGCAGTGTTCTGTGAGGCTGCTTTATACCTTGACATTTTATTAAAAAAATGGAATCAGCCATTTCCAGGAATTATTAACTTTCAGTCACTACATTGCTCCCGTGGTTTCCAGTTGGTACTGCCACTTATTGTCCGTATCCACATGCTTCCAGACAACAGACAGAAATCTGGATGAAATAGAAGCAGATTGCAGATAAAAGGCTCTGTGGTTTTCCATAAGCGTAGCATGGGTACCATGTCCAGTTGTTTAGCTAGACAAACTTCAGTCTGTTGAATGTGCATCACAGAATTGTAACTTTCCACCTGCAGTCATTATGAGTTCACCAGAAAAGAAGCTTCTCTTACAGAGAGCTCGCACAGCACCAGGGCTGTAATTAAAGACCTGAGATTTATTCTCCCTTGTGTTTTTTTTTCACTATTTCACACAACAACACACCATCCCACATTAATTGCTTTCAACACAACATAACAGGGCAGAGAAAGCAAATCATGAGTGTCAAGCTCCCGTCTCAGTAGCCAACCATTACACAGATGCGACCTTCCGGAACCGCTTCAATGCCTCATTAATTGTCAGTGACGTTAGACAAAATGGTGTGACAGAATAAAAACAATGGTAAAAATGACAGGTTTCAATTGCAGGGTTTAGGTTTAGAATATTGGGGTTCAGCGTAAACATAACTGGAATGTACCATTTGGCGCAAATGTGGCTTGGGGTCCATTTCCCTTAATGCCTGGAAAACTCTCTTGTGGTCTGAAAAATCCTTCATGCCAGTGATTTCAGCGGGCTAAAACAGGTGGTCTCAGTTCTTAGCCTGGAGACATTCACGCAGTATGCTCCTTATTTATCTTTTCATTTCTCAGTGTCAATCATTATCTTACTCTCCCTGAAACATGCCGTTTTGGGGTTGAGGTTTTCTAAAACTACTGCACACAACCTCCCCTGAGCCAAAACCACAAGACGACTCTTTTACAGAAAATATGTAATGCAAACTCATCAACAGCTACACAGTCAAAGGGATTTTTTGCTATAGTTGCCACTGCTTCACGGTCACGGAACTTCACAGTTCTGAGGACCGTGGTTCAAATCCTGCCCCCACCTGTTTGGAGTTAGCATGTTCTCCCCCTGACTGTGTGGGTTTTCTCCGGCCACTCCGGTGTCCTCCCACACCCCCAAAACACGCATTAACTGGAGACTCTAAATTGCCCTTAGGTGTGATTGTGAGTGCGACAGGTTGTTTGTTTTTATGTGCTCTGTGATTGGCTGGTAACCAGTTCAGAGTTTGCCCTGTCTCCTGGCCATAGATAGGTTGCATAGACTACAGCACTCCTGCAAACTTTGTGAGGGTAACTGGCTCAGAAAATGGATGAATGAATAGTTGCCACTGTGGAAATCAAACCTGGCCAATGTATAACGTCATACCGAAGAAGGTCTCATACAGCCTGCTTTATGTAAATCCTCAAAAACAAATAAAGTATATGGTGATGGAATGATGACGTACCACCTAGCTCTCTATGAACCAATGAATATTTAAACAGGGGGTTCTATTACGATGCTTGGAGCCAATGATAAGCTCGGAGGGACGCAGAATTACTTCAGGTAGTTTCATCCATCATGTTCCAGCCATCTGGACTAGTCTAACTTATACTTTAGTTTCCTCTGCCAAAACAACATTGGCATCGCCATTGCTCCTTCCCTCATCTGCAGAAGCTCAGATTAACCTTGAACTCATAATTACAATGAGATAGTTGGTCCGCTGTTTGTGTGTGTGTGTGTGTGTGTGTGTGGGGGGGGGGGTGTTACACAAACAATTTTCTGGCACAAATGGAAGGAAATACTTGAAACTCAAATTGATTTCAACCTTTATTTTGTCCCGAACAGGAGTTAGTCCATGGACATATTCTTTTGTGTGCTTGTCAAAAAGCATACAAAGCTAATATCACATGAATGAACCAGTTTGCCCTTGTGACAGTTATTGCAACTTTTCTTCCAGGTTTTTAGAATGAACCTCTGAATGCCTCTTTTGTCCAACCGCGCAATTTGAGCGGTAGGACAATTATTTTGTAATTTTTGGTCTGAGAAATAATATTTTTTTTTTTACACAAACACTATTTTTGTTTGAATATGGACCATTTTCAGATGAAAATGAAATATTTTGAATGCGCTGCCTCACTGCTAAATATGTGCAGAAGGCTCCGGTGAAACTTGGCAGAAGCACACCCGCTTAATACCGTGGTTACCCGTCATCCCTTGCCCCAAAAAAGCCAGATAAACGGCATCATTCTGACACCGGAGTTCAAGAATTCACTATGGTACAAACTTAATGAAATATCTATTAATAAGATGGAGAAGAGCACAGATGGAGCTCAAGAAAGGAGATCATGTAGAAAACAAAACCGACAGCTGAGACTGATGCTGTTGTCACCTTTTCATTTGTAATACATGAAAAAAAAAACATTTAAAATATTCCTTTTCCAATGATCTGTTCCACAGCTTCATTTTTGCCTCATTCTGATGAGTCTCATTCAAAAGATATGAGCAAAAATAATTTGGCTCAGTTTTAATTGACCCCATCAGAGAGGTGTTACAACAGCAAAGTTACTTTTTTGTGGTTGCACTTCGAGAAGCACACTGCACGATATCAGCATGAAGATGATGATGGAAAGCAGGTAGCTAATCCTTTAGACATGGATTTGACAGCCTATATGTTATTTTAAACAGACTACGACATAACCAAATTAAAGGTGATGTGCTTTTTTGAAATATATTTTTGCCTTTGCCTCACACTGTTCATTTATTTTGATTTGAGACACACAGAAAGGTCACAGATGAATCACGGTCTGTGCTCTTGTCATAAGATAAACCCCAACTTGCGTTCACCGCCCCCCCAGCACCTCCCCGCTATGTTGACATGCAGCAGATGCTCGCTCAGCGCTTTCTTCCATTCTAAACTACTTTTTACGTGAGAAAAATTTATTTTCTGTAATTTCTAAATAATTCGGTATCACCTACAATACGCACACCCAAAATCCAGGCCAAAAATCAGCAAAACCCTTGTAGGTATGTGTAATACACACCATGGATTTGGTGACATCCAGGTGAAAAATATGAAGTATTATGTGAATGTTATCAGGTTTTTCAAAGAAAAATTCTGCCCTGTGCTCTTCCGCTGAGGTTCATGCTACTTCGTGATTATGCAGTTCTTCCCGAATACACATACGGCGGAACCTCAGATTTCGAACATCTCGGTAGTTGTACAAATCGGTTTTTGAGCCCCAAAAAATGTACTTAACAAATGCCCTGGTTTTTGGCCAAATTCTTGTTTTCCGTCCAAAGTGAAATCCATATTGAGCGGATAGCTGGCTTGAGCTGAGTGATGACGAATGCACACGGGGCTGTATCGAGACGAGCAGTCACTTCTTACATGCCGGTGTGTGCTCATGGCGTGAGTACGTAGCTTTGCTCCTGCTTCTCAACATTGTTTTTGTTTTTCTTTCAGTATTTTCTTTGCCTTGGGTACAAAGAAAGACAGTGGCACTACGAGCAGCGAAGGAAAAGGAAAGTTGAGCAAACTACAGTGGATCTCAATACATTAATCCCCGCCTGTTACAGCCCTTACTAACTAGCATCCTATGGCTAAGTCGACTATTTCAACTATCCTAATGAATAAAAATGCAGTAATGCCAAAGGAGTGACTAGCATTACAAACAAAGGCCACAGATAATATGGAGAATCTACAGGAGAATTATGCAATTCAATCATGGAGACTAGACTTCAACACTTCCTCCTTCACCTCTTGAGTCCCTCCGATGCCATCACACTTTAACTGCAAAGGTAAATTATATACTAGAAAGTTGCTTTTAAGTTTCTGCATTTTTAGTATATAAATTCAGGGTGTTCATGTTTTTACATAAATAGGAATTTAAAAAAATACATTTTGGGAGGTTGGGAAAGGATTAAACTTATTTACATTATTTCCTATGGGGAAATATGTTTTGGAGGTTGAACAACTCTGTCTTCCGAGGTGCCTCTTATGAAAGAACAATGAATAACTGTGATCAGTCCCCCCTGTCGGTAGCTCGCGAGAGCCTGGCTGCTTGCAAAGTAGAGTCTGGGTACTCCTGATGTAAATGATGCTCATTCCTCTCCGCAATTTGAAATGAGTAATATATGTATAGAGAGAGGGTGAAAACCTTGAACAGTGACCATTCTGCAAATGGTGCAGGTAGTTTTCAAGCAGGAGTGGGCAGTGGTGGTCAACAACAGATATGCAAATCGACAACAGCGGTCACATTTTCTTAAAGCAGCAGAGGTGACTTGCCCATCCTTTGCTTGGTATTTTGAAAGCTGGGAGATGTGCTCTGTGAAGTGGGCGTGCAAGAAATAAATCTGCCAAGTACACAAAACGCAACAGATATGATAACTGAGAGCAAAATTGCATCCTGGTGCGACACCGTCCTAATTCTTGAGGGTGCATTCAAAAATGGATGGTGGCGGTTCCCCGCTGAGACTATGGACCATTTGGAAAATCCAAATCTTGTTTGAATGTGCAGAACGCACATTCTGGGCATCTTAAAGTACAGGGCATCAAACAAAATTTCTGAATGCACCCATGGTGTTCAATCTACCGTATGAATATATGAAAATATGAATTTGTACCATTAAACATTACATTTACTTAGAATGAAACTACAGCTTTTCACAAACCCTTGGTACTGGCATATGCTTATCCAATGTGATTCCCTCCCCCATCTATGTACAATAAAATATTAGTTAAAAAATGACTAAATAGTCAAAAGGTGCGTGTGTGAAATTGTGTATGCTTGTTTGTCTCGATTTACTGTGACCAGTGCAGGGTGTGTACGTCACATTTAGGTCAGTTCAGCCGGAATAGGATCTAGCTCACCCGCTACAATAATGACATGCTACAGAAAATAGATGGACTAAGGAAAATGTTCTTCTTATGCTAATTAATGGGACAAAAACCCACACATTTGCCCCTTTGTCCTGAGCTTCACTAAATCAAACATCGTCTTAAAAGTTTTTTTAGTGTCATTAGTAGTCAAAGCAGACAGAATAGCTGCGTATAAAAGTGACTTGGGTGCCCAAAGACTAATACAAAAGCAGATCAAATGTTTTTTTTATTGCTGTATTGGGATCTGTTGGCACAACACCGCGGTTCATTTCTAGCCAGATGGGGAAACGGGGCTCCTGGTGAATGTTCATCAACACTAATATGTCACACTTTACAACCTGATCACGGATATGTATTATTTTTAAACACGGAGTACATGGAACGTGCAAGTGTTTGCGTTGGTTAAATACAAACACGTACGGTAAATATAGTTGGTCAAACAGCTACATTCATTGTAGCTTTTTCATGCTCGTTCCTATCATTTTGCCCGTCATCGGAGGTACTTTGTGTAAAGTGAATTCATCGTTGTCAGATTCATCACAGAACAATTGCTTGGAAGCAATAAATACAAACACGTACGGTAAATATAGTTGGTCAAACAGCTACATTCATTGTAGCTTTTTCATGCTAGTTCCCATCATTTTGCCCGTCATCGGAGGTACTTTGTGTAAAGTGAAGTCATCGTTGTCAGATTCATCACAGAACAATTGCTTGGAAGCAATATTTAGGAACCTCTGTAAGTTCAATAACGACCTTCTGATATTTATTCATATTGGTCACTGATCCATTCTGAGGCAAGCCAAGGTTTTTTTTCGAATCACAACAATCCTACAAAAGCAAAGCTATGATTAAAAACAAAATCAAACGAAAACCTGAAAATTAAGAGAGGCTTGATGAAAAGATGAAGGAAAACAGTAAGATAACAAAACAAATCAATTATCAAGTTAAAGTCACATAATACAAGCAAAATGGTTAATTTTGTACTAAGGAAACAAAAGAAGTGAGGTGAGTTTTTAGGAATGATCTAAATGTACTGACAGCTTCCGCAGATCTCAGGTTTTCAGGATGTTTGTTGCGTCGGATTTAGTCATTTGTGAACTTTGTATACAATACCCACACGTATGAGGGCAGCGGAACAACAGTGAGATGTGCCGTAGGTGTGTCAGAAGAATTGAAGGTGGAGGTGGGACTGCATCAGGGATCGGCGCTGAGCCCCTTCCTGTTTGCGGTAGTCATGGATAGGCTGACAGATAAGGTGAGACTGGAATCCTTTTGGACTAGGATGTTCGCAGATGATACTGTGATCTGAAGTGAAAGCAGGGAGCAGCCGGAGGAACAATTAGAAAGATGGAGGAGAGGAATGAAGATCAGCCGATGTTAAACAGAATATATGTGCATGAATGTGAGGGGCAGAGGAGGAAGAGTGAAGGTCCAGGGAGAAGAGATGGCGAGGGTGGACGACTTCAAATACTTGGAGTCAACAATATGGAGCAATGGAGAGTGTGGTAAGGAAGCGAAGAAACGGGTCCAAGCGGGGTGGAACAGTCGGCGGGAGGTGTCTGGTGTTCTATGTGACAGAAGAGTCTCGGCTAGGATGAAGGGCAAAGTCTATAAAATAGTGGTGAGGCCGGCCATGATGCACGGATTAGAGACGGTGGCTCTGAAGAGACAACAGGAAGCAGAACTGGAGGTGGCAGAAACGAAGATGTTGAGGTTCTCGCTTGGATAGGATTAGAAATGAGCTCATTAGAGGGTCAGCCAAAGTTGGATGTTTTGGACACAAGGTTCTAGAGAGCAGACTTCGATAGTTTGGACATGTTGTGAGGCGAAAGAGTGAGTATATTGGTAGAAGGGTGCTGAGGATGGAGTTGCCAGGCAAAAGAGCGAGAGGAAGACCAAAGTAAAGGTTGATGGATGTTGTGAGGGAGGACATGACAGTGGGTGTCAGAGAGAAAGATGCACAAGATAGGCTTAGATGGAAACAGATGACACGCTGTGGCAACCCCTAACGGGACAAGCCGAAAGGAAAAGAAGACACATATACAATACCATCATATAACATGTAGCAGACTTGATTTTCGTAATTTTGAGTAAGATTGCAAAAGTTGTTTCTTTAAGCCATTGAGGAATTTAAACTTCCACTGTATTTTAACCTGCAGCCTTGGACTTTTTAATTCACAGGCCTGCCTACATTACCTCGTCTTTTCCCCGCCCTTAAGCAGACCAAAACATTGTTTTGCCAACTCGGACACGGCGAAAACATCTGTGTGACCTTTAAAGTCTGTCCTCGTATGTCATCCAAAGGCTAAAATGCAAATGCGAGAAGGTAAACTTCACAGCGTTGTCTCTCGACCACAGCCAAACACTTCATTTGACTCAAAATTGTCTCCCCCCCCCAAGTCAGATTTCAGATGGAAGATCACAACAGAGGAATCTATTCCGGCAGTGGGGATTCTACGGTACTCCCCCCTGCCCCCTCATCCACAGTGGTGGATTAGACATTCTCTGTGCTGATGATTGGCTGAGCCCAACTCTTATTGGCATCCATCCAGCCATTAAGGTTTAATGAGACTTTCTCATTAATAGCTGCCTACGGGGGACACTCAAGATCGGTGCATTAAATGAGAAAAGAAGAAAAAGAGGGAGCGGAGTGACACTTTCATATGGCTCTATGGGGAAGGGATAGCGATAAATCGGGACATGTATTCCGAGACCAACTAGACATGTACATCCAAAGGAAATTCAAACGAAGAGCAATTAGTCCAATTCAGAAGCAACACGTCTGAGGCTCGCAGTCTAAATATTTGAGCTCGGGGAGTGCTGGGAGAGTTTGGGGAGTAAACAAACTCTTAAGTACGCTTGAAAATGTCTTGAATGTGTCATACATACGCAGGACTTACAAACAGCTCAAAACACCGAATCAAAGGGATTACTTGAAGACTTCTCCCCTCGAGATACGCGGCGACTGCGGAACTCTGGGTAGCGCCGGCATGGCCACACTGGTCCCACAGCAAACCTGCTGAGCAAAATCTAAATCTTGTTCATCTTTTTCTTTATTGTCATTTATTTCATTGTATTTCCCTCATTGCCTGATTGGCTGATTAATTGCACAAAAAAAAAAAATCTGCCTCAAGATGCGCATTAATCCGTTCATGCCGGCTGAATGGAAGTCTAGTTGGGCACAGTGATGTCTTCACACAGTGAACGTAACAAGAAAGGAGGTCACGGTGAAAGGTTTGACCTTTTTTTTTGTGTTGGGAGTTTGAGTCCGGACATCTAATCATTCATCAAGGCCATTAGTTTGTTCCGTCTGTCACCACGCCTCACTGGGATAAATGGAAGAACAAAGATACGTTTTTCTTGTAAATGAATAATTATTTTTTTGGAGCAGTTAAGTCAAATTTGTTAAATTCGCAAGACACAACTGAAGAATGCTCCTGGTATACTAATGTGCCATGGCACACTGGTTGGGAATCACTCGACTGGAGAATACTTTTGAAAGTACTCAGTATACAGTACACAAGTATATACAGTGAATAAGTCATTCAAATTGACGCTCTGCTCCATCTTGCGATCGGATCAGTGATAGGTTATCAGTTTTTTTAATCTCGCTGATCGGTGATCACCCCTAAAAATCCTGATTGTGTTAAAGGGGAAATCCAGTGCTTTGTATGAACAGTGTATCAATAGGTCATGTAATATGTACCCTATTTTGACAATGTGATGTTAAATCCTCTCTCATTTAATAGTGTTTTGAGAAAATTTTTATCGACAATGATGAATTTTCAGGGGCAGACGGAGGAAAACTTCCTTACAGATTTGAACCTGTGGCTATAATTAATGTTGAGGAGCTTGTGGCCTGCCTTCAGTGTTGGCGGAAGCCTTTAGCCTAGCTTCGGCGTCCGGGACTAATGAAGCGGGCCACAAGCTCCGGCGGTGCCCGCGAGCGAGTTTCCAGGCGGCGGAGGCCGTCAGCCCCATACCCCGAAGCTAAGCTAAAGGCCTCCGCCACCATCGAAGCTAGGCTAAAGGCCTCCGCCACCATCGAAGCTCGGCTAAAGGCCTCCGCCACCTGAAAGCTCGGCTCACGGCCCACCTCCAAGCTCGCTCGTCAGACTCCGCGTCATTCCCGACCGAAGAACCATCCGCCTCCTGCCAGCCTGTTGCTCCCAGGAGCCTTTGTTTACCCATTTATGTCACGCGTAGGCCTCCGAGTAGTCAGACTCCACGTCATTCCGCCCGAAGAACCATCCGAATATTCAACATTAATTACAGCCACCGGTTGATATCTGTATGGAAGTATTCCTCCGTCTTCCCGATCAACCGCTACTGCTATTTCTTCATCAGATGAGCTGTAAAACCACGCCAGCCGCCAGCTTATACTCGCGCTAAACATGATGTCAGACTCTTTTGCATTGTTTCCTTGACACGTGCGCGCACTCTCACCCCACAACGAAACAGAACAAACCGAACGTACCAATGGACTCTCTGAAAACTGGATGCGTTTTTGGTGTTAACACGTAGCTAGCTTGCCAACAGCCCGTTGCAATTGTGCAGGATAACTGCCGACGTGAAAGGTGTTCAAGTTCTTATCTTGTATAGTCTGGGGAAGGGGGACTCATGTGGAACTCCAAAATGCGTCACACGCCTTCGTTTTAAGCCGTTCCTCAAAAATATGGAAAACTGAAAACACTATAGCTCCATAATTATGTATTAAATACACTAGTATTCAGCCTTTTAAAAAAAAAAAATATATATATATATATGTATATATGTATATATATATATATATATATATATATCATATTTGAAACAAATTTCTGAAATAACTGAATAACTAGATATAATAAATAAAAATATGGAAAACTGAAAACACTATAGCGTCATAATTATGTATTAAATGCACTAGTATTCAGCCTTTTAAAAAATATATATATATCATATTTGGAAAAACAAATTTCTGAAATAACTATAAATAACTCTATTTAATAAATAATAAATTATGTATAAATTTTTATCCGTGTTATCATGGGTTGGTATGTTTGAAGACCATTGTGTTATTGTGTAAAATTCCAAATAGCATGAGTTTCTTTTTTCTTTAAAGGGGAATGCATTTATTTGAAGGCCAGGCTTGAATTTTCAAGCGAACGGTAAACTGACCGTCAAAAGGGATGTCACAGTAGACGTTTTTAGGTTTGTGTTCATGTGTTGAGTCTAATTTACGTCGACTCAGGTTTGGACTTCACACGGCAGTGAAACCATGCCGATGTGTGTATTATTTGCTTTATGTTTTAATTTCTAATCTTGAACACAGCATTCTCTCCTCTCGTAGACTGTTAATATTTTATCACCTGTGTTTCATGGTCTCCCCCCCCCACCCCACTTCTTCTTCCTGCTACTTCGCCAGCCAGTTGGCTCCCTGCCTGCCACCTGGCTCTTGTTTTGGGATTTAATTCTTGCTCACGTCTTGTGAACCCGCCTAACTGCTTTGTCAGCTTTTTCCCCCTCCTTCTCCAGCTTTTTGCCAGTGCTTTATTTGCATCCGGTTATTGATTTTTGTGTTTTTGTGAACTCAAATAAATATCATTGTTATCCTCTTCTGCTCGGATCCAGCTGTCTTGTTTCAAAAAAAGAGTAAAAGTACAAAAAAATGCCTTATTCACAACTGAAACAATGTATACTTGTAGCGTTGTGTTGAGAAAGTAAGATGGCAGGAAGTAATGAATACATTTTTTTTTTAATGAATCTGTACTTGACTTGCATATTTCCTTTTCTGACATCGCTTTACTTCCTACATTTTAAAAGCACGATCTGTACTTTCTATCTTGGACTTATTCATTGAGACCCTGGTGGTCTTAAGAGGTGGGGAAAAACGTCAGTTTTACTGTGCATTTTTAAAATTGCTGTCAAGACATGGATATAATTACAGTAAAAATGTTTTTTTTTGCTTTTGTCCTTTCAAAGTCAGTACTATTTTTTTTTTTTTTTTTTTTTTTTTTAGCACAAGTTAAATACAGTAATTACTTAGCATGTCGCTTCACCTGTTGCTTCCTGCTGTGACGAGACTGCGGTGTACAGAAAGCAGTAATGTAATGCTTTGAAATGCTTTATAAAAAATACTGCCAACCTTAATTTCTCCCTCTTCTTGTTAACCCTTTATCCCTTCATCATTTTCCCAAGAAAATAATCATTTGTCTATTAACACTTAAGCGCAAAACGGTAGTCGTTCACTGGATCTGTAATTGCGGGGCCCCGTTTTAAGACCGTGTGTGGGCGTTTTGAACAAATCGCTCGCTCTCGCTCTTGTGTTGTCGCCTTCCATCTTGCAGTGGAATAAGCGCGATGCCAGTCCTGCTGAAAACATACTGGCATCATGTTGCGGCTACAAAGAGCAGCGCGGTGAAATGTCACACTCATAGTTCATCACAAAAGGACAACATGGTTTCATTGCCCTTTTCCCTCCATTAGACATTCACCAGAGCTGCTTTAGTCCAGAAAAATGAAATGTTTATCCGACACACACGTTGCCCTTGATGGGGAAAAACGGATGCAATTATAGTTGTGGTTGTTTCAATAATTTTGAAGGGGAGAGTATTCAGTATAATTAAAAGAGAACTGAGAGTAGATCTTTGTTGGACACCAACCAAACAGTCATGTTTAAAAACACTGTTGTGATTAAAAACCTTTTGTTTCATCTTAATAAGTCAATCTTTCATGAATGTTCACACCCGCTTTCAGTTAATTTGATGACGCTATATCAGCAGTCGGCAACCCGCGGCTCCGGAGCCTCATGCGGCTCTTTCATCCTTATAATGCGGCTCTGATTGGCTTGGGAAAATAAAGTACTAAAAATTTTTTTTGTATTTAATTGAAGTGTGTTTTATTTGTGTTAGTTTTTATATTATTTTAGTTCTAAATTTGAAGATTGTGATCTTGAAATATTAAAATATTAATTAAATTATTTATTATTTTTTTGTCGCTCAAAATAGACGTCACACTGCGGAAGCGGGTATACCCGCTGAAACGCCGTCTATTTTGAGCGACTTTCAAGCCCGGCAAAGCCAATGGAGAAACATGCTGCGGTAAAATAGTAGAAGTTTTTTTTTTTCTTCATTTTAGATGTGCGGCTCCCAGTGTTTTCTTTTCCGTGGAAACCGGGTTCAAATGGCTCTTTCGGTGTCAAAGGTTGCCGACCGCTGCGCTATATACTAGGGGTGTCAAACTCATTTTTTGGGGGGGCCACATTGTAGTTACGGTTTCCCTCAAAGGGCCGTTTATGACTGTGAACCATTAAAATCTTAAACATAAAATCTTTACACATTTATGAACCAGTTTTGGAATCAGAAATCAAAGGCAACGTGTTTTTCAATTATTGTTTGGTAGGGAAAAAAATGCATGCAATATCTCAACGTTATCATTTATGATATGACCCTGAAACGTTGGTAAAGATTTTAACAAAAATCATGGAAGTTGATACACCTGATTTGCCTTCGTGGGCTACGTAAAATCATGTGGCGGCTTATTACTTTGCTCATTATTCTTTATTTCATGTTGTGAATATAGGTAACTAAAAGAGTTTGTTAAATAAACAAATTTCTGTACTCATAATATTCTCAAATTTTCTGTAAGAAATTTGAAAATACTATCTAAATCTATAAAATGACATCTAGATACATTTTTACATGTTATACATCCACATTATACTTTATTCATGGCTATATCATTGAAATATTACCATGTTTATGGTTAGGTACTAGGATTGGCTTGTCGTGGTTGTAATCACGGAGAAGTTTGTGAGCGTTTGATAAACTATGTTATGGCATTCTAATCCATTTTTAGCCACATGGTAACGAGCTCTCAATCGATAGTTTCAGCTGAGCGAGCGTGGCTGTGGCATACTATTGGGCTATTACAAAAGCAAATCAGTCAGCAGAATTAATTTTCTTTAAGAATATGAGTCTGTCTGAAGGGGAATTAATAAGCCTTGTAGGCCGTCGAGCTGCTGAATTTTCATCACCCTTTTTTTCTACGCGTCGGCTGAATTCGGTCCTGCTTTAATGACGACTGGTTGTTTTTACATGGCCGCGTTTGTTCAGCGAGGGTTGATTTACGACCATATAGTCCATGAAAGAGGATCCAAATACACTGTGAGTTGGTGAAAAACGTGTTGTGTTTTGTTTTTCATTTTTTTGCAGCTCGACATTAACCTTTACGTGCAGTCGTGATTACAGTACTGAGTGTGCGTATTTACAGGAGACCATTTATGGGCTTGATCAGGATTGTCTTGATGTAGCTACTGCAACCCTCAAGACTTCAGAAAGTACTAATCAAACAACGTACTAACAAAAATGCAATCTCTTCCTTGCACATTGAGTGTGTACTGCAAGTCATCGTGGGTTCTAGAAATGTTTGTTCAGGAAGGAATACATAATTGTTTTTGGGTTTTTTTTGCTGCTTGCAGCCTACCCCTACAGTTGAGAAATGCAAGTTTACTTTTAATGTAGAGATATTGTACAGTATGGTGAGTTCAGCTAGCTTACGGCCACGCTACTCTGGGAACGCCCGATCTCGTCAGATCTCGGAAGCTAAGCGGGTTTGGTCCCGGTTAATACTTGGATGGGACACTTCACTCGATTGTGAGATTTTCTCATCTTCGAAAAGAACTTCCGTGTCTTAAGGGGCGTGTTCGTCTCCCACGTTAGGGGCCACAGCGTGTTTTCAATGGCAAATGTCCAGGGTGACGTCCCGGGCAGTCGATGCAGCCAATATGGCGACCACTTGGATGTCGAATGACACTTCCACAACTTTGCAGATGGATGACGCGCTCTCCGCTCATATTTATTTTTTCATACAGACATTAAAGTGAATAATGTTATATGTATTTTTCATTTCAACATCTATTTTAGAATGTTTATAGGGATGACACTCGGGCTTTCAAGGTGTTGTAAAGTGAATTTAGAGATTTTGTTTTCTAAATATATGCATGTTTTAAGGTAATTGCTTAAAATTTGCAAATACTAAGAACTATGTGGCACTAAATTGTCGAGTTTTTGGATTAAACTTTTTTCAGTTTTCGAGATTTTCTTTCCAGGTTGATGTAGGACAAAACATAAGTATTAAGCACATTTGTTATTTGCCTACACTATGAAAATACACGTTTTCTCTGGATAGTCTTCTCGCGTAGTTGCTCAAGAGCACGTCGTCGTCAGTCGTGAATGCACACACGCCACCTGGAAAAAGACGAACGTGTGGGTGGGGTGCGGGATTTTATTTATTGATTTATTTATATCTTACGTGACTGTATTGTAAGTGTCATTAATTTAAAGTAGAAGGAAAAATAATTCCTCATAGTACAGACAACTGAAAAAGTACTATTAGGAAAGTATATGTACCTGGAAAACGAAGGATGCTATCATTGCTCAGCCCGACCCCAGACATCGAACTGGATTCTGGAGATTTAATGACTGTATTTACTTACACAACATGTACTCCCCATTGATCTGCCCCTCATCCTGCCCGCTCAGCAGATTCTGAATCACTCCCATCAACATTAATACCATAACTTGCCAGTTTCAGAAAAGGGGCCTTAATGGCAACATTCAGAACACTTACAACTACTTTGCGTTTGTAATCTGGACACGCTAGCAGCCACTTTTGCATGTATGAATACTTGCATACATGTCCTTGTATTTATACTAAAGTGTTTACTTAAGTGCTTGGTTTTTTGTTTTTTTTTTAGACATGAGCGTCATACTGATTATAAACACAACACATGCATACAACAAAAGCCCAGGGCGCTGGGCATCACTTTGCCGCCTTTGAAGTCCATTTCCTTTTCTTGAATACGTTGTGGAGCCGAGACGTGGCTTAGAGCCTCCGAAAATCAAATTAATCACAACGCTGAGAGAATTACGGTTAACAGTGAAGCCAGTAGAGGTGAGCCACATCTGTAATTGCTATATAATAATACAGAAGCACGACGCGTCGCTGGTGAGAGTTAAAAAGTGCCTCGCCTGCACTTTTACCGCAACCCCCCCCCCCAATGTGATTTTATGCAAATTTAAATGAGGGGTGGGGGTGGGGGTAATGGCTCAGTTTGTGTAATGACTTTTTATGCCACTGTTTTTCTATTCAAGGCAGGAGGTGGCCAGTGCCCATCACATACATTGAGAATAGTAACATGCAAGTATTTGACTGTATTGTACGCACCGTAGCTTGTCGCGTTGGTTCCCATGAACACCACAGCAATATGATTTTGTAAGTTTCTTATACTCTACATCGGATGTTCCCATGGTCGAGGTCACAGGTGTCAAACTCGATCTGGCCCCCTAACCCGCCGCATGGTTTTATGTGGCCCACTCCAATCATGTGTATCAATTTCCATGATTTTTTTGTTGAAATCTGTCTCAAAAATTTCAAATTGGCATGTCATAAATGATAACGTTGCGCTATTACAAGCATTTTTGTGTTACCAAACAACATTCGTTGGAAAAACCCACTACCCTTGATTTCTGATTCCAAAACCAGTTCATAAATTTCACGTGTAAATATGATGAAGCGGTTAAAGATTTTTATGGTTTCACAGTCATAATGGCCCTCTGAGGGAAACCCCAAGTAAAATGTGGCCCGTGACAAAAATGAGTTTGACACCCCTGCCCTATGTCAAGGACCGTGGTCATTAGAATTAGAATCCAAAGCTTATTACTTGAGAAATTGAAAATATAAAGTGTTGCATATTCATTTCCCAACTTTTTAAAACACTGTTGCTAATTATTGGGAGTTGTCTTCACATTTTTGTTTTTAAATAACAAGTTAAGGTCATTTAACCACAATTCTTTTTTTACGTGCTAAACAATACCCAAGAGATTACTCTGTTTAAATTTTTTTTTATGAAGCCTACATATTTCCTTCAGTGCTTTTCATCTTATATTTTACCTTTACTAAGTGGAGGAGCTGATTCAGTGCTTTTTTTTTTGACACAATAATTTGTACTTCTACATAAGTAGGCTACGTTATGAGGATGTTTGCCAACTTTAATATGTTGTAACTGTGTTGTTTCCCCACCAAGCAAAGAAAAAAATTTGGAAACCCATCTAGGCACGTTGTCCAGTTCTGATAAAACTGCATCTACGCTCGGTCACCAGCCACGCTCGTCACTTCATCACCAAGTTCACTTAACCTTGTAGAAATTGCCAGATCTAATGCACGTGTCAGAGAGCTCGTGGCCGACAGCTCCAGCATACGTGATGGAATTAGAATACAAAGTAAAATAATTAAAGCCACCCATCAGGAGGAAAGTCCAAAGTATTGCCAACACGTCATCGCTGACATCTCTGCAGTATATCGGTTGAGTCGGTGCGGTACATCATTTTTAATAAAAAGCTCTCCATCTCCCCTTCGGTCAATCCGTCACGATTTGCCCGCTTCTGTCAGAGCGCAGCGCGGCACCCGACTTGGGAGTGACTGATCGCCGTCTGAGGTGCGTCAAGGTGGAGAGCGCGAGCGTGCTTGTCAATCCGACACCCGTCGTGACCTTGCGTCCAGTCTAAGGGGCCGCGTGACATTAAGTCGTGTGAGTTCAGGTGGCATATTTCTCAACTGCTGCACCACTATTTAAAAATAAAAAACAAAAAACGCATGCACACACTTATACATCTCAATTTTGCTCATTTTTGATATTTCCTGCACACATAATGGTCAATGCTATTTTGGAGTGTCGGTCGATCCTGTTAAAAATCCAGACATAACTGCCGGAATAGAAGAAAGAGCCATCATTCAGGCTCAAGCTGATGTGCTGGGCGAGCTCTCCTTCTGTTGTCTGACACAGAAGCGACTCAGCAACATTTTGCAGATTGAAGCTAAAAAGACCTGACCTTGTGCTATTGAATGGCGAGCTCGCAAATCCTTCCGTTTTTACATGGTTGGACATCATTTTTCACAATCACTCAAAGTCACACACACACAAAACAACTCTCTTGGCAACTCTAGTACACTGTATCTCTATTCTAACCATCACATTGAAATCATTACAGAGTGACAATAACCTCCACTAAAAACACTTTTTGAACAGAAAACCTAAGGTTTATTGCTTTTTTAAAAATGATTATTACATTTTGGATGCATTGGGCATTACATTAAATCCCTGTGGTGTTTTCTGGCTGCAAGTGACTGGGACTACCTGAGTAGCCACATCACCCCAATAAATTAATTCATTAAATCTTTTTTTTTTTTTTAATCACACCTTCCATATTTAAAAAGTCTTCACAAATCGGACAACTTAATGCTGACAATATTCTGCCCGACTTCGTGGCTCAATCGTAGTTATGCGTAAAAATAAGATGCTGGATGTACCAACAGATGTTACTGACGTTCATCAGATATGCTCACAAAATATGACAATGAAGAGAAGAGTGATCTCTATCTATCTATCTATCTATCTATCTATCTATCTATCTATCTATCTATCTATCTATCTATCTATCTATCTATCTATCTATCTATCTATCTATCTATCTATCATCTATCTATCTATCTATCTATCTATCTATCTATCTATCTATCTATCTATCTATCTATCTATCTATCTATCTATCTAGAAAAGCTAAGTATTGCAAAGGTTGGTTCTGTCGGAACTGAGGGTCTTGATGTGGTAAAAGAATATCGGGCAGCAGCCAATGCGGGGCCTTCTTAGGAAGATAAAAAAAAAAAAAAAAAAAAACGAGTGTTGCACTAATCAATGCGACTGGAGACAAAAGTGTGCACTCTGTCCGCTTGTGTGTTCGAGATGCGGTTCAATGTTGATGGATTCACGGGTGAATTAGACGGATTGATGCATGATGGACGGGTGAATGGGTTGATAGATGTGTTTGTGGACGTGATGGATAAAAAGAGGATGGATGGAGGCTTGGAACGAGTGAATGGATGGATGGGTGTTAAAATTAGACACGATGCAGTAATTGGCTTGGTTGATAAACCGATGCTATAAAAGTAAGTTTCTTTCGGCTTGTCCCTTTCGGGGTCGCCACAGCGTGTCATCTCAGATGAACGCACATATGTTTGGCACAATTTTTACGCCGGATGCCCTTCCTGACGCAACCCTTCTGATTAGCTGAAATATTGGTGTGCGTGTGTACGAATGGGTGGTTGATGGTTGATGGATGTCAAAGATGAACTGGGGCTTTGTGGGAATCATCAATGGATCGATCGGCGAAATGGACGGATTGGTGATGGAGCGAATGGAGGAGATCTGGGTTGATGGTGGAGATATTGGTAGAAGAGATGGACGGTTTTTGACAAGAATTGATTGGACGGGCTGCATTGGCGATGGATGTATTACAGAATGACATCTTGTTAAACAAGTAGGATGGATGGAGGGATCGGGGATTGACTTGATTAGTTAGTTAATATTTTTGTTGGACGTTGGTGAAGTGGATAAAATGATGGGTTGGTGTTGATTTCAAGACTATTTGTACTCATATGCCATAACCCCGCAATATAATACCCTTTCATTATATTGTAACTAATAGCTCACGAATGACACCTCCGAATCGTTACCTTTATGAACTTTGACCAAATAACGTTAAATCCAACGAGGGAACTTTTGCTTCACGTCTCACATTTGTGTTATGCCATTTTTTTTTCCCTCAACGGCTTCACAAGCTCCTCTGATCTCCTCTTACAAGGCGACCAGACATAGTTTTCGATCCAGTGTGTCGTAATGAATGAATAGATGTGCGGTGGCAGGGAGTCGACGCGTAGTTTCAACCGACAGCTCGTCTTTGAAGGAGATCGTAAGCCTCTTGAAAGGAGATTCCATCACATCAGTGAAGATTATCAAGCTGCAGTGCTTCGCCTTCCCTGCTGGGGGACTGTGATCCAGCTCCAGGCCGCAGGACTCTCGCTGATATCAGAAACATGTTTTTTTTTTTTTTTTATGCCGCGTGCTACACTGTGATGAACACGCTGATACAGCAAGACTGCAAATAGTTCAAAAGCAAAAAAGACTACAAAAAGACGCAGGGACCGTTTTTCTTGGCTGATTGGTTTTATTGATGGATGACTGTCGGTTTTCACCTGAAAGCAGTTTTTTTTCCCCCAACTTTTCAAGCTATTCAACATCCAACAAGTGCTGGAAAGATCTCCCCCTCTCTTCCGCGAGGATGCCAACACGATCAAAACGTGACAAAATAATTGAAAATGGCAACCATTGTAATTATCATCATTATCATTATCTGCCATTTTTCCATAGTACCTCGCATCCTATTTTTCATGGCAAATCGTCAAAATGTTCAGAAAACTGACGTAATGCTCCTCCAACCTGAAATTACGCATTAAGCATATCTGGTGAGGATAACTGCTTACGATTGGAGCTCATTTGAAGCAATTCACTAGTAGAGGTTCTTCAAATCAGCTTTTTTTTTGGGGGGGGGGCTGCAAATTTAGCAGGAATTAAATATTATTGTGGAAAATGTAAAGCACTGATTACTTTCCATACGTAGTACTTAATTGACCTGATGTCTTTGAACGTTGAACCTCCTTAACAGCTTGCCACAGCACACTTAAAAGTAAATTTAACTCGTCATCAGTAGGGGGAGGGCTGGAAAGCGTTGGCCTCACAGCTCTGAGGTCTCGGGTTCGATCCCGGACTTGCCTGTGTGGGGTTTGCATGTTCTCCCCGTGCCTGCGTGGCTTTTCTCCGGGTGGGCACTCCGGATTCCTCCCACATCCCAAAAACATGCAACATTAATTGGACACTCTAAATTCCCCCGAGGTGTGATTGCGAGTGCGGCTGTTTGGCTTGACGTGCCCTGTGATTGGCTGGCGACCAGTTCAGGGTGTACCCCGCCTCCTGCCCGTTGACAGCTGGAATAGGCTCCGGCACTCCCCGCGACCCTCGTGAGGATAAGCGGCTAAGAAAATGGATGGATAGATCAGTCGGGGCGGTCATGGAAGCAAAAAGCCCAACAATTCATGTCCTTTATTATCAAGTTTTTGTTGTTGAATCTCGTTATATAACTCATCAATTTTTCTCCTAGTTATGTGGTAGTATGCTTATGGAGACTTCCCCAAGCATGAGTACTAAATAAAAACCATCACTTATGAGCAACAGAATATTCAGAGGATCTTAAAATCATGTAGTGTCACAGTAAAAGGAAAGCACTTCTGAAACAGATTTTTTTTTTTAATTGTCTGACAATTATTTGAACTCTGAGTACTTTCTGCGCGAAGGGCTTTAAATACATTTTGCGAATGTTCCTTTAATGTCATCGATGATGGTCAAGCAATTCAGTATTATTGCAGCAAACGGCGCCTTGTTGTGTGAGGGAAAGAAACTGCAATTTTGAAGTCTGATCAATCATTGCTTTTGTTCATTTTTTTGATTGGAAGATTATCTTTGAAAAATTATTTTCCCTGTAAGTCAGGCTGGAAACGAGCAGCTGTCGGCGGCACTGCTTCCGAGTGGGCTCAGTCTTGCCGGGGGTTTTGGTGTCGCTGATTTAAGGTCTGACGTTAAAGCCCGGCTGGCTGTTTGCAAATGAGTTGTCCCTGCTGCTGATTTAAGATCTTCTTTTTTTTTTTTTTTTTTTTAGTCTATATTTGCTGGGACTGGCTGCACTAAGCGATTTCGGGCGCGCGGCCACAAAAACCGCCACCGTCGTTATGCCGCGATTACAAGACGTCCTCGCTGCTCTGTGTGATATGCGCTCATGTCACATTGATTTAGGCTAGAATCTTCTCTTGTTTGTGCTCTTTTGAAAATGCTCTTCAATGCCACAAGTTGGCGCCCAAGGCCTCTCTTTTATAATAGGAACGCAAATGCTGGAAGAAAATATGTTGAGGTGATACATCCCAACTCGGAGACAAGCTTTGTATGTTGGAGAGGACCCAATTTAGTTGTCTGGGTTGTTAGTGGAGATTAAGAAGAGTCTTCTCTTATCTCTCCAATTCCTGTGCAAATTCAATACATTTCAGCGATGTAAAATTAGTTTGAAATGATAAACTGTTTGGAGATAATGGTTTACGGTAGATGTGTAGTTTTTAATATTATATGCCATCATAAACATTTCTATTTAAATTACACTACTTGCGGTTAGGGCCCCTTCTCTATCCCCAGGCATAGCAGTTAGCAGAACAGCGGTTCGTCCATCCATTCATTTTGTGAGCTGCTTATCCTCACAAGGGTCGCCTATCCCAGCTGTCAACAGGCAGAAGGCAGGGTGCACCCTGAACTGGTCACCAGTCAATCGCAGGGCACATGGAGACAGACAAAATTTGCACTCACAATCATACCTACGGGCAATTTAGAGTGTCCAATTAATGTGGTATGCTTTTGGGACGTGGGAGGAAACCGGAGTGCCCGGAGAAATTCCACCCAGGTACGTGGAGAACATGCGAACTCCACACAGGCAGACCCAAGATTGAACCCTGGACCTCAGAACTGTGAGGCTCACGGTTTCCAGCAGAGCCACCGTGCCGCCGAACAGCAATTATTCTTTTATAAATGTAACTTTACTCTTGTGCTAGCATAAGTTAGCGATAGGCTAGGGTGCTTTCCAACTTGCATCCAAAATTAGGTTTATGGAGTGTTGTCGGAACGGAGCTCTCTTCCATGTCTAGAACCCACGACACTCTTTACGTGCCCGTTTACGCGACATAATTTTGTTTGTTAATCCATGCGTCCAACACCACTGCAGCTCTGCTTATATTTGGTCTTTGAAATGCGTGTGATTTGGGGTGCTCTGGCTTTCACTTGCGATGTTTATGCAGTTACGATTTCCATCGACAGCTCGTGTTAAATGTTTAATTCCTTTATCATATTTTTACACATGCTCAATAACTTGAAGGATGAGTAGTTTTGAAATTAGAAGTCAAGGATAATAAATTAACGGTTGTTCAAAATCCTGTAAAATGGGGTTTGGTGAATGCATTAAAATGCTTTGGCAATATTTCCTTTATTACATATGACAATTTGAAAGTATAGTAGGAAGTACGGTAGTGGGCAGTTGACTTGATTTGCATTCAGGAGCCACATAAAATCATCTGACGGGCTGGCTCTGGCCCCCGGGCCTCGGGTTTGACACCACGCAATAAAGGCCTTAACGCCAGCTGTGGGTGTTAAATTAATTATGAAGATTTTGACCTCTCTCAATGTGAAGAGATGATGCTCAAGAGAAAAGAAATTACTTTACTTTAAGCAATTAGGGCAGTTTATTTCTTGTAATTGTATTTTATCTTCTTTTTCTTTTCCTTTCGGCTTGTCACGGTTAGGGGTCGCCACAGCGTGTCATCTTTTTCCATCTAAGCCTATCACGTGCATCTTCCTCACTAACACCCACAGTTATTATATTTTATCTCATTTGCGTTTTTATGCAGTATAAAAACATGTACACTGCTGTTTTCATTAAAGATCACCTCACTTTTTTTTTAATGGTATTTGCATTCATTTCAATAAGGAATGTTAATTTGCGAATACGAGGGATTTGAGGAGCTTGCACGGTCATGGTCCATTCAACTTGTATGGCAACGCAACGCTGTACTTCGCTGTGTACTTGATCGGTGAGCAGGTGCGCCCAAGGACCCACATAGATTATGTGAATCCGACAAGAAGCCAACTAAAATTCAATTCCCCGTAATAGTCCCCCACTTTGAATTTCTATTGCGACATCACTTTTTTTTTTCTTTTCCCCCCTCCAGCCTTTAAACCTCTGACTGAAGCTTCAGAGAGGTTGGCGCTGGCTGTGATGCTTGTGATGGTGCTGTACCAAGTACTTTGCCTTTTGTGTCACTCTCACCTCCCGACACGGTTTTTTTCTCTTTTGTACGCACACACACACACACACACACACGTTGATTAAGTCGCTCCACTTCAAAGCAACATGAGCTCTCGAAACACTTCACCTTCTCCCACACTTGAAAAAGAAAAAAAAAAAAAAAAAGCAACCATGTGCCAAGGCCGAACAAAGATCCGGTCCGGCGTGCTCATCCACGTATTAGTGAACGGCTGCCGCCGTGTTGCTGCACACGTTCGAGTTTTTGTTGAACAAGCAGGGAACTGGCTAAAAAAAAAAAAAAAAAACTCAGCACACGTTATATTTCTCTTTTTTTTTTTTTTTTAAAGAAAATGTTAAGTGATTCTGGGCAAAATGATGCGTGCGTCCATCGATCACATGTCGTCCATGGAGCTCATCCAGGCAAGAAATTGTCGTAACACACAATAAGAAAAAAATAAATGAATTCCCTTGGGCGGCACGGTGGGTCAGCTGATAAATTGTTGGCCTCACAGTTCTGAGGACCTGAGTTCGATCCCAGCCCCGCCTGTTCTCTCGGTGCCTGTGTGGGTTTCCTCCCACATCCCAGAAAAGATGAAACATTAATTGGACGCTCTAACTTGCCCCTCGGTGTGATTGTGAGTGTGGCTGTTTGTCTCCTTGTGCCCTGCGATTGGCTGGCAACCAGTTCAGGGTATAACAGCTGGGATAGGCTCCAGTGATCCCCGTGACCTTCATGAGGATAAGCGGCAAAGAAAATTGATGGATGGATTTCCCTTGCCTGTAATAATAATAAAATCACCACCACCACTTTCACCCGAAAACAACACCCCTTAAAGGCAGAAACTCAACACATGGATACTAAAGAATGTTATCCATCCATCCATTTTTCTGATCCGCTTATCCTCACAAGGGTCGTGAGAGCGCTGGAGCCTATCCCAGGTATCTTTGAGCAGGAGGCGGGGTACCAACTGTAGGTCACATAGAAACAAACAGCCATTTGCACTTACATTCACACTTTTTATTATTATTATTATTATTCATTTATTTAGTTTAAGTAGACAAAAACTTCCGGGAAGCTACTAGGTGTACCAACAGTGATGTTGGGGCTTGTGCCCTCATGATTGACATGCTATTTGGCCACACTTTCCCTCCCTACAGTCTCTGATTGGCTGTTCCTCTCACAAGTTTTAAGAAATTAATCAAAATTCAATTATAGGAATAACTTGAGCCAAGAGAGGGGTGATATTTTTTTCCCCCAAAAAAACATTATAATTACATTCTACTGTCAAGTCATACAGTTTTACTTCTTTTTTTTAAATTATTTTTATTTATTTAATTTAAATTTTTCCCCTAAAAAACATTATAATTATATTCTACTGTCAAGTCATACAGTTTTACTTCTTTTTTAAAATTATTTTTATTTAATTTATTTTTTTAAACCCCCAAATCCACCTCAGAGATTGACAACCACTACTGACACTGCAAAAAAAAAAAAAAAATAATAATAATCTCTCTCTCTCTCTCTCTCTCTCTCTCTCTCTCTCTATCTCTCGCTCTCTGTCATTTGTACCTTCCCTCCATCACCACTAGGGGCTTTACTGTATAATCTCGCTGTGCCGAGAGCGGCTCGCCTCGTCCTGCGCCAGACGCGCGCCGTGGATGCAAAGCCAGGAAGGTGGGACACTCGCCGGGGGTCTCTCAAGTCCCGACCAGCAGCAGCTGCAGCAACATCGGGGATTTCGTACACATTTAAAACCTCCTCGCAGAAGAGAGGCACACTGCATAGTCTCTTTTTTTTTTTTTTTTTTTTTGAGTGAGTCTGGCGCAAAGGTAAGCAAGCACTTTGGAATACAAAAGGACGATTTGGACATGTTTGTAACTTGTTGCGACTTGGGCTGAATTGCAGCTTGTGTGCGTTTTAAAAGAAGTGAGACTGCAGTTCAATGGATGTGAAACATCTACACGGCTCTTGCACATGTCGCACGGAGCTTCGCACCAACTCACGCACGCACACACACGCAGCGAGCTCTTAGTGTGTGTTGGTACCACTTGATGCGCTAAGCAGGATGCGTTTCGCCCGGGCAACTTGGACCCGTGCCACCGAGCGCTTCCTCCATCCGGCTCCAGCGGCCAAAAGCCGCGCAACAAATAGCGACGAGGTGGAAAAGTGCAGGTGCGGGCGTGCAACTGGCTGCTCGTTCATTAAAAATCGCCCTTGCGGAAAATGAACAGGAAAGCAAAGCTGTCACGTTGCCCGCTCTGCATTCCGCGCACACATTTGCAGCCGTAATTTGTCGCGTGTTGCGATTTAACGCCCGTCTAATGTCACGTTTGATTGGGAAAAGAGGGGGAAGTATTTTGGCAGCAATCGTGACTGGCTCTCTTTGAATTTTACATATCTTGCACGGGTTGCTTCCATTTATTGTATTCCTCTGTGTATTCGGGGGACATTTCCTGTATATGCTACACTCATTTCAATCGTTTTCATATTGATGGTTATGAGTTGTGACCTTGTCAGAGGTTACAAATGTTCAACTCCACTTCTGGGGTGTACGTACTCATGAGCAGGTCATATGTGCCCTGTGTGTGTGTGTGTGTGGTGTGTGTGTGTTTGTGCTCGCTACTTAAACTGAGCTAAGTGCTATTAGGGGGAAGAAAAGTGAGCGAAATGTCCCCATATGAAGCGGATCGATTCCTGTAAGTCTCCAATTATGTGTGGGAATCTGTCAAAGAAGGTTGTATCTCGGTGTCCTTTTGTTGAACCTTTATTTTGTGAGGAGAAATTGATTGCTTGGCAAGTTAAGGTGTCTCCCAAAAAAAAAGAGTAATCAAAAAATGTAACCCCAACCACCTCAAAATATTTTTTTTTTATGCCATCTTTTAGCACAGTATATCCATGTTGGTGGCTCCTGTCCCAATTAAGATCCTTTAGTGTTTGATTTACTGATGATTTCCTAATAAATACTGAAGGTTAAATCGCCAGGGACAATTTTAAAGATGCATGTAAACATGTAAGGATTCATTTAGCGTGAATGCATTCTTGTCACAATATTTATGATCACTTTGCGGTCTTATTGATGCGGGATTTTTCTCGTCTGTCTGCATTAAAGAATAGTGCGACGTTTCCACTGGGCCGATGGCTTAAGGAATGTGTACAATATAAGAGGGCCACGTGGCAGGAACTCTGACGGCAGAAAGGGCCTTTTGTGATTTATATCACAAAAATAAAAACAAAAAAATATCTTAAAAAAAAAAAAAGCATTCTTCCAAGATGCTGCCAATCCCGAGCCAGGCGGTCTTCACACTTGGCCACAAATCACAGACATGCGCAAGGCACGAGGAATCTCACTTTCCTACAGCTCTTATGGTCGCGTTAAGCTACGAGTCCACAGGTTTAATTCAACTTTGCGAGCCTGCACACAGCAAGGCGACAGTTTTATGTCCTCACCAGTAATACAAGCAGACGCAGCTCTCCTGAGAGAGAAAGAGAGGAAGGGAGGGAGGGAAGGAAGGAGGGGGGCGGAAATCATTTAAAGCAGCCCACAGTCGCGAAGACATTGATTACCGTTTACTAGGCTGCAACATCAATGCTGTGTTGAAGGAGAGGTGGGGGTGGAGGGGTAGGAGAAGGAGAGCGAGCGAGCAGGCCACTGATAGACGACGGTGCCGTGGCATTAAAGATGACTGATGCAAAGGTAAACCAGGTGGGACCCCTTATAGACCCCCACCCATCTAACCGACCCACCCACCCACACGATTAGTGCTGCTAATTGATCTGGCGGACTCGCGGGTGGCCGGTTCGCGCTCTAAGGAGCCGAGAGAACTGGCACGTGCTCTTCAGATGGCTTGCCGGCGGTCAGGGACGGTCAGGCCTGTCACTTCATTAGCCCCCACGCCCCGCTGCACCACCCCCCCCCTCCCCCCCAGGACACCCACTGCGTCAGCCCTATTAACTCTCCAGCCCTGGCACGGAATCACTCCAAAGGGGGAAAGAGATGGACAGCCCAGGGCTGCCAGCGGGCGCCACGGTCAGTCCTCCTCCATTGATTACAAGAGTCAAATAGCAGGAGCCTTTTCCATGCTCCCTGTAACTGCAGCCTTGTTTGCCAATCGGTCTAAACTGGGATGGGAGGATGAAGTCCAGCCATCCATTTTTTTTTTTTTTTTAGGCCAGGTGAGTGGACAGATCACTATAGCCAATCAGAGGATGCATACAGGGAGAGGACATTCACACCTGTGTGTTATGGAATGGTTATGAACCCATTCATGGGCAGGGTGGCAAATTTTTTGCCTTATTGAGATAAAAGTCTCGAAACAGGCCACAATCAAGGAAATAACACTTCTTTTTCCTTTTAACGCATAAAACAAAGGGCAAAAAAGATGTACCCTCTCGCGAGCAGCGTCCCAAAACTAGGACGGGTATGCCACCAGTTCTGTGACATGGTACATCCTCGAGATATGTTTATTATTTAATTTTTATTCTAGAACGACACTTTACGCATTAATAATACTGATGGATTAGCATTTTGAAGGCAAACTTTGGTTCCTGACATACTGACCTTTCTTCCTTTCTTCTCTTGGAAAACGCTCCATGTGCACTTGAGGCAGCCATGTTGGGTCAGGAAGGAAAGGGAAATAACTCTGTGATAACTTTGACCGATGAGTTATCTTCTCCTGATACCAAATTATGGCTTCAGATTAAAACACTTAATTATTTTGATGTACTGAAGGATATCATGCGTGAAAATCACGATGTCCCAAAAACGGGACGCTGCCCACGAATGGGTTTTGATTTCACAGAATTTATTTCACTAGAATTGCATGAAAACATGAGGAACAAAATGATGACAGCTAAAAGGTTGACTGGAGTGGAGTTATTATTGTACAAAACATAATTTGGGAAAATGCTGCTACAGTTTGTCATGTCCTCCTTCACAACATCCATCAACTTTTCTTTGGTCTTCCTCTAACTCTTTTGCCTGGCAGCTCCATCCTCACCAGCCCTTCTAACGGGTCTAAGCGGGGCGGAACTGTTGGCAGAAGGTGTCTGGTGTTCTATGTGATAGAAGAGTCAAGTCTATAAAACAGTGGTGAAGCGGGCCATGATGTGCAGATTAGAGACGGTGGCAACAGGAAGCAGAACTGGAGGTGGCAGAAATGAAGATGTTGAGGTTCTCGCTCGGAGTAAGCAGGTTGGATAGGATTAGAAATGAGCTCATTGGCGGGACAGACAAAGTTGGATGTTTTGGAGACAAGTTTAGAGGGAGCAGACTTCGATGGTTACAGGTGAACAATTATTACCATTCCATTCTCTATATCAGCATTATTTAAAAATTATCCTCATTCCCCACCATCGGAATGTTTTGTGCCCCCCCCCCCACTTTTAAAATTAATTCTGAGGACCAGATTGTACCCTCTAAAGGGCTGATTTTTAGCCTGGGGGCTGTATGTTTGACACCACTGAGTTAAATAGTGAAAATCCCAAGTCGCATTGAAAATTAAAAATGATTCTGTAGCTAGCACACAAGGTTCATTTCGATGCCCTCGTGTATAAAGAATAACAATTTCCCACCATGTGCATTGTATTCATCGCTGACATTGGCTTTGATATGACTGTAATGACATAATAATACATCAGCATTTTCAAAGCAGCTTTAAAGCTTTCCACTTGAGTATGATTCATTTGAAGTATTGAAGGCGGGGTGCGTGCCCCCCCCCTCCCCCCCAGCCCCGGCAGGCAATCGTAAAGCACATGAGCGACACTGTCGTGTAATTCCGCGACGCCGCCGAAGACAAAAAGAACAACAAGATGCGCTAGCGACAGGAACGAGACAGATGCTGAGTCCATCTGTCCCGCGTGTGACGCTGCGGAATCTGTTGCTAAGCGCTCGCTCGTGTCACGCTTCCGTCCTCGCCACAGAGGTCGCGGTACACGCTATCTGAGAGCGCGCTTTGAGCCGTCAATTAAATCATCCAAAGGCCATCTCATTCAAGAAAGTACTTTATGAGCACATATCTGATTTCTTTTAATATCCCCTTATACAGTATTTTGCATTCTTTCCTCGGTAGGGGCTGGTTTCATTTGAAATGTTCAATCATATCGGAATAGCAGTTTGTATGTTTTGTACTTTTTTTTTCCTTTAATGCTGTGTTTCCTAACATGTATTGAGGAAGCGTACATTTTTGACTTTGGGAAAATCTCATGGCACATCATCAAACAAAAATCCCATGAATGACTATAATATGTCCTGGTGAAATGAATTTCAGCAAAAATGCGGTTGTTGGGCATAAATCAGTACATAAATCATAACCTGGAGATGTGGGTGATAGTGGCTTTGTATCTGACACGTGCACACGTAGACCCCAAGTGGTGCTCAAACACCTATCCTTTTGGCCTGGATAAAAATAAGTGCCCTTTTTGATGGCACATATTTTCGTCATTTAAAAAAATCCAATATATAAAAAAAAAAAAAAAAAAAGCTTTACCTGAACTTTTCTGTCATCGATTGCTCCCGAAATCTTTTCATATTTCAGGGGGATTTGTTTGAGTCCTTGGGAGAGTTTTGGACATGCCTCCACCTTAATTTATCTGGGGTTAATCGGACCCACTTTTAATAGTAGCAGCTGTGTGCTGACTCCTGTTGAGCATGAGCTGGAATGCGATTGCTTGATAGTGAACACAATCTCGTCCCCATTTAGAGGATGTGGGCACTTGTGTGATTCTGTTATCTCAATTATGTATCTTTACTTACACTCTCTCTATTTTTATACAGGTTAATATGTTAACTAATAGTGGGAAAATAAATGAAAATATTTTACCGTCTCATTTTTGTGTATCATAAAAACCTGCTGTTTTAACGATGTGTAGAATTTTTAGATGCACTGCAGCTCCTTTGTTATTAGTTGTACTATTGGGTGTATTGATTGCATTCGCAGAAATAAATTCACGAGTTAAATGCAGATTACACATTTTTCATAATTATATGTACAATTTTGGTGACGGGCGTGCTTTATTTAGGCATGACCACTTGAAATACATTAACGTGCCCGCTGTGGATGTATTTTTTTTTTTTTTTAGACTGTAGTCCAGCCGTCACTTTAAAGTGGCCCTGAATCTTCACCAAGCCGAGGTGATCACATTGTAGTTGGAAAAACTCAAGATGGTGGTGATGAAATTAATTATGTGATAAGAAGAGCTGTCGGAGTTCAGTGGTTCTGGAGTGCGTCTATATAGGGACATTGCCTACGTGCTATTTTAATGATTTTAATCATGTGTAATTGAGGCTTTTGCCCAGTTCTCACGTATTCCCTTTGTCTGCCTTTGCTCGAATCTTCACTTCTTGGAGCGGGGAAGCACTCCATCCGCGGGGACCAGGTCCCATATCCGGCCCGTGCCGCTTGGTCGGCCGCACGCGGCTCGGTTTCAGACCTCCACTGCACTGGATATGGAAGACGAACTGCTTTGTAAACAGGCACTTGTTCACTCGGACGTCACGGTTCGGAGACGCTTGTCATACTCCCGCGGGGAGGCATGCCGTAACTCCGCGGTAGCTTCATGTCCCGGTGCATGGCCGCCATCTCCGACGGTGTGACGGCTGCCAAGGTGGGGCAGGTCGTATCCGTTTTTAAAGTCGCATCCGTCCATCAATTTTCTTAGCCGCTTATCCTCACAAGGGAGTGCTGGAACCTATCGGAGCTGTCGACGGGCAGGAGGCAGGGCACACCCTGAACTGGTTGCCAGCCAATCACAGGGCACATGGAGACGGTCTGTCACACCTAAGGGCAATTTAGAGTCTCCAATTAATGCAGGTTTTTGGGATATGGGAGGAAACCGGAGTGCTCGGAGAAAACCCATGCAGGCACAGGAAGAATATGCAAACTCCACACATAGGGAGACCGGGATTTGAATCCCGGTCCTCACAACTTTGAGGCCAGCGCTCCACCGTGCATTACTGCATTGGAAATTATAAAAAGTTGGCACTTTGCACTCCATTCCAACCTGTCAAGTGTGAAATTAAACATTCATTCATCCATCCATTTTCTTTGCCGGTTATCCTCACAAGTGTCGCGGGGCATGCTAGAACCTATCCCAGCCTTCAAAGGGCAGGGGGCAGGGTACACCCTGAACTGGTTGCCAGTCAATCGCAGGGCACCTAGAGACAAACAGAACCACACCTATGGGCAATTTAGAGTGTCCAATTAATGTTGCATGTTTTTGGGATGTGAGAGGAAACTGGAGTGCCCGGATGAAACCCACGCAGGGATGGGGAGAACATGCAAATTCCACGGACCTCAGAACTGTGAGGCCAACAACGGGTCCGCAGTCGAACCCGTGACCTCAGAACTCTGAAGCCAACGCTTTCCAGCTGCTCCACAGCGTTGCCGAAATTAAACATAATTTACAAAATCAACATAATCCGCACTGAGTTTTCAGCAACCTGGCCAAAGATCCACAGCCCTTTTCCAGTGACACCCGGATTACACAGTCTGTATCACTGTCATGCAAAAACCCCCACGTGCCCCCACGGTTGTGATGCCCCTTCGGTCATGTCAAAGCCAGCAGGTAATCGGTACCGATTTGGGTTCCTTTTCAGAATTATGCTACGTACCCCCCAGATGCGACACGAAAGATCACCTCGTGTCCCTCGCTTAACTTTGCTCACGTGACAGATTTGGACACATTGAACGTGTATGCGCCTCATCAGCACTGTCAACTTGGCGGTGGGAGCGGGGGTGGGGGGGGGGACGCTTCCCCGCCACAAGGCGCCGACAACATTACTTCCTGGACGAGTTCAGGTCGTCCCATCTTTGAGCGTTCGGGCGAAGGAGTGAATTTGCGTGAACCCACGTCATCCACTCCACGTCATCCGCACCGGCCCGCATCCGTCTGTGCGAACCGCATTGACTTTCGATGTAATCACGCCCCATGAAACACCCCAAAACACGTTCGGTGGGTACAAAGCGTTAGGTTCTGATAAGCGACGCATATTTGATTGTTTGGTGGTGTTGCCACATACACACAGTGTAGTGTATAAAGCACTTCCTCTATGCATAAAATTGCTTTTATTTTCTTTCCTCCCTCTGTTCTGCTCTGGAAAGTAACCAATTGCCCGGCAGAGTATGGAGCTGATTATACGCTTTTACATGAGGCAGGCTTTTGTTGTTGTTGTTGTTTTCTTTCCTTTTTTTGACAACATCACAGAAATGACAGTCAATAGGCAACCATTTTGATAATTGATTAATAGTTTTGAGCCAACATTCTTCCCTATAATGTCGAGGACCAAAGCAGTAATGTTTACCAGATAGACAAATAATCAAAATAATAATAAGCCAAATCGTCATTCAAAAAATAAGCAAACCAAATGGAACAATCAATGGAATTATCGTTTGTAAAAAATATTTGCGATGGACAGGCTTATAGAAATATTATCAAAATGTATGGAAAGTGTTTCCAATGCATCCATTTTCTTGTCCTCACAAGGGTCGCGGGAGTGCCGGAGCCTATCCCAGCTATCATCGGGGAGGACAAAAAGAAAATAGCACCATCTTAAATTGTAAGTTTTACTGGAAAAATGATTCCACTGACCCGTGTTAATAATTTTCGAACGTGCAGAGAAAGATAGACGGCACTCTGCTTTCAACTGGAGATTAGTTTTTCCATTCATGAATAGTTAACGCTGTAGCTGACGTCTGTTGCAATCTAGCATCGAGCTTGCGGCGCGTTGAATGAAGTGAAAGTGACACGCGCACGTTCGGACGGCTAGCAACGCTAATTCGTGTAATGCTAACATGCCAACAAGGGGAGGCAAATTATTTTTAATGGGTGGCGATGTGTTTTCAGACCACAGCACACAACTGGCAAGAATAACGAAACACCACACAAGACGTGTCCTGGCCGGTCTGCCCATATCATAGCACGCTCTATCGCTTGATGTGTGGTTACCATGGTGACAACAGCAACTGTGAATCTACCATGAATGCGAGTTTGAAGCTTTTATTTGACAGTGAGGCAGCTCGGTGTGTGATGTTTAGAATATCCGCCTCACATTTACCGGTTCAAAACTCAACTCTCGGTGAAGATCGTATGTTCCTCCTGAACTTTTGAGTTTCCACCGGTACAGTATTTTAATTGAATGATACGCTTGTTTGTATGTGCCTTGTGATTGTAGAGTGACAACTTTAAGGCGTACCCTGCCTCTTGGCCAAAACACATTTGGCAAAGTCTCCAGCACATCCACGACCAATGTTCCCTCGAAGCTGCGCAACTGCACATTTGCACACTTGTCGCAGAGGAAAACAGATCCAGCGCTGTGAACTACAGCCTGACGTCTTTTATTTTATTTTCATTTTTTTAAAACATGGCAACACACTGCCTCTCACAAAGAGCTGCTGCTCTGCCACACCAGGCTGCACACTCTACTTCCTCGTTTACCTGACACCGCCCCCCCCTCCATTTTGAAGGGGTACACTCATAATTACAAACACCGGGTATGTGAATAATATAAGAAAAAGTGGTGAAACTGGATGAGATGTTCTCTTTTTTTGAGTGATAAAGGTCTGATCTGAAGCCAGGGTAGAAAGTGCAGGATGAGATGGTGTATAATTTTAAAATTCCACCTTGGGACAGCCTGATTGAGGATGAAAGCACAGACGATACATTGCCCAAAAAGCTAATTCTGTATTTTCAATATAGGAGGCAACATAACATTAACCTTAAAACTGTTTTGGAGCAGCATTCAGATTTCAACATGCATTGCAAAAGATATTCTGCAAGCAATAATTCAGTTTTACACCAAGAAAAGCAGACGGGGATATCATTGTGGGTTAAAAACAAAAATGAAACAAAGTTGGAAGCGGAATTTCAAATTTATAGTTAATTGTTGGCTTGGTATGTATTTGTATTGCAATGTATTTTTTATTTGTTTGTTGACATTTTCAGTGTAAGTTTGAAAAAACACAAAATTGTTCTTAAAAATGTTCTGATGGGAATGTAATCTGAACCTTTGAATGAGCGGTGTAACTTCAATGGATGGCACCGATTGGATTGACCACAGTGCATACGTCTGATGTTGCTCACAGTGGTCAAAGGGGGCGCTCACGGCCTTAGTGTGTTTACTCAAACAAGACAGACAGAAAAAATTAGAGGGAACATTGCCCACGACCCTCGTGAGGATAATTGGTATGAAAAATCACACCATGAAATACTGCTAGCCTAATACTAATATATAATGCGAAACACCACCTGCAAAAGTCATCAAAATTAGCATAAAACATCTACAACTGATACAGCAGCAATAGCGCTATACTCATGGGTATTTTTTCCCTCTGTGGGCTGTGGGAACAAGTTATACGACTCCGATTTTCGGTTCTTACCCTTCTCTGGCTCTTCTTTGTGCTGTTAATTACACTTCATCTCTGGCAGTAGACCCCGGCGCTGCCTGGCATCTTGTGGAAGAACGTGGCGCACAACTCTAAATAAAGACCTGTGTGAATCCTGGAAAAAAACGACCGCTCAAAAATCGCACAGCCAGGCAGGGGAATACTGCATAGCAAATGGAGATTAATAGATGAATATTTGACAGTCCAATTTTTCATTCTGTTGCTCGAAGATTGATCGAAGGTAACACAAATTTAGCGTCGGCGTGACGACGCAGTCGCCGTAAAGGGATTTTCGGCGTGCGAGGGATTGAAATAAAGGGATTAAAGGAAGGTGAGAAGAAGGTGATTATGATATTAGCGGCTCTGCTCTTATCAGATGTTCTGCATGCGTCTCAGGCAGAGGTTTACTTTAATAAGCAAACCCAAACACGAGCGCAATTCAAATAAATGTGATCGCTGCTTGCCAATGGCCACTTTAACGCCCGTGAATATGAGTTTCACTCAATTTGACAAAGAAGCATGGGATTTTCCCACCTGTTCCTTGCTGCCTCTTCTCATCCCCGATTATGTATCGGTGGGACGAGGTGAGAGAGGCTTTCTCATAAAGCGTGTCCCCGAAATGACATTTCTGATGAGGCCCGTCACTGTCTCACACACACTTCCTGATCTGGTCTAAATATCTTTCCATCTAGTTTCGATGTGTCCAAAAAAAAGGCTTTAAAAACGCTTTCCGAGTTGACCGCGTCTCTCGGGTGCGCAGCCGCTAGTAGCGCAAAGGGGGAAAGTCCTCTGGAACTTGATTCCTGCAGAGTGAAGTGATGAGGGCTCTCCTTCATTCGAGCCAGTGACTTTCCAAAGTTTGCTCGCAGGGTGTCCATCCATTCATTTTCTGAGCTGCTTATCCTCACGAGGGTCGCGGGAGTGCTGGAGTCGATCCCAGCGGTCATCATCATCGCAGGGCACATGGAGACAGACCACTGTCGCACTCACAATCACACCAAAGGCCAATTAGAGTCTCCAATTAATGAATATTTTGGGGGTTTGAGATAAAACTGGAGTCCCCGGAGAAAACCCACGCAAACATGGCGACGGACCTGTCAACTTTTCAGAGCCCCAACCTGTATAAACTACCAAAAAAAAATCCTTAGAGAGAACAAAAAAATCCTTATAACATACCGCAGCAAATTATCAAAATTGTCTAAATAACAGAGGGCAAAAACTAAAAGTTTTTCAATGATTTTTATTGTAGATCTACATAATGATAATATCTGAAGGTAATATCTAATTATCAAAGTCAATTTAGTAGCATTGCTGCTCTTTTCAACTAGGAAACACGTGATCTACCGGAAAATTACCGGAAATGAAAGTATTTTGCTCATCTAAATCAACATTTGCCACTGCGCTATGAGCGTCACGCCTGCTGCGACAAAAATCTTTGACGCAGGCTACGTTTGGAATTCCCCAGCTTTAGGTTTTCCCCACAATAGAGGAAATTTTCAGTATCCGTACAATCTGTGATATACGGCCGTATACGTAAGATTCACCACAAAATCCGTATGAACTCCGGCTACACCGTCCGAGTTGACAGGTATGTGGGGAGGACATGCAAACTCCACACATCCCGGGCTGGGATTGGAACCCCGGTACTCTGAACTGTGAGGCCAATGCAATTGTGCATGCTAGGAGAGAATAAGGAGCAAAAGCGTTACAGCTATGCAGAGATTGCTGAAATTATTTAGCAGCGGATGTGCTACAATTTGAACTGTAAAAATAGCCGGCAAGTGTACCTCAATCCAAGCAGAGGTACGGTACCAAAGTTTTTTTTTTTTAAATCATCAATTAAGTGTCATTCGACATCCAAGTGGTCGCCATATTGGCTGCATCCCCTGTCCGTGACGTCACCCCGGACATTCGCCATTGAAAACACGCGATGGACCCTACTATGGGAGATGAACGTGCCCCTTCTGACACGGAAGCTCTTTTCGAAAAGGAGAACATCACACAACTGAGTGAAGTGTCCAGGGCAATATTACGCTATTGTTTCGAGCCTTTTCAGATGATATGCGATCACGGCCAAACCTCCTTCCCGTCCCATCCACTTCCGCGGCGGAGATGAGCCATCGCGGCTCATCGCAGCCGGCCGGTGTGGCTCATTTTCGACGCCGAGGTGGCTTATCACGGAGCTGAGCCGGGCTGCTTCCGGGCATTGTTCATAGCCGCCGCCGTCCGGGATGAACAACACCGTCGAGCCGGTGGCGCTTTATAGCATTGTGGTCGGACACGGCTCAGTGCGGCATTGTCGGCAGCGTTCTTCCGTCACTGGGGAGCCAACGCAGCACCCTTCGCCGGCGAGCGGGACGCCGTGCGACTCGCAAATTGACACATTTAGCACGCCTGTCATATGTACGCGGATCTTTTGTTACGTTATGAGAGACGGATTACGTGGTCCGCCCCAAACTATTATTTTTTTTTAGTAGCTGTATACACACCTACCTGTCATTTGGACCCCACGAAGCTTTCGTCCTTTGCACCGGTGCACTCCATTTTTCACGACGAACCGGGTCTCTTGCAAACTGAGTTTTCAAGTAATGTCCGGCAATGCAACGAGCCGGCATTTTGGCTAACGAGAAAGAACAACGAGCTACCTTCCCGGAGGTAAAACTAATAGAAACAAACGAGTCCACTTGAGGGCGGTCCCGCCATGTGTCACTTCCTATTTCTTCTCGCAAACAAATCCCTCGAGAGGATTTTCATGGCGGGAGTTACAAAAAACTGTGTACGTCAAAATCACGTTTTGTGGTGAAAAAACGCATGGATCCATGTCAGCTGCCGTTTTTTCATTAATATACTAAAAATCATGCATTTCATAAATGAGTTAATGATTGGGCTGCTTTATAATGTCCTGGCGCATATTCCACCTGAATCCACCGTGTGTGAATCCAACCTTACGGTTCCTGCTCAGACAAAAATGCATCAATTGAATCACACGTGCTATACATTTACGAACTCAAAACGTATGTGATCTGAAGTAAGCAGTTGTGCTCGCTGGCAACGTATCAAAAAGCTTTTGTATCGTTTTCTATACAACCTCTCCAGAACGAGACAAGGCACATTGCATGTTTGTCAAATATTCCGCTTTAGTTGAGGCTCCACAATGCAGCCTAGCAACTGACGACGAGTGCTTGGCTCTCTTTATTCTCTCTCTCTCTCTCTCTCTCTCTCTCTCTCTCTCTCTCTCTCACTCTCTCTCTCTCTCTGGCAGCGTTTTTACACTTGAAGTTGATGAACCACTGTGGTAAAATAGCCTCGTATAATAGAGCTCTTGGTATCTCAAAATAGCCTCAAAGGCTCAACCTTCTCGCTTTCTCCAAATCGCAAATATGAAGGATAACGCAGGTGGTTTCTTTTGCCCAACAGCTCGAGAACAGAGTGGCCGCGGCGGTTGTGACTTCAAATGAGAGCGTCCATAAGTGCGTCTGCGCTAATATACGGACGCTTCCTCTATTTACTCGAACAGAGTCGGTGGGAGTTTTGTCGAACTTGCAGAAGACAGAAATCAAAATAGTCCGGAAAAGGTCTCGCGAGGAAACGAGCCTCCTTATGATTTTGTGACTTTTAATCGCGGTATAGGTTTTGTGAAGTGAACTCGGATAAAAGCGCGCTGGGCTGTACAGATGCCAAAAAGGCGACAGTTGCTTGTTTGGTTTGTGCGCTGAATTATAGATCACAAACAAGCTCACGGGGATGCTTGAACATCTTCCCTAATGCTATTAAAATGTTCTGGGTAAAGCATGTTTACACGCTAAAAAAAAAAAAAAAAAAAAACATCAAGACCTTTGCACATTGGAGAAAATGCCTCTCTGCTTTTAGCATGAAAACATGTTCACATTTTAATTTTTACTTAGAAGGGCCACAGAACATTTATTTGGAAGGGATATGTTTCCTACTCATCAGCAATAGAGGAAAATCAGTAACTGTTTTTTTTTAATGCATTATCTGCATAAAGTTTCAGTTTGTGATTTTTTTTTAACTGTTCGAATTCCAGCTTGTTTTCAAATGCGCATGTAAAAAAATATATATATTTTTTTTTTAAAATACATATTCTCAGTACATTCCAATATTTAATAGCGCTAAAAGTAAGTCCTCTCTACAGTCAGCAGAGAGTTTCCACTTCTTCAAATCCAAATTCCATCATTCATTTGCCGCTTTGGAGTGCAGTAGCCCATTCAATGCCTCCTTTGGAAAATTAAGAATAATACTTGAACTTTCTCCCAATTCCCCCCAAAAAATGATCAATGATGTAATCTGGTAGAAAAGCTTTTGAAATATTGAGCCTATAATGAAACCCTGTTTGACCAGTATTGTATAATTAAATCCATTAAATGAGAATTAAAAAAAAAAACTATTTTTCAATTGGCCAAAAGTGTTCAGAAAAGACAGAAACTGCATTTTGATTCATTTAAAAAGCTGAGGTAGGAAATTAATAACTCATAAAAAATATCCCCGCTCTCATGTAGAGTTATTGCATTTGGATTAACACAGGTAAAATGATTAATACTACTACTACTACTACTAATAATAATAATAGGGCGTCACAGTGGATCAGCTGGTAAAGCATTGGCCTCTCAGTTCTCAGGACCTAGGTGTGATCCTGGCCCCGCCTGTGTGGACTTTGCATGTTCTCCCCGTGCCTGGGTGGGTTTCCTCCGAGCACTCCGGTTTCTTCCCATATCCCCCCAAAAATATGGAACATTATTTGGAGACTCTAAATTGCCCCGAGATGTGATTGTGAGTGTGGATGTTTGGCTCTATGTGCCCTGCGATTGGCTGGCGACCAGTTCAGGGTGTACCCCGCCTCCTGCTCGTTGACAGCTGGGATAGGCTCCAGCACTCCAAGCACCCTCATGAGGATAAGCGGCAAAGAAAATGGATGGATAATAAAAATAAGATGGGCACAAAGGGCTGTCATAAAGCACAGTTTTCTTGTGCGTAACTGACTGAGAGGCGTGGCTAACACCAGCACAGGTGACCATTATTAATAAGATTTTAACAATTGTTTTGTTTGTGCAAAGACAAAAAAAAGGGGGGATATAATGGCAAAAACGTCAATCCAACGTGAATGATTTGAAATGAATTTATGGTCGATATTGTTTGAAAATAGTTGCAATGTCACTCCATTTTCTTTGACAGTAAAGAAAATGTTTTAGGAAGTGGCCACGTCTTGCGGACAAGCAAAAACAATTAAATGCAGATCAATGGCTCCGTGGAAATGAGAACAAATTTTAGGCCACACTGAAGTGCGCATCAGTTCTCATCTAAAACACTTTTGAGGGAAGGAGCGGATAATATCGGAGTCCAATTGAATCATCTACGCCGCCGCGCACATCGCAAGTGTGTTCCTTCTTCTTTTCAATCTCGCAACGACAGCCACTTGCTAAGCAGGGGGAAGCGTGCAACATTTTTTACAAAACATCGGAACAACTCCACATAAGAGGGGAGGGAAAAAAACGAGTCTCTGTGCAGATCGCATCTTGACACCAGATCGCGATATACACTAACGTGAAGACAGAGCCATTTTCAGCCGTTTTCTCGCAGCGCAATCCAAGAAGTAGAATTGCCGTGACTTTATTTCCATCAACATGCCAATAAAAAAAGATAAATTTATTTCAGTTTAAAAAAAACAATTCTAAATTTAGCATTTGTTTACCGTATTTTCCGCACTATAAGGCGCAGCGCATTATAAGGCGCACCTTCAATGAATGGCTTATTTTAAAGCTTTTTTTCATATATAGGGCGCACCAGATTATAAGGCGCATAGAAAAGAGGCAGTAGAGCCTGGGGTTACGTTATGCATCCATTAGATGGAGCTGCACTAAAGGCTCAGTATCGATCCATATATAAGGCCCACCGCATTATAAGGCGCACCCTCAGATTTTGAGAAAATTATAGGCTTTTGGGTGTGCCTTATAGTGCGGAAAATACGGTAATTGTTGAGCAAAATGAACCTATTCCCAGTCACCCTTGTGCTCATTTCTGTAGGTAATGTCATTGGTAGAAATTTTCATCACAACTTTTTTTCAGACAGATACTAGTTGGAGTATATATCGATCCATCCATTTTCTTAGCCGCTTATACTCACAAGGGTCGCAAGAGTGCTGGCCTTTCCCAGCGGTCAACGGCCAGGAAGTGGGGTACACCCTGAACTATCCAATCGGAGGGCACATGGAGACAAACAGTCGCACTCGAAATCACACCTAGGGGCAATTTAGAGTGTCCAATTAATGTTGCATCTTTTTGGGATGTAGGAGGAAAACTGAGTGCCTAGAGAAAACCCACGCAGGCACGGGGGGAACATGCAAACTCCACGCAGGCGGGGTTGGGATCGAACCCGGGACCTCAGAATTGTGAGGCCAATGCTTTCCAGGTGATACACCGTTCCACTTGGGGTATACAATCGAGAATCATGGTCATGGGTGAGCCGGGCCCCCCACCCCAGCCGGCTCTTGGCGAGCGTGAGGGAGGGCGGTAGGGGGGAGCATCATCACTGGTGTTTTTGTTCGTTTCCACATGGCTCATTTTGTCGCATTATCTTCCTGCAAAAATGTATGATATGAGCTTGCCACACCGGTTTGTAACGCCCCCCCAGCTTCACATGCACATATCAGTAATCCGCGACATGCTGGGATTTATACTGATAATAGATATCTTCACTAAGATTAAACTTCTTTCTATGCATGTGTTTGTGTGTGTGTGCTAGTACAATTACAGGGCTGTATCTCTCCCTCTCTGTTTCCTTGTTGTTTCTGTAGTTAAATGGGCTTTGTAAGATAATACCCGGGAGATGTAACAGTACGCATGAGCCGGAGGAATTGCGAGGACGTCCCTTTGGCGCTGCTTGGAAAAGCAGTGAAACCTGCAGATTAGTCTGCCTATGATATTAATCACAGGCGGGTGGGGTCTGTCCGAGTTAGCATCTCATCGCTTGTATTTTTTATTTTTTTTTAGGGACCATAGCACCAGCCACCAACAAGCCCAAGTTAAGTTCGTGACAGGACTTATAAATATAATATAATATATCTCAAGGACCCGTGTCCCAGTTTCAATAGGAAGTTAGATAGATTGAAGCAGCCATTTTGGGTACATTTCACGTCGACAAATTCTGTAAAACCCAGTTGGGCCCCATTTTAGAGTCTGGTGTGGCAATTGTCTTTTCACCATGACTTCAAATGACATAACCAATCCACAGACATATTTATGGTTGCTGGCCAATGTTCCCTCTTAAGCTGCGCAACTGCGCATTTGCGCACTTGTCGCACACTCTCAGCGCAGAGGAAAAGAGCCCTGTGAACTACAGCCTGACGTCTTTTTTTTTTATTTTTTTAAACACGGCAGCACACTGCCACTCACAAAGAGCCGCTGCTCAGCCACAGCGGGCCACAGACTCTACTTCCTCGTTTACCTCACACCGCCCCCCTCCTTTTTAAAGGGGTACACTCCTATTTACAAACAACGGGGTATGTGAATAATACAAGAAAATGTGGTGAAACTGGACGAGATTTTCTCTTTTTTGAGTGAGAAACGTCTGGTCTGAAGCCAAAGTAGAAAATGCCGGATGAGATGGCGTATAATGTTAAAATTCCACCTAGGCACAGCCTAAGTGAGGATGAAAGCACAGACGATACATTGCCCAAAAAGATAACTTTGTATTTTAAATATAGGAGGCAACATAATATTGACCCTAAAACTGTTTGGGAGCATGATTCAGCTTTCAACATGCATTGCAAAAGATATTCGGCAAGCGATAATTCAGTTTTACACCAAGAAAAACAGACGGGGATATTATTGTGGGTTGAAAGAAATGAAGCAAAGTTGGAAGCAACATTTCAAATTTATAGTTAATAGTTGGCTTAGTATGTATTTCTATTGTAATGTATTTTTTGTTTGTTGACATTTTCAGTGTAAGTTTGCAAAAACACAAAATTGTTCTTAAAAATGTTCTGAATGGAATGCAATCTGAATCTTTTAATGAGCCGTGTAACTTCAGTGAATGACACTGATCTGACCACAGTGCATACGTCTGATGTTGCTCACAGTGGTCAAAGGGGGCGCTCACGTGCTTAGTCTGTTTGCTCAGACGCGTCAAAAATAAAGGGAACATTGTTGCTGGCTATTTCCTGGTTTGACAATAGTACTGTCCCATTTCTGATTTTTGCGGAGGCCTTTGTACGTCTTTGTGTTAGCAGTGAACTTTCAGGAAACTTCCTGTTTCACGATTATGAGTGTGTTTGATAACAGGGCCGTACCATTATTTTATTGTGGGGCACATTAGTGGCTCCGTTGTGACTCTTACGCCAACACAAAATCCAGTGGAATGTGGAGCGATTGTGAGGTGGAGAGGAAATTTCCATTGTTTAATGCTGGCATTGTCTTTTCAATGACAAGACTATGTGAATTTTGGGACTGGGAGGGGGCAAGGCTTCAAAAAGTGAAAACCACTGATGTGTGTTTAATTTTGTTAACTAATAAACTAATGCCAATCATATAAATATCTTTCTGTGCTTGGCGGAGGTCTTAATGCTGAGCTCACAAGGTTTGTGATTAGTGCCTTCCCTAACCCCCCCACAAAAAAAAAACTACAGAGGTAACACTTCATCAATTTTACTGCGGCTGTGAAAGGGCGTGTCAGAAGTTGGGATTGTAAATGCTGAAAAGTCATTATCATAAAGATTGCATAGGAAAAGTAAGTGCGTGGTTGCGCGCGTTTTGTGTGTGTTTGCAGCTTTACTATATTTGAAGATCTCCATCAAAAGATTTTCTGCAATGCGGAGGAGTTGGAGACGCTCCGACACAGTCAGCGCAATATTGCTTATCATCATTCAGTTTGGCATCTTTTACATTTATTTCTTTTTCGACATGGGCACATGGCGGAGCAACTGGATAGAGGATTGGCCTTGTAGTTCTAAGGACCGGGGTTCAAATCCTGGCTTTACCTGTGTGGAATTTTTGTGTGCTTGCGTGGGTTTTCTCTGGGCACGCCCGGTTTTCCTCCCACATCCTCCCACACATGGAGACTCTAAATTAGCCTTAGGTGCGATCGAGCTTGCGAATGGTTGTTTATATCTATGTGTCCTGCAATTGGCTGGAAACCGGTTCAACTAGAGCTTTGCAAGTAGAATTTTAAGAAAAGCGCGACAAATGAGTAATTAAACCTTATTTGCGTCTCATTCAAGTGATGGATTTCCATTTTTTTGAGCGAGGAGGCTGTCAGCAACAGGCAACCTCATGTGCCATAATGTACTCTACATAGTTAGCTGCAGGCATTTTGTTAGCATTGAGTAATATAGAATGCATTTTGTTTTCCTTTGCAATCAACATTTTTCAGAGTTCACATCAACTTTGTGTCTTCGGGCCTGCAGTAAAAACCCATAATTAGCTGCTTTTCTTGCTTTGCTGCAAGTCAAAGCGTCTGTCTCCTTGTTTGTTTAGACCGAGATGAACCCGCAGCGACACGCCGTTGGAAATAATTGAGCATGTTCTTTTTACAATTTTCTCAGCTTGGCTAGTTTATTTGCCTTAATGAAGACTAAGGATGACTAGGAAGCAAGCGAGGTGGATACTTGATCTTGACTTACAAATATGAGTCGGGTTTTAAACCGAGCTTTTGACAATACAGTGTGGCCTTGCCCATTCAAGGTTCACATATTCGTCCATCTTTTTTTTTTAATGTACCGGATTTTTACCATCTTAGAGGTCTTAAATTCTCTTCTAAATAGATGGGTTGCCACGTGAGACATGGTGCCGAACAATGTGGTGCACCTTATGTGCACAGGAAGTTCCAACATTTGCAAATTTTGTTGCGTGACTTGTCCAATAAAATACACTTAAACGCACTGGTTACACTGTTAGCATGTATGCTAGCACATGCCTTAGCTAAGGAGGGCCTTATTGCCGCAAAGCATACTGGAAGGAATTAAATAGTGTTTAAAGTACATGTTTTACTTCTTAGTATTTGTACGTGTTTTATGGTAGCTTACATACGCCCTAAAACATGTGCTAGCATATATGCTAGCAGTGTAACCAGTGTGTTCAAGTGTACTTCATTGGACAAGTCACACAACAACTGTGCACATAAGGCAGGCTATCCATTTTGGAGAAATTTTAAAAGTTTTAAGTGCATCTTATGGTTGCAAAAATATGGTACCTATCATACATAGGTATATTAAAACTGCATCCATTATTTGCAGGGGTGTAAGGGACGTAAATAACGGGGGAACATTATACTTTGCTTGGAGGGAAACCAAAGAAACATCATTCTTTTTGTCCAGAGGTGGCAAGTAAAAAAAAAAAAAAAGTACAAAATAAACTCAGCGTATTTAACAACATACACTCCTTTTCTGAATAAGCAATCTTCGGTAAAATTTTTAAAAATTAAATTTAATACTGCATTGCAAATAATCCGTTTTAAATTCAAGCATCACCGTCATCAAACCTATACAAACTATACAAGCACAACTTTAAGTAACATTTTTTTAAAAAATGTGTGTGAAGTGACCACTGACATCAAGACTAAGTATAAAATAACGAACATGAGTATGCAACGTTTTGTATCTATTCCGTATGTTTTTAGTCATATTCATTGTCACCTCTCTTATTTTGAGTCAATTTTTTTTTTTTAAAACGTTGCAAGATTACTCCATTTGATATTCGTTCAAACAGCTGCAGAGATTCTTCGCTTGGCACGGAGTCGTGTCAAAGCCCATTTGGGGAATTAGACAACGACACATATTGGATTTGGCAGCTGACATTATCACCCCGTCTGTCAAAAGTTGATCGTGACAGCACCAAAGTCTTTGCGTCTCCCCGCGGCATTTTCTTAGCATTTCAACATCCAGCAGAACTTTGGAGATATATATTTTTTTTCCTCTTTTCTTCTATATATGTCTTCATCACAGTACCAGTAGCTTCGATGGCTGCTTATTATTTGTAAATTTAACCAGTGTAGCATTCTCAGCAAAGACATTTCCAAATATGGATGATGTTTTTACAAATGAAGAGCGGATTATGTGGCGAATCTGTAAAAACAAAAAACAAATGGTATTCAGCTCTGTCAGATTTTTTTTAATTGAACCAATGCCAAGTCAATACAGTGCCAGTTGGAATAACGATATTATTTTTTTTTTTATCCCCACTGGTGAAATTGTAAATGTAACATTGTCAACAACTGTGAACTTCACCGCACGTCACTGTATTAATACAACTGAAGATTTTTTTTTTTATCCCCACTGGTGAAATTGTAAATGTAACATTGTCAACAACTGTGAACTTCACCGCACGTCACTGTATTAATACAACTGAAGATTTTTTTTTTTATTTTTGCCAACATTTATATGTTTTCTTTTTCTCCAGGAAAGAAAATAGTCATCCATTTTCCGTCTGGATTTGTGCTAAAAATCCAGAATTATTACCCAAACAAATGGAAAAATTGTGTGGAATGTATTTCTGTGTATTTTTCGAAATAAAGAAATGAATGTTCAACCACTGCAGTTAGTATGGATACAGTATAAAAATACAAAGAAAATATTTCTACTTCAGTGCAAGTTTTGTAGCTTTGAAAAAAATAATCAATGCCAGAACATTTAGTTCATAAAATATATTCAATAAAATGACTGCATATGTTTGACAGGAACCGAAACTCATGTTTGAATTTTTACGCCAAGGGAATGGATCATTGTCAATGATAAAAACGTTGGTATTGATTGTTATGTGGCTGTATCTGCCAACACATCATGCTTGCATTCGGACTTCTCATCTTTTCATCTCATCTCACCCATTTGTGTTCACTTTTGGAAGCTCCATCGTCTTGCTTTTGAGTTGTTTGGCATTATGCAACGTGCCACTAATGGACTCTGCAGTCTCAGTGCAACATTTTCCCATTGTGTGCAGTCACCGCTTACGTCCACCTGCGTCTTTATGTCTGAAAGGCGCAGAGGAGTGTTTTTGTCACTGTGACTGACAAGGCTGCGTGCGTGCACTTGTCACCGTCCTTTGAATTTGCTCACCCAACTGCGAGCAGAGCAAGAAGCCGGCTGTGGCTGCAAAGCTTTGTCTGGGTTTCTGTCCGCCGTTGTGATAATTTTCTCCGCGACACCTCGACCAGAATGCTTTCCATGAATGGCGCAACCCCCGTCGGTGAAAGTGCACCTCAGATACACAAGATGGATCCCAAATAAATTACAGATGAAGTCACACAATTTAGTCCTGACTTGAGAGAAATGAAAACATATTGCACATATAACAGAACCCCAAGGGCAGCAGAACAGCGGTGAGGTGTGCCGTACGTGTGTCAGAAGAATTTAAGGTGGAGGTGGTGCTGCATCAGGGTTCCACGCTGAGCCCCTTCCTGTTTGCGGTAGTAATGGATAGGCTGACAGACGAGGTTAGACTGGAATCCCCTTGGACCATGATCTTCGCAGATGACGTTGTGATCTGCAGTGAAAGCAGGGAGCAGGCGGAGGAACAATTACAAAGATGGAGGCACGCACTGGAAAGGAGAGGAATGAAGATTAGCTGAAGTAAAACAGAATATATGTGTGTAAATGTGAGCGGTGGAGGACAAAGAGTGAAGCTCCAGGGAAAAGAGGTAGTGAGGGTGGCTGACTTCAAATACTGTGGTTCAACAACAATAGTGAGTGTGGTAAGGAAGGGAAGAAACGGGTCCATGCGGGATGGAACACTTGGGGGAAGGTATCTGGTGTTCAATGCGACAGAAGAGTCTCCGCTAGGATGAAGGGCAAAGTTTATAAAACAGTGGTGAGGGCGGCCATGATGTGCGGATTAGAGAGGGTGGCACTGAAGAGACAACAGGAAGCATAACTGGATGAAGATGTTGAGGTTCTCGCTCGGAGTGACCAGGTTGGATAGGATTAGAAATGAGCTCATTAGGAAAATGAGGGAGAGGAAGACCAAAGAAAAGGTTGGTGGATGTTGTGAGGGAGGACGTGAGGACAGTGGGTGTTAGAGAAGAAGATCCACGAGATAGGCTTAGATGGCAAAAGATGACACGCTGTGGCGACCCCTAGCGGGACAAGCCAAAAGGAAAAGGAGAACATACTTCATCTGAATATCTGCAAATGAAAACTTTGTGTTTCAAAGATTCGTCCATCCATCCATTATCTGAGCCACTCACGAGGGTCATGGGAGTGCTGGAGCCAAATCCCTGCTATCTATCAGGCAGGAGGTGGGGTACACTCTGAACTGGTTACCCCTCCAGTCGCAGGGCCCATAGAACCAACCGTTCGCACTCTCTATCACAGCTATGGGTAATGTAGTCTTCAATTAAAGCTTGCTTTTGGAATTGGGGAGGAAACCCAGAGAAAAGCCATGGGAAGAACATGCCAACGCCACACAGGCGGGACCGCGATTCAAAGCCAAGTCCTCAGAACTCTGAGGAAGATGCTGTGAACCAGTCCTTCACTGTGCCTCCCAACAAACAGCACCTGATATTTCCAGGGATTCTCCCAACCAAGTACTGACCAAACCCGATTTAGCTCCCCAGATGAGGTGAGACCAGGCGATCTCAGGGTAGCATGGCCATAAAATGTTTCAAAGATTCACAAATTTTAATTCCGCACACCACCTGTAGCTTCAAAGCTCATCAGTGCAACCCATCTTTCTCCCGACGCATTCATGAATCCAAACTGAAGGCCATCAAGTATCTAATGTTTCACCCTCCTCATCCTGCGGCTTTCTTTCACATATCCCGTTAATTGTCTCCTGGCGGAATGGACCTTTATGAATATCGGTTGTTAATGGGGCATTGACGATTCCGCTCACAGCTGCGGCGAGCGGAGGCGGAGGAAAGGAGAGGGCGGGGGTGGCGGAGTCCAAGGCAGGGGACCCGTGCCTGGCGTGGATCCATTATTCATGCTTCCCTGTGGTCTTGTAGCCAGCACCAACACACGACCTGCCAGAATCAAATCGGACCAGTAAGTTGAATCCCCCCCGGGTATGTGAGAGGCTCTGGTAACTGCCCAGATCAGAAAGGAAGAGCGTAGAGGGGATGAAGGGCTTGGAAGAAAAAAAAAAAGAGAGAGAGAATGACTCCCCCTCACCCTTCCACCCCCCCCCCCCACACACACACACACACCTTATTTCAGGCTGTTGGAACCAAATTGAAAGTCTCCATGGTCCTTCTTTCATACTTCACTATTTCCATCCCTATCCTAAAATACTCAAATCATACATTACATACATGACATCAAATTTACCAATTTTACTCCAAAGATTACTCCATTTGGATTCATTTTGATAAGAATGAGAAAAACAGAACAACAGGATGCACACGTTTTCCAAACCCCAAGAGACACAACAACTTTGACGGCTGACTTTACCTGTGGCATGATAAAACCTAAAATGTACAGGCGGAACGGTGGAGCAGCTAGTAAAGCGTTTGGCTCACAGTTCTGAGGACCCAGGTTTGATGCCGGCCCCGCCTCTGTGGAGTTTGCATGTTCTCCTGGTGCCTGGGTGGGTTTTTTTCCGGGCACTCCGGTTTCCTCCCACATCCCAAAAACATAACATTCATTGGACACTCTAAATTGCCCTGGCGACATGGTGGAGGACCTGGTAAATCGCTGGCTTCACAGTTCTGAGCACCCGGGTTCAATCCCGGCCCCGCCTCTGTGGAATTTGCATGTTCTCCTGGTGCCTGCGTGGTTTTTTTTCCGATGCACTCCGGTTCCCTCCCACGTCCCCAAAACGTGCAACATTAATCGGATACTCTAAACTTTCCCCGGCGACATGGTGGATTAGCTGGTAAAGTTCACAGTTCTGAGGACCCGGGTTCGATCCTGGCCCCCCCTGTGTGGAGTTTGCATGTTCTCCCCGTGCCTGCGTGGGTTTTCTCCTGGCACTCCGGTTTCTTCCAATATCCCCAAAACATGCAACATTAATTGGACACTCTAAATTGCCCCTAGGTGTGATTGTGAGTGCAGCTGTTTGTCTCCATCTGCCCTCTGATTGGCTGGCAACCAGTTCAGGGTGCCCGTTGACAGCTGGGATAGGCTCCAGCGACCCTTGTGAGGATAAGCGGCAAAGAAAATGACGGATGGATGGATCGATAAAATGTACAATGACAGGTAAGCTACTTTAACTTGCTAGCCAATAGATGGTCAACTATGAACCTAAACTACATGTCCGTTATATTATTAATTGAGAAGACATTTCAGTAACAGTGGGACGACCTACAGTTAGTGATTGCTAAACTACTGAGGGCTAATGTGTGAAAAGATTTTGTGACCAATATTTTAATACTTACTTCGTACTTCCTGGGGACTGGACTTGAAGGTGAAAGTCCTGAGATTTACTCTTGACCTTCACATATGTGGCTTAGCCTCATCTCTGGTAATGACATCATTAAAATGAAGTTAGTGTATTTGTGACAGCAGCAATCCGCGCGAGGCGACGGGCTGAAAAATGATCCCTCTCGGGGAATCCTTTTGGTCTGTGTCATTGCTATGCTGCTCGCTTTGTCACTCAGAAGGTGACATTGTACCGGAGCCAAGCGCTAAACGGTCACAACAAGGGAACGACTCGCATTCACCGGAATGACTTCTAATCACGCAAAATAAACAGAGCGCATCTTTGTTGTGCAAACATTCTTCTCGTCTTTTTTTTAGGGATTTTTTAACAACCTTTGGTAAGTAATTCCCCTCGGGATTAAATACGCTTTGATAACGTCTGGTCAAACTGGCTGGGTTGTGGATGTTTGTTATCGGGTAATTATATAAATCCTGGGAAATGCTGCAACTGAGGAGTTTAGAATTTCTTTGTAACTAAACAGTCAGTGACCCTCGAGATGTGAAACGCATCCGCGTCCCCTCAAGACAAGGACCCCGCTTGTCCTTTCTAAAAACACCAGCCGCCTTTTGCGTGTCATTTATGTTATGTCTTCAATAATTGATACAGTTGGGCGGTTTTCTGTTTCATGAAATTAATGATGATTTCATGACTTTTCTTTTGCATTGTGTTTTTTTTATCGCATATTCTTTTTTTGACAATAAGTTCATGCTATATTTTTTGTATTTAACAGGATTATCGGTATTAGATTATTTTGTTGTAAAATATGTCCCCATATTTTAAGAAACGTGTTTTATATTCAGGTGTTTTTTTTTTTTTTTTTTAAGCGCACCAAATGTTACGATCAATATCATCTGTTCTGGAAGAAAAAAAATACATTTTGAAAAAAAAAAAAATTCCTGACTCAAGCAGCGTTGCTTCGGTTTCAAATTAGTTTGCAAATAGGCTGCCATTGAGTCGTAAAAAATTGAGGCACGAGCGCTGGATGTTTGCGGCAAACACAACTCGCCCCTCAACAAGAAGCAGTAAACAATTCTTTAAAAATAAAAGTGGTTCCAAGGTATGTATTCATCTGGCAACCACACAGCTTTGCCTTAGCAATTTCCGCTAATTTCTTGCTGATGACACACTGAAAAATGCCATAGACTGGCGAGCAAATAGTCGCCATGTTGCTGCCGTTTAAGAAAGCGATATTTGAACACAAACAGCAGGCAATTGAAACAAACAACATTACTCACAGGGAACATTTTAGTATATCTGTAATTATCTGTTATACTGCCCCTGGTGGTTGTGGAACAGATTGACGGCATTTCCAATATAAAACCACGGCCGCGTCCAAACAATTTCCATTCATAATGTCTCACCTGGGCCGAAAGAAATTCAATTCAGGGCAGCAGTTGAAGTTGGTCGTTCTACTAATAAGAGCAAGCCTGTTATGTATTATGACCATAAAATAATCATATTGACACACTTAGTCTACGTTTGATCGGCCTCTTGTTGTCTTGTCTGCCGTCTCTGCTGCTTCCCATCCATTATTCCCGAGCCCCAGATTAGCGCGTGACAGAAAGAATCGAGCGGGAAAGGACATTAATAGCTACTCAAAGCTGGCGCGGTGGCACGAGAGGCCTGCTTGCGAGTAAATTACGCAGCGGCAGGCGGCACTGAGGGAGCACGCAACAGTTTGGCAGCTGAGCTTGAAATGGCGAGTGTGGGGGTGAAGGGTGCGGTTTAGTAGCCGGGGATACTGTGTTTGTGGTCTTCAATGACGTATGAATACTAGTCATGTACCCGTCTGCCCAATTTTCTTGGATATTATTTATACTTGAATTGTGCCACTTGAAATAAAGAAATCTGGATTTTCTCACTTGAACCATCCATCCGTCAATCCATTATCTACCGCTTTTCCGGGTTGGGTTGCGGTGGATGTAGCTTCAGCAGGGATACCCAGACTTCCCTTTCCCCGGCCACTTCTTCCAGCTCTTCCGGAGGGATCCCGAGGCGTTCCCAAGCCAGCCGAGAGACATGGTCTCTCCAGCGTGTCCTGGGTCGTCCTCGGGGTCTCTTTCCGGTTGGGACGTGCCCGGAACACCTCACCAGGGAGGCGTCCGGGGGGCATCCGAATGAGACGCCCCAGACACCTCATCTGGCTCCTCTCAATGCGGAGGAGCAACGGCTCGACACTGAGCCCCTCCCTGATGATTGAGCTTTTCACCCTTCACTTGAACCACTCGGTGTAAATTTACCATATCAATAAAAAGGCGGCACGATGGTGCAGCCGGTTATAATGCTGGCTTCACAGTTCTGAGGGCCGGGGCTTAAATTCCAGCCCTACCAGTGTGGAATTTGCCTGTTCTCCCCGTGCCTGCGTGGGTTTTCTCCGGACACTCCGGTTTCCTCCCACATCCCAAAAACATGCAACATTAAATTTCCCCTAGATGTGATTGTGAGTGGGATAGATTGTTGGTCTCTATGTGCCTTGCGATTGGCTGGCAACCAGTTCACGGTAGACCCTGCCTCCTGCTCGATGACAGCTGGGATTGGCTCCAGCACTCCCGCGACGCTCGTGAGGATAAGCGGCTCAGAAAATGGATGGATGGATGGTATCAATAAAAACGATTACTGCGAGTGAGATTTCAGTTATATGTAAATGCCCATTTTACTGCTGAATTGCTAAAAACAACAGCTCTAATGTCAGGCTTTTTCCACACTGTTGTAAGGGCGCGTGAGTCCAAATGGAAAGTTGGATTCTCCTGTGGTTAATTTGTATCCAAAGTGTTTTTGCAGTTTGGCGCTATTCTCCTTAATTACTCTTGACAAGTGGCCACATAAGCACTGGTGTTTACTGGTTTGTGAACACACTGAGTGGGTCTTGTTGACAACGGTACAAGCGTCCACCGTTGTGGCTTTCCGGCGCATCCTGCGACAGCGACGACACCCAAACGTTTAGTTCCGAGCCTTTGAACAGAAATAATGACCGGATTGATGAAATATTTTCCCGACGTGTGACAGTCGAGAGAATGGTGCAAATATATTTCGCTAATTAGCTTTCAAAATAGCAAAACAAAACTCTCGGCGGTGCTGGCGGCCTTCCTGAAATCACGTCAAAGCTCCGAGCGGCTTTGCTAGCTTCTGACTTGAAACGCTTCCGCATTACCACTGGCCTTTCTTCTCATTGGTCGCTCCCTTATTAAATCATGCGCAGACTTTTGCGGGTTCAGCCAGCTCAGCTTTGCATTCAAGCAGTTTTTCACGTTTTATGGGCCAAAATGTTCACGGGTGCTGTTTGTTCAATCAGAGATTGCTAAAGTAATTAGAATAATAAAAATCTCACAAGGTACAACATGCTAATGCACCAATTTGTGATTGTTAAAAGAGGTCCTCTAAAATATCGTCACCTTCCCATCAATGTTTCTTCCACTTGAGAGTCAGAAAATGTAACTTTTAATTTAGGTCAAACAAACTCATGGCTGTCATTCATAATAATTTGATATTACATCGCCAGATTGCTTTCCTACTTTCTACCCATTCAAAGCATTCAGCAGCATGTAAAAGCTGCCATTTTTTGATCCATGTTTTTTCTCAACTTCAATTAATGCAATCCTTTTCCAATTTGTACCAAGTTTCATTTTATATTTACCCACCAAATGTTTTTAGCAATTTTCAACTCATTTAAAGGATGCAGCAACAACAACAAGAAATTCAAAAACGGTGCTAAATTTGTGGAAAATGAATGAAATCTTTTATAGCTAAACATATTTGGACAAATGGGTTTTATTGTTTTTAGATTTATCCAGCAAATGATGCGCTCACTTTCAGCCTTCCGCCTTCCACAGTTTACAGAATCATTTCACCCCCCCCCCCAAAAAAAAAAAGTCCGTCATGGCCGTTGCCTGGCCACTGCCGTGGGCGGTGCTTCCTGTGACGGGCGTGGCCAGGCCACTGACAGCTGTCACAGCTGTGCTGTATTTTGGACACTAATGGACCCAGCACTTAAGTGGTGCATGTGGCATCAGCATTGGCCAGTTCGTTGCGTATGCTTTACTGCATCCTGGGATCCTCCAGTACCGGGCGTAAATCGCAAGTATATTGTAGAGCAATCCTTGGTCATGGCGAGCCTCTGCCACCAAAGCCAAGTCACGTTTATGTTCACGTCTCCAAGTTTTGATCTGTAGTCAACGGACCTCGTTTCATGTTTTTAGACCTTGCCTCGAGCCTCACATTTTTGTCTCTTTGCCTTCCAAGCTTTGCCTCGCACTTCGGACCTTGTTTCAGGATTATTGGACTTTTTTATTTTTTTTGGACTTCGGCCTTTTCGGACTGCTTAGCTGTGTACGACCTCTTCCTGAAATAAAATCACTCTTAAGATCATGCCCTTGCCTCGGAGTCCTGGAGTTGGGTCCTCCCTGTCCCGCTGGCTCATGATAGATTCATGGCATGCAACAAGTAAAGAAATCCCACTGGTGAGCCAACATTTTTCTAAAACTAATGCAATCCTTTATGTTCAAACACATTTGGATGCCTGTCTTACAATTGATCCTTTTTGTATTTGTCAATTATATAATACTGCTATTTTCGTTACACCTTTGAAAGTATGTGGCAATTAGTTTATTAAAAAAAAAAAAAAGCCACCGATGCCCAATAATTGCAAACCAGTTCAGCGTGTAATCCGCCTTTTACCCGACGTTAGCTGGGATAGGCTCTGGCTCTCCCGTGACCCTTGTGAGGATAAGCGGCTTGGACAATGGACATGGAATTCTTCCATTTTCACCTTTGGACAACAGGCTTTCAATGTTTTAATTTTTCCTTTCCTTTGTCCTAAGCTTTTCGCCCATTCAAAGCACACAACACAAAGGTTAAATCCATCCATTGTCTTTGGCGCTTATCCTCACAAGGGTCGCGGGGAGTGCAGGAGGCGGGGTACACCCTGAAGTGGTTACAAACCGATCGCAGGGCACATGGAGACAAACGGTAACACTCACAATCACACCGAGGGGCAATTTAGAGTGTCCAATTAATATTGGACATTTTTGGGATGTGGAAGGACAAGACATTCTGCGGACCCTTCCCAAAAGTGTTGCTAAAACCGGGTCTTGTCTCGACCACCACGGTGCTTCATTACAGCAAAAAACACCAAGGCAAATGCACACAACTATGCCTACACACTTTGAATCAACATCCCAAGAGTAATGTGACAGGTGAGAAAGGCTTAGAGGGAGGTTAAAGGGGAGGGGAGGACATTACTTGAGCAGGTCACCTCTCCGGGGACGCGGCCATATTTCACCGTTACTCTACAAATGAGGAATATACAACATACAGCTGTTTTTCTAAGGATTTTTTTTAACCCATTCATTTTTTGCCTTATTGAGATAAGTCTCCTAACAGGCCACAATCAAGGAAATAACACTTTTTCGTTTATGGTTAAGCAATATGATAACTTTACTAATTTATAATCTCGTCCAAAAAATGGGACGCTGCCCGCGAGACGGTACTTGAGTTTTCTTTGGAGATCGTCCCAAAAAACAGAATCAGATTAAAACACTTGAATATTTTGATAAACTGAAGGATGGAATGCGTGAAACTCATGATGTCCCAAAAATGGGACGGTGCCCATGAATGGGTTAAGTAGTCAAACACAAATCCACATTTGAAAAAAAATATTTCTGTTAAATGTATTGTTTCCAGGATGAATCTAATATTTTTTTTAGATTTTCGTCATTAATAAAAAGTAACAATTAAGAGACTAATTTTTATTATAGCTTATTTTTTGTTTAATAAAATATTTTTGAAATTATTTTGTAGCCATAAATTTCAAAAACTTTAAAAAGTGTTCATTAAAAAAAAAGAACATTAGTTTTCATGACAAATCTCCCTGGCCTGTTCAGTTTAACAAAAATCATCTGCTGTATGAATGCTGTAGATGCATATTTTTATTCTTTCTACCATCAAATGCAAAAGCACTTTTTTTTTTTCCTGTCATAATAAATTCCTGACATGGACAGATGAAGAAAGATAAATAATTTTCAGACCAACAAGGATAAAAAAAAAAAATACTAACTGTACTCTACCAGATTGAGCATCACCTCCTCACAAATATCATATATATCAATTTCGAACTCTTTTGCCAACCACAATATTTTAATTTCTTTCCCATGACTTAAAGTGTGGAGCCTTAGCCGAAAACGAGTCTCGAGCGATTTTTAAAGACATTTAAAACTACATTAAACTGACAGCAGAGGGTTAGGTTCTGATCACTTAATGTTGTGTGCATCTCGTCTTCATTCCATTTTTTTTAAAATATAATTTATATTTTACATTCACTGACGATGTAGTAGCTCACTGACCTGAATTTGAAAACGAGAAATTCAAAAATCAATTTCTGTGAATTGTGTAAGCGACACCAAGCACAGCCACTTGTAGAGTTCTCCCTTTGTATTTTTTTTTGGTGGTGGGGGGGGGGGTTTGCTGCTGAACAATGGACTCCATGAGGACAAGTACATATCAAAGGCTTTCGGCGCATTTAGGGCAGGGGTCTCAAACTCAATTTACCTCGGAGCCGCTGGAGGCAGAGTCTGCCCGAGGCCGGGCCGCAGCCTCGGCGCACATGGACGCACACGCAGTTTAAATTAAGAAACGACGGAAAAAAAAAAAAAAATCCCATCTTCTCAAACGTAAACGTATTTTGTTATCTTTTAACACAAAATGAGATGAAGAAGGACGCTGGTGGGAACAACGTTTGTTTAAAAAAAAAAAAAAAAAATCCTCTCCATAGCAATGCTGCTGTTTCTGTTTGGAGACCCCTGATTTACGGTCTGGTAGAGGGCAAAATAAAAAGACCCTCAAGACTCATTTTGATCAGACTCAGTGGTTACTTCAAGACACGTCACTTCTGTCGTGAGTCAGGTTGCAAGTCTTTTCCAGATAAGTAAGACCCGTCGCCAGCCTGACTCATTCTCCCTTCCTCGATGTGCTTTTCTCGCAAATACGAGGAGGTTATTGAGGACTCTTTACTTGGTCCACTTTGAGTTTGACATCAAATTTCCAGGAAAGAATAGATGCAGACACAATTTTAAACCGGACTCAATAACATCCTGTGTCGGCAGAAACCAGAGAGACAAAAAGTGCTCACACTCTGGGCTTAAGTAAAAGAACAAAAAAAAGACAGATGCAAGAAGTATTAAAGAGAACACTCCAGACTCTTCATACATAGAGTTGCAACTAGAGGTTTACATACACAAGATATGATGAAATACCGCAATTTCCGGCCTACAGAACGCACTTGGTTATACGAATCACCCAGTACATTTATAAAGGAAATAGAATTTGGTACGTACATAAGCCGCACATGTATAAAAGCCACAAGTGCTAACATTGAAACACGAGATATTTACAAAGGAAGACGGTACACAGAAAGTGTTTTCAAAGTTTTAATACCTTAGTTTAGAAACATGATAGCACAAATGGTGCTGGTTTAAAAAAAAAAAAACAAAAACATACTGGTATAAAAAAAAAAAAAAGCCACGGCAGCTACACGGAAACACAGCACTAACAGGGCCAGTTACAAAAAACATACCTGAGTCATTGAGAGGCGGCAGTATCACAGCAGCAACACGCTGGCACACTGCTAGTGCAGCGCTTACAGGGTTGGTTTAAAAAAAACAAAAAAAAAAATACATACTGGTTTAAAAAAAAAAAAAAAAAGGCCACGGCTGCTGCACAGTAGCAACACGGTAGCACAGCACTAACAGGCCCGGTTACAAAAACATACCTAAGTCATTGAGAGGCGGCAGTAACACAGCTGCAACCGCTAGCATGGCGCTAACAGGGCTGGTTTAAAAAAAAAAAAAAAAAAAGGGGTAAAAATCACTGACACTGCAGCAACACGCTGGCACAACGCTAGTGCAGTGCTAATAGGGCTGGTTAAAAAAAAAAACATACCGGTAAAAGTCACTTCCTCGGCACATACAGTATATTCCACCGGTTATCTATCCATGTTGATCGATGGATCTCTTGATACTCAAGCATACTCAACCGCTAACAAGAATAAGTGGGTCAAATCCCATCAATCCCAGTCGTGGGTGATTTTGTTGTACTTGCGGCATTTCAATGAATTTGCTTCTTTTCACTTTCCTTTGTTTTAATACCCTGAGCTCGCCTCTGGGAATTGCGCATGCCAGCCCGACTCTGTGCCAGTCTCGTGCGCCCGTGCCAAAACGTACATGAAAACGAGCTTTAAACATTTGAAGAAGCTTCTTCCCAAACCGGGAACAGCTGGGAAGAAGTACTTTTTATTTTTTTTTATTTTTTAATTCCTCAGTATTGCGGTGTTGCTTGATGGCATTTGTTCAACTGCTCCAATTTGACAGCGTCATTAAAACTTGTCTCATATTTGTTTTCCGATTTACCTCGTAAAATCGACTATTTGTTTGTGTTGCGTCCTGAGTCACAAGCTAATCCCGTGCAAGCGCTTGTAGAGCAAGCGCTTGTCCTCGCTCCGTCAAAGCAAAGAGGTGCCCGTGCCAATTACAAACCAACATCCGAGCTTTCTTTTTCAAATATTGAACATTTGGCCACTCCCGGCGCTCGCGTAACACTTGGAAGGCGTCTTGAAAAGTGTGTCCTTCGTAAGCATCAAGCACCATCTGCATGGACTCCGAACTCGTGTCAAAATAAGGGGAAACTTTTTTTTTTTTTTTTTTTTTTTTTAAGGGGGCGAGGGGGGGTGAAATTCATTTTTTGAGAAGAATATGAAGTCGCGGACAGCTGCCAACTCTGCATTTTGGGACCCGAATGCCATGTTCAAGCAGCTGCTTCTTTGATGCACTGCCAGTTGCCATCATGCCAGTAATCAAGTCGTTTGCACTGAACGTTCTCAGATAGATGCAAGAGACCTCGAGTGGAGAACAATGTTTTTGTTTTTTTTTTTTCTCCATGTCCTGAACTCGCGTTACGAACGTCATTGCCACGTGATTAAAGCATCTTTGTTTTTGCTTTAAGGAGTCCCATTATACCACACTATCGGATGTCCTGGTGGGGGGGGGGGGGGAACTCGGAAAACTTCTCCAAGTCGACTCCAAGAATAGGTTGATGCAGAGTTTCGGTGTTGAAACAAAAGAGTTCCACCAGGAACCGTGTTTGCATGACCAGAACCGTCGTTTCACATAAACAGTGGAGCTTTCTGACCTGTCAATCACTCGTACAATAATAGCCAATCAGATAGCTGCAATGTCTTAACTCCTGGCTTGACACGCCCCTCAAGCAGTGCTGGTTGTCAGGAGCGTGCGCTTGGAAAACTTAATGTTACAAAGAAAAAAATGCGCTTGGGGAACGTCCAATTCTGATGAAAGATATCCTGCTAAGTTAAAAGGGCCCCGGTTGATTCATTTTCCAAAACCTAAAACACAGTTGACGGAAGTGTCTACGATGGATTAAGGCTCGCGGAAGAGCGCGGGTACAACTAAGTGTGGACAATATCAACAAACACAAGCGAGCCAAGTCAAATGAATGCACCCACTCTGTTATAAAGACTAGAATGATATTACTCATGATCTTTCCAAGTAGAAAGTACTCACCCTGCTTTACATGCGCAGTACGATTCCACAATTTTATCCCGTTGGATTTCGATATGACGTTTGTGAGGCATCAAACTTTTGTGCATCCATCGCAAACGTTTCGCTGTAACTCTGACATTGCGTCCTGTTCCGTCCAAAATCTTAATTCCGTGTACATGTCCTTGCGTGAAATAGTTGAGACCTCTCTCTGACGCATTTGGCAAGAAACATACTGCCATATTATCTGGAATACACGATAGAGAATCCAGTTGAAGCCTGTTATGTTCAGTCGCCATTTTGGAAGATTGTGGGGCATGGCAACTGTAGCTAAGGGGGGCGGAGCTGAAGAAAGGTCCATTACTGCAGATGGACGTAGTGTTGATGCACTGATACATTTTGCCAAAATTAACATAGCGGCGTCTCTAACTAATTTTTAAGACACGTTTGGATGTGTAATGTATATATTGTATAACATGTACATGGGTGGAACGGTGGCCCAGCTGCAAAATGTTGGCTTCACAGTTTATGAGGTCCTGGGTTCACTCCCGGACCCACCTGTGTGGAGTTTGCATGTTCTCCCCGTACTTGCGTGGGTTTTCTCCGGGCACTCAGATTTCCTCCCACATCTCAATAACATGCAACATTAATTGGACATTCTAAATTGCCCCTAGGTGCGATTGTGAGTGCGGCTGTTTGTCTCGATTGGCCGGCGACCAGTTTGGGGTGTACCCCTCCTCTTGCCCGTTGATACCTGGGATAGGCTCCAGCACTCCCCACGACCCTCGTGAGGATAAGCGGCAAAGAAAATGGATGGATGGATGATGTACGTGTGGTAATTTACGTTTTGTTTCATTTATTTTTACTGAAGACGGCATCTCTAGTGCCCTAATTTCTCATGAATGAGAGTGAAAGGAATATTAGTCGAAAAAATAATAATAATAATTTGTTGTTGGGTGGCAATGACCTTGACAATGTTTTGATGACTCCTTCTGTGTCCATTTCGAGTTCAAAAGGCCTCGTAATGGCGTTAGAATGATGGGTGTGATGCTAGGTAGCTATTGCGCTAACATTACCCATCAAAGTGAGGGAGATTTGTTAGTCCGAGGAGCAAACGGGGTCGGAGCACGAGGGTGAAGTGAAGCTCTTTTTATGCTTCTTGGCTCCCGGTCGTCACTGCTGTGCGAGGCGAAAATTTTAGCTGTGGTTTGTGTGCGTGCGTTCGAATGCCGCAGGGTGTGCACTGCTGTGCTCCGTAACTATTCCGAACTGACTTTGCTGACCAATTGCGACGAGTCGCTTCTCCTGCCTGGAAGGTTGCCGGCACAATGGGAAATCAATACAGTCGATTGGTAGAGCATCGCCATGGCCAAGTGGCTTTAGCCGCGGCTGTACTTGGCCGCCCATTTTCAGTCCGACGTTTTCACAAAGCGGTCCGCGGCCGCCTTTGCTCAGCCGTCTTCTATTTTCGATGGGATGATGGACAGCTGCAGACGTTCAGACCATCAAAGGGAAAACAATTTTCGTACGCTGCTTCCCTTTTTCTGTTTCTGTTTTCACTCCGCATCATCGGCCGATAACGAAGCATAGTTGTTTTTTCAGAAGTGCCGACTGTAAAACCAACAATTCTCCCTTCAAAAAAACCTACGCTGGCTTCATTATTATTTGAAGACTTTAATTGTGCTTTTTAGTATGAAAACATTCAGCTTGAAAGCAGCTTTTTTTTTTTTTTGTCTTCAGGTAGTCCAGCCCGCTCCCACATTCCAAAACCATGTGTGGTAGGTTTATTGAAGACACAAAGTTTTCCATAGCTGAAAAATATGAGTCTATCGTGTGTTTTGCTTGTGAAATCAATTAAGTACTACAGAGAACACATTTTATTTCTGCACGTGACAAAAAAACATTTTGAGCTCTGAAAAACCGACTGGATTGGATAATTCTTTCAAATAAAATTTTTGATTTGAGTTCTCCTCATATTCGTAAAATTGAAGCCAAACTTAAAATTTCCACCTGCACTTAACACATTCGTGGGAGCGTCCCATTTTTTGGGACATCATGATTTTCACGCATTATATCCTTCAGTATATCAAAATATTTAAGTGATTTAATCTGATTCTGGTTTGTGGCACGATCTAAGAAGACCCAAGTACCTTCACACAGGCAACGTCCCATTTTTGGGACGAGATTATAAATTGAAGTTATCATATAATTTAACCATAAACGAAAAAGAAGTTATTTCCTTGACTGTGGACTGTTAGGAGACTTTTATCTCAATAAGGTAAAAAATTGCTGCCCTGCCCACGAATGGGTTCGTGTAAAATACAGTATATGTTTGCAAAATACTGTAATTTCGGGATAATGAAACTCACTCAAAACATTTTTAAAGGAAAAACCATTTTGTACAAACATAAGATGCACCTGTCTATAAGCCGCATGTTCCCACATTGAAACATTAGATATTTACAAGGAAAGACGGTACACAGAGAGTTTTTAATAATATACCTTAGCTTTTCTTTCCAAACTGTGCCTGTGACGCGACAGTACCACAGCAGCAATACGGTAGTAACACAGCAATAACAGAGCTGGGTAATTAAAAACATACCGGTAAAAATCACTGAGACGCGGCAGCAACACGGTTCAGGCTACCTGCTTTTATTAAATCTGAAAGCTTTTTTCATCTTTTTACACTGCTCCAGTTCTTCTCGCTGCAGTTTCCATCGACTCATCGATTTCATTTCTGCCAAGTTTACATGCAGCAGCTCTGTTTTCTTCTTTATCGGACAGCTCGATTGCTTTTAACTCGAAAGCTGCGTCATATGTATTTCTTCTTGCATTTTCCATGATGAGGGTCTGTTCATGCTAATTTTATTCATGCACAAAACGTAAAATTACATTGAAACACGAGATATTTACAAAGAAAGATACAGCACAGAGAGTTTAACGCTAACGTCGCCGCGCTTACGCAAACGCTAACACTAGCGCCACCGCGCTGACAGGGCCGGTTTAAAAAAAAAAAAAAAAAAAAAAAAAAACAACAAACAAACTGGTAAAAATCACTGAGACACTGCAGTAACACGGTAGTGCAGCGCTGACAGGGCAGGACCGGTAAAAGTCACTTCCTCGACATATGTATTCCACCTTTCTCACTCTTACATTTTCTGCTCGAGCGCCCCTGGCGGCCGTTTTATATATATATATATATATATATATATATATATATATATATATATATATATATATATATATATTATAAAAAAGCATAAATTAGCCGCATCATTGTATAATCCACAGGGTTGAAAGCGTGTGGGGGGGGGAAAGTCACAGAATATGGTCAAGAAATTACGATGGTAGCCAATTAAAATATTTATTTGACCTGTGAAAATCTCCCAATTTTGGGATACATTTGGAAAAACGGGAACAAATTTAACTCAAATACTCAATGACGTATTTTGCAAAGTCGCAGTTGAATTCCCGTCACGCAGCTCTGGAGCCGCTGGTTGTGGACCTTTTGCTCGAGATCACCGTGACCTAGACATAAATAATAGTCATCTGAATGACGCTGAACACTCACGCCAACTGGCCGTCTGGATTCCGGCATTTGTTGACGGCGGTGCTCGAATTCTCGCTGCCTCGCTATGAAGAGTGTAAATTACCAGGAGAAGTGAAAGCAAGCATTTCCATGGAAAATTATTTCTGCTTGCTCTAATTAATTTCTGTCATTAAACGCTGGTTGCTTAATTGAAAGGCCATTTTATTGCCGACGGCTCGATAAGTCTGTTCCTCGCCTTTCATGTGTATAACTTTGTGTAGAATGTGGGACGTTTTAAAGTAAAGAGGGGACGCCGACGCGCATAATGAACTATTCATATTGGAAAGTTATGCGATACTGCGAAAGACATGAGCGAGGGCAAACGGTCGACTGTTATTATCATATTTCTTCTTTCATTTATCCCACTGAGCTTCGAGCCACATTGTCCTAAGAGAAGTCATTTGAAAAGAAAAAGGGGAAAAAATGCTGTTTCTTTGTAAAGGCACATTTTCCCTTCACAAAGAGAAAATAAAGTGCACATTTGAAATAAAAGTTTTGCAGATATTTCCGTACAGGGGGCACACTTTTTCTCAGCGGAAAAGCCAAAGAGCAATTAGTTGTATCCTTCATTTAAACACCTACTGTTCTTTTTGGTTTGCGTTCCTGTGAGTGCCAGCTCATTGCCCGTAATATCTTCCCCGACTGGCATTTTTCATTGATTTGCTTTTGTGACAATGTAGAAAGGAGGCCTCTGTACTCACAGCGCTTTGCCATTATTATTATTATTTTTTTTTTTTTTGATGAATTAAATAATGCTTTTTCATTGCGTGAATTTCAGAGCCCGGAAGGAATGTGATGAAAAGCGCTCGTTGTTTTGAAGCCGAGGCGGTTTCAAACGTAAATCTCGGGGCTTCATCGCCACCCATGTCTGCATTCTGTTTGATGAAGCTGCGAATACTGTACCCACACGCTTTCTTTTCCCTTGAAATGAATTTCATCAAATGTGTCGGCTGGGAATGAATAACTGATGCTCGACAATTATATCTGGAATCATTTACCCTTTCTGTCTTTTCATCTCCGAGGACGGAAAGATGAATCAAACGGTAGCTCAGTGACTCGCTAATTTTGCATTTGCCGTGTCATCGCCACGTGTAGTTTTGTTCGGACGCTCTCTGCCAATCGGAAGCTCGCAGCTTTGGTTCAGTTCATCTCTTTAAAGAAATAAACACCAAAAACCCCACAAAAATAAATACTCAATGCAAATTGCGCTCCCACTTTTGGACCACGCAGCCCTCTCACGCACCGCAACAACCTTGTAAGAGCTACGGAAGCAGAAGCAACATACTATTCCAGCATGTAGCGGATGCTAGTGGTGTAATGCTATATGCACAAGTGTGGGTGAGGGACCAAGAAAAAAATTACAAATTAGGTTTATAATGTAACCTTTGTCAGCTGTTGTTAAATATCTGCATAATTACACCCTAAATATGGCAACTGTGCTGTCCTCACGACACGTTACTATGTGAAGCTAGTTAGCCAGCAAACTTTTAAAGAAACTCTGTACACAAGGCGTTCTTTTCTTGCTTTTATGGAGATCTCTTGTGGTAAATGAATTATCAAATTTGTAACTGAAAGATACAGAAAAATATACATTTCACCGTGCACTGTGTGCCATTGTGCAAAGTACAGGTAGCTAGCTTATTTTTGGTAACCATAACGATAGCCGCATCAATGGTCACCCGTTTACATCGAGCTCTCAAATAAAACACAATTGTCACCTCAACCTAATGTCTGTGAACATACAATACTTACAAAGAATAAAGTTTCCCAAGGTTCAAACGTTTAGAACACATTTAATGTAGTTATGAGTTGCCTTCAGGCTTAATATCAGCCATGCTCATGTTCTAACCGGAGACGCGTCAAAGAGCCTCTACAACCTGCAAAGCACTCACTCCGCATAGAAACTGAATGATCCTCGCAGGTCAAGAGGTGCCATTCTGACGCTTTTTCTTTTAAACCATTTTACCACATCGCGTCGTGAAATAAACATTTTTTTGACTTTTTAACAAACATAGTTTCTTATGAAATATACAAATCTTTTAACTAAAGACATTACGGCAACTAAACACCATTCATATCATTTCAAATTCAACAACAACAAATGTTACTTTGCAAAATAAATGATTTGATACCGATGGTCAATGTTCTCTCTTTTTTTTTTTTTTTTTTTGACGTGTCTGAACAAGCACACTAAGGCCGTGAGCGCCCCCTTTGACCACCGTGAGCAACACCAGACGTACGCACTGTGGTCAATCAGTTTCGTCCATTGAAGTTACACGGCTCATTAAAAGGTTCAGATTACATTCCCGTCAGAACATTTTTAAGAACAATTTTGTTTTTTTACAAACTTACACTGAAAATGTCAACATACATTGCTAACCATACCAAGCCAACTATAAATTTGAAATGTCGCTTCCAACTTTGTTTCACTTAGTTTTTTTTTTTAACCCACAATGATATCCCCGTCTGTTTTTCTTGGTGTAAAACTGAATTATTGCTTGCAGAATATCTTTTAGCAATGCATGTTGAAAGCTGAATGGTGCTCCCAAATAGTTTTAGGGTTAATGATACGTTGCCTCCTATATTTAAAATACAGAATTAGCTTTTTGAGCAATGTATCGTCTGTGCTTTCATCCTCGATCAGGCTGTGTCAAGGTGGAATTTTAACATTACACACCAATTGTAACTACCCCTTTAAGAGCGGAGGGGGCGGAGTCAGGTAACCCAGGAAGTAGTGTGTGTGTGTGGCCGGGCAGGAGCTCGTGAGAGTCTGTGTGCTGCCGTCATTTAAAAAAAAAAAAAAAAAAAAATCAGACTGTAGTTCACTGCGCTGGATCGCTTTTCATCTGCGCTGAGACTACACAACAGGTGCGCAGTTGCGCAGCTTAGAGGGAACATTGCTGATGATTAATTTTATTTATTTATTTTTTGAAAGAACTAAAACTACAGCCCACATACAATCATGTGGCAGTCCAGTTATGGTCCCTGGGCCTCGAGTTTGACACCTGCGCTGCCGATATTAATCATTTGCTTCGATGGCATTTCGCAAACAGGTGAAAGTGACTCACGATTACTAATTTACATATTTGCGATACGGTTCTGATGGAGCCGATACTGTATCCATAGAGTCCGGCGAGGAGTTTTTGCTCAATGTTGCCGACAGAAACTTTGGTACCAGGCGAAAAGGTGGGGAAAAACGTTCCGTTTTGATTTTTGAGGCTCATATTTAGATGAACAATTGCAGTATCTAAACACATGCACGCACGTGCACTGAGTCATAACTCGCAGTGTTTTTAGCCACAGGGAAATCCTTTATCCTCATAACTAGATTAAGTCACAGTGAGCTCGGATCATCTTAATTTGGATTCAGCCCGCTTTCGTCTGTACGCGGGTCTGTCACTCCGTCTGCCTCAACGGCGCCGCGTTTTGCCAGTTTTATTTGTACCGCCTCTTTTTTTTTTTTTTTTTTAACGTCGCCTTTTCTCAGGAAGGAAACAAACGAGCAAAAAACGCCACAGGCTGAAGCGCTCTGCCTCTATCCATTTTTAGCTTTTTATTCCCCCGTCTCAATTGTTTTGTTTGGTGAATGACATAACGCATCTTTACTCCGCTAATGAGCAGATTTGTATATTTGAAGCTGGTTTGCAACCAGAACCATGTTTTTCCCTTTTGTAAACACCGTTAATGAAGTCGCAGTTTTTAAAAAAAAATAAATAATAATTTATAGTCCCAGTGTCAATGCAATACATTGACTTGCGCGGTGTGGAATTACACGCGGGGATTGACAGGAAATAATGTGCTTTCCCCCAGAATTAACGTCTCATCTGTAAGAGGAAATATTTTTGCTTTATTTACTGACGAATTACAATCAAGCACTTAGCAAATTTTGCCATCTCAATGACTTCTGCAAAAAAAATTGCACGGAACAAATTCTGCCACGGGATATTATAGTTTCTCCTGTCAGACTGTCACCATCATAAGGCCTTTGTTGACGGAGCAGACATTTTGAACGTTCCAAATTATTTAGCTGGTGTGAAAACAAGTTAACGTGTTCATCATAAGACGCATTGTTTTTAACCGTCAAGAAATGTAAAACACTTATGATCTAACTGTCAAAACTCAGTTTTGTGGAGGCTTTTTTTTTCCCTCATGCAGATGCCAAGCGAGGTTTTTGTAACTATGACAACAAGGGGGTGAAGCAATGACGTGATGAATGGAGCGACTCTTCTGAGTCACCAGCTCCATAACTTTCGTTTCTTTCTTCTCGACAGATCACTTTACAAAAACAGCGTTTTCCGACTGTAAAGATTTGATCGTATTTTCCCCTCACTGAGGCAGCACTTCATCACTAATTGTCAATTTGTGTGTTGCATCACGAAAATACAAATACCGTCCACACCCTTGTTGACAACTGAGCTGGACATTCACATCTGTCTTGTTTTCCTTTTGGCCTGTCCCGGCGTGTCATCTTTTTCCTTCTAAGTCTATCTCGTGCATCTTCCGCTCTTAACTCCCACTGTCCTCATGTCCTTCCTCACAACATCCATCAACCTTTTCTTTAGTCTTCCTCTCGCTCTCTTCCCTGGTAGCTCCATCCTCTGCACCCTTCTACCAATATACTCGGTATCTCGCCTCTGGACATGTCCTAACCATCCAACTCTGCTTTCTCTAACCTTGTCTCCAAAACTCCCTCCCTCTAATGAGCTCATTTCTAATTCACTCCGAGCGAGAACCTCAACATCTTCAGTTCTGCCACCTCCAGGTCTGCTTCCTGTTGTTTCTTCATTGCCACCATCTCTAATCCGTGCATCATGGCCGGCCTCACCACTGTTTTATAAACTTTGCCCTTCATCCTAGCGGAGACTCTTTGGTCACATAGAACACCAGACACCTTCCGCCAACTGTTCCACCCCGCCAAATTACGTAGATGTATGGTGCAAACCCAATACTGTATGTCAAAGTCACTGTTTTGCTTGGCGCGTTTCTCAAAAACCTTGTTTTTTTTTTTTTTCTTCCACCTTTTTGTTCAGAAACTGATCCCCGTTTCTTCACTTCCTTACCACACTCCCCATCGCTATGGGTTGTTGACCCCCCCCCCCCCCCCAAGTATTTGAAGTCGTCCACCCTCGCTATCTCTTCTCCCTGGAGCCTCACTCTTCCCTCCAGGGAGAACATTTACGTATGTAGTGAGCTCAATTCAGTGCTAATGCTAGTTTGCGCTGACAGTGCAGCTCTACTTACCTTTTGGCTTTGACTTCAGTTTCAATTTCTGCCGGCTGAACTCCGGCCGCTACTGCGCATTGATAGAGAAACTTAGTGGGGCCACAATATTATGTAAATGAATTCTACATCACTGATTTTAAAAAAAAAAAAAAAAAAAAAAAAAAAAAAGACCAACTGAAAAGTATGTATACTGAAATAGTGATGATTGCATCAGTTAAATATTATTTATGGAGCACTTTAAACCAAGTGTTGTGTATCAGACAATTGAGCATCACATAATTTAAAAACAATAAACAAAAGTGTCAAGATGTGATGAAAGCAAAGGTTTTAACAAAAATAGATAGTGAGAGTGCTTGTCTGATGTGCACCGGGAGCCTGCTCCATAGTTCAGCACCAGCAATGGAAAAAAGATCTAACCTCTGTAAGCCGCCGCTTCGACTTCGCTAAGTCCAAGACGAGCCGGTCAGCTGGCTCGAGGCGCCGTGCAGGGCCGTCGGGATTGAGCAGCTCGGAGAGGTCAGGAGGGGAGAGAGGACGTTTTAGAGATTTGAAGGCAAATGGCAAAATCTTTAAAGGAACCACAGCGTGTGCCGGCAGCCGGTGGAAGGGGGAGGCCAGAGTAGCAATTTTGCGCTGCATCTTCCACGTTCCACTTAGGTGAACAGAAGCACTTTTCAACAATATTCCACACAATTACTGACCGTTTTGTTGGACATAAAGCTGAGATTTTGTTGTTTGTATGGCAACAGGTAGACAGCCCGGATTATTATATGTTCAGGCTCTCGTGGAAGATCATTTAATTGTTCCGCCCGTCACTGTACGTCACCGGGATGCATAATATGAGCAAAGAAAACACTATTTGTAGTAAATGAATGATGTTTGGACTCGTTGAGTGAAAAAGGATTGGAAGCACACTGATGGGAATAATATTTATTCAGTACTTTGTGTATAATGGGGAAAAGTCCCATTTACATTTCTAAATGGATGTTTTCACAAAAGAGCGAGAGGTGTTCAAAATGGGAGAATCAGAATCATATTTAATGGCGAACAAACACAAACTACAAGTGCCGCGCAATCATATAAGTGCTTGTTAAGTGTCACTGGCAGTTATTCCCACCCTCTGTCAAATTGTGTGTTTTTTTTTTTTCTTTCTTTTTCATCATTTTCTGGTTAGTCCAAATCACCGGTTACATAACAGACCTCTGACTCGCCCTTCTCCGATATGTGGCTCACGCCCCCCAAAGTGGGGCGAGGACGCACATGGCCGTCATTTCCTTCCACTCCAGCATTGAGAGGAAAGACTGCGAGCCTTGTTCATTACTGAAGAGTGGGGGGGGGGGGGGACGACGAGGATGGGAGGACTAAGCGACGGACATGGAGTGGGAGGGGAGCGGGATAAGAAGGCGCAGAAAAGTAGAATTATACAGAGGGCCGGAGGGAAGGAGGGGACAGATAGGACAGAAAGCATGTGATGCCGAGGGGGGGGGGGGTGTTTGGATAATGAGGAAAGGAAAGTGGGGGATAAGCGGGAGGAGTGGCGGTGCGGTGCGAAGTGCGAGCTGAGTGGAGCCGAGGAGGCGCTTGGCCCGCGGGATTGCTGCGCGTTTATCCTCTTCTGCAGCCGCCTTGTAAAGCGCTACATCAGGAAAAGACTTCTAAAGCAGGGTGGCCGTCGCTGAGCTGTTAATACCCACAACATACGGGGGGGGGGGGGGGCACTCCCTTGTGAGGGCTTGTATGCTTCATATCATATCTCTGCAGATATCCTCTGCCCCGATTCGGCCGCAGACGTGAAGTTTGCGTACAGAACTCTCAACCTTTGGCCCATCATGTGTTATGAAACCAAGTAGAAATACTTTCTTATTGGACTTGAGTACATTTGTCGGATTTATTACATAAGTATTTATTTTATTGTCTGTTTCATTTTACTTTTACTCCCAAAAGCGAATATCTGGGCCGTTCCAGCAGAACGGTGCACTTTTCTTTTTGTAACATGATTTTATTTGAGGTCCAAGCCTGATAATACACATAATTGAAGTACAGCCAGGGACAGGCACTCCCCCTCGATCCTTGTGAGGATAAGCAGCTCAGAAAATGGATGGAAGATATTTTATTGTATTAAAAGGCACAAGGCTAAAAGTAACAGGAGTGACTTTTTTTTTTTTTTAGCAACGAATGTGCAAATGTTTGAAATGTAGCCATGTGGCATTTTTGTCAATATCATGTTGACAGTGATGATAAACAAAAATGATTAAATAATAAAAAAGTAACAGAAATGGTTAAAATTTCATCAGCTGTACAGAAGAATAAATGAGTGAACTTTCCATGGCCTGCAGTGGATTGGAAATATTTAACTCCCTGTGGACCACGTGACCCCACCCACCCAAAAAAAAAAAAAATAACAAAGGTGGGGTAAAGAGTAACACAAATATGTAGAAAATGTAACATTCTATCATTATGTTTCAGGGTAAAATGTACTTTTAGAAAGTGGGGATGGGTTCAAGGTAGTTTTTACAAATTGTATTAAATGTACAATCAGATCAATGTGCATTTTGCTTACTCAAGAAAAATGTATTTTACAGTTAATATTATCACATATTTGTAGATTTGATATCCCGGGTACACAAATTGAACTGACTCTGTGGAATCTTCTTTGTACTCCACCGTGCCGCCCTTCTACTTTCACTACTTTTCTTTCTTTATTTTACACCGGGATCTCTGCTTCTACCGAAAAACAGAGTATGTGTACTTTTGCCCCCCTCCCCCGGTTACGTCTACACCGTATTTAAATCAAGAAGTCCTGCCCACTGGGGATTGCTCTCAAAGTCCCTCCGAGCTCTCGGTTCTACAAAAAACAATCTACACAGCGGAAGGCGGAGCCGACTGCGTGTGGTGTTCTCCAGAGGCTCCCGGATGATTAATTCAACAAAAGAAATATCTAAAGGGCGATAAAGATGAAAGATGGGAAAGATATTTCCTCTTTTTCGACGTGTCCCACTGACAGCATTTGACAATCCCGCGCTCTCTTGACATCAGACGCACCGCGTTTTCCTCTCCAGCCTAATTAAAAGCATCTCATTTATATACCACGATGCCATTCTGTTGCATGCTCGTGTCGTTGCTTTGGCAAAGGCTGATAACGGAGATTGTTTTTTGTAGCATAAAGTCCCATGAATCAACTCTTCCCATTTCAATGAAAAAAAAAAAATAAAATAAAATTAAGAGCAGTGATCATTGAAATGAAAGAAATGGCACTGGATGATGTTATTAGGCCTCAGAAACGACAACAAAAAAGCTTAAACTGCTGTCAGGGTTCATTTCTGTTTACAACTTTCCAGTGGTCACTGCTGAGTGAGTTTTGAGGGTGAATGGATTAGAAAAAAATGGTGAGTTTTCCACTGTGTTGAAACCCTTAAAAAGCATTTTAAATACTGCTGTTTGGAAAAATAAAAAAAAGAATTGTTTATATGGAAAGGGTTGATTGATATCACTCAAACACTGAAATGTCTTTTATTATATGGTTGGACATTTTTTGTCATTTTGGCGATTTTTCAGGAGTTCCTCAGTACAAACTGGTTTCGATATGTTCTGCAACTGCTACCAGATTTGACGGGGGCAGATCTGTGATGAGAAATTCTAAGATTGAATTTAGAATCTCCTCAGAATTGTCTCAGGAGCAAATCCCGGAAAGTGTCAGAATTTTGGCCCTTGAAACCAGTTTCACTTCAGAGCTGGCCTGGAGAAAATTCCTCAAGAATTCATGGCTGCAATCAACAGGAAACATTTTTTTTAATGTACTTTTTCTTTTCATCTTTCTCCACTATAGCTGTAACAATTTTTTTTTTTTTTTTTTTGGGGGGGGGGGGTCATCACTGTGAACCAACAAGTGTCTGCGGTTGATTTAATTATTATTTTTATTATCGATCCCCGGAACTCGTTACAAGATCAAAAACCTGAGCAAGACCGCACGGTCCGCTATTAGGAGGCTAACCGCCCGTGTGATGCCATCTTTAGTACGCTTCATGGCGGCGTTGGGGGGTCGACTCGGAAGCCTTTTGTTGTGCGAGTGTTCGCTTGTGCGCAATTAAATGTCTCATTAAGAGCTAAGACGGGGGAGGGTGGGGCTGGAGAATAGACCGCATGGAAATAATGTGTGTACAGGAGATCAAGACCTCAGTGAAGAAACATGTGAGGCCTTTGAGGACAGCCCGACATTAAGGGAATGGAGCACAACTTTGTACAATCGGAACATTTGCAACTTTATTTGATGTTTTGGGCGATAACCACTTCACGCCAAGACGAAAATTATGGAAGAGGTTATTATATGGCACTGTGTTTAGGATAAAGGTAATTCATTTTCTTGGAGGTGAAAACCAAGCAATCCTCTATTGGATACGAATTACCTCCGCCAAGGAAAACTTTTTTTTTTTTTTTTTGCAGCTATGTTGTTTTAGCTAAGGTTGTTGTATTGGAATTTTACCAGAATTGGATGCTATATGTGAGCAGGTAATTTTGGAGTGGGCAGCAATATTCCCTCAAAGCTGCGCACCGGCGCAATTGCGCACACTCAGCGCACATGAAAACCGATCCATTTTTTTTTTTTTTTTTCTTAAACACGGCAGCACACTGTCTCTTAACAGGCTGCTGCTCAGCCACACCATGCGACACACTCTACTTCCTTGTTTACCTGACACCGTCCACCTCTGGCTCTAAAAGGGGTACACTCATAATTACAAACACCACCCACCACTGGTGCTTTAGTTAGAAACACAGTCTGGGCAACGTAGAGCAAAGACGAGTTCGACATGCTGCTTAAGTTTACTCATGATAATAATGGCAAAAGTTTAAAAAAAAAAAAAAAAGTTCAAGTGTGTTGCTTTCATGAATGTCAGAGTATGTGAATAATAATAATGAAGAAAAAGTGGTGAAGCTGGATGAGGCTTTCTCTTTTTTGAGTAAAAAAAAAGGTCTGGTTTGAAACCAAAGTAGAAACCACAGGATAAGATGGTGTATAATGTTAAACTCCCACCTTGGCAGAGCCTGATAGAGGATGAAAGGGGTACACTCATAATTACAAACACCGGGCTATGTGAATAATAGAAGAAAAAGTGGTGAAACTGGATGAGATTTTCTCTTTTTTTTTGAGTGAAGAAGGGCTGGTCTGAAGCCAAAATAGAAAGTACAGGATGAGATGGTGTATAATGTTAAACTCCCACCTTTGCACAGCCTGATAGAGGATCAATGCACAGACAATACGGTGCTAAAAAAGCTAATTCTGTATTTTAAAAAATAGGAGACATCATAACATTAACCTTAAAACTGTTTGGTAGCATCATTCAGCTTTCAACATGCATTGCGAAAGATATTCTGCAAGCAATAATTCAGTTTTACACCAATAAAAACAGACTGGGATATCATTGTGGATTAAAAATAAATAAATGAAACAAAGTTCGAAGGGACATTTCAAATTTACAGTTCATAGTTGACTTGGTTTGGTTAGCAACTTATTTTTTTTTTTTTTGTTTGACATTTTCAGTGTAAGCTTGCAAAAACACATAAAATTGTTCTCAAAATTTTCTGATGGTAATGTTAATGCTGTAATCTGAATCTTTTTAATGAGGCATGTAACTTCAATGGATAACACCGATCTGACCGGAGTGCGTACGCCTGATGTTGCTCACAGTGGTCAAAGGGGGCGCTCACGGGCTTAGCTTGCTTGCTGAGACGTGTCAAAAATTAGAAGGAACGTTGGTGGGAAGTGGCTTATTGTACGAGGTTATAGTTGCACACTGTGTTCTAAGGAACTGCAAAAAAAAATATATATACACATGTAGAGTATGTTTCTGATCAGGATTGGGTTAAACAATGGTCCAATTTACATGTAATTGAGTTTTATTTTTGCCTTTTTTAAATTGAATTCCCATGAAAACAATTAGTCTTACGAAATAAGAAAAAAAAAAAATGATGAAAATGATTCCCTACATAAATCCCATAATAAACGGCTACTTTACTGGCCAGAGAGACATCTCTGACAAGAGGGGAAACATCTGCTTGGTAAATGTCAGCGCTACAAAATAAACGGCGCGGGGCGCGTTCTTTATGTTAGTGTGTGTGTGTGTGTGTGCCAACTACACATCTGCCCCGGTTACGTGACCTCCATTCCCGCGGAGCGAGATTGTAAATAATGTCCAGCTGAATTAAGCGGGCTAAATCCTAAAGCTTCATCTTGCTGACAGAGTCTTTGGTTTGTAATCTGGGTTCACAGCAACAAGGTTTTTCGTCTTTTTTTTTTTTTTCTTTAATTTTTAATATTGACATCACCGTCAGGTTAAAGTTCACCCGAGCGGTCACGCAATTACGTGCGTTAAATAGCCCGCGCTGCGATGTGCGACATTGTCCGGGTCGAGAGAGGTGGAAGAGGCTCGGAGAACGCACAGCGAGTAATTAAACGAAGATTGCAGGCTATTGAAGGATCTCCAGGGCTAATACACCACCTCCTCATCCCCATTGAGGAGGATGAAGATGACCGTTAATGATTTGTATTTCATTCTTTTAAAGCACTTGAGTTTTTATATTCCGTAGCGCAGTCTGGCACAGAGCATCTCTTTCCTATGGACCATTTTTTTTTTTTTTTTCCTCCCCCTTCCGTGTTCCATTAGCAAATTGCCAAAGTGTTGCCTCTCCCCTCCCCGAGCGCCCACTAACTCCTCCATTAGAAAGCTAACAGGGGACTGAATTCATTTAAAAACCAGGAAAAAACAATCATCCGCCCTCCGGGGTCTTTTTTTTTTTTTTTTTTTTTTTTTTTTTTGACATTGCAGAAGCCGGCGGCGTCTGCCGGGAACCTGAGAGGCGTCTCTCGAGCGTGGCCGTGAGGTCATCGGGCTGAGGGGCGGTGAGTCTTTTATTTTTTATTTTTTTGTGTAATCCCGCCGGCCGGGAAGTTCTGCTTGACCAGCGCTCCGTTAATTTTTTTCCGACTGCGTTCTGATGTCATGTGTGTTGCCCGCCGAGATAAGATAATCCCATCCATCTTCTGGAGGGCTGTGTCGGGGGGGGAAAAAAAAATAAAAATACAAGATGCTTTACAGGACACAAGCTTTGACCTTGGACCGCCGTGTTTCTTGTTAACGCTTTACCGCTCACATATCTTGACCGAATACCTTTTGAACTTTGCGGGATTTTTTTTTTTTTTTTTTCTTCCCCACAGCCCGAGCAAGGGCATTAAGGATTTTAAATTGCATCCGCGCAAGATGCTTTCAGACAGCCGGGGACAAAGTTCACACTTGACTTTATTTGACTTTCAAATGTTTGCACGGTGACTCAGCTGGTTGGTCTCACAGTTCTGAGGACCCGGGTTCGATCCCGGCCTCGGTTATGTGGGTTTTCTCCAGGTGGGCACTCCGGTTTCCTCCCACGTCCCAAAAACATGCAACATTAATTGGATACTGTAGATGAGTGATTCCCAAACGGTGTGCCGGGGTACTTTAGTGTGCCATGATCGCTCTTCAGGTGCGCTGTGGGAAGTTATCAAATTTTATGTAATTGCTAAAAAAAAAAAAAACATTTATTTCCAAGAAATAATGTATCTTTATTCATCTATTTATGCTAGTGAGGCACAATGACAGACAGAACAAAAAACTCCTCTTCTATTACATGGCAGGAAGTACATACAGTAATTACTCTATCCAATTTTGGTGACATTTACTTTTGTTGGTGTGCCGTGGGATTTTTCAATTGAAAAATATGTGCCTTGGTGCTATAAAGGTTGGAAATCACTGCTCTAGATTGCCCGTAGGTGTGGCTGTTTGTCTCTATGTGCCCTGCGATTGGGTGGCAACCAGTTCAGGGTGTACCCCCGCCCTCCTGCCCGTCGACAGCTGGCATGGGCTCCGGAACTCCCCGCGACCCTCGTGAGGATAAGCGGCAAAGAAAATGGATGAATGTTTGCAATATCTTTATTTCTTTAAAAAATATAGATACATATTTATGTCCTGTTCATGTGCATCGCCTTGCTGAATGTTGTATCTGTATGTACTGGAACAGTTGAAATACTCTGTCGGCTTCTTTTTAATTGTTCAATTATTTATTGGAAAGGGAAAAGGACAGAAAATGGCTTTAGGAGATAGAGGGGTTACAATCATACTCCAGAATATTTGAAGACAAGTCACGTCACTTCAAGAATATTGTTTGCAGTATCTCTCAGAACAAACCGATACGTTGCGGTCGTGAACGATAACGAATGGTGTGATCCATCACGCCCGAACATAATCCACTCGTGTACAAAAGCGCAATTAGATACAGTGTGGGACAGCGTAATGTGAAGTGGAACGCTATAGCATGATACAGTATAATAAATGCACTGGTGTACGGTCCGGCACAATATATGGTTTTCTGATACTCCAGGATGTGATATTCAATTGTTCGATAAGACGGTGTAAGATACCGTATGATACTCTGACACAAGGTATGAGGTACAATATTATATCATATAAAAAGGATGTGTTGCTCTATGACAAGATATGCTAGGTTACAGTAAAATGGATTATGATGTAGTACGATGCAATGCAATACTCAAAAGGGAAATTAACTGCACTTATATAGTGCTTTATCTACACCACAGGTGTTAAACTCAAGGCCTGGGGGCCAGATCTGGCTCACCGCATGATTTTATGTGGCCTGTGAAGGCAAATCATGGATATCAACTTCCATGATTTTTGTGATAATCTGGAACAAAATTTCAAATCGTCATATCATAAATGATAAAGTTGAGATATTGCAAGTAATTTTGTTACCAAACATGAATAATAGTTGAAAAACCCATTGGGCTTGATTTCTGATTCAGAAGTAGTTTATAAATTCCATTTGTAAATATCATGAGGCGAAAGATTTTGAGATTTTCCTGGGGTAAATCGTAACGACAAATGTGTCCCGCGACAAAAATGAGTTTGACACCCCTGATCTACACCATCGCAGTGTCTTTACAAAGTGTCATATTCACTCATTCACACACATATTTAGACACCAGCGGGTACTCAAGGACAAGATAAGCTGTTGTATGAGCAGCCATATGATACACTGTGATGCGGTATGAAACAAGTACATTACAAAATGATCTGTGACCGTATGTAATGATAAAAAATAATTGTAATGTAATGTTGTAATACAGCGCGATACGGTACGGTCGGCATTATGATGAGAGTGGGAGTGTGCCGAACACTCTTCATTATTAAGTTACACCCAGCAGATGGAGCTCATTTTATTACCTATCACAGAAGCCCACACCAGCCACAGAAATGATTGCAGGAATTCAAAAAATGTAATTTACAAGTTACATGTTTTTATATATATATATATATATATATATATATATATATATTCTTGTTGGGGCGGCACGGTGGGCCAGCTGAGGAAAAAGCGTTGGCCACACCGTTCTGAGTACCCGGGTTCGATTCCGGCTCCGCCTGTGTGGAGTTTGCATGTTCTCCCTGTGCCTGCGTGGGGTTTTTTTCTGGGCACTCCGGTTTCCTCCCACATCTCAAAAACATGTGACAATAATTGGACACTCCAAATTGCCCCTAGGTGTGATTTTGAGTGCGGCTGTTTGTCTCCATGTGCCCTCCGATTTGCTGGTAACCAGTTCGGGGTGTACCCCACCTCCTGCCCGTTGACAGCTGGGATAGGCTCCAGCGAGCCCGTGACCCTTGTGAGGATAAGCGGCAAAGAAAATGGATTCTTGATGGCTCGGTAAACTCTACAGTGTAATTTTTCAACCGTAAAAGTGACCGCAGCAGTGATGAGTGGAGTCATGTTTTTAATAAAACAACAATGCAATTTGTGAGTACATGACAAAATAATATGATGACGGCATCCGATAACCGAGATACATTTTTATAAATATTTGAGTTAATACTTGATTACATTAAATAACCATTCACAAAAATATCTTGTCAGACTTAATGCAGTTGATCTTCTTTTTCCCCGAGCGCGTGCGCACGTGTCTGTTTGTGTGTGTTTGTTTGCCTCCAAATCTGCAGATTACCTCGCATCCCAAAAAGTGCCGAGTCATCAACTCAAGTCTCCCCGAGTCTTAATAAATCCCGTCCTGTGTCGCTTCCTTGGATATCAAACTTGGGCACGATCCAATCATTGAGATTATGTGGGTTTGATTTTGTTTACGCCATCTGCCGTGTGATATAATTGAATGTGCGGCGCGTTATAATTTGATATATGTATACGTTGTGTGTGTGTGTTACTCATTCAACTCAAATAAAAAAAGAAGCCTTGCAGGGATTAATCGTACCCACTGAACTTGTTATGCCAATAACCTCTGCACTTGATGAAGGTGATACATTGTCTCTCATCCTAATAAGAGTATTATACTATATGGAAAAATAACAGTAAGAATGTGCATGGAAAAATAAATACAAAATGGACAGGGCTGCACTAACTAAAGATTCAGTACCAGAAACCAAATTTTAAAACAACTATCTTTATTTAATATTTATGTTTTGTTTCTTTTTGGTGTACATTATGTTTAACTTACTGTGAAATTTTTGGAGTATGCACATCCATATGTTATGCTCGTGTTTTCCTGTGACGTGTTTGGGCTGGGATTGAACCGGGTCCTCAGAACTGTTAGGACAACGGTCTCACCAATTGCTCCACCGTGCTGCTCCCAACGTTCAATTAATGTATAATTTATTGTATACCATTTTCCAGGGAAAATTAAAAAAAAACCTGAAGTAGTGCTTCCATATAAAAAAAATGTGGCTTTAAAATGCTGATTACATTTATCGTCGTCAATGTTGCCCGCTGAAATCACCCACTGAATTGTCTCATTATGATGCAATCCCGGGTGTTACGATGGAAGAAAATACATTGCTGTAAAATCCAGCATGTTCTGACACAGTAGAATACAGCCATCCATCCATTTGCTTAGCCGCTTATCCCCACGAGGGTTGCAAGGAGTCAGGGATCCCAGCTGTCAACAGGCAGGGTACACCCTGAACTGGTTGCCAGCCAATCGCAGGGCACATCGAGACAAACAGTTGCACTCGCAATCACACCTAGGGGCAATTTAGAGTGTCCAATTAATGTTGCATGTTTTTGGGATGTGGGAGGAAACCGAAAACCCACGCAGGCACATGGAGAACATCCAAACGCCACACAGGCGGGTCCAGCATTGAACCCGGGACCTCAGAACTGTGAGGCCAACGCTTTCCACCTGCTCCACCGTGCCGCCCCAGTAGAATACAATAAAATAAAATACTACACAATACATTAAAATACACTAGCTTGCAATACATTACACGAACATATGCTGGTGTACAATACAGCAGAACATGATAGTGTATGATGCAAAATGTGCATTATGAGTACAGGACATATTATGACATTACAAGGTAGATTTGATTCATTTTCATGCGATACATCGGATACGTGGTGGACGGACATCGAGTCATGAGATGAAAGGAAATGGATTGGGTTTCAATAGCGAACACAAAACAAAGATTTTCATAAATATTAAACAAGAACTAGGGTAAACTTGACAGCACGGTGTCTCAGCTGGTAAAGCGTTGGCCTCACAGTTCTGAGGCCCGGGGTTCAATCCCGGCCCCGCCTGTGCGGAGTTTGCATCTTCTCCCCCGCGCCTGCCTACATCCCAAAAACATGCGACTTTAATTGGACACTCTAAATTGCCCCTAGGTGTGATTATAAGTGCGGCTGTTTGTCTCGATGTCCCCTGCGGTTGGCTGGCGACCAGTTCAGGGTGTACCCTCCCTCGTGCCCGTTGACAGCTGGGATAGGCTCCGGCACTCCCGCGACCCTCGTGAGGGTAAGCGGCAAAGAAAATGGAGGGATGGAAAGTGTAAACTTGCTAAATCTACCAAACGCCGCTGTGGTTGGTACAGGGTGACGACGGTCACAAGCGTGTCACTGGTGCGCAGCCAGGATGAAGCATTACAGTAGCTCTCTTAAATCCTCCGGCACTGATCAAAATCAACCGTTGCCACACACACACACACACGCATGCACGCACAATACTCATCCAAGCTTTGAAAAAAAACATAATAATTTGAGCAACGAGAATCGCTGTGACCTTTGTATTGCTACTCATTGTGCAGATGATAGTCTGCATCGCGCAAGCTAGTCTTTTTTTTTCCCCAGCATTCCATTTTAAGAATGGCTTTCTCTCTTCTTCGTGTTGAACAAGAAAAAAATTTTCCACCTTTTTGTTGGTTCTATAAATGTGGTCGATATGCGCTAATTAAACCGCCGCATGCAAAGTCTACACCTTCCAATAAATCGTAAAAATTTTAAATGACGAATAAATACGCATTTAACGGCCCTTTTATTATCAGTACGCGCATGTTGAAATATTGCCGATACTCTTTGGATGGCTGTGATGAAACGAGATTACATATAAAAAAAAAAAAAAATGACCGCCATCATGTCTTGTTTAGAGGCTTTTGAGAGGCTTTCACAAATCTCAAATACTCACAGTTCAGTCGTTGTTTTAATGCACAGGCTTAAACGGAACCGTGTTAATATTTGGAGTGTGTTTGTCTGAGCGCGTGGGAGGAGGAGTGAAGGACTCGCCTGGATGCACATTTAAGCGCAGCGACGTCCGTGTTCTAATTACCAGCAAAGGGGATGCGTTGAACAATGTTTATCGCCCGGCCATTAAGTTAAACACCGCTTTAATCTTTGGAGTCATGACATGTTTTCGCACATGTTCCCATGTGTTTTGATAGCGGCTCATAAAAACGGATATTTGAACGACGTCTGCGGAGCCGAGTAATCCGAATTCCGACCCAGTGCAACATTTACATGAGAAAACAGCTGTTCTGCTATAATGCCTCCACCCCACCCCACCCCCTCAAAAAAACCTCATCGACATTATATTAATGTTTTTCATCATCATTGGATCAGTCAGGAAATATTTTATACAAAGCTAAACTTTTTTCCTTTGTTAGGTGCTATTGAACGATGCAAATTAAAACTAGCCGACTTTCCAACAGATTCTTCTTATTTCGACTTCAGGGGTGTCAAACTCATCTTTCTCGCGGGCCAGGTTGTAGTTCAGGTTTCCCCTCAGAGGGACATTTTGATGGTGAAACAATAAAAATGTTTAATCGTCACATCATGTTTACATAATCAATTTATGAACCAGAATCTGAATCAGAAATCAAGGCTAACGGGTTTTTTCAACCACCTTGTAGTGACGGTTCCCCGCATAAGGGCCGTTCTGACTGTGAAACCATTAAAATCTTAAACTGCCTCATCAAATTTACACATGAAAATTATGAACCAGTTTCGCAATCAGAAATCAAGGGCAACGGGTTTTTCCAACTATTGTTCATGTTTGGTAACACAAAAATGCTTGTAATATCTCAACTGGATCATTTAGGATATATGCCAATTTGAAATTTTGGTGCATATTTTTTTAGAAGAATCATGGAAATGGAAACTCTCGATTTGGTTTTGCGGGACACATAAAATCCTGTGGTGGGCCAGATCTGGCCCCCAGGCCTTAAGTTTGACACCTGTGTTCTACTTACTTGCTTAAATTTCTCGTTTCTGCACTGTCCTTAATTGCTAGAGGACTTCATTATTAGGGGAAAAAAATGCCCCCGCCAAACAATAACAGCATTTTTTTGAGAGGTGGGGGGGTACTCAATGGTATTTACTGTAAAATGGCTGTTTGATGTCATACTGGTGCGACTCAGACTACCCGAGACAAATTTCTCGTGTGTTTTTGACATACTTGGCGAGTAAAGATGATTCTGATTTCACAGCGTTAACTATGGGCATCAATGATTTTTAAAAAATGGCATTGTGTTCGAAAACCACCTATTATAAGAAACTAAAAAAAATCAAACTTTATTAGTCCCACAACTTCATTTTTTCCAACTTTTTTTTTTGACAAATCTTTAGCAATACATTAACATTATATAGGCGGCACGGTCAGATGGTAAATCGTTGGCCTCACAGTTCTGAGGTCCCGGGGTTCAATTCCGGACCCACCTGTGTGGAGTTTGCATGTTCTCCCCGTGCCTGCGTGGGTTTTTCTGCGGCCACTCCGGTTTCCTCGCACATCCCACTCTAGACTCTAAATTGCCCGTAGGTGTGATTGTGAGTGCGGCTGTTTATCTCGATGTGCCCTGTGATTGGCTGGCAACCAGCTCAGGGTGTACCCCGCCCGTTGACAGCTGGGATAGGCTCAAGCACTCCCCACGACCCTTGTGAGGATAAGTGGCTAAGAAAATGGATGGATGGATGGATGATCGTTATATGGAACATGGTAATCATTTATTTTTCAACTGATTTCGTGACCTTTTGTAATTATTTAAAAAATGTAATATAATACTGTGGCATTCGTGGTATTAATAGTGACGACAGTCTGCTCCATGAAATAATTGAATGTCAGCCACCCGTCAAGGAGGTGGTGGGTGGCATCAGTCACGCTATTTTATTCAACACATTTATAAAATATTGTAGCTCACAATTATATACATTTCCATTTTTTTAGACTTAGGGATTCATATTTTAACAACTCATTTTTTGCCTAACAACCCTCCACAGATTCCACCAGACAAAAAAACTCCAATGCAAGAAAATACGAAAATATACACCAAAATCTCGCCTGTTGTAATATTTTTACAACGCATGATGCGCAACTTTAGTAACATGTGCAACAGTCCATTGAAAGTAATGCCTTCATAAAACTGCTAGACGGATGAGATTGTGCGAGTGTGGCTAATGATCAAACGTTCTAGAAGAGCGTTCCGTCAATCCGGGGGAGTGCATTAATGCCGTTTTGGTAATTAGCGCTAGCCTAACTTCGCGAAGCCACCATTTGTCACACATCTGTCTATGAGCTTCCACGCAGTTTGTCTCCATTTTCCTTATCTTTCTGCTCTCGCGGGCCTCCATTTGTCCCTGAATCCGTGAGGCTTGGCACCGACCGCGGAAACAAACAATTTGCACTCATGATCACACTTAAGGTAAGTTTTTAGGATGTGGGAGGAAACGGGATGCCCGGAGAAAACCCACGCAGGCACGGGGAGAACATGCAAACACCACACAGGCGGGTCCGGGATTGAACCCGGGACCTCAGAACTGTGAGGCCAACGCTTTACCAGCTGAAATAACATTTCATTTAAATTGTTTTGCAATAAAAGTCAATCAATATTGACTGAATATTTTGAACAAACCATTCTTAAAGATTAAAACACAAAAGTACCGTCGTTTCCGCATTATAAGGCGCACCTAAGAGCCTTTAATTTTCTCAAAAGCCGACAGTGCGCCTTATAATCCAGTGCGCCTTAAATATGGATCAATATTGAGCCGCAACAGGTCTCGCAACGACGGTAAGCAGCCGCCGACTCCATTTTCCCCTGTAGAAGTAGCGTGCGGTGCATGCCAGGATGTATGTCTGCGCGAAGCGGGCCCTTTCATTCCCATTTGTGTGTTTGTGTAAAGACTCCAAATTGATTCCTATACTACTATTACAATACTACGTCAGTGACTTTACCTCAGAGAAAATAATAAAACAGCTGTTCATTCGTTTTGGGAGTGAACGGAGTTGTCAGAACGCTGGTTTGTGATCTATTAATAACGTTTGACTGACCTATGACTCTTTTGTTGACATTCCCTTTAGCGCAGCTTCATCTAATGGATGCATAATCCAACCCCGGGCTCGACTGTAGCTTCTATTCTATGCGCCTCATAATGCGGTGCAGTGAAGAAAAGAAGTATTTGAACACCTTGCTATATTGCAAATTCTCCCACTTAGAAATCATAGGAGGGGTCTGAAATTTTCATCGTAGGTGCATGTCCACTGTGAGAGCGATCGAAAAAGAAAAATCCAGAAATCACAATGTATGATTTTTTTTTTCTTTTTTTTTGTGTGTAATACAGCTGCAAGTAACTATTTGAACACGTGAGAAAACCAATGGTAATATTTGTTACAGTCGCATTTGTTTGCAATAACAGAGGTCAAACATTTGCTGTAGTTGTTCACCAGGTTTGCACAAACTGCAGGAGGGATTTTGGGCCACTTCTCCACACAGATCTTGTCTAGATCAAACAGGTTTCTGGGCTGTCACTGAGAAACACGGAGTTTCAGTGCAGTCGCCGTGTCCAATGTGCAGAAAAACACCCCCAAAGCATGATGCTACCACGCCCGTGCTTCACTGTAGGGACGGTGTTCTTGTGATGGAACTCATCATTCGTCTTCCTCTAAACACATTTAGTGGAATTATAACCAAAACTTTCCATTTTGGTCTCATCTGACCACAAAACCTTCTCCCAGGACTCCTCTGTAACATCCAAATGGTCTTTGGCAAACTCAATACGGGCCTTGACATGTTCTGGTTTAAGCAGGGGAACCTTCCGTGCCATGCATGATTTCAAACCATGACGTCCTAGTGTATTACCAACCGTCACCTTGGAAACGGTGGTCCCAGCTTTTTTCAGGTCGTTGACCAAGTCCTGTCGTGTCGTCCTGGGCTGATTCCTCACCTTTCTAAGGATCATTGAGACCCCAGGGGGTGAGATCTTGAGATTGAGATTGACTGTCATGTTTAGTTTCTTCCATTTTGTACTGATTGCTCCAACAGTGGACCTTTTTTCACCAAGATGCTCTGCAATTTCTCAGTCTCCCTTTCCAGCCTTGTGGAGTTGTACAATTCTGTGTCTGGTGTCTTTGGATAGCTCTTTGGTCTTGGCCATGTTACAAGTTTGAGTCTTACTTATTGTACATCTGATTCAGGATAATACATGGAGGGGAGGTGGGCTTTTAAAGGCGAACTAACAGGTTTTTGAGGGTCAGAATTCTAGCCGAGAGACAGGTGTTCAAATACTTATTTCTAGATTGCCTCTCTCACAGTGGGCATGCACCGACAATGAAAATTTCAGACCCCTCCACGATTTCTAAGTGGGAGAATTTGCAATATAGCAGGGTGTTCAAAAACTTATTTTCTTCACTGTATATATATGAAAAAAAAGTTTTAAAATAGGCCATTCATTGAAGGTGCGCCTTATAATCCGTTGCGCCTTATAGTGCGGAAAATACGGTAGTTGGGTACTGTTTTTGCGTACCACTGGAGGTATGGGTGCCACACTTTGACACTCTGTGGTTTAGCACATAACGTAGACTAAAAGGCGGTTGGGGTTGGGTGTGTTGAATGCGCGCGGCGTTCGCTCCAGATGAGAAATCCGCTGTGGCGGAGATTCAAAGGGGCCAATTTTACACCAGCTTACCGGCAAGGGAGTGAAAGGAGGGATGAGCGCTGCCTAGAGACCGCCAGATGCTACACAAGGGAATCCGTCTGCGGCAAGGCTGACCAAGGATACAATAATTCTAAATTGGCTCGCTGGGGGGAAAAAAAAAAAAAAAAATGGTGCTCCCATACAAATGTGGATGAATTAAATGGGGGGGTATTGGGGGGCTGGCGGTTCCTCTTTCCTTACCACGTCGTCAGCTCTTTTCGATTGGACGCTCAGTGAGAGGCAGATTTCGATCACGTGCGCTGGGAAGTTCAGCCACCGGCCAGAGAAATCGCAATTAGTTTTGGTGCCGGATTTAATCTTTGAAGAACGTATGGCTTTTTTTTTTTATCATTGTCCATCTCTATCAAGAATGTGTCTAATCTGCTGTTATAAATCCCTTTGGGTCGTCATGAGTCTGGTATATGCAGATGAAGACCTTTATGTTGAAAAGACGCAGAACTCCAATCTAGACCTCCTATAGTTTTTGTCCATTCACAATGACACGAGACAAATTTTTGATTTAATAAATAACATGGACCAAATGTGATCAACTGAACAACCAATTACTATACCTTCCCCAAAACTGAAAATTCCCCATCCATCAATTTTCTGTGCCGCTTATCCTCACTAAGATCACTAGCATGCTGGAGCCTATCCCGGCTATTTTGGGGTGAGCGGTGAGGTGTACCCTCAATTGGTCGCCAGCCAACAACCATCCACACTCACAATTAATTTAGTCATAAATCAACCTACCACTTGTGTTTTTGGCATATTGGAGGAAATAATTCATATATTGAAATCCTAACCTTAATCCCTTTAAACAGGGACATGTGGTGAGGGGGAGGCAGTGGACGCTTAGCCTCACCTATGTCATGAAGCATACAAAAAAAAAAAAAAACAACTACTAATGAAATAAAATACTTTCCAATTTTGGTGGCATTATGGCACATCTGGTCAGATCGTTTGCCTCAGTACGGTTCGAATCCCGGCGCCGCCTGTCTGGAGTTTCCATGTTCTCCCCGTGCCTGTGTGGGTTTTCTCCGAGCATCCCGTTTCCTCCCAAATCCCAAAAACTTACCTTAAGTGTGATCGTGAGTGCAAATTGTTTGTTTCCATGTGCCCAGCGATTGGCTAGCAAGCAGTTCAAGTGTACTTCGCCTCCTGCCTGATGATGGCTGGGATTGGCTTCAGCACTCCCGCGACTTCCCAATTTTAGTTCTGGAGTCTGTGCTTCATTTCGATGTTCTTTCTGAATTCAATCATGTCAGGATCAGAATCAGAACCATCTTTATTTGCAGAGTGCGTCAAAAACACACAAGGACTTTGTCTCCGGTAGTTGGAGCCTCTCTAGTACGACAACAGTAAATTGACAGAGAATACTTGTGAGACATAAAAAAAAACAGTCACTGAGCAATAAAAGTTTGCCAGTTGTTCAAATACAAAGGCGAGACGAGAAATGCCGCAGTGAGCACTTACTTTTCGGCAAATGTAGGCAAGTTTTTTTTTTATTTTTATTTTTCCATTGGACAAAAAAAAGTCTTAATGTACACGCTTAAAAAAACATGTCAAATGTTTAATCTGTAGTCATCGTTTTGCCTAACAATCTACTCTCAACACAAAAAAATAATCCTCAGAATTTGACTACCAACTGAAAATTCGTTAGAGGAAGAACAATGTCGAGGAGGAAAGATCTGACGGAAACACCAGGTGAGAAAAGTTCTGATTTTTAGGCTGCAAATTTAATGGAAAATTCGCCACTCGGGGTGGCTTATAAGTCTGTAAATCTTATGCAAAGGTCAGTGACTCAGAACTCAACACGCGCCACTGGTTGTTAAACAAAAAAATAGATGGCATTGAATGTCAACAAAAATGTTCCCCGATCGCACCCACAGATCACACGTCCATAACAGGTTCAGATTGGCAAATAACTTTTTAAATGTACAATATATTTGTCTTCCAAGGACAGCCTGTGGCTGGACTTTAACAGCATTAGGGACCGCGACCAGAACAAGTTTACCACCGCAAGTACGAACTTGTCTTCGCAATGGCTGCTCCTAGAAACGCAATCAAAAATAATAAGAGAAACAATTTTGGCAGCTTTAAAGTGTATCTCGCGAAGATGCCGCGCTCGGACGGCAGATGGGAGCGGGCGATACTTCCCCGCCGCTCAAGTGCGTCTGTGCGTCGCGGCGAGATTGAAGCAAGCGGCCCTCTAATCGTTTGGCGTGCGAATCCGCGGCAGGTGCTTGGCAGCCGGGCCGGCTCCCCGTTGACTTCGGCAACTGTTGTCTATGTCGATCTGATGGTTGGAAAGTGGTAACAAGTGCTTTTGTGTTGTCTTTGCGCTTCGGAACATGGATAGTAGTTACGACGTTTAATGGAGCATCCTGTGGAACGTTCAGGTTTTTTTTTTCCTCATTCCTTTTTTTTTTTTTTTTTTTTTTTTTTCAAGCAGTGCTTATGTGATCAGGTTTGCCACTATAAATGATCCAATTTCACTTAATGTATCTGAAATTCTTAAATATAGTAATTTGTTTGGAACTTAACTCAATTAAAATGTATTAATCCATTCACGATCCAGAAAACATTTTTTTTTTTGCTACTTCTTTAAAGTACATTTTTAATATAAAACCGTAATAATATATAATAAAAGATGGAATTTCTGCCAAGCCCTGTGCAAGTGTTTTTAGTTTTATTTATTTTGTATCCGTGTTTGACATGTATGAGGGCAGCAAAATAGTGGTGAGATGTGCTGTTGGTGTGTCAGAAGAATTTAAGGTGAAGGTGGGACTGCATCAGGGTCCTGCGTTGAGCCCCTTCCTGTTTGCAGTAGTAATGGATAGGCTGACAGACCAGGTTAGACTGGAATCTCCTTGGACCATGATGTTCGCAGATGATATTGTGATCTGCAGAGAACAGGCCGAGGAACAATTAGAAAGTGGAGGTACGCACTGGAAAGGAGAGGAATGAAGATTAACCGAAGTAAAAATGAATATATGAGAGTGACGGAGTAGGAAGAGTGAAGTTCCAGGGAGAAGAGATAGCGAGGGTGGACGACTTCAAATACTTGGGAGTCAACAATACAGAGCAATGGAGAGTGTGGTAAAGAAGTGAAGAAACTGGTCCAATCGGAGTGGAACAGTTGGCGGAAGGTGTCTGGTGCTCTATGTGACAGAAGAGTCTCGGCGAGGATTAAGGGCAAATTTTATAAAACAGTGGTGTGGTGATGCACGGATTAGAGATGGTGGCACTAAAGAGACAACAGGAAACAGACCTGGAGGTGGCAGAACTGAAGATGTTGAGGTTCTCGCTCGGAGTGAGCGGGTTGGATAGGATTAGAAATGAGCTCATTAGAGGGACAGTCAAAGTTGGATGTTTTGGAGACAAGGTTCGAGAGAGCAGACTTCGATGGTTTGGACATGTTCAGAGGCGAGAGAGTGCGTATATTGGCAGAAGGATGCTGAGGATGGAGTTGCCTGGCAAAAGAGCGAGAGGAAGACCAAAAAAAAGTTTGATGGATGGACATGAGGACAGCGGGTTTAGAGAGGAGGATGCACGAGATAGGCTTAGATGGAAAAAGATGACACGCTGTGGCGACCCCTAGTTCGGACAAGCCGAAAGGAAAACAGAAGAAGAATTTGTGTTCGACTGTTCCGTTCAATAAATGGCTAAAAGTGCATTGGCCACTTTTCACTTCACTCCATCGGTGGCTTATCTCAAGTTTTTTTTTAATGTTGTTCTTCTAATTACGCCTTGAACATAAAGTGACAGGCAGGTCAATGAAAACATTTTCCTCAAATTGAGGGCAGAATGTGGAAAGAAGCCAGAGTGCCCAGAAGAACCTTGCAAGCGGCGGGAAAACATTGAAACTCCACAGAGGCGGTCCGGAGCTGGTATTCAAACTCTCAAGCTGCGTGAGGCAGACGCGCTAACCACAAGTTTAACGCGCTGCGCTGGAAACCGACGGAATGCGCTGCGACAAATTCAAATTATTTGTATCGGTGTGGATGAACAGCCAAGCGCGTGTTGCGCTCACATTTGCGCTTCCACGTCGCCACGAGTCTATTCACTCCTTCTCAAAAGCTTTTCCAAATCGTCTGAGCTTCCATTTCCTTTGACTTCCGTCTCTATCGTCAACTGGCTGAGAAACAGGAGGGGGGGGGGACAGACGCGCAGACGAGAATCCGGAATGCAAAGTGCCAGTCTTTGCCACCCCCTCAGATGCAGCAGAAGGGTGGGGGGGCGGGGGGGTAAAGAGGGACTTTTAATGAACAGGCCTTTTATTGATCTGTGGACAAAACACTTGTTAATTATGTGCGGGTGGGCATTTAATTGAGCGAGGCAAACAAGATCCCCTGCTTGCTAATGCGTGGTCAGGAATGAGGAGAATTTGATTGAGTCCTGCGCCACCGCCGCTGAAGGATGTGACGGCAACAATCGCTAAAACCCAAGGCAGGGAGGCTTCTTTTCTTTCCGTGCCCTCGTCTGTTTTTGCTTTCTTTGTCACGCGCTCTCCCACTTTTGTCTCCAGACTAATGAAAAATGCCCTTCACCTCATAATTTCTTATCACTGTGCAACCTTTTTTTCCACCAAGTCTGACTGCTCGTGCATGGTGAATTTGGTCCCTTAGTCAAGGATGCTTGGCTTTTTTTTTTTTTTTTTTTATGTATATAAATCCAAATGTAATGTAGTTTACATTCAGTAATCTATGCTAGATAATAACAATGATACATATTTGGATAGAAATCCCTTATAGAATATTTATATGAAACAATCAAGTTGCAAAAAAGGGAAGGTGGTAACTGTCATGTCATGACATTCTTACTTATGCTTTCATCACACGCCATTCGTCACCAGAAATGCACGTGTCAGCACCTTTTCGTTAACCGAGGACCTCCTGTAATTTCTCTGACTTCAGACCTTAAGCAGAATTTAGTCAATTGCCCAAAGTTATCTTGGTAGCTGAGCGAATATGAAGTTGTGCTCTTGAGGCAGCTGGTACTGCGTTCTGTATCTTCTCCGTGCAATTTCTCCCAAACTATTGGCTCTCCTCATCATTTATTACCGTAGTATTGAAACTTATTGCCACAACAGTTATCTTGTCACGCTTTGCACCGTGATGGATCAATCAGGTAATGACACGTTATTCTGGGGTGCTCCCGCGTCTGCGGTTTGATCCGAGCTGGGCAATATCTCCGTTACAAGACGAGCAGGACTTGATGCGTGTGCCTATGTTGATTCCAGGCCTTGTTTTGTCCATCTGTAATGTACAATATGTGGCAGATTCAAATTGCTTTGTTTATAATGTGCGAGCCCTTTTCCAAATAGTTTAATTTGACTCGTTCTGTGTGTGTCACGACCCATCGGTACGGAGGGAGGACCCAAATGCAGGACTCCGGAGACGCAAAGGTAGTTCGGGAAAAGAGTTTATTCGGTCCAAAGTCTGGGATCAGGCAGACAGTCAAGTGGGGCAGCGGTAATCAGGACATCGGGCGTAGAGAGCAGGTCCGTTGGCAGGCAGGGATCGGTAAACGGAAGATCGATCAGAGAAGGCAGGAGTATCAAAGACGTTAAGCTTACGCTGTCGGTCGGAGGACAGGCAGAGGTCGGTAAACCAGGGTTGAGGATCAAGAGTACGGGAGGTCAGGAACGGGGCATGAGTTGCGACAATCTGGCGAAGACCAGTCGTCCCCTGGGTCCTATAAATACAGGGGTTACTCAACGAGGATGAGGCGCAGGTGTGTGCCTCCTAATCAGCGCCGGTGTGCTGGGACTTGACCGGTAGGAACATGACAGTGTGGCAGTTAGATTAAAAACAAACAACACGAGGCGATTACAAGCAAATGACCCTCACTATCTGGCTCACCAACCCACGCATCCATCCATCCATTTTCCCAGCCACTTATCTTCTCAAGGGTCACAGGAGTGCCGGAGCCTATCCCAGCTATCTTTGGACAGGGGGCGGAGTACACCCTGAACTGGTTGCCAGCCAATCGCAGAACGCATAGAAACAAACAATCATTCACTCTCTCAATCACACCGAGGGGCAATTTAGAGTGGCCGTTTAATGCATGTATTTGGGACATGCTGCGTCCCCGGAGAAAACCCACACAGGCAAGGTGGAGAACATGCAAACTCCACACTTGTGGAGCTGGAATTTGAACCCCGATCTTCAGAACTGTCAGCTCTACCGTGCCGCCTCGCCAACATAAATGAAGGAGTTTTCTTTGGCCAATGCCTCAATTCCTCGACACGTTTTGTCATACATTTTTCACAAGTCAGCTAATTTTCAGGTAAAAAGATAAGAAATGGAATCAACTTTGTTTTTTGTTTTTTTTTGTTTTTTGTCTCGATCCCACGGAATCCTAGCTCACACAGCTTCCTAGAAGCTAAGAAGTTAAGTCGGAACAGGGCCGATGTTTGTCTTCCATGTGCGATCGAGCATCTCTTTGATTTGTCCTTGTCAGTCATCATCAGGCGGCCAGCCATGTACTGTAATTGCTCGGCTATGCGCGTCTTGTTATGTTGCAGAGGCAGCTCCATCCCCGCCGCTGCTTTTAAGGCACCTGTGAACCTTCTGAACCCGTTGGGCCCTCTACTCTCTGCCGCTAGCTCCATTTCGCAAAACAAAGATACACGTAGGAAAATGACAGAGTGAATGATAAGTGCTTGCAGTTAGTAGTGAAGCAGTAATGGAAAGGGGACAAACTGAGAAAAGTTCATCATGGTACCAGAGGTAAGGTTAATTTGTCTACGCTGCACAACAAGGTCTGTGTACTTATTCGACCATCAGTCAGCCCACTTTTCAGTCAGACTGTTTTGTTACAGGCAATAAAAAAAGCAACTGGTTTTTCATTTCAATTTCAAAGTTTAGGCGTCTGACTTTCGACCAAATTATCTAGATCTTCTTCTTTTCCTTTCGGCTTGTCCCGTTAGGGGTCACCACAGCGTGTCATCTTTTTCCATCTAAGCCCATCTCGTGCATCTTCCTCTCTAACACCCACAGTCTTCATGTCCTTCATCAACCTTTTCTTTGGTCTTCCTCTCGATCTTTTCCCTCACAGCTCCATCCTCAGCACCCTTCTACCAATATACTCAGTCTCTCGCCTCTGGACATGTCCAAACCATGGAAGTCTGCTCTCTCTCACCTTGTCTCCAAAACATCCAACTTTGGCTCTCCCTCTAATGAGCTAATTTCTAATCCTATCCTGCCTGCTCACTCCGAGCGAGAACCTCAGAATCTTCATTTCTGGTACCTCCAGTTCTGCTTCCTGTCGTTTGTTCAGGGCCACCGTCTCTGATCCGTACATCATGGCCGGCCTCAACACTGTTTTATAAACTTTGAGCTTCATCCGAACGGAGACTCTTCGGTCACATAGAACACTAGACACCTTCCCCCAACTGTTTCACCCCGCCAAATTATGGAGATGTATGGTGCATACCCAATACTGTATGTCAAAGTCACTGTTTTGTAAGCAGGCAGGCAACCCTGCCGCGTCTTTCCTTGCAACATGGAGCCTAACGCTAACTTTATACGACTAACTTTGCTTGCTAGCTCGAACTTTATTGATTTGGTACGTTTCTAACCGTAATAATACCCTCCATGGTGTATTAACATTAACACAGTCACAATGAGGGTAAGGACTCTTTTCGATGTCTGGCTGGGGGGAACAAAGTAATATTACGTTTTGCTTGGCACGTTTCTCAAAAACCTTGTTTTTTTTTTTCCACCTTTTTGTACAGAAACTGGTGTTTTTAGTTAGACCAACCCATGTTCTACTTCTGGTTACAAAAGAACGGAAAAACTAAAAACAAACGACTGGCAGTGAATCAGTTACAAGTACAAGTCAGACCAAGTCAAGAACCTATTTATTTTCGATGTCTGACGCTGTCTTCCGTCCTGCTGGTTCTCTCCACTCTCCATCATTTTAGTGTCTTGTACTGGTTCTTTGCCAATGCCACAGACTTACAGAAAACTGCTCTAGACCAAACCAAGACGCTTATTTATTTTAAACGGAAACCTGAACCATCTCTTTCAGGTAAATAAGATCAAAAGTAAACTTCACTGTTATCTACATCCCGTGTTCTTTGCGCTGCCTTGTAGTGAAAGTTGTTCTTTGTGAAATTAAGAATCCTTGAGATTTAGCGAGCTGACTCAAAATGGACGAGTAGAGTCAGAAAATGAAATTAAGGCCCAGTCGCCATCATCATTATCATCACATCTCTCAATGATAATTGAGTCAGCATCAGTGATTACTCATCGAAGGCCAATCATTTCAATCCCTTCTCAGGACCTTGTCGCTGTCCGGAAAATCCTGCCATGTTTTAGTTGTCATTTGCCCAAACGCCCGACATTTTAGCCCATGTCTTCTTCTAATGTCCATGTCTTCTTCTTCTTCTTCTTCTTCTTCTTCTTCTAAGTGAGGTGAGGCCAGATGGTAGCGTTACTTGTGTTTGGCTGCGCATGCGGCGGCATCACTTACTCGCATTACTCGCCGCCTTGAGCCTCAAAGTTGCGCTCGACATCGGGTGGCGTCCAGCCGGGTTGGCGATAAACCGTCCGACATGGAGTGTAGAGAGAGAGAGAGAGAGAATTGTAACCGTTATGGTGGTGTTTAGCGCACTCCACATTGTGTAATCCCAGCAGGCGGCAACTTGTTATTGCTCCATCAGGCGCGTGTGTGCATGTATAAACCCAACCGAGCTTTTATTCTCATTAAACAAGCGTTATTTCTCGTTACACCTCCCGTCATCGAATGAGGTTTGGCATGATTGTTCTGGAGCCGCCATGATTTACCAAACTCGTCAAGGGGCTTTTGGAGCGACCGTTTTGTGTCACGAGAACGAAGAGCGCCTCCGTTATTTCTCCAGAGGCTGCGCACAAAAAATGGAAGAGCCGAATGGCCCTCTCCAAGATGGATTTTTTTTTTTTTTTTTTTTTTTTGGGGGGGAGTTGGATTTATTTTTTTTTTTTTTCATTAACAGAGGGAATAAAATGACAACTTGGGAAGCTAAAAAGTAAAGTCTGTCTGAGGGAAACTAAATAGAATTTATTTGTTGTTGTATGGCATATTTAGTGTTATTTTCTCTGTCCTTCTCCTCCAAAAAGATTTTCATTTTGCCAACATATTTATTTTCCATTATGCACATGACTATAGAAGCCACATCTGATACTCAGATAATAAAGACCATTTATTTCATCAAATGCGTATTTACTTTATTTAGGCCCCCCCCACACACTCAAAAAAAAGTGTGTCCTGATGTCCATATACTGGTCATAATTTCCTCTCCCACTTTTTTATTTTAATTTTATCAGTGAATATTATTTATCTTCCCATTTGTGTATACCACAGGTGTCAAACTCAAGGCCCGGGAACAACATCCGGCCCGCCACATGATTTTATGTGGCCCACGAAGGCAAATCATGAATGTCGAATTGTGTGATTCTTGTTCAAATTTGTACTAAAACTTCAAATTGTCATAAATCATAATGTCGGGGTATTACAAGTGTTTTTACGTTACCAAACGTCGACAATAGTTGAAAAACCCATTGCCCTTGATTTCTAATTGCAAATGTAATTCTTAAATTTCACGTGTCAGTGTCACGAAGCGAGAAACGATTTTAATGGTTTTACAGCGTTAACAGCCCTCTGAGGGAAAACCAGAACTCCAATGTGGCCCGTGACAAAAATGAGTTTTACACCGCTGGTGTATACTGTACATTCTTGACTCAATAGGTATTCTTCCATTCATGTTTCCATTAGAGTTGATTAAAACATGAAAAAAATGTTTCAAGTGCAGGTCTAAATCCCCAAATGCAAATACTCGCACATTTTAGAACAAGATTTTTCCCAGAAGTATTTGAATGTTAAGGCTCATCATCCGTGGTGGTCACGATGCGTGCAATATTCCTGCGATGTTTACATCGGATGTCGGGCCATAATATCCCGCTGCCGCTTGGAGGGCTATTACCGTCAGCGGAACCCAATGCGGTGTCATTATATGGCTAACAGCTGGGGATGTTTGTTTTTCTCCCGTTACCTCGGCCTGCGGCTTCGTCTGTATTATTTGTTTGTGTACGTACATTGATGTGTGGGCGTTATGGAATGCGCATAGTCTCGTCTGCTCATTTACAAAAGTGCGATTATCCATTTTTCTTTCCTCGCGTGACATCCAGCATTGATGTGAACGATTTTGTTGTTAGACCACCGGCGCCTCCCGTGGCGCGCTGATAAATGCGCAACCTTGAAAATGAAATGGCATGCCGGACCCGGGAGGAGCCGCACTGTGTTGAGACCCCTCATTGTTGGATCTGACGTGTTAATGGTGTCAGATGACACTTTCTTTTTCTTTAAAACTGCATAATTTCATACACAATAAAAACACATTCATTTTGGAGTACAGACTAAGTGTTTTAATGTCAGTTAAGCACTCTGACATGACCAAATAGTTGTTTTCGTGGTCGGAATAAAGCAGCAGAAAGTGGCGCTAATCGTTTGGAATCGTTTGTTCTAAAATCGTAATGTAACATAATTACTGATACATAATGATAGAATACATTTTCTTACATGTAATATTATGTGAATCTTTGGCTGAAAAAATTTATTTTGTTAATAATTTCCTGATGTGATCACATGCCTTCCTCAAGATACCCCAACCATCAATATATGTAACAAGCTTTTCAATCACCTTTTATGAGGCTCCCTCGGTTTAGCCGGTTTCTTTTTTTTTTTTTTTTTAATTCCATGTTACACTTTCGAATTTTCAAAAGTATTGGAGAAAGGACTATACCCTATTACAGGGGTTCCCAGACTTTTTTTACCCAAAGATCTACTTTTCAAGCAGCCAGCCTCTCGCGAGCTACCGACGACAGGGTGAGAGGGGGTGGTAACGCTCCCAAACCGTTTTAACGTTAATGTTATGTTCCTCCTATAATTAAAATACAGAATTAGCTTTTTGTGCACTGTATTGTCTGTGCTTTCATCCTGGATCAGACTGTGCCCAGGTGGAATTTTAAAATGACACACCATCTCATCCTGCACTTTCTACTTTGGCTTGAGACCAGACCTTTCCCACTCGGAATAGAGAAAATCTCATCCAGTTTAACCACTTTTTCTTCAATTATTCACATACTCCGACAGTCATTGCATCTTAAAACAACAGCATTTCTTCTTTAACTTTCTCCATTAGTATCGAAAAGTAAACATAAGCAGCATTTCTAGCTCGTCTTTGCTCTACGTTGCCCAGACTGTGTTGCTAACTAGAGCAGCGGTGGTTGACGTTGTCATTATATAAGACATTGATGGGTTGCGTAAGTACTGTAACATTTGTAATTATGAGTGTACGTTTTTAGGAGGAAACTAGGAAAAAGAGAGTGTGGTGGAGAGGCGGTCGTTGTTAGCGGAAGTTCTGTGTGCTGCCTAAAAGAAACAAGTGGATTCTTCTTTTCATTCTTTGCAGTACGTATGTGAATTGTGCCATTGGATATAACAAGCAGTCATCCCTCACTCATTGAATCGTCTTGCAAAATGCCACAAACTGAATAGCTGTATGTTATACTTTCAATTTGCATTGGATTATTATTTTTTGTGTGCGCGCATGTGCAGAATATCTGAGACTGCATCAGCGGTGCACAATTGTGCATGCACGCAGTTTAGATTGGCGTCTTTTTTTTTTTTTTTTTTTTTTTTTCCCAACCAAGACTATCGACGCATTGAGCACCCCTGCTCAATTACAATTAATACATTTACGTAATACAGAACGTTATTTTATCATGCCCGTCACCACTAATGTGTCATGAATGACATTTTGGAAGTAACTTGCCCAACAATCTCTCTTCAGTGAATTCACAATGTTTGTTACCATAAACATACTTCATGTGACTGTAAAAGTAAATGTTTAGAATCCCCCTACCTGAACCCACTTGTTTTATTTGCCTACGCTTGATTACAAAAGCGCGTGATGAAGCGTCAATGATCATTATTTCTCGCAAGGTCATGTTTTATTCAGCGTTTTTCAGTGTTTTCTCATCCCTCCGTCTTCTTGTCGACGCAGTTGATCGTGATGGAGGCTGCACCTCGTACCAACAAAGAGATTTTCTGAACACAGCAAAACAAAACAAAGAAAATAAAGCAGAAGATCTTGTCATGCAATATTTGTGTAGCTTTCTAGACCACCAGAAAGCAATATTATGCCAGAGAAATGCAATAAGTCACACGTTAGCAGTAGAATAAAACATCAGCAAAGCAGACGGGAGAAATGAAACAATATTACCCCGTCACGTGCGTGCAAACACAGAATGTGGACTCGCAAGTCAAGTACACCCCCTGTGGCTACATCGACACATACACATCGTAAACCAAAACAACAAAAAAAATGAATATATTATAATTAGAGACATAAGAATATTCAAAAGGCGTCATTCCAAAGCAACAGGTGGCATTACTTTCAGCACAACTGGGGAAGTAAAACTTACAAAATATCCATTCATCCATTTTCTCAGCCGCTTATCCTCACGAGGGTCACGGGAGTGCTGGAGCTTATCCCAGCTGTCAACGGGCAGGAGGCGGGGTACACCCTGAAGTGGTGGCCAACCAATCGCAGGGCACATGGAGACAAACAGCCGCACTCACAATCACACCTTGGGGCAATTTAGAGTGTCCAATTAAAGTTGCATTTTTTGGGGGGAGGGATGTGTGAGGAAACCGGAGTGCCCGGAGGAAACCCACGCAAGGCACGGGGAGAACATGCAAACTCCACACAGGCGGGTCCGGTATTGAACCCGGGACCTCAGAACTTTACCAGCTGAGTCACTGTGCCGCCCTCACGAAATCTACCATTCCATATTCATTTGGCTCCATTAAACAGGTGTGTCAAATTCTTAAAAGGAAAACAAATATCAGTAATCGTCTCAGTTCATTGACACTAGAGACTTTAAAGTGTTAAAGGGGGAATTTGGCTGTTAATGGAAAAACAAACCTATGTGTCATGTGTTAAAACTGTCATGATGACTTGACAGTAGTATATGGAAGTAAATATGTGCCACTGTGCCACATGGTGTTTGGACATTAATAACATGTACAGTTAGAAACATTATTATTTTTGGCCTACCCACTTCACAACACACACATTTACTTTACCGCTCAAATTCAACTCTTGTGTGAGTGGACATGTATAACGTTTCCTTCGTTTAAGTGTTCGTTCTTGTAGTAACAGTAATTCACCAGCGGAGGGCGCTTTGTTGCAGCCGCCAGCCGATGCCGCCTAGCTTATTCGCAGAAGAAGCTGCAGTACATTGAAACTATGGTGTGTGAGAACTGTCAGCGGATGCTATTTATGTGCTGTGAGCTAAACGTGGATTCTGTGCTGTTTACAGAAATAAAATAACTTTAATATGCTGCACAAAGAATTGGGTGATTCCAGTCCTTAGAAGTGATCACATTTTCAATAGTTGCCACAATTCGCTGTCTGAAATACACCCGGCTACGACTTACTGTCTAAAATTCAACTGGCTACAATTCGCTGTCTAAAATTCTCCGTCTGTGCTACCAGGCAGGGTTACTTCAGGTCAGAACAGAACAGCCAGCCAATCCAGTTACACTTTCTTAGTAGGGGACGTCGCGTGTCTAAGAGAGCGTAACTGCGATTGGCTGGGTGTTCGGTTCTGACCTGAAGTAACCCTGCCTGGTAGCACAGATGGTGAATTTTAGACAGTGAATTGTAGCCGGTTGAAAATGTGATCACTTTCCATTTCAAATTCAAATCCTGTTTTCTGTGGCATTTCAAATTCAAATCCTGGTGGCACTAATATACTTTCATATAGTACTTGATAAAAGTGAGCTGTGAGAAGAACAATCAGCTGTTTCTCGCCCCATCTTGCTCCTTTAAATTTGGGTTAGGTTTTGACTAAAAAGACAGCGCCACAGCTGAGAAAAAGCAAACCCATCAGAGACAGACGACGTGACTCACACCCATGTTGACCTCTTATTTTTGAGTATTTCTTTATTTGTAATGAAGTGTTACTATAACACCAAAAGCTATTTTCAGTGGGGCTGCACATGTGAGCGTTTTATGCCGTTTGCGAAAAATAGGGTCACAAATGTTAGCGGTTGTAAATTGTCCCTCTTCTACTGCTGGGGACATTTGAACTGTGTTGTAAATCAAAACCGCAGCACCAAAACACTTATTAAAACTGATTTTAAATGTAAACTTTAATGGTTTGGCCGCAAAATACGAAGGAATATCTTTGACTCCGCTGTGTGATCTCGATACTCGGTGCTGGTCAACAAATCCCTCCTGCTATTTCTCCACTTCTGCACTCTGCGTAGAAGGCCCTAATGTGTAAATATGAAGTCTTTAACGAGAAGCGATTCTGTTACAGCAGATAATCGCTTTGCTGATGTTATTATTAGGAGAAATCCAATGTTTATGAGTACACAAATGGTTATGAGAGCTGCGCCCTCAAGTGAGTCAACAAAACACCTCCAGTGTCCGACAGGGTCCGGCTCAATCTGACTTTTTGCAACCAATTGATTCCTTTCATTGTTGTATTTTTACTTATTTCACTTTTTGTTTTTCTTACCCATCTAACAATAAGCCATTAAACAAATACCAATCTCATTTGAATAACGACACAGGCCTAATCCCTGGGTGGTGTGCCTTCGCTTTACTGCTTATTGCAAAACGGAAAACAAAAGCCCCCTTGAAACCGGAAAGGAGATTTTTCAATTTTCCAGGAGCGACTAACAACTTGGCCCCGGCAGGATATCAACACGGTTACCATGCGTAGGAACACAACGCAGGTCCCGCATGACTTAACAGCGAGGCCTTTTACCCAATCATGTTTAAAATATTCAGTCTTGTGGTTTTCCTTTCCGCGCACTCTTAGCGTCGCTGCCGGGCGTTTGTGCAAAATGGGAGCAGATGAGGCCTAATGCTCCGTTTTGGCAACAGGACATGGGGCAAAGGTGGAGGACACGGATTTCTTGTCCTCCACGCTAATGCCCTCGTTAAGGCGAGATCAATGAGGTTGATTGGCGAATCCGCACGTGCGACAGAGCAAAAGTGTTTGCACTGCAAAGTTAACATTTACTGTTCCATCCGCACAGAGAACCTCCCGGTTCAGTTTTCCTATCCTCATCATAAATCTCTATAATAAATTATAAACTACAGATTTTTTCAAATGTACTAAAAAAAACTTTATTACATTATTAAATGGATAATTCATCAAGAAAAGCAAAAGTCAATTTAATGACTTACACCATTTAAAAAATTTTTTTTTTTTTTAATAAAAACAGCTACCGTCAGTCGGTTTTAGGATCACGATCCTGTTCTTCGTCACTGTTTCACGATCCCCACAAAGATCAGCAGGGTTATGTTCTGCAGGACCCTGTGCAATGGACCTTTCCGACTGGCGATCTTCAGCGCCGCCCCCCTTAGCAACAGTTACCATCGCCCACAAGCTTCCAAATTGGCGATTGAACAGCACATGTTTGGAGTCGATTCTCTATCGCATATTCCAGATAATATTGTGGTATGTTTGTTGCTAAATGCGCCAGACTTGGCCAAGAGGGTTCTACAGAGAGGTCTCAACTAGTTCACGCAAGGATATGTACACGGAATTAAGATTTTGGACGGAGCAGGGCCCAATGTCAGAGTTACAGCGAAAGTTTGATCCCTCACAAACTTCATATTGAAATCCAACAGGATAAAATAGTGGAATCGTATTGCGCATGTAAAGCAGGATGAGTACTTTAAGATCACGAGTAATATCATTGTCGTCTTTATAAGTGAGCGGGTGTATTCATTTGACTTGGATCGTAATGGAACCCAGTGCCCCGTCTTAAAAGTTTGATGCGATACAGATGGGCAAATAGACATTTCTCTTGCATGACATCGCGCATTTACATATCGCTAACCCGACTCTTCGGCATAAAACATTACAAATTTCATCCGGCAGTTCAATGATACACTAACAAAGTGAAAGTTGTTCTCCTGCAATATATAAAGCACTGATAATTCAATCAAACTCCGAGAAGATACTTTTCCCTCACTTACCTTCAAACATACTGCCTTGTATTAGTTGATATTGTCCGCACTTAGTTGTACGTGCGGTCTTCCGCGAGCCTTAATCCATCTTAGACACTTCGCCAACTGTGTTTTAGGCTTTGGAAAATGAATCAACCGGTCCCCTTGTAACCTAGCCGGATATCGTTCATCAGAATTGCACGTTCCCCAAGGACCATTTTCTTCGTAACATGAACTTTTCCAAGCGCACGCTACTGACAACCAGCATTGCTTGTGGGACAACATGGCGGCAGGGGCGTGTTAAGACAATGCGGCTATCTGATTGGCTATTATTGTGCGAGTGATTGATTGATTGGTCGGAAATGTCCATTGTGGTGGTAACACATACTGTAGAGTTCTCTAAACTAGTTTTAACTTCTCCATGAAAATCGTCACCATTGTGCCGAGAAACACACAAGTACACGATTTGGACACCGACAACTTCAGAGATCATGTTTCTGACAAAACTTGCGCAAACGCGGTTGAAATGTAAATAGTTCTCAGAAGTTCCACCTCCACTGGAAAAAAAAAAAATCCACATGTATATGTCTTGAACTATTTTAGATTCATTCAAGATTTCCCCATGGTTCGTCAGAAACTGCAGGGAAGCTGTACAAACACGGTGGGGGGAGAGACAGTTCTCTGTACACTTTCCAGCTTTACCTTTAAGACGGTTAAAGCTGTGCATGCGCTAAAGGCATGGACAGTATTAAGATTCCAACCATCACCCACTGGTTTCCTTGATTTAACACACATGTAAATTGAAAATCCATTTTAGTAGACACGACATCAGTTTGACGCAGAAGCAGCCTCAGTGGAATACAAAATTTTGATGTCCTGATACAAAAGTACGACATGGTTACATCTATTTGTGTGTTTTGGGTCACTTTAAGGCAAAGTCTGAAACCAGAATTCAGTGAAAGAATGACATCTAGGGTATTTCTATTTCTGTAAATGTCAAAACGTGTCAATTTTAAGCACAACAGTACTTGGGGTTAAACCGCCACCCTTTCCTCTCCTTCCTCTCGCTGCCGACTCGCATTGGGCTCTGTGAATTGATTTGTGGAAATCCTCAAACGTGCTTTTTAACAACTCTATGGCAACGCGCCCAACCTTGACCCATTACGGTTTAATAATCCAGGCCAACAGGCCCCGAGCGGAGCGGGAACGCGTCTGATTGGCCATGCAGGGCGCGAAGATGGCTGGTGTTTACCAATCTTGAAGTCGAGGAACAGAACAAACAAGAAGATGCAGGCAGAGCAGTTTGGACTTCACCCCCCCCCGTGTCTTATTGGGAGACATGACGACGAATATATTAATTCGGATTTTTTTTGTCAAATGCTGCTGAAATGGAAACAGATATACATACAAATTCTTTGCTCTATGTGCATGTATGCGTGTTTTGTTAGCAGGCTGACGGAAAATGGATCAAATCAAAATGTTACGAAGGGTTGCAAAATGTGCTAAAGAACCTAATCAAATGTTGGTATTTGTTTACAGTTAAAAAAAACAAACAAAGAAACGCATGACTGAGTTTGTGAATGTCATATTTGCGAGGGTTCGATGTCACTTTCCAACCGTCATTTTCAACTATCAACCACACTTATTCAATTCAGGGTCACGGCGCCACCAGAAATAAGCATTCAAAGTGTACGTGATGCAAAGAATAATTAAAAAATGATGTTCATTTACCTTTGGCGTTGAGCAACGATGCGAAGAGAAGGGTGAGTGACAAGCAAAAGGCATCGTGGGGGACGGCGGAGGAGGAGGCACGCACAAGACTTTCTTCTCCTCCGCTGTTATAAATGTACGAGGAGGCATCTTTTTCCAAAATAGTCCAAATCCAGTTTCGTCACTTGCTGTGGAACGTAGCCTTCTCAAATTCTTTTGCCGTCTTCTGGTCTGCACTCTGCAACAACGGAGTGAATTTCAGTCCTCTTGAATTTTTCAAACCACCCACACGATGCCCTAAACTCCGGGTGTGGCTCCTGTTCCGAAGTTCCCTCGCCGCCGTCCTTCTTCAGGAGCTCATTAAATACGACGGTTGCATAATCTTTGGCAATAGTCAGTCAACCGCATGCCTTTTTCAGATTTCTCGACGATTTCTTGCTTTGTTTTGATGGACAAAACAACTCTCGCCGTCTCCTCACTGGCGCTGGGCATCAATTTCTTGGGGCCTTTGGTGGAAAAAGATGAATACATTTGCGAAGAAGTTGTACAGTGCAAGTGTGCACTAGCGAATGAGAACGAATTTAGGGACTAAGATAAAGGAAGTTAATCACTGGTGAAGATTGACGTCCCTCCTGGCCAATGTGATGCCAGGAAGATGCTACGGCGATAGCCAATGGGAGAGCAGCTCTATGGCACCACTTTCAAACCAAGATGTTTACATTCAGTGCAATCCAGCTCAATTTTTTTCCTTTTGTATCCTGAATTTCCTTCCTAACTAGAGACACAATTTTTCCGAGGAGGCTATTTGTAACATTAATTTTTTGTTAGTAGAGACGTTCATAAGTAGAGGTATGACTGTATTGGTACAATCTATTCATTTCTGCCTAATTCCATAATTATTTGGCGATATCATTCACTCCCTTTTTTTAAATTTCCCTTTGTAAATGTTTGCCTTCATCACGAAGAGAGATTTAACCGAGGGAAAAAAAAATAAAAAACTTTCAAGAACCTTTTGTCTGTTAAGATTGAAGGACAAAAGAGTGGGTCACTACACAGTTGTGTGTCCTTGCTGAAAGCACTTACAACTCCATGTTACATGTCCATCTTTTCTCGCTCATGGAGCGCAGGAACAAAAGACCGTTTGTTTGTGTTTGTATCACGAGTCAAGGTGCTGAATTCGCATTCATGATCTCAATGTGCAGTGCAGAGGGTAAGTATAGTGTTTGGTGGTGGTGGTAGTGGTCAGGGGGCCTCAGCCGCAGAATGGCAGCCACCTTTCTGTCAGGCTGGGGCCCCACAAGTAGCTTACCACCACCACAAATGTTGACACTGGAGTGAATGAATTATGTGTGCAATTTTAAACAGTATTTTATAAACTGTAGGCTGTATTATCGTCCTCATAGGAATCCAGTTATTTAATTTAATAAACTTTGTTTTATTTTAAGTTTAACTTGGTTGTTATAGTTACCCCTCTGCTTCTACTCTTATCTTTTTCAGTTTTCTAGCACCTAAGAGGTTTACGCATGCACTGCTTTTAAAAATGTAAGACACCCCACATAACAAGGGAGAAATAAGCAGGTCTGTTTTTTGGGCTTTTATGGTGTGTGTAGTGTACTTCAAATGACCGATAGCAATTCACACACATTTTTTCCAATGTTCTTCGCATTCAGGGATGCAAAGTCATCCCATCTCACCTGTCTGTGGGTAAAAGGTGCAATAAACTCTGGACTGATTGCCAGAGCTCACAGAGACAACAAAACATTCACACCCCGTTTGCATTACTCGAGTCACTGAGAAATCCAATGATGGTTGCCCAAAAGTCAGGCGCGTGCACCACTACGCAATCATTGTATCAAGCTGTTCTACCTCTTGGGGCCTCACATCGCACTCTGCAATTATTTAGGAACGTCTAATTCCACCCACCGCGCCATTCCTGGTTTCGGAGGTCAGGCTGATACTCGGACACCATTAGTGTGACTACCAGGAAACTGCAACCATGCCAATGTGACCTTTGCCATGTATGCTCTGTCATCTTGGATGGGATATCCACTGAAAGCTTGAAGATTAAAAATCAACACCAGTCAAAGGTTAGGAAGGAAAATGTATCGATTTGTCTTTTGACAATCTGCTACTTTGTAAATCTTTCACATTCAAGCCTCGTTCAGGATCAATATGGTGCTTACAGTTGAACGATAATGGTTGAATTAAAGACTGTTTGTAGTACACACACTACTAATCTTCTATATCCCAACCAGAACCATAAATCTGCAGCTGGATAGTGAAGGAAAAATCTATCCCACGTATAACTCTCTGAGATTGACCAGATTTTTCACACGGAGGTCTTGACGGATTCTTCGGCTCCGCCCGTGCTTTTCAAGTGAACTTCTAGTCCCTTGATGACCTAAGGAATATATCGGGAGCCTTTCTGATTAAAATAGTGGCGCTTTCGCCAAAAGAGGACCACGCTGTGCATGTACTGGATGTAGGTTGTTACTTGTAAACGCTTCGTTTCTCAACGGGACTATTCTGTCGACTAAATTTAGTAAACCTGTCGGCAGTCAGGGAGAGTTTCCCCGTTTTGGGCTTTTGCAACATTTCTTTGAAGCCTGCGGGAACCAAGTCTTGTCTCACACGGCTCGTTTTGTTTCTTGAAATTGTAACAGGTATAAAAATTGAAGCTGCGTTTCGAGATTTTTTAATGCCCATGTTCATTATCAGTTGTACCTTAGTGCTAGTATAGATCCTTCCATCCATTTCCCAACCTTACAGCGTGTCAGCAAGCCCACAAAGAGCCCATTCGAACTGACTAAGCAGTTCCATCCACGACAGATCAGCTGCAAATCAAAGGAGTGACAAAAAATCCTGTTCCACACGCATTTTCTGCAGCACTGTCACATCAGACCCAGCTTTTATCCGCTGTGCCATTCTCACTGAACCCAGCGAGCTGGCATATTACCCATTTCCGTGTCAATACCTCTTACACAAATTGGCAACACAGTGAAAGCGGTTGGGGAAAATGACTTTCAGAGGCTGTTTGAAATGTGCTATAGAGTCACATAACACTGACTAGTCATATTCATATTTGAGGACTAAATAAGTACCATTATTTAACCTAACAGATGTTTTTTTTTTTTTTTTTTTAAATAAATGGAGATAATGGTATAGAATAAGAAAAAGGAAGCCGTCCAAACATGCCAACCTGAAAAATCGAGGCTTTGATGGCCCTTTCAAAGCTGTATTTTATTTGTAGATGTGTCATAGACTGCAATTGAGGTTGTCTCAGAACCATATAAAGGTAGTGGAAAAGTTGAGTATGACATTTTTGACACATATGCAAATATAAGAATCCGCTCTCATAAATAAGAAAGAACCGATTCGGGAATCCTCCAATTCCTTCAGCAAGGCAGACATCTTCTTTGTGTATCCCCAGTGCAAACAGTCAACCCCGCGCACAATCTCCAGGTTAGTCGTGGTCTGCATCCTCTCAGACATTCTGCTTGTTTTCACACAAAATCCAATCAGCGTTTCAACATTCTTTGCTTTTCAGCATTACTGATTTGGAATCAGATTTCTTTTTTTTTTTTTTTTTTTTTTTTGTGGGCCCATAAAAATGTAGAAAAATGAAAAAAAAAAAAAAAAGGAATAGTTATTTGCCTTGCGAGTTGTTTCCATGGCTGCTGGCAAGTGAAGTCCCTGACCCCCAATTTGGACTCTCACATAGCCTCTATTAGCCCCTAAAGCTCTCTTTTTATCTTCAAGTCCCCCTGTATCATTTCTTCCGTCTTCTATCGCTGTCTGTTTCACAGCTATTTCGTCTTTCTCTGTCACCATTTCCCCACCACCACCGCCCCTCCCGCTTCCACTTCATTTCTCCTTATCTTGTCTCTTTACCCCTTCTCTCCGTTGGCAAGGCTCTGTGATTGGCAGGAGAGGCCCGGCTGCAGCCGAGCTAAAGGAGAACAGAGAGGAATACCTTTAGGATTCACAGCTGAGCAGATACGCACAAATAAGATAATGACTTGGGAATAACAATCGCGCTGAATAGTTTGGGGAAGCAGTTGGAAGTAGAGAGATGGGGGGGGCAAAGGAAGTCTTAAAGACAGAGAGGAGATGAGAAATGCAGATGCGGTGAACAATTTCCAGGGGCGTCGGACTTAACACGCCGTCTCCAAATTGGTGGAAACGGCGAGAGTCTCTGTGGGTTTTTGAAGCGATAAAGCTTTTTTATTTTGGGGGACGGGAAACAGTGACCAACTAAAATAGTCATTTTCGCCTCCTGATTCACTGTCTTCATATGAGCTCGCCTGATTGCCTCCAATCTCTTTTGTCTGCTAATGGGACGCAGCAGACAGTGCGCATATTAATTGTTTCAAAGGCGATGTTTTTGCATGACTGTTCATGGCACGGGGGGGAGGGCGCATTCCCATTCATCTCGCAGTGCCGCGCCATACTGTTTACATTACTCATCTAAAACAATGCCTGAGCCCCAATATAAAGGCATTCTCGCACAATGAGTTGGAGCATCTGGCAAGGGGAGATAACCCACTAACATTCATAATTCCCGAGCATCCCTTTAAATTCACAAGGGAAGAGTGGGTTGCCCATCAAAAGGCATAATCTCGAGTCATTGGGCTGTCAGACGTGTTGGTCTGGACTCGCCGAGAATAAAGACAATCTCTGCCGGTAATAGTCCAGTTTCCCGGTCGTTTCTTCGGCGCTGTCCTTCTGCCGTCTTCTTCGCATCAATCAGCGGCCGGCGGATTCTCTAATTATGCAGAAGGGGGGGGGGGGGGAACGCTCAACCTGTAATTAAGAAAAATCCAAATAGTCTGAAAGGTGACACGGCCGTGCATCGTAATTGTCGTGTTCTTGACGTGAGACTACAGTGAAGGGCAGGAGCCTGCCCCTAATTCAAGTCTCATTAGCCCTCCACGCTGAGGATCATGGGTCGCATATAGTCCACGGACTGCAGCTGATGATTTGAAGGAGTTACTTTCAACATAACTTCAATGTGACATTGAATTGACTCCATTCCTTCATTTTGACGGAGTACAGCACCTGGTACGGGGTCTTGTTGTCTTGTCTGTTCAGCTTTAGGGGTTCCTTGCTTGCGCATGTGGAGTTTTTCTTTAATGTGTTGATTCGGATTAGGATGGATTCGGACCTGCTCCCTCAGGATGTGGCTTTGGGATCAGTTTTGTTCGAAAAGACACTTCGCTCAATGAGAGTACGAGGAAGTTTAACCCGTTCATGGGCAGCGTGACAATTTTTTGCCTTATTGGGATAAAAGTATCCTAATAGGCCACAATCAAGGAAGTCACACTTATTTTTCATTTATGGTTAAGTTATACGATAACTTGAGGCAGCCATGTTGGGTCAGGAAGGAAAGCGAAATAACTCCGTGCTAACTTTGACCGATGAGTTATCCTGTCCTGATACCAAATTATGGCTTCAGATTAAAACACTTATATATTTGATATACTGTAGGATATAATGCGTAAAATCATGATATCCCAAAAATGGGACGCTGCCCACGAATGGTTTAAAGAGGCTCTGTTGGTTGACACGTTTGTTTGATGGAGCAATCTTGTATCAATCACAAGGATTCTTAACTGGCTTTAGCACAAAAGTAGTTAAAAAAAAGTGTCTGACAACAAAAAAAAAGTGAATTTAATGATCTGATTAGTTCATCACCCCCAAACATAACCCTTGAATATATAAATAGAGAATTGCAGTTCAATGTGACTAACCATATTATTTCACACTTTCAGTATATATATATATATATATATATATATATATATATTTTTTTTTTATTGCTACACACAAAATAAGTTACCAGTAGGTGCAGTTGATTCTCAGAAAACCAACAAGCATAAAATAAGTTACCAGTAGGTGCAGAAAATTCTCAGAAAACCAACAAGACCCGGCATTCATTACGTACACACTTTTAAGGCTGTGGAATCGGGCAATTTGTTCAAAGGGGTGTGTTAAAAAATATCAGCGGCATTCAATGTGAGGTCATTAATTTTGGGAAAAACAGATGTGAATCACCTCTATTTAAGGACGAAGCCAGCACATGTTGAACATGCATATTTCCTTGAAAGCTCGAGGAAAATGGGTCGTTCAACACATTGTTCACAAGAATAGGGTACTTTGATTAAACATTTGACTGCAGAGGGGAAACCGTACAAAGCGGTGCAAAAAATGAAAGGCTGTTCAGCTAAAATGATCTGTAATGCCTTTAAAATGGAGAGCAAAACCAGAGACGTGGCAGAAAATGGAAGACAACCATCAAAATGGATTGCAGAATAACCAGAATGGCAAAAGCTCGCCCAATGATCGGGTCCAGGATGATCACAGACATTCTGGAGTTACTTGTAAGTACTGTGACAGTGAGAAGACGTCCGTGTAAAGCTAATCTATTTACAAGAATCCCCCGCAAAGTCACTCTGTATAAAAAAAATAATAATAATAATAATAATACGGCACGTGCAGAAGAAGATACAATTTGCCAAAGAAAAGATCAACTGGCCTAAAAAGAAATGGAGGAACATTTTATGGACTGATGAGAGTAAAATTCTTTTTGGGTCCAGGGGCCGCGGACAGTTTGTAAGATGACCCCCAAACACTGAATTCAAGCCACAGTACACAGTGAAGACGGGCATCATGATATTGCCGTGTTTTCTCCTGCTATGGTGTTGGGCCTATTTCTGGCATACCAGGGATCATGGATCAGTATGCATATGTCAAAAGACTTGAAGAAGTCATGTTGCCTTATGCTGAAGAGGACATGCCCTTGAAATGGGTGTTTCAACAAGACAAAGACCCCAAAAAAAACAGTAAACGTGCAATCTCTTGGTTCCAAACCAACAAAGTTACCGTAATTCCCGGCCAACAGAGCGCACCTGGTTATAAGCCTCACCCAGTACATTTGGAAAGGAAATACCATTTGGTACATACATAGGCCGCAGCCGTGTAAAAGCTGCAAGTGCCCACATTGAAACACGAGATATTTACAAAGAAACACGGTACACAGAGACTTTAACGCTAGCGTCGCCGCTAAAGCTATTGCTTGCACTGCCGCGCTAAGAGGGCTGGTTTAAAATAAAATGTACTGGTAAAAGTCACTGAGACATTGCAGTAACACGCTAGCACAGCGCTAACAGGGCCAGACCGTTAAAAGTCACTTCCTCTGCACATATATTCCGCCAGTCACACGTGCGGTCGCTAGAAAAACTGCACAAATCAGCCGTCACCGCATAAACCGCAAGGTTAAAAGCGTGTCAGAAAAGTCGCGGCTTATAGGCCGGAAATTACGGTAATGTCATGGAGTGGCCAGCCCAAACCCAGGACTTCAATTCGATGGAGAATCTGTGTCGTGACATCAAAATGCTGTTTCTAAAGTAAAACCAAGAGATGTAAATGAATTGTGGAATGCAGTTAAGTAACCTTGGAGTGGAATAAAACCTGGAAGGTGCCGCAAGTTAGTTAAAAAAAAAAAAAAAAATCAGTTCATACAACAAAATATTACTTCAGTGACTCAAAGGTTTGGTAAATCCTAGAAAAGCTTGTGCAAAAGACTTTTGAGAGTGTAAAGTCAACCGCAGACTGCTATTTTCTTTGAAGAGACTCATTTTTTACCAAATTGCCCACTCAGACAGCCTCAAGAGTGTTTACGTCATGAATGCTGCGTCCTGTCGGATTTCTGAGAATCGACTGCACTTATGGCAACTTGTTTGGCACGTTGCAATAACAAATATACAGAAAACGGGGATTCATCTGGTTAGCCACATTGGACACTACTGTACCATAGAAGATCAAAACATGAGAGAATTTTGCAGAATGCAAAATAATTCCCCATCGTCGCCAGACCTTTACAAGAAAAGAAAGTGATGTCTCTTAGGCTTCTGCTCATTACATGAGTGAACAAATTAAACCTCTTTTAGTACTTCATAGAAGTTTTGCCTTAATAATGATTATTTCAAACAAAAAAACACGAACAAATAAACGTGAATTGTCTATTTGAAAATGAGAGTCGAGTTCGAGTTAACAAGCATTTTAGCAAACCTCTCCGCTGCCATCAACGCGGCGCGTTTTTAATTAGTTGTCGGGATTTAAATTGAGTCCGGCCCCATTACAGCGGCAAACTACGCTAAATGGAGTTTGTGATTATCGTAAACATTTAATTGATACGCCGTCTCGTATTGTCTCACGGGCCTTTATCTTTATTGAGCTGTCTTGTTGTGCAACAATTTAGAATGCAAAAGATGTACGAAATAACTACACTTGCACTCGGCTAATTAAAGTAGAATCCCAGGATTTAGCCCCCTCCCTACCCATATGATGCAGTATAATGAAGTGGATGTTTTGAAAAGCTTCAATCTGGCATTGAACCTTTCTATTTTTTTTTTTTTAAACCATTGATTGGAAACGCATTGTGCATATTCATATTGAAACAGTGCTTATTTTGTCAAGTTGTAGGCCCATTAAGTCTGGCAAGTACACTTTTGTGCAATTCAAACACTTCTCCACTTATCCCGTGCACTCGTACACTAAACGATGTTTGTCCTCAAAGTGGGCGACCGTGTGTCAATTGCCATTCTATTCAGCGGTGCCAATTATGTTCTTTTACTTCGGAGCGCTCGCTCTTCCTAATGGGATCTCGTCCCTTTTGTGTTTGGTTAATTTTCGCCGCTGAGCAAGGGCGACGCCGGATGTTAAAAGGAAGGGAACGAGAGTGCCTGTGATGGACAAAGTAGTTTTCCGTACAGTACGGAACCTGACAGAATGAGGTGGGGTTTTTTTTGTTGTTTTTTTCTTTTTTTTTTATAAAGTACAACAGTCAAGCTTGATGGATCCAAAACTGTGCATGCTGCGATCCTTATGGAGTGCCGATGGACTTCTGATGGGCTTCATAATTCAACGCGCTCTTAATGACGGAGTTGTTAACGCTTGGAACGCGCGCTCCCTACGCCGTGTTGATGGTTTGCGCCAGGCCGCAGCAGGGGAGCGAGACAAGTTGATTGCAAAGGTATGATTTACCTCCCGGTGAGATCCTGAACATTCCTTCGATAGGCCAACTTTTGCTTTTTTTCGTGCTGCAGCAGGATAAAAACAAGGCGTGAACGTGGCTCACTTTGGACTTTATATTTTGTGACACCAGCCCTGGAACCTTTCGAACAGGTCTCACACTCACAGGATTTTCGGGTCACGCCGGGACATTTCCGTCTCACCGTCAGCCACAGTTTCAAACCGAAACTCAGTTTTACGTGCGCAGCGATATTGACGTTTCCATTCTAATACCCAAATCTGTATGCCCAGCGAGGGCTTCCTGTGACCTCAGGCTACCTGAAGCGTGTTTAATTATACCGAAATGAAGGAGCTCTCCTTCCCGACTAGAGTGGCTCACGTTGCGCGGCGCATCCTCTAATAAACCCGCAAGTGGGTATAATCAGTTGATTTGCACTCGGTGTTCATTCCATTATGCGAGTAATTTCAATTATCCCAAAGGTAAAGGGGTCACCTTGTGACAAAGTTTCATTTGCAGTACTTTGTGTTTGTATCGCTAAACTGACCTACAGTACATGCTTTGGCTATCTGTATTGCATCTCTAAAATACATTTTATTTTCCGATATTTTGCAGATTTTTATTCATCTGGTTGCTAACGCAACGGAACGGGCCCTTTGCTAACCCAAGGAGCCAACGCGTTTATGTTTAACTAGAAATGATGAGCCTCGCCCCGACTGTATCGTCACACATTTTAATGCATCTACCGTAATATCGGGCTTATAAGCCGTGACTTTTTTCACGCGTTTTCAACCCCTGCGGTTTATGCGGTGATGTGGCTAATTTGTGCATTTTTTTTTTCTAACGGCCGCAAGGAGCCACTCGAGCGAAAAAGTAAGCGTGAGACTGGTGGACTATATGTGCCGAGGAAGTGACTTTTACCGGTCAGGCTGTTAGTGCTATGCTCTCGTGTTACTGCCGTGTCTCAGTGAAGTATGTTTTTTTTTTTTTTAACTATTAGCGTGTCGGCGCTAGCATTAGCTTTAGTGTGGCGGCGCTAGCGTTAAACTCTCTGTGTACCGTCTTTCTTTGCAAATATCTCGTGTTTCAATGTGGGCACTTGCGGCTTTTACACGGGTGCGGCCCATGTATGTACCAAATGGTATTTCCTTTACAAATGTACTGCGTGAGGCTTATAACCAGGTGCGCTCTATAGGGCGGGAATTATAGTAATCATTTCCTGGAACATTTAGATGTGTGCAAAATCACCACAAAGCGCATTTTCAGATGATGATTGATTTCGGGTAATGATGATAAGGAGGCTTACCTGTTTAAGAGGCTCTTACACTATGTGAAGGAGCGCCGGCGTCTTCGCTTTAGCTTTCGCTTGACTACAGCACGGGCTCACCGTCACTTAACAAAACCTAAACAGGGTTTGCGGGAAAATCCATAGCAATTCCTCCCAGTAGCAAATGGTCCAGGTTAATTTCTTTTTTTGTTGTCCTATTTTCATTGATTTTTTTCTGGAAAGGAAAGTCGTGTGAAGATTAAACTTTCTTTGGAAAGTAATAGCTGTATTGTTAATTGCACGATGTGAGGAAAGCGCTCGTTGTTAATCGCGCTCATCGTCTCACAGAAAACAAACGGTTTAATCGATACTTTGAAAAAAAAAAACATTTCTTTTAACTACCAAATATCCACATGCTAAATATCTAAAGGTCACCAACTGGGGAAAAAAAAAAAAGTCTATATAGCCACCCATAGAAATCTGGAAAAACACAACCTATTACTGGGAATTGATAGCATGATAATGAGCAAACACAGTTGAACTTTTCATTCCAAAAAGCTGGATGCTCTCGAGATTTAGCTTCCAAAAAGAAATACAGTGGTGCCTCAGTTCTCGAATCTGTCCGAAAAGGCCTGTTGGAAACCGAAACGTTCGAAAACCGAAGCACATTTTCCCATTACAATGAATGGAAAATGATATAATGCGTTCCAAGCCTAAAAAAGTGTTTTTTTTTTTTTTTTAGCTTTTCCTAATAATAAACTGCATAGTAAAAATACATACATAGTTTAAATATTTTATATAATTAAATCATTTAAGAAATATATTTATTTTTAGCTTAAAATGTATGCTTTAACAGTAGAGTATGCTAGGCTGGGAGTGCATTGACGTATCTTTAGCGACTCGGCCCCCAGCCTTGTAAACCTTTTTTTATTAACAAAAGTGCAGAATAACTTTAAACAAGCAATAATGGGAGGGGGCAGAAAAATTGTTTTTTATTTGCACAGAAAGTATGTAACGTACAAAAAAATTAACTTGCCACTAGACATAGGGTTAATGGAACAAAAGAAAAGAAGCAATGCAAAACAACTGATTCAAATGTCTCCGGTGGGGTTGACTCGCCCCTTTTTTAACAAAGAAAGAATCTAATGTAGACTGTTTCTGCCGTCTTTTGAGCACCTTCCTGAAGTGGAAGTGGAGGAGCGTGCGAGTCTAGGGGTGCGTTCGAAAGCACAATAACAAATCGTCGTGGGTTAGCTGATCGGGGGGTTCGAATGCCGATTTTTGTTCGAAAACCAAAGCAAAAAAAATATATAGAAATTTTTGTTCGAAAACCGAGGATTGGAGGATGTTTTGGAAACCAAATTGTGGACGTTATAAATCTTTGCACAGACACTTTGATGACTCTAAAATGTCCAAAACTGTGAATGCGCCTATTAATGGTCGCTTGTGGATACAGGTATGATTTTGAACCAACCCAGGGTGGGATAGGATCCAGCTCCTTTGCCACCCTAATGAGAACAAGCAGTATAGAAAGTGAACAGATCCGATCCTTTCCCCTCCGGCCATGTCAAACAACAAACAAAAACGTCTGCCACATCAGCGTCGACGCTTTCAAAAGATGCGCTCGCATCTGATCCAAGCCTCATTCAGGATGCTAACGAAGCACATCATTAGGATTGACCTTTTTAGTGCGAGTGTAAAGAAAAGGAGCGCACTTTGTTACTAAGATGGGAACAAAGGATCCCTTCGCGCTTTTCCGGGCAGTAATGACAATTGAGAGAACGAATTGCTTTCCGATAGTTGCGCCCCTCGACGCTGACATTTCCAAAAGGACTCTCGTAGCCTTAGAGTGCAAGGGTGTCGAACATTTGACACGTCGCTCCTTCTAATTCCCGAGTAGCTACATAATAATTACCGCACTTACACAACCTGTCCTCGGGCTCGTAAGCTTGACCTTTCCGCAAATAACATGCTCGCGTCCGTTAACGTGCAAACGTGCGTGTCATTTCCCGTTGTCCGCTTCCGTAATGGCGGCACTCGTGGCATCCCGCCTGGCCCGAACGTCGCCTGAACTCCGGTGATGACATTGCGAAGACGAAGGACGTGCGGTCAAAAGATTAAACGTAGACGGAGACATTTGGGTGGAGTGGGGAGGTCTTCACGGGCAATTTGGCAAGCACACAAACATTCGAACCGTCACGATGTTGATGAGGCTGAGGGGAAACGCGGAGTCGGGGGCCGCTCCTCTCGCACGTTTAATAGGAATCTCACGGCTGAACGCACCGGCTGGTGCGGAGTCAGGACAGTCAAGCGACAAAAGCAAAAAGCGGACAAAAGAAAAGGAAATGGCGGGGGATTGATTGGGGTGCGAGAGGTGGAAAAACGTCCGTGACCCGGAAATAACTTCAAACTGACAAAAGCAATGAGAGCACTCTGGAAAATAACACACGGAAATCAGACATATATGTTTATATATTATTTTGTGACTCAACACTATTACAGACTGACTTGACTTGTGATTATTTTTATATATATATATATATATATATATTTTTTTTTTTTTTGCCTTGACTTGCAATTAAAATGTACAAGATCCGAGACCTGGATGAAAAAAAAAAAAAGTTTGTTCGGTGACAATCCCCGTTGAAATTTACTGTCTGTACTACTGAAAAACAAAGAAAATGAGATGTTCCATATTTAAAACAACCATGTAAATTTGAAGAACAATACTTTCTTTTGGCTTGTCCTGTTAGGGGTCGCCACGGCGAGTCATTTCAGATGAATGCTCATATTTGTTTGGCACAGTTTTGACGCCGGATGCCCTTCCCGACGCAACCACTCTTGGGGAGTGGAGGCCCCAGTGAGAAATTAACTCACAACCCCTGGTTTACCAAAACTAATGCTCTAACCACTGAGTTATGGGATCACTTTTTTAAGAACACCGCTAGCTAAATGCTAACACACGATGGGAATTGCCAGAGACCGGCAAATGAATAGCATTGGTGTTGCCGTGTTAGAATCGTTTAAGCAATGGATATTGGAAAACAAGCAGTGGTGCAGCACAAATGGACAGACAAAAAAATATTATAAGGTATTCTTTATCTGCTGTAAGGAACGTCCACTGTTATTGTGGTTTACTGAGCTGAGAGCAGTAATCCCTTGTTTTTCGGAGTTAATGGGGACCAGAAGTCCCCGCGAAATGTGAAAAACTGCCAAGTAGGACACCCCACTACACACACGCATACACAACCCAGAAATGTTTGTGTATGGGCATCTGGGTACCAGAATGATTAAAATATGTAAACAGTATTATTTAAGCAATGGATATTTGAAAACAAACAGTGGAGCAGCACAAATGGACAGAAAATAAAATATTATTCACCTCCAAGTACTCTTTATCCACTATAAAGAACATCCAATATTATTGTGGTTTACTGAGCTGAGACCAGCAATCCCTCGTTTTTGGGGTTAATGGGGACCAGAAGCCCCTGCGAAATGTGAGTACTGGCAAGTAGGACTCCCTGCCCCCCTCACACACACACACATACAACCCAAGAATTTTCGTGTATGTGCATCTGAGTACCAACATGATTAAAATATATAAACAGTTTTTCTACTTTACATATTTGAGGCCAAGATTACAAGAGTACACATATTTACTGAAATCTTTAATTAAAATTCCTGCAATAGGCGCCTGACCGTGGCCGGGAAACTCAAGAGAGAAGCCTTGTTGGCGGGAACAATAATGGTACGAACCACCGCTTTGCTGCTCGGAAGGCTTTTTTTCTAACTTCAGTTTGGGTAGATCCATTTTCTTTGCTGCTTATCCTCACGAGGGTCGCAGGGCACATGTAGACTGACAACAGCCGCACTCACAATCACACCTAGGGGCAATTTAGAGTGTCAAATCAATGTTGCATGTTTTTGGGATGTGGGAGGAAACCGGAGTGCCCACCCGGAGAAAACCCACACAGGCACGGGGAGAACATGCAAACGCCAGACCGAAGGGGCCGGGATTTGAACCCGCGTTCTTAGAAGTGTGAGGCCGACGCTTTACCAGCTGCTCCACCGTGCCGCCAATTTGGGTACAATCAGATGAATTCACTGAAATTCCGCCTTCTTGTTACAAACGGTAAAACCGCAGCAAAATTGACGCAGATATGTATCTAATAAATATGTCAAGCGCTGTGCTCAACGTATGTTGGGGTTGTAGGAATTTTATAATAATATTGAACAACATTCTCGCCTCTCGTGCTTTTGGTTATTTAGAAAAAGCACATTTTCGTCACCATTGCACTTAGGAGCGCATTCCAACGCGACATAAAACAAATATTTGCACATTTGATCTTCTCCCGTGTTTTCTGCACACTTGCATTAAAAATTGCACAAGCCGCGTGTAATGTTGGGGGGGGGGTGCTTTCATTAAGGGATGAAAAAATAAAAATCAGCAGAAACCTCACTTGATTGATCATCACAAGGGAAAATATGCACGTAGCGTCATCATTTGAACGTGGCCGCATTGACATAAGCGTGCAAATGACGGATGGATGCGAGCACCGATTATGCAATTCTTCGATTTACACGCACACACACGTGCGAAAGAGAACTGGCGTCGTCTCGCCTTGGCCGAATCTCCCCGTCAGTTTTGATGAAAGCTGCCATCAAAGCCAGGCCCAGGAGGCGTCCACGCCGCGGCGCGAACCCGAAGCCAGAGTCCAATCCCTTCCGCCGTGCTTATTAAACCTCCCGTTTTGTCGTTTCCGATCCCAATTTCGGTCTTTCAGTTCATGGGAGATTTTCCGCAACTGGTTTGTGATCAACCAGGAAAAGTACAAGACCTCCTCTCGCTCTCTAGGGGCAAAAAAATAATTACATGTGCCAGTCACACCCACCACAACGTTTGAATGACAGAAACTCGGCATTGGACCCCCCCCCCCCCCCCCCCCGCCGCTCGGTAACGGATGCAAACGGCTACACGGTCTCCCGTAAAGTCGAGTTCGCCGATCGCGGGCCAGATTTGAATTCGGCTTGGCCGCAGCGCGCGGCGTTCGACCCCAAAGCACCTCCGCAGAAACATCTGACCCATTTCATCCATCTGAATCACTCCCCATCCCCACAACTTGACAGGGAGCCACAAGCTTTTCTGTTTGCCTGCCAAGAATCCCTTCCAGCCTCGCGGCAGCAATTGGACCTTGCCATTGTTGTCCTCTCTCTCTCTCTCTCTCTCTCTCTCTCTCTCTCTCTCTCTCCACCAGACTTTGTATTCCGCGCCCGGTGCGGTATTGGCGAGTCGATGGCACGCGGCCGAGCGTGACTGAGGAGAGCAAGATGTGCATCGACACCCGGGAACTGTGCAGGGGGAGCGGGAGCTGCGTCGCGTTCGGCTCCCCGCGTTTGCTCACGGCCCCTAATGGGAGGTGACATATTGTCAGCGCCGCGCTGACGTCGGCCTTGTGATTACACTAATTGCGGCGTCGTCGGCTCGGCACCGCGGCGCAATTTCCTTTCCTTGCCCCACCGACACCCACCAGGTGTACGGTCGCTCATGCGAAATCTACAAACATTCCGCCCACTGACTAAATCAAGTAACACGGCTCTTGTCCTTTTAGAGCACCGGTGTCAAACTCGAGGCCCGGGAGCCAGATCCGGCTCGCCGCATGATTTTATGTGGCCCGCAACGGCAAATCATGTACATCATGATTTTTGTGATCATTTCAAATTGTCATATCATAAATGATAAAGTTGAGATACTGCAAGTATTTTTGTTTTACCAAACATAAATAATGGTTGAAAAAACCCATTACGCTTGATTTCGGATTCAAAACTAGTTCATAAATTTCATCTGTGAATATCATGAGGCAAAAGATTTTCATGGGTTCACGGTCATAACGGCCCCCTGAGGGAAATGGTAACTCAAATGTGGCTCGCGACAAAAGTGAGTTTGATACCCTTGTCTTGGAGGATCTACTTTTTTCAACAGTGCCTCCCAAAGGTTTCTTGAATATGCGCTATTAACAGTTAAAGGCGGTTGGAGGTTAGGGTTTAGCAATTTATGAATTTCCACAACAACAAAAATAAACTAAAAAATTGACCTTTTCTTGTTTACAAAATTGCAGCGCATCATTTTTTTCTTTTTAAAAAAACATCAAGGTAAATGAAGATTAGAGCCATAAAAGAAATACCACATAAAAGCACCATTTTCAGATTTATAGACAGTTTGTTGTTGTTTGTATAAAATCATCCGGCGGGCCAGATCTGGCCCCCGGGCCTTGAGTTTGACACCGGTGAACTACATTAATCATGATGCACAAACTGTTTAATTTTTCATGTTATTTTTAATTGTACTATTACTGTTTTTACCAAGCGCATTATTATTTAGTGCTTGTTCCGTCTTCTAAGATGCTTATCCTCATAAGGGTCATGGGAGTGCCAGAAACTATCGCAGCTAACTTTCGGCAAAAGGCGGGCTCCACCCTGAATTGGTCGTCCCCCGTCGTAGGGCACATTGAAATTTATGCCACATTGCCCGGACCGAAGTCAGCATTGTGTACCACTACACCATCCATCCATCCATTTTCTTAGCCGCTTATCCTCACCAAGGGTCGCGGGAGCGCTGGAGCCTATCCCAGCTGTCAACAGGCAGGAGGCGGGGTACACCCTGAACTGGTCGCCAGCCAATCGCAGGGCACATCGAGACAAAAATGCACTCACAATCACACCGAGGGGCAATTTAGAGTGTCCAATTAACGTTGCATATTTTTGGGACGTGGGAGGAAATCAGAGTCCCTGAAGAAACCCCACGCAGGCACGGAGAGAACATGCAAACTCAACGCTTTCAGCTGTTCCACCGTACCGCCCACAACACCATCAGTGACCTTTATTTAGTGCTCATTTCTTTATTAAAAAAAAAAGATAACTTTTTTTCCTTCGGGGGGGGGGGGGGCTGCAATGGATTAATGGCATTTCCATTCATTTCAATGTGGAAAGATGATTTGAGATGAATTCGTCTTATTCTCTCTCCCATTTTTGGGACTTTTTTTTTTTTTTTTTTTTTTTTTTAAGGTGAGCGAGCACCCGAAGGCGCTGCCAAGAAGCTCGCCACTCGACTGCAGCCCGCACTATTACCAAATCGCTTGGCTCACGCGTCGCCGGTGCTCAAAATTCACCGTTTCAGCCGACAGAGAGAAAGAGAGACAAGGTGAGAGGTGGCGTTAAGCATGAAGAGACGGCCCGGTGCTCTGAGAAAGCACAAAAACAAAACTTCAAAAACAAGACAGCCCGGCGCCTCTCGGTCCTCCGTCCGTCTCTGCATACGCGTCTGCTTGAATGTGATGGATGACGCTGACAGCTGTCCATACACGTGGGTTAGATGGATGACACGCGAGAAGAGCGCCGGCGTCTTGTCAACGCTGGGCGCCGGCCGGGTCCTCAACATCAGGACCGTGCGGGGACCCTCCCGGGACCCCCTACACGGATGAGCACAGCTGCAAAAAAGTGTTAAATTTGATGTGATCCAGAGGAGGTCTGTCAGGGATGTCAACAAGTCCAAGCATATCTGCCAGTTTTTTTTTTTGTTTGTTTTTTGTTTTTAAACCATCAGGGGAAGCTAAATGGATATTTGGGTTGCAACACATTGGCACTCTGCACAGTTAGACGCTAGCCTCGGGATACTCTCGCATTGAAAACGTTCGGCCTGGAAAGTGCTCTCGAGAGCTGTGAGCACTGAAAATTCATCGGAAACGTCTCAGTACGAAGTCCTAACATATTGCGGAAAATGAAACTTGTATTCATGTTGTGTTAGTTCACCAAGCAAGGATGAATGACCGGGAAGTGGCAATGATTAGTAAGTTCGAAAGGGACTGAACATAATAGAAAATGAAATGCTTAGCCGCTTATCCTCACAAGGGTCACGGGGAGTGCCGGAGCCTATCCCAACTGGCATCGGGCAGGAGGCGGGGTACACCCTGAACTGGTTGCCAGCCAATCGCAGGGCACATCAAGACAAATAGTCGCACTCACAATCACACCTAGGGGCAATTTAGAGTGTCCAATTACTGTTGCATGTTTTTGGGATGTGGGAGGAAACCGGAGTGCCCACCTGGAGAAAACCCACACAGGCACGGGGAGAACATGCAAACTCCACACAGGGGGGGTCGGGATCGAACCCTGGTTATCAGAACAGTGAGGCCAACACTTTACCTGCCTTCCCTCAGATACATTTTTTTAGAAATAGATGAAAATTTGCTTGGTTCTTTCATTTCACACTTAATGGTTGGGCAGGGACAACAAAACCAAACAATTCAAAAAGTAAATTTTAAACAATATTTACCCTTTTAGTTCCTTTATGCTGAACTGAGGTCTTATCTCTTCCTGAACAGCGGTTCAAATTCTGAAGTTCTGCGACCAAAGGTCTTGTTCAAATGGCTACTTTGTTAGACACATTTGAAATGGCCCATTTCTTAAAATTAAGTACAGTCCGTTTTCTCTCCCTGTTAAGTATTGTAATATTTTCCTTTACTTCCATACCTGTACATACATATAAAAACAGTTTTGACATCTCTTAATCCACCTGATAATTTCAGTTCATCCCTCGCCTGGTGCAGCTACGTAACCGTTGACTTCCCGCCGGTTCGCACTCCCGACGCGTTGTTCGTAATCACGTTACGTACACGCGCTAATCCATTTAATATATTCTGAGGAATAAACAGTTCAAGAGCACTTTGGAGGAGTTTTTAGTTCACCTTCCCCTTTATCGTTGCGCGTCAATGCGGCGGATCAGCGCCTCGTGACAGAGCCTGATCTCAAATTTCAAAGTCGAGGGTAAATATGTACACGGTAACAGGGAGGTTTACACGGCACGCGGCTTTACCTCCAATGTGTACTGAGACGACGCGCCCTCAGCGCAGTTTAGTAGGAAACCACACAAGAAGTTAACTAAAAAAAAAAAACCAAAAAACGTGCTGTACATGTCTTTGTAAATTCTCATTTATCCGGGTTGCGATGATCCGCAAAGTTTGAATCCGGGCAACAGCACTGTTCTTGTTTTCTGAAGTTCCACCTATGATCCAAGGACAAAATCCAGACGAGGAAACCGAGGACTGTTGTTCACCCCTTGAAGCGCAATGACCTCTACAGTGGAGAGACTAAGCGGCCGCTGCACAGACGCATAGCACAGCGTCGGCTGGCCGCTCCTTCTTGTCCGGAATCAGCGGTTCGATTACCGTATTTTCCGCACTATAAGGCGAACTGCATTATGAGGCGCACCTTTCTGTGCTGCTTATCTTCACGAGGGTCGCGGTAGTGCTGGAGCCAATCCCATCTGACATTGGGCAGGAGGCTGATTACACCCTGAACTGGTTGCCAGCCAATCGCAGGGCACATGGAGACAAACAGCCGCACTCGCAATCACATCTAGGTGCAATTTAGAGTGTCCACTTACCGTATTTTCCGCACTATAAGGCGCACCTCCAATGAATGGCATATTTCAAACGTTTTCCCATATATAAGGCGCATAGAATAGATGGTACAGTAGAGGCAGGGGTTACGTTACCATTAGATGGAGCTGCACTAAAGGCTCAATATTGATCCATATATAAGCCGCACCCGATTATAAGACTCACCGTTGACTTTTGGAGAAAATTAAAGGGTTTCAGATGCGCCTTATAGTGTGGAAAATTCGGTACATCTGAAGAAGAAGGGACACCCCTTCAAGGACAAAAACATCCAAATTCCGGATAGAAAGGAAAGAGGTGGGGAAAGCCATCTGCAGTATGTCAAACTAGAAAAGCCGTCCCTAAACAGAGGAAGAGGTTTTTGGTATCACATTGTCATCCGCCAAGAACAATGTCCGTAAGATCTCCTCATTCGATCGGAAGCGTGGACGTAACAAGCTGTTTTTAGTACAAGATGAGGGAATGACTGATTGGTGTGCGGGATGGTATTTTATTAGTCTTTCCACAAACCTTTTACGAAGAAAGCTGGGAACTGGGGGGAACAAAAATTATAATGCGAAAAAAAAATGATTGAAATGACTTTAGCTTTCGTGAAAAAACTCATTGTGTCCTTGAATTGAAGGTTCTTTAGACCCCTGGCCGCAGTTTTTTGTTATTGAGCTGCTGGTTGTGGGCAAATACCACCAGGCATGAAAAGGTGAGGAGAAAAGGTGACGGAAAAAGAAAAAGACAAGAGAATAGAGGGTTGGAAAAGAAGCTGCGCAAACAAAGGAATGCGGAGAAAAGGAGACGGTGGAAGGCTGGAAAGCAATATGCTTTTAGAAGTGGGTGAGAAGCGCCGAGCCAGACAAAGGCAGCGGGCCAAAGAAATGTTTGGAATATTAAAGAAGTGTTACTTGTTTGTCTGAGACGTGTGTGTGTGTGTGTGTGTGCCAGAATGTTGTGTTTAAGGTTAGGTTTCCACAACTTTTTTTTTTCATGACAAAATATTTATATCTAGCCACAGTATATTTTTTTCGAATGTAAAAGATGGGCCTTGGCTCAATAAAGGTTAGCAAACAATGAATAGAACGACTAGCGCGTCGTTCCAACCGGTGCGTTCGGTGCGGCATGCTTTTTGTCATTTCCAGTTGAGTAGCAGGAGTTCCCCGAGGAAATGTTTTCAGAGGTTGGTGTTACACCTGGGGGAGTCCAAACTTTTTCTCCAAAGGCCGCATAAATAAAAATTGGATGATGCTATCGCCACTTGAAAAAGAAAACATTCATCCCAGTCGAAAATATTCGCTCCCTGTTCGGAAATAGCAGACAAATCACATCTCGTCGGTACTTAGAGGACTAGCAAGGGACATCTGCACGTAGCTGACCGGGACACGGTCCGGAAACAGATCAAACAGTCAGGATTCCGAGGCGTCTTACCAAATGATGTGAGAGCGGTGGAAAACAAAGAAATGAGAGATGACAATACATTTCTTCTTCTACTTTTTCGCTTCTCCTGCCTTGCCACCCAATGTCAAAAGCGGGTAGTACAAATCGGGCTAACTACACTGGCCATGTCAATTATTCATTTTCGTATATGCCACAAGCCGCTAAAAAAAACGGATGGCGGGTCACGCTCGGCAGCCGTTTCGAGATTGGGGGTGCCACTGGGCCCCCTGCCTCTACGCCTGCAGTCATCAGTCTTGCCTGGCTGTCATGTGTCTGCTGCCAGCTGTCAAAGGGCCCGTTCTGGTCATGCCCGCCAATGAGACGTCCCGCGCACGCTCTCCAATCAATCCGGCACTCTTAATAGGTCACGAATGGCTGCGCAACGCTTTCCAATATGCCTTGGATCCCAGTAAATGATAGACGAAAGGGAGAGAGAGACAAGCGTGGCAGCCATTTTGCATAATCAAGCCTACGTTTTGCTGGCCATGGCGAGAGAAGAAAAGCGCTAATTGACACGCCGCTAATTAGCCTGCGTGGGCTGGCGACAAACCGAGGTGGCGGTGTCCAAATCTGAGGGAAAACCAGAACACGCTAGCGTACGTCTCTCCAGCTTCCTTATTAGCGTTTCCTACTTCCAGGCCTAATTATGAGTAAATGTGTACACACTTAATGAAATTCCCTAATTGGGGAGGCGGAACAGAACAAGGGCGAGAGCCATTGGAGGAGTTTTGTTTTTAGATAGCGAGCACTCGGCTGTTCGACAAATGTTTCGCTTTGCAAATCAACTTAAGGGCCACCGGCGCATGTGAAAATATGTTTGATACAAATGCTCTCTAATTAAACACAGCGAAAGCGCCTGACGACCCTGTTAAGTCATCTACTGTAAAAGAAGGGGAAAAAATGTAAAAAGACCAGCAGATAGGCAAAATGAGTTAATTTCATCCCGACGCCGTTTGCCTCGGAGGCGGGCGAGGAATAAACACGGCAAGCGCGTGTTTTACGGCTTTGAAGTTTCCACTTCGCGGCCGGCGCGTTTCTAATTGGAGACTTGAAACGAAGTATTTGGGATCAAGCTTAGCGAGTGAAAAGAGTCGCCCGCATCGGACGTTGCTCGTTAACATCACAATTGCGGGGAGCCTCGTCATTGCGGGGGAGGGGGTGGGGTGATGTTCTGCCTCCGGAGAGGATGATGATGATGATGACTGTCTGTCATCTCTGCAGCGCGGCGTGGCTCTCGGCTGTGTTGGAACACAGGGAGCAAACACGGGTCACGTTTTCCAGCTTCCACTACAGTCAGAGCCAAGATCCAGCTGGGCAAGACGGCGGAAAACAGCTCGGCGAGTGCACATTGTCCGGACGTTGTCGCTTCTTTGGGTACTTCTACTGCAGTGATCCCCAGAACCGCATCCCGCTCAACTGTCGAATGTCCGACAAATATCTCTACCACAGAAAAACAGATGCTACTTTATTTAGCATCATTTTTGTGCCGAGACATTCTGGGATATATCCCACCGGGTCACCATAGAGCTTGTCTTGGGCATGACAACTAGGCACTCTAAATCGGGCAGTCACCCGTCTATTCAAATGAAGAAAGCATTTTAGCTAGCTAGCTAGCTAAGTGCATCTCGCGAGGGTGCCAGACAACCACTGATGCGAAATAAGTTGCTCAAGTGCTTATATTAGCAGGGGAAGAGCAACACATAAAGTTTCTTTTGGCTTGTCCTGTTAGAGGTCGCCACAGCGTAACATCTCAGATGAACGCTCACATTTATTTGGCGCAATTTTTACGCCGGATGACCTTCCTGACGCAACCCCTCTTGTGGAGTAGAGGCCCCAGTGAGATACAAATTCCCACCCCCTGATTTACTAAACCAATGCACTAACCACTGAGCTACACATGCCAGACCTCAAAGTGTGTCATATATTGCCACACCCCCAAAAATAAACGAAAAACAGGAAAATTGAAATGGTGAGAAACAGGTTGATGGTGTAAATCCACAATTTAGTGCTAAATAGTTCTTAGTATTTTGCTCTTGTTTTGGGCAATTATGTTCAATATATTTTGAGAAACAAATCTCTAAATTCACTTTCCAAGGTGTCGAAACGCTGAAAAGATTGCTTTGAATGCTTTTCTTGGGTCTGTTTTTCTTCACTGATGATCATACAGCAATATTTGAGACTTCTAGGAGTCAAATAAGAAAGCTTATTATCGGATACTTGAAGAAATGTAAAGTTCTCAAACCCCCCTGCTACTTTCCAGGCTGTAAAAGTCAAATATCCGACCTACCAGTGACTTGGAATTTTGATGCAAATAATACACAGGTACACGAGTACTTTTTATACGGCGACTGTATCACAACAATGTCCGCTGCAGCTCAAATCCTCGCAGAAGTGCATTAACGTCTTGGGCGCGCATTAAAAAGCAACGTCCGGAGCAGGTGAGCAAAGAGAAGCGAGCTGTTTGACTTGCTCGCGATGTTGTTTGCTCCGAGGGATTTGACACCGCCGCACAGTTGCTTTCCAATAACACGGACATTGCCTCCGCCAACAGCCTGAGAAGGAATTATTTCCGGAAGCCGCAAGCCCAGCCAGGAAGAGGCTGTGATTATAGAACTTCTCTCCGCAGGACACAAAATACAATAGGTTAAACCATCTGCCGGCCCTGCAGAGTTTCTATTCGGCTTCGTATTCTCTTGGGATTGTAAGGCCAAAGAAAACTTTTACTTTGGTTTGTCACGTTTCAAATATTTCCTTTTAAAGCCATTAATCACACGCAAGACATCAACCTCTCATTTCCGCTTTGGGACGTCCATCTCTGACTATTTCCGCTCTTTCTCGCTTCGGCTCTGCTGAAGCGCAAAGGACGTGGCCCGGCCCATCTCCCCGACCCCCTCCCCGCCGTTCGCCAGTGTTTGTCTGAGGTATTAGTCGCTTGTTGCCTCATTGGATTGAATTAATTGATTCATACTTTTATCCAATTAGTGCTTCCTCATGCAATTAATCAGCTGTCTGAGATCGGCAGCTCGGTCTGTTAGTCTGACAAAAAAAAAAGCAGATATACGCAAAGAGTCGAACTGTGACCTTCAGCTCGAAGACCTTTATTGAAAACACAATAAATGACCCAATGATACCAACCAAACATGCGTTGCAAGTTCTCAGGGAAGCACAAAAATAATATTTTTAGCATTGGGTTTTCTATTGATTGAGTAATCGGGTAAATATTGATTTTTTTTTTTCCTTTGGTATGCGCAAGTCTGGTGTGGCGGAGAAATATGTTAGAATAGTACTGGACATGTGTGAGGCCAGCAGAACAGCGGTGCGATGTGCCGTAGGTGTGTCAGAAGAATTTAAGGTGGAGGTGGGACTGCATCAGGGATCCGCTCTGAGCCCCTTCCTGTTTGCGGCTGACAGATGAGGTTAGACTGGAATTCCCTTGGAATATGATGCAGATGATGTTGTGATCTGCAGTGAAAGCAGAGAGCAGGTGGAGGAACAATTAGAAAGATGGAGGTACGCACTGGAAATGAGAGGAATGAAGATTAGCCGAAGTAAAACAGAATATATGTGCATGAATGAGAGGGGCGGAGTGAAGCTCCAAGGAGAAGAGATTGCAAGGGTGGATGACTTCAAATACTTGGGGTCAACAATACAGAGCAATGGTCAGTGTGGCTGGGATGAGACTCTTCTGTCACATAGAAGACCAGACAGCTTCCGCCAACTGTTCCTTCCCGCTTGGACCGGTTTCTTCACTTGGTCCAAGTTTCCAACTCCTATTTTTAAATTTTTGTGACAGTCCATAGCGGTTATATTTTCAAGTGACCCATTTCCGATGCCACTACATTTGGGTCTACTGAATACCTGGATCAGGATAAACGATGACACTGGTGTCAAGCTTGGGTTCCAACAAAATTAAATGAATTCGGCCATGCATCTGTCAATAAATCAATTTTCTGTTGTCATTATGGTCACAAGTGAGCTGAAGCTTATGCCAGCTGAGTTTTAGTTAAAGAAAAGAATGGTTAGCAGCCAGCCTCGTTGTGAATGAGAAGGGTGGAGGGGGAAGAAACTGGTCCAAGCGGGTTGGAACAGTTGGCGGAAGGTATCTGGTATTCTATGTGACAGAAGAGTCTCCGGTAGGATGAAGGGCAAAGTTTATAAAGCAGTGGTGAGGCCCGTCATAATGTACGGATTCGAGACTTGTGGCCCTGAAGAAACAAGAAGAAAGCAGAACTGGAGGTGGCAGAAATGAAGATGTTGAGGTTCTCGCTCGGAGTGACCAGGTTGGTTAGGATTAGAAATGAGATCATTAGAGGGACAGCCAAAGTTGGATGTTTTGGAGACAAGGTGAGGGAGAGCAGACTTCGATGGTTTGGACATGACCAGTGGCGAGAGAGTGAGTATGTTGGTAGAAGGGTGCTGAGGATGGAGCTGCCAGGCAAAAGAGCGAGAGGAGGACCAAAGGGTTGTGAGGAAGAACATGAATACTGTGTGGAAGATGCACAAGATAGGCTCAGATGAAAAAAGATGACACGCTGTGGCGACCCCTAATCAGGCCAAGCCGACAGGAAAAGAAGAAGAAGCTTTGTTTTTTCTTTTCCACGAAGATTTCCCATCCTTACATTCTGCTGTAGTTAATGTGACTTAAGTTTCTCATTTTGAAAGGCGCGACTTAGCCAGATGAGTTAAGTGGGTGTCATGGAATTAGAGTGTAGAGTTGGCTGGCTGGTCACTGGCTAACCTGTTAGCCAGTCGACATGCGGCTTGAGTGGCGTGAGTTGTGGCCGTCAACAGCTCCTGAATAAATGTGCTTATTATACAGTATAGACTTATTTTCTTAGAATTCTACAGGGAGTGAAGAAACGGGCAAATGAATCATTTAATTCTCAATTCGACTAACCAGTAATCTTTTCTGCCCCGCAGGTTTTGTCCTCCCCAGCGCAAGACATTTGAAGACTGACTGCTTTCTTCTCCAGTTTTGTCGGCGATCAAGGAGAAACGACAATAGCTAAAAGCCTTCCCAGTTGCCCTTCTGGGAAGTATATTTTTGGACAGCCCTCCACGAAAGCACGAAGAGCACACGTGGAGGACATATCAAAGACGTCGAGCGTTAGCCGGATGGACTGGCTGCGTAAAAAAGCGGGGGAATAATCTCCAAATATTTTTTTTCTTCTTTACAAAGAGAGTTAATCTCTTGTTTGGAACGCTGTAGTTGAAAAGTGATGTTGTGTCATGTGAAACTGTTGGGGAAGTGGGTCAGACATGAATCTGACTGAGTGACCATGTTGCAGTACAAGTCTTGGCAGGAAAAAGAAATCGAAACTGCATCCAGTATATAACTGAACATATTTGATCCCATGGATTAACGTTCACCTCTTTGCAACGTGGACATTATTCCTGTCTTTCTTTTTTTAATTTTTTTTTACTCCACTTTCCACTTTATTTGTTTCTATTTCCTGTAATTGGACATGGCTACTCTCTGGAAAGTCAGCGCGTGGACGTTGCTGGCCGCATTGAGTTTTCTCCGCTGTTGGTGTGAAGCGTCGAGGCCGAGTGGTTCCAGCAGGGGGAAGCAGGGGGCCTCGTCCGTGGAGCGGGTGAAGAGGGGATGGGTGTGGAACCAGTTCTTTGTGGTGGAGGAGTACACAGGCACGGAACCGCTTTATGTCGGAAAGGTAAGACCTCTGTTTTACAAAACGTGTTTCTGTTGATGTGCTTTCATGATTCATGTTTTGATTACTATAAGGTGCACTTTAACGCCTTTAATTTTCTCAAAAGCCGACGGTGCGCCTTATATATGGAAAAATGTTTTATAATGGGCCATTCATTGAAGGTGCGCCTTATAGTGTGGAAAATACGGTAATTGGACACTCTAAATTGCCCCTAGGCAGGCATGGGCATTTCACGGAAACGATCGTTCCGTTACCGTGTCGTTACCCAGCCTGAGAAAACACGGAACCGAAAGTCCGTTTCCCAGATCTCAGGGCTTACTTTTAATAAAATTCCCCCATGTGTGGAATGTAAAACAAGTTCTCAACGAAATACAACAATCTGTATAAAACGAACCTACATGAACCCCTTTATTTTTAATGAGTAAAACGCCCAGCTTTGTCAGTGTGGTTTACAAGCAGCACCGGTTTCCGCCTCTGTGCTACGCATGCGCAAGGTCGAGTTATTCATATCCGGGTCACTCAAACGCTAGTCAAACGGTTGCTAAGCGTAAATCACAAAATGGTCATGCCTGCTAAGGCTTTATTCTGAAGTACATGTGAAAACCGGTTCCCATGAGCATTATCAATGGGAACCGAAAAATCGTTTCCCACCGTTTCCCAGGACAAAAATCAACGGAACCAAAAGATCGGTTGCCATACTTGCCGAAATCCTCATGCCTGGTAGGTGTGATTGTGAGTGCGCCTGTTTGTCTCCATGTACCCTGCGATTGGCTGGCAACCAGTTCAGGGTGTACCACGTTCCTGACCAATGACAGCTGGGATTGGCTCCAGCACTACCACGACCCTCGTGAGGATAAGCGGCAAAGAAAGTGGATGAATGGATGGAGATCAAACAGTCGGAAATACACCCTCTTCCCGCGCTGCGCCTTATATATGAAAAAAGTCTTCAAATTGAAGGTGCGGCTTATAGTGCGAAAAATCCAGTATTTCAATATTGCTCTTTAGTCCTCAGAAAGCTGTCTTATTTAGGGTGTAAACAAAACCTAAATGGTGCAAAGCCTGGTTTTCCATCCATCCATTTTTCTTTGCCGCTAATCCTCACGAGGGTCACGGGGAGTGCTGGAGCCTATCCCAGCTGTGAACGGGCAGGAGGTGGGGTACACGCTGAACTGTTTGCCAGACAATCGCAGGGCGCATAGAGACAAACAGCCGCACGCACAAGCACACCTAGGAGCAATTTAGGGTGTCCAATTAATGTTGCATGTTTTTGGGATGTTGTAGAAAACCCACGCAGGCACAAACCCGGGTCCTCAGAACTTTGAGGCCAACACTTTACTAGCTAACCCACCGTGCCGCTCAAGCCTCATTTTATGGTCAAGAAATTAATTACAAAATGTAAAAATGCTTCTCTAAGGGTCACAGGAGTACAGGAGGCGGGGTACACCCTGAGACATGGAGACGGACAGCAGTCGCACTTTAGAGCGCTTTCAGTATCACAATGAAAATCCTACAATTGTATCGTGAATAATTACATCATGACACTCTATAGATGAGAAAGTCCTGGCGCTTTGGGAAGTTTGACACATGATTGACACGTCTTTGCTTGCAAACCAATTGTCAGATCGTCTGTCTTTTCTTTGAACGCATACCGAACGTGCGTACGTTTGATGCACGTCCCAACCTCGAAAATGGACGGACTCAGCTGGATGTCGGCAATCGACACTTTTAGCGTCACGGAGGATTAAGCCCGAGCCGAGTGCCTCTCGACAGTATAATTGTGACATGTTTTTAATTTTTTTTCCCTTCTCTCCATTAATATTACTTCAGCCAAGTCAGCAGACTTGCCAAGTTCGCAGTGTCTAACACCCTGGCTACTCCGCTAATGAAATCTGATTTACCAATAAAAAGGCCACTCACGTCACATTAAACTGGCAGCTTGGATCAGTACATTTAGATAATGAATCCTCGCGGAGTTGAGCGGTCCGAGAGCCATTATAGTTCCTTTTCAAAATGGGCTTTTTTTTTTTTTTTTTTTTTTTAGTGCTAGCAGAGTACGTGAGCATTTGAATGAGTGAAATATGGCTGCTTCTAAAAGGGCCGCTAAGGGAAGAAAAATGACTCGTCTTTGTCGTCTTCCTCAACCGGAAAGCGAAGCGTTTGATGGTATTAAGCGGGGTACATGAATTGTGATCATAAATATTGAATAGATTCCACATTTACAAAGTCTTTCGCTCAGGATAATCCTGATAATCGCCGTCAAGGGATTTATAATGGACCTTTCCGACGACGATATTAAGCTCCGCCCCCTTAGCCATGTCCCACAAGCTTCCAAAATGGCGATTGAAAAGAACAGGTTTGAAGTCGATTCTCTATCGCGTATTCCAGATAATATTGGGGTATGTTTTTTTTTCCAAATGTGTTAGACTTGCCCAAGAGAGTTCTCCAGGGAGGTCTCAACTATTTGACGCAAGGATACGTACACGGAATTAAGATTTTGGACGGAGCAGGCCGCAATGTCAGAGTTACAGCGAAATGTTGACGATCGATGCAAAAAAGTTTGACGCCTCACAAACTTCATATTGAAATTTTACAGGATAAAATGGTGGAATCGTACTGCACATGTAAAGCAAGGTGATCACGAGTTGTTCTCCTGCATTGTATAAAGCACCAATAATAATCTAATCAAACTCGGAGAAGATACTTCTCCCTCACTTACCTTCGATCATACATCCTTGTTTGTTGATATTGTTCGCATTTAGTTGTACGTGAGCTCTTCCGCGAGCCTTAATGCATCGTAAACACTTTGTCAGTGTGTGTTAGGCTTTGGAAAATGAATCAAACGGGCCCCTTGTAACCTAGCAGGATATCTTTCATCAGAACTGCAACTTCCCCAAGCGCATCTGAGGGCCATTTTCTTCGTAACATTAACTTTTCCAAGCGCACGCTACTGACAAGCAGCATTGCTTGTGGGACAATAGAGAGAGGGGCGTGTCAAGCCAGGGGTTAAGACAATGTGGGTATCTGATTGGCTATTATTGTACGAGTGATTGACGGATTGGAAAGGTCCATTGCGTATAGATGCCAAAAATAGCAGCTAAGTACTTTGAACAGAAACTGATTTATTTACTGTGGTCTGTACTGACTCAGCCCCCCAAAAATAACCAGTGAGGCATCAACACCATGCATCCAGCATGTACACAATCATGAACCTGTGTTACATAGATGCCACGTGAAGCTCATCGGTAATTTTTAGTTAGCCTGCTAGCGAAATTCATACAGTTGCAAAAACTGACGTGATCTCACAAGCAGGGAAACAATAATGCACACTAGCACATTAAACAGGTATAAATAATTAAACTCAGTTTGGGGTATTTCCACACAATAATAATTAATGGCAGAGTACATGGGGAAATATTTGCAAATACAGAACCGTGACTGTTCCCGGGGTGTCATTGACAAATTAGATCGTGTACATTGCGACAAACATGAGCGGCACACCGCAAGGCTCATGATTTTATCGGACCGGTCGTTTGTGCGATCTTTTATTCTTGCCTTCATCCCAGGTCTACTTCTCATCAACACAGATTCTCCTCACAATATGACGTCTTCGTTTTGTAAGCCTGGCGCTCGCTCCGCCGCCAGTGACTCTCACTCTCTCCGTCTCTGTCTTTTTGCTGTCTGGTTGCCTCCCTCCGGCAGCTTCCACCTCTGCTGGCACAGCTGATAGTCACCTTGTTAACACTTTGAAGCGGCCGAGATCTGAAGGACTGACAAGCTGCAACCAAATGTGGCAGGGCCTCCTCCTGATTACAAAGACTTAAATATGAGACGGGCAATTTGTTGCCGCTTTGACGCCCTCCATAAACCAAACAGGCGGAGGAGATGGAGCCCCCGCCGCCCCCCCCGCTCGGAAGACCTCCAAATATAGTTTCAATTTTTCTGAAGTAGTTGAAAGCGTGGGCAAAAAGTACGTGTGCAAAAACACGGCGTGAAGGAGGAATGAAACACGTAAGCGGGTATAACATCTATCACATGTTTGGAAAGGTTTTCCAGTATGTGCGAGGTGATGTTTGCGGTCTCTGCTCTAGCGGATCCGAAAGGTGTCTGATGTGGGCCGAGGTGAAGCTCTGCCTCGCCGAGCACGTCCAAGCACGCTTCTGTAGAAAAGTGATTTTTACCCAAACTGATTTGCCAAAATGGGAAACAGAGGCCAAGGCATATGATCGTTGTTTAAACTCATTCTAAGTGCGAAAGGGACAAGAGCAAGGTAGATGGGAAGGAAAGATCTGGAGGCAGACGCAAGAATACAGGGAGTCCTCGGCTTACGACTGAGATCCGTCCCTACAGGAGCGACTTAACTGGAATTTCGACTTAAGTCGGATTCCACCATTAAAGTCAGAATTTACATCAAAATACTTAGTATAAAATAACAAATACATTGAAATAAACAAGATGATGTACTGAGCATTACTGCTGAGAGGTGGATGGAGAAGAAGAAGGGGAGGCGGTGCTTAGCTATTGCCAAGGAACCTGGTCCTCAATCCTCTCCATCTCGACAAGTATCAAAGAACCTTGTTTTGTGATCATTGTATCCGACATAGGAACGGAACCCTTCACAAGCGCTAAAATACGGTTGTTGTCTTTAATAATTATCACCACGGTCGACCGACTGAAGCCTTGGTGGTGTCTGTGTCTCTCCTTTCTCCAATCTTTTTATGATCTTGAGCTTCGTTTCCATGGTGATGTATTTTCTTATGGCTTCAGAAGCATTGCTCAAAGACACAGCTTTCTTCTTTTGGGGCGCTAATGTCTGAAAAGGAGGGTGAAAAATGCGAAGATATACCCGGCGCGCAAAATCGGACAAGCATTAGCCAGACAAAATGGCGGCCGGGGGCCGGGTGTTGTAAAGTCGAAACCGTCTTTGGTCGAGACCCTCTTAACCAGTGGACTCTCTGTATTGCCATTTTGTTTGCAAAGGTTAATTTAAGGCACCTGGACTGTTCTTTCTCGTATGGTGGAGATGTTTCACTTTTAATTGAAAACGATTCTTTCGTCTGGCCCGTGCGCTGCGCCGCCACAAAGCGTAGATCGGTCAGGTGGTCGTAGCGTCATCTCGCTCGGCAGCAAACAATGAAAAGGCGACCCCCCCCCCCCCCATGATTGCTGTGTTGCTGCGCGGCTCGTTGCCATCAGCCAAAGGGGAAAGTGGCAGCTTCCCTCTCCCCTGAGTCACCCTGCAGTGCGCCACTGTAAAGCCTTGGGCGTCTGTCGCTTATATTCTGTGCACGGAGTTGAATCTAAACCGAGACCAATCGCATCAACTCCTAAAGCTGCACCCGGATATGTAGACGGTGTGTTTCGTTACCGCGTTAAAGCAGGGGTGTCGAACCCAAAATTCAAAGCACACATTAAGTCGTGAGCTGAACAGGATTAAGTGAACGGACTAAAAGTAAATGTTTTTGAATATTAATCTGAATCAGAACGGCTGGGATAGACTATTTAACGTCTTTTCTTCTTCTTTTCCTTTCGGCTTGTCCGGTTTGGGGTCGCCACTGCGTTTTATCTTTTTCCATCTAAGCCCATTTCGTGCATCCTCCTCTCTAACACCCGCTGTCCTCATGTCCTCCCTCACAACATACATCAACCTTTTCTTTGGTCTTTGTCATGGCCAGAACACTGGATTGGACCCAAATGCACGACTCGGGAGCCGTCGGGAAAAGTGTTTATTCGGTCCAAGGTCAGGGATCAGGCAGGCAGTCAATGGACCAGCGGTAACCAGGAGATCAGGCGTAGAAGGCAGGTCAGCGGGCAGGCAGGGATCGGTACACGGGAGATCAGGAACAGGATTGTGGGAGTGCGGGAACGAGGCATTAAGCAACGATCTGGCAAAGGCCATACCGTACGTGTGGTTCTAAAAACTGGGACGTAATTACTAGAGACTCCTTTGCCTGGCAGCTCCATCCTCAGCACCCTTCTACCAATATACTCACTCTCTCGCCTCTGGACATGTCCAAACCATCGAAGTCTGCTCTCTCGAAACCTTGTCTTCCAAACATCCAACTTTGGCTGTCCCTCTAATGAGCTCATTTCTCATCCTATCCAACCTTCTCTCTCCAAGTGAGAACCTCAACATCTTCATTTCTGCCACGTCCAGTTCTGCTTCCTGTTCTCTCTTAAGTCTCTAATCCGTCCATCATGGCCGGCCTCACCACTGTTTTATAAACTTTGCCCTTCATCCTAGCGAAGACTCGTCTGTCACATAACAGAAACCTTTCGCCAACTCTTCCACCCCGCTTGGACCCGTTTCTCCACTTCTAAGTGTCCAACTCCTATTTTTAAATTTTTGTGACAGTCCATATCCGTTATATTTTCAAGTGACCCATTTTCGATGACACTACATTTAGATCTACTGAATACCGGGATCAGGATAAATGATTATACGGGTGTAAAGATCGGGTTCCACCAATATTAAACAACAGAAACCTTCCGCCAACTGTTCCACCCCACTTGGACCTGTTTCTTCATTGGGATAGACTATTTAAACCTAACTGTAAATGTCAACCCTGCCACTGCGTAATGAGATGTATAGTTTTTTTTGTCTTCAATACTTCACATCGCGCCATTAACGAGATATTGCAGCATGTTCGGGAGTTGGAGGAAGAGGCAATAGTCACAATTATCACGTTTGGCTGCATTGTCATCCATCTTTAACGTGTTATCTTGTACTGACGTGGTGTCGTATTCAAAGTGTACGTTTGAATTATTGACACTTTTAGTGTTGGTGTTGCCAATACTTATAAATGTTCGTCCAATTAAAGACTCGCTAGTCTTTAGCTGGCGAGACCGAGGTTAGAGGTGTTCAAATTTTTTTCACGAGCCACATTGTCGTGACAGTTTTCCTCACAGAGCCGTTATGCCTGTGAAACCATAAAAATCGTTAATCATCTCACCATATTTACATGTGGCATTTATGAAGCAATTTTGGAATCGGAAATCAACGGTCACGTTTTTCAAGTTTTTGATCACGTTTGTAAGAAAAAAAAATTATTGCTTTATCTCGATGTTATCGTTCATGAACGTGAAATTTTTTTTACGGATTTTAACAAGAAGCATGGAAATTAACACACGGGGAAGATAAAATCGTGATGATTTGGCTGCTTAAAAAAATTGTGGTAAAATTAACTACTCCAAATATATTTTCTGGAAATATTTTTTTTCTTGGGGGTGTTTTGTGCAGTTTTGTAAATCGTACTTTAAAATAATTTGATATGTACATGTATACTTAAGTCAGAAATACCTTTAAAAACCCTGACTCACTTATTTTTACAGCAGTCTTTTTGTAGGACATCTTCAGGGTTAATATTGTTTGCCGTGATTGCAGTCTTGTGCCCCACATAAAACGGAAAGGTAAAGACCAATATTTTTGGTGTATTATTATTTTTTTTTTTCCCCACAACTGTTTGGGCACGAGTGCGGAATGATGTCCGCGGCCGTTTTGATGACTTTTGTAAAAGTGGGACACCGCTGGAAGAAAACGGTTTGCTTTTGTGGAAAGGAGGAAGCCATTTTTTAAACCGCGAGTTTGATGGGTGTCTGTTGAGGTTATGACAATTTTTATTTTTTATTTTTTGCCTTCATGTTGAAGGAAATTGCTTTCTTTTTTTTTTTTTTTTTTCCTACTCCCCCCAGGTATGAAAATGAAAAGAGTTTGATTAAGACCTGCTGGCCCCCGTTCTTTATTTCTGCTCAACCATGTCTTGGTTTTGACCTTCAAATTGTGGAGTAACATTTAGTTAAGTGTGCGCGTGTACGTGTGTTGGCGTTCAAGCCGCCAACTCGAATCACTTTAGCCATGAGAGGCTGACGGACAGCTGGATATATCCAGCCGGAGGCTTGGAGAAATTGCATTATGACAGGAGAATGGTGAACTCTTTTGTGCGTGCGTGTTTTGTACAGCGGTTGACCACGTGTGTGCATGCGCGTGCGGTTTCGAGCGTGCACGTGCGCAGTCGGTAGAGAGTCGTGCCGGCCTTTGTGTAATTGAATTAAAGCACGGCGGCAACATTTCACGCAGATTGTGCTCGTCGGCGCGGCCTCGTTTGGAAATACGACACGGTAGAGAGAAGCCGGGGAGGCGCACCTTCGATGAATGGCCCATTTTAAATCGTTTTTCATATATAAGGCGCACCGGATTACAAGGCGCACCGTCAGCTTTTGAGAAAATTAAAAGGTTTTTAGGTGCGCCTTATAGTGTGGAAAATACGGTAATGTCGCGTGTGTTTGAGATGTGGGAGGAAACCGGAGTGCCTGGAGAAAACCCAGGCAGGTACGGGGAGAACATGCAAACTCCACGCAGGCGGGGCCCGGATCGAACCCGGGTCCTCAATACTGTGAGGCCAACGCTTTACCAGCTGATCTACCGTGCCGCCAAACTTCACGTAATTCTGAAAAAAAAAAAAAAAAAAAAAAAATTGCATCTCCTCCTCTCTTCTGGTGGTATGCAAATGAATCACGGATGAAATATAGTGCAGTTGTATTCCAGATTTTAGTACATTTACATTTTTGTTTATATTTTATTTATTAAAAATGTTAATATAGTAACAAGAATAACAATAATAACATATTAATAAATAATACATAAATTAATAATAAAATTGTTCAATTGTAATCATAATAATAAATAAAATAATAATGATAAAATAGTACAATTGTGATAATAATAATTAATAATAATGAATAATATTTTATATTTATATTCCTATATTTAAATGCAGTATTAATGTTAAAACTTTGCCTCCTGTTCCATTGTCAATGGCAATATATTGAGAGAGAGAACGAGAGCAATGATGGAAAAAAAAAATGTCTAAAATATCCAAATGAATAACACATACACTGTAACAAAATATACAGGAATTGTTTGCATCCCAGAGGAGGTAGCGGGACCACCAAGCCTGAATCGCGATTGTAGGGGTCGACCGTGTCATGTCCAGATGTGTCTGCTCCAGGAAAGCAGCACCAGAACATTCCGTACTCGAATGCCTTCACAGTCTTTACATTTCATTCCACCTCGCAAATATTAAAAAACCCGCACTTTAAATGCGCTTCCTTCATTTTTCAGTCATAATCCAAGAAAAAAAAACATCTTTAATCAGGAAGTATGAAAGCTGTTTTTTTTTTTTTTTTTTTTCAATTCAGAGCAACAATTCAGCAGCAATTACTCACACAGACAACACAAAACAGCTCGATTATATAAAACTTCACATCTGAAATTAAATTGTAAGCTTCGAGCAGACAGTGTGTCTGTGTGTGTGTGTGTGTGTGTCAGCCACTCCAAAAACAAAAAACAAAAAACGCTGCTGGCTGTTGAAATAGTCCAAAAAAGATGATTGTAAATGTATTTCCTTTCATTGATTTAGCAATGTTATCACTACATGGCTACAATAATGGCATATAGATCCACATGGTCAACATCTTTACTTGTTTTTTTTATATTCCATATTGCTCCAGTCTTGTCTTCGTAAAAGAGAATCTTTTATTCCCAATGCGCCCGTCACGCAGTTCAGGTTACAAAATGGACGTCCGTGTATGCATAGCAAGTGGGGAAGGTACTTGTTAAGTTGAGTTTAGGAGCCGCACGGCGTCCCGGTATTGCCGCCCGGGGAGCTTCTGAACATCCAATCACATTAGGGGTGGGGGTGGGGGGGGGCGATCGGTCTGATTTCTCGCAACTCTTTTAAGTTCTCATTTCGTCTCCCGTTAACGACTGCCGACGTGACTTTGAACACCTCATTTCGGGGGGGGGGGGGGGGAGCCGACCATTGCGGGAAAAGCTGTGAATTACACCGCCAGAAGCGAAAAAGTCTTTTGTCACGTCCTAAATGATGACTGGTGTTCCGATCCGGCCGATGAAATTCCGTTGCGATTGCAATTAGGATGACGAGAATTGGGCCAGGATAAAGTTTGGTACTTTCCAAAGTCTTTCAAGGATGACGTTTTATTTTTTTTTTCAATTTAGTAATTGGTAATGTTTAGGCGGCACGGTGGCCTCACAGTTCTGAGGACCCGGGTTCAATCCCGGCTCCGCCTGTGTGGAGTTTGCATGTTCTCCACCGTGCCTGCGTGGGTTTTCTCCGGGTGGGCACTCCAGTTTCCTCCTGCATCCCCAAAACATGCAACATTACCGTATTTTCCGCACTATAAGGCGCAGCTAAAAACCTTTTAATTTTCTCAAAAGCTGACGGTGCGCCTTATAAACCGGTGCGCCTTATATATGAAAAAAACGATTTAAAATGGGCCATTCATCGAAAGTGCGCCTTATAATGCGGTAATACAGTGATATGGACACTCTAAACCACTTATCTTACCCGCTGATCCACCGTGCAGCTAAAATTTAAATAATTTAATAATCAGAATAATTATTATTATGATGATTATAAATTACGCGGAACATTGGAGTAATTGGACACTCTGAATTGCCCCTAGGTGCGATTGTGAGTGCGCCTGTTTGTCTCCATGTGCCCTGCGATTGGCTGACAACCAGTTCCAGGTGTGCCCCGTTTCCAGCACTCCCCGCGACCCTCGTGAGGATAAGCGGCAAAAGAAAACGGATGAACGGATATAAACATCTGCCCACTTGCATCCTATTCACTATGCAATAAACCTACAAGGAGAAAGAGACCAAACGCTGGCACCGATAGCTGCAAAAAATGAAATTGATGCCACTCAATTTATCTCTTTTTTTTATGATTTTCAACTTTTTCTTTTTTTTTTTTAAGGTAACTTACATCCAAACGCATGACAAATCTCAGATATTCCTTCATTCACTTCCAGATCCACACGGACTCCGACGAAGGCGAGGGCAACATCAAGTACACCATCTCCGGGGAAGGGGCGGGCAGCATCTTCATCATCGACGAGCTGACGGGCGACATCCACGCCACCGAGAGGCTGGACCGCGAGGAGAAGGCCTTCTACACGCTGCGAGCGCTGGCCCGCGATCGGCTCAGCGACGAGCCGCTGGAACCGGAGTCCGAGTTCGTCATCAAGGTCCAGGACATCAACGACAGCGAGCCCAAGTTCTTGGATGGGCCTTACATCGGAAGCGTGGCTGAACTCTCTCCGATAGGTAAGACCGCACCGCAACTGTGAACCGATAAGTAAGTAAGTGAACCATAATTTGTGTCATAACCTTAGCAATTTAATATTTATAGTGTATAATTTTGCCGTTATAATTGGCCCCTTAAAGCCCAACTGTCATCCCTATAAACATTCTAAAATAGATCTTTAAATGAAAAATACATATAACATTATTCACTTCAATGTCTACACGAAAAAATAAATATGAGCGGCGGGCGCGTCATCCGTGCTCAAAGTTGCGGAAGTGTCATTCGACATCCGAGTGGTCGCCATATCGGCTGCATCTCCTGCCCGTGACGTCACACCGGACATTCGCCAATGAAAACACACTGTGGCCCCGACTATGGGAGACGCCCCTTCAGACACGGAAGCTCTTTTCGAAGAAGAGAACATCTCACAACCGAGTGAAGTGTCCGGGGTGAGATTACCCCATCGTTTCGAGCCATTTTTAGATGATATGCGGATCACTTCTAGCTAACAACAGACTCCCAGACAGTATGTATGAGCCAGCTCGTCCACTACTGAGCTTCCGTGTCCCACGAGCCGCCGCCGCAGCCGTGATCGGTGGACACGGCGCCGAAAGGCACATTGATACATTTAGCACCTCTGACTCACGGACGCGGATATTTTGTTGCGTTCTGAAAGGATTACGTCCTCCCCCCCAACTATTGTTTTTTTTTTTTTTTTTTTTTTTTTAAGTAGCTCTATACACACCTACCTGTCATTTGGAGCCCACGAAGCTCTCGTCCTTTGAACCCGTGCGATCCATTTTTCACGACGAAGCGGGTCTTTTGGAAACTAATGAAGGGTAAATCCATCCTCACGAGTCTTCGAGCAATATCCAGCAATGCAACGAGCCGGCATTTTGTGCTAACACGAAGGAATAACGAGCTACCTTCCCGGAGGTAAAACTAATAGAGAGAAACGAGTCCGCTTGAGCTCGCAACTGCCTCCAACGTCACTTCCTGCTTCTTGTCAAAAACAAATCCCTTGAGAGGATTTTCATGGAGGGACTTACAAAAAGCCAAATATGTCAAAATCTTGTTTTGTGGTGAAAAAACGTATACGTCCATACCGGCCGCCGTTTTTTTTTTCATTAATAAAAATCATCCATTTCACGACAGTGGCACGTTAAGGGCAACAATACCGACCATGTAGCCCGTCATTAAAACAAGTTTGGTACCTCTAATTTTTGTCGCAGGCCATATTGTACTTGCGGTTTCCCTCAGAGGCCCGTTTTAGCTGTGAAACCATAAAAATCCTTAACCACCTTATCATATTTACACATGAAATTTATGAACTAGTTTTGGAATCCGAAAGCAAGGGTAATGGGTTTTTCCAACTATTGTTGTTTGGTAACACAAAAATGCTTGTAATATCTCAACGTTATCATTTATAATAGGACAATTTGAAATTTTGGTACAGATTTGAAGAAGGAATCATGGAAGTTGATACACATGATTTGCGGGCCACATAAAATCATGCAGTGGGCCACATCTGGCCCCCGTGCCTTGAGTTTGACACCTAGGTTTTAAGGAATAACATCTTTTGAAAATCGAAGTCACCGCAACCTAGGAAATGGTCTGGCTGCTCGGTACAACAACGAGCGCTGTGTACTTAAAAAAAAAAAAAAAAAAAAAACTCAGTTCAGATGCCAGAAGCAGCCTGGATAACGGCGAGAACGGAAAAGGACAGAGCAACATTTGTACCGCACAGAGACGTGAAAATTCCACCACAGCATTAAAATATGAAGAAACTGCGGGCTTCTGCTTCATGCAGACAAAAAACAGGTATTGATTGATTCCGGCAGCAACTAAAAAAAAAAGACAGAAAAAAGGCATCCTACCATCTACCGTAACTTCTTAAAAACATAAAGCAATCGTGAGGTTTTTGATGAGCGCCACAGGATGAATCCGAAATTTATTCACCTTACATTATTCATTATGCGGAAAAAAAAACAACAACAAGATGGAAGTTAAGCTGCGGAAGTGCCTGTAAGTCATACGGCAGTGTCAAGTATTAAGTTTCAAGTTTCAATCAGGTTACTGAAGAAGAAAAATCAAGCGAGTCGAATAAAGTGGCCGGTAAATATCAGGCATGTCGTGTCAAGAGATTTTTTTTAAGGGAAGCTAATCAAGTCTCGTGGCCCCAAAGTCTTGAAGTACGCTCCACAATTATGTTTTGTACTCTGGAGATGCTTAAAAGTGCCAAGAAAGGCGATATGCTAAAACTCTCTCCTGTTGGAAGAATAGAATTAGGAACAAATGTGCAGCGGGACAATCAACAAAGTCAAGTTGTGTGGATGGGGGGTGAGCTAACGGATGGCAACAGCGCGGCGCATCCGTCCCCACCCGCACAGCGGCGCCGCGAATCAAACGGAGATGAGGGAAAACGTTTATGATTGCGTGACTCCCCCGGTGAGCCGGCGCTCTGTCCGTCTTCCGGCGCAACCTTGGGGAGGGAAATGATTACAGGTGGAAATCGGAGCCCCGCAGGGGGGGGGGGGGGGGGGGCACAAGTGTCGCAATGACTGAGGCGCTTGCTGATGAAGAAATGCTCGACCGCTGATATGAGACAATACATTTTGAAAATATGAGTGAGGTGATGGATGTAGTTTTCCACAAAATGCGCGTTGTACTTCGGAAACAGGACAAACAGAAAAGAAGTGATGTAAGTGGAAAGAAAAATGAAATGTCTGAAGTCTGGAATAAACTTAAAGACAGGATTTTTTAAAAATCTTTTTTTTTTTTTTTTTACTGTCAATTCTATGCAATACCCAATCAATCAATTAATTAATCAAATAATCAAGATTGCAGCCCCAGTTGATGGGACTTTACCTCCATCCATCCATTTTCTTTGCCGCTTATCCTCACGAGACAACAAACAGTCGCACTCACAATCACACCTAGAGACAATTTAGAGTGTCCAATTAATGTCGCACGTTTTTGGGATGTGGGAGGAAACCGGAGTGCCCACCCGGAGAAAACCCACACAGGCACGGGGAGAACATGCAAACTCCACACAGGCGGGGCCGGGATCGAACCCGGGTCCTCACAATTGTGAGGATATTAGCAATAAAGTCCCATTCACGTGAAAGAAGATCTCGAACACAATCTTTTGTCGGGGGACGTGGATGACAGACGCGCACCCGCGCAAACGCCATTATTCAACATCAATAGCGCCGCGAGGTTATCATCGCTTCAGTAGCGGCGGACGGTAAAAGCTGTGAAATATTTGCCGCTTGCTTTGAGAGGGGAAATAGCTGTGCCCTCTGGTGGGAAAATATCCCACAATGCATGGCGCTCATTGAAGATAGATGTGGGATCAAAAAAAGGCACTTTCCGGAATACTGTTTCATGATAACATTTTAGCATAGTTAATTTCTGATTTCAACTTAAAGCCCAAGTGTCATCCCTATAAACATTCTAAAATAGATATTGAAAAAAAAATACATGTAACAAGTTGCAGAAGTCTCATTCGACATCCAAGCGGTCGCCATATTGGCTGCCATCTTCTGTCCGTGACATCACACTGGGACATTCGCCATTGAAAACACGCTGTGGCCCCTTCTACGGGAGTCGAACACGCCCCTTCCGACACGGAAGCTCTTTTCGAAGAAGAGAACATCACACAACGGAGTGAAGGGTCCGGGGCAATCTTACCCTATTGTTTCGAGCCATATTTAGATGATATGCGGATCACTTCTGGCTAACAACAGACTCCCAGACAGTATGTATGAGCCAGCCAGGCCGAAGCCGTGCCCCTTGTCCGTGAGCTACGGCTTCAGCGGCTAGTCCGCCCACCTACTATGAGACACGGAAGCTGGGCCAAAGCCTTGATTGGCAGACACGGCGCCGGCGGGCACATCGACACATTTAGCGCCTCTGATTTACGGACGCGAATCTTTTGTTATGTTCTCAAAGGATTACGTCCTGCCCCCCAACTAATACACACCTACCTGTCATTTGGAACCCACGAAGCTCTCGTCCTTTGCACTCGCGCAATCCATTTTTCACGAACAACCGGGTGTTTTGGAAAAAATATGAAATGTGAATACAGTGGTCATTTTGGCTAACGCAAAGGAACAACGAGCTACCTTTCCGCAGGTAAAACTAAGAGAAACAAAACAAACTAGTCCGCTTGAGTGCGCTACTGCCCTTAACGTCACTTCCTGCTTCTTGCCAAAAACAAATCCCTCAAGAGGATTTTCATGGCGGGAGTTACAAAAAGCTGCATACGTCAAAATCATGTTTTATGGTGTAAAAACATATGGGTCCATACTGGCTGTTGTTTTTTCATTATAACATGCTAAAAATCATCAATTAGCTGACAGCGGCACTTTAAATAAATAATAATAAATAAATAAGTAATAAAACTGAGTGACAATTACCATTTATTACATTATATACAACATACAGCGCATACGTCGTATCAGTCATGTTCGTCAACTACAAATTAATTAAAAAGCTGATTTATGATTCTGCAGAAGTACTTAATTGTTTTCAGGTCATATTCAGCCATATTACTGTTTTGTGGGTTTGTTTTGACGATCTAAGATGGCCGGTACGGTACAAAGTTATTGTAAATAAAAGGGGTGGTAATATTTGGAAAGTTTAACATTTTATCCGAACTTGTCCAGCTTATGTGCCCGGTCATGTTGACTCTGTTGATGTACGCCACTCACCATGGGCGAGTCGCTTTCATGAGCCAGGAGGAAGTCGTGTCCTTCCTAGTTCCAAATCTGTTGCCGAAGGCGAACAGCTTGACAAACAAGTTATTGTACCAAAAATAGCACGTTGCAGACTCCAGAGACTTGTCTTTTGTATTCCTCAGAGTAACACTGCCACCCTGCTTATGTGCAATAGACAAAAGAACTGCAGTATACATCATGACACGGCTGCCGTGTCGATGCTACTCATTCAATATGGCCGCCAACATGGAAGTTGAAGTGACTACTGGAAACTTATTTGTGGACACATTGTTCAGTCTTGACGGCCCAATTAAGCGAACGGTCTTTATGTTCGGGTCCTTTTTATTGAGGTTGCGCTGTATTTGACTTGATCGACTATCAACCGTTCAACTCACGATAAGTTTGAAATATTTTATTCTTAAAATATTCACAAGTTGGCATAAAAACCCGACCTGAAAAAAATAATCACGTCATCTTCGGATTCAACAGTCAAAAAAAAGTCCTAAAAAAAAATGAATTTTTTATAATTGTTTTAGGACAGGCGGCACGGTGACAGCTGGGTAGTGTTGGCCTCACAGTTCTGAAGTCCCGGGTTCGATCCCAGACTCGCCTGTGTGGAGTTTGCATGTTCTCCCTGTGCCTGCGTGGGTTTTCTCCGGGTACTCCGGTTTCCTCCCACGTCCCAAAAACATGCGACATTAATTGGACACTCTAAAGTGCCCCTAGGTGTGATTGTGAGTGCGGCTGTTTGTCTCTATGTGCACTGCGATTGATTGGCAACCAGTTCAGGGTGTACCCCGCCTCCTGCCCGTTGATAGCTGGGATACGCTCCAGCACTTCCACGACCCTCGTGAGGGTAAGCGACTGAGAAAATGGATGAATGGGTGGATGTTTTAGGGCATTTTATGCAACTTATAAAAAATGGAAAATCAAAAGTTGTTGAGTGGATAGCGCAACTGCTTCACAGTTCTGAGGACCGGGGTTGAAATCCGATCTCGCACTGTGTGGCATTTGCATATTCATCCCATGCCAGCGGGAATTTTCTCCAGGTACTCAATTTTCCTCCCAATTTTCCAAAACATGCGTTGCAAGTTAATTGAACACACGGAATTGTCCATAGGTGTGAATGTGAGCGCAAATGGCGGTTGGCGATCCACGACGCCCGCGACCCGAGAGAGGAGAAGCGGGAGAGAAAATCGGCTGAATGGACGCAACTCATTATTTGTTTCAGTTTTTCCGACTTCCTACCGAGAGAAGGCAATTTTCTGCTATTTAAATATAGATCATATAACACAAACGTGTCTGTCTTTGTGGCCAATCTCGCGTGAGTCATCTCCCGACACTCTTTACATCAGTGCGTCACATTGACGCTCAAGACAATTTGAAATCAACCGGGAGGAATGAAATCTTGTTAGCATTGACTGGAAATAACTTCTTTGTGTGGTATGACTCTGGAGCCGCTATTGAGAACTTCAAATCTATCTTCGATTATATGTACTTTTCAAGTTTAGAACCATTCATTTGTGACCGGTTTCGTGGCTCGCTTATGTGAGCTTTTGTTTTGGAATGTGGAGCAAATAGCTGATAAACAGCAGCAAGTCATATTTAGGACGTAATCGGTAGCTACCTGCGGCATATTCAATTTTACCTACTGTTTGTGCTTTGCCAGAGATTTGCAGCCGACAGCTTCATTTACTTCTCGACGCCCTTAAACCAAACACTTGTGTACATAGTGTGTTTGTTTTTCAAGGTTGGTTGACTCCACCCCACCCCCACCCAAAAAAGGAAAGGGCAAACAAAACAGGAGTGGCGATGATGTTGATGAAGTGCGAGGGGACTCGGGCGGGTGTTGTTTTGTTGAAAAATATGCGGCTAATGAAATTGCGGCCCTAAATCAAATTTGCCGTTCACGCTTGAATGAATGTTGCTGAGCAGCGTGCACGTCTTCATGATGGGACAAAAAAAAAAAAAAAGGAGTGGGCGGGGATGCCAATGAAGTCAGTCTGCGTGAGTGGGCGGCGCCGGCTGTGTCCTCGGATAAACGCTCGAAAAAAGACTGTCGCCGAATCAGGGTGCAACAGACAGGTGCGGTGTTTTAGCTCCTTTGTGGAAAATCGCTTGGGTTCGGTGATATCCGTCTGTCGGTCTTGTCTGAGGACAAGCGCTTACGTAGTTATATGTAATTACACGTAAATGCGCAATACCTAACCCTTGACTCATTGGTAGGAACTGATGTTTGGAAAACCTCACAAGGAGTTGCTACCAATCAGCTGTTAAACTTTTTCCGGGACGGGACAAAGAAACGCAACGTAGATCGGCCCCCAACCGGGACTTATTGGCACTTGGGTGTGAATTGGCAACAGCAGGTCTAAGTGTCCAACTTCTTCTTCCTTTCCTTTCAGCTTGTCCCATTCAGGGTCGCCGCAGCGTCTCATCCTTTTCCATCTAAGCCTATCTTGTGCATCTTCCTCTCTAACCCCCACTGTCCTCAAGTCCTCCATCACAACATCCATCTAGCTTTTCTTTGGTCTTCCTCTCGCTCTTTTGCCTGGCAGCTCCATCCTCAATATACTCCCTCTCTCGCCTCTGAACTTGTCCAAACCATCGAAATCTGCTCTCTCGAACCTTGTCTCCAAAAAATCCAAATTTGGCTGTCCCTCGAATGAGCTCATTTCTAACCCTATCCAACCTGCTCACTCCGAGCGAGAACCTCAACATCTTCATTTCTGCCACCTCCAGTTCTGCTTCCTGTTGTTTCTTCAGTGCCAAGTGCCACAATCTCTAATCCGTACATCATGGCCTCACCACTGTTTCACCACTGTCTCCGAGCGGAGACTCTTCTGTCACATAGAACACCAGACACCTTCCACCAAGTGTTCAATCCTGCTTGGACCCGTTTCTTCACTTGGTCGAAATTTCCAACTCCTATTTTTAAATTAAGAGTCCATACCCGTTGTATTTTCAAGTGACCCATTTCCGATGCCACTACATTCAGGTCTACTGAATAATTGGATCAGGATAAACAATTACATTGGTGTCAAGATTGGGTTCCAGCAAAATTAAACAAATGAATTCAGCCATGCATCTGTCAATAAATCAATTTTCTGTTGTCATTATGGTCACAAGTGAGCCAAAGCTTATGCCAGCTGAGTTTTGGTTAAAGAAAATAATGGTTAGCAGCCAGCCTCATGGTGAATGAGAAGGGTGGAGGGGGAAGAGTGAGGCTACAGGGAGAAGAGATGGCGAGGGTGGACGACTTCAAATAGTTGGGGTCAACAATCCAGAGCAATGGTGAATCTGGTAAGGAAGTGAAGAAACGGGTCCAAGCGGGTTGGAACAGCTGGCAGAAGGTGTCTGGTGTGTTATGTGACAGAAGAGTTTCCACAGGGCAAAGTTTATAAAACAGTGGTGAGGCGGGCCATGATGTACGGATTAGAAACAACACGAAGCAAAACTGGAGTTAGCAGAACTGAAGATGTTGAGGTTCTCGCTCGGAGTGAGCAGGTTGGATAGGATTAGAAATGAGCTCAATAGAGGGACAGCCAAAGTTGGATGTTTTGGAGACAAGATTAGAGAGAGCAGACTTCGATGGTTTGGAGATGTCCAAAGGCGAGAGAGTGCGGAAATTGGTAGGAGGATGGTAAAGATGGAGCTACCAGGGAAGAGAGCGAGAGGAAGACCAAAGAAAAGCTTGATGGATGTCGTGAGGGAGGTCATGAGGACAGTGGTTGTTCGAGAGGAAGATGCACGAGATAGGCTTGGATGGAAAAAGATGACACACCTAACAGGACAAGACGAAAGGAAAAGAAGAAGAAGCCAGCCTCACGGTTGTGAATGGCTTAATTCGGTTCTAGCCTTCCGATGTTAAGTCTCTGTGATCGTTTGAGTGTCCTTGCACATTCCCAAAAGAATGCATGTTGGATTTATAGAATAGATAGATAAATCGTGTTTCATGTTTAATATTATTGCTGTAGTTCTGTTTTTTTTTTCCACGGTTGTCTCGTTCATTTGCCGTCTTGTTCAGATAGACACCGATTGACAGGTTCTGTACAATCTGTCTAATAAATCCTTTTGTACAGATTTGCATGACTGTATTGTAAATCCAGCCTCACAATAGGAAAAGAAAAAAAAATAGAGTTCAATATCGTGTCAAAGGTCGTATGAAGGCATCCTGTTGCTCAGTCAACATCCTCAACTTTTCTGTGGTTTCCTGCAGCTTTTTTTTTTTTTTGGCTGTACAGACACAGGCTCCAATTTGTTTTTCATTTCTTCAGCTGAGACTTGCTAAATATAGTATTTTTCGGGAAAACGAGACAGGCGCCGGAGCATAAAGTGCTTTTTGTTGCCTTCAACAGTGTGCTTTTTATGAGCTGTGCTCACCAAAGAGGGAGACATTTACATCGCTGTATCAACAGCTGTTTTTTTCTTTTTTCCACCGTGTTAGTAGCAGGTGGAATTACTTTGGAATTCCATCTTAATGTTTATGTTTTGAAAAGCATCATTAATATTTGAACAGGAGCCAGCTCTTTCTCCCTCTGCTCTTCCCTATCAATAGTAAATGTTCAAATATTTATGCAGCTTGAGCGAGGCCTCTTGAGGGTTTAAAAAGCCGTCGCTTTAAGGAATCCCAAACTGGTATATTGCCACCATTCCTCAAACCTGCTCGGGCTCGGGGTACATTTTCGGCATTAGAACGTTTGAGCTTTTCACCTCAACGTCTAGTCCAGATCCTGCGAGGAGATGATGTGCATGCAGGACGCTTCTTAATGGGGTATTTAGTAAAACATGCACAGATGTATTTAAATATTTATTTGGACTGCTTTGATATGTTTTTCAGTGGAAAGTTCCCGAACGCGTCTCAGGGCATGACATCGGCGTGTAGTCTAAACGTAACCTCAGATAGTAAACCGAACTTCTTCTTCTTCTTTTCCTTTCGGCTTGTCCCGTTAGCACCCTTCTACCAATATACTCACTCTCTCGCCCCTGGACATGTCCAAACCGTCGAAGTCTGCTCTCTAGAACCTCGTCTCCAAAACATCAAACTTTGGCTGTCCCTCTAATGAGCTCATTTCTAATCCTGCTCCAACCTGCTCACTCCGAGCGAGAACCTCAACGTCTTCATTTCTGCCACCTCCAACTCTGCTTCCTGTTGTTTCTTTAGTGCCACCGTCTCTAATCCGTGCATCATGGCCGGCCTCACCACCATGTTATAAACTTTGACCTTCATCCTAGCGGGGACTCTTTTGTCACATAGAACACCAGACACCTTCCGCCAACTATTTCCACCCCGCCTGGACCAGTTTCTTCACTTCCTTACCGCACTCACCATTGCTCTGAATTGTTTACCCCAAGTATTTGAAGTCATCCACCCTCGCTATCCTCTTGCGTTAATGCGGAAGTAGGTTGTGCATATACGAGATTGTTTATGGTCACTTGGAATTGGGAATTCTAAATATGTAACCTTGGGTAGTAAACCACGTGCTGCTTCATTGACTAAAGATGGAGGCTTTTAGACTTAATTACATACCATATAACGCATTGTCGGTAGTTGAACGCATAGTTATACACACACACACCCACACACACACACACACACATATATATATATATATATATATATATATATATATATATATACATAAATTTTCTTTGCCACTTATCCTCACAACGGTCGCAGGGAGTGCTGTTTTTGGGATGTGGGAGGAAACCAGAGTGCCCGGAGGAAACCCACACAGGGAGAACATGCAAACGAGAGAGAGATAGATAGAGAGAGAGAGAGAGAGAGAGAGAGAGAGAGAAGAGAGAGAGAGAGATTCCTTCTACTCGTGACAAAATGTCTAAATTTCTGTTCACAATTTGTTAAAACCATATTATGTCTAAATGTCATTCTAAAACATTTCATGAATGAGTGTTTTATGTAAGAACTCGAAAGCTGGTGAAGTTGAATGACGTGGAATTTTCTAGAACTTTTAGTCATTGCAATTTTCAAGTCGCTCTCCTGAGTGCTGCTCATGAAAATGTCTTAACTAACTGTCATCAAGCCACTGTTGGAATCCAAGGGCCTTTGTCACTCTGTCAACGCGAAAACTTCATTCACGCTTTTGTGAAAAGGGCTAATCGCGCCTCTGCCACTCTCCTACAACGACATAACCTCAGGCAAACTGGTACCATCGACATTCGCACGGGTCGGGTCTGTCATGTTCACGACGGATGAGAGAGACTTACAATCGATAGTCCCTGCCAGTCGTCCTCCTGCGGACCCGCGGCGACGTCCACGCCGCGGTGCTTCGCCAAAATCAATCGCTGCTGATCTGCACGTGGACTAGTGGAGGAATCAGTACTTACGTTAGCGAGGGAGGAGCACCGATCTGGCATGTGTGATGTAGCGCGACGGGGGGGCACCGACTAAGTAGTGCGATTATTTTTCAGCAATGCTGGTGCAATCATCCTAAGAAGTGTGGACGATAGTTCATTGAGCATTGTTCTCTTGTGTGGCCCGGAATATAAAATAGATGTGCTGAAATTTGGTACTGTGACAACTGAATTTTTGGGGGTGGGAACTTACCATATTCTAGTTTTTGACAAAGTAGTCTGACAAAAGGCATTATATTCGGACAGAATTAAAGTAGTCTTAAGCCATATTTAAATATCCATCCCTTTTCTTTTGCCGCTTATCCTCACGAGGGTCGCGGGGAGTGCTGGAGCCTATCCCAGCTCTCAACCGGCAGGAGGTGGTCTACACCCTGAACTGGTTGCCAGCCAATCGCAGGGCACATAGAGACAAACAGCCGCAGTCACAATCACACCTAGGGGCAATTTAGGGTGTCCAATTAATGGTGCATGGTTTTGGGATGTGGGAGGAAACCGGAGTGCCCGGAGACAACCCACGCAGGAACGGGGGAGAACATGCAAACTCCACACAAGCGGGGCCGGGATCATACCCGGGTTCTCAGAACTGTGAGGCCGATGCTTTCCAGCTGTCACTGTGGCGCCTGTCCTAAAACAGTTTTTTAAAAAATGTATTGTTTTAGGACATTTTTTGACTGTTCAATCCAAAAATGACATCAGATTCTTTTGTTCAGGTCAGATTTTTACGCCAAATGGTTAACATTTTATCAATAAAATAGTTCAAACTCCACACAGGCGGGGCCGCAATCGTACCCGGGTTCTCAGAACTGAGAGGCCAATGGTTTACCAGCTGATCTACCATGCCGCTCAAATTTAAACAATTAAATAATACTAATTATTATTATGATTGTAAATTAGGCGGAACGTTGGCGTAATTGGACACTCTAAATTGCCCCTAGGTGTGATTGTGAGTGCGACTGTTGTCTGTCTTTGTGCCCTCCGATTGGCAGGCAATCAGTTCAGGGTGTACCCCGCCTCCTGCCCGGTGACACCAGGGATAGACACCAGCACTCCCGCTACCCTTGCGAGGATAAGCGGCTCGGAAAATGGATGGATGGTAAATTAAATGTTTTCATGCTGACTACTCCAAGTAGATGTCTAAGTGTGACACCGTGCTGCTCCAACAATCTTTGGCGTAGCCAAAAAAGCTTTGCAATTCAGCCTCGGCCATCTGTCTCCTGGACCTGCTTCCTCTTGGCCCTCATTTGGGTGAGTTAGCTTGTTTGAGTCTGTTGAAGTAAATGTCTTGGATTTGGTCCAAAACGCCTACTTCGAAGGAAAATTGCCAGTGTCTTGTTAATTTTGCTGCTGGACGCGTCCGTCAAATTTTGGATGCAATTAATGCAACTGTTATTTTTCCAGGAAGGACTGTTTGGAACCCTTATAATAAATACCTTTGCGGTACTAATGAAAATAATTCCATAACCATGCTCTAACCCTAACTCAAAGACTATTTCCCCATTGAAATGAATGGAAATGCAATCAATCTGTTCAATCCGTTCTTTTTAGTGTAGTGTGTTTTTGTTTTTGTTTTTTTAATTGGGTCTCCATCCTTGTGTGGGTTTTCGCCAGGTACTCCAGCAAACATTAAAATTCCACATAGACACTATTCAAACCCCACACCTCAGAACTGCAAGGCAGATCTGCCCCTTACTGTAGCTACACACCTATTTAAAATGGCCAAACCTTTGAAATCATAATTTTCAATTTTGCCTGTCCAGGTACAAGGAGTATTTAGAGCTGATACTTCTTTTATAGCTCTATGCTCTTGACAAGCCCTCTCGTTTTTCACCAGACACGGGATTTATCACAATGCTTGGAAATATTGTCAGGCAAACAAATAGGTGGTAATATACTGATATTATCTATTTTTAGCCGCGAGTTCAAAAGCTCAACCAAATTGGATTTACGACTTCTGTCAGGAGGGATGAAACATCTCCCTAAATCCTCGTCCAGATCTCAAAAAGGATCAATGTACGCAGCCCATTGGCTTTTATGACACGCCAGCCCCCTCCTTTATTCCTCATCCCGTCTCTCTCTCTCTCTCGCGAGGTGTCTGTGTGGAGGGTGGGGGGGCGGATGAATCACGGCGGAAGTGGTGATGAAATAACTTTTCATGTGAAAACACCTCAGCTTTTACGACTTTACTAAATGATCCATAATGCAAGGCGGGGAGCCGTCAGTCGTCCCGCGCACGACGTTAGCCGCCGCCGTTAGACCCCATCGCCTGGGCCGCGCTCGGCTGAGGTGGGCACAAATCTTTTTTACGAGGCCGCCTCTTAAATAGCTGTCAGTCCCACGTCCCGCGTCTGGCGCCCTTTTGCCGCGGTTTCCCCCTCACCCTGATTGAACCATCGCTCTCTCAGATCTGAGATGGTGCGGCGAAGCTTCCATTAGAGCCAAGTCACATGGAAAAAAAGACTCGCTGGCTGGGAAGAAACAGAGCACAAATAATTCCTTACTGTAGTTTTTCTGATATTTTTACTTTATTTCAGTACAGTAATCCCTCCTTAATCGTAGGGGTTAGGTTCTGGACCACCTTCCCAGGAGGGGAAAGCCACGGGGTAGTGGCAACATTTTTTTTTTTTTTTATTAATATCTTAAAGCTCTATGAACCTCTCCAGACACTTATTAATCTCCAGGACACTCCTATTAAGCTCCACCATACTCCTAGAAACACATTCTGTACTCTTAAACACTTTTTAAACTCTTAAAGCTCAACTGTCATCCCGATAAACGTTGTAAAATAGATATTGTAATGAAAAATACATACAACATTATTCACTTCGTCTATACAAAAAAATAAATATGAGCAGAGAGCGCGTCATCCATGCGCAAAGTTGCAGAAGTGTCATTTGACATCCAAGTGGTCGCCATATTGGCTGCATCTCCTGCCCGTGACGTCACCCCGGACATTCGCCATTGAAAACACCCGGTGGCCCCTACTTCAGACACGGAAGCTCTTTCGAAGAAGAGAACATCTCACAATTGAGTGAAGTGTCCGGGGCAATATTACCCAACTGTTTTGAGCCGTATTTAGATGATATGCGGATCACGGCCAAACCATCTCCCTGCCCGATCCACCTCCGCTGCAGCGGTGATAAACGGCACCCGCGAGCGACTGTGATGCCGCGGCCAAACCGCCTCCCCGTCCGATCCACTTCCGCGGTGGATATGAGCCACCGTGGCCTGGCGCCAAGACGAGCCACCCCAGCCGACAAGGTCGGCGGTCTGCTCAGCCTTGTTGACAAGGCCGGTGGCGATCCACAAGGCCTGCGGAAGCCGTCTTTCAGCGGCTGCTGCATGGAAGCCTTCCGATGCACATTTAGCACCCCTGATTTACGGATTATGCCCCCACCCCAACTATTGTTTTTTTTTTTTTTTTTTAGTAGCTTTATACACACTTATCTGTCATTTGGAACCCACAAAGCTCTCGTCCTTAGCACCTGTGCAATCCATTTTTCACGATGAATGATAAATCCACCCTCCCGAGTGTTCGAGCAATATCCAGCAATGCAACGAGCCGGCATTTTAGCTAAAACGAAGGAACACCGAGGTACCTTCCAGCAGGTAAAACTAATGGAAACAAACGAGACTGGTTGACGGTGCTCCTGCCCCGTACCTCACTTCCTGCTTCTTCTCGAAAAGAAATCCCTCGAGAGGATTTTTATGGCGGGAGTTACAAAAAGCAATATACATCAAAATCATGTTTTGTGGTGGTAAAAAAAAAAACGCATGGGTCCATACCGGCTGCCGTTTTTTTCATTAATAACACACTAAAAATCCTGCATTTCACAACAGTGGCCCTTTAAACATACACTAATGCACAATAGTACTGTACAGTATGTAGATTTTATTCCCTGTAATACATTTTTCCTACAATTTTAATGCTGTTTACATGTGACTTCCATGCTGACTCAAGAAGAGTGAATCTGTTTATTTACTGTAATACCCTCCCTGTCAGCAGTAGAATCTGCATCAGTATGACACCAGCAAGCCACTAAGTATGTAAAATAACGGCTTCAATAAGAACCCAAGTGCCAAACCTGCTGTGTGACTTCTGCATTTTAATACAAACACAATAAAGAATCATTTGCATTTATATAGTTCTTCCAAACCACCTGACAGCGCAAGCAGACGGGAGCCCGAACCAGCGTCGTTACCTGGGGAAAATTAAGATAAGAGCGTAATCCAGTGGATAGAAATGCTTTTCTTGGACTCAGCTGAAGTCGGGTCAGGCAGGTGGGCAGAGTTAACAACGGAGACACCAACTAAGTCTGTCCTCCGGTCTGTTCCCTGTCATAATAATAATAATAATAACCAAAATGTCTGTTCCTCCGGAAGAGCTGGATTAAGGGGCTGGGGAAAGGGAATTTGGGCATTCCTGCTAAAGCTACTGACCCGGAAATGCGGTAGAAGATGGATGGATTGATGGATGGATGTCAGTTCCGTTGATGATTTCAGTACGATCTCATTCACCTGAACCCTAACTGGGATTGACTATTATCTTGCTCTTCTTCCATCACAGGACTTTGAGCAAACTGGACAGCAAGTGGTTACTTGTTACTAGTTACTACTTAGTAGTTACTTACTTACGACACCTAACCCTGTTAGGCGATAACGAAAACAAGGGACAATTTACCATCCAGTCAATTTGTCACCGAGTTGCATCGGGAAAAGTTTGCAGTCGATATGCTCAACTGACGCGAGGACATCTGATTCAAAGCCTTGCGTAGCTCGTCCTACTTGTATGTCGCTATCATACATTTTTATGTACTGGTTGAAGTGTTAGCCCCCAAGGAGACCTTAAGGTGACATGCAAGGGAAATATAACTTTTCGATACCTCGCAATAATATTTTTATGCATGACGTTTGCCACAATTACACTTTATCAAACCTGTTTATTTCTGTACTTTACATTTTATGTTTCGCTATGTTTTTAGAATCAACTGTGGAGGGATATCTTTCATTCTTTCAAAATATAACTCAAAAAGTTTTTTTGTGTGGGTAGGGCTGGAACAAATTAATCGTGCAGCACGCATTAAATTTGCAAATCAAGGCACCCGTCAGCTGACAGCTGATACGGGTCCTTCCGCCCTCCAACACCGCACTCAAGTTCGCCCTCGGAGCTTCAGAGGATGACGAGTGAACAGCACTCTGACACCGGCTGCTAATTAGCACCATTAGCATACAGCCATTCTGCGGGTGAGCTGTGGCGCGACAGGGCTCCGAGAAAGGCTACAGCCATGACCTTTGGTGGACACCACCAGCTGTCAGTAATTACCCACATTGACAGAGACAATGGCCGACTCTTTGTCCTTGAGGAGTCTTATCCTCCCCTTCGTCTTCTTCTTTTTTTTTGTGTATTTATTCCCAAAACAAAAACATATGCATTATTAAGCGGCATTGTTTCTCAGCCTGTGCTAAAGAACCTCAGCCTCGGGCTGAGCTTTCGCTAAACCGCGACTAAATGATTTGATGCAACATCGCCGCAAAAAGCACCGGTAGTCCGATGGTACGTGCAGTTCTGCCTTGACATGGGTTTGATTCCTGGCCAATCTGGGTCTCGAGCCGAGAACAAAAAAAAATATGGTTTGTGCTGTTTGTAAAAACTGCTCCCCGCCTCACAAAAGGATGTATTTCTTTGTCGTTGCGAGTTGTACAACAAATTAAAGATGGGTAACCACCCCAGGTGGGACTCGAACCCACAGTCCCTGGCTTAGGAGGCCAGTGCCTTATCCATTAGGCCACTGGGGCTTATAATGCTTCCACCACCAGGCCGTTTGGAATTCTTCCAGGTCGCTTTCCGGCGCGTCTTTAGGTTGACGATAATATTGACTTTATGTGCGCTTTCATCCTGGAGAGCTGCGTTTGCGCTGATGAGAAAACAACTTGGAGAAAGGCAGCCGAGCGGCCGGCGATCGTTTTAATCATCAGCAAATGTTTCTGCATCGTGATTAAAACGAGCCACTTTCTGTCTTGTAGAACCTTAAAAAAATCACATTAACACGGAGAGTCTCATCGGAACCGCTGACGTAAAACTTTCCGTCCAAGGTGAAACTGACTGAAATGGTTCGTCTGCGCCCACAGGGACGTCCGTGCTCAACATCACAGCGTCGGACGCCGACGACCCGTCTTACGGCAGCAGCGCCAGAGTTGTCTACAGCGTGCTGGACGGAGAAAAGTTCTTCACTGTGGGCAGACACACAGGTAAATTCACGTCTGAAACCACCTTAATCTCAGAAGCTGTTTTTTAGCCACATTTTGTGGCAGTTGACCAAAACAAGTCTCCCTGTCAAGTTTTACCCAATGACTTCAATTCAAAACAACTTATTGAATATCATTGATTTCACGCCCCGAAGCCTTTAACAAGCCAGTGCGGAGCATCACACGGGCTCGGTAGCTCACATCTAACAGCCACTCTATGAAGTAGCACCAGATTCTCGGTGGCAACAATCCCACTCTCATTCCGCGTGGGTATTACATCCGGGGCCAAACATCAGAAGCATAGATCAAGAACAATAGTAGGGTACTGATTGCATGGACATTCGCCAGAAGAGGCTGCTGCATGTGGGGAGATAATAATGCGTTTGTCTTCACACGCGGTGAAATAGCATGCGGGCCGACACCCGAGGCCATTGCTGCATGCAGCGCTCGCTGTAACTGTTAGTCAATTTTATATCGCAATCACTCTTCTCCTTACGTGCTGCTTTCAAAACTCCCCTGTTCCGTGCGTGAAACACAAGAAACGTAATACTTTGGCTGTTTCCTACTTTTTATTATATGGAAGTAAATATGTGCCGGCGGGATTTTAATTTGCAATGCCACAGAAAACAGGATTTGAATTTGAAATGTAATGTGGTCACATTTTCAATAGTTGTATTTGAGTGCAACTTTTCAATGTTAACAATTCAAACCGGCTACGATTCGCTGTGTAAAATTGACCGCCTGTGCCGCCACGCAGGATTACTTCAGGCCAGAACCGAACAGCCAGCCAATCGCAGTTACGCTTTCTTAGTATGTGACGTCACGTGACTAAGAAAGCGTAACTGCGATTGGCTGGGTGTTCGGTTCTGACCTGAAGTAACCCTGCCTGGTGGCGCAGACGGTGAATTTTAGACATTGAATCGTAGCCGGTTGAATTGTTAACATTGAAAAGTTACACTCAAATACAACTATTGAAAATATGATCACTTTACATTTCAAATTCAAATCCTGGCGGCACATATTTACTTCCATATTGTTAAAATAACAGAGAAAATATTTGGCACAATGTTGAAGTATGGTTGTGGTAGTGACGAAAAAGAAATCTATAGCGTATCTTCCACACTATAAGGCGCAACTGAAAGCCTTTCAATTTTCTCAAAAGCCGACGGTGCGCCTTATATATGGATCGATATTGACCCTTTAGTGCAACTCCATCTAATGGATGCATAACGTAACCCCAGCCTCTACTGTAGCATCTATCCTATGCGCCTTATAATCCGGTGCGCCTATTTGAAAAAAAAGTCCTAAAATAGGCCATTCATTGAAGGTGCATCCTATAATGCAGTGCGCCTTATGGTGTGGAAAATATGGTAAAAAAAATTAAATATATAGTTACTCTGTGAAATGTTTTAATGATTAAGACAATAGCCTATCAGAGGTTACTATCAATGTATCATGTATCACTTATTCGACATGAAAATCAACATTATTTGTAGCTTTGTGTCAGTTTTCCAAGGTTGTCCAACAGTAGGTTTATCAAAAATAAATTATCAGGTATATTAGACAAATTTATTAAAATGAAATCAAACAGTGATCTCAATATTGGATATGGGTGAAACAATCCTCTCTATATAGAAATATTGATATAGTACTCCTCCTACAATGATCATTTTGATCCTGAAAATGTCTCATATCGTGTTGTTTAATTAGCTACACTGTCAACCACGGCCTGGTGTGCATACTTTAATGATATCAGACAATTTTAGACAAAACGATTGGAATGAGTTGTTCAGGTACTGTAGTCTTACAATCACAATAATTTTGTTCTGAAAAGATTAAGATGAGTAAATATTGATTGATTGAAATAATTAAAATTCTTTGGAATTGCTTGTTTACTAATTACCCGGCAAGACTTAATGGTAGGTAATTTTAATTCCTGGAACCAACCCAAAGTTATTCGACAACATTTTTGCTCGATTTGTGCAAATGTGTCCCACGATAGAAAATGGGACCTAATCAGTTTTGTCAAAATCCACCAGATCTGGATTTACAATCTCAAGAATCTCCCCACCCAGGTCTGCTCCCAGGTTCCCTGATCTCCCTAAAGGTTAAGGTGTTGTAGGAACATAACAAGCTAACTATCTGGAAAAGCTTAGCATTGGCATTGGCGTGCACCCGGTCCCTCCCCAGGGAAACGCACTCAAGTTTTAATGATTCCCTTTCCGGACTCCGCCGGTTTGATTTGGCCAACCTGAGCGCCTGGATGATAAATGGTTCTGCCTCGGTGGGACCGTTCCCTCGACTGTCTCGAGACCTCAGTTCTCACCGCAGATCCTCTTTGCGTTTCACCATTGGTGCAGCGGGCCTAATAGGTTGCGATTGAAGGAGGGCAAGACAAAGACCGTGCGTGCCGCTTCATTAATATCACTCAAGAGGTCCTTAGTTTAGGACTGAGTTCCATTGCGACAGCGGTGACGTAATCAGAAGTCGAGAGTATGCCGTAGTCTATCGCCGTGCTAGGCTAACATAATAGCTTTTTAGAGCCCAAGTGTCATTCCTATAAACATTCTAAAATAGATATTGTAATGAAAAATACATATAACATTATTCACTTCAATGTCTATATGAAAAAATCAATATGAGCGGAGAGCGTGTCTTTTGACATCCAAGTGGTCGCCATATTGGCTGCATCCCCTGTCCGTGACGTCACCCCGGACATTCGGCAATGAAAACACACTGTGGCCCCTAATATGGGAGACGAACACGCCCCTTCTGACACAGAAGCAATTTTTGAAGAAGAGATCATCTCACAACCGAGTGATTACCAAGATATTATCGTTTTGAGCCATATTTAGATGATATGCGGATCACGGCCAAACCACCTCCCAGCCCTATCAACCTCTGTGCGGCGGTGATAAAAACACCACCTGCCCACTCGTGATGACGACGCTGCGGCCAAACTACCTCCCCGTCCAATCCACTTCTGCGGCAAAGATGAGCTACCCCGGCCGACGCTGTGTCGACAAGGCCGGCGGCCGGCTCGGCCTTGTCGACAAGGTGGTCTAAAAGGCCCGGGGAGCCATCCTTCAGCGGCTGCTGCACGGAAGCCTTCCGATGCACACATCAACACATTTAGTACCCCTACTTACGGATAATGCCCCCCCCCAACTATTGTTTTTTTTAGTAGCTCTATACTCACCTACCTGTCATTTGGAACCCACAACGCTCTCGTCCTTTGCACTTGTGCAATCCATTTTTCATGACGAACCAGATCTTTTGGAAAAGTATGAAAAGCAAATCCACCCTCCCGAGTGCTCGAGGAATATCCAGCAATACAACAAACTGCCATTTTGGCTAACACGAAGGAAGAACGAGCTACCTTCCGGCAGGAAAAACTAATCGAAACCAATGAGTCGGCTTGAGGGCGCTCCTGCCCCGTCGAGAGGATTTTCATGGTGGGAGTTACAAAAATCCATATACGTCAAAATCAATCAATTTTGTGGTGAAAAAACGGCTGGGTTCATACCGGCTGCCGTTTTTTTCATTAATAACATACTAAAAATCCTGCATTTCATGACAGTTGTCCTTTAAAGCATTGTTACAGTGTTAACGGCGCTTGTGTCTTCTTTGTTGCATGGCAATAAATTCTTACGCCACTGCACAAAGTACTGCAGTTCATAACCTCGAAATGTCGCATGTTGGTGCCATTGTACTGCAAGGACTCATTGTAATCGATTGATTTTATGATGCACAAGAGCCCCAAATGTCTCTTGAGCAGTACGTCGCACACACCTTACTTTCACCTGCAGTGTTTTAAACAGTATGCAGTCTTCAATATTGAGTCAGTAATTTTCCAAACCTTAGTCAGAATCACATTTCTTTTGTCTGGTAAGCGGAAAGGGAGAAGAACACACACGCAAAAAAAATGATTAGAATGTCTTCCGTGTCTTTTATATTAAATTAATATTATGCGTACTGGGGCTTTATTTCACAGTTGGTGTGCGCGGTCACAACCGGTAAAATTGGAGGAATATTTCAGCGGCGGAGCACGCATTGAGATGTGGATCACACATTGCTAAACTGACTGCTTCCATGAATAAGAACCTCATCTACATGAAGCCTCCCCATTGTGTTGATCAGGGCTTCAACTTCGATTCCGTCCGGATTTCGAGGCGTCCCCTCTGGCATTTGATGAATGGGGAAGGGGGTGGGGGGGGCCCATGTCATCTCCTTAACTGCATCGCGGCATGTATTACATTTTGGCTGCTCGTAGGACACGGTCAAGGGCTAACTGTGACTTGAATCATTGAGTTGTATTCCCGGCGTAGCGAGGCGGCCCTCGGGGAGCGAGACGCCACTAAACCACGGAAAAGCATCAATAGATTCTGATGTGGATAATCCCCGGGCGAGGAGGGGAATTAGATTATGAGTGCAAAGTGAAGCAGCTAACTCTCATGCTGTGGGGCCAGAGAAGAGAAGGTCTCTTTTGCACCAAGAAGGACAACGTTTTTGCTTCTCTGGCTCCAAAAGTTAAAACGTGAAGCTTAAAATTGGACGGAAATTATAAAAAGTATGAAGGGAAAGAGCGATCCTTAAAGCCTGGTACGCACAGTGTGTACTGACTGTTTACTGAGTAGATCGGTGAGGAAAAGTCATTCTTAACACACAGCAAACCACAGAAAAATCACGTCTGTGGTGATAATCTTGACTTTTCTTGGCTTTGTTCAGAAGCAGTTAGTTCATCGGGCTCAAAATCGGCCGACAGCACGTGCGCAGCCGGCTTACGAACGTTGCAGCCGGCATACGCGATTTCCTCCGGGCGCAACCTCATTAAAAAACAAAACATATCCGAGGCACAGGTATCTAAATACGGCACCACGCTGGGTTCTGTTCACCCGAAAATCGGCAAGCGGCATTGCATATACTGCTAAAAAGTTCTACAGAAACTTTTTTTTTTTTTTTTTGGGGGGGAATGAAGCAAGGACGAAAGGATTATTTGGGGCCAAACGATTATTTTGGAGGGTATTTTTGTGAACTTTTGAAAATCTGCCAGCATTTGATTGAATTTAAGGTCAACACAAGATTAAAAATATAAAGAGTCTGTCACGAGAATGCCCCTCAATAGAATTCGGTTCACCTCTGCCAAGGCCGGAATAGAACATCCATAAATCTTTGGAAAATGCCAGATTTTCCTCTGTTTGTCTATGTAATCATTTGCCTGTGACTGCGACTATTGAGGGTTAATCAGATTAGTTCTGAGTAAAACTGTTGCGCTCCCTCTCTCCTTTATTTTAGTATTGAATCAAGCAACACAAACGGTTGTACACCAGTTGAGCAAAGTGCCATAGACGTCCGCAGACGTAAAATATGACCGTTTTTGACCAAAATGTCTTTGAAAGAGAAGCTCTTCCAGCAAATTAGTCAGTCAGTCTTGACATGTCTTCTAATGTACTTTGTACACAATTCATATTCTGCCACAACGTACCGACATCGCTGCATGTTTAGCTTCATGAAATCAATACTAAAGATCACCTGGACCAAGTTGAACTTTTGTAGATGTCATTTAAAGGGGAAGGCCACTCATTGAAAAAAACAATGTATCAGATAGGTCATGTCATTGCTACTTCGTTCCTACACGTCACGAGGCAACGGTGCACGGGTGGACCCAAATGCAGGACTCCAAGACGAGGACATGATGTTCAGTGGGTTTTATTGTAAACGAAACTTGTGCACGACAACGCAGTCCAAGAAGGCAGGATCCAAAACACAAGAAACAATGTCCGATAACTATGAGTCAACTAAAGAGCATAACCAAAAGCGTGACTGGACTAAAAAGTAACCCCGGATGGGGAAAGCATATGCAACGAACTGGCAAAAACCAGTGACAAGACTCCAACTTAAATATCACACACCCCCCTCGGCCGTGGTCCGGCCTTGCTCATGACACACTACACAGTTATTGTCAGCGCTGATTTGTCGGATTTATCCTCGTCTGATAGAGAAATAGAAGTATCGTTTGACTGGGAAGACGGAGGAATACTTTCATACAGATTTGAAGCTGTGGCTGTCAATAATGTTGAATATTTGGATGGTTCTTCGAAAGGGAATGACGCGGAGTCTGACTACTCGGAGGCCTACGTGGGGGACATAAGGGCGTAAACAAGGGCCCCTTAAATGACATCTGATGAAAATCTCTATTTTAAAGTAACGGTACCAACGACATGACCTATCTGTTCTTTTCAACGAGCGAGAAACGGCCCCATTTCTTTTCCCGTCCCTGCGTAGCGTCCTCATGTTGTCGACTTGAAAAATAGTCCATTTGCACGATTTCACGCCGCTAAATTCTTGTGAGGACGCCTTCCCAAATTTCCTACGGGATCAACAATTTAGCTCCGTAACCCAACCTGCTGCACTGGCAACGCTTCCGTGATTGCACCACGAGGACGTTCCATAAAAACACAGCCTGCCCGCGTTTATGCTGCCTGATGTGCATAATAATGTTCACGCTGAGCTTTTGTCACTTTCTCGGTGTCCCTTGATTGCCCTTTGGAAATGTACGACTTTTGTAAAAGCGGTTCTGGCTTTGAGGTACCTGCCACGTTCTTGCGACGTAGATTATAGCTTTACATACAGCTTTCATAAACCGACATATATTATGCAAATAATGTAGTCCGTAATGCACTGCTTGCCTGATGTTGACATTTGTGGGAGCTTGGGGAGTCGTGTTAGCTTCAAGTGCTAAGTTGTAGCGTATCCATTTGAATCCAACTTTCCTTCTCTCTCTCTCTCTCTCGCTCTCTTTTGCCTCTTTTTTTTTTTTTTTTCTTTTCCTTCTCAATCATTAGGGATCATAATGACAGCCGTGGCAGATCTGGACCGCGAGACGCAGGATCGTTACGAGCTGGTCGTCAAGGCAACGGACATGGCCGGACAAATGGGCGGCCTCTCCGGCTCCACCACGGTGACCATTGTGATCACGGACGTTAACGACAACCCGCCCCGCTTCCCGCAGAGTGAGTGTCCGACACGTTCACCCTCTTCCTGAGGTAAAGACGTTCAAAGTCCGAAATGATCGCGCTGTGAAAATTTGACATATTTCGGCGGGCTGTCACGAGAAAGCCAGACGTATCGTGGTGCTTTTAACTAGGCCGACCATATTTTTTGGTTTTCAAAAAGGTGGTCTATGTCCTAATTTTCTTCATTCCACAATAATAATTTCAACCATCCATGCATGTAATTTTTTTTTTTTTTTTTTGCAGCAATACAGGCGCAATCATGCTAAGAAGCACTGAAGTAGACTCAATTGCATTATTCATCCTTGTTGCAGAGAATGTCCATGGGTGGCTAGTTTTATGTGATGTTTTAGTCATGAATGTCCAATAATTCATCCATCCATCCATTTTCTTAGCCGCTTATCCTCACAAGGGTCGCGGGGAGTGCTGAAGCCAATCCCATTTGTCAACGGGCAGGAGGCGGGGTACACCCTGAACTGGTGGCCAGCCAATCGCAAGGCACATAGAGACAAACAGTCACACCTATGGGCAATTTAGAGTGTCCAGTTAATGTTGCAAGTTTTCGGGATGTGGGAGGAAACCGGAGTGCCTGGAGAAAAGCCACACAGGCGCGGGGAGAACATGCAAACTCCACACAGGGAGGGCTGGGATTGAACCCGGCTCCTCAGAACTGTGAGGCCACTGCTTTCCAGCTGTGCCACCGTGCCGCCGAATGTCCAATAATCAACTTTGAAATCATTAATTTGGCTTTCACAAATAGGTCAAGGCTTGCACCCCCTTCCTCTCAATGAGCATGAAGGAACGATACAACGGTCCCCAACATTAGATGTTGGGGTGTAATATATATATATATACACATATATACATAGATATAGATTTTTTATTATTATTACTGGCAGCACGGTGGATCAGCTGGTACAGCGTTGGCCTCACAGTCCGGACACTCTAAATTGCCCCAAGGTGTGGTTGTGACTTGCGACTGTTTGTCTATATGTGCCTTGCGATTGGCTGGCGACCAGTTCAAGGTGTACCCCGCCTCCTGCTCGTTGACAGCTGGGATAGGCTCCAGAACTCCCTGCGACCCTTGTGAGGATAAGCGGCAAAGAGAATGAATGAATGGATGGTTGGATATTTTTTACTTTTCAGGAAACACAAATTTTGGGGTCCCTCAAATACTGTGCATCTGTTTTCAGCTGGATAATGTGCGTGTTGAGAGTTCCAAATAAAAAATTAATATTTCCAAAGAATATAAATAACTATTGACCCTGTCGAAAACAACTCCTGAAAATATATTTAAATATTTCTATTTAAAATTTGGCCAGTGCAATGATTCGCATGTGGTGAAGTTGCTGGCCAATCAAAGGACAGTCCTGCTCCAGGAAGGCGGGGCTTCAGGATCAACTCAGACCTGAAAGTAAATCATCCCAAAAAGCCCGTGCACTTGTTTTTTCATCCGATACTTTTGTCCCTAAAACTATTCAGATTGAGGTCATGACTTTCAAATCCCAGCCTGGCATTAATTTTAGGCCTCAAAGAGAAATAATTGTAACTTTTGCCCGCCTTTTATCTGCGATAGCGAACAATGTGTTGTGACTGAAATACTGAAAAAGAAGTCAGGTCTATTGATGAGCTTCGTCAATATGGCCGCCACGCTAGGCTGCTTGATTTTAATTTAGCTTCTGCATTCAAGTCAAAATTCCCTTTGTGTACAGCGTAGCTCCAACACGGGACAAAGATGTACAATACCTCCTTTTTTCCGACAAGAAGACAACTGTGACCGCTAACAGACAAGTAATTCTTTTTTTTTTTTTTTTTTTACTTCTGTTCCATCTCGAGGAGCAAATTCATTCAAGGGCCGGATTGAACTCGATATGCCTCATGTGTCTTTTCTTATTTCCGTATTCATAACTTTTACATCTTGCTATATCGTGTTTGTGCAGTGGAAGGGATAAACCTCGCAAGGGTAATGACTTCACCGCTCCGACAGACTCGGAATTTAGTCCGCCTTGATAAAAAGGGGGAAAATGCGAGGACGAGTGTGTGGGTAAAGGAATTCACTGTTTTCTCATAATTGCCCTTTTCTAAACCGTTTTGTCATGGCAGATTTTACGGGTGTCGTGACATTTTAAACCATCCAATGAAATATTACTACAGGTAGACCGTGCAGGGTATGTCGGGAAGGAACCGCCGCAAACTACGTCCTTTGCAATCGAATCAGTTTTATTCCGTACTCCTCCGTCCGCCAGAGATGTATCAATTCACGGTGTCGGAAGACGCGGCGGTGGGCACGCCGGTGGGCCGGGTCATCGCCACGGACGCGGACATGGGGGAGAACACGGACATGAGCTACCTGATCCAGGAAGGAGGGGACCTCTTCAAGGTGACCACCGACGCCCTGAGCCAAGAAGCTGTCGTCTCCATCAAGAAGGTACGTGAACAAAAAAGCGAAATACTGTGCACACTATTTGCCGCGAGAAATTCATGCACCTCAAAGGGGGCTATGACTGCAAATAGATGCTACAAGATGGCAGAAAAGCACTATTTTTGTTTCGATAAAACGCTTCACTTCACTTCAACGTTGTATATTAGCATTAACTTGCCACCAGATGGCGCTAAAGCAGTGTTTGCCGCGATCGCAAACCAAGCCCCACCCCAAATGGCGAGCAATTCATGCACCTCTGAAGGTGCTATGGTTGCAAGTAGATGCTACAAGATGGCATAAAAGCACTATTTTTATTTCGATAAAACGCTCCACTTCAGTTCAACGTTGTATCTTAGCGTTAACTTGCCACCAGATGGCGCTAAAGCAGTATTTGCCGCGATTGCAAAAGTAATTCATGTACCTCCAAAGGTGCTTTGATTGCAAGTAGATGCTACAAGATGGCAGAAAAGCACTATTTTTGTTTTGATAAAACGCTTCACTTCACTTCAACGTTGTATATTAGGATTAACTTGCCACCAGATGGCGCTAAAGCAGTATCTGCCGCGATTGCAAAAGTAATTCATGTACCTCCAAAGGTGCTTTGATTGCAAGTAGATGCTACAAGATGGCAGAAAAGCACTATTTTTGTTTTGATAAAACGCTTCACTTCACTTCAACATTGTATATTAGGATTAACTTGCCACCAGATGGCGCTAAACCAGTGTTTGCCGCGATCGCAAACCAAGCCCCACCCCAAATGGCGAGCAATTCATGCACCTCCGAAGGTGCTATGGTTGCAAATAGATGCTACAAAATGGCATAAAAGCACTATTTTTATTTCGATAAAACGCTCCACTTCAGTTCAACGTTGTATCTTAGCGTTAACTTGCCACCAGATGGCGCTAAAGCAGTATTTGCCGCGATTGCAAAAGTAATTCATGTACCTCCAAAGGTGCTTTGATTGCAAGTAGATGCTACAAGATGGCAGAAAAGCACTATTTTTGTTTGGATAAAACGCTTCACTTCAGTTCAACGTTGTATTTTAGGATTAACTTGCCACCAGATGGCGCTAAAGCAGTATCTGCCGAGATTGCAAAAGTAATTCATGTACCTCCAAAGGTGCTTTGATTGCAAGTAGATGCTACAAGATGGCAGAAAAGCACTATTTTTGTTTGGATAAAACGCTTCACTTCAGTTCAACGTTGTATCTTAGCGTTAACTTGCCACCAGATGGCGCTAAAGCAGTATTTGCCGCGATTGCAAAAGTAATTCATGTACCTCCAAAGGTGCTATGATTGCAAGTAGATGCTACAAGATGGCAGAAAAGCACTATTTTTGTTTTGATAAAACGCTTCACTTCACTTCAACATTGTATCTTAGCATTAACTTGCCACCAGATGGCGCTAAAGCAGTCGTGTTAATTCGTTTGAACGTTTTCATTGACAACGGAAGATGGAAGATGCGTTTCCCCCAAAACATCTGTGAATTTTGAAGCACTAATATGTGGGGAGCAGCACAGTGGAGCAGCTGGTAAAGCGTTGGCCTCACAGTTCTGAGGACCCGGGTTCGATCCCAGCCCCACCTGTGTGGACTTTGCATGTTCTGCGTGGGTTCTTTCCGGTTTCCTCCCACATCCCCAAAACACACAACATAAATTGGACACTCTAAATTGCCCTGAGGTGTGATTGTGGGTGCGATTCTTTGTCTCTATGTGCCCTGCGATTTGCTGGCAACCAGTTCATGGTGTACCCTGCCGCCTGCCCGCTGACAGCTGGGATAGGCTCCAAAACTCCAGGTGACCCTCGTGAGGATAAGCGGCAAAGAAAATGGATGGATGGTTTTCATTGACAACGGAAGATGGAAGTTACATTTCCCCCATAACATCTGCGAATATACAAATGAGTGAATTTTGAACCACTAATACGTGGGGATTCATTTACTGTATATACAGTCATTGGGTGGTTCCTTTGTAATTTTGATACTTGAGTTTTACATGCATATATGGTTTTTGGTCCTGGAACAGATCCAAACATTTACCCATTAATGAGTCCGATGGGACTCGTCGGGCTAATTAGTATAAATTATACCTTGAGGGAGAGAAATGGGCTTCTTCTGTCCCCCGTGTTTTTCCAAATGTAAATGTATTTACTTAAATACTGAATGCATAAATGTATTGAGGAAATTTCAAAGTTCCGCATAATCTGCTGGTTGACTTCCAAGTTGTTCTAATTTCCAATTTTTTAGTTTTTTTTTTATAACTCCCGAAGGAAACACTTCAGTGAGTTAAAATGTTTCAGGCACAAACTATCTATATCAAAACCTTTTATTAACTCAGGTAAAATGTTAATATTTCTTGCTGTACTATAAATATGGACTCTTTGTATAATAAAACCAAAGTAAAGTAAAACCAAATTAAAATGAAGTAAATTTAAAAATAAAATAAATCTATGCAGGTGGGCACAATGGTGTAGCTGGAAAGCGTTGGCCTCACCGTTCTGAGGTCCCGGGTTTGATCCCGGCTCCGCCTGTGGGGAGTTTGCATGTTCTCCCCATGCCTGCGTGGGTTTTCTCCGGGTACTCCAGTTTCCCCCCCCCCACATCCCAAAAACATGCAACAATAATTGGACACTCTAAATTGCCCCGAGGTGTGATAGTGATCATGGGTGCGGCTGTTTGTCTTGATTTGCCCTCCGATTGGCTGGCAACCAGTTCAGGGTGTACCCCACCTCCTTCCCGATGACAGCTGGGATGGGCTCCAGCACTCCCCACGACCCTTGTGAGGATAAGCAGCTAAGAAAATGGATGGAAAAGTCAATGCTTAGATATTTGGAGTTTGAGCCATATGTAAATTCCCTCTCTCGTGTTGGCCTTTTCGAAATTTCCACTCTTACCGCTTCACTGCTCTACATCGCACGCTTTTCTGTTATTTTTCTTCAAACTTGCCTCGAAAATATGGATGATATCATTCTCGCTCTGTTTAGGGTGATTCAATATTCTTTGTTGGAAATCCGCACAATGACTTCTTTGTTGCTGAGTTTTGCCAGTGTTCTGGGCAACAACATCTTAATGAGTGTCTGACAACCTGAACTGAGACAACGCACTTATTATGATTATTTTCATATTTTGTCCCCCTCAGCCACTGGACTTCGAGAGCAAGCGCACACACAACGTAGTGGTCGAGGCTGTAAATAAGCACGTGGACCCTCGCTTTGTGGACCTGGGCTCCTTCCGGGACCAGACCATAGTCCGCGTCAGCGTGTCGGACGTGGACGAGCCGCCGCTCTTTCAGCCGGTGGACGGCGCCGTCATGGAGGTGCAGGAGGACGCCAAAGTGGGAGCGCTGGTCGGCGTCGTCTCCGCCCGAGACCCCGATGTGAAAAACAAACCGGTCAGGTATGAAGAGTGGGCTGCAGTGTGTACACTGGTTGGGGTGACTGGCAATTCTTTCCTTGGAATTCTTCGAACAGGTATTTTTTTTTTTTTAGTGAACTACTTTGCTACACAGGGTACAATCATGTGGCCACTGAACTGGGAAATGTCATTCGAAACATAAAATATTGCCGATGGCTTAAAGCACATCAGGCAAAAGCTGCTTTTACTTATACACTCTGTAATTGTAAATGTCACATACACGGTTTTAGCGTTTAGATGTTGCTCCCGAGCATGTTCTGTGTCAGAATGCATCTTTACAGCAGGGGTGCCCAGACTTTTTTTACCTCAAGATCTACTTTTCATGCAGCCGGGGGGTGGGGGAATGATGATGCTCGCAAACCATTTTAAGGTTAATGTTATGTTGCCTCCTATATTTAAAATACAGAATTAGCTTTTTGTTTACTATATTGTCTGTGCTTTCATCCTGGATCAGGCTGAGCCAAGGTGGAATTTTAAAATGACACACAATCTCATCCTGCATTTTCTACTTTGGCTTGAGACCAGACCTTTCCCACTAGGAATAGAGAAAATCTCGTCCAGTTTAACCACTTTTTCTTCGATTATTCACATACTCCGACAGTCATTGCATCTTGAAAAAACAGCATTTCTTTTTTTAACTTTCTCTATTAATATCGAAAGTAAACATAAGCAGCATGTCTAGCTCGTCTTTGCTCTACGTTGCCCAGACTGTGTTGCTAACTAAAGCAGCGGTGGTGGACGCTGTCATTATAAAACACATTGATGGTCTGCGTAAGTACTGTAACATTTGTAATTATGAGTGTACGCCTTTAAGAGCGGGATGGGGGGCGGGTGGAAAGTAGACTACGAAAAAGAACGTGTGGCGGAGCAGCGGTTGTTGTTGGAGAAAGTTCCGTGTGCTGCCTAAAAGAAACCAGTGGCTTCATTTTTTTACAGTATGAATGAGAATTGAGCCATTGGATGTAACAAGCAGTCATCCCACACTCATTTAATCACATTGCAAAATGGCACAAACTAAATAGCTGTATGGTATACTTTCAATTTGCATTGGATTTATTTTTTTTAGAGTTAGCATCCGCGCAGTTTAGAGGGAACATTGGCTAACGCCCCACCGTCCCGCGATCGACGCATTGAGCACCCCTGCTTTACAGTATCAAATATGCCTGAGAAAAACTTGGGCCTATGTCTGCTTTTATTGGACGAAATAAGCTTCATTTGTCGTACATTTGGTGTACAAGTGAATGCGAGAAAAGCGAAGAGAAAAGGGTTCACATCGACGTCAGCGTGCATGGAAAACAGGATTGCCGCCGCTGAATGTGACGACAGTACGCCAAAAGCAACTCAATTGTTCTGTCTTTCTCCGAGCTTAACCGCTGTAAATACAATTTTTATTGGAACCAAATTTATGTCATGAAAAATGGGTTTAAAAAGACCCCATAATTCACCGGCGGGGGCAAGCGCGCACAGGCAGCCGATTTCATCTCCAACCGCGCAATGGATGGAGCTTCATCGTCTTCCTTTTTTTTTTTTTTTCTCCACGGTCGCGGCGCATGATAAGAGACGATATCGCCGAGTAATCTCCTGTACCAAGGTCTTGGGTTTACGCATCCTCGGAAGAGCAATTGCTGGCGCGAGGGGCGGGGGGAGCAGATAAGGGCTAAGACAGTGTCGCTGACGGGAGTGTAACGCTGGCACTTGCGGGGGGCCTGTGCAAATTACCTCCATTAAAAATGCATGAGGCTCCCAGGTTCCAGGTGTAATAAAGTACAACACACTGGCAGCGTTGTCGTTCACGGGCAGCCGGGAGCTGCGAGAGGCTGCGTGTGTGTGTGCGCGTGTGTTACATGGGCGCCTGCGTGTTTATGTGTGCGCATGAGCAAATGAATGGGTGATTAAGTGGATGGGAGGAGGGGGGGACGCTGGCCAAAAGCCACCAACTGGGCTAAGTTGGCAAGCCCACGGCCTCTGGCGCTCCAGTAACACACATACACACACTCTTTCAGACCTGCATATGAATGCAGCCTGAGCAACGAGTTTGAATTAACACACCCGCGCGGTGGCAAAAATTTATCGCCGCGCTTTGCCACAAGCTTCAAATGGGCCGCAGCTAAAAGCATCATCGCGCATATTCCAGCAGGTAAATCAAGCAGCTGGCAGACAGCTGCGCCTGTCAAAAGATGATCCCGGATCGACAACAACTTTGGAAAAAGAGAGTCCTGTCACATTATAAGAACATAAATCCTTATTTATAGGCGGGGGGGGGGGGGTAGGTACGCGGCGGTCAAGTTCACAGTTTTGTGCTGCAGCTCAGCGGATTAAAAGGAACAAGAGATGTATGGAAGGAAAGGAATTGTTGTTTCTGCGCTGCGGAGTCGGGAAAAAAGTTTACTTGGGTTGGTTGCAAGAAAAAAAGTTATCAGTGGTGTAGTGCTTCACATCCCTGTTAAAACATTTCTATAGAACATTTCTAAAGAATTTCCAAAGAACTTTAGGACTCAAGTCCTGTAGAATTTCTAGAGAAATTCTATTATTCTGTAGAAATTCTATACAAAATCACTGCAAAGTTCAATAGAACAAGTTGTTTTGTATAAATTCTGTAGAATTCTGGAGATTTCTATAGAATTTCTATCGAAATTTTTTTGGCAGGGATTGCTGACTTTCAGCTCAACAACCTGCTTTGATTTCAGCCTGGTAAATTTGATTCAAAGAAATAATACACAGATTAAAAAATAAATGCAATGTAACGTCCCTGGTCAGTGGACAGAATGTTTTTGAAATGTGACGCACCACAATGAGTGAAATTCCGGTGGTGTGGATTAACAATGCATCCAATAGGTCACGTCATGTGTACGGTGCCTTGACAATGTGATGTTAATCCTCTCTCATGTAATGTTTTTTTTTTTTTTTAGTGCGCGGATTTGACGTAATAGGCGCGGCGACAAAGGCTCGCGAATGGCCCCGCCTCCGGAGCTCTTTCGTCATACTCCGCGTCATTCCCGTCCGAAGAATAATCCGAATATTCAACATTATTTACAGCCGCAGGGTCAAATCTGTATGGACGTATTCCTCCGTCTTCCCGATCAACCGATTCAGCTCTTTCTTCATCAGATGAGAATAAATCAAAAATCAGAGCTGGCCACAATTGTTTCCCAACGTAAGCTAACTTTTATCGCCGCGCCTTTTACGTCACATCCGCGCACGTAGGTTCATGTGACTCGCCAAAATGGCGGCGCCCATGAAAATTCGTAGTTGCCGATTAAAAAAAATCTTCTCAAAACACCACATTGTCGTGATGGATCGTTAATCCCAACCATCGGAATTTCCCTTCAACAACAGTTAGCTAGCTAACTTCTTGTTTTCCTTTCAGCTTGTCCCGTTAGGGGTCGCCACAGCATGTCATCTCAGATGAACGCATATTTGTTTGGCACCGGATGCCCTTCCTGACCCAACCCCTCTGCATTTAGCCAGGGAGAGACGCTTACAGCACCTGGTATCCCCAGGCGGTCTCCCATCCAAGTACTAACCAGGGCCAAATCCGCTTAGCTTCCGAGATCGGCCATTCTCAGGGTAGCATGGCCGTAAGCGGTTAGCCAGCTAACCACACATCACAATCGCATCGGATAACCGCCGCTCAAGTTGTGTTTTCACCGGGACCCGTTTTAGCCACTGAAAGCCCTTTATGTGTTTGTTTTTCTGGAGTGCAGTATGATTTTTTTTTTCTCAAGCTGAATAGACAAAAAAGTGACAAGCATTAGAGATGCCTTGAGACTTGTCGTGGGACGCTATTAGGAAGATCGCGACAGGGTTGAAACTGTTCCAGAACAGGGAGGTCTTCACTTCCTGGTGAAAATGGTCAAATTAGTTGGGGGGGGGGAGACTTAAATATGTATCAGAAATATTTATTCAAATATGCAAGATGAAATCGAAATATCTAAAAATGTGTCCTGGAATTTTTCCCACGGTAACCTATAGTCAATTGTGTTTGTTTGCTCAAGGTTCTCCATCGATCGCAGCACCGACCAGAGCATGATTTTCCACATCCATCCTGACTCCGGCGCCATCACGCTGGACAAGATTTTGGACCGTGAGACGGCAGGCTGGCACAATATCACCGTGACGGCAGTGGAAGCAGGTACGTGTCCTCGGACTCCTTTCGCGATATTTGCCTCATCCCACGACATATGGCTGAGGTGTCACTAAGGGAAGTGTGGTTGCATTTATTTCTGGCAAGCTTTGGAAAGCACATCTTCAATCTCATCTTTCCATGTCAACGTAATTATTACTCTTGCTTCTTAAAGCTGCATTTGAGTCGTGATATTGTGACAGTAAATTAAAAAAAAAAATGGTAGACATTTATGCCATCGTGCTAATGACATGACATCAAAGAGGCTATTACCAGCTACATCCCGTCAGTCTAACGTCATTATTGCCCGAGTCTTTTTTGGGATATTTCTAGAAAGCAAGACATTCCAACAAGAACATTTAGCATTTGCGGATTACCGTGGCCAAGATCTACACAGACATATGACTAAAGACACAATTTTCTTTTGTCTACACTCCAATTCCGTTCTATTTTCTGTCTCTAAACAAGTCAATGGAAAATCAGTGAAAGAGCGTCAAGAGCAAAATCATTTGACGCACTCTGCTGGTGTCATCCAAACTCCAAATGGAAGCAAATAATGCTCTCTGAAAGTTAGAAATGCCGCAATGATTGGCACGTGTCAGCCACACGCCGAACAAAAAGAAATCTTCAACACTTGCTGACTCCCTCTCGAGCCGCCGGCGAGGAACGGGCAATTTGAAATATCGCATTTATTAACAGTAGATACAAAAGCTCTTTTACAAGCCGATTGAAATATGACATAATGGGCCTCGACTTGCTAATTTCTTTGGTCTCGTTCCACTAAAGATTCTAAAAATTCTGATCGTGAATGTAATTAGCCTTGTGGAACAACTTTTAAGGCTGAGCACAAGGAACTCTATTTGTCACATTTTCACTCACAATTTTCCATTATAAAACATTTGTACAAGTGTAACAATGATAATTTTAAAGTACAGTATAAAAATAAAATGTCTTCTCGAGGTTAACCTTGATGAAAATGCCAGAGTGGAGAAGGGAATGTTGCCGCTTAGCATTCCTATCACAGAAGAAGTTCAATAGAAATTTGGAAAAAAAAAAAAAAAAATACAAACAATGAGTTCAGAAATCGTCCATAACTGTGAAGACTAATCAGGTATTTCTTCGCATAAAAGACTACCGTAATTCCCGGTTCACAGAGCGCACCTGGTTATAAGCCTCACCCAGTACATTTGTAAAGGAAATACCATTTGCTACATACATAGGCCGCAGCCGTGTAAAAACCGCAAGTGCCCACATTGAAACACGAGATATTTACAAAGAAAGACGGTACACAGAAAGAGTTTAACGCTAGCGCTGTGCTAATGCTAATGGTAGCCCCACGCTAAACCTAGTGCTAATGTTAGCGCCGCGCTAGCACTAACACTAACCGGGCCGGTTAAATTAATGAGATATTTACCAAGATAGACGGTACACAGAGAATTTAACACTAGCGCAGCTGCGCTAACGCTAGCGACGTGCTAATGCTAACGCTAGCACCCTGCTAATGTTAGAGCTAGTGCTGCGCTAACAGGGCTGGTTAAAAAAAAAACATACCGGTAAAAATCACTGAGACACGGTAGTAGCACGCTAGCACAGCGCTAACAGGGCTGGACCGGTAAAAGTAACCTCCTCGACACATATATTCCACCGGTCTCACTCTTATCTTTTCCGCTCGAGTGCCCCCTTGCGGCCATTAGAAAAAATGCACAAATTAACCGCATCACCGCATAAACCGCAGAGTTGAAAGCGTGTGGAAAAAGTTTATAGGCCGGAAATTATGGTAAACATAGCTAATTTTGCAGTCTTTATTTGATTTATTATTGTTATTATTATTATTATTGACTTGGCTGAGCATAAATGGACGCTTCGAATAGATGCTCACAACGTATGCTGTTTTTTTAATTTATTTTGTTTTATGTGGGGATTTTTTTCTACTTTAAATGCGTGTTTTTCTTTGAGATTTTTATCACGTAATGACTCGTCCAATAATCGATGGCAGCACACTATGAGGGCAAATAAGACTCTTTGCGTTATTACTCACAAAGCAATTTGGTGACTTCTTTGCTTTTCTTCTGTATTCAAAATTTCATCCCATTTTAATGCTAATGGAATTAATTTTTCATCTTAACAAACACATGCCTGCCTTCATTTGATTGAACATCTTTTTCATGAAAACATCAGGACAGCCGGTGTAAAATTGGACATTTTTTTCTTGGCCGTAGCCGCTGAGTTGACTTTTTTTTCATATATATATATATATTATATATATATATATATATATATATATATATATTCAACATTTATTCTTTGTTCTTGATTTTTTCCCCCCTCTATTTAACCGTCCGCTCATTAAATGAGACATAATATACATTTAAAATAAAAGTGGACCAATAATTATGGCAGACTTGACAGGAGGGCTGCACAGTTGATCGAATTTGAATCACGATCACGATTTCGGCTGCCACGATTAAACAGGTCTGATCGTAGGAAATTATTTTACATTTAACATTTTTGGCATTGCTGCATATGAAAAGTGCTTCATTTGTAGCAGTGCCCGAACCTACTTAGCCAGCCACGGGGGGCGGGGGGGGGGACGAACATATGGTTAAGGCTTTATTAAGGGCACAGTGCTCCGTGGCCAACTTCAAAAATTAAATCTTAAAATGTCAAATGTAGTCCTAATTGAAAATTTTGAAATGAAAAGTTGCTGCTTAAAGCCTAATGTTGTTGGATTTACGCATTAACTATATTTGTTTCTATTAAGTTGTAATTCGGGATTGCACTCGGTAATAGCACATTTATTCAGATAGTGCTTGGTAAAGTAGATTTTTCTTTTCTTTGTATTTATTTTTGTATTATTATCCATCATTGATTCTTATTTAAGGAATCATTTTCACCTGAGCACTTACATATCGTTATTTGAAAAGTAGTGCAATTAAAAACTTTTCCTTAATATCAGGCATAATCGTGATTACAATATGACTTAAAATGATTGTGATTTTTTTTTGGGCCACAATTGTGCAGCCCTAATTGACACCATAGTTTTTGTTTTTCTGAAATTACCTCCTGTGACAATTTGACCCTGTGTGACGCACATGAGCCCCAACAAAATTTGCAAGGATTGTGTTTTCCCTTTCATTCAAAACAAATACACCCCAACTGTGTTGACACGAAGTCAGGTATGAGCCCTTTATTAAAAGCGAACCCTGTGAGCTAATGCTAATCTCCGCTTCCACCAAATCTCAGTGTAGTTCTTCTCGCTTGTTGGCTTTTAAGTAGTAATCCCACCAATGTTGTCTGGACGTTGCTTGAAAGTGACTCTGGAGCTTCAGCAAGCCTATCTCCTGCGTCATAGCTGGAGAAACCCAGTATAGGAGTGATTATGTTGTAATTATACTCTGCACAGAATCCCGACACAGCAACTCACAGATGCATTTACCGTGCTGACTTTTTTCGCACGCTTTCAACTCTGCGGTTTATGCGGCGATGCGGCTAATTTGTGCATTCTTTTTTCTAATGGCCGCAAGGGGGCACTCGAGCGGAAAAGGTAAGAGTGAGACCGGTAGAATACACATGTGCAGAGGAAGTGACCTTTACCGGTCTGGCCCTGTTCACACTGTGCTAGCATGTTACTGCCGTGTCTCAGTGATTTTTACCAGTATGTTTTTTTTTTTTTGACTGGTCCTGTTAGCACAGCGCCAGCGTAACCATTAGCGCGACGCTAAATTTTGTGCGGTGCTGGCGTTAGCATTAGTGAGCTGCTGTGTTACTGGCATTACTAAGTGATATTTACCGTTAAGTTTTATTTTAATTGGCCCTGATAACGTTAGCGCTAGCATCATTGCTAGCGTTAGTGTTAGCGCTAGCATCATTGCTAGCGTTAGCGAGGCGCTAGCATTAAACTCTTTCTGTGTACTGTCTTTCTTTGTAAATATCTCTTTTTTTCAATGTGGGTTTCCATGTGGGCACTTGCGGCTTTTACACAGCTGCGGTGTATGTATGTACCAAATGGTAATTCCTTTACAAATGTACTCAATGAGGCTTGTAACCGCGTGCGGTCCGTATGCCGGGAATTACGGGACTTGGTTGTTTAATTTAACTCTCTGGCACTCCAGACACCAAAACGATTGCATATAAACTGTCAGAAAGCCCGTTTTCCATAAAATGTCTCCGTGAAGGCCGCCGATGCCACGGGGGTCAACTTGTCCGAGGACATTGTTAAAACCGGAGCCCCGCAGCACAGCCTTTAATTACGCCGTACGTCCTTTAGCCACCTCTGAACTCTCGTATCTCCGTTATCGGACAAGCGACGTCTGAGCCCCGGGATTAACCCGGACTGCGAAAGCGCGAGATGCACACTAAATGTCAGCGGGCACAGTACGTAACCCTGCGCTCGTTATACTTCGCACAAACACAAATGTACTCCATCTTGACATTCATCCAATTAAAAGTTCTCAGAGCCTAACCTTTATTGTAAACATTTTCACGTACACACCAGGCTAAGTTAGACTGACATATAATTTTCTGATAGCGAGTATGATATCATGTCGCTGAAATGTTGTTGTTTTTTTTTCTCCCCTTTTTACCCAGACAGGTTGGTTCACCCCGAGGATAGATAGGTAGATACAGGTTGTATTTGGAAAGTGTTTATCTCTGGCAGGGTTGAAGGGAAAAGTAAATTCACTTTAGCATAAATTGTCTGTCTGGCAAATAAATGTGCACAGTTTGAGGTTTAGAGCATCAAAACACGATTCAGCTTTATATATCTGACACACAAAAGCAACGTCTTAGTGTATGTGTGTGTGAGTTTGCCATCAAAATACAATACAAGAGAGTAAATAACAAAACAGCGTGTGTTCCCAAGCACGTAGCCCTGAATTGAAAAATCGAAAAACAGACATCAAACTTTTCTTGCAACAACTTTCGAATAAAAAAAATAATAATAAAAACATCTCCGATGACAGTGCGTGCATTTTCCACAGTGATAAATGTGATTTTTTTTTTTTTTTGTATGTGCATGTATCACCATATCATTGCTAATATCTCGTTGATATTTACACATTGGAATAATTCAGTGTTCAATTCAGTTCAATATAATTTTGAATAGGGCGGCACGGTGGAGCAGCTGGTAAAGTGTGGCCTCACAGTTCTGAGGACCCGGGTTCAATCCCGGCCCCACCTGTGTGGGTTTTCTCCAGGTGGACACTCCGGTTTCCTCCCACATCCCAAACACATGCAACATTAATTGGACGCTCTAAATTGCCCCTAGGTGTGATTGTGCGTGCGACTGTTTGTCTCCATGTGCCCTGCAACTGGCTGGTGACCAGTTCAGAGTGTACCCTGCCCGTTGACAGCTGGGATAGGCTCTGGCACTCCCCATGACCCGAGTGAGGATAAGCGGCAAAAAAAAAATGGATAGATAATTTTGAATAGCTCGAGAAAAACTGAATCACTTATGACTTGTCAAGAAGGGGAACAATAATGTCACTCTTTAGGTTACAGTCATTGGTCCCATTGTAATTCCCACAACCCCCCCCCCCCCCCCAAAAAAAAAAAAAAAAAAAAACACGGGATGTCACGGAAGAACAAGGTGAAAAATCAGCGAGAGTGCTTGTGCCGAGAAGGTTAGCCACGCGGGTTAATGCTTCACGACTTGTCGCCGTGACAAATTCAATCAAGAGGTCATGGCTGTACGATGAAGGAGACAATTCTCCGCTGTGATGCTCCTGGAAAGGCCAGCGAGTACTCAATCACGTTCTACTCTTCCACTCGGAAAGCAAGTTAGTCTCTAATAGAGATGTCTAAAAGAGGGGGGAAGAAAAGTACGTCAAAAATGATACCTGACCCTCCAGTTGAGACTTGTAGGGATCAGTTTTGTGGCATTTTTGTGTGATTTCTTTTTCAAGAGGTTGAAAAACAAGAAACGTTTGGTGTCCAACTTACCGATTGGAAGGTTTGCGTCCTCCACTTTGGTACAGTTGGAGTTGAGGATTTTAAAAGTATTTTTGTGTTATCAAATAACAATAGTTGGAAAAACCCGTTACCCTTGATTTCTGATTCCAAATCTAGTTCATGAATTTCATGGGAAAATACGATGAGGCGGTTAAGGATTTAGTTAGAAAGGCACTGAATACAACGAAAAATGGAAAGATAGTTGGTCCCGATGACATTCCAGTGGAGGTATGATAGCAAAGGTGGACGACTTCAAATACTTGGGGTCAACAATACAGAGCAATGGTGAGTGTGGTAAGGAAGTGAAGAAATGGGATGGAACAGTTGGCGGAAGGTGTCTGGCGTTCTATGTGACAGAAGAGTCTCCGCTAGGATGAAGGGCAAAGTTTATAAAACAGCGGTGAGGACAGCCATGATGTACAGATTAGAGTCGGTGGCACTGAAGAGACAACAGGAAGGAGAACTGGAGGTACCAGAAATGAAGATGTTGAGTTTCTCGGTTGGATAGGATTAGAAATGAGCTCATTAGAGGAACAGCCAAAGTTGGATGTTTTGGAGACGAGGTTCGAGAGAGCAGACTTCGACGGTTTGGACATGTCCAGGGGCGAGAGAGTGAGGAAATTTGCAGGAGGATGGTAAGGATGGAGCTACCAGGGAAGAGAGCGAGAGATAGACCAAAGAAAAGGTTGATGGATGTTGTGAGGGAGGACATGAGGACAGCGGGTGTTAGAGAGGAAGATGAACGAGATGGACTTAAATGGAAAAAGATGACACGCTGTGGCGACCCCTAATGGGACAATCTGAAAGAAAAGTAGAAGAAATTCCCCTAAATTTAGGTCTTGATAAAACAAAATTTTGAGCCCACTGTGGTCTTGCCTATGAGTCAAGACCAAGATTCTTCATCACATATATTCTGGACTTAGTTTGGCGACTCACACCTTTAAAACATCAAGTGTGGAACTGTGTTAACATGAAGAGCAGCAAGAGGATGTCAGGAGATACAGTCTTGTTCCCTGCTGCTCAATCTTGATAGCGGTAAAAAACTAGTTCTTGTCTGAAAATTGTCATGGAAAAGGCAAGTAGTTTTTTTTTTTCCTCCTCAGTTCTGTTCAGGCATTCATAGAAGTGGATTGCATCGTGTTTGTGCAAATGTTCTACCCTCGTTTGAAATAGCAAAGCTTGTATTTTATTTGTGGTCATTTTTGGTATGAGAAAGGAACTTTGGTCTGATGTTTTTATTTCTCATGGATTTGTTTTTTTTTTTTTCAGTTGTTACATTCCAGTCAAACTAGTATACATAAGGGCCCACTTAGCGCTTCACTGTGTACAAGGGATCTTTGATGAAATATTTATGACAAGTGTTTTTCAAATAAATAGTCGCTATAATTACGACTTCACAAAAGTGTTACAATAGCTCAGTAATAGAGTATAGCATGTTCCAGCTTTGACCCCGTAGATTCAGAACATCATAAACCAAGGACCTGTTTGAACAAAAGTATTAGGACAGATGATTATTCAGTGATCCCACTCATCCACAGAGTAACGGCGATCATCCATCCATCCATCCGTCCATCCATCCGTCCAATATCTACCGCTTTTCTGGGTTGGGTCGCGGGGTAAGTAGCTTCAACAGGGATAACCATACTTCCCTTTCCCCAGCCACTTCTTCCAGCTCTTCCGGCCGGAGGGATCCCGAGGCTTTCCCAAGCAAACCCGAGAGACAGAGTCTCTCCAGCGTGTCCTGGGTCGTCCTCGGGGTTTCTTTCCGGTGGGACATGCCCGGAACACCTCACCAGGGAGGCGTCCGGGAGGCATCGGAATCAGATGCCCCAGCCACCTCATCCTGCTCTCCCGGATGACCGAGCTTCTCACCTTATCTCTAAGGGAGAGCCCGGACACCCTGTGAAGGAAACTCATTTCAGCCGCTTGTATCCGGGATCTTGTTGTTTCGGTCACGACCTACAGCTCGTGCCCATAGGTGAAGGTCGGAACTTAGATCAAGTGGTAAATTGAGAGCTTCCCCTTTCGACTTAGCTCCCTCTTTCCCACAACGGACCGATACAAAGTCCGCATCACTGTAGATCCTGCACCGATCCGTCTGTCGATCACTCACTCGTGAACAAGACCCCAGGATACTTGAACTTGGGGCAGGATCTCATACCCGACCTGGAAAGGGCACGCCACCCTTTTCCGACTGAGGACCATCGTCTCGGATTTGGAGGTGCTGATTCTCATCCCAGCCGCTTCACACCCGGCTGCGAATCTCTCAAGTGAGAGTTGAAGATCATGGCTTGATGAAGCCAACAGAATCACATCATCTGCAAAGAGCTGAGATGCGATGCTGAGGCCACCAAACCAGACACCCTCTACTCCTCGGCTGCGCCTAGAAATTCTGTCCGTAAAAGTTATGAACAAAATCGGTGACTAAGAGCAGCCTTGGCAGAGTCCAACTCTCACCGAAACCGAGTCTGACTTATTGCCGGCAATGCGACCAAACACTGACAGCGGTCGTACTGGGACCGAACAGCTCGTATCAGTTGGGTTCAGTACCCCTTCCCCCACCCGTCTCTTGTAACAGACATCACTCGCGTTTTATTCGCCTCTCTCCAAAGTTGTCAGTGTAATTTAGCGCCACTGTGCAGCACACTGAGTCCCAGGAACATGCACAACAGCTGGTGAGTGCCACAAAAGATGGCACCAATCTTCACAACACAATCTTTCTTCTTCTTGTCCATCAGCAGACACATTTAGAACAGCACCACTTGGTCCACATGAATGAATCTGTCTCACTTGATAGCTTCTTCTTTCCCCCCACCCCTCTTTTCTTTTTTCGGCGGCTCGAGTTGGATAAGGATGGGAAATTCTTACATTGTTTAATCTGTTTTCAATTCTGGAAATTGAAATGTATAATGCGTAACATGGGATGATTGCTTCTTTTCACTGGGGCTCAACAGGGACAGCGACATAATGAGGAGACGAAATTAGCAGGACAGAAATGATATCTCGTGCCGGCGCAGCGCTTCCCATTGTTGTGTTCTCGTTCCCGCTCCGTCACAATGCGGTCCCATTAAAAAAAAAAAAAAAAAAAAAAAAGGGGGGGGGGGCTGCATTGATGTGAGGATTATACTATTAGTGGCGGCCAGTGTTCTCATCAGCTCCCGGGACGCCAGTGGGCCCGATGCTGTTTGTGCGGGGATTGCACCAGAGAGTTGCAGAATGTGGCAATTGTTTCCATCACATTTTTTTTTTGCACATCCGCATGAGCTGTAGCCATAATTTCACATTTAGGGAAAATATATACACTGAAAGGTGAGCATTATCTCCAATATAAAGTGTGAGAATGAGTTAGCTTGTAAGTCAGTTCAATTTGCTTCGTAGTTAGCTTATTGGCCACTTCGTAAGTTTGTTAGTTTGTCCGTCTGTCTGGTCATTTGTTTGTTAGCATGTTAAGAACATCGCAAAGTCAGTTGCACTATTTATGTGTGACGAAGGTTGTTAGGTGAGTGGGTGTGGTTAGAAAATTCGATATTTTGGCACGCACATTGGTAGCTAGGGTGGTAATAAATTTGTTATCTTGTGAATCAGGTGGATAGGTAGGTAGCATCTTAGTCATGTATGTAATTAGCAAGTTAGCCAGAGATAAGTAGATTCACAGTAGTTTGTCATAAGTGAGCGAAGCTTTTCCTTTCCGCTTGTCCCGTTAGGGGTCGCCACAGCGTATCATCTCAGATGAACGCATATTTGTTTGGCACAGTTTTATGCCGGATGCCCTTCCTGACACAACCCTTCTGCATTTTAGCCGGGGAGAACGGTGGGTCGCTATAGTTAGCTATTATTGTCAGCTTCTGCTCGAGATAGTCAGTTACAGTAGCTCTATAGGTAGGGAGGTAGGTGGTTAGCACCTCTGCTAGTTAGTAGGTAGCTTGCTAGTGAGGTAGATACTGTATGTTGCTAGTGAGCAAGGTAGGTAGGTGAGTGAGCAGTTCATTCGTTAGTTTATTGCTCAGCTCGGTAGTTAGGTAGTGAAGTGTGTCTCATGGCCATATTTAGTCATGACTGCATAACTTCCTTCCTCGTGTCCTCAGTGGAGCTCTGTTCTGTGGTCAGATGTGTCCTTGAGTGATATTGCGCGCCTCTGCACGTAGCCTCATAAGTTAACCTTGATGTACTGTATACTGGAAACTTTGTAGTAATGCACTACCAGCTAGAACCAGTTCAGACAGTCTAGTCTTTGTCGAGTGAAGATCCCGATGTTGTGCAATAGGTTAGACACCGCCCATGGTTCGACATTAAGACAGGATAAGAGATGTCTGCTCTCGCTGTACCTTTGGACTTGTGATCTGCTCTCTTCAGCCATTGTCTGTAACTCGTAAGTGCCCGGAATATTCTGTAAGTAAATGCTTCAAAGAAACTGTTCATCTTCCCCAGACTGTGTTTGGATGACCAACATTCTCACTACCCGAAATTAAAAGAACATGCGGAGGAAAAAAGCATCCTCCAACAGTAGGTATAGGTAAATACATACGACATCATCCAGTATTTAGTGAGCAACGTTAGTAAGTCGGTTGGTAAGTAATAATTTAAGGTGTAAGTCTGTTCATTAGGAAATTCGTAGTTGGGTATCATCAAAGCCAGTTAGATAAGTCAACAGTTTAGCAAGGTGGTTAGCTAGGTAGTGTGCTAGTTTGGTATAGACTTAGTTATTAGCTCTTGGGGGTGTTGATCAGATACTTTTAATTAGTAAGCAAGGCTGGTACAGTATATTGCTGGACAATAAATGAGCTTGTAAATCAGGTAGGTAGTACCTTATCTTTTCGTTATGTAGTTTTCATACTAACCAATTAGCTAGCTAATAAGGTAGCTCGGTAGGTAGCATGCTAGAGAGCTAGGCTAGTACAGTAGCAAGTGTGAAAGGTTACGCGGTGAGTGGGTGGTTGTTAATGAACTTACTGCTAACTGTCATAGCATGACATTTTTTGTTAAATTTTAATTGTAAGTCGTCCCCCGGCATATGAATGAGGTTTTTGTCAAGAGTGAGTGCACCTAATTGTTCCCATTTTTGTGCAGTTAATCAGTTGACATCGACGCGCTAAGTTTTCTATCGCATTGGTTGTTGTTTTCTTGTCACTGGCTTGTTAGCAGAAGTTTTTTTCTTTTTCTTTTTTTTTTTTTTAACAGCTGACACTCACAGGTACTTGCGCTAGTGTCGACTGCCGATTTAGTCATTTAAAAATGTTCTCTAATCAAGCAGGATAACAAGCCGGCTCCGGATGCACACACAACTCTCATTTCGCTTTTTATTCTCTCATTATTTTTCCATCTCCAACCAGGAATAGTCTCACATGCACACACTCAAAAATGTGTGTATTCTGTATAGATTTGGCGTCCTCAGACGTATACTCTATATAATGTTTAGTGAGTACATTGGACAAAATAAGTTCTAAGATACCGCAGTAATTTCAAGTAGCTTTTGATTGTGCTAATTGTATCATCCTCACACCTCCCACATTGACACTTTAGCCCATTAAGAGCGTTTGCCCGAGTGCCGGCGTTCTTGGTCCTCTGTGATCTATCTTAAATATCCTAATGAATAAAACAAACGCCTTTGTAGCTACGTGTTCCTCATACGCTCGGCGTATTAGCGACGTACTGGATGCAAAAATTTGAATAATTGGTGTCTGTATTTAGGCTACCTAACGAGAAAAAAAAGCAGCTTTCTGTCTCTGTCTGTTCAACATCTGGCTATGAATTAACAGCAATTACTCAATCAAACAATTTGTTTCTTCTTAGCCAGAAATAAAGTTGCTCAAAAATATATCATCTCAATTTGGTATATAGTGAACATCTGGTCCTAAATACACAACTACAACAATTCATACATGATTAGTCACACCACAGTGGATTGATGTATGCCGACTCAATTAATGGAAGTTCATAAACTGCAAAAAGCGGGGATGGAGAAATGATTATCCGAAATTGAATACTATTTTCTTTAACTGATTTGAACACCCAGATCAAAATGAAATAGACATGTATCGGGCAGTCAAGGAGACTACATCAAGGGTGCCCAGACTTTTTTTACCCCAAGATCTACTTTTCAAGCAGCCAGCCTCTCGGGGGGGGGGGGGGTTGATGCTCCTAATGTTATGTTATCAATGTTATGTGATATGTTATACTATTTATAAATATACATGTATATTTAAAATACAGAATTAGCTTTTTGTTTACTATATTGTCTGTGCTTTCATCCTGGATCAGGCTGAGCCAAGGTGGGATTTTAAAATGACACACCATCTCATCCTGCACTTCCTACTTTGGCTTCAGACCAGACATTTCCCACTCGGAAAAGAGAAAATCTCGTCCAATTTAACCACTTTTTCTTCGATTATTCACATACTCCGACCGTCATTGCATCTTAAAACTAACTTTAACTTTCTCCATTAATATCCAAAGTAAACATGAGCAGCATGTGTAGCTCGTCTTTGCTCTACGTTGCCCAGACTGTGTTGCTAACTAAAGCAACGGTGGTGGACGGTGTCATTATAAAACACATTGATGGGCTGCGTAAGTACTGTAACATTTGTGATTATGTAATAGTTTAATAGTGTACGTCTTTAAGAGCGAGGTTGGGGAGGGGTGTAAAGTAAACTAGGAAAAAGAGTGTGGCGGAGCAGCGGTCGTTGTTAGAGAAAGTACCGCGTGCTGCCTAAAAGAAAGCAGTGGCTTCTTCAATCACAATTGTGCAATTACAGAAACATTGGCTGACTTTTTTTATTTTATTTTATTTTTTTTTTTTTTTTTGGGGCACGGCGTCTCGCAATCGACCAAAACTGCCTCGATCGCGATCGACGCATTGAGCACTGCAGCACTACATTTTCGGGACACCCATGATTTTCAAATTTACAATGATTACCTATAGAACACCTGAATGACTATGACTGTGTTCCTGCCAACACCGCTCACTGATGCCAAAAGGTGTTTTTGTGTACAAGTGGAGGAGGCTTTGGCCGTAAACCTTGCAGAAGTGAACCACAAGGCCAATCCAACTGTTTTCTTCTAACTGCTTGGTTCCGTGTGTGTATTTTTCATCTGCTTTCTTAACTGTGCGCTAACGCTTTGACTTCCTTATGGGCGCCGGCGGTTGTCGCTGCCTGAAGCGCACAAACGGCTTCGGTACTGTCACCCCGTTTGATATTGGGGAATTATTGTATACGGCGGGCGACGTGTTCTAAAGTCAGCACGCTGGCACCTCTGCACTCTTTTATCAATGGCAGCATCTTGACAGTGCGTAAAGTGCTGCAGCTCCACATCGTCACCGTAATCCCTGACTATCTTGTGAAATTAAATAACGAGAAAGCTGCATTGATTCACGTGTTACCTCGAACCAGCTGATCGCTGCGCTTTCCGTTTCCTTTGCAGATAACCACACCATGGCATCACACTCAGGAGTGAGCATTCGGATACTGGATGTGAATGACAATCCTCCAGAGCTGGCCACACCCTACGAAGCCTTCATATGTGAAGATGCTCAGGCTGGCAAGGTATTTTTTCTTAGCGCCAAATTATTCCACTACAGCAGGGGTGTCAAACTCATTTTTCTCGCGAGCCGCATTGTAGTTCCGGCTTCCCTCAGAGGGCCGTTGTGACTGTGAAACAATAAAAATATTTAATCGTCTCACCATATTTACATCATCAATTTATGAACTAGTTTTGGAATCAGAAATCAAGGGCAATGTGTTTTTCAACTGGTAACACAAAAATGCTTGTAATATCTCAACTTCATCATTTATGATAATGACATTTTTAAATTTAGGTCCAGATTTTGCAAGAATCATGAAAATTGACACTCTAGATTTGGCTCCGCGGGCCACATAAAATCATGTAGTGGGCCAAATCTGGCCCCCGGGCCTTGAGTTTGACATCCATGCACTACAGGATATCTACTTTATATACTGGGTGGAATCAAAACGTTAAGACATACCTGATTATGTCGGCGCCAGGCCAGAGACTGAGGAAGGCTCTCAACCGCGGTGTTTACCTGCAGCTAGTCATTTGTAAGAATGACCGTAATTCCCGGGCTACAAAGCGCACCTGGTTATAAGCCTCACCCAGTACATTTGTAATACAAATACCAGTCGGTACATACATAGGCCGCAGCCGTGTAAAACCCGCAAGTGCCCGCATTGAAACCGACATTGAAAGACAAGATATTTACTAAGAAAGACGTTACACAGAGAGTTTAGCGCCGCCGTGCTAATGCTAACACTAGAGCCGGAGTGTTAACGCTAACGCTAGTGCCGCCGCACTAACAGGGCCGGTTAAAAAAAACCTACTGATAAAAATCCCTGAGACACGGGTAGTAACACGCTAGCGTAGCGCTAACGGGGCCTGGCCAGTAAAAGTACATCCTTGGCACATATATTCCACTGGTCTCAGTCTTACCTTTTCCGCTCGAGTGCCCCCTTGCGGACGTTAGGAAAAAATGCACAAATTAGCCGCATCACCGCATAAACCGCAGGGTTGAAAGCGTGTGAAAAGAAGTTGCGGCTTATGGGCCGTAAATTACGGAGTGAACAACAGCAACGGCATTGTTATTATGGATCAGGCGTGTCTGAGAAACACAGAAATGTTGTGTTAACCAACAGGATATTTTGGTAAACTTCAAACCTGGTAACACCCTGAGACAAAGTGTGGTGAAGACCCGACGCCCCATACCCAGAAAAGAAATCTGGTTGATGCTGTGAATTTCAGTGAAGAATGCACTGATCTTTATATTGGGGAAGCCAGGCAACCACTGAGCAGACCCATTGCGCTACATCGACGGGATAACTTTTTAGCTGTCTTAGCTGGGTGTCAAAAAGGAACAGCGCTCTTTTGACGACAGAAATGTAATCTATTCTGGACAGAGAAGACAGATGGTTTCAAGGAGGACTGAGAGAAACCATCTACATTAAGGTTGAAAAACAATCCCTAAACAGAGGCAGACGGAAAGTTCCATCCTTTCCAAAAAGTCTCATGACTTCAAGTGGTTTCACGACCATTGTTACAGTGGAATAGAATATTAACGAGGAGGATTCCACCAAAAAGGACTGCATTTCTGGATCCCAAAAGAGTGACAGCATCAGAGTGTCCCTCTAATTTCCCCAATAAATAGTTGGATTTCCACACCAACAACTCTGGTTACAGCTGGCGTAGTTAGCCTATGTACATGAACTGATGACGCCTACTCGAATGAGAGGACAAATGTCTTTGAGAACAGCAAAACAGTCCAGTTGTGATTGATGCAATCCTCTGCGAATGAAATGACCTGGATTATTGATATTTGCTGGCATCCATTTGCTCACCTGTGAAATATCAGGACGAACCTTAAATGTACTGTACTGTCCATCCATCCATCATCTACCGCTTTTCCGGGTCGGGTCGCGAGTGAAGTAGCTTCAGCAGGGATATCAAGACTTCCCTTTCCCCAGCCACTTCTTCCAGCCCTTCCGGAGGGATCTGGAGGCGGTCCCACGCCAGCCGAGAGACATAGTCTCTCCAGCGTGTCCTGGGTCGTCCTCGGGGTCTCTTTCCGGTGGGACGTCCCCGGAACACCTCACCAGGGAGGCGTCCGGGAGGCACGGGGAGAACATGCAAACTCCACACAGGCGGGGCCGGGATCATACCCGGGTCCTCGAGAACTGTGAGGCCACCGTGCCGCCATCCCCAATTATCTGTTTGAAAAATTGTTTTAAGATGATAAACATACCAACAACTGCTGTTTTAAACTACTATATTAGTCTGGCTTCGTGTTTTGCGTGAAACTGCGATTGTAAATGTACGAACAGATACACCAAAGCAGGGCAGCGAGTGTAAATAATCATTTTAAAGATATTGTTTTGGGGCATTAAACAGCGTGAAAAGTCACAGCCACAGGTGAGACCATTTCCGCCTTGACGTGTGCTTTTGCTCTTTTCGCTGAGAGACATTAAAAATTCAAAGGTTTATTCGGGGGTTTTATGCTCCGCGCGCACACAAACGCACACACACATGCCCTGGGCGAAGTTGGACCCAATTACACCTTCAAAACAAAGGGTTAATTAAAAAAACACAGGGCTTAAAAAAAACGCCGCGGCCTCCATGCTGGATGCTGTATTTACACGTGTAATGAGGCTCAGGTCCATCCTCTTCTTGATCCTCAGCGCTTGAAATGGTTGCATTTTCTACTTCGTGACTCCACTGTTTTTTTCCCCTTACACATCCTTCCCCCCCCCTCCCCACCATGAAAGGAAGCTTGCATTAACCTTCAGCTACTAATCACACAGCGTTGATTGGGCCTCGTGCACCAAAAGATCACATCTAGCCCATGAGCATTGTTATTCGTGCAAATAAGTGAAAATGCCTACCTAGCAACTGTAGGCACATGTGAGGGGGACGGAGAGGTGGAGTTTGATATGAAATGTTATTTGCATCAATTTTTACTCGTCTGTTCTGGCTTTTTAGCGTATTGTGGAGACGGCCGTAGTAGTTCGACTGTATTTTTTTTGTATTTGAAATAAGTTCCAAAAACAAGAAGCATACCAATCTTCCAGGATTCTTTTGGAATTGCAAAGATCAACATTAAAACTGGCATAAATGAAGAAAATATTTTCTTCTCTTCGAGTAGAAGTCAAATAATTCTGACGAGCTTCTCCGTCTTGTCTCACGTACCCTCAAAATGTTCACTTCCTTCCATTCCATCTGGCTACTGTGAAAAGGCAAAAAAAAAAAAATAAAAAATGTTTGAAAGCGTTTGTGCTGCTTTTGTTCAGTGCCGAGCATCTGAGGTCTGAGACGCTGGCAGAATGTATTAGAGCCCACACAACACCTGCTATACTTCACATCAACTCAAACCAAATCAACTGTCAAATTGCCTGCATTGAGTTTCCAAAGTTTCCCACACAAGGCTGCTTCTCCCGTCCACGTTGTCGCCGCAAATGGGGGCCGAGACTCTCTCCTGGAGTGCGGCACGTGGCGCACATTTATTGCACATCTTCACAGACGGTGTTTAGTCTCGGAGGATGAATTATTCTTCGGGGTGTTCGTCAGTGTTCTTGCGAGGTTTTGACAGTCGGACTTACTCAGTCAAGTGAGAATGTTATTGTAGACCTCCGGTTGTCCGGGTCACGGTCATCAGTAAAGGTTGAATTGATGAAACTGGAAATTCCTTATTTGCTGAAGACGTTTTAACTTCAATTTGAAATGCTTCTTCGGGTCTAAGTTGTTACGTGTGAGAATCAATCTTTCGGGGAAGAGATATCAAAAAGTTAGTTGTGCATATCCTTCTCATAAAAATTGTCTTATTCTACAGGAAGAGGAAGAGGGAGAGAACAACCACTTGGTAGGGAGGATGGTACTGGATTGGACACACCCACGAAAAAACATAAATAAGGTCGCTCCGCACCTCAAAAATTAAAACTGAAGAACTCTTTTGGATTCACCAAAAAAAAAAAAAAAATCACAAAAGTTGATTTTTGAAAATCAAAATACAAATTTGCTGATTAGTTTGCTTTAGGCGGCACGGTGGATCAGCTGGTGTTCTCCCTGTGGCTGCGTGGGTTTTCTCCAGGCACTCCGGTTTCCTCCCACATCCCAAAAACATGCAACATTAATTGGACACTCTAAATTGCCCATAGGTGTGATTGTGAGTCTGGCTGTTTGTCTCTACGTGCCCCGCGATTGGCTGGCAACCAGTTCAGGGTGTACCATGCCTCCTGCCCGTTGACAGCTGGGATCGGCTCCATCACTCCCCGTGACCCTCGTGAGGATAGGCGGCAAAGTTTTACCTGAAACATTTTCAAGTTCAAAATTTCAGCCTCACAAACCTTCTTCGTGTCCACGGCTGGGACGTTTTTGATGAATTCACGGATAACCTTTGTCTCACTGTATGAGCAGTTCAGCTAGACCAGTTTTCGAGATGAAGCCAAGGCAAGCCAAGTCCTGGGCTAGTGAAAAAGTCATCTTTTCTCAGTCAAGTTGTTGGGATTTTTCATCCCAGTGCAATTTTGAGTTTCAATCTTAAAAGTAATTTAAAGGGCCACTGTCATGAAATGCATGATTTTTGTATATTGATGAAAAAACGGCAGCTGGTATGGACCCATGCTTTGACAGCTTTGTGGGTTCCAAATGACAGGTAGGTGTGTATAGAGTTACTAAAAAAAAAAAAAAACAATAGTTGGGCGTGAGGACGTAATCGTTTCAGATCCGCGTCCGTAAATCAGAGGTGTTAAATGTGTTGATATGCCCGTCGGCGCCGTGTCCGCCGATCATGGCTTCGGCCAGGCTGGCTCATACATACTGTCTAGGAGTCTGAATTCATTTTCTGTACCGCCAATCCTCACTCGGGTTGCGGGGGTCCTGGAGCCTATCCCAGATGACTCTGGGAAGGTGGCGGTGTACACCCTGAACTGCTTGCCAGCCAATCTCCGGGCACATTAAAACAAACAACCATTCGAACTCACATTCACACTTATGAGCAATTTTGAGTCTTCAAATGAACCTAGCAGGCACGGGGAGAACATCCAAACCCCGTATAGGAAGACCAGATTTTAACCCGAGTCCTCAGAGCTGTAAGGCCGTGACGCCGACATTACCTTTGAAACGTTGAAACCAATATTTGATCCGCATTTATGCCACACGTATACAACCATAATCGTCTATATTTGCCAGACTAACGTGGAGTTAGCACGTTAACCCCTCTGTTTTGCGTCATCATCCCACGTACCCAGGAAGCACGTGATCCTCACCCCTCCCCCGCCCACCTCTTGGTATTTTCTTGACTTGGATGCGGAAGGACAGCTATCATACAGCGTGTATGTGTGCAGAAAAGCGGCCCGGGTGGCAAGCCAAACAGTAAATGTGACCCGAGGTAACGGCAACCCGTCAGCTCGGCGGCGCCGTCTCACAGCCGAGCCGAGGGGGTCGCGGCGACAGATTGCCTTGGTTTGACAGCGGCGTCGCCGGCATCCATCGGAGAACTCAAGTTTGTGTGTGTGTGTGTGTGTTGTGTGTGTGTGTGTGTGTGGTGTGTGTGTGTGTGTGTGTAGGGGGGGGGGGTGGACATAAATGTTAAGGCCTTGTCTGAAACATGCTCATCACATCGGTGGATCGGCGAGAACCCTAACCTGACCTGGCAAAACGGGACACTTTGATTCTCATTTTTTTTTTAAACCTAATAACTATTTAAAAGAGACGTGTTAACTCAATAGCCGCCATTACGTTAATATTCGTCGAATGGAATCAAACGATTGACTCCTGAATGTATTCATCAAGTGCATTTTTCGACCGAAGAGGTTTGCTTGTGTTTGAACTTCAGGTTTTCTCTATTGTTTCAAATTGTGACAACTAATGTTTGTCTCCTCGAAAGATTCATGGGAATTTGGTCATAAAAGAGCAACGACGTAAGATGAAGACGAATCAATGAAGCGCTTTAATTCCCCATATTTCAATGTGAATGAAATCATTCCAATCAATCCATTGAAAATTGGATCTGGCAGAGTGCTGACATGGACCATCCAGGTCCTTACCGACGCTAGCTTTGACCGCGGCTACCTTGGCTTTCTGACTGTCAGAAACACTTTCAGATCAATACTGGGCTTATTATCTGAGCTCCTCTTAGCGAAACCAATATTAATCCAAAGTGCAACGTGCATTCTAATGATTTTACAAAAGCATATAACCAAAGGGTTCATCAGGTTCCGTGATCCAGTTCAGGAATAGGGATAATACTTTTGAAACTGTGGCATGGTGGTGCAGCTGCAGAGTGTTGGACTCACAGTTCTGAGGATCGTGGTGTGAATCCTGGCCTCGCCTTTGTGGAGTTTGCATGTTCTCCCCGTGCCTGCGTGGGTTTTCCCCAGCACTCCGGTTTCCTCCCACATGTGACATTAATTGGACACTCTAAATTGCCCATAGGTGTGATTGCGATTGTGGCTATTGTGTGTCCCCATGTGCCCTTCGATTGGTTGCCTACCAGTTCAGGGTATACCCTGCCTCCTGCCAGATTTCAGCTGGGATAGGCTCCAGCAGTCCTGCGACCCTTGTGAGGGTCAGCGTCTCAGAAAATGGACAGATGGATAAACTTGCCAGGTTGGATGATTCCTGCACTGAGAAAAGAAGAATGTAAAAAGAATACTTTACTTTTACATAGTGTCGTCATCAGTGGAAATTGAGCAAAGTAACAAGCATATTTTATGATTTATTATGATTTTATTTACAGTTGTAGGGATTACAAGTATGAGAGCTGTCGGTCAAGACCAAAACAACAAGATCGTTAATAGAAGCAGGTGAAATAAATATCCACAGCAGGGTGTCAAGGCTCTCCCTTAGGCTGAGAAGCTCAGTCATCTGGTAGCTCGAGCCGCTTATCCTCCGCATTGAGAGCAGATAGATGAGGTGGCTCCGGCATCTGTTTTGTCCCACCCGAAGGAAGTCCTGGGGATGACCCAGGGCAAGATGGAGAGACTCCATCTTCCGGTTTGCCTGGGAACCAATGTTCCCTCGAAGCTGCGCAACTGCGCATTTGCGCACACTCAGCGCAGATGAAAAGAGAATGGATGGATGGATGATATGCAAGTAAAAAAATGTCAAAGTTTTTTTAAACAATATATTTATTTGATTTTTCCATATATATTTTTACAAAAACAATACAATAACAGTAAAACAAAAAAAAATGCAGTATGCACAGACACAATAGTGTCAAAAAAAGAAAGCACACAAATCACAAATAATTCACTTTTTTTTTTAATGTCAACGTTAATAGTTAAGTCAAGCACGGATACCTGAAAAATCTAGTTAAGTACACTTACAAAGTATGAATATTTCATCACTTCCCACCAGCGACTGGCTCTCTTTTGCTCTTCGGCTGCCATTTGATGATCAACGTCGTGTAGTTTACTTGGTAGCGTTTGGAATGTTTTTTTTTTTTTTTCTTTTAACCCTGCCACAAGAGATTGCATCGAAGAAAACCCAGAGAGTTGAATGTCCCTCTTATCATTTGATGTCTTTGTATACATTGATTGACCACCTCCTGTGGCTCCCCTGAAATGGAAACGCGTTACCTTCCTCTTCCCCGCAACCTTGAGCGGTCAGACAGGTCCCGGGCTGACGGGCTGCAGTTTTGGGAAAGTCTCCCCCTGTAGCTTTCCAGCCGAACAACGGGATTTAAGGGGGTCAAGGAAGGGGAGCGGCAGATAGAAATCTAATTAGGTGAATGCGCTTGAGGGAGCTACGCGAGTTGCTCGATAAACTCCCACGCAGACCGGCACTCTCCTCCTCTTCTTTTCGTTCTCCTTGTGAAGCTTGCACTGAAAAGATTGATCGATCCAAATATGTCATTGTCCAAATATTTCCTGGCCCAACCGTACGGGTACATAGCGATTGATCAACAACAAACCGACAGCTCGAGTGGTCACATCATAGTTCATTTAGATCCTTTTGGTGAGATTTTATTTTTCACGGAGCTCATTAAGATTTGTTTGCAACCTCACTCGTTTCGGTGGCGGTTTTTACTCCGAGAAAGTTTTTGGCTGCCCTGCGGACGGCGCCTAAGGAGGAAGCGCCCCTGCTGAGGGCTCCGACGCCGAACACGGATCAAGGCTCACTTTTTACATGCCTTCAAAGACATTCCAGCGTTCTTCTCTCGGTTGGAGACAAAACTCCTCCTTATGCTGCTCAGCCTTTTCCCCCCCATTTTCTGTCTTTTTTCTTTTTTAAATTGCAGGAACCTGAAAGGGCTTTGGAGAATGATGAGAAGACGAGCGCAGGTCTGTTTTGGCAGGGAAGTTTTTAGCTTGTACGGATCACAGAGGAGTTTGTTGTGTGTGCGCAAGAGATCATACAAAAAAATATTGGCTTGCATTGAGGGGCTCGTGCATTTATTAAAGGAGCGCGCCGTTGTTTTTCAAGCGTCTTCATAAGGGAAGGGTCGCTGGCTGCGTAGTGCTTGGCGAAGCCGGTTTTGAATGCGGCTGGCGTGGGATCAATTGCCATTAAATCATCCATCGCACTTGCCCTGTGGTTAAATGCCAATCACTCCAGTCCACTGGGACAGAATGCAGCTTAATGGAATGTCAGATAGTCTACTTCACTGAGGCTCGGTGCGGGAATCAACCGAGCTGGCAAGTTCATCCATCCAATTTCTGAGCCGCTTATCCCCACGAGGGTCGCGGGACTGCTGGAGACTACTCTCCCTGCTGTCACCGAGCAGGAGACTGGGTACGCCCTGCGCCGGTTGCCAGCTAATCGCAGGTCACATGGAGACCGACAAGAGTCGCACTCACAATCACACCAACGGACAATTTAAAGCCTCCGATTCATGTTCGTTTTTGTGATTTGGGAGGAAACCCACGCAGGCACGGGGAGAACATGCAAACTCCACACAGGCGGGGATGGGATTTGAATCCCGGTCTTCAGAACTGTGAGGATAACGCTGTACAGCTTGCACCACCGTGCCGCCCCATGGCAAGTTCAGACGGGGGAAAAAAAATTACACAAAGAGGCCGTGAATGATGCCACCGCACTGCATTGTGGGAAAGTGCCAGTAGACAGCGCTCACCTTTAAGTTCACTTGCATTCCATTACACTTTTCCCACGTGCAAAAAAAAGCAAATGGACGATTCCTTTATTAACAGTGAAGTGGTTGTATTAAGGGGCATTTAAAAAATGAATAATGAATGAATTCCATTTATTGTCATCATCCGAAACTGTAGGATGAAATTGGAGAATTCTTTTCTCGAATCAACTGGGTCTTTTGAACTTTTTCGTGTGTTTTGCCATTTTTGTGTGTTCCTTTCACGAGCGACCTGCTCACCGCATATTTTTTTCAACGTCAGTTTTAGAAGCGTGAAAATAAATTCACCACTGCATTATGACTAAAGATGGCGGAAAATGCCGGCACTCTATATGTAAATATGTTGTACCGAGAATAACAAATGACTCACACATCATAGGCAACACTTTGGATAGTGGTTAGCATGTCCGTCCGTCTCACAGTGGTGAAATTATGTCTTCAAATCCCACCTTCTGTCCTTGTGATGTGTGTCAATATAAAATGAAAACAAAATAATGAGAATTCCGATAAAGTAATACCAATTGAGCACCCGGAGCAATTTGAGCTATTTTTCAAAATTGAATCAATCAAAGGACTATTTATGAAATTAATGCACACTGTTTTTGATTCTGGCGCGAAACATATTTTCACACACACACACATTTTGGGGGGGGTCTTTGTAGACACCTTATAACACTCAACAGCAATGCAACCAAATGAACCTTTCCGACCTGTCAATCACTCGTACAATAATAGCCAATCAGATAGCCGCATTGTCTTGACCCCTGGCTTGGCACGCCCCCTCTCGCCGTATTGTCCCTCAAGCAATGCTGGTTGTCAGTAGCGTGCGCTTGGAAAAGTTAATGTTACAAAGAAAATGGTCCTCAGATGCGCTTGGGGAATGTGCAATTCTGCTGATGAGGTTACAAGGGGCCCAGTTGATTCCTTTTCCAAAGCCTAAAACACAGTTGACGAAGTGTCTATGATGGATTAATGCTCACGGAAGAGCCCACGTAGAACTAAATGTGAACAATATCAACAAGCACAAGGCTGTATGTTGGAAGATAAGTGAGGGAGAAGTATCTTCTCAGAGTTTGATTTAATTATCATCCGCAAGAGAAATGACTATTTGCCTATGTGTATGACAACAGAATTTTAAGACAGAGCACCGGGTTCCAAGTCAAATGAATACATCCACTCACCTCTAAAGACTACAATGATATTACTCGTAATTTTTCCAAGTAAAAAGTACTCACCCTGCTTGACATGCGCAGTACGATTCCACGATTTTATCCTGTTGGATTTCACTATGAAATTTGTGAGGCATCAAAACTTTTTTGCATCGATCGCCAACGTTCCGTTCCGTCCAAAATCTTAATTCCGTGTACATATCCTTGCGTGAAATAGTTGAGACAAAACATACCCCGATATTATCTGGAATATGCAATCGAGAATCGACTTCAAACATGTTATGTTTAATCGCCAATTTGGAAGCTTGTGGGACATGGCTAAGGGGGCGGAGCTTAAGGTCGCCATCAGAAAGGCCCATTATTTGAAAATGTAAATAACTTTTTTTTTTTTTTAAATGATGAACAGATATTTGTGTGTGTGTGTATCATTTTCAAGTGAAAACAATGAACCCAAGCATTGTTTCTTCATTTTGGCTCATGGAGGACGTTGCACCGAGCAGCTTGTGTCCAATTGTGCTGTAAGCCTGCAGAGGATTGGATGTCATCTGCGGAGAAGTGGCATGAATTGTCAGCGAGCCTCTCCGAGGGATGTTTTGATGTCTGCTCAGCTCCCCGCCAATTGTAGCTCACCTCATTGTGTCCACGCAGAGTTCTCCAAATTGGATCACAGCTGACTTTTTTTTTTTTTTTTCTTTGAACGTGGATCCCTCTTCTTACGGAAGATTGCTGGACGACACCCCAACTGAGGGTTTTTTTTTTTTTTTTGCCTTTCATTTTCCCCTCTCCTTTTATAGTCCACTTGCATTTTGCTAAAGTGAATACGGCAGCCCAAGTGAAGATTTCTGCCGCTTTGTGTTCCGGGGGGGGGGAAGCATTTCCGCGAGACATTTTGAGTCCGGCCTGTATCATTTTTTTTTTTTTTATAACTTTGATTTCTTCAGAAATCCGTTGCTGCCTTGAGACCCGCTCGGAGCCGCCGGGGATCCATTCTCGCTCTTCGGGGTCGTCTCAAAAAATGCGGTGGCTTTTGTTTTCTTTTTGCGGATCCAAGCGTTGCGCGGCTGTAACCTTTCTCAAACAACATTTTCTCTCCCACTTGTACCTCTCCTTAGATAATTCACACCATCAGCGTGGTGGACAAAGACGAACCGCAGCCCGGCCATCACTTCTACTTCACGCTGGCCCCCGGAGCTCCCAGCAATCGACACTTCAACTTGTGGGATGTCAAAGGTGAGAGTGCCGAGGTTTTGACAATGAGACCAGAGAAGGTGCAGTTGAGGAAAGCAATAAACCATCAGTGTGGCTCGAAGTTGGGGGTATGATGGCAAAAAGCCAGTGGTCGAAGAACTTATGGTGTAAAATAGGGGTGCCCAGACTTTTTTTACCCCAAGATCTACTTTTCAAGCAGCCAGCCTCTCGCGAGCTACTGACAACGGGGGTGGAGATGATGATGATGCTCCCAATGTTATGTTATTAATGTTATGTGATCCATTATACTATATATATATTTAAAATACAGAATGTGCTTTTTGTGCACTGTATTGTCTGTGCTTTCATCCTGGATGAGGCTGTGCTAAGGTGGAATTTTAACATTATACACCATCTCATCCTGCACTTTCTACTTTGGCCTGAGACCAGACCTTTCCCACGCGGAAAAGAGAAAATCTCATCCAGTTTCACCACTTTTTCTTCCATTATTCACATACTCCGACAGTCATTGCATCTTAAAACAACAGTATTTCTTTTTTTAACTTTCTCCATTAATATCGAAATTAAACATAAGCAGCATGTCTAACTTTTCTTTGCTCTACGTTGCCCAGACTGTGTTGCTAACAGCGGTGGTGGACGCTGTCATAAAACACATTGATGGGCTCCGTAAGTACTGTAACATTTGTAATTATGAGTGTACGTCTTTAAGAGCAGGGATGGGGGCGGGTGTAAGGTAAACTAGGAAAAGAAGTGTGGCAGAGCAGCAGTCCTTGCTCGAGAAAGTTCCGTGTGCTGCCTAAAAGAAACCAGTGGCTTCTTCTTTTCATTATTTACGGTACGTATGTGAATTGTGCCATTGGATGTAACAACGCGTCATCCCTCACTCATTGAATCACATTGCAAAATGCCACAAACTGAATAACTGTATGACATATTTTTTTCTGCGCGCAACGCAGAATATCTGCCAAGAGACTGCATCAGCGGTGCGCAATTGTGACGCATTGAGCACCCCTGGTCTAAAACGTCTGAGAAAATGGCGCTGCAATTCACTACGTTAGAGGAATGCAGCTTTGAGTATTTGCAACTGAAAAACAATGGATCTGGCAAATTGCTGCCTTGCTTTTGAACGCTTCAAGTTTGGACTTGAGGTCCAACTATTTGTCTCCAAGCAGTGAAAGTTTTTTTTATTTTTTTTTACATAATATGTCCCCATCAGGATTGTTGTACTTATTAGAGTCATCATGACCCAGTTCCCCAGGTTCCCGTGCGTAAAAGTACGTAAAGCACATCCAAAATGACAACAACGATTCCCGTTAATAAATCTGATTGGCAGCTCGACTAAATAAACACCCCGAGCACGATAGCTCGTGATTGACTTTTCGGCAACTTCAGTGTAGATGCAGTTTTATCGCCGTGCCGCAAATCCCTTCGCCTGGTTCGTGTTGTTGTCCCCCCCCTACACCCAAAAAAAAAAAAAAAAAAAAAAAAAAAACGCGGGCAGATTCACGATTAGAGGTGCGGACTTAAGCCGGCGTGACACGCGACTAAATCAAGATTGATGTGACACCGGGGAAATGTCACGGGAGCAGCCTGAGCAATGCCGAAATGTCAGCGTAGGAGGCCCGCCGCGGCCTGAGCGGAAACTCGTAGGCACGCACAAATGCGCGGGAAGATGCTTCCTCCAGCTGTGTCGTATCTGCGCGCGCGCACGCACGCATCCACCAGCACGTGTCATTTCCCCACTGCTCACGTGAGACGGTGCGTATGTGAGCGATTATGTATATGTAAAGGTGATATAGCGTTGACGGACCGCATCTTTTTGTTTACATTCTATGTAAGGTTGGCTGCGGTAGTTAATCAAAAGTATCCACACTGTAGCGAGCTTTGTGTACCTAAGTGGGGGGGGGGGCAAATAAAACACACAGACTTTGTAATCCTCCCACCCGTTCTCGTTATTGGGCTCTCCCGTGTCTCCGCTGGTGGACACATTTGTCAACCTGTCACTTTCAATCTGTCGCGTCTTCCTCTTCCCCTCATGCCGTCTGCCGGCCTCCGCGCACGACATGATGAAGAGGAGAAACGAAACCCGCCCACCCGTCACCAACGCCCGCCGCCGCCGCCATCTCGCTGAGAAACGCTTTTTAATGTTGTCAGTGGACGTCGGGAAAGGCAGACATCAGCACAACCCACTCAGCTGTTTTCCTGACGCGCCGCTCGGAAGTCGTTGAAGCCGTTAGCTTCGTTAGATTAAATCGCTTTTAATTGTTTTGGTGAGCTTACCGTGACTAGCCTGTGATAGAACCATAAACCCTGAAATGTGGAGTATGGTCCATCCATCCATTTTCTGATCCGCTTATCCTCACGAGGTTTGTGTGAGTGCCGGAGCCAATCCCAGCTGTCATCGGGTAGGAGGCATGGTATAGCCTGAACTGGTCACAATCACACCTATGGGCAATTTAAAGTCTCCAATCAACGCATGTTTTTGGGATGTGGGAGGAAACCCACGAGAACATGCAAACTCCACACAAGCTTGGCTGGGATTTGAACCCCGGTCCTCAGAAATGTGAGGCCAAGGCTATACAGCTGCTCCACCATGCCGCCTGAAGTATTACAGTATATGTTTGTATAAATAATACATAAATGATGATGAATATAATTGGTAAAAAATAAAAAAATACTACTCGTACATTCATCCATCCATTTTCTTCACTGCTTATCCTCACGAGGGTCGCAGGGAGTGCTGGAGCCTATCCCAGCTGTCAACGGGCACCCTGAACTGGTTGCCAGCCAATCGCAGGGCACATAGAGACAAACAGCCACACTCACAATCACACCTATGGGCAATTTAGAGTGTTCAATTAATGTTGCGTCCTTTTGGGATGTGGGAGGACACCAGCGTGCCCGGAGAAAACCCACCCAGGCACGGGGAGAAGATGCAAACTTCACATAGGCGGGGGCGGGATCGAACCCGGGACCTCAGAACTGTGAGGCCAACGCTGTTACCAGCTGCATCACCGTGAAACCACTGATGTATATAATTGGTAAAAAAAATGAAAAATACTACTAACTACTCCTCATACATTCATGCAACTAAAATGTAATTGAAAATCTAAAACAACACATGCACTGCATTTTATCACACGTAATATTGTTATCATAAACATTAAGTGTATGTGTTGATATATTATTAAACACATTGGGGATGTTCTTCATGAATATAAAATATTTAAATGTTAATGAATGTGATTTAACATTAACATTTTTAGGGACAATAACATAGATACACAGGTGTTTATGTATGTGTAATATACAATCAGTGGAAAAAATAAACATAAAATAAATAAAATTAAATTGAAAAATAATAAAAATAAAATAAAGAATATTATGAATAATACCGTTGGTAGTAATTGTAGGAGTAGTAATGTTGCGTGAAGACGAGTGGAGGACACGGGCGGCCGTTTAGAAGTCAAAAGGACAATTAGAGGGGCAACACTCAGATGTTCCCGTGCACAAGCGTAAAAAAAAAGAAAAAAAAAGAGAGACATCGACTTGCTGGCGTGCGTGCCGGAGGCGCGTGAATAATGGTTGACGTACGTTCTGGAAGATGGATTGCTTGATATCTGCTAAAGCAAGTGAGCCCACCGAGCTGCTCCCACTCTATTTGTCAAAGCCTCCGCGCTAATTCTCATCCATCCATCTACGTCCGCAGGACGGGCTTCGTACACAAAGCGCTGATGTTTAATTTCTGCTCATTTCCCCCCCCCCCCCCCGCTGTCTTGTATGTTTGCTTAAAGGGAGGAAGTACAAATCTTAAACTGTAAATGACGTCCCCGTTGTTGTCTTGGCAACGCTCGCTCATTTACCTTGGCGGTCTCTTATTTTGGTGAAAGAGCAACTTTTGAAAATGGCTGCTTTTCCCCCCAGAAATTCGACAAAATACCTGAACCGGAGCTGTGCCAGATTTTGACGCAAAATGCAGAACAGCAGTGTGAATGATAGATAGATAGATAGATAGATAGATAGATAGATAGATAGATAGATAGATAGATAGATAGATAGATAGATAGATAGATAGATAGATAGATAGATAGATAGATAGATAGATAGATAGATAGATAGATAGATAGATAGATAGACGATCCCCATTTTATTTTCATTAACTGTTACCACTACATTGAGAATGTAAATTTATTTTTCCTGCAAATGTATTGCTAAAATCAAGTTAGGTTCCACACAAATAAAAAAAAAAAGAACATTAATAATTGAATTGGCGGCCCGGTGGCCTCACAGTTCTGAGGTCCCAGGTTCAATCCCGGACCAGTCTGTGTGGAGTTTGCATGTTCTCCCCGTGCCTGTGTGGGTTTTCTCCGGGTGGGCACTCCGGGTTCCTCCCACATCCCAAAAACATGCAACATTAATTGGACACTCTAAATTGCACCAGGAGGTGATTGTGAGTGCGGCTGTTTGTCTCGATGAGCCCTGCGATTGGCTAGCGACCAGTTCGTGGTGTAACCCGCTTCCTGCCCGTTGACAGCTGGGATAGGCTCCAGCAATCCCCGCGACCCTCGTGAGGATAAGCGACAAAGAAAATGGATGGACGGATAATTGAATTTCTGATTAGCGAATCGTCAGAAGGTGAGCGTTCGCTGTAATTTCCCAAAAACATGTGACAGACATGTTATTAAAATATGCGATCCGTGTCTCGTTTTACCCCTCCAGACACCAGCGCAGGCATCCGCACGGAGCGCTCGGGCTTCAAACGCCACGAGCAGAACGTCTACTTCCTGCCCATCCAGGTGGTCGACAGCACCCTCCCCTCGCACAGCTCCACGGGCACCCTGACCATTCACATCTGCGGCTGTGACCCAGGTGAACACCATTCGCGCCTATCAGTAACAGCAGCGCCGGAGCAGCATCGAACGAACTTCATAACGGATAGGTCGTGGCCCGGGATAACAAGGCAAACCCCCCCGGCACTGTTAATCTGCAAGGCGTAGGTAGAAATTCAGCTAATGTAGGTCGAAGACAAAAAAGAGGAGGAAAGCGGCTTAGTCGGCAGAAGAAGAAGAGGCGTGCACAGACCCCATGACTGTGTGTAGGGACTTTGAATGTTGGGACTATGACGGGAAAAGCTCAGGAGTTAAGTTGACGTGATGATTAGGAGAAAGGTTGATGTATTGTGCATCCAAGAGCGCAAGTGGAAAGGGAGTAAAACTAGAAGCTCAGGAGCAGGGTTTCAATTATTTTACCATGGAGTAGATGGGAAGAGAAATGGAGTAGGGGTTATTTTAAAGGAAGAGCTGGCAAAGAATGAAGATGCTGAGGTTCTCGCTTGGTGTGAACAACTTGGATAGGATTAGAAATGAGCTCATTAAGGGACAGACAAAGTTGGATGTTTTGGAGACAGGGTTAGTTAGAGCAGACTTTGATGGTTTGGACATGTTCACAGGCGAGAGAGTGAGTATGTTGGTGGAAGGGTGTTGAGGATGGAGCTGCGAGGGAATAGAGCGAGAGGAAGACCAAAGAAAAGATTGATGGGTGTTGTGAGGGAGGACGTGAGGACAGTGGATGTTAGGGAGGAGGCACGAGATGGGCTGAGATGGAAGAAGATGACAGGCTGTGCCGATCCCAAACAGGACAAGCCGAAAGAAAAAGAAGAACGTATTTACCGTGCCAAAGAAAATTTCGGATCAAAATCATGTTGCGAGAATAAAGTCAAAGCATCACACGAATGAATGTCAAGAAAGATTTGTCAAGTTACGAAATAGTCAGCTCAACAAAATCCAAAAGGGGCCATTTTACAAAAGTAAAGATGCAAATCTTAACCCATTCGTGGGTGGCGTCCCATTTTTGGGACATCATGATTTTCACGCATTATATCCTTCAGTGTATCAAAATATTTAAGTGTTTTAATCTGATTCTGATGCTGGTTTTTGGGACGATCTACTAAGGAAACCCAAGTACCCTCTCGCGGCCAGTGTCCCATTTTTAGAACAAGATTATAAATAAGTTATCATATAACTTAACAATAAACAAAAAAGATGTATTATTTCTTTGATTGCAAAAAATCGCCACCCTGCCCATGAATGGGTTAATTCATGACAGTGAAGCTGTAATTTTACAAACGAAAAATGCAAACAAGGTTGCAATTTTTGGAAAGCTGTGTCAAAATAGTGGGGGGAAAAATGAAGTTTGAATATAAAATTGCTATAGTAAAAAAAACAATCATATTACTGTAACTCATAAAGCGAAAATCTTGTGTCGCTAACTTTTGGTCTGTTTCTTTTTAAAACGACCTCTAGATTATCGAAAGTTTATGTTTTTTAATAATGTAAAATCATAACTTTAATCTCATAAAATTGCACCTTAGTCCACTCTCCATCATAAACATGAGATAGAGTACATATGTAATAACAATATAATAATACCATTCATTCTGTGTTTAACTGAGTGCACACAAACAGATGGAATTTATCCCCAAAATTAAATATTTATTTTTCTCTTTCTTTAATTTTTTTTCATTTTTCCAAACATTGAAGTCAACATTAACGATAGGTTGTAAGTTTAAGGAGGGCGTGGCCAGTTTAGTCATTCTCCCTTTGAAAGCTCCTCCCCTTCATACAACGTTAAAACAAGAGCCAAGCAAAGAATTCAGATACAAAATTATTTTTTTTTAAACACACACACACAAACAAAAATTAGGAAAGAAAATTGGCAATTTTGAGATGGAAGATGAACAGAAAAACGGTGTTGACGAGGAAGATGCACGAGATGGCCTTAGATGGAAAAATTCGACGCACTGTGGCGACAGCTAATTGGGACAAGCCGAAAGGAAAAGGAGAAGAAGTCTCAGCAGCACTGAAAAGTCATCCATGTTGTTTTGCGTTTTTTGTTGGGGGTTTTTTCACACCCAGTTTTTCGCATCTTATAAACCCCCAAGGGCACAAGGGAAGGTGACGCTTCAATCCGAACTTGACGATTCCTCCCTGGATGGCTTTAATCAGTGTCCACTGGACTGACTAATGGTGTTGCTTCTATGTAATGTGATTTTTACATATTTTTTTTTCCCCCTTTCTTTTATAGAGGGAGCCATCCAGTCCTGCGACGCTACGGCGTATGTAATGAGCGCGGCGCTCAGCCCGGGGGCACTTATTGCACTGCTGGTGTGTATGCTCATCCTAATAGGTACGTGGATGAATGGACAGAGGTACTCGATGAGGGTATACATGGGGGTGGGGTGATGACGGATGGCTAAGCACACTTTATTAATATGAGCCTGGGGGGTGAGGCGGGGAGGGTTGGTCAGGTCAACAACTCGGGGAGGACCACCAGCAGCAGTGGATTTGATCAGGAGTCTGTGCCACTAAGAGGATTGAGCTAAAGCCGTCTACACGCATACCGACATTGAACATCCCAAACAAAAATCGGCAAGTTAGTGTTTACTAATTTTTAGGCATGGGCGAGTATCAATACTATGTGTCAATGTATCAGCTTTATTTCAAGGGTTAAGGTACTCTGGAGGGCGGCCAGTTCCAGTCGTCAATACTTAAATTTAAAAGAAAAAAAAATCCAACATAAAGTATGTCCTCCTCACCAGTAGTTGGCGCTGCATCAGCAAATCATCATGCGAGTTAGAAAGAAAGAGATTTGATTACAATTGTCCGATATTGTGATTATTGAAAATGTATGGATCAAAAGTACTAACGGCATTGGTGAGTGCTCAAGAGTGAATAATTCAGTAATACAGTAATTTCTCGAGTACAATGCGCCCTGAAGTATAATGCGCACCCCCCAAAGGAAAACCCTTCTACCAATGTACAATGCGCACCACCGATTTGACGCTTCCCATATGCTCCGAATATTAGGAATGATCTGTATTTATATTTTGTTAGGTTTGTACTTGTATTGTTTTTTTTAAAAAAAAACTGTCTGTACAACAATCATTAATAATAATCATTGTGCATGTGGTGATGTAGCGGTAATATAATTTCGGGACACGCCACAGGACACAGCTGTCCTTCTCCCTGTAATTGTCACAATAGAATCCCTCAACCAACTAAAATAATTGCTCAATGATGCCATGACATTGTTATTAATACTGTTGATAACACATATTACAGTCTCAAAAATATAAACTATTCAACACTGTTTATTAAACGCTGCATTAAATATTTGTGCATAAAACGTTTGTGCATAGAGCAGTTTATCCTCTACACTACAAGTCCTTGGCCAAGCCTTCAAAAGAAGCATCTGACTCATCTCCAATCTGAAAAAGATCCATAGCAGCTACTTTTGGTGCATCGCTGTGGAACTCATTATTGATGACTTCATACATTTATTTTTAATCCCAGATTTGGGTTGCACAGCGCAACCTCTCCCCCTCCGTTCGGCTCCGAGCATCTTTCACTCTGGCGTCAGGTGGCTACTAAAACAACGTGAGCTCAAACTACGTATAAACGAGCGTAAAGGGCGCATTTTTTAAAAAGCGAGTATTTCAATTGTCTGCGCTTGTTCCCATTTTAGTTAATGTCTCCATGATGCTCGTATTACGTAGTTTGAGCTCACGTTGTTTCGATACCCACCTGAAGCCATTAAGACGAGCTGTCGTTGTGTCGGACCGCGGCGCAACTTCCGGGTCGCCGGGGTCATCGGCACGAGTGACGTGACGCATTTCTTTTAAAAGCAGCTGCACAACTAGCCGTTGTAGTCGACGTTTTTTGTCTTTGTTTAAGTTTAAACAATGTTACGGGCAGTCGTTTTTGATCTTTGGTGCAGGAGAAACAAACCTGCTACGCTAACGATCGTAAAATGCAAGCTCCCGGAGGAGCTCTGAGATCTCAAGTTGGGGGCGCGCCTTACCGTAATATATATAAATGTGTAACATATCGATTATCATATCAAAAAGTATATATATACATTTTTTACCACTCTATGTAGCTGCATATTTGACTATACAATGTGATTGTATTTTTTTTTTATTTTTCATCCATACCTAAATATAATGCGCTCTATTAACTTTTTTGGGAAAAACTTGCACATTATTTTTGAAAAATCATGGTATGTTTTTAACGTCTTTTCTAAAGTGATTGGTAACCAGGAAATGCTTCCAGTACGAGTCGAGTCGAGAGTTTGACGCTTTTACTTTAAGCAATAAGTATTTGAAAACAAATGCGACAATACACGTAGACATCACTACACTGAGACATGGTCTTTATCCTCTGCATAAAACAAGTAATATTGCTGCAGCTAACAAAAATGAGACAATCTTCTTTGAGTACTTATTATGTAAGTGTTCTACTGCCCCCCAGAAAAGCAGCACGATGTCAATGGGCACCAATCCATGAAATCACGACGCACCAACTGTTAAATTCTATGTATTTAATTATGTTACTGCTATATACTTTTATAAAGTACACTTCTCTAGAGTTTTCTGTGTTATAACAGAGTAATTGGCCTTCCCATTAATTTCAAGTCTCCCCATTTAAGGCACCACACTGCCCAGAATGAAATATTTTGTGCTCCGGGGGCCTCTGGGTGAAGGTCTTTGCTGCATTTAGAGCCATTCTGGCCCGTCACTTTCCATCTTATTGAGATTGAGAGAAAGGAGCAGCCCGCTTGACATTGACAAGACTTTACACGCGCCGGTACAAATGCAAACATGCTTTCACGCAGGGACTGCTGAGGTTTGGTGTTGTTCTGAGTGGAATTTTTAAGTCTTTACAGCGGCGGGCGACCGCACGGCGCCACCTGAATGATGGATAATGCGACGCCCCGCTGCTTGCAACTGTGACTCACGTCGCTAACCGTGTCGAGTAAAGAGCTCGTCCTAATGAGACTTGTTATGAATATGCCTCCATTAAGCGGAACATCTTCTCGGGAGCGGAGCATCACTTATTCATCACCTTTTTTAAAAGCATCCGCAAACCCGTCGCGTGTACATTACGTCGGAGGGAGCCTTTGCTTGCTATTCAAGGCTACTTTGTTTGCACTGTGTATTGTGGGCTGCAATAGCTCAAGTGAAAAAAAATACATTTAAGGCCTTTTAGATGCACAACACGATCCGAGCAGAAATAGATTACTTCAGAATAGCTCACATTGGTACAGCAGTTCCTGCAACTTAATTTTTCAAAACATTATATAGAGTGGCGCGGCACGGCGATGCAGCTGTAAAGTTTCGGCCCAAAGTTCTGAGGAACCGGGTTCAATCCCGGTCCCCGCCTGTGTGGCCTTCCCCGTGCCTGCGTGGGTTTTCTCCGGGCACGCCGGTTACCTCCCACATCTCAAAAACATGCGTTAATTGGCCCCTACGTGTGATTGTCTGTCCCTGTATGGGACCAGTTCAGGGTGTACCCCTGCCACTCCCCGCGACCCTCGTGAGGATGAGTGGCAAAAGAAAATGTATGGACACCCCTTTTTAAGGAAAATTTGTGTGTTATTTGGGATTCATGAGGTCATGATGAAATAGACGTTTATAAAAAAAAATTACTTTCACGATAATTATTTAAGCCTTTATTCCTCTTTTCAATTCACCCTTGTGAGGATAAGCGGGTAAGAAAATGGATGGATGGGTATATACAGTGGCGGTGCGGTGGAGCAACTGGTTAGAACCTAACATAGCAGATTTTTTCTTTTATTCCACGCTCCCTTCTCCTCATCATGTGTGTGGACTCGAGCTGACAATGAGCCACTCTTGACCAGCCACACTAGCTTGAAGCCTTAGTCCAGTGAAAGGCTGTATGTTCGAAGGTAAGTGAGGGAGAAGTATCTTCTCTGAGTTTATACATTGCAGGAGAACAACTTTCACTTTTCAGTGTATCACTGACCTGCTGAATGAAGTTTCGGGTTAGTGATACGAAAATGCGCGATTTCATGCCTATTTGTATCACATCAGACTTTTAAGACAGAGCACTGGGTTCCATTACGAGCCAAGTCAAATGAATACACCCACTCACGTGATCTTTCCAAGTAAAAAGTACTCACTCAGCTTTACACGCGCAGTACGATTCCACAATTTTATCCTGTTGCATTTCAATATGAAGTTTGTGAGGCGTCAAACATTTTTGCATCGGTCGCCAACATTTCGCTGTAACTCTGACATTGCGTCCTGCTCCGTCCAAAATCCGTGTACATATCCTTCCGTGAAATAGTTGAGATTCTCTTGGACAAGTCTGGCACATTTGGCAAAAAGCATACCGCAATATTATCTGGAATATGCGACAGAGAATCAACTTCAAACCTGTTGTGTTCAATCGCCATTTTGGAAGCTTGTGGGACATGGCTAAGGGGGCGGAGCTTAAACTGAGAGGCCAAGCTGTGGCTGACTGCCGGCCTCTCGCTCAAAGTCACTCGGCTCCAGCTACCGGGATCCCGATTGAGGAGGGCCTCCAAAGGAAATTGATGCATCAATTATTCTCCGAGTCCGCGTGCTCGATTGCAGTTTGTAACTTGTCTATACACACAGCAGCAGCAGCAGCAGCCGCCACTTAAAGCAGGCATCGTCTCTCTCCCGGGATTGGACCACCTCGGTTACATCAATTGTCGGCCGAAAATGAAAACAAATTTCTCCCTAATTACTTTACAAACAAACCGTCCCTCCGTCCGGTGGTTCGTTTAAAAGGCTCGGCGTGATGAATATCACGCCGCCGCAACTGTAGCATCTGCACGCCTCCGGTCCAATTAACTCCCCATCTGCTGGCAATGAACTTCCAGATCGGGCCTCGCAGCGCAACCCGGGGGCAAATTAACCGTCTTGTCAGGAGTGCTTATCGCAACATCTGTACACACGCTTGGGAGGGAAGGGAAGGGAGAGACAAACAGCTTTGCGTGGAGGGGCGCGCGAGATCCGTGGGGTTCCGACGCGGGTCGCGGAGGGATGGAAAATTTCTGGTAAATTTGCTTTGGAGATTAGCTGGATAATTTTGGAAATAATAAGCACGTTTGCTCTATTAACATAGCACGGCCGTTCGAAATGATACAAGCACGACATTTCAACAGATGTATTCGGAAGTACAGACTCGATGCGCTTCAAGATATTTTACGATAGAATCCAAAACCCGTGAATACCAACAGTCGCATTCACGGTGCGAAATGGAAAGGGCATCTCACCCTGCAAAAAAATGTCATATTCAAAATGCGAATTCAAAGAAATCTTCCCTCAAGCGTCTCATGGCTGGCCTCTAAAAAAAAATATGAACTTTTTCAGGCAATGGATTTTTTTTTTATATTCAATTGGACTTGCATCAAATCTGTTTGTATAAATCAGGACTCTGCAAAAATATGTATTTCCCAAATATGTATAGTGGGACCTTGAGATATTGAAGGCCAGCTGATGTTTACTGCCAACATAAACATAAAGAAAATAACTTTGTTTTTAAAAAAACTCAGTCTGCTCACTTAATGCACATGAGACACTTGAGAAATGCCATAGACGGACATTCACGCGGAAGTTGTACGACAAATTACGTAACGGATATTTGAACAGAAAGCATCATCACATGCAGACAGAAAACATTGCTCTACACAGAGACATATATTTATTCTTAGTGAGGAACGACTAATATTGATGCACTTTAGTGAGTCACTTTAAAGTAGCTGTGAAACTCTTCCATGTTTGTTCCTCCATGACTATTATTCCCCCCCACCCACAAACCCCCGGGAGCCAAGTTGCACACCTGCCAGAAAGAGCCTCAATGAATAAATCCATCCATACATACATTTTCTGAGCCGCTTATCCTCACGAGGGTCGCGGGAGTGCTGGAGCCTGTTCCAGTCGTCATCGGGCAGGAGGCGAGATACACCCTGAACTGGTTGCTGGAACAGTTTCGTGAGTGGAGAAATATGATGTGAAGTGTTTTCAGTGATTTTTTTTTTTAGGTCAACTTTGGGGGTGCGCATTAAACATAAGGACGCATTATACTCGAGAAATTACGGTACTTGTGCCTCAAACCACCGCAGTATTTAACTTCCCTATTCCAGTTAGTCCCATCAATTCCATTAAATTCCCCCTAAATTGTATCGAAAGTTTCTAAATCCCAGGAATGTTGCACACTCCTACTTCCGACACAGGTGAAAAGTGAAGCATAATTTTTGAGAGAGGCGCCCTAATCTCCGAGTTAAATGCCTTTTCGATAAGCACGGGTTCAAGTGTGTGTGTTTGGCCCATCGGCAGCCACCCCGGCGTGCCATCGGCGCGCGTTCATCACGAGGTTAAATCCGCCGTGTCCGCCCTCTTGGCACAAAGGAGCATCCCGCATACGACGGAGTTGAGAGTTTTTCCCCGCTGACGCCCGCCTCATTAGCGCTGAATCGAGCAACGGCCGCTTTAGTATGCGCGGGGCGCGTGCCGTGAATTACCACGCGGCCGTTTCTCGCCCAGACCCCTTGGCAATTAACGGGGCCCATTCACGGCAGAGAACAATCAACACAATAGTTATAGGCGAGGCCTCCCGGCGGAGCCCAGCAAACAATGTGAGAGCGGAGTGATTGGATGCTATCAGCGATCGAACCGGTGCGCGGCGTCCACGTTGCGAGATCGGCACGGGGCTTCCGCTCGTCTCTCGGGGCTCTTTGGGTGCGCGGGAAAGCCACATTTCAGACCGTTTACGCAAATAGCGGCCATTGTCGGGAACGGCTGAGATAATTATATTCCAAAGAATAATGGTGTTTTTCTTTGGAAGATCCCTGGAAAGGCTCAAGATGACCCCTTAAATGGCCACTTAAAAACAACTGGAAAAAACGCTTTGTTTGTCTTTTGGCGCCGTGAGTTCTGTAGATGTTTTTTTGGGTGGAGTTATGCCTAACAAATGGTAAAGCGAAAAGTCACTTCAGAGGTTGAATTTAAAAAAAAAAAAAACATCCTGAGAGGACAATTTTAACTTCAACGGACCCCTGGAAATAGGTTAGAACAGGGGTCCCCAGACTTTTTTTACCGCAAGATCTACTTTTCAAGCCATTTTAAGGTTAATGTTACGTTGCCTCCTATATTTAAAATACAAAATTAGCTTTTTGTCCACTCTATTGTCAGTGCTTTCATCCTAGATCAGACTGTGCTAAGGTGGAATTCTAAAATGACACACCATCTCATCCTGCACTTTCTACTTTGGCTTGAGACCAGACCATTCCCACTCGGAAAAGAGAAAATCTCGTCCAGTTTAACCACATTTTCTTCAATTACTCACATACTCTGACAGTCACTGCATCTTAAAACAACCGCATTTCTCCAATAATACCGAAAATAAACAGAAGCAGCATGTCTAGCTCGTCTTTGCTCTACGTTGCCCAGACTGCGTTGCTAAGTCAAGCAGCGGTAGTGGACGTTGTCATTATAGAAGACATTGATGGGCCGCGTCAGTACTGTAACATTTGTAATTATGAGTGTACGTCTTTAAGAGCGGGGGTGTGGGGTGTAAGGTAAACGAGGAAAAAGAGAGTGTGACGGAAAGTTCCGTGTGCTGCCTAAAAGAAACCAGTGGCTTCTTCTTTTCATTTTTTACAGTACGTAGGTGAATTGTGCCATTGGATGGAACAACCAGTCGTCCCTCACTCACTGAATCACATTGCAAAATGCTACAAACTGAATAACTGTATGTTATACTTTCAATTTGCATTATTATTTTTTTTCTGTGCACAACGCAGAATATCTGCCAAGAGACTGCATCAGCGGTGCACAATCACGCATGCGCGGAGTTTCGAGGGAACATTTACTTACGTCTTTTTTTCTCAGCACGTCGTCCCGCCATCAACCAAGACTGCCGACGCATTGAACACACCCGGGTTAGAAGAAAATATCTTATATATAATACAATATAAATATAATACAAATGACAGTGAAAATAATTGGTGAGACTTGTAAATTGTGAAAAAATAAAGTCATCGTTTTACCGATGAATTGTCAAAATTCCTGCAACACTTTATTAGATATCGCATTACATTTTGGTAAAAACAGTTCTTTAATATCTTTATCGTAGGTTTCATTTCACGGCTTGTATCATGAAATCGTTTCATTTTAACTACACGTCCTGACTTTCTATATGTGCTATTTTCTTTTCTTTTAGTGTTCCCCTTCTGGCTACAGCGTGGTGGTATTTTTTTTACTTGTAAACGCACGACGACGATTGGCAGCCACCCCCTGGGGGGGCAGAAAGCAAACAATGGAACTTAAAAAGCCCACCTTCCACTTTTCCGTCTAACGACGGCAGGATGCAAATCCGCGGCACACGGACGACACGGCCGTGTCTGCGTGCGCCATTTCTTTTTGTCTTAACGGTTTGGCGTTGGTGGGTTCACAGCATCAAACGCCGCGCATCCCCGTCCGGGCCTTAACCGAGCGTGTTATTTACGGTCGCTTTATCTCTGGCAGCATCTCGGGCATTGATTCCCCGAAGATGCATGGAGGCGCCTGCCAGGTAATGATCTCTTTCCGCTGGCAGCCTTTAATTGCTCCTTCCTATATACGGGACGCGGCCACATTCCGGTCAAGTCGCACGGATTCATTGTGGCTGCTGTCAATTACGCGCCAGGGGAGAAATAACATAGACACAAAAGTTATACACAAATGTACATTTAAATGTTGTGGACGCTGGAATAATAAGAGTGAAACAAGCCTCAAAGGTACTCCAATATCCATCCATCCACTTATCCTCACAAGGGTCGCGGGAATGCAGGATCCAAACTCGAGTATCATGGGAGAGGAGGGGAGGTAGAAAGACCCTGAACTGGTCGCCAGCCAATCGCAGTGCACATAGAAACGAGCAACCATTTCTCCAGGCACTCCGGTTTCCTCCCACATACCAAAAAATATGTAACTCTAAATTGCTCGTAGGTGTGATTGTGAGTGCGACTGTTGTTCTCTACGATTGGCTGGCAACCAGTTGAGTGTACACCTCCCACCCGGTGATAGCTGGGATTGGATGGATGGACAACATTAATAATTATGATAGTATTGATCGTCTTTACTATGATATACCAAAACTAAATAAACATTACTGTAATTTCCGGCCTACAAGTCGCGACTTTTTTCACACGCTTTCCACCCTGCAGTTTATGCGGTGATGCAGCTAATTTGTTTTCTAATGGCACTCGAGCAGAAAAGTTAAGAATGAGACCGGTGGAATATATGTCCCGAGGAAGTGACTTTTACCGGCCCTTTCAGCGCTGCGCTAGCGTTAACGCTGTGCGAGCATGTTGCTGCTGTGTTACTAGCATGTCTCAGTGATATTTACCGGTAAGTTTTATTTTAACCGGCCCTGTTAGCGCTGCGCTAGCGTTAGCGCTGTGCTAGCGTTTTACTGCTGTGTTTCTGGCATGTCTCAGTGATATTTACCGGTAAGTTCTATCTTAACCGGCCCTGTTAGCGTTGGTACTAGCTTTAGCGCGGGAATAACATAAGCGCTAGCTTTGGCGTGACACTAGCACTAGTGCTAGGTTTAGCACGGTAGCATTACCGCTAGCTTTAGTTTAATGCCAGCGCTAGAGGTAAACTGTGTACCGTCTTTTCTAAATATCTCGTGTTTTAATGTGGGCATTTGCGACTTTTACATGGTGTTACGTGGTGCTAGTATTAGCACTAAAATTAGCGCGGTGCTAGCTTTGGCATTAGCACTGCGCTAGTGCCGCAGTAGCGTTAAACTCTTTCTTTGTACCATCTTTATTTGTTAATATCATGTTTCAATGCTTTTACACAGCTGCGGCGTATGTATGTACCCAAATGGTATTTCCTTTACAAATGTACTGAGTGAGGCTTGTTACCAGGTGCACTCCGTAGGCCGGAAATTACGGTACTTTTTTCCTGACATGTCGCATTTCATTTTTTTACTTTTATTTTTTATGTTTCGAGTTTGGAAATCACAAATTAAGGTAAAAGTTGGACTTGACCAGCAATGACAAGAATAATTTGAAGGGAGAAAAAAATGTGTAAAAAAAAAAAAGAGAAAAAAATTCCAATGCTTGTTTTCATCTTTGTTGTTTTTTTCCCCCCAATGTAATCACAAGCGATCCTTTTTTCCTGTCATTTAAAGTGCCAGCGCATCCTCACAGTTTCACTTTCTTCAGGCTCGTATGAGTATTGATATAAAGCTCGCCCCTCCCCAGTTTGAAGTCACTTAAATCATATTTTGGGACAAGGCTGCAAAATCAATGCTCATGCATTTCAAAATGAAAAACTTAACAATACGTCCACTGGAATGCCCCCTGATGGTGTCCCAAAGATGTCACACCGGAGGCCCTCGTTGGAAAACCCGTCAAGCACAGACACTTTGTGTGTTTTAATGTCGCAAAGTCAGAAAAACATCAAGTCCACTTTTTAAATTTACATTTTCCTTCAGTGCTCACTTTGGGCGGCACGGTGGAGCAGCTGGAAAGCTTCGGCCTCACAGTTCTGAGGTCCCGGGGTTCGATCCCGGACCCGGTTGTGTGGAGTTTGCACGTTCTCCCCAGTGCCGGGGTGGGTTTCCTCCGGGTACTCCGGTTTCCTCCCACATCCCAAAAACACGCAACATTAATTGGACACTCTAAATTGCCCCTAGGTGTGATTGCGGTTGTTTGTCTCCATGTGCCCTGCAATTGGCTGGCAACCAGTTCAGGGTGTACCCTGCCTCCTGCCCGTTAACAGCTGAGATAGGCTCTAGCACTCCCGCGACCCTGGTGAGGATAAGCGGCAAAGAAGATGGATGTTGAGTTTGTATCCATCATTTGAAGCTTACATGGTTTCGTGGTACACACGCCTGACTTTTTGTCGCCAGCGTGGGATCGATTCCCGCTCAGTGATGATGTCGATATGTGCCCAGCGACTGGCCGGTGACCAGTTGAGGGTGTCGTCAGCCTTTCGCCCGAAGATAGCTGGGATAGGCTCCAGCAAACTTGCAACCCTTGTGAGGATAAGTGGCTTGCAAAACGGACTTATGGTTTAATGTTGTGGCCAATAGGAACAGGCCCCTTGCCTTGTTTTGTTTTGTTCAAATTTCGTAGGGAAAGAAACAATCCCTGAAAACTTGAAGATGACGGGGTGAGAATGATAACCAAAACCAAAAAGCTGTCAATTATTAAAAATGTAAAGATGATTGGTTGCCACCAGCAAGAATTCCTAACATAAGCATCATCTAAGAATGCGCCGGACCATCTGTCTTAATCAAATGTGACCGTGATAATTTGTCACCTTTAAGGTTTGATGTTGATGGCTCGATGAGGCTAAATGTTTTCTCTTTTTTGAACCGTTCTTCCGCTAATCCCGGCATCTCTTTCCACGCCTTCCCGTCAGTCCTCGTCTTGCTCATCCTGACCCTGAAACGCCACCGCAAAGGCCAACGGATCGCCGAGGACGAGGAGGACATGCGGGACAACGTCATCAAGTACAACGACGAAGGCGGCGGCGAGCAGGACACGCAGGCGTACGACATGAGCGCCCTCAGGAACCTCTACGACTTCCCCGAGGCCAAGATCGCCGCCGCCGAGTCGGGCCTGGACATCCGCTCGCTGCCGCAGTGGTTGCAAGCAAACCGGTTAGCCGGGAGGGCGGCAGCGGGCGCGGCGGCGGCGGAGTCGTGTTCGGCCGCTGACTTCTCCCTCTTCAAAGGTTACATCCGCAAGAAGGTGGAGCAGGCCGACGCCGATCTGTCGGTGCCGCCGTATGACTCGTTCCAGACGTACGCTTTCGAGGGCACGAGCTCGCCCGCCCTGTCGCTCAGCTCCATCCACACACTGTCCACCACCTCAGAGCAGGATTTCTCATACCTGAGTGACTGGGGGCCGCGATTCCGGCAGCTGGCTGGTTATTACGCGCCAGGAAAGCCCGACGAGGACGGGTCCTAGCAGAGCGTCACGTCCTCGGAGAGACTTCTTCTCTACTCTCTTCTTTCTTTGTCATGTATTCCCCTCAAACACAAAGCAGAAAGACCCCCGTTATCTCACTTGGTTCCCCCGACCCGGTTTTTTGCTTTTCTGAAGGACTTGATTCGGGAAATTGAGAGTGACAGCGGCGACAGAGAGGAGATTTCGGCTCTGCGGAGTTGCCGCTCGGCAAACCGAAGGAGGAAGCGGCGGGAAATGATCCGGAACAATCTTAGTTCGGGAGCATCTCTGTGTGTCTCTCCATCTGGACAAAATTATTGGGACACGACTTTTTATGAATGGACTCATTAATCATGGTTTGGACTCGTGTTATCCGTCCATTATCAATATTGTTTATCCCTGCTAGTACGGTGGGGTAGCTGAACCTTATACCAGATGACCTTTTGGCAAGAGAAGTGCGGTACGCCTCGGTTTTGATGCCAAACAATCAAATATAGCAAACAACCCTTCGCGCTTACATTTGCAGTCGAGTCAAGTCAGTTTTATTGATATACCGTCAATTTTCTGATGGCACTTTACATATTGATCAGGTCAAGTTCCACAGTCCTCATACACGTATACCCGAAGAATAAAAGGCTTGGAAAAATGTCGACCAGGAAGAACCCAGGATCTGTAGCGCAATCATTGCCCGGTTGGTTCAAGGTGGTGAGAAAGAGTAGACGGACAAGAGGGTCGACAGAGAGAGAAAATGGGATGGAGGGATTTGAACAGTCGGGGGACAGACGGGAGAGCAATGGGCACAACAACAGCCGGATCAATACGAGTAGTATCCCATGATGACAGCAAGAAAACGCGACTGGTCCGCTCTCAAAACTCAGGTCTCTGGTAACAAGCAGATACACACGAGTAACAGGGACGAGACAAAGATCATCATACATGCATATCATAGATCATACTGTAACTGCGTGGATGGTGATGATGTGATCAGGATCTCGAGGAGAGAAAAGCAGAAAGCAAGCTAAGCGCATCAACGGGGGATCCCCTGGCAGTCTTGGCCAGGAGTTGACCCAGGACAAGCTCGAGTCATCCCTGACTCACACTGAAAGCTTCATCAGGAAGAGACGTTTGGAGTCAACTCTTGAATAGAGGAGACGTGTCAGTCCTTGGAACTGGTTCCACAGGAGGCGAGCCTGCTAACTATGGGCTCGGCCTCCCCGTTCTACGTGCAGTTTTTGGAAAGCATAACAATCTTAAGATCTGGGAGCTCACATAAAAGAATGCTTCCGAATTGATAAAACTCGAGCTGTTGTCTCATCTCACACGGAATAGGATGAAACCATTCCCTGATCAACTGCCAATCAAAATCCTTCTTCAACCTGGAATAAAAAAAGTGATCCCGCGAAAAAGAAATAAATAATATTTCTACTTCAAGCCTCCATTCTGTAGAATAGATCCCAGCGGGTCGTCACGGGGCTTTTCTATGTCGTATCAACGAGGCGCTCTAAAGCCCGGGTCCTCACGCTAGCCGTCGAGTCGGACTCCAATCCGCACCCCCCCCCCCTTCGCCTTTGTGACGTGCGCACTCACGGCTGATAACGAGCCGCTCTAATGCGACCTCGGCAGGGGGGTATCCTAATGAAAAATACATATTCGGGTGTTGGCGTAGCTCTCAAGCTAACCGTACGTCACAACTGATGTGAACAAAGGGGCGACACATGGGAGGACTCCAAAGTGCGTCAAACTTGAAATGAAATGAAATTAATTTTGTAATTGATGCTGTACACACACGTGCACACACAAAACATCAGGGGTCCCAATATTTTTGTCATCTGAGAGCCCATCAGTTCCACAGCTTTTTATTTTTCACACCGGGTGCCACAGATGGCCAAGGAAACTCTTCAGAAATATGAGTTTTGTTTTGTTTTTTAACAGTAATGATATTTATGTATTTATTTGATTTTGTATGTATTTATTTACACCATACAGTGAAACTTGGAGGTAAAAAAAATAATAATAATAATTACAGCTCACGTGAGACTCTGGAGTAGTTTTGTATTTTTTTTTCCTATGAGCTCTTTTGCTAAATACATAATGTGAGTTATATTATGTGTAAAAAAAAAATGTTTTGTTGTTTTTGGGTGGGGGTGCAAAACAGACAGTCGTGCGTGATGGATTCGGTTCCTTTCTGTTCATCTTGCTTCTCGGAATTGCAAATTTTCTTACCTAATTTTTGTTTGTGTGTGTGTTTAAAAAAAAATAATAATTTTGTATCCTGAATTTTTTGCTTGGCTCTTGTTTTAACGTTGTATGAAGGGGAGGAGCTTTCAAAGGGAGAATGACTGAACTGGCCACGCCCTCCTTAAACTTACAACCTATCATTAATGTTGACTTCAATGTTTGGAAAAATGGAAAAAAAAAAGAGAGAAAGACAAAAAGAAATAAATATTTAATTTTGGGGATGAATTCCATCTGTTTGTGTGGACTCAGTTAAACACACAATAAATGCTATTATTATATTGTTATTATATATGTATCTTGTGCTTATGATGGACACTGGACTAATGTGTAATTTTATGAGATTAAATTCATGATTTTACATTACGACAAAACATAATCTTTGGATAATATAGAGGACGTTTTAAAAAGAAACCGACCAAAGTTAGCGACACAAAGTTTTTACTTTATTTTGTAAAATTACAGCTTCACTCTAATAAAATTAAGATTTGTATTTTTACTTTTGTAAAATGAACACTTTTGGATTTTTTTGAGGTGACTATATCATAACTTTACAAATCTTATTTTCTAATTCATTATAATGGTAATTCTTGGACTTTATTCTTGCAATATTACAACTTTGCCATCAGAAAAGTATTTTGATTCTAAATTTTCTTTGGCACGGTAAATCCGTTGTTGTTGTAAAATGACAACTTCATTCTCATATTTCTACATGGATTTACATGCATAATATGTTTATTTTTCGACTATAACATTTTTATTTTAACACACTATTATCCCCCCCACTATTTTGGAACAGTTTTCCAAAAATTGCAACCTTGTTTACATAAAATTACGACTGTCACCAAGTTTTTAAAAGTAACTAATATTTATTTTTGGACGAAATTATTGTAAAATTAAATATGTATGCTCATTGTTATGAGCAGACATATTTACATTCATGACAATCATCAGACATTCATCTCATAATGTTACAAAACTTATTACATGTCAGGTTTTCCCCATAAATCTTAATAGTCATGCTGAAATGGACAACACATTTTCATACAAACATATTATATTTTTATGAAAAGTTTGATTTTTATAATTATTTTTTTAAAATGTAAAATGAGGATTTTTTTTAAAAACTTTTATTCTGTGATTTTATTCTCATAATATTAAAATTACACATCTTTCTGTTTTTAAAAAATTAATATAAAATTACCATTGATGTTTTGTAAAAGTCAAGAAAATGTAAAAAAAAGAAAAGTTTTAAAATATATATATATGTATAAATATATATATATTTTTTTTAGGCTGAAGAGATGAGAATAATGCTCCAAATTTTCAGGATTAAAAATATCTATTTTTATGTAATTTTAGAGGCATATATTTGAGTTTTTTTTTTTTCAATAAAAATTTAATCACATGGTATTTGACATGAAGAAAGAAAAATGATAAGAATAAGATTTAAAAATTAATAAACCTAACTTTATGGTTTTTGCAAAAGAAAAGCTCATTGTTGATTGTCAAAAACATAAAACAATCAATTGCAAAGAAATCAAGTCCTCATTTGATTTTTGTATTATTATGTGGATTATTTTGGGGGAGGGAAAAAAATATTGGGGCATAAGGAAAAAAAGTCATCTTTTTACAGATTATTTTTTTTAAATTAGTTTTAGCTATTCTTTCTTCAAAAAAAATAAGTTTCTTCAAAGAAGAGTGTTGCATTTTTTCTTTAATTATTTTCGCAAGAGTAGTCAAATTCTACATTTAAAAAAAATTCAGTTTGTTTTCCAAACAAGATCAAGAGTCAACTCTGCAAAAGGGCCAGCACTGCATTTTTTTTTTTTTTTTTTTTTTTTTTTGAAAGGACAACGAACGAGCGAAGGTGTCGGTTTTCCACTGCCGTCTGGCGCCGGGCCGCTCGCATCCTTTGCCGCGTCTGCCAAACGGCCACAATTAACATTAACCTTTCGCCGGGCCAAGTAAATGTCACCACCGGCGCGGATTCGCGGCCGCGCTCCCCGCGTTAGCGCGCGTGCTCCCCGCAAAAGATGATGTCAGCGTCACGTGACCTCCGGTCAGGTGACACAACTGCGAGCGGGCGGAAAACCGCCGATGAGTCAGCGCCTGCCCGAGGGGAGGAGAAGCCGAGCCCTCGTCGGGCCGCTTTTAGTCACGTTTGGTCCCCCGACGAGTTTATCGTTCGTCTCCCATCATTGTCAAAATGAAACACGTTTGCCCCCCCCACACACATCCCCCGCCCGCTAACGCCACTAATTAGGGAGCGTGTCACTCAGCCTTACTACCACGACGATGATGATGACTTCTTTTGCGTCGTGTGTTTAGCTCACATTTTCAGCATTCCTATTTGTTATTAAACAACTATTTGGCACTATATTAATGACACGGACCTTCACGGCTGACCGCTTTCTTCTGCACCGAAGCGTTACAGCATTTTTAATAAATCACACTTACTCAAAATACATCAAAGTTAATGATCCTCACTCATTTTTGCCTTTAAAAAAGAGAAAACAAAACGGTAACGCCCTACAGCTCCCGCTGCAAACTCAAAAAATTGAGTTTTACAACAATTCTTGGGCAACTGATTATTCAATATTAGCTATTTTCAACATTTTAAGTTGGTTAGCAAAGTGTAAAAAAAAAAAAAAAGTTGGAAAGAGACAAATACTATCAACTTGTGAAGAAATATACCATAATTCCCGGCCTACAGAGCACCTGGTTACAAGCTATTTACTAAGACGGTACACAGAAAGAGTTTAACGGTAACACTAGTGCTAGCGCCGCGCTAACGCAAACAGAAATAAACTAAACAACTAAAATAAAACTTACTGAGACACACCAGTAACACAGCAGCATGACACTAGCACAGTGCTAACGCTAGCGCAGCGCTAACAAGGCCGGTAAAAGTCACTTCCTCGACACATATATTCTTGGGGAACTGATTACTCAACATTAGCTATTTTCAACATTTTAAGTTGGCTAGCAATGTGTGTAAAAAAAAAAAAGAAAGAATTAAAGAGACAAATACGATCAATTTGTGAAGAAATATACCATAATTCCCGGCTTACAGAGCACACCTAGTAACATGCTACAGGTTACAAGATATTTACAAAGAAAGACGTACACAGAAAGAGTTTAACGTTAACGCTAGTGCTAACGCTAGCGCCGCGCTAACACTACACTTTTATCTTAATTTGTGACTTCCAAACTAGAAACAGAAAAAAAAAAAAAATGAAATGCAAATGAAAAAAGTACCGTAATTCCCGGCCTACGGAGCGCAGCTGGTTTCAAGCCTCACCGAGTACATTTGTAAAGGAAATACCATTTGGTACAATCATACGCCGCAGCTTTGTAAAAATCGCAAGTGCCCACAATGAAACCCACATCGAAACACGAGCTATTTACAAAAGAAAGACAGTACACAGAATGAGTTTAATGCTGGCGCACCGCTAACGGTACCATTGAACTAAAGCTAGTGCTAATGCTAGCACCGTGCTAAACGTAGCACTAATGCTATTTCCGCACTAAAGCTATTGCTAACGCTAACAGTTAAATGTAATTAAGATAAAACCTACCGGTAAATATCACTGAGACACGCCAGTAACACAGCAGCAACATGCGAGCACAGCGCGAACGCTAGCGCGGCGCTAACAGGGCCGGTAAAAGTCACTTCCTCGGCACATATATTCCACCGGTCTCATTCTCACCTTTTCCGCTCGAGTGCCCCCTTGAGGCCGTTAGAAAAAATTCCACAAATTATCCACATCGCCGCATTAAACCGCTGTGTTGAAAGCGTGTGAAAAAAAAGTCACGGCTTGGAGGCCGTAAATTACGGTAACATTGGCCATATTTTGGTAATAAAAAGTTTCCACTCACCAGGAACAATACGGAAGTATACTTAATGATTGGCATAACACCTAATCATGTCTCACATAACAATAATTTTCTCTAGGGGGGAAAGCCACAAAGCACGTGTACTTATTATGGCTTAGCAGTATTTCGGCAAAGTTACAAATGAAAGACTGAAAAAACAAAAATAAATCACAATGCATCTGTCAATTCCTCCGTTTTCAGCAACTTATCAAATAATAATATAAATGAACTAAAAGTGTGTGCCAGCACTTATTCAGTCTTTGGCAATTGGATTGACGAGCCTCAACAAATTGATTAAAACCTGCAAACTGACATTAATGGTGCCTAAAAATAGAGACGTTAAAAAAATGTCAGCTGCCTCGTACTCTCTCGAGGCTCCGTTTAACATTTGCAACGAGCTCCCACCTGAGCTAACGTCTGCTGTCAGAACTTCCACCCTTAGTCTGTATTTTTATTTATTTTTTTTTTTTTTTCTTAAAGCCCCAGAGAGACGTTCCTTTCGGGACCGACCTTTTCAAAAGCAGCCCAAATTAAAAGCAATGAGCCACAACTGTGACATCTTATATTGTCTTATTTTTGTCGGGCCTTTGAGCACATTTTAGCATGTCAACCCGGAAGCGGATTCTGACATCATCTCAGACTGGTTCCAAAACTCAGAATTGACCAAATGGAAACATTTTTTAGCAAGTGTATAAACAGTATTGATGGGAAGATTTTGGGATTGTTATGCCATATTATTATATTATTATATATATTGCTTTAATATGCCTGACATAACCCTAGTAGGACTTGCATAAGCGAAATATGACACAAATGGAATTATTCTGCCACACAAATATTTGTCAGATATTAATCTGCCACAATAAACTGATTGTTATGCCACACATAGCTTTAATATGCCTGACATCGGCTCAACATAACTGATGTCACCTAAATATGCCACACATAACTTCAAAATATCATGCGCAACTATGTGTTAGGGTGTGGGATTATTATGCTACACACACGTTAAATATGGCTCACATACATTTAATATGCAAGTCGTACAGTGGACGTAACTTTATGTTACTGTTACGTTATTATGCCAAAGGTGCATTGTTATGACACATATAGATTTAGTATCTCCGCCATAACCTCAACATGACTCGTACAACCATATCCATCCATCCATCCATCAATTTTGTTAGCTGCTTATCCTCACAAGGGTCACGGGGAGTGCTGGAGTCTATCCCGGCTGTCAACGGGCCGGAGGCGGGGCACACCCTGAACCGGTTGCCAGCCGATCGCAGGGCACATAGAGACAAACTGCCGCACTCACAATCACACCTAGGGGCAATTTAGAGTGTCCAATTAATGTTGCATGTTTTTGGGATGGGGGAGGAAACCGGAGTGCCCAGCGAGAACCCACGCAGGCACGGGGAGAACATGCAAACTCCATACAGGTCTGACCGGGATCGAACCCGGGTCCTCAGAACCTGTCAGAATTCGACACCACAAGCCTGATTGTTATGCCATGCAGAGATTTATTATGTCCATGACATGGACTTAACATGACTGACGTAATTTTAATACTCCACACATAACTTTCATACTTAGCACGTATTGTTGCAGTGAGAGTGACTAATTTGGCGATGCGAGCGTGGGACTGTTATGCCACACACAGCTTGACATACCCCGAATGAGTCAATATTATGACACATACGGTAGCTCGAATGCTTTGCTCATATCCTTGACATGCCAGCAAAAGTGTGCCAAGGGTCCTGCTCATGCTAAATAGTGTGGAGCGCATCCTACTGTTCAGGCCTCTGCTCATTGCGATCCACAATATTTCAGCCTCAGTGGATCAATGGAGACCGTAAGTCAGCCCTTTGTTGACAAACGACGCAAGAACAAAGGCTGCACCAAATATGATATAATGGGCAGACTCATACGACGTTCAATGTGCTTCTAAATCAGTGGACAGTAACAATATGATTTTTGGAAGAAAAAAAATAAACTCAATGAAACCACTAATTGGCTAAAAGGTTGGGAGTCACCAAGCTTGTGTTGCCAACACTTTGTTTTCACACCTGTGCAACATTTGGCCTCCATATTTCTGTGATGAAACAGCATTAGCATGTTAGCATGGCTGACGAGGAAAGGATAAAAAAAACAAAGACTATGTCCAAGTGGCAAAGGGAGGAATTTACGTGCAGATTTGAAACTCATCTGATATTATTGTGCGTGATTATTATCGACGAGAAAACAATTTTTTTTGTCCATATTTTGCGAAAACTGCCCACATTTATTCATATTAAATAAAGTTTGTTTGTTGTAATGTACCGTAATTTCTGGCCTATAAGGCGCGGCTTTTTTTACACGCTTTCAACCCTGCGGTTTATGCGGTGATGCGGCTAATTTGTGCATTTTTTCTAACGGCCGCAAGGGGGCACTCAAGTGGAAAAGGTAAGAATGAGACTGGTGGAATATATGAGTGTTTAAGAGCTGTACGGAAAAGTCAGAACGATATGACTCCGCGATGAAGATCCGCCGTTGATCCCATCTGCGTCCTTTCTGCCGAAATGTTGATTTTTATCGCCACCTGTTTCACACTAAAACGAGCGCACCCTCCCGGCGTGGCGCAGCGGGTTTCCAGACAGATGGCGCTGAAGGTAGATGTTGCCTCCGAGTTGTTCGTCTCCGTCTGATGCCCTGAATCAACATGCAGAAACAGCGACGGCCAGAGAGCCTGCGGTGAGAACGTTGCGCTCGTTCTCATCCGTGCAGCTTTTGCTGTTTTACTTGCTGCGTTTAAGTGCGTAGCTCCATGGTACATCCCGGCACATGTACAAGTCATTTTACCAAGCCAAACACACACAAACCGGACACTTGGGGATGAAAAGGACCGCGGTCTACTCATCAGCGCTGTCACGCACCAACGGTGTGGGGGCGGACCCAAATGCAGGACTTCGAGGCAGAGGCATAATGTTCAATTTATTCCGGAAACTGGGTCATACACGGTGTAGCAGTCCGACAAGGCAGAGGTACAGAAACGCTAGGCTAGGCGGGATCCAAAATACGTACAGTAAGGGTTCGATGACTCTGAAGCAAACTAACTCGACAGGATAGGATTAAACAAAAGGGCACAGAATTGCTGTGACTAGGGTGACTCTAACTCACGGGTAGAAGCGGAGAGTCCCACAGGCAGTGAATGCAACTCACTAACGCGAGGCAACGAACTGGCAAACGCCGGTGAAAAAAACTCAAACCTGTCAAATGCCTGTCTAATTACAGTCCCAATGTGAAACTGCTGTGACTGGTGACAGCAGTGGCTAAGCCTTGCTCATGACAAACAGGAAACTATTTGCAGGTTGTTTGGATAGTATTGGCGCTTCAAATTGTCGTTTTTGTGAGTTGGAATCATCTTTATTGGCTAAATATGTAACAGCGCACAAGGAATTCTCTGGCAATCGGTGCCGCCCTTGTACGACATTCAGAACAAAGAACAAACAAACTACCAAGAACAAAGAACAAGAGACATACCATATTTAGCGGCTTGTTGGCGCTAGTAAGCCAATTCCTAACCCCCTCTTAGTTTTTTCCATCTGGTGCGAAAGCAAACAATCATCGACATAGAAGAAAACGAGGTCCACAAAAGAGTTATATTTTGGTGCTCCTTCATATGTTTAACTTTGAAAACATTTAAAAATGTTTTTTTCCCTGGACAATAATGCAACATTTCTGATAACCGTGATCATTTTGCCGACTCCCATTACGAAACGCAACGTCCAGCTTCTTTACCCATAACAGGGGCACGCCGACTTCATCATCACAATCCCATCACCCAAAAGAAGTCCAGGGACGCAAAATTTGCTCGCCGCTAACTTACAGTACAACGGCGGCGCGGGAGCCGATATTAATTACCAGAGTTTGTACGTCATTAATTTTTATTAGAGTCGGCCCACGAGTGCGGGTGAAATAATTTCTCTCTGTGCACTTATGAGGCAAAGACAAACAGGTCATTAGTCTTTCTCATGGGAACAGTGAAGTGTTTCAAACGAGGGCTAAAAAAAAAAGATGACATTTTTCAGTACAAAACTTTAAACAGACTTCAACTGACGCAGGGAAGTACACTGACTCAAAGGGGCTTTTTAGAAGTGTTCCACTAATTACCGTAAACTAGATGTGGTTTTTTTTTTTTAGAAAATATCCCGTATATGATTTCATGTATTTCCGATGCCACGACTGCTTTGCTTGGCGAGTGTCCAGTTAGGGGTCGCCACAGAGTTTCATCTTTTTCATCTTCCTGTCTAACAGCCACTTGTCCTCATCTCTTCCCTCACGACATCCATCAACCTTCTCTTTGGTCTTCCTCTCCCTCTTTTGCCTGGCAGATCCATCCTCAGCAGCCATTCTACCAATATACTCACTCTCTCGCCTCTGAACATGTCCAAACCATCGAAGTCTGCTCTCTCGAACCTTGTCTCCAAAACATCCAGCTTTGGCTGTCCCTCTAATGAGCTCATTTCTAATCCTATCCAACCTGGTCACTCCGAGCGAGAACCTCAACATCTTCATTTCTGCTACCTCCAGTTCTGCTTCCCGTTTTCTCTTCAGTGCCACCGTCTCTAATCCGTACATCATGGCCGGCCTCACCACTGTTTTATAAACTCTTCTGTCACATGGAACACCAGACACCTGTTCCAACCTGCGAGAACCTCAACATTTTCATTTCTGCTACCTCCGGTTCAGCTTCCTGTCTCCACTCACCACTGTTTTATAAACTTTGGCCTTCATCCTAGTGGAGATTCTTCCGTCACATAACACACCAGACACCTGTTCCAACCTGCTTGGACCCGTTTCTTGACTTCCTTACCACACTCACCATTGCTCTGGATTGTTAATCCCAAATATTTAAAGCGGGCATACGTCAGCGCGTTTACTCCGCTCGTACAAGTTGTTAGGTTACAATGCTGAGCGATTTCTTGACGGTGGTTTGCACTGGAATTGGCACCAAGGCACCACCCCAGGTGAAGCCCACAAGGAAAAACTGAAAATAAATGCCAGAGGCGGGAGATTCTCTGTTAGAATGAAGTCACCGTGTTTAGGCCTTTTTTTTTTTTTTTTTTTTTTTGGCTAAAACCTATAAAAGAATCAACTGCATGAAAAATTTTGCGGGTTTATATTTGACTTTGTTTACAAGATAGAGGGATACTTAGTGTTGTTTTTTAATAAATTTCTTCACTAGTGCGAGCAAACCCACCGGTATGAAGTGGCTGTCTCCTAACGTAGCAAAAATCATGACAGGAGATCTAAAGATTATTAGATTAGGATTCAGTTGTTATAGTTTTCTGAAAGTCAGGGGGTCCGAGGGGAAATAATGGCAACATTGTTTGTAACTCAACAACGAGAGACACCAAATCAGAAACATGTGACTTCGGTTGTGACGATGAAACCGACAAAGACAGGTGAGCGGCGTTATTTAGCTAACCAATACGTGGTCAAACATGATTGTGTGTTTGATTGAGAAACTTTTGAAAATATGATATGGAGAATTTGCACTAAAATTGACAGCAAGTGAAATTTGAAAAGATCTCACTGAGGCAAGCGCCTAGCGTGATGCTAAAGCAAAACTGAAGTCTTTTGGAAGTTGGTCTGTTAGCTTGAACAGCAAGCAAAGCCTGCAGATAACTTTGTGTATCATACCGATGTACTTCAAACACACAAACAACCTCCAACAAAAACTGCTTCAACCCAAGGACAAAATTCCGAGAAGCCAAGTCGACAATATGCCGGGTAGCGTCGTGAGGCGAGCAAACGACTCGACACAAGTGTACGGCACAACATTGGCAAGCAGCTTCTTCGGGTCCCAAGTCAGCCGTTCTGGATCGGCAGGACTCATCGCTTAAAGCCCAAGTGTCATGCCTATAAACATAGATATTCTAATGAAAAATACACATAACATTATTCACTTCAATGTCTATCCGAAAAAATAAATATGAGCGGAGAGCGCGTCATTCGACATCCAAGTGGTCGCCATATTGGCTGCATCTTCTGTCCGTGATGTCACATTGAGACATTCGCCATTGAAAACACGCTGTGCCACCTACTATTGTAGACGAACAACGGAGATATTCGGATTTTTCCGACGCCCTTTCTGACATGGAAGTTCTTTTCGAAGAAGAGAACATCTCACAACCGACTAAAGTGACCGGGCAACATTACCCTATCGTTTCGAGTCATGTTTAAAGGATATGCGGATCACGGCCAAACCGCATGCGGCCAAACCACCTCCCCGCCCGATCCACCTCCGCGGAAAAGTATGAAGAGTGAATCCATCCTCCCAAGTGTTCAAGCAATATCCAGCAATACAAAGAGCCGGCATTTTGGCTAACACAAAGGAACAACGGCTGCCGTTTTTTTCATTAATTATAATACTAAAAATCATGCATTTCATGACAGTGGACCTTTAAAAGAAGTGCAACGGCGTCAATCTTTTGACAGCCCTCCTACCTGCAGATGGACTCTTTCCACGGGAAGAGTGGCCCGTTGGTGTGCAAGGCGGTCAACCTCAACGACGACACCCTATATTGACCACCCTTAAAAGGGACATGCCCACGAGTGATGAAGCCTTCTGGATCAAAAAAAATCAAACTACTTTTCTTTATTAATACTAGAACACTTCAAATGTAGTGTTAGTGTCTGTAAGTGCAAGCATTATAAACGGTGAAGATGAAAGTTCTGGTTCTCCGTCTAAGTGCTTTTGTTTTTCTCTCACCTTTATTTGTTGAGGTAAATCAAGTGAGAAGAGATTCTCGTTTGCAACGCCGACTTGAAAAAATGAAACCAAAAAAAAGTGATACATAAAAGGAGGGCATTTCTTCTGAAGGCTGTGGTTTGAACAGCAATCTACAGCTGCAATTATTCATTGATGATGAAATTAATGGGCAACTATGTTGAGAGACATTGGTTAACGTCACCACCAGCTCGACCAGCTCCACATCACAATTTGGAATCACGAGCGTACCAAAAGGATCGATGCTTACGCCGCGTTGAAAAACATTGCGGGACACTGTCGTACGTTGCGCTTTTTCCTTCCCAAAAAGAAGCTTCCGGTGATCCCCCCCGCCACTTTCCTCGGCCCCTCAAGAGATTTACGGAAAAATAAAACTCGGCTCGGGCGTGCGATTTATTGCAAAGGCGGCTTTTCGGCTCTCGCCTGGCGCGCGGCCACCTACGAGTCCGTCCCTTCCTCGGCAGCGTGTTCGCTGGGCCAGAGCTAATTCCGGTCAATCGGTTAGACTGTGAAATGGCTCTCGGAAGAGGTCGGCGGGAAGGAACTTTCAGCTTGACTGCGTTTCAACGTGTTGGGGATTTGATGTGGTTTTTTGTTTTTTATTGCGAAATGTCAGGAAAGATAATAATAATAATAAGACAGAAAGCAGGACTTCACACGTTACTTCACGTCACGCCACCAAATCCAACGAGTGAACTTGCAAACTACTTAAAAAAATCAACTAGCCACTTCGTTCCTGGCCTGAGGTTAGCGTAGCAATGCTAATTAGCGTCCCGGCAGAAGAGGAAGAAGCCCCCGCGGTTCATCTCCCGTCTCTCCGTGCCAATGATCCGCTCGCCTGCAGTCCATTTGTCCCCAGTGGCAAATTAAAAATTTGAATCTGCCTGTTTATTAAATTAAAATGTTTGCTCGTCAACAAAATAAAGGACCTACATGTAATTATTACAAAGTATTTTCTCAATCGTCTTGGAAGACATTTTACGTGATCATTATTATCACGATTGCATTTTTATTTTAAAGTCTTGGAAATTATATTTCTGTTATTTGTCTTCAAAAACAATAATTTTAGCTTTCTATATAAAAACAATACCGTAATTTCCGGCCTAGAAGCCGCAACTTTTTTTCCACACGCTTTCAACCCTACAGTTTATGCGGTGATCCGGCTAATTTGAGCATTTTTTTAAACGGCCGCAAGGGAGCACTCGAGCAGAAAAGGTAAGAGAGAGATGGAATATATGTGCCGAGCAAGTGACTTTTACTGGTTGGCCCTATTTGCGCTGCGCTGCGCTAGTGCGTTCCTGCAGTGTCTTAGTGATTTTTACCAGTATGTCATGCTAGCGTTAGCATTGGCGTGGCGGCGCTAGTGTTAGCATTAGCATTAAACTCTCTGTGTACCGTCTTTCTTTGTAAATATCTCGTGTTTCAATATGGGCACTTGCGGCTTTTACACGGGTGCGGCGTATGTATGTACCAAATGGTATTTCCTTTACAAATGTACTGGCTGACGCTTATAACCAGGTGCGCTCTGTAGGCCAGGAATTACGGTACATAAAAATAAAGATGTAATTACAATCATAAAAATGTATGTAAATTGTATTTATTTAAATTGTAAAAATAAATTGTATTTTTTTTCATTTTATTTTTGTAGTAATATGTGGTAAAAAATTACCTCCACCCAAAGAAGCAAAATTGATTATGTCAAATGCAGGGACATATTTACTTTATTTATTTTTTTAAATCATACGCGAACTATGTTAAAGGTTTCTTAGAAGCAATAAAATGGACACGAATTAAAAAAAAAAAAAAAAAAAGTGAAAACATCAAGTCCACTTTTGTAAATTGAGCGTATCATAAAAAGGTGTCTTACCCAATATTAGGGCGACGGCGTCATCAGACACTTTGTCCGTTAGTAAGGGCCCTTGTGACCCGTAGCTTGCAAAGGGCCCGTTTTGGTCCCGGCGTCAGCTTGCGATGATGCAAGTCGTCTTTGTCGCGGAACACAATCCTGCTTGGGGCTGACAAATGCGGCCACTGCACGGCTGCGGGAAAAAGAAATGTACTTTAATGGGACCATGCATCATTGGCTAAGTATCACTCACTTTAATTTATCTGTGGAATATGAATCCATTTCAATTTAGTTAATTTTTCATTTCATTGATTTGCGTAGTGCTAAATCACAACAACAAGTATCTCGGGGCACTTTTCAAGTGGTGCAAGATGGAGAGATCCTCAATGAAAAACATGTCGCTTTGCAAAAAAAAAAAAAAGAAAAAAATCAGTCAGTGTGGGAATACTGAATCCGTCAAGTCAGGATTATGTAAAGATGATGAAAATTAAATTACTGCGGCATTGCGGAGAATGAATGAAAAACACTTTTGCTCACACTTTCACGCTTGGGCATGCGAAAATGAGACAAGGCGTCGTCTTGGTCAGCCCGTGTTGAACGTGGCAAACCACACATTGCTCAAAGTGGTTTTCCCCAGGAGGATTTGCACTCACCGCCATCTGCCGGTGCAGGAAAGAGATTCCTACCGTCCAAAAAGTAACCTGACATGGCAACAACTGAGGACAAACAGGAACATTGTTTTTCCTTTTTTTGTCATTATTGTTGCTTGTTTGTTTGTAAGTCATAATAGTTTTACAAACTTTTGGTTATTATCCAGAAGGACATGCAAAAAAAAAAAAAATAAAGAAAGACTTAAAAAGTATTTGATTACCGTAATTTCCGGTCTACAAGTCTCAAATTTTTTCACACGCCTTCAACCCTGCGGTTTATGCGGTGATGCGGCTAATTTGTGCATTTTTTTTTCTTCTAACGGCCGCATGGGGGCACTCGAGCGGAAAAGGTAAGAATGAGACCGGTGGAATATATGTGCCGAGCAAGTGACTTTTACCGGCCCCGTTAGTGCCGTGCTAGCGTGTTGCTGCTGTGTTACTGGCGTGTAGTGATATTTACTGGTTCACTTTTAACCAGCCCTGTTAGCGTTAGTGCTACAGCGTCGCTAGCATCAAACTCTTTCTGTGTACCATCTTTCTTTGTAAATATGTCATGTTTCAATGTGGGCACTTGCAGCTTTTACACAGCTGCGGCGTATGTGTAGCGTTAGTGCTAGGATTAGCACGGTACTAGCGTTAGCTCTAACGTTTGCGTGGTGCTCGCATTAGCACTAACACTAGCACGGTGCTAGCTTTGGCATTAGCACTGCGCTAGTGCCGCAGTAGCGTTAAACTCTTTCTTTGTACAAATAAAGACGTTATTTGTTAATATCGTGTTTCAATGTGGGCACTTCGGCTTTTACACAGCTGCGGCGTATGTATGTACCAAATGGTATTTGCTTTACAAATGTACTCGGTGAGGCTTGGTAATTACGGTATTATTAAGCTTTATCAGGGCGGAACTGTGGTGCAGCTGTAGAGCATTGGCCTCACAATTCTGAGTTCTAGGGTTCAATCTCGGCCCCACCTGTGTGGAGTTTGCATGTTCTCCCTGTGGCCGTGTGGGTTTTCTCCAGGTGGGCACTCCGATTTCCTCCCACATCCCAAAAACATGCAACATTAATTGGACACTTTAAATTGCCCCTAGGTGTGATTGGGAGTGAAAATGATTGTTTATTTACATGTGCCCTGGCTGGCAACCAGTTCAGGGTATGCACTGATGACTGCTGGGATAGATTGCAGGACTCCCGTCACCCTTTGTGAGGATAAGCAGCTCACAAAACAGCTGGATGGACCCTTCTCTTTGCTTATTTGTTATTTCAAAATGGCCATCATCTAGCAAGTACTAATTGTTTCCTCTCTAGCTTGGTTCCAAGGCCCGGGCCCTGTTTGCAACGTGAGTAATTGTTTGGCTAATGCAGGGCTGCGAGAGGACAAGCAGTATGTCAGCGCTCAACAAGCGGCGTCCGCAGAGAGCCCGGGATGGAGGATGGATGAGTGCGATAATGCCTGCGGTCTCCCGGCAACAAGGAGGCGGCGAGAATTTGCGGGATGAAAATGTATTCAGCAAATTAATTGAAAAAGGCACTCAAAGAAAGAGGGAGGGGACAAGCCCGGCGGGTTTTTTTCGGGAACGGCGCGCATCCTCCTGAGGGAAGATGCGGCCGTGATAAATGAATTTTTCTCTCAATCGGGGATCGGGCTATTGTTTCCGTGGGTAGCGAGACGCGTACGTCGGGAGATTTGTGGAAGGTATATCAATGATCCTTCTTTTCTAGCTGCCCCATCAAAGTTATAAATACGCTGTTATCCGGGGAAAAGAACAGAAATTTTGTCGCACGCTTTCGAAGCGGAGCACTCGCCGAGCATTCAACGCCGCCAAGGCCGGACTGTAAACAAGCGGAAGCACGCGCGGCGGCCTCGAGTACTCAATTCCAACACTTTGCCGAGGCCAAGTAAACATTTAAAGGAAAAACCTGGATGGCTTTCTTCGAGTACCGTGTGGCTAATATTTTTTTATATATATTTTTTTTTATATTTTCTCATACTGAAAATAAATAAATAAATAAATGATTCGATTGCTGGTTAAAAATCACATTTTCACGAAATTGTTTAATAAACGTTCCTTTGGTGTCCTCATTCCAATCATGAAGATTATCTTGAGAACGTAGCAGAGGCATGAATCACTCAAGTCGGATTATTAGCGCACCTGCAAAATGATGCAAAATTGCTTTGGTATACTAAATATGGGAAGTAATTAGTGTTGAGTTATTAAATTTTTTAAATAAGTCATTTTTGATCACATTTCATTCATAGTCACGATTTTATTGAAGATTTTGACATCGCGCCCTGACATTGTCGCACATCCCGCTATGAAATAATTCACACGTGCGCTCGAACGTTATCACCCTTAGCATGTCCACTCTGTTTATTAAAAATATTCTGGAAATTGCAAAGTCTCAAATGCTGATATTGACTCTGAGCTTGTCCGTCGATATTTTTCTGAAAGTTCTGAAGTTCTATCACGCGCTTTTCTTGGTGAACGGCGGCAGCGGCAATACGACAACAACTCGAGAGCGCGTTTGCCTCATCCTTCGGCTTCGTAATTGCAACTGCTAAAAAACAAAAACAGGACTTTCTTTTGTCTCCGCCATCAGCGCAAAAGGCCACAGGGACGTCTCGGTTTTCATAATTCCTCCGTCATGGTGAAGAGCGATGCGGCGTTTTGGAGAGATTTCTCAAAATCCCGGGGCCCCCTCCAGGTCGCCGTGACCCTCTTGTACCCGAGAAGAGGCCGGGCGGGCGGCAGGCCGGCCCCTCATTAAGCACATCTGGGATTAGGGCTCCCGGCCGAGGCTATTTCCAACGACATGCGAGCGCATTGTAATGAGCCTCTCCGCCCGAGACGTAAACACGCGCAATCTCCGCCTTTAATCACCGAGGAGGAAATGGGCTACGCCGCCGGCCCTCAGCCCAGGAGATTTGCAAGTCCCTTCCACCCTCCCGTGACATCTAATCTCACCGGGAGACGAGCGTTCTTTCTTCAGAGCTCTGATTGGCACGCCCGGCGCGGCGTCGGGACCGCACGCGTCGAAAAACAAAGACGCAAAGAGGAAGCCAAGAACGGTGAGGCGTGTTCAAGAGGTGAATAAAAGCCCAGCTGTTTGGACCGCTGACGACAACGTGTCGTCGGTGTTTTCAAACGCGGCGTCATCGGAAGGTTGGAAAAGAGAGAGACTGGCAGAGTCACAGAAACGGCACATATGTTGGCGTGCTTGGAAACGTAATGGTTCACTGTTGGTCACGGAACATTCCCAGCTATTTTGATTTGGGTTTGACTCATTACCGTAATTCCCGGCCCACAGAGCGCACCTGGTTTAAGCCTCACCGAGTACATTTGTAAAGGAAATACCATTTGGTACATACATACGCCGCAGCTGTGTAAAAGCCGCAGGTGCCCACATTGAAACAGGAGATATTTATAAAGAAAGATTTTAATGCTAGCACATCGCTAGCATGGTACTAACGCTAAAGCTAGCATCGCACTGACATTAGTGGTAACGCTAGCGCCGTGCTAACGCTAACACCGCGCTAAAACTTACCGGTAAATATCACTGAGACACGTCAGTAACACAGCAGCAACACGCTAGCACAGCGCTAACGCTGGCGCAGCACTAACAGGGCCAATAAAAGTCACTTCCTTGGCACATTATATTCCACCGGTCCTTTTCCGCTCGATTGCCCCCTTGCGGCCGTTAGAAAAAAAAAGCACAAATAAGCCGCATCACCGCATAAACCGCAGGGTCGGAAGCATGTGAAAAAAGTCGCGGTCTGGATGCCGGAAATTACGGTATATTTCAAAATATAGCTTCACTTTTCCTAACTTTGTCAAAATAGGCTCATTTATTGACAGGATCCCAGAAAAAAAGTGCTTATAAGAAGAACGGAGGAAACCTACATGTGGAACAAGTTACAAGTACAGCAAGACTCCGAGTAGATTTTTGGCCGTTGGCTTTGCATGTTCTGAGGCGGTCACTATAATCCGTCTTTGAAAGGGGGACGGACACAAAGGAAGGTGGCGAGGTTCGGCCTCGGCGAGGGTTGGGGGTGGGGCTGGATTCTATGCAGCACGGGCGGCGGCGCTGATGGATTGACGGCAGCCGGTGGGCGGCAGTCCTGAATCAATTACAGCGAGTTCATGAAATTGAATAGCGTTCAAGGCGGGGGGATCAGGGTCCGGGTTTGTCTTTCTCACGGGTAATTTGATCAAACTCGCTCCCCGCCCGAGAACGCTGAGGCCAAATGAGCGATAAGGGATTGCAGTTGCGTCGCGTTGCGGCGGCGAAGAAAAACACGCGTCGCAAAGGTTAAAATTGCAACTTACTATGAATGCTTGCGCGGTTATCGAAAGAAGAATCCGCTGCATTCGCCCGCTCAGTACCGACGACGTGGATCTTGGAAAGGGGCCACGGCGCGAGATGCTCGCCCACGCTCCCCTTTGGCCTCCAATCGCCCGACAACATCGCGATTGATATTTTCGAAGGTCATGCAACTCATTTCATTTAATTATCTGTCGGCGACGTTTAAAAAAAATAATAATTAAGAGCGTGCTTTCGCTGGACATTTCTCATGCAAATCGGGCAACAATTATCTCCCGCGTCAATGACGGCGCAGGCGGCCATTGTTTTGTTCCTGATGACAGCGTTTGTGATATTTAGCGTGTCAATAAATCATTCAACATGATGAGGCCGTAGGGGTTGAACGCCGCCTCTGCAACCGGAGCAACGACACAAGGTGCTCAGCAGAAAAAGGTCACAGATAAGTTGACCTCCCGCCTCATTAACAATGCAATATATGCACATATTGTACGATCAAGTCTCCCTTGAGACCAAAGTGGACTGAGGCGATAAACAGTCTGTTGTTCCTGCTCAGTGAGTCCCGATGAAGCCTTGGCAAAGAAATAAAACAAACACGTCCCAAATGACCTTCCGACCCCAGCTACCGCAAGCGTTTCACATTGGCTATCTTTCAAGGGCAATAAGTACGTTCTCAGTCATTATTTTATGATAATAAGATACATTTTCTTATACAGTAACCCGCAGTGAATAGGGAGGGGGGGGGGGACCCCAGGTAATCGACAATCCCCTGAAAATGTTTAATTGCCCATGATAATAGCTTGAACTGTTTCGGCAAATGTTTTTCTGTCAGAATAGGCAAAAAAAGCAATCTCGTCTTTGTGTTTTTTTTATGATGGGGGGAAGTCTTTGCAAAGAGAGGAAAAGGAATAGTCTCACCAGTTTGTCGATCCTTACTGAAGCCGTGAGTACGGATTAGAGACGATGGCACTGAAGAGACAACAGGAAGCAGAACTGGAGGTGGCAGAAATGAAGATGCTGAGGTTCTCGCTTGGCGTGAACAGGTTGGATAGGATTAGAAATGAGCTCCTTAGAGGGACGGCCAAAGTTGGATGTTTTAGAGACGAGGTTTGAGCGAGCAGACTTCGATGGTTTGGACATTTTCAGAGGCGAGAGAGTGAGTATATTGGTTGAAGGGTGCTGAGGATGGAGCTGCCAAGGAAGAGAGAGCAAGAGGAAGACCAAAGAACAGGTTGATGGACACGAAGACTGTGGGTGTTAGAGAGGAAGATGCATGAGATGGGCTTAGATGGAAAAAGATGACACGCTGTGGCGACCCCTAATCGGGACAAGCCGAAAGGAAAGGAAGAAGACTGAAGTCACTAGAAGTGAGAAAGAGAAGAAAAGGAAGGATAGCAAAACAATTATCTTTCTCCAGCTGCACTCAATTTATCGTGATCGAAAAACAGCTAATACGGTAATCCCTCGTTTTTCACAATTAATTGGTACCAGATCCACCCGTGAAAAGTGGCAAAACCGTGAAATAGGGGTAAATGGCGGTTTTTAATTTTTTTTTTTTTGCTTCATAGGTCCTTGTCCCCCTGCAGGGGATGCGGCATTATACCCTATCAGTACTGTACTAATGTATCCTGGTGCTTTTTTTTCCCATGTATTTATTTTTTTGTTTCATTGGTTCATGTCGTCGCGCCGGGGATGGCGCATTAGTACATAGCGATCCGGTCTAGCAATGCACTGAATCCGCGATAGGTGATCCGCGAAGTAGAGAGGGATTACTTTAGTCCCAATGTGGGACGATAAAGCATGTAAAAGATGTATCACCTCATGGAAATCATATTTGGTACATACTGTATATAAATCATTTGACTCTATCACACAATCTCCTATTAAGCATATAAAAAAGAAAAATTAGTCAACATTATTAGATCTAAAGGTTAACACTGTGTAATCAAAACAAAAGTTAATCAAAATAACATGAGTATAATATATATTGATGAAAAATATATAATTGTTCAAATAAATTAAAGAGGATAGAAATAACATCCTGAAACAATTACACATAATTTCAAACTCAGCTTTCAAAATAAAAAAAAAGATATCAATCAGTCTCGCAATTAAATTTCCCTCTTCAAATAAATCACCGTATTCCAAACGATTATTGACCAATTTTTCAAGTTCATAATTTCAGCCGATTATCGCATCGTTATTTAATATTCTCGTGTCGCTGCGGTAAAAGTGTCCCTCAGTCGAGATCAACTTACACTTTTTCGCGGGCAACAATGACTTTATTACTTTCCCATTTGGATCGCGCTTGTGGCATTTTTCGGCCTTTTAGAACGAGCATAAAAAATGTGACGAGCTGAATTTGTTAACATATGATCCACGGCTGTCGCTGGAATTAATGGTACTAATTGTAGAAAATTTATGGATTTCACATTAAGCAAATCAGTCTGTAAACAAACAAAATTGCCATAATTTCAATAAATATGCATCACTTTGTGCGGATAATACAAGTTTGCCGCCGCTGATTTCAAGCTCTGCAGCAGATGACATTTCTATGCTCCTTTTTCAGAAGACCGGCGCGCGCTAGGCGGCGAGGTGCTAAAACTCGGCAGTCCGGATGATAATAAGGGCAACACATCGTCCGCCTCCCACGGGCTGCGGACGGACGTCTAAATATAAATGGCAGCGTCGCAGCCTGCAGAGCTTGCCGAGTTGATGAGAGTTCACCGAGCCCTCAGCAGAGCCAGCTCCAGTCACTTTCTGCTCCGAATGGAAAATGTTAATTCGTGCTTGGGGCAATCGAGCGCGGGGGAGGCGGAGGGGGGGGTGTCAGTCCACAATTGGGCGAAAGAACTGTTAATGGCGCATCTCCCTCACTTGCGTTCTTGCTCTTCGTGACCCCGATCAACGGCGGACGGCGTTTCCGGCCCGTTCGGCAAATCGCGCTCAAGATCCAAACGGACGCAAAGAAACCAAAACATACGCTCGCGCACCGACCGCCCTTAGTATGTCGGCGGCGGAGCGAGGCCAACGGACTCGGGCGACGCTTGTCGAAAGCGATTAGCGCGCACGGAGCGACGGATCCTAATTAGAATTCCATTGCCCGAACTTTTGATGGCTAGTTTGCGGTTTGCGTACGCCGCCTTCAGCTTGAAATGACGCAATGGGGACGCTTCTCATCTACGAACGCTGTCCACCATTTATCTAGTTCGGTCTTGTCCGCTCCGATCGACGCCGCGTCTCGATTCATCACGATTAAACGTCAGCCCTCAAATTAATGTGGCCGGAAAAATAACAGGTGGCGCCGTTATCTCTCATCCATTTTAATTCAGTCGAAGGTGATTCGGCGGCTATTTTGTTACCATGCCCTGTCCTTACTGTTTTGATCGTTTTACTCCATTTTTCACTTGGTATCACGTCCGCAGTGTCGTTTACTTTGTCTACATGTTGGCTTACACCGGAACAACTATACACATTCACGCCTGGGGGCATTTGGATCTTCAATTAGCCTTTCGCGCGCACGGGTTCGGTGGATCCCCAGCGAATTTCTGGGCGTGCGGGGAAACCAGAAACCGGTGATGGCAGCTGCTGTCTTCATCAAGTTAAACAATGATGTTAAAAACCTTTGTCATCCTATTAAATTAATGGAATATTTGATATTTTAATGTGGGATTTTCTTCAGTGTTTTAAAAATGAACATTTCTGAATGTTCACCTTGTAGGTAAAAAAAAAAAACAAAAAACAAAAAGCAGATTAAAAATCGTGCTTTTTATAGTTTTGCCGACCGCAATTCCGTGCGCTTCCTTTATTTGCAATTTTGCCAGAAATGGACTTTTACAGGCACGTGCCGTTAAACGTGCATGACCTTGGGCTTCGCAGGGGCTGACTGGTGAAAGCGACAGATGACTTCCATCAATCACTCCTGAGCGCCGGCGTGAAGGGGGAAGAGGTGTGAGATTGGCAGACAGCTAACCATGAAATTCACTTTTCACTGACATCGACATGCTCGCCATTTTTTTACAGGGGATGGAGACCGAGCCTCACGGTCACATTTATGCACAAGCGTCTGTGCGTGATGGTATCAGCCTTTACAGTTTGAGTCAGTGTCCGGTGGCGATTATTAACTCAGGTGCAAAGAATCTTCTTCTTCTTCTTTTCCTTTCGGCCTGTCCCGATTTGGGGCCGCCAGAGCGTGTCATCTTTTTCCATCTATGCCTATCTCGTGTATTCTCCTCTCTAAGACTCACTGTCCTCATGTCCTCCCTCCCCACATCCATCAATCTTTTCTTTGGTCTTCCTCTCCCTCTTTTGCCTGGCAGCTCCATCCTCAGCACCCTTCTACCAATATACTCACTCTCTCACCTCTGAACATGTCCAAACCATCGAATTCTGCACTCTCGAACCTTGTCTCTAAAACATCCAACTTTGGCCCGTTTCTCCACTTCCGTGCATGTCTCCATCTTTCTGTTCCTTCACCTGCTCCCTGCTTTCACTGCAGATCACAATATCATCTGCGAACATCATGGTCCAAGGGGAATCCAGTCTAAACCTCTGTCAGCCTATCCATTACTACCGCAGACAGGAAGGGGCTCAGAGTGGATCCCTGATGCAGTCCCAACTCCACCTTAAATTCTTCTGACACAAGAGGAAGAGGCCACTTACTCGTGCTTGTAGGTGAAGCGCAACATGTCGTAATCGTCTGGGTCACCGGGAATTGAACCCAGATCTTCTTGACTGTGAGACGGCCATGCTAAACATTACAATAGAAATCTTACTGAATAAATCCAAGTAAAAACATGGTGAAAATCAGCTAAAGTGCTCATGTGTGTCGTTTTTCTGGTTTGTGGTTCATTTTGCTGTCTTCAAGTCTTCCATCACGTTCGGCTCCACACTTTCTTCCTTTCTCTTTTTTTTTTTGTTTGCGCCACGCCATCCGATTTCACACCGGGCTCTCACTCGCGCTGTGGTTCTCTCGCCCACTTTGTCCTCTGAGCTGGCAACCTTCCCCTCAGACAGCGATGTCACTTCTCTTTAGCGCGGGCGCCCGCAGCCGTCGCTCAGCTGCAGTCGCCCCAGAATCCGGGCCGAAGCCTCGGCAGACGACGAGCGGGAGGTCTGCGCATGGAGGCTGCAGTCCTCCACCACGGCAATTCGGGCCTCTGACAACAAACCTCTGTCTTCTATCATGCTTTTTTTACTCCGCCGAGCCTCTTTTTCCTACTTATGGCCTGCAGTCATTTTGTATTTTAAGCATCTCCCGTCAGACACGCACTCAGGGCGCAATCTCTGCCCTCTCCCCTTGCTCTTATTTCACATAATATTCCCTCTAACAGTGCGGGGTCTCCCCCCGACGTTGTTGCTTTCGGACATGGTGACTGATGAAACGGCAAAGTCTGAATCAGTGGCCCTGGGCCGGAGGCTGTGTGGGCGGAGAGCAGCAGAAGGTTACCGATTCAGATACAACGAAGCATGCGGTTGCACACTTATTCTCACTTTACATATTTGTACATTGTAATTCTCTGTCTCGGTAAAGCCAGACGGCGCAGATTTTACAAACGGCTACTGAGCTAAAGTCTCGTCAGGCATCGTCGGCAGCGAATTGGAAGCTCCCGAGCAGTTGTGCGAATATGCTGTTAATTTGTGGCATGCGGGATATGATATCTCGCGTAAAAGCCTTCTAACGAAGCTAAAGGGAAGGATAAACGCAAAAGGTCAGCGGACCCTCCACTGTCCCCATCTTGACCCGCCAAAGATTCTCGTGGTTGCTATCGTCAGCTATTAGACGCTATTAGACGAAACTCTTTTTGTGGCGCCCTTGGATGCGACGCATGATGCTGACAAAGCCTTAACTGATAGGAAAGAACTAATTGGTGCCAAGGTAGTATGTTGAATAACACGTCGTAGCTCAGGTGAGTCACTGATGGTATAGTGCTACACACGCTAGCCTTTGGTGCGGGCAGCGTGGGATCCATTCCCGCTCAGTGATGGTGTCAATATCTTCCCTGCGACTGACTGGCGACCAGTTCAGGCTGTAGTCTGCCTTTTGCCTACTGTAGCTGGGATAGGCTCTCGCTTTCCCGTGGCCCTTGTGAGGATAAGCGGCTTGGATAATGGATGGATCTTAGTTCAGTTCAGCAGCGGCGTGTTACGGAATGGGTTTGCCGCATTTTGCTCTGCTCTGTAGCTATTACAAATTTTAAGATAATAAATGGCATAGAAATAAATTCTGATTTTTTTTTTTGGGGGGGGGGGTAACATAGTCCGCACACAATATTCTTGCACTTCTCGTGCATATCACAAATATTTGTAAACCGCTTACAGAGCAATGTTGCAAAAACAGTCAGAGAGGATATGATTTTGTGTACTGTACATTGTTTACTTCCTTTTTCCAAGTCTATTATAAGTCTATATCTAATCTGTTTCATGTTGCAAAATCAGTCCGAAAAATAATTCCTAGTTGACATTGCACATTTGATTGAGGATGGCAATAAATCGATTCCAAATTTGATTCCGGAAATTTGTTTGGCCAATGAAAAACCTTGTCTTGACTCAAGGCATGAAACTTGTTATTTTTATGTCGGCAGATTTCTTTGAATTATTGGCAATCAGTCCAAGGATCCTGAAGATGTCTTGTTTCCACAGGCTTGTCCATCTAAATCAGCAATTGGAAAGATTTTTCATCCCCCTCTTAGTCTGGGTACTGAATTCATGAGCAACTCTTTGTCGTTATATTTTAATGGCCGTTTGTGAGTTGAGCGTATTTTGACTTATCATAACAGCTCCTCTGTGGTTGTTTCACAATTGCCTTAGTTTCCCTCACCTCGCTCTAAATAAAGCATTCCTCAATGAGCGGATGGCGGTTACTCTTTATTTCCCATTGATTAATAATTAGCATAGTCACTCAGCAATGTTAATGAAGCGGAATGAAACGATAAAATAACACCGGAACAGCTGCCATTTTTAACCTGATAATCAGTTTGTTGTCGTGCAATTTGCATTGACCGCCACTGAACCATCTGAGCTTGATTAAACTTTGTAAGAAGAATGTTCACGTTTCATTTACTCTGCGGTGCGTATCATTCATTAAGTTCGACAAGCTGAGCTGAAGATTTTCCTCTGTGGTTTTGGGAAGTGTGTCGAGTTTATTTTTTCACGCATCTTTGCTTCAAAAATCAAAAGGTTTTGAAAGCCTCGCTAAGCCTGTCATCTCCGCCTCCCACAATTGCACCAAAGTCAATATGAAAATGAAATTACTAGTACCGTAATTTCCGACTTTTTTCACATGCCATCAACCCTGCGGCTTATGCGGTGATGCGCCAAAAGCATATTTTTCTAACGTCCGCACGGGGGCACTCGAGCAGAAAAGGTAAGAGTGAGACGGTGGAATCAGTGTGGCGAGGAAGTGATTTTTACCAAGTATGTTTTTTTTTTTTTTCTTAACCGGGACTGTTAGTGCTGGGCTAGCGTTAGCGCTGTTCTAGCGTGTTGCTGTGTCTCAGTGATATTTACGGTGTTTTTTTTTTTTTTTAACCGACCCTGTTAAAGCTGTGCCAGCATTTTGCTGCTGTGTCTCGGTGATTTTTACCGGTATGTTATTTTATAAACCAGCCATGTTAGCGCCAGTGTAGCGTTTGCGCTGGGCTAGCGTGTTGCTGCTGTGTTACCGCCGTGTCTCAGTGATTAAGTATGTTTTTTTTAACCGGCCCTGTTTGTGCTGTGCTACCGTTGTAGCTGCCATGGCGGGGATTTTTTTGTGTTTTTTTACCGGTATGCTATTTTTTAACAGCCCTGTTCGTGCTACCGTGTTGTTGCTATGTTAAGCTAAGCTAAGGTATTAAAACTGAAAAGTCTTTCTGTGTACCGTCTTTCTTTGTAAATGTCTCGTGTTTCAATGTGGGCCCTTGCACTTTTACACAAGTGCGGCTTATGAATGTACTAAATGGTATTTCCTTTACAATTGTACTGGGTGAGGCTTATAAACAGGTGCGCTGTGTAGGCCGGAAATTAGGGTATAAACAGGTAACTTCATATATACTCTTTAGGATAAGTGAAATCAAATAGCCCCAGTGTGATAAGGGCAGAATAATCATACAGTGTAAGCCAACAATAAGTGCAACGATTCAGAATAAAAAAAAACAGTCTTCTCCACCACAAAAGAACACCGTAAATCAAATGTGATCAACTCAATCCGTCATTTTCCTCTCCCAGCATTTCTTTTTTGTCCGCACAGATGAGATGACCTCGTCTGTGTAACTCAGCGTTCGTGGCCTGGGAGCTTTCATTAAACTCTTTCCATTACGCAATGTCTTCATCACTTTGAAGAGTGTCTCAAGTGCTGGCAAAGTTGCTTTGTGCTTTCTGAGAGAGGGAGAAAGAGAGCGCAGAGAAAGACGGAGGGAGAGGGAGAGGGAGGTTGGTCATACGTAACATTGAATCAATAGCCTCTGGCACGGGAAGCTAACAAGGTCTGTCTGGTGTTACGCTCGGCAGTAATGTCCAGGGACAAATGTGCAGGTTCTCACAGATAGCCTATCAAACATCCAACAGAAGTCTAGTGTACATGTGTGCGTGTGCGTGTGTTGGGTTTATAGAGAACCAAACTTAATCCACTTGTAAACAATAACAGACCGACATAAAATATTAAAAAGCTAACATTTTTTTTCCCCCGTTTCCCTCATTGATCATTGACTAAGCCGCACCCCCTCATCAGCCAATCAGCGGTGAGGTGACGCTCGCACTCGCTGCTGTGAAAGTCACTGATAACATTTTAGAATTTCTGAAGCTTCAGACGTGACAAAGGGCGATACAAAAAGTTGTGGCTAGAGTACAAATACAATTTGTACACAACATGCTAATTTGTGCACATGGATTGATAATTACTGCGACTGACTGGCGACCGGTTCGTGGTGGAGTCCGCCTTTCACCCAAGGTCAGCTAGGATAAATGGATGGATGGATTGCTAATTACTGGGTTTAACACCTTTCCATGTGAAAACACACGGATGCCTTGGTAAATATCTGCATCTTCGCAGGAAACTCGAAAATGCGATGTTCTTATGAAAGAGCCTTCTCTTTTTCTGTTCTGATCAATAGCATGACAAAAAAATCCATTGATGGAAAAGGCGTTCGATTAGTTTACCCAACTGTCAGTTATAGAACCTCGCGGGAAACACGTTGGCATATTTCCTTCCACTTCTTCTTCTTTTCCCTTCGGCTTGTCCCGTTAGGGGTCGCCACCGCGTGTCATCTTTTTCCATCTAATCCTATCTCGTGCATCTTCCTCTCTAACCCCAACTGCCCTCATGTCTTCCCTCACCACATCCACAAATCTTCTCTTTGGTCTTCCTCTCGCTCTTTTGCCCGGCAGCTCCATCCTCAGCACCCTTCTACCAATATACTCTGTCTTTCGCCTCTGAACATGTCCAAACCATCGACGTCTGCTCTCTCGAATCTTGTCTCCAAAACATCCAACTTTGGCTGTCCCTCTAATGAGCTCGTTTCTAATCCTATCCAACCTGCTCACTCCGAGCGAGATCCTCAACATCTTCATTTCTGCCACCTCCAGTTCTGCTTTCTTCTTGTTTCTTCAGTGCCACCGTCTCTAATCCGTACATCATGGCCGGCCTCACCGCTGTTTTGTAAACTTTGCCCTTCGTCCTCGCAGAGACTCTTCTGTCACATAACACACCAGACACCTTCCGCCAGCTGTTCCAACCTGCCTGGACCCATTTCTTCACTTCCTTACCACATTCACCATTGCTCTGCATTGTTGACCCTAAATTTTTGAAGTCCTCCACCATCGCTATCTCTTCTCCCTGTCGCCTCACTCTTCCCCCTCCACCTTTCCCATTCACGCACATATATTCTGTTTCCTTCCACATTGGGCTTAATTCTATCATAGCCGTTCAGATAAGAATCCGTGTTATCCTGAAACCAGTCCAGGGTGTACCCCACTTCTCTCGCTAAAGCTTAGGTGGCATACGACAAGTGCTATATCAAACGAATGGGTGGAAATTCCTACTTTTGTGTTCAGTGTTTTGATAAACTAGACTAAAAGAACAAAATCTTGTGTATTGTAACATTGTTGTCCTGATTTTCACAAGGCTTCTCTTCTATTTCTTATAAGCCAACTAAAGGTCAAACAACATATGGAAAGCATTCGACGTGAGTGTATCCAGTGTATCCTCACAAGAGTTCAAGAAGTCCGTGAGAAAACTTTGGCAGAACTTGTTGTATTCTATTGTTGACATTGGAGCAAAAAAAAAAAAAGACTGAAGCGGAGGCTTTCTCCTGCAGTGGGTCAAGCTCCACTTTCACCAGCTTAATGGAAATGCATCAACAGCGTTGCGTCACGGTGTGACCCCAGCAGTTTGTGCAAGTGTGCAAGCCATTTTCTCGGCAAATTGAACTCCTGTTTGCCACTTCATCTGATTGAGAGGTTTGGCTCAAGCGCTTTAATTGTCACCGCGAGTTGTTAGGTAGTCCTTGACAAGAACACAAATTGGTGTTGTTTGTCCACTTCCAAGGGGCGCAACTCACCTCTTCATTCTTAAGTCGGTGTTTTGTGGCCTGACACAACTGCTTAGTTTCTGTTCAGTCCATTGCACTTTGCTTGGATTGAGAACATTTGGGAATGGCTATTTCTGTTCCTTGTGTCAGCATTGACGCATTTTTACCATCATATCAATGAGAAAACTATCAAAGAATCATCGATGGAACTAGTTTCCCATTGCTTAGCAAAACAACAACACACAGCCCTTAATATCCAGACCACGGGCAAAAATAGTGAGTAAACCTCGAAGTGAAAATGACCGCATTGGGCCTAATTAGCCATTTTGGCTGTCACGAGACTCATTAAGTGTTACGATTTATCAGATGTGAATGAGATCAAAGTGTGTTGAATTTGGTGTTATCACTCTCACGTTCTCTCGTACTGGTCAACAGGAGTTCAATATGGCACTTCACACCAAAGTACTCTCTAAGGATCTGGGGGAAAAAACTCAGCCATGTCAAAGCAGAGATTTGAACACCAAACCTCTCCGACAGGCAGACATGCTAACCACACGGTGCACATGCCGACCTCATGACGTGCAGTGAAAAGAAATTGGTTCAAACTTTCAGCTTAGCACCAAAATATCCTTTCAAACGGATGGAATTGTTCCTTTCACATTCGCAGTTCCAGAAATGTTGAGATCAATTGAAAGTTTAATAGGCTGAATGGTAGAAATTGAATTGGTTTTTGATCCAAGTGTTCATGCCCGCAGATATAAAGTTACGGGTGTGGTCCACCAGTCATGCCCGCAGCTCTAAAGTTGCAGCTCGTTGTTAGAGACCGTGGGTTTCCGTGTTTAAAAAAAAAAAAAAAAAAAAGATGTCAGGCTGAGGATCACTGCACTGGATCGGTTTTCATGTGCGCTGAGAGTGTGCCACAAGTGCACAATTGCGCAGTGGTGCATCTTCGAGGGAACATTGGTCGAGACTCCACAAATAAGTGACGTCTTTCAATATCTACAGCATGTATTTCTACTCGGAATAAATTTTACGCGCGCGATTTCTCGTGCTCGACTGTGCAGACTTGCGCGTGCGATGGCGCGCGGGCTCGTACCCGCCCGTCAAATCGCAGTGACTGAAGTATTGGATATAATTTCAAATCATTTGAGGTTTTCCTTTGACAAAGGAGGTGGCGTTTAATTTATTTCTTGTAACAGCTAAAATATTCCACCTCTTCAGGGTTTACGTTGATCCAAATGTTTGAGTTCTCGCTTAGATGAAGAAACCCTTGAATGTTTAGAAATGATAGGTGTGAAATTGTGAGTGATCTAGGAAACAGTGCAGGGAAAACCCTCTCCCAGTTGGACCTTTAAAGTTTTTGCTACCTTCTCCAGCAAGTAACAGATCAATAGATTTTTAAAATGTATTAATCTCAGGTGCCATGGGCGGCTGTCAATTTGAATTCTTGCTTCAATATCAAAGGATTTATGAAAGTTTGACAATGGGTCGAGAAAGTCTAGACCTGTAGATTAGTGACAAGAAACGTTCCATAGGAATGTTGACGGTTAATTCCAGACACGTGGCCATGCAGTGGTTCACAAAGCTCACTGCTGCATGGAAGCACATTTTCAAATACAACCCCCACGATATATTGTTTCTTTTGTTCTTTATGTTCATTGACACCAACCTTATGCATATCACTGAATTCTGAACAACAAGATCCAGCTCAGAACCGGTCACCCTATCCAACTGTGCAATACAATTTCAGGAGGTGGGGAAAATAATGGTAGTGCAGTGTTTCCCGACCTTTATTGAGCAAAGGCAAATATTTTACAAAAACCTCACGGCAGGCCACCAGGAAAAAATGATTTAAAAACGGCAAATAAAGATCTTCTTTTCTCATTTTTTCTCACACATTTTCTTACTCAGCGTGATATCCAGGTCTGATCAGGTAAACAGAAATCTGATAGAGTCACACAGACAATTTCCCATAACGCAATATTCGGGAATCACTTTGCTAACAGGCGGTCTTCAGAATCTCTTCATAAAAGTTTATAAACACACTACTAGAAACATTTATCATAATCTACCGTGAACCTGAATGGACACATAATCCAATCATCCATTTTAATTAAAATTTCAGGCCTTAATGTTCGTTCTGAACTCCTCTCCGACTTAATTGCTTTGTTTAACAAAGGAGCAATCAATCATACCATACGTTAGCGACCTGTCATACCATCCAGTCCTGATATAGATGAAGGACACCGTTCCATCTTTTCCTTCAATTAAAGCATTTTTTTTTTTAATCTGTCGACCGCGGCGTCGACGGTCTTAAACTGTAAACAAAGATGGGCGAAAACGGTGGCGACTGGAATCTGTCAATTTCCATCTGGCGGGCTTGCCTGGGCTATTTAGTCATTCTTTCTCGTGCAATTGATCATTCAGAGTGAAAGGAAGGTCCTCAATACAGCAACGGAATCGCATTTATAAGTGACGCACGAGAATTAGCGGGGGAAACTCTTCATTGGATCGTATCAATCCCAGCGCATGAAAGTCTGATGGTACATGCCGAATACATATATTATCAATTCATTTCCAGGCAAATCCCTGGTACCGTATACAGCGTCTAAAAGGAAGAAGAACGATGGTTTTCAGGGAAGCTTTGAGGGCACTTTATCATTTGATTAATGCTACATTGATATGCATAGCTCATGAAATGAAAGGCTCGGAAATTGCGATCCTTTCTTGATGGCCTTGATAATGTGAGCGGGAAGGCGGACTTGCTCAGTCACCGGCACCTGTCATTACACCTTTGGTCCCAATCAGCCTGGCGATCTGCTTGCAGGGCAATCTCCCAAAGCAATCAAGACTTTTTTTTTTCCCCCCCTTCACCCCATTACACGAAAATGGTAACATAAAGTGTCCTCCTATTCATACGGGGATTGAAGTTGGTGACTGAAAGAGTGGCACTTTGCCTCTTTTGGAAGCAACTGCAACATTCCGTCTTTGCGGGTACTTAATCTCTTTTGTGGTTAGTTGCCACCCGGTTTGTCATCAGCCCTCCCAGTTAACATGGATATTTGACTTCTAACTCCGTCAATCGTAGAAAATGTGAAACCAGATAGCAAATGTACGTACCCCTTTTTTTTTTTTTTTTGACGACATCTCTTCGCTGGCCTGGGAAGGCCAGGTCCCCGCAGAAGAGCGAGATGAAGTGGTTGAGGAAAGGGAAGTCTGCGAGTCCTTGTTAAGATACTGCCCCCACGACTTGACCTCAGATAAGCGGTAGAAGATGAATGAACAAATTATTCCATTTTTGTTTAAAGCCCTAGTGTCATCCCTATAAACATTGTAAAATAGATATTGTAATGAAAAATACATATAACATAATTTACTTCAATGTCTATATGAAAAAATAAATATAAGCGGAGAGTGCGTCAAGTTGTGGAAATGTCATTCGACATCCAAGTGGTGACCATATTGGTTGCATCTCCTGTCTGTGATGTCACCCCTGGACATTCGCCATTGAAAACACGCTATGGCCCCTAATATGGGACACGCCCCTTCAGACACGGAAGCTCTTTTCGATGAAGAGAACATCTCACATTCGAGTGAAGTGTCCGGGGCAATATTACCCTATTGTTTCAAGCCACATTTAGATGTAATGCGGATCACGGCCAAACCACCTCCCGGCCTGATCCACCTTCGCACGGCGGTAATAAAAACAACGCCGCCCGCGAGCGATGACGACGCCGCAGCGGCCAAACTGCCTCCCCGTCCGATCCACTTCCGCGGGGGAGATGAGCCACCGCGGCCCAGCCACGACGAGCCACCCCAGCCGACAAGGCTTGTCGACATGGCCGGTGGCGATCCACAAGGCCTCCGGAGGCCGTCCATCAGCGGCTTTTGCACGGAAGCCATCCAATGCGCACATCGACACGTTTAGCACCCCTGGCTTACGCATTACACCCCCCACCCCAACTATTGTTTTTTTTGAGTAGCTCTATACATATCTACCTGTCACTTGGAACCATTCCATTTTGCACAACGGACCGGATCTTTTGGAAAAGTATGAAGAGCGAATCCATCCTCCTGCATGTTCGAGCAATGCAACGTGCGGCATTTTGGCTAACACGAAGGAACAACGAGCTACCTTCCAGCAGGTAAAACTCGTAGAAACAGACGAGCCCGCTTGAGTGCGCTACTGCCCTATATGTCAATTCCTGCTTCTTCTCCAAAACAAATCCCTCGAGAGGATTTTCATGGCGGGAGTTACAAAAAGTCAGATACGTCAAAATCATGTTTTGTGGTGAAAAAATGACATGGTCCATACTGTTTTTTCATTAATAACATACTACAAATCCTGCATTTTATGACAGTGAACCTTTAAGGGCTTGATGCACCAGGCACATATTTATTACTCAACAGGCGAGTCCACAAATTGAAGGTACACGGCACCTGATTTGTTTGATAAATTAGCAGTATTGCTAAACAAGCAGATTGACACGGTATTTAAAATCTGTCTCCACTTTTTTAAGAGTAAAATAGTTCGAGCTTGTAGACTGCGGCTCAGAGGAAGCGCGCTGACCCAGACACTTTCGGCTGCAAGAAAAAGTACTTTTGAGGTGAACGGAATAAACAAACAGAACAAGACAGAATAGAGCTCTAATGCCAAAAGAGGTAAAAGCCATCATCCTTTTCCTAATATAGTCAAGATCTTGTGCAGTCAAGAAAATACAGTTGCTTGCAAAGGGCAGACCACATTTGCAAACACATGAGAAATAGATAGCCAGTGACATTCCAATATGCCCAGCGGCTACTAGGAAGCAAAGGGAGGGGGGGACAAAAAACAGAAGCCATCCATCTGGGAAAGTATCAAAGTGCACATCCGGGGCAAGTACGCTAACCCAGGATGGTATTGCTGCCGCCAGGGTATGACCTGCTCACCTTAACCAACATCGAGGCGTGTCTCTGAAAACTGTTCAACTATTCCAAGAAGGAAGAGATGACGTGTATTCAGTCGTAATGTCTTGCATTTAAGAAAATTGTTGATGATAGCTGACAAAAAGGATCTTCACATAGAGATACTTGTACTGATTTTGAGCCAGACTACTAGTACCAAAAGCCTTCCAACCACCGTCGGCAAAGTCAGATCACGTGATGTCTTTAAAAGATTATCTTGAGTGATAATCATCTAGTGATTTATTTACAGTAAATTTCCACCCATTGTTTCTGTCATGTTGTGATGTGATGTCGCTTTAACCTGACTGATTAGAACACACGACCTCAAAGAGAATACTTTTGAAGATACAGTACAACCTCGGTTCTCGACCACAATCCGTTCCAGAAGGCGGTTCGAGAACCGATTTGTTCGAAAACCGAATCGGTATTTCCCACGTCTGCGTACAGAGGCTGCGTTATACACAACAACAACGCGCGTCGTGGGTCAGCTGGTTTGGCCGCGTGCGTTATGTTATTTCCGGGTCTTGTCGCAGGCGTTTGAGTACCGTTTTTCGTTCGAAAACAACAGCAAAAAAAATCTCAAAATTTTCGTTCGAAAACCGATTTGTTCGAGAACGGAGACGTTCGAGAATCGAGTATTCACTGTACTCAGTATACAGCACACAAGTATATATAGGAAATTAATAAGTCATTGAGACACATGGTCCATCTTGTGATCAGATCGGGGATCGATTATCAGTTTCTTAAACTCGCTGCTCGGCCCCAAAACTCCCAATCGCATAGACATGGGCGGCTTCCAACCAGAGCTGGTCTGGTCTAGCTTGTTTTGAACCACTTATCAAGTTATTTATCAAGCTGTGGCTTTAATAAAAGTCTAAAAACATTCGCAACTACTGTTGCCACTAAATAGACAAATGATCGATCACGCGACGTTTACATGGATCTGCTTGTCTCACGTCTGTTCCGATGAAAATGTCTGGCACGTTTATACACCAGATTGTAAGTGATCACATGATATGTGAGAAATGAATCTCTGAACGGAACGATTTCAACATAAATGACAAAAAAACTTTGCATGTGAACCTGGGCCGTTATGTCGCTGTCTTTATGTTATCCTCCTTAGCAGAAGCCTGCCATTGATTTGTTTTTGCGTTGGCTTTTAGGAATTAGGAATCGGCTCATTTTAAAAGTCACGGCGTCGCATTCCTTTTCCTTTGAGGATGAGGTCACACCAGTCCAAGGATGAATACTGAAATAACGGCTCCGCTTCTCAAGTGACACTTTAACAACGCGCTTCAGTTGGATAGGGAAGGGGCTTTAACCTCCCTGTACTCGAAACGAGCTCTTCAACCTGAAAATATGAAGGCGGAGGACGACGAAAGTCTGTAAACGGCCAAGGGTTTGCAAACGCAAGTAAAATCCGACTGCGTTAGGGATAATGTAGTGGCTATTAAAGAGTTGAGATAAAGGAGGATAAATAGCTACCTACGCAAAGTGAAGTGTGCCGCAGCTTTTGATGTAAATGATTCTCGCCGTTCACGTATTTGATACGAAAGCCAGCCGGGGTTCAAACGAGGCGTCAGTCCCAGATGAGAAAGTACAATTTAAACGGGTAGTCAACAGTGGCCCGCCAAGATGTTACAGCTGGGGGACGTGAGCTGGGCAAAAAAAACAAATACAAAAAAATAAATGACTTCATCATCAAAGGTTTGCAGTGGGGAATGCGCTTGTTTGGATTCAATAAACCGAAAAAAGGAAGAAAGGAAAATCATACAGCAGTGTTTGTTTACAGTGTTCGGAATGATGGTCGCGGGTGCAGACTTTTTTTTCCTTTTGCTGCAATTTCACGAGGGCTACATCTTATCCGGGTCGTAAGACCGACTTTAAAATCCACCCCACAGCAAAATGAAGGAAGGAAAAGGACTCATTTTTACATCGGATTTAAAAGTGTTCTTGCGCACGGCACCCAGTCCAAATATCATTTTTAAAGCATAAATAGGAACACGTTTCTGTTGCACCTGCAACCCGGTCAGCCGTCGGTCTTAAATCAGGCGCGCCGGCTGTTTACTGTAGTTACATTTCTATTCTGCTTTCCTCTGACGCAAATAAATAAAACTGTGCGCGCAATGCTTATTTTGCTCTCCGCCAAGCGTCAGCAGATAATACTTCAAATTAGCAACAGTACGTGTAAACAATGAAAAAACAATACATTTAATTTCTTATTGGGCACGTAGCGAGCACATATTGACATCAGAAAAAACTATTTATGCAGCTCATATAAGAGTATTGCATATACGTAGGAGCAAAATCATAATTTATGATACATTAAGACATAAGTGGACATTGTTACACGACTGGATGACCATAGACTAAAATGTTATTCTTATAACTATGATCAAAAACATAAGGTAATTAAAAAAACAGAAAACAAGTTATGTATTCATGCAAGGCGTGTTTTGCTTTATCGATGAATCAACCACCCCCCCCCCCCCTTTAAAAAATAAATAAATAAAAGGGGGCAGAACGGTTGAGCAGCTGTACAGCATTGGCCTCACAGTTCTGAGGACCCCGGGTTCGATCCCGGCCCCGCCTGAGTCGAGTTTGCATGATCTCCCCGTGCCTGCGCGGGTTTTCTCCAGGCACTCCAGTTTCCTCCGACATCCCAAAAACATGCAACATTAATTGGACACTAAATTGCCGCAAGGTGCAACTGTTGCTTCTCTCCATGTGCCCTGTGATTGGCTGGCAACCAGTTCAGGGTGTACCCCGCCTCCTGCCCGTTGACAGCTGGGATAGGCTCCTCCGCGACCCCCGTGAGGATAGGCGGCAAAGAAAATGGATGGATGGATAAATAAAAGGATGCTGACTCTTTAGGTTAACTTACATAGCACTATTTTTATTTACAAAGCTTACGAGAAGACTGACTTCTGAGGCCTCAGCGTGCTGACCCGTGTGTCTTGTCACTGTCTGATTTCTAAATAATAATAAAATCATCTGGCTAATATTCCATGCAAGCATCTGACAACGTCAAACAGCCAGTTGTACGTACGAAAACGGGCTTTTCCTCGCTACTCCTTAATCTCATTAATGTAAATATCTAAACCGAGTACACCGAGTGAGGACAAAGTAATTAGATAATAGGCCCGAAATCCAAAGAGAGAACATCAGACAATTAAACGTTGCAAGATTTGGGCCAGGACAATTGGATTTTGATGGGGAGTAATTGGTGATTATTATTCAGCGGCACGTACCGCCGATGTTTACTGTATGTCGCTCAGAACAAACGAGACCTAATGTAACATTACGATGCTGAATTTCACATGGTCCCCACTGAACTTGTGCACCGTATAATGCATGTTTATTTTTTAATTGTGGTAATAAGACAGATGTGGATTTCTCGTCAGTATCGCTCATGTCCATCTTTAGAGGCATCAAATATCAAATGAGTACTGGGTGTCTTTGGTTTATGATGGATGAGGTAACTCGATTTGGCACATACCATAAACCAGAAAAACACCTCATTTCTACCCATAATTTACACTAATGCAGTAGAAGTCAGAAGTTCCTCTACAATATTTCCATGAAAAATCACTTAACCATGAATCTAATAAAAATGCAAAATCAAAACCCTCTAATATCCACAAGTGACTCCCATTGGCTATGTTAATAGTTTAATAACTGTAAATATAACACCAAATAATAACCCAAAATGGAATATCATTTTAAAATGATCTTACATGACCATTAATGAACGAAGGCTTACATTTTATTTGACTTGAAAAAAAATGCATATCCATAAGATTTCAACTGTCCATCAACAACAGGATCCTTTTCTTGTTAGCTTGAGCTTTGTGCTGTTCAAAATAGAACTCACTCACTATCCCTTAATGTAATAAAATTACATGTTGTTTGTTTGTTTATTTGTAAATTGGCTCCGGACATCTCAAAAATATTGGACAAACCAGTGTAAGTGGTGATAAGACATTGGTTTAAGTGTAAGCACGTGTGCTAATTGTCAACACTTGCCCACAGGAGACTTTAAAAGAGGCACAAAGCAGATTAAATACAAGAGAGTACATACAGTACAGTCTTCTTCTCTTTCTTTCGGCTTGTCCCGTTAGGGGTCGCCACAGCGTGTCATCTTTTTCCATCTAAGCCTATCTCGTGCATCCTCCTCTCTACCACCCACAGTCCTCATGTCCTCGCTCACAACATCCATCAACCTTTCCTTTGGTCTTCCTCTCGCTCTTTTGCCTTGCAGCTCCATCCTCAGCACCCTTCTACCGACATACCCAGTCTCTCGCCTCTGGACATGTCCAAACCATCGAAGTCTGCTCTCTCGAACCTTGTCTCCAAAACATCCAACTTTGGCTGTCCCTCTAATGACCTCATTTCTAATTCACTCCAAGCGAGAACCTCAACATCTTCAGTTCTGCCACCTCCAGGTCTGCTTCCTGTTGTTTCTTCAGTGCCACCGTCTGTAATCCGTACATCATGGTCGCCCTCACCACTGTTTTCTAAACTTTGCCCTTCACCCTTGCGGAGACTCTTCTGTCACATAGAACACCAGACACCTTCCGCCAACTGTTCCACCCCGCTTGGACCCGTTTCTTCACTTCTTTACCACACTCTTTATTGCTCTGTATTGTTGACCCCAAGTATTTGAAGTCATCCACCATTGCTATCTCTTCTCCTTGGAGCTTCACTCCGCCCCTCACATTCATGCACATATACTCTGTTTTACTTCGGTTATTCTTCATTCCTCTCCTTTCCAGTGCGTACCTCCATCTTTGTAATTGTTCCTCCGCCTGCTCCCTGCTTTCACTGCAGATCACAATATCATCTGCGAACATCATAGTCCAGGGGGATTCCAATCTAACCTCGTTCTGTCAGCCTATCCATTACTACCGCAAACGGGAAGGGGCTCAGCGCGGAACCCTGATGCACTCCCACCTCCACCTTAAATTCTTCTGACACACCTTCGGCACATCTCACCGCTGTTCTGCTGCCCTCATACATGTCCTGTACTATTCTAACATATTACCAGACTTGCGCACGCCGTACCACAGTTCCTCTCTCGGTACTCTGTCATAGGCTTTCAGTACAGAGTACATACTAAATACTAAAATGTAATATGTACAGAAAAGAGTCCAAACTGGAACGGTGATAACTGGCAACATTACTTCTGGGGCGAAACTGCTTTACCGAGACGCTCCTGGTCATGACAAAGTAAGACGGCGCCCTCAATGGTGGTTGTTTTATGGTGTAATGAAGGCACCTTTAACGCGCAAGAGCAATGTGTTTGATTAGCGCGTCTTCTCCCGGCGCGCTCGCTTGGTTGAGCAGAGAAAATTAGGAAGACAGAAAGTTCGCCATCCTCTCTTGTCTGTCCGCCATTGAACCATTTATCTTCCTTTTTTTTGTGTTGTTCAGCGCTCATTAGTCTTGATTTAATTTTCTCTTGTGGCCACTTGCAAAGGGAATCCAATTAGGTGCTGGCTATTACCTCTCGCTTCCAACCATCGGAGTCGACTCGTGTGATCAGAAAACAGGTAGTCTGAAAAACAAAAGCTAATTGATAATGAACTTTGTCGTCAAGTTTCACCGCTGTGGATTTACCGAGGGTTTTGCTTTCGGGGAGGCGGTCTTCAACGGTGGATCGCAAGTCTGCACATACAGTAGTATGAGTAATTTTTTTGTTGCACATTTTCCATTCATCTGCCGCCGACATTAGGTTACAACAGAATTGAAACGTGCAAAATTGTGTCAATTAACGTGTAACTAGTTCGCTTGACTTGAAATTTTCTGCCTGACGAATGAATTTTTTACTTGAATTACAGTGCGGGGGCGGACCCAAATGCAGAACTCCAAGATGAGGACATGATGTTAGACGTGGTTTTATTTCAGAAGCGGGTCGATACCAAAAAGCAGTCCAAAACAAGGCAGAGGCACAAAAACGCTAGGCGAGGCAAGATCCAAAAAGACATTCAGCACGGTCCGATGACTATGGGGCAAACTAACAACCTTAAAGGACGGGATAAACCAAAAGGCTCAGAATTGGTGGGACGAGGATAGCTCGACACTACACTTACTCTCAGTGGTGGAGAATCCAACTGGCACTGAACCCAACACAATGGCACAAGGCAACGCACTTGCAACACCAGTGACGAAACTCCAAACTTAAATACAAGCTCTAATTAGGCAGTGGTCCAGCCTTGCACGTGACAATTTGAGACTTACTTACAGATTTACACACATGTGAATTTCCCCCACTTCTGACAACAACTCCACAACAGTGTGGCACATGCTCAGGTAAAATCATTCATCACTGATTTGAGCGTGGAAAATAAAGACGTAATCGATAACCATCAGAGCCCTAACGAGGAACATCTGACCATTGAGCGGAGCTCCATCAACTACTTTACAAACAAGCTATCAAATATCTAGAACTTTTGCACTATCAATATTGTCCCAGATTATCGCACGACTAGTTAATTTAAACTGCATACATTCCTTGAAGTCTTGACACCCTTTGCACAAGGGTCAATGCACTGGACTATTGGACTATTAGGCATTTGAATGGCTCCAAATGCTAGAGACTCTGCAATCTTTGCCCAATTGTAGAGTACATCGTACTAGCGACCCTTCTTGCTCTGTGACTGTTACCACTATGCCTGTATCTCTCAATTGACTCCGTCTGTTGTCATACTCGACATGAATCCCCAGAAGTCTCGAGACCGTTTTGTTGCTTTCCCAGATGACGAGGTGGTACTTTTATGAGAAATATTGGCCCATGAATAACTAGCAGCGGGACTTTTAAAGTTGAACACTCGAGAAGTTATAGGCACTGGCAGACGCTATCATCTGTGACCAGGATGAGGAGGAGCCGAGAGAATCCCGCCTGCTCTGGACCTAGTTCGCGTTGCGTGTAAATCCTCAATAGTGGGTAGAGTTTTAAGTTATCGTTCAAATCGTACACTTCTGGCTATTTAATGCAGAGTACTAGAGAGGCTCCAACTACCGGAGACAAATTCCTTGTATGTTTTTGACATACTTGATGAATAAAGATGATTCATTCTGATTCTGTGCCGTATACCACTTGTTTCCAAGGTGGTCAAACAATGACAAACCTTTTTTTCCCCCCTGATATATGATTTAGGGCGAAAGGTCTTTCTACCTTTATTAGCTGAACAAGCAATTCAAGCAGACCTAGACTGCAGGTCACATATTTTGATCGTCCGTCTCATTTGCAGTGCACGTAAAAGCCGCGCAAAGATCCTATCGGGCCGAGGGAATTGAAAGTCACCTCGGGCGTCCGCTTTGAATAACGAAAGAAGACCCTTCATCATTCATATTGGCACTGATCATCCATAACCGTTTCGGATATGATAAAAAATAAAAAAACAAGCTGATGCAGAAATGGCCTTTTTAACAATTCCGATTCCGGCGGCTTTAACCTTGAGGAGTGACCGATAATAGGCGTTGGCGTCAGAAAGCGTCCACTCATCTGCATTAAGCACCCTTTTAAAAGAGATACATCACCGGTGTCCGTCTGATGAGGCCCTCCGTATTTTGGGATCATATCTCAAATTCATTTTCATTTACCATCCTGAGGGTCCTCTAATTTGAGTGACCCGGGCGGGACCATGAAGGCGGAGGTCGTCAGCTTTTGCGTCCATTTCAGATGTTTCGGCGCTTTCAGCTGTGAAAGCGATATACCCTTCGAGGCTCCAAAGCGCGTTAAATCGCCGGTTCTCCGTTTCTACAAACGTTTGCCTTCATGTTTGAGACGAAAGCGAGCCTTTTTTTTTTTTTTTTTAAATACAAAGACTTTCTTTAAAGCTGAAGTAGGGGTGAAATGTGTCAATGAGTGATTTGAAGTGGGTTGAAAATCTTACTGTGAACGGCCTTGGTATTAACAGTAAAGTCCTACGATGCTTTTATTACACGGTAGTTACAAAACAAATATGTTGGACATAACTTTATGAGGTAAAATCTAAATTCACACGGTTGTGATATGAGGCGTACCATCTTCCAGCATGTTTGATACCCAAACTTTGTTTCGGGGTACATGCATTTTGCCAATCAGGCCTAATTTGAGCACTTTTTAGATGTCCTGTTCTTCCAATCAAAGTCCACAAAATGTCCGATTTCCTGATGTCACAAAAATATTATTGTGACTGATCACACTTTGGTGTGGTGTTATTGATTTAGTCCTTGATCTGCTCAGAAAATGGCAGGAATCGGCGATGGTAAATCTGTTTAATAGTTCCGATCACCAATTTCTTTCTGTGTGGTTAACACAGGTATTGTCGACGTCGACGCAGCGTAACTGCGCCGGACAGCGTTGATGAGTCTTTGACCGCCCAGGGGCGGTTTGGATTTGCTGATGACATGCACATTCGTCGTGAAATCCCAGTCAAAATGCAGCCTTGCGCTGCGTCACAGGCTGCCACCTGATGTCCTCCACCAACCCCCTGCACGTTGAAACCAAGACCCTGCCCGTCCGTCAAAACAACGAAGTGCTTTCTAGACAGTATTTGCTTCAATGCCATCAACCGGTTCATCCAAACAGCGACCTGGTCTGACACGTCCGACCAAAGCGTCTCAAAATCTGTGACGTCTCTCGTTGGCAAACAGACAGACCAGTTCATAGGCTAGATGACCAACAAACAAGCGCGGACTAACTGAACTCCACACATCGGCCGTCACCAACACCAGGCTGGCCTACAAGCCTGACGTCGTCCTCGGGAGCTACCCGACTCCAATTCACGACAACGAACGGTCTCTACCTCGGGACGCACGCTCCATCCTCGCCCAACTACGCTCAGCCTTCTGTCGCCTGCTAAATGGCTACAAACACCGCCTCGACGACACAGTTGCCGACGTCTGCCCGGACATTTGCACCGGGCCACACGACACGGAGCACCTGTTCAACTGCCCGGCGCGCCGCACTACGCTCACGGCAGAAGTTCTATGGCGGCCGCTTTCCTACGGCGATAACACTTTCGCACGATTGTCTACGTCCACTGTCACGTTGGGTATCGCAACAACAACACAGGTATTTGGTGAACTGATGATCACATAGAGCCCGTGCACCTACGTCATCAAACCACGTCACTGGCCGGAAGTGTCGGTCAAACAAAGCATTCTTCAATGTTAAGTCGGTTGGAGACGACGCGAAAATCTGTCTTACAGCACGACACCCAGAGTTTTGTCCGATACCGTTAAACATTTAGAAGGTGATAATCAACGAGGGTACTTGGAAAATGAGGAACACTTGCCATAGAGGACCCATATTTAATGCCGAAGTCGATGTTTTCGCCGATAAGAAATTGGACGATTAACCAGCTTCTAAACATGTATCTGGTGAACAAGTCGTCAAGATTTATATTGAAGAGTTTGAAAGCGTAGAAAAGTCTGGACGCATAAAAATACTTCGTTGCTGGATCTGTTCTCAATCAAGAATAAATCCCACATAGTGATGGAGCCACTCAGATTTTTTCAACAACCTACAGCACAACAAGTCTCCGGCATTATGTATAGTCCGCTTCGGTTCAATGTCCCCTACACTGTCGAGCAAATCTTTTGGACCAGTAATATGGTGCAGTGAAAATGAAAATGTCACATGCACAAGCTCTATAGCAGATCAGCAATTGCTTGTCTTTCGCATTTTGCAGAAAAAACATTTTTTGGGGCGAAATACACAAACTTTTTCCTTGTAATTTTACTATTTTGTCTTTTCAGAGAGGCCCTTCAACACCTTTGCATTATGAAATTAGTCAGAGCTTGGTAAAAGTAAGTTTCTTTCGGCTTGCCCCTTTCGGGGTCGCCACAGCGTGTCATCTCAGATGAACGCACATATATGGTTGGCACAATTTTTACGGCGGATGCCCTTCCTGACGCAACCTTTCTCAGGGAGTGGAGGCCCCAGTGGGATACGAACTCACAACCCCTGGTTTACCAAACCAGTGCTCTAACCACTGAGCTCGAGGGCCTCTAGTCAGAGCTTGGTAGAGTAGCTCAAAGCTCTACTCAAGTAAGACTATGTCTGATTTAGAATAATTAAGCTCAAAGAAAAATGTAAAAGTATTCCTTGGAAAAAATACTTGTCTCCTTTAACCGTAGTTGGTATGAACAATTCCATTTTTTGTCATTTCTCGCGAAGTCTTGTGGTAAAATACCGACTTGAAACTTGAACACAAAGCCCGCGTGGGTCCATCGAGTGCACTCAATATAGAAAGTGTTGTACCGACCGAGTCTGTCATCAGAAAACCCAGAGGGTATTTTTGTGGTAAATAACACATTTGGAAGTCAGCTTCGACATGCTGAGTGGAAAAACTCTTTTGAGCCTTGCTGACCGTGAGTCAATTGAAACATAAGCAGCGGTACAGCAGCACAACATACTGCAGCAGCTAAGAGAACTGGATGGAAGTCCTTGCTTGGTCATTCCAATCAACATTGTTTTGTTTCCCTCTGCTGTATTCCTATTATAAATTCCAGTTCTTTGAGTTACCCTAAATACTGTATACAGTATAGAAGTTCTCATTGGGTCAATGAACATTGAGTCTTTTCTTTTGTCGCATCGACATTGAGGCATCTGATGCATAACATAACATCGAGTGCATTAACAGTTTTTATTCTCAAGACAACTAACAGGAAAAAAAAAAAACCCTCCACTTTGGTTGCCACACAGATGATATCCACCGCCAACTATTTGCAGTACATGAAAAAAATGCAGGTTTGAAAAGAAAGTTGCCATGCATACATCAATCCTGCGAAGCGAACGAAAAAAAATAGTTGAGCAAAAACAGTTGCTGCAGAAGAAAAATGCAAAGAATGACAACTGAAAATAAATCTTAACCAACGTTTGAGTCCAAATGGAATAGACCTGTATAGTACATCCATCCATTTTCTTAGCCGCTTATCCTCACAAGGGTCGCGGGAGTACTGGAGCCTATCCCAGCTGTCAACGGGCAGGAGGCGGGGTACACCCTGAACTGGTTGCCAGGCAATCGCAGGGCACATGGAGACAGACAACAGTCGCACCTTTGAGCAATTTAGAGTGTCCAATTTATGTTGCATGTTTTTGGGATGTGGGAGGAAAGCGGAGTGCCCACCCGGAGAAAACCCACGCAGGCACGGGGAGAACATGGAAACTCCACACAGACGGGGCCGGGATCGAACCCGGGTCCTCAGAACTGTGAGGCCAACGCTTTCCAGCTGCACCACCGTGGATATTGTTAATTTTTTTTTTTTTTTTTTTTTCAAAACTACCACTGAACAACATTGACTTCTGGAGTTTGAGCAATGCTTTTGTTTCATTTCAAATGTGTGATGTTTCACTGCTAAGCTCTGATATTGAGCCCATAAGCCAGTTATAATTGCAGCCCGAGGCAACACGTGAGGCGCCAACACTTATGAGCGTAATGAAAACGCTCCTACTTAACACGGCCGAGGGAATTGAAACAACAGGATGAGGCTGAAAATAATACGGTAGTTCCGACTCGGCACGCAGGTCACGGAAAGTGGATTATCCTGCAGCAGTCGGAACACTTCGGAATGGTCAGTTTCATCTCTGTAATTTCCTTCAGTTTGTCACCATCAGACTTAATAAGTGGACGCTCACACTTGAAATTATTAGTAAGAAGATAGCAGCCATTTCTGCCACATGCAATAGAAATAAAATATTTTTTTATCAGCACTACTAAGATTTAATTTAGTAGTTCCAACCAGACAAAGTGTCATATTGAAAAGAATAAAGAAATATTGAAAAGAAAAAATACAAGTGAAAAAAATAAAAGGAAAATTACAAGAACAAAATTTATCATGTCTCGTAATAATTTTATAAAATTTTAATACTATGAGAAAAAAAATGTTGTTTGAAAAATTAAAAAAATTTCCCTCCAAAAATGCTAATCAGGGTAATTAATCCAAAAGTCAAGATTCCCATATCTGCAAAAAAATGAATAGCTACAATATTGTGGGAATAAAATTGCTTGTGAATGTCCAAAGACCAATAAAGTTTTGTTTTACTTTTTACTTTTGTATTTTCCAAAAATATTATTTGTCATGGGCGGCAAGGTGGAGTAGCTGGTAAACCGTTGGCCTCACAGTTCTGAGGACCCGGGTTCAATCCCAGCCCCGCCTGTGTGGGGTTTGCATGTTCTCCCCATGCCTGCGTGGGTTTTCTCCGGGCACTTCGGTTTCCTCCCACATCCCAAAAACATGCAACATTAATTGGACACTAGTCTAAATTGCCACTAGGTGTGATTGTGAGTGTGGCTATTTGTCTTCATGTGCCCTGCGATTGGCTGGCAACCAGTTCAGGGTGTACCCCGCCGCCTGCCCGTTGACAGCTGGGATTGGCTCCAGCATTCCCCGCGACCCTCATAAGGATAAGCGGCAAAGAAAATGGATGGATTATTCGTCATAGTCTACGTTAACTTTATCCCCATAACATTTTGTCTTTCTTTCTTTTGAAATGTTCTCATTCTTTTCATCGGTCGCCTAATCCTCCTCCACAGGCTGAAATCTGACAAACAAGCAGGAACTCAACAGAAATGTGACATTTTAATTAATAACCCCTCAAAATGCATCCACTTTCATTTACGTTGAAATCGAGCACGAGAAAATGATTAAACGGCGAGTCGGGTCTTGGGTCCAAATTCTGCAGTGGCGCCTGCAGGCACAGCTCAATTACAGGCAATTAAGACCGCTAATGCATTCTAATGAATCCCATGGCTCATCTTGATGAGCATAAATGTCATTCGGAGGCAAGTGTGTATTAGATATGAAATTACAATACTTTTTTCATAAGCGCGAAAGAAGTCGAGGATGACAATTCGCGTTTCTCTGGGAAATTCGCTTCCAAAACCCGACGACGACGCTCATTAATTACATTTTTGTGTGCCGGCGGTGTTGTCAATTAGCGCCATTGCTCGTTGTTGGGAATTTGTCAGGCAGCGTCTGTAGCCGCTAACCCAAAAAAAAACCTCCTCTCGAAGGGTTAAAAAGTCAAAAGGTGAAATCCAATTAGATTTTTTTTTTTTATTATTATGTGTAGATAACGACAGAGAACATGAATTACGAAAACATTTGCGAATCTTAATGAAGGTGCCTGTAATTAACCTCCCCCTGAATACGCGGCTTATTGAAGCAAAAGATAAACTTTCTATTAAACGGAGTCGGCCACGGGACACGTATTTAGTTGTGAACCTGGGTAATGAAGGGATTTGGAAAGAAGTGCAGGCGGCTCTTTTCAAACGGGGAACCCGCCCCCGCGGGCCCGCGCCGCCATTGAACGGGGACCGAGATTCGGAAATTAAAGCGGACCGAAAGCGATGAAAAGTGTGCGCCTTTAGGAGAGCGCACTCGCTTCGTGTCTCCTTTTTTCAAGCGGAAGCCAAATACGGACCGTTTTAATTGGCACAAAACGCATTAGAGGGTCGGCTTATTGATTTGTGTCTCCCGTCTTAAATTAATGAATGTAAATAAACGCAGCCCTCGCTATTTCTGGAGCCATTTGCTTAAGCGATGCGCAGACATTGATATTCAAGATCTTGAACTTTGCTGAGTGTGTGTGTTTGTGCGAATAACACACACAAGTCACGTATACGTCGTCGTTCCTGCTCATATAAGGCCATATTCGCAACACGCACGTGAGCAACGAGACTCGCGGTCTCTCGTCGTCTTGCGTCTTGGCATGCGAACGGTTCCCCCACGCGGGTCGTCGTCCCTTTCGGCCGGCGGGTCTCCTGTCGACTCCGATAGATGCTAAGTGGCCTCGCCGGCGGCGGCCTTTAAAGAATATCGCTTTGCTGCAAGAGCTTTGTGAGAAGGCGCTGGAGCAGCTGAGCAACACTTGGCTGGGAGCAAGACGGCAAGGGGTTGGGGATGCGACGGCGGGGGGGGCACATTACATCCCCCACACTGAGCACAATCCCTCAGGTTCGAACTCCTGCATGACTCCGGACGATTGACTCATGGGGACCTTTTCCAGTTGTGTTGCGTGCGTGTGTATGCCACGTACTGCTCCCAGTTTTAAGCCAAAGAAGCAGCCTGGCTGAAAGAAAATGAAACAACAACAAGCTAATAATAATAATAAAAATAGCAACAAAATGTTTTTTCTTGTTCATTGTTTCTCAACGGTGTGTGTGTTCCCCCTAGTGGTATCCTAAAGAATCACCACTGAAGTTTCTGTTCAGTTTTGTTTTTTTTTAATTATTTTTAAGGTCACCTTAAAACCTATTCTATTATTTACAGTAAAAATATTGAAGCATGAGCAATTGAGTGAAAAAGCCCAGGGTGCACCTCAGCTCAAGTGGGTTACATAACATTAAACATTCCTTTTAGGAACAAAACAAAATAAATAATATTGCCGCTCGGTTGGAACTCAAGCCTTAACCGTCTTTGAAAAGCTATTGAATCGTTGAGGTGCGGAGATATGTCTTAATAACGTCATAAACGTGGAGAGTCCGTCTTTTAGGCCACACTGAGCTCACAACATTTGAACTTTGCGCGCATTACACATAATGGTACAAACAACAAACAGGCTCATATTTTTCCACAAAACACCACTTCAGATTTGCTCAGAATTAAAGCTAAGCACTGTAAAATGTAAAAAAAAGTTAAAAAAAAAAAAAAAAAAAAGCGTCTGCCAGTGCCTATAACTTCTCGAGTGTTCAACTTTAAATGTCCCGCTGCTGGTTATTCATGGGCAAATATTTCTCATAAAAGTACCACCTCATCATTTAGGGAAGCAACAAAACAGTCAAGAGACTTCTGTGGATTCTCGCCGAAGGTGTAGAAAACTGAAACCTATTCTGTTCAACTTAAAAGCTGTTCCATCCACAAAAACGTGCTGGTTCTGGATTCGTTGTATTTTATGGGTTTCCACGGTAAGTTATCGTTACATTTCAAGTAGGAACGCACAAATTTTACAGTTCTGGCAATTTAAAAACAGATATTCGTATTTTGAGTGCAGCTTATTGTAATGAGATTAACAACGTTAAGGCCCAACAATGTTGCAAAAAAAAAACAACACAACCAAAACCCAACATGGAGAAAGTAGGTGCTCACCAGCATAACCAGCAAATGTTGTGTTGGTTTTGTTTTGCTGGTGGTCTTGCTGGTGAACATCAAGCTTCTTGAAGTATACCTGATGCCCATATTTAGTCATGACTACATAATTTCCTCATGTCCTCAGCTCTAGCCAGACGTGTCCTTGAGCGCGTAGGCTAACCTTGATGAACTGCATACTGGACACTTTGTAATAATCCATTGCCAGCTAGAACTGGTTGAGACAGAAACCCTTTGTCTAAGTGGAAAGCCCCGATCTCACGCCACAGGTTTGATACTACCCATAGTCCGCCCTTCTGACAAGATAAAGGATGTATGCTTTCTCTGTGTCTTCACACTTGTGAGCTGCTCTCTACAGCCATTGTCTGTAACTCATTAGTGCCCGGAATATTCTGTCAGTAAATCCTTCGAAGAAACTGTTCATCATCTCCAGCCTTTATTTGGATAACCAACATTCTCACTTCTTCTTTTCCCTTCGGCTTGTCCCGTTAGGGGTCGCCACCGCGTGTCATTTTTTGCCATCTTAGCCTATCTCCTGCATCTTCCTCTCTAACCCCAACTGCCCTCATGTCTTCCCTCACCACAACCATAAACCTTCTCTTTGGTCTTCCTCTCGCTCTTTTGCCCTGGAGCTCCATCCTCAGCATCCTTCTGCTAATATACTCACTCTCTCGCCTCGGAACATGTCCAAACCATCGAAGTCTGCTCTCTCGAATCTTGTCTCCAAAACATCCAACTTTGGCTGTCCCTCTAATGAGCTCATTTCTGATCCTATCCAACCTCTGGTCACTCCGAAGGAGAACCTCAACATCTTCATTTCTGCCACCTCCAGTTCTGCTTTCTTCTTGTTTCTTCAGTGCCACCGTCTCTAATCCGTACATCATGGCCGGCCTCACCCCTGTTTTGTAAACTTTGCCCTTCATCCTAGCAGAGACTCTTCTGTCACATAACACACCAGACACCTTTCGCCAGCTGTTCCAACCTGCTTGGACCCGTTTCTTCACTTCCTGACCACACTCTCCATTGCTCTGGATTGTTGACCCCAAGTATTTGAAGTCGTCCACCCTCGCCATCTCTTCTCCCTGTAGCCTCACTCTTCCCCCTCCACTTTTCTCATTCACGCACATATTCTGTTTTACTTCGGCTAATCTTCATTCCTCTCCTTTCCAGCTCATGTCTCCATCTTTCTAATTGTTCCTCTGCATGCTCCCTGCTTTCACTGCATATCACAATATCATCTGCGAACATCATGGTCCAAGGGGCTTCCAGTCTAACCTCATCTGTCAGCCTATCCATTACCACTGCAAACAGGAAGGGTCTCAGAGCTGATCCCTGATGGAGTCTCACCTCCGCCTTAAATTCCTCTGTCACACCTAAGGCACACCTCACCATTGTTCTGCTGCCATCATACATGTCCTGTACTATTCTAACATACTTCTCTGCCACACCAGACTTACGCATGCAGTACCACAGTTCCTCTCTTGGTACTCTGTCATAGGCTTTCTCTAGGTCCACAAAGACGCAATGTAGCTCCTTCTGACCTTCTCTGTACTTTTCCACTAGCATCCTCAAGGCAAATAATGCATCTGTGGTACTCTTTCTAGGCATGAAACCATAGTGTTGCTCGCAGATACTTACTTCTGTCCTGAGTCTAGCCTCCGCTACTCTTTCCCATAACTTCATTGTGTGGCTCATCAACTTTATTCCTCTATAGTTCCCACAGCTCTGAACATCCCCTTTGTTCTTAAAAATGGGAACTAGAACACTTTTCCTCCATTCTTCAGGCATCTTTTCGCCCGCTAGTATTCTGTTGAATAAGTTGGTCAAAAACTCCACAGCCATCTCTCCAAATTGCTTCCATACCTCTACCGGTATGTCATCAGGACCAACTGCCTTTCCATTTTTCATCCTTTGTAGTGCCTTTCTGATTTCCCCCTTAGTAATCATTGCCACTTCCTGGTCCTTCACACCTGCCTCTTCAACTTTTCCTTCTCTCTCATTTTCTTGATTCATCAACTTCTCAAAGTATTCTTTTCATCTATTTAGCATACTACCGCCACCAGTCAACACATTTCCATCTCTATCGTTAATCACCCTAACCTGCCGCACATCCTTCCCATCTCTATCCCTCTGTCTGGCCAACCTGTAGAGATCCTTTTCTCCTTCTTTCGTGTCCAACCTGGTGTACATGTCTTCATATGCCTCTTGTTTAGCCTTTGCCACCTCTACCTTTGCCCTACGTCGCATCTCGATGTACTCCTTTCGCCTCTCCTCAGTCCTCTCAGTATCCCACTTCTTCTTCGCTAATCTCTTTCCTTGTATGACTCCTTGTATTTTGGGGTTCCACCACCAAGTCTCCTTCTCCCCTTTCCTCCCAAAAGACACACCAAGTACTCTCCTGCCTGTCTCTCTGATTACCTTGGCTGTCGTTGTCCAATCTTCCGGGAGCTTCGGTTGTCCATCGAGAGCCTGTCTCACCGCTTTCCGAAAGGCCGCACAACATTCTTCCTTTCTCAGCTTCCACCACATGGTTCTCTGCTCTACCTTTGTCTTCTTAATCTTCCTACCCACCACCAGAGTCATCCTACACACTACCATCCTATGCTGTCGAGCTACACTCTCCCCTACCACTACTTTACAGTCAGTAACCTCCTTCAGATTACATCGTCTGCACAAAATATGATCTACCTGCGTGGTTCTACCTCCGCTCTTGTAGGTCACTATATGTTCCTCCCTCTTCTGGAAATAAGTGTTCACTACAGCCATCTCCATCCTTTTTGCAAAGTCCACCACCATCTGCCCTTCAAAGTTCCTTTCATGGATACCGTACTTACCCATCACTTCTTCATCGCCCCTGTTTCCTTTACCAATATGTCCATTACAATCTGCACCAATCACAACTCTCTCGCTGTCTGGGATGGTCAGAACTACTTCATCTAGTTCCTTCCAGAATTTCTCTTTCAACTCTAGGTCACATCCTACCTGTGGGGCATAGCCGCTAACCACATTAAACATAACACCCTCAATTTCAAATTTTAGTCTCATCACTCGATCTGATACTCTTTTCACCTCCAAGACATTCTTAGCCAGCTCTTCCTTTAAAATAACCCCTACTCCATTTCTCTTCCCATCTACTCCGTGGTAGAATAATTTAAACCCTGCTCCTAAACTTCTAGCCTTACTTCCTTTCCACCTGCTCTCTTGGATGCACAGAATATCAACCTTTATCCTAATCATCATGTCAACCAACTCCTGAGCTTTTCCTGTCATAGTCCCAACATTCAAAGTCCCAGTTGTAGGCTCTGTGCATTCCTCTTTTTCTTCTGACGATGGATCCGGTTTCCTCCTCTTCTTTGTCTTCGACCCACAGTAGCTGAATTTCCACCGACGCCCTGCAGGTTAGCAGTGCCAGGGGCGGGCGTTGTTAACCCGGGCCACAACCGATCCGGTATGGGATTCTTTAGATGAACGCTCATATTTGTTTGGCACAGTTTTTACGCCGGATGCCCCTCCTGACGCAACCCTCTGCATTTATCCGGGCTTGGGACCGGCCTACAGATCGCACTGGTTTGTGCCCCCATAGGGCTGCATTAACCAACATTCTCACTAACCGAACTTAACGAACACGTGGAGGAAAAAAAGCGTCCTTCAACATTCTCCATACAATTTTTTTTTTTTTTTATATACCATAATTTCCGGCCTACTGAGCGCACCTGGTTATAAGCCTCACCCAGTACATTTGTACAGGAAATACCATTTGGTACATACATAGGGCCGTGGAAAAGCCGTAAGTGCCCACACTGAATCGGACATTGAAACACGAGATATTTACAAAGACGGTACACAGAGGATTTAATGCTAGCACCACCACGCTTAAGGTTACGCTAACACTTCTGCACTAACGCCTCTGTGCCAACGCTAAATCTAGCGGCCCCGCATGCGCTAATGCTAATGCTAGCACTAGTGCCGCGCCTACAGGGCCGGTTAAAAAAAACATACTGGTAACAATCACTGAGACACGGCAGTAACACACTAGCGCAGCGCTCACAGGCTGGACCAGTAAAAGTCACTTCCTCGGCACATATATTCCTCTGGTCTCACTCTTACCTTTTCTGCGGGAGTGCCCCCTTGCGGCCGTTCGAAAAAATGGACTAATTAGCCGCATCACCGCAGGGTTGAAAGCATGGGAAAAAAGTTGCGGCTTATAGGCCGGAAATTACGCTATATATACAGTCAGCTGAACGTAGCAATTAAGTCTGGCATGGCCTGCGACAGTGTGACACAGTAACTGGTGTCTACTTGGTGAAAGTGTCATTGAACCGTTGACCCTCGCAATCCCCCAACGAGTGTTAGTTGCTCTTTCTCAGCCTGCCTTCTCAACTCTGCTAATTGCACTTGCCAGCCTTGACAGGAAATCTGTCGCCATTCGCCCGTTAGTCACGCTGTCGGAGACGGGAAGAAATGATCACGCTCGCTCACAAAACACCTGCGCCGCGCAGCCACAAGAGCTAGAGGAGATTAAGCCACTATTGTGAATACGACAAAAATATTCTATCGGCGATGATACAGAAAAACACAAAAGGGCAAAAAATGCTCATGTCTAATTTAGTCTTTTTCACTGGTTCAGTCAAGGCCTCATTTGACATCTACAAAATGTGTAGTTCACATTGAAAACTATTAAACACAAAGAACTCCGTCAGGAATAAGTAGTGCAGGTGGCTGTTTCCTGACCTATTCCAGTGCAAAAATGCAAGAAATTACCTTCCTTCCTGTAAAAACCAAGTTATTGTCTCTGTCTCACAATAGCCATTCACTGTCACCATCCACCCCCTCTCATATTCAAGAGGTGAGTAATTAACTTGGGAGGAGGGCTCACTTTTTTTTAATTTTTTTTTATGCGGCTTGATTGCTGGAGCAAGAACGCAGCCCGCGTTTGACAATCCCTGAAATCAAGGTGGTCTTGTTATTGCCGAGACGTTACAAAAGCACAATGCGCGTTCCTTGTGCCTTCTCGGCAGGGGTAAACCAGCTGGCCACATTTTGATAAAGCGATACAAAATCAGTACTCTGTCATATGAAAAGCTTAACCTGAGAAAAGGGGGAACGCATAGCGCTAATACACAGTCAACAAAGCACAAAGATTACAAGAAAGGAAACATCTGGGATCAAATGAGTAGACTCGCTGAGCGGACTGCATCGTGACACGGCAGAAAACTACTGAACAAACATATTGCAAAAGAAACTTTCATGAACAAAGTTAAAGTGTGTCCTTGTGTTTTGTTGATTCTGATTCCGACGTGCAAAGATTGGGAGTGGCGAGTGTCAACAAAACGTCAGTCATTCACCGCAAGAACAAACACAGAAGGAGGGCTAATCGTGGAGACGTGAGTCCTGACAAATGGGGAAAAAGCAGAAATCGGCGTCATGGAAGTGTGCTGACGTGATGCATCTTGACTGTTGCAAAGGAGCATTATATACCGCGGAGGAGTTTAGCCTGGTTTGTTAGCAAAAGTGAACTCTTTGCCACATGTATTTTCCATCTTAGCGACTTAAAAAGCTAACGAGCTAAAGCTAACACATAATGGCGGTCTCATCAATGCTAAAAAATTGCTACTGTTACTTCTATTAAAAGATGACAATATGAACGTGTTTTGGGGTAATCATTCTTGATCGATTCATGGATAAACTATTAATATATTTTAGAGAGCGTTTTTTTTTTATGCTATTTGTGGGAGTGCCTAGTACCAACTCCCTCCTCCCCGAAAATGGCGAGGTTTTACAGATCCTTAATCTCCTGCCATCTGCAATGAAAGCAAATAAACACGCTTCATTTATTATGATAATTATCAGCAACATTTTTTGTGTAAATTCAGCTACTTCAGGTTTTGATCTGTTGCCAGCTGTACCATTAAAATGCAAGATAAACTGTTTATGCTAATCCATGCAAACGGAAACGGGAGTAAAGGAGAAACTTACAACACAGTCAGCCGTAAAAATCCGACAGGAATGCAACACTGACTTGTTATAGATCCAAGGTAGAAATAGAAACATGTACGGGGGCTCCGTAACAAATTTTCTAGTTCCAAATGATTACGGGTCCTCCTACTTGTGTGACCCGACGCTCAGCTTCAGTCTTCTCATAGCTCGCCAGCTGGCAATTAAGACGATAAGAAATGAGACCAGGGTCAACCACATGCTGATTGTCTTTTGGTGGATTGACCAAAAAGTAAAATAAAAAAGTGCGTATGGGGGAGCGGGGGGGGGGGGGGTTGCAACGTAACCCCGAGAATAAACAAGAAAGTATTCTTTGTTTTGTGCATCTGGCAGAAGATCTACACTCTCCCACTCTTCAGTCCTCGCTCTGTTTTTTTTTGTTTTCCATCTCCAGCACCAAACCCGCGTCTACTGGAGATGCGCTGACCTTCAGCCATCTTCCATCTGAAAGGAAACATCTTTTGCGCATTCGCCCAGGAACTTCAGGCTCCCTTGTGGAAGAATCGGCTTTCACCGAGGGGGAACACTATCCAGCTCTTATCAAAGCGCTCAGACAACTTCTTTTGATGCGCACCAGAATGACACTTAAAGTTCATTTTTCCCTCTCGAAGTGGAATAGCTATATCCAGGGCCTCTGACTCACAATGCCGAGTATCATTTTAGCAAATACTTGAAGTTTTTTTTTTTTTCCAAATCCCTTACTTCCCCCACTTGGAATATAAGATCACTACATAGTGTAAACTTGCTAAATTGTGCACTGGAATTGTTCAAGTTTACATTTGATTAGATAAAAACTTTCTTAAATGCCTTTATATGGATTTTATGAACAGGATATTCATATTGTAGACATCATCAGAATGTTTAAGGTTACTTTCGAACGGTAGCACAATTGAATACCGTGCTACTGTTTAAATGTTCAGGGTCCCTTACTTATTTTTGAAAGAATTTCATTTGACTTTCTCTGAAGACAACATTCAATTAATCAGAAATACATCGAGTCCTCGGTCTACGACTGAGATCCGTTCCTACAGTCACGACTTATGTCGAAATTCGACTTAAGTCGGATTCCACCATTAAAATACTTAATACTTTGTACAAAAAACAAATACAATGCAATAAACAAGACGATGTACTTGGGATTACTGCTGAGAGGTGGATGGAGAAGCAAAAGGGGAGGCTGTGCTTAGCTTTTGCGAAGGAACCTGGTCCTCAATCCTCTCCATCTCGACAAGTATCAAGGAACCTTGTTTTGTGATCATTGTGTCCGACATGAGAACGGAACCCTTCACATGGGCTAAAATACGGGTGTTGTCTTTCATAATTGTTACCATGGTCGACCGACTGAAGCCTTGGTGGTTTTGGTGGCTCGCCTTTCTCCAATCTTTTTATGATCTTGAGCTTGGTTTCCATGGTCATTGATTTTCTTTTGGCTGCAGAAGCATTGCTAATAGACACAGCTTTCTTCTTTGGGGAGATAATGTCTAAAAAGGAGGGCAAAAAAAATGCAAAGATACTCTGGCACAAACGCGGACAAGCATTAGCAAGACAAAAAGGCGGATGGGGGCTGGGGATTGTAAAGTTGAAACTTCTTGGGTTGAGACCGTCTTAACCCGAGGACTACCTGTACAGCACTTTTCTTTCTAAAAAAGGTGTTCTTCAGACATCTGAATGGCAGTGTATACATGAATATACACGAGGCCTCCTGGAAAAGACCGAATTGTCGAGGTGACCCACTGACCCCCAAACATTTGAACGGTAACATACACGTTTCAATAATATGATGTGAAGGAATTTGGTTCACCAACAGGTCAAATGTTAGAATGAATACAAACACAAACGATATGTGGAGGTCCTAGACCATAGATCTTAAGTTTAGTAACAGCAAAACCCATATGGACTGACTGCTCATTGCTGTCCCGACTCGGCTCTTCTCCGTGTAAGGTGATCATTTATTTTCACGATAAACTGGTGTATTTTATTCACGAGAAGCCTGAGGACTGAGTATATTCATGAAAAGTCCAAAGCTAAGGCGCAGCAACAGGGGAAGCTAACAACACCGCGAATGTCACACACAAAACACAAGTGAGGATGAAATCCTTGTTTGTTGCACCAACAGAAAACCATTTGGACCCCGTTCATGGATGTGCAATGCAGTTGATAGACCCACTTGAAAACCAATTCCTTCCATCCATTTTCTTTACCGCTTATCCTCACGAGGGTCACGGGATGTGCTGGAGCCTATCCCAGCTGTCAACGGGCAGGAGGCGGGGTTACACCCTGAACTGGTTGCCTGCCAATCACAGGGCACATGTAGACAAACAGCCGCACTCACAATCACACCTACGGGCAATTTAGAGTGTCCAATTAATGTTGCTCGTTTTTGGGATGTGGGAGGAAACCGGAGCACCCGCAGAAAACCCACGCAGACACGGGGAGAACATGCAAACTCCATACAGGGAGGGCTGGCATTGGACCCGGGACCTCAGAACTGTGAGGCTAACACTTTACCAGCTGATCCACAGTGCCGCCCCACTTGAAAACACTTTTCATAAATCAAGTTTTTAGATCTTTCTCCCCTTAACTTGAAAAAAAAAAAATTGAAATTGACTTGGCTCTCTAAAAGTGTAATTATGGTCCATGAGAAAATGTGCACAGCAGGTTGCAATTTGACGCAGCAGCTGGCCAATTAAAACAAAAAAAAAAAAAACGATGCAGCGGTTCACGTTTCCTTATCCTTGCTGCCTCACCGTCGCAAAAACCGGCTGCAACACAGACGGCTTTTTCCTCTCTTCTTGATTCCGGTCTCGCGTTCCGGACGAGAGACTTTATAAAGTTGGCCCGACATAATGTTAATGACATTTTCTTGCACCCCATTTACGTGAATTACGGCAGCAAAATAGAGTCCAAACCTCTCCAGTTCAACGGCGTCGCAAATTACAGGCACTGCATTGACTATGAAAATAATTTAACACCCCTCCTTTAAACATGTAATAAAAATCAAGCATTAAAGTCTCATGAGGAAAAGACTTATTGCGTTTCTGTCCCGGTAGTAAACCTGCCACTGGCCTTAGCAGTGTGACTGATCAGCTCTCGCTCTCTCATTACTGATGCGTTCCTAATTTATTTGCACTTTCATCAGAGGATGGATAAGTAGTTGTGAGAAACAAACACAGCGGAACACCCGAGCAGGAAGGAGTCTCGGAATGTATGCGCTTTTCGTCAAACCAGGATGTGACCGGGCTTTACACAATCAGGATTTTTTTTTTGGGGGGGGGGGGGGCGATCAAAAGAAGGAGTAATGTGATGTGTTCATTTACTGTAGAAACAAAGTACTTTCGTACTCTATGTTCAAAAATATTCTCTTTTCAGGTTATGTATTCAAATTACTGTAATTTTTGGACTGTAAGCTGCACCTGATTATAAGCCTCACCCAGTACAGTTTAAAGGAAAAACCATTTTGCACATACATAAGTCGCACCTGTGTATAAGTCGCATGTTCCCGCATTGAAACATGAGATATTTACAAAGATGGTACAAATAAAGTTTTCAGTTTTAATAATATACCTTAGCTTTTCTTTCCAAACGGTGCCTGCGACACGGCAGTAGCACACCACCAACATGGTTCAAGCTACTTGCTTTTATTACCTCTGAAAGCTTTTTTGGTCTTTTTACATTGCTCCAGTTCTTCCCGCTGCCGTTTCCAGCGTCACACCGTCGATTCATTTATGCCAAATTTACGTCCAGCAGCTCCGTTTCCTTCTTTATCGGCCAGCTCGATTGCTTATAACTTGAACGCTGCGTCATATGCATTTTTTTCTTGCATTTTCCATGATGAGGGTTTCTTCATGCTAATTTTATTCATGCACAAATTGCGAAGTTACATTAAACTTGAGTCTTCCTCGACACATATATTTCACCTCTCTCACTCTTATCTTTTCTGCTAACGCTAGTCCCGCCGCGCTGACAGGGTAAAAGTCAGTTCCTCGACACATATATTCCACCTGTCTCACTCTTATCTTTTCTGCTCGAGCGCCCCCCGGCGGTCGTTAGAAAAAAAAAAATACAAAAATTAGATGTATCATTGCTTCAGGCGCAGGGTTGAAAGTATATGACCAAAGTCGCGGCTTATACTCCGGAAATTACGGGAATCAGGACATGCCAACATTACAACATGACAAAAATGATGAGTGCCAACTTACTGTAATTAAATGAATTTTGAAGTAAATAAATAAACTACACATTCACCGAAGGTTTAGAACGTGATTCAACATAATGGATTACGCACAATCGCTAGTGGTACCCCTCGCTTGCGCAGCTACGTAACATTTTGTTGACTGCTTGTGAGCCGTAGCGTATTAAAAGTATGTGAACGCAGCTCGGGGGCGACACGGCGGAGCGACCGTTTAGAGCAACTGCGTCACAGTTCTGAGGATCTGGGTTCAAACACCGCTTGAGTAGAGTTTGCATGTCTTGCTTGTGGTTGCTTGGGTTTTCTTCCACATCCCAAAAACATGACTTTATCGGATACTCAAAATTGCCCCTAGTTGTGATTGTGAATGCGAATGGTTGTTTGTGCCCTGCGATTGGCTAGCAGCCAGTTTAAGGTGTACCCATGGCACCTGCTCAAAGTTAGCTTGGATAGGCTCCAGCACTCCAGGATAAGAGACTCAAATAATGGATGGCTGGATGAACATACCTCAAGCAATTTGAACAGAGGTCTTCTCCTAACCACTGGTGACCACCGCCACCACGTCTCTCAAATTTCAGCTCATTTTCATGGTTTCATAGTTTCATGGTTTACCGTGTCTGTGAGCTATACTTTGAAAAGAACATCGCCAGGCATCTTCCCACTTCCGCTGACTGTCGTTTCTGCATCAGTATCGAGAGATGCACTACAGGGCCAGTGCTGACAGACTTTGTCATCACGAACAAAAATTTTCTCTGTGGCACAAACACATCCCCAATCTGCGAAAAGGGCCCGTGGACACTGCATTTCCTGTTCAGGCTAAACGCCGAGAGTGACAGTTTCACTGCCCTGTGTCAGTAACAAGACTTTTTACTTGTTTTGCTGAGTGTGAACTGCCTTTCTGGCCCGAAAGACAAGTCATCTTCACGGGGGGATAAAAGTGAAAAGCAGGTTGAGAGAGTGAATCCTTACATTGCCCGGTAAGCAAAAAAGTATGCAGTTAACGGTTGACTATGGCTTTCAAAAATCGTGCTTTACAGTCTCCGTAACGCAAGTAACAGCTCTTTGTCATCATTCTTCCAGACACAGTCAAAAAACATTTTTGATGAGGATCAGATTGCCAACAAGGCCATCATCTGACTAAAATTTCCCAGGTCAGTTTTTATCAAAGTGTTGTTGGATTGATACAAGGTTGTCTGAACTAACTCGCGATGTCACCTGACAGAAAATCACATTAAGCGGTTGCTGGCGGCCTCTCTCGTTTCAAAATTTCACTTCCTACTGGCCAAGTACAGATGAGGAAAGACAAAATATTTGCGCTGGTATGCCAGGAGAACACCGATATAAAATCAGCTTATGTTTCCATTATGTGCCGCCGCACTGCGCATCATCACAGTTATCCAGCACTGGCAAATCCCACAGCACCGCAGGCAAAGAGAGCATGTATGGCATAATTTTGTATTGCTAAGGTGTAAGCATTATCAGACAATATAGAAGCTGTGTTTGTACTCGGATCACTGGGACGGAATGTTACGTGATGAATTATATCGTCACCCTCGTTTGGACTTGAACAAATGACAGCCGCCTTCATAATGACACATACAGAGGGGATTAGGTAGAACGTTACAAGTTCAGAAGAGAAGGCTTTAAGATGGCAGCGTGTTGAAAGAAAACGCTATTACAGCAGAAACGAGCCAGACATTGTGAGCGTTGTAAATAAAATGTTGAACAAATCGCAAATTACGTTGTGTGAGATTTCTGCTTCGGAGCTCCCCCCCCCCCCCCCTCGTAATTTGTATCTTGAGTGACAAGTGTTTTATTTTTGCGCCAAACTCGGAGAGGGTTCGCTGAGCTATTGCAGAAAATACTCGCGCTGCAGAGACAAAATCAATTTAGAGGCAATCAATCAAACTTTGCCTTTGTGCAGAAAGACTACCTTAGCAGTTAGGAAAATGCAACAATGCTGTCTTCACACTGTGTGCTTTCTGCTCAGACATATACAGCACTGTATATAATGTATTGTTTGTAATACATAATGCATTGTGTCTTTGTAGACATAGAGAAAGCCTATGACAGATTACCAAGAGAGGAACTGTGGCACTGCATGCACAAGTCTGGTGTGGCGCAGAAATATGTCAGAATAGTACAAGACGTGTATGAGGGCAGCGGAACAGCCGTGAGATGCGCCGTCGGTGTGGCAGAAGAATTTAAGGTGGAGGTGTGGGACTTGCATCAGGGATCCGGGCTGAGCCCCTTCCTGTTTGCGGTAGTAATGGCTAGGCTGACAGACGAGGTTAGACTGGACAGAGAGGAGGACGCACGAGATAGGGTGAGATGGAAAAAGATGACACGCTGTGGCGACCCCTGACGGGACAAGCCGAAAGAAAAAGAAGACAGTATATTCATATGTTGCTGAAGTTAGTCTCTCTGAAGATTCAAAATCATTCCTATTACGAGCAGAACTAGAAATCCCAGACGGCCGTGGAGTTTTATGAAATGTGAACTCGGGAATCGTGTAGTATGGATGTACAGTATATGGAGAGATCAACCAGAAACAAAAATCATTCTACCCCGACTATCTCAACCAGTACTAAAAAGAAGCATGGGGTAGAAGTAGGGCTGAGTGTCATATGACTAAAGATAAAAAGTAACGCTCAAGCTCATTTAGATCTTGTAAAGAAGGGGCCCCGAGAGAGACCCTTGGGGAACGCCAGTGGTTAATGGATTGGAGCCGAATGCTCGAGACAAGTCTCTTTTCATACGTTCAAACACTGAAGATGACTGAATTCACAAATGGTGGTTATCTACGGAAAAGCTCGTTATTTGAACACCAAACCCGCCTTTGGTGGCTTACTCAGGGACGTTAAGGCTCCTCGGGCCTGTGGGCAAGCAAACAACACAACTATTTATTTATAGGCATTCAATCTCGCCCCGTTGTTCACATAAGAATATTTATTAGCAGCTACAACGAGCACCAATGTCAAATGGGTCTTTGGCTGACACACAAATTTACACAAGACCTCGTTTGTCATCGGGCTAACCTGCCATAGCCGCAAGGCAGCGTCGTGGCTCGATGTCAGCCTGCCCGTGATCTACTGTTTTGGCAAGGCCCACGAGACTTTTTGGAAACCCCAATAATTCATGTGTCTGGCTCGTCTGCAGCGCCCGTTTACCCAATTTCCAATGTCGTTTCAGGACAAAATGTTCCTTGTATTATCTTTTTTTTTTTTAAATTAACCTCGATTCATCTGAAGAGCTCCTGAAAATTGATGACGTATGAAAAGGAGCCATCGCAAGATAGTGTTAATTTTTACAGATAAAAATATAATCAAATAAGGAATGAATCATTTGATGAATCATTTGGAATGATGCATCTCTGTCTACATGTCATCGTCATTAGACCCCCCCCCCCCGTAACAAAAATGTCTGATTGAATGCTTTTCGTCCAAAAAGGTGGGTCAGATGTCTTGAAGGTTTCCCTGATTGGATTTTCAGGAGTTATAAAGGGGAAAGTTATTACAAGGACAGCCAGGGGAAAAAAAATAAAATAAACTTTGATTTGTCAGTTTAAATCGAACGAAAAAGTCAGAATGTTGTGCAGCTGGAGAAGGATTTGGCAAAGGTGGAGTTTGACGCCATCTGAAATCTACAGTGGAAATCAGAGGAGCGCCTTGATGCCGGGCAAGGACGTTTGGCATTTAAGTTGATGTTCAGTGGACTCGCGCTAATTACTGATCTGAACCAAATAATTATCTTCTGAATGTGAATTTTACTGCCATTGTCAGTGAAAGAATTTTAGTTTTGCAATTGGGATTTTTTTTTCAGTGCGATGGTGCAACATAAAACATAGTTGGTGAAAGTCAAAATATAAATAAATAAAATATAGTACCGTAATTCCCGGCCTACAGAGCGCACCAGGCTAGAAACCTCGCCCAGTACATTTTTAAAGGAAATAACATTAGGTACATACACACGCCGCAGCCGTGTAAAAGCCGCAAGTGCCCACACTGAAATCGACATTGGAACACGAGATATTTACAAAGAAAGATGGTACACAGAGAGTTTCATGCTAATGCTAATGCCGCACTAACAGAGCTGACAAAAAAAAACATACTAGTAAAAATCACTGAGACACGGCAGTAACATGCTAGCACAGCGCTAAGAGGGCCGGAAGGGTAAAAGTCACTTCCTCGGCACATATATTCCACCGGTCCTTTCAGCTCGAGTGCCCCGTTGCGGCAGTTAGAAAAAAATGCACAAATTAGCCGCATTACCGCATGAACCGCAGGGTTGAAAGCATGTGAAAAAAGTTGCAGTTTATAGGCCGGAAATTACTGCAAATAGTGTACGATAGAAAATATGGAACTAAATAGGAAGGCTGAAATGACTTTAGACACAAGCGCCATCTTGAGTAAAACAATCGTCAAAATGATTACAATTCTATCCATGAAACAAAATATTGTTGTGCTCTACATTTTCCGGTTGGAAGTTAGAATCTCGATAAAGACGGAAAGAAGAGCAGTGGTGGCGCTTTTTGAAACGTTTGTGTGATAATTGCCAGTAAATTGGCACATTATAATCACTCGGTAAATACAGTTAGCGGGTGCCTTTTATCGCATCAGTAATTCATTACTCTGGCCATGTGACACAACATTTAATATCGTGAAATAGCCTCTTCGCGAGAGATGATTGCATAAATGAGAAGCTCCCCTTCGCAGCCAGTTCTCCGTGCCCTTTACACCGCATCAATTAGTGACTACATTTTATGGGCCATTAAAACTTGGCTCCAGCAGTTAAGATCAGCGGCAACGGCATTCGCAATAAAAAAAAAAAAAAAAAAAAAAGAAGCCCACTTCCGATCGGGAGGGAGTGACATTTATTTCAAGATGGCGGCACGTTGGGTATTGGGTCTTTAAATCTGAGGAGGCCACACTGTAGATTCATGCGGCGAAGAGCAAATTGACATTATCAGGCGGAGGGGCGTAGAAAGGGGCTATTATGTTCTCTCCGGCACCGGCACTTGAGAGGAAACGATAACCCCAGTGTGATATCGCACTCTCCTCTGCACGACCCGACACATTTCCTCGCCAATGAGGACACAAAAGCCCCTTTGAATTGAAAACTTCCCTTTTGAAACTGTACACACACACACACACCACGATATTACCCACTGTAATGGATTTTTTTTTTTTTACTTTGTCCTCATGAAAAGCTGACATTGGATTGTGATTATTTCACAATATTCCAAGCGACAGTGACACCTCTTGTTAACATTAGGTCCTCCTTCAGGGGTGTCAGACTTGTTTTTGTCCCGGCCCACTTTTAAACGACATGGCTTTGACCTGAGTAGAAAACTGCAAAACGCTGGAGGTGGAAATACACAGGAGAGTTTCCAAAACAAATTCACAAAAAGTAAAATTTCCGACTCGCCAATATGCGGGGGGGACTAAATACCAATATAGTATGTATACCCGCTTCACACATGCACGACACAAACAAACACACAAGTTCACACTACAAGTACTGATACATACCGTTAGTCCCGGCCTACAGAATGCACCTGGTTATAAGCCTCACTGAGTACATTTGTAAAGGAAATACCATTTGGTACATACATACGCCGCAGCTGTGTAAAAGCCGCACGTGCCCACATTGAAACCCACATTGAAACTCGAGATATTTACAAAGCAAGACGGTACACAGAAAGAGTTTAACGCTCGCGCTAATGCTAGTGCTGACGCCGTGCTAATGCTAACAGGACCGGTTAAAATAAAACTTACCGGTAAATATCACTGAGACACGCCAGTAACACAGCAGCAACACGCTAGCACAGCGTGAATGCCAGCGCAGTGCTGACAGGGCCGGTAAAAGTCCCTTCCACGGGTTATGGTTGCATATATTCCTCCGGTCTCATTCTTACATTTTCCGGTCGAGTGCCCCCTTGCGGCCGTTATAAAAAATGCACAAATTAGCCGCATCACCGCGTAAACCGCAGGATTGAAACCGTGTGAAAAAAGTCACGGCCTATAGATCGGAAATTCTGGTAAATGTGGGCTTGTCCAATGAATGCACTGATGGACGCCACTTCGTCTAGCATTTTTTCTTATGCCTACACATTACTGCATGAAAATATGCGCTTCAAGCCTCCGCCGGGTGGAGTAGACGCTTTGGCAAGCCACAACAATGAGGTGCTCTAAAGCTGACGGGGCGACATAACCCTCCTGCCCACACGTTGGCTGCCAAGACAGACTTTTCTTGGAAAAATATTTTCACCCCTCCTCGTTCTTCCACTTCTCTCAGTGTGACTGGCGCACACTCGCGGCTGACAACGAGGCGCTCTTAAGCAGCCACACTAAAGTAGAGGACAGACTTGAAAGCGTGTGAGAAAAGTCGCGGCTTGTCGACCGGAAATTACGGTACTCCTCGCACAAGTACGCATTTACTAGTATGCTCTTTGTGATATCTGGCTAGACAATACAGCACACTAGTAATGTACTATCGTGGTGGCATTTTTACCAGTAGTTGTTTGAATAGCGGACTCGTCTTTCAACTGTACTAGTGTGCTGGATTGTTTTACACGGGAAGATAAAGAGCGAACCAGTACATAGACAATTGAGCGCACGAGTAGGATATTGAATTTGCATACATTGCACTCTGTGTGTACTTGGCGAGCCAGCACACAATCGATGCGGAATGCTAATGCTAATGCAATGAACGTGTGATGCAAATGGATTATGCGCTGCAAAGAAAACCACTTAAGTGTCCTTAAAAGAGAGGGTAGAAAAAAATCAATAATGTGCCTGGAGGATTGATTTCCATCATGTGTTACGGTCAATTTTCTAATTTGTATTCATCTTCAAAAAAAACATTAGTAGTAATAAACCCAGTCCAGAAATTAGTCACACGTCTGAAAGATAATGAGATCCGTTACAGGAGCGACATCCCAAAATCTCGATATATTGTTTATTCACTTACAACACAATATTGCCAATTAAAACTTAAACCGAAATACATTAGATTAATTTTCAACAGAGATTGAAGATTTTTTTTCTAGATAAAGAGATCTTCCCAGGAAAAAAGAAATTAACTGTAGCCAACCATCCATTTTAAGAGCCGCTTGTCCTCATGAGGGTGCTGGAGCCAATCCCAGCTGTCAGCGGGGCAAGAGGCGGGATACACCCTGAACTGGTACCAACCAATCGCAGGGCACGGAGAGACAAACAGTCGCACTCACAATCACACCTAGGGGCAATTTAGAGTGTCCAATGAATGCATGATGTTGGGATGTGGGAGGAATCCCACGCAGGCACGGGGAGACCATGCAAACTCCACACAGGCGGGTCAGGGATTTGAACTCCGATCCTCAGATCCGTCAGGCCAACGCCCAGAAGAGCTGGATGAAGTGGCTGTGGAAGGGGAAGTGTGGTTATCCCTGCTGAAAGTACTGCCCGCACGAGGTGACCCGGAGAAGTAGTAGAAGATGGATGGATGGATTATATTTGGATAATCCAGTAAAATATCTTCTTCTTATAAATGGTATTGCTTCGCCTTTGAAAAAAAAAAATTCATCAGTTTTATGACTATTTCAAAATACACTTTTGTTCTTATTGAGGATCCTTCCTATCCCATAAATAGGCATCTTTTTAATTCCTAATGAAATTAGAGGTTAACATGTTAGCAACAGAATGTTCAATTATCAGTATCATATCATTTCATTATGAGGGGGTCCCTGGAAAACTGACTTCCCTGCAAAGGTTCCAAAACCCATAGCACAAGTTGATGTAATTACCGTAATTCCCAGCCTACATAGCACACCTGGTTACAAGCCTCGCCCAGTACATTTGTAAAGGAAATCCCATTTGGTACACGCATGGGCCGCAGCTGTGTCAAAGCCGCAAGTGCCCAGATTGAAACCGGCATTGAAACATGAGATATTTTCAAGAAAGACGGTACACAGAGAGTTTAACACTAGCTCCGCCGTGCTAATGCTAATGCTAGCCACCGTGGTAACGATAACGCTTTGAAAGCGTGTGAATAAAAGTCGCACCTTATAGGCCGGAAATTACGGTACATGTATTCTGCTATTGTGGCCGTCAATACTGCTCAACAGCAGACATAGCATCTGTGAAGATGACCTCATGAACTTGAGGAGGAGTTGAATGTACTGCTCAGTGCAGTTTGGAATTAACGTGTCTAAAGTGACTGAAAGTAATACAGTACTAATGTATGGAAAATGGAAATATATAAATAAACAAACAACCACGAGTACAACAAGGGCATTTAGCAGCGTGTCCGCCGGTATTTACTCCCTCAAATTTCTGACAAGTACAGTGGTCTGGGGTGGAGGAGTTGGAGGTGGGGGTTGCTATTGGCAACAATATTTTCCGACTTTGACAAACCTCTGATGACAGATTGATGTCTCCCGAAATAAACTGCAGATCTACTTCCAATGCAATTGTCCGAGTCAGCCAGTCAGTCAGTCAGTCACACACATGATATTGTAAACGCAGACATTTACAAATTTAACCACAAACGTTTACTAAATTAAAGCTAAAAAAATTTGCCATCCAATTTAGCTTTGTAAACTATAATGTTAGAGGGTGTCAATCTTACGGGAATCTGAGTCGGCACGAGAGGTACAAAGGCAGTAGGCACTGTGTATCTGTGAAGAAGAGGCTGCCAGCATTGTTTTATTAACTGCACATTATCAAAAATATTAATATGTATTGAAAGACAAGATATCTGCAAAGAAAGACAGTACACAGAAAGAGTTTAACGCTAGTGCTAACGCTTGCGCCGCATATCACTAAAACAATATAACACAGTCCAATAAACTTTTAGTTCAGATGCCTCAAAAATACAGAAAACAGAAACGGAAAAGTGTCAAAAATATAACTAGCAATTCAGTTAGCAATCCATTTTTAACATTTTATAGAAATATTTAGCGCTATTTAGTTAGCGTCCGCCATGAATCGAGTTGAATAACGGCAGACGAATCAACAAAACAATCGAAATCACATCACGATCACACAAAATGACAAACATGTAACTAACAGTTCAATCAACAAACATTTTAACATTTTATAAAATTGTTTGGATGTTTAATGTCTGTGAACGATGAGGAATGGACACGCTAGCTGATGTGCTTGGCTCATGCACATGACGTCACTATTTTCAGGGCGCCATATTGCCGGTCAAACGGAGCCGCTCAACATTGTGGGAGACAATGAACCGGAGGAGAATATTTACGATGCGCGAGACCTGTTGCGCTGTTGGTTGTCACAACAGGCCAGACAGATATTCAAAGGGAGCATTCTATGGAATACCATCTGAAAAAAACCAGAAAAGATCGATGGATTTCGGCAATTAAACAGGATGGATGGTGCCCAACCAAAATACACACACACCTGTGTAGCGATTGCTTCATTTCAGGTAGGAATTATTCTTAATCTCAAATTACGGAGCATTTATAAAACCAAATTGATTCATTTGAGAACAATGCGTATTTAAAAAAAGAAAATAAACCATCTGTCGCAGAGAAGTTTCACAGAGGTTAACGTGGAGCAGCAATATGCTTCCGTGTACGGAGGAGCTGACTCCCCGCCCTCTTTTATTACCAATCATAGTTAATGAATGTGACTTTGTGTAAAAACAGGGGTCATTTATTTAAATATTGGTATTTGTATTGGAAACATTTGAGTGGATCCATCCAGCAACAAAGTATTTGTATGCGTCTAGACTTTTATACGCTTTCAAACTTTTCCGTGTAAATCTTGACGACTTACTCACCAGACACGTGTAGATCCTGTTGTCCAAGACAAGCAGAAGCGGGCTAATAGTCCACTTTCTTATCGACTTCGGCATTAAATATGGGTTCTCTATGCCAAGTGTCTCTAATTTTTCACGTACCTTCATTTTTTTTCACCTTCTAAATGTTTAATGGTATCGGACAAAACCCTGGATGTCGCGCTATAAGACGTATTTTTCTTTCGTCTCAACGGAATTAACTTGCAACAATGCTTTTTTTGACCGGCAATATGCCGATGTCACGTGAATTTATGACGTAGGTGCACGAGCTCTATGGTCACTTCACAGGGAGCGGCGGAAGAGTGCCATCTACTGACTTCTTCTTTTCTTTTCAGCTTGTCCCGTCAGGGGTCGCCACAGCGTGTCATCTTTTTCCATCTAAGCTAATCTCCTGCAGCTTCCTCTCTAACCCCAACTGTCCTCATGTCTTCCCTCCTTCCTCTTGCTCTCTCTTCCTTGGCAGCTCCATCCTCAGCACCCTTCTATCAATATACTCACTCTCTCGCCACTGGACATGTCCAAACCATCGTAGTCTGCTCCATCGAACCTTGTCTCTGAAACATCCAACTTTGGCTGTCCCTCTAATGAGCTCGTTTCTAATGCTATCCAACCTGCTCGAGAACCTCAACATCTTCATTTCTGCTACCTCCAGTTCTGCTTACTGTTGTTTCTTCAGAGCCACCGTCTCTAATCTGTACATCATGGCCGGCCTCACCGCTGTTTTATAGACTTTGCCCTTCATCCTGGCGGAGGCTCTTCTGTCACATAGAACACCAGACACCTTCCGCCAACTGTTCCACCCTGCTTGGACCAGTTTCTTCACTTCTTCCTTACCACACTTTCCATTGCTCTGTATTGTTGACCCCAAGTATTTGAAGTGCCATCTACTGACTACTTATCCAGAAACAGTAACTAAAATCACAAAAGTCTCAGCCACTGTCTGAAACCAGTTCTCATCATCTTAAAAAAATGGGGGGGGGGGTATGTTTATTAATTCTTTATTATTGTAAACTTTTATCTCAAGGCCATTTGTGAACCCTTTCCAATAGCACCTATTTCCAGCTTGCTCTTCACAAATTCTGATGCATTTGTGCTCATCAAATCATCACTAAGCTATTACTTCTTTGGAGTCATGATACAAAAAAGAATTTGAAATAATATTAAAGTATCTTATCTATGTTGTTAGTCGCAGTGTTAGGGAGTACTATGTAGATATAATATGGTACAATGAGAGTGATACTTTAAGTGGAGAACACATCTTCTGCTCAAAGTCAGCGAAATTCTAACAGTAGGATATATCTAAACGATTATCCTGACTAAATTTCCTGTGACATGAGATTCATTTGGATTGTTATTTATTTAAAGCTGTTTATGTCGCTTTTGGTATCATACGGTTATGATACTATTAAAAAACACAATTTCCACACGAGGCTATTACATGCGCTGATCATCTCTGATGCTAAATCCATCACGAGTCGGGGTAGAAATTCATTCCCCCCCGGCAGCCGAGGTAAGCAGCGGCCGGTTTTTTATTTTACATGCGAAGCCACACGGGGAAGTATCTTCTATCGCCCAAAATTGAACTGTTGTCGCTCCTTGACCCGCAGCGCTCAAGTCGAGACTCGCTCATCCACTGCACATTGGATTTCTCCAGCTCAGTAGTCACCCGGCGTCGACAGGAATGATCAATAAGGTCCTATTTTGCCGCTTCGCTTCACAACTGTCAGTCACAGCCGCGGTTGTGGAAGGGTGTGACTTGCTCAAACGGCGAGGTAAACAAACTTGGATTAGCAAAGGTGGGTGTAGCGGGAGGATTTTGTTTAACTGTTTTTTGGTTTTTTTTTTTTTTTTTTGCACTTAAGACTCTATGCACTGTTAGTTCCTCCACTTACTCGATTTGAAAACCGTTTCATTTGGTCTCGCAGGAATACAAGCACGTTTTCCAGCTTTTTTATTTATACTATTTGTATCAGTTCTTCTCAGCATTTGTTATGATAACAATGTCTGCGTAGTCTCCTACTTTATTCCTTCAGAAAATTCCTCCGTGACCAAATTTGTATCTGCAAAAGGGGCAACTCGGGTGGTATTGTCTTCCTGGGTTTCCAAACTAGAGCTTTGATCGGTTTTGACAGAGCAATATGGTTACCCTTTAGAACAGTACGCGGCAAACGCTCCGTGCTTTTTGTTTTGGTGAGACACACGAACACGACTGAGAAACTCGCTGAGGTTCAACTTGTGCAGTTCACTTCGGTTCAACGTCAAGCCGTTGTTGAGCTTGCCTGGATTGAAGTTCGGGCAGGCTGAAGATGCCATGCCTTGGACTGACGTCGTATTTGATCATATATTTGGATTAATGGGGTGCCACGTATATTCATACGCAAATCCAGGCTGGTGGTCGAGTATATTTTACACGAAAGTGCAGCTTCTTTATCCATCTGATGTCAAAAGCCACTCCAGCGAATAGGATTCTTGCTTTATTATCCAGGACTGAAGTCATATTTAGCTAGCTGGAAAATAGTTTCGTCATTTTTCTTCTTTTTTTTTGGGTTGTGTGAGCTGACTCATTTACTTTGGACTTTCACGGACTGGAGATGAAGGCTGAGAAAGACGAACGCTCAACAAAAACACGGAACGCAGGGTCCCTCATTTCGTGCTTCTCTTAGAGTTGCTTCTTAAATGATTAAAAAGGTCTGGGTGGCCGATCGAGGAAATAACCATGTGTCCTGTTTGAAGCTATAAATCGCTTCACATATCAGTATGATTTCATAAAAATACAAGACGGAGGGAGACTTCTGCTAAATTGAGTGTTACCATTACCCTTCAGTCGTTGTTGTTTTTTCTCGATGTTCTACACCCATTTTAACAAACCCCTGTAGAAGAAATGTAGTTATACACACAACCCAAGGGCAGATATATTTTCAATTCAACTTGTATGCTTTTTTATAAATGAATAGGCCCCCCAAAAAAAGCTACACAAATGACACGGGTCACGGAGTTTCGAGGTTGTTTTCCCACACAAGAGACGCTCCCGCGCATACGTCTTTCCCAGACTCGCAAAAAGCAAACGTTCCATCATTTCTATTAGTTTTATTTTATTTTTATTTCAGATTTTAAAGAATTGAACAGATAAGTGTCCCCTTCATCCATTTCATCTGTTTGAACAATCTGCAGTCTATCACTCATTGAATGGAGAAGTAGGACTGCATTCCCGAAATTCAATACTGTGCATGTCGTGAAAATAAAAATGTCTACAAGGTCCATTTCATAGCAGATGCAAAAAAAAAAAAAAAAAGTATGAGAGCCGCTTGTTTAAGAGTCAGCCCTGAGCTATGGAGAAAAAATATAATTTGGAATCTTGCATGTTTCTGTTCAAGAGATTGAATTCAGGCAGCTACAGTTAAAGTTTCAAGGTGAACCGCAAGGCATCTACATCGTCCTTGTGTGCCATAAATTGCTCAAATTGGAAAAAGCCCTCATAAAAAAAAACAAAAAAAAAGAGAAGTAAATTATATAGAACTCTCTATTGCCTCATCCAAGCCACTAACTGAAATTTAAAAATGCAAAATAATGACTTGGTGACATGGTTCCTCTGGCGGTGAAACCTTCGAAGCAAGATGGAAAGTAACCAGGTTGTGATGGACTTCCGTGCGATAGAGAAGGAATTGACCAATGTAATCACGGCTTTCATTATCATTAGGTGAACCCCAGGCAGCCTTTAACTGCAGTGGTTTGCTGCACGCCTACAGATAAATGAAGATGGACGAACTCCCGAGGGAGCACGGGGACACTCGCACTGGGGTTTGCCGACTAGTTTTGTCACAGCACGTAGGCCTCGTCTGCATTTTTTAACTCCTCGTGCTAGTTTTCCTCCCCCTCCATGTTTAAAATATCCATTCATCATATCGCGACTTCCTCTCACATTAATTCCAGCCTTGGTAATAGACTTTTGCCTGATTAATCCTTCAACCCACTTTACACCACAGCAACGGAGCCCCCGCTCACTTAATTTGAAAAATGATCTCAAAGAATAACTCAAGATAATGAATGAATTCCCCTCTGGGACTTCGTTTGGTGATGTCTGCCTGTTTTGTTTTTCTATCCCATCAGCCTAATGTGCGTGTTCTTCACGCATGTCATCCTCTCGCGCTGGCGTCACATTGGCGCATCTGCATACCAAAGTACAGAGACATTGTTACAATTTTATCTTTTGTTTTGCTTCCCCGTGAAGACCATCCTCGCTGTTATACACACACACACACACACACACACACACACACACACACACACACACACACACACATGCTGTATGTCTTGGACTCTTGTTTTTCCAGATTTCCAAAAAGAGAAGGTGTGTTTTTCTGCAGGAACCTGTGGTGGGAACGAAGGTTTCAAGTCAGTTCATACTTTCAAGAATTCCCACCGTCGTCAATGATTTAACACACACTGGTGAATCAAAAATCCATTTATAAGTAAACACAGGTTCAATTTAACCAAAGAGAGCTTCAGTGTGCACAAATTTTGTAGCATTACGTTTGTGGTTCCTCCCCTAAATGTACCCTAAATGGTTTCGTTGTTTTTTTTTTTCAATGTCATAAACAAATATATCTAAATTAATTTACTTAAGTGTTGTGGATGTTGTAAATAGTTGTAGTGAGAACATCCCCAGACTGCATCTTGGCAAATTAGCCACTTGTTCATGAACAAACTGCATGCCAAACACTGTGTGTTGTCCAAGGTATGGATCAAATGTTCTATTGTATTGTCTAGTAATTTAGAAAAACATAATAGCTAGCTATCAAGTAGACCACATTTCAAAAAGCTCACCTTTGCTATTAATCTTAGCAAATAGTCAATTAATTAGCCACTCCATCAATGATCAGGTTTGTGAACTGCAGTTAGAGCAGGGAGCAGGCGGAGGAACAATTAGAAAGACGGAGGTACGCACTGGAAAGGAGAGGAATGAAGATTAGCAGAAGTAAAACAGAATATATGTGCGTGAATGAGAGGGGCGGAGGAGGAAGAGTGAAGCTCCAGGGAGAAGAGATGGCGAGGGTGGATGACTTCAAATACTTGGGGTCAACAATACAGAGCAATGGAGAGTGTGGTAAAGAAGTGAAGAAATGGGAACAAGCGGGATGGTCGAAGGTGTCTGGCGTTCTATGTCATAGAAGAGTCTCTGCTAGGATGAAAGGCAAAGTTTATAAAACAGTTGTGAGGCCAGCCATGATGTACGGATTAGAGACGGTGGCACTGAAGAAACAACAGGAAGCAGAACTGGAGGTGGAAAAACTGAGGATTTTGAGGTTCTCGCTCGGCGTGAACAGGTTGGATAGGATTAGAAATGAGCTCATTAGAGACACAGCCAAAGTTGGATGTTTTGGAGACAAGGTTCGAGAGAGCAGACTTCGATGGTTTGGACATGTCCAGAGGCGAGAGAGTGAGTATATTGGAAAAGGGTGCTGAGAATGGAGTTACCAGGCAAAAGGGCGAGAGGAAGACCAAAGAAAAGGTTGATGGATGTTGTGAGGGAGGACATGAGGACTGTTGGGTGTTAGAGAGGAGGATGCACGAGATAGGTTAGATGGAAAACGATGACCCGCTGTGGCGACCCGTAACGGGAGAAGCCGAAAGAAAAAGAAGAAGAAGAAAGAAGATCAATGATCAGGTTAAATACCTCTGAATTTCCATAATGTCTACTTTCGAATCAATTTGTATCTGTTGAAACGGGAACTGGGGCAGCCAGCGTTCCATCTCCCAAGCAAACAGTCTACCTCACATATCTATATGACTGACTTTCACACACTTAAACTACGGCGTTAGTGAAGGCTAACATCATCATCGAATTCAATCCTCATCAATGTTTTCTCATTCGTTTTGCCTCTGTTAAATGTCGAGGGTTTTGTTCAACCGCGTTGGCATCGGCTTGTGCCACCACATTATGGCGAAAAGGTTTACACTGCCGACTGCTAGCGTAGGTTACCATGGCAGAGTCACCACCGGCCCCAGTTCAAGCCACATGACGCAGTCCAAATGGTTCAAAGTCCGAGTTTAAAAGAGACATGATTCATTAGGAAACCCTGCACTCGACATATTTGTTCCACTCCATTGACAAAAGCAGCGTTCATCCATTCTTCGTTACAATTAACTGCAAAGAGGGAGCACGACGTACAGTATCTCAACTACAGCAGACAGAGGCCCCTATTGAGTTTCAGCGTCCACATTACAGTTGGATTTAGCGTATTCCTAATCCTTATTGTTTAGGATTAATGAGTTTCCCCTTGTATTGAGAAACATGCAAATGAAGATTTCTGCTCGGGAGAGTGCAATTATGGAAGAACCTGAAGGATATGAAACCCTAATTATGTGCCATTATTGCCATGGCGACTGCTACAAATGACTTGGTATGTGAAAAGGAGGACGTATTATGCAAGCCAGGGGTTGCATATCTTACAATGAATTATGAAAGCGGGAAAAACAGCAAAAAAAAGAAAATATTGTCTTTCTTTTACTGCCGACATGATTTCCTGTTGAGCATAGCTTTCCACGGGTATTAGAAAACAGACTACACACAAAAAAAAAAAATGTTCTAACACTGTTGTGTATAAAAGTGACACGCAAGGTGACACCGTGTCACAAAAATGGCTGAAACAAGTGAAATGACAGAACTCATCTGCCGCCGCGGAGACTCGAACATTTCAACTCAGCACAAAAACACAATGTTCTACTGTCGCGGCGATTTAACTCGGTTCACGCCCGGAAACGCAAAACAAACCCGAGTGCGCGTCAGGGACACCGTAATACACGCACATAATTTCCACGTTACCAAATCCACATGAGCCCGAGCGTTGGACTTAATCTGCTTAGATTCCGCACCAGAGTGAACAGAACACGCGAGGCCCACTGCGAGCGGGCAGCATCTCGGGGTCGCTTAGTGTGCAGAGACTGTTGTCTGACAAGTGGGATGAGACAGTCCTTAAGACAGATTCGCTCCAGCTGCGATAATGTGTACGGCATCCCCCGCCGATCCTTCTTCTGCTTTGTTCCGAGCGCGAAGACGTCACGCTTTTAAATGTACTGTAAGCTTTTTGGGACAGTGCCGTCGTCCAACTTGCCGGGCACTATTAGCTTCAATGTCATCCGCGAGCAGATTTCCCTTTGGGTTTTAGGATTTGTCAATGGCACACTTTTGTTCTGCTCGCAATGTGCCTTTGAACAAAAAAAAAAAAAAAAAAAAGAATAAAACCCATTCCCTTTTATCCTGCTGTTGTGCACCTGGGAAACTGTAGCACTTGCATGATAAGAGGAGCATAGAAACCCAGGCCGGATGGATTGAAAAAAAAAAATGGAATATTCTCTGTTTTCCCAACCATCCCCGGCCACGTTCACGTTAGGAGACATCATTATGCGTAATGGGCAACAGTCGGCTGGTAGCGGTAAGTCGCGTCACAGAACTGAATGGGCCCATTAATTATTCATCCAGTTGTGTGTTGTGCTAATGAAGTGATTAAACCGGCACAAACCCATTTTCAAGAAAGCCATTAACATATTACACACAAGTGTAACTCACACGAATCTGTTGTCTCGCAAAGTGAGGATCAAGAAGTTGGCTGTTGTTAAACTTGCCAGATGGCCTGTTCCCCATAAAACCACGTAATCACCTAAGATCAAAAAGGAGGCAACCAAATGGCATTTTTTGAGGAGATCAAGGGAATGTAAAGATTTGATTTATAATGCATTGTACATGTTTCAAAGTAAATACTGAAAACGAGAGCTGTGTACATGTCGCCACTTCTACCTTTGCTCTACGTGGCATCTAAATGTACTCCTTTCGCGTCTCCTCAGTCCTCGCTAATCTCTTCCCTTGAATGACTTCCTGTATTTTGGGGTTCCACCACCAGGTTTCCTTCACCAGTCTTTCCTACCAGAAGACACCCCAAGTACTCTCCTGCCTGCCTCTCTGAAAACCTTGGCAGTAGTATTCCAGTCTTCTGGGAGCTCTTTCTGTCCGTCGAGAGTCTGTCTTACCTCTTTCCGAAAGCCCAGACAACATTCTTCCTTTCTCAACTTCCACCACCTGATTCTCTGCTCTACCTTTGCCTTCTTAATCTTCCTACCCGCTACCAGAGTCATCCGACACACCACCATCCTATGCTGTCGAACTACACTCTCCCCCACCACTACCTTACAGAGAGAGTTGTGATTGGTACAGAATGCAATGGACATGTTGGCGAAGGAAACAGGGATGATGAAGAAGTGATGGGTAAGTACGGCATCCAGCAGAGGAACTTTGGACAGTGGGTGTTAGAGAGGAAGATGCACGAGATAGGCTTAGATGGAAAAAGGTGACACGATGTGGCGACCCCTAATGGGACAAGCCGAAAGGAAAAGAAGAAGAAGTTTCCTGATTGTTTTGGGTCTGGCTAAAATGGCAACCCCCAATACGCATCTGCATCGGGCACGAATCACCAGCAGTTATCTGGCGCTACCATCACAGCGTGCAGTTAGCTCGCTAGCCGTGCCTCCAGCCCCAGATCGGCATCTTTACAGAACAGCTTGGTGTTGTTTAATTTAAAAATGCTTTGCGTTTTGTTTCCTTCTGTTTTGTATCGTTCAGGTTATGGCAATATTTTGGAGCGCAAAGCATCGTGTGTTTACACTAAAACGAGCAGGAACTATGTACGCAAAGGTTTGTCATGTAGCGCGACCCACAGGCTGAATAACATGTGCTGCCGTGTTTAATAATTGCTCGACTTACCCTGAAGTGTCTCTGTTATGTTGACTCACACAACCGAAGAAGAGTTATTTAACATTGTGTTTTTCGAGAGAATAAGCTATTTTCAACACTCTGTATTGGTTATTAATGTATTCAAAAAGCAACAGACCATGTAGGTACTGACCAAAAGAGTTTGTCTGCCCGACAGTGACAATCCTGTTTTAAAATGCATATTTTTCAAGTAACATTTTTCTGATTTGTTTCCTACCCAACTTTGCAGAGAAAGGTCAGCGAGACGCGGAAGGAACACATTCAAAGTCGGAAGCCCAAGAAACTACTTTGAAAAGTGCATAGTAGACATTGTTGTGCATGAAGATTGATTTTGCAAATCAATAACTCATTTTTAAATGTGAAATTTTAACAAGCTTTAATGACTCCGTCGTCGCTCGCCCTAATCCAAAAATCGCCACGGAGGACGCAGAGAACCACACGCCCGCAACACAATTTGGAGACTTGACTCGGAACACGTTCCCGGCGCGGGAGGACGCAGTTCAGCCATTCTCTCGTTAAATTCCGCTAATGCGCTGCAGGATTCCCCGCTTCTAAGTCGCTCCCGCCAGCTGCTTCGTACGATTGCCGGGGCAGCTCTTTTCCCTACGAGGCCTGCGGCGAGCAAAGCTGTGCCACTCGGGCAAAGGATTCTGGGTAGTTGAAAGCCGCTTTTCTGTCAGAAGCACCTTCAAAGACCAGCAAGTCATCCAAAACATGGGGGACATGGGATCAAAAGCTCGGGGGAGCTCTCGCTAATTATTAGGTGGAACCTTGTCGAGGCACCGCAACGTATTGTCTGTGCTGTCACGTTTGCAAGTGCAAAAGGTGGAGGGGGGGGGGGGGGGGAAATAAAGTGAGGATGTGTGACAGGGATAAAAAAAAAAAAAGGACCCGGGAGGCGGCACGCACACCGTGACTGCTGCTCTTTTTGTGTGTGCCGCCCCTGAATGCACGTAAACGTGCAAGTGGTGGGATTGCGCTTTACAAAGCGGCGCCCAATCGACACCCACCAATCGCGTTTTGAACGACTGCAGCGCCGACTGCGGCGCCATCTGTCTGATCAAGGTGTGCCACTGTTCTGGCAGGTCTTCTGAACATTTTAAAAGCTACGTGCGGTCGTCTGGGAGATCAACAACTTCGTTAAGAGTAGTCGTAATTCTTCTTCTTCTTTTCCTTTCGGCTTGTCCCGTTAGGGGTCGCCATGGCGTGTCATCTTTTTCCATCTAAGCCCATCTCGTGCATCTTCCTCTCTGACAACCACTGTCTTCATGTCCTCCCTCACAACATCCATCAACCTTTTCTTTGGTCTTCCTCTCCCTCGTTTGCCTGGGGTTGCATCTGTCCATGTCCAAACCATCGAAGTCTGCTTTCTCGAACTTCATCTCCAAAACATCCAACTTTGGCTGTCCCTCCAATGAGCTCATTTCTAATCCTATCCAACCTGCTCAGTCCGAGCGAGAACTTTAACATCTTCAGTTCTGCCACTTCCAGTTCTGCTTCCTGTTTCTTCGGTGCCACCGTCTCTAGTCCGTACATCATGGCCGGCCTTACCACTGCCTTATAGACTTTGCCCTTCATCCTAGCGGAGACTCTTCTATCACATAGAACACCAGACACCTTCCGCCAGCTGTTCCACTTTCCTTGGACCCATTCTTCACTTCCTTACCACACCTTTTCTTTCAAGATACACCAACTGTAAGGCAGTTCTAACCAGCTGAAACAAGCAATTTTTTTGTAAACTCAAAAGTGAATTGTGGATATGTGAACCGCCTTTCCACAAAGGACAAATGACATCGCTTTGTGGATTGTGGATCATAATAATGTCGATATGAATATCTCAAATGTTCTTTTTGAGCAGGTGGAGCGACATTAGACATCTGCTACATATACCCAGTCTACCCGTTAATGACAAATCCAACAGTCTCACGTCCCAGACCAAGTAGAACAACTTGATTGAGGACATTTTGGGCATTTTCAACCTAATTTATCATGCAAGCCAGATGAAAGGACACCAAAGATTATTAAAATTGACTAATAAAAAAAAAACAATGATAGAAAGATCTTTAAAGAATAGGCATCTTTTGTTTGCATTTTCTTCATAACAGGGTGTCTTTCCCGGCAAATTAAGGCGGACAGATGGATATGCTGTGACTGAAGTCCATAGGATCAGCGCATCTACCGGTCACCTCTGCGTCGCCATTCCTAACGGCTAAGACTTGGAAAAAAAAGTGGCTCATGAAATTTGCATCTGAATCCGCATTGTCCTTGGGTGGCTGACAACACGCAGACCTCGGAAGCCCGCCGGGTGGACGGCGGTAACAATCCCCAGCGGGTGGATGAGCGCTTGTCGGCCCAGATTGACATTTTTGCCCCATGAGGTGTTGATGTCCCGCACCTGACAGGTCGCTGGCTCGGCAGCGCTCGGGCGACCCAGTCGAGCGTGACGCTGACGACGTGTGACGAGGGGTGACAGGTGGCGCAAACGCAATACGAACGCACACACAAAATCCTCAGTCCCAGCAAATATTTGATGAAGAGATTTTGTCCGGAGAGGAGATGGCAGCTGATGTTGACATTTGCACAGCAGGGACTGGCCGCCGTCTTCTCCCTAAAGAACGGCAAATGCGTGTTTTACTAGCATAGGGAAATCAGTTCTTCCGCTGTGTCCGTCCGGTGGATTTCCCTGAAGCTTCTCGGGAAATTACGCAATGGAAATGAAGAGGGCAGTTTCATCAGTCCGCGTACCCCCCAGGGATCGTTATCCTCGGGAGAACTGTACTGATTGTGAATTATATCTCAATATTACTGTAGATTCTGACCTCCCCGTGTGTCGGCTGACCTTCAAACCTTCGGGGTTTGTCGGTCATTTCATGCCTTTTTGAGAAAATATTCCAAGTCCTTTTCAATCACGTTTGATCGTGTTTTGAATGTGGCTGACTTTTGATTAGATGTCATTTTCGTTTGTCATGTTTTAGCTGTCGTGTCTACGCATCAGGTTTTCCTCTCCACCAGTTCTTGTCAGCCCTCCAACTTGTGTCTTTTTCAAGCCACTCTTGTCTTGTCCAGGTGTGCCTCATTGTCTGGTCTATTTGTTTTTACTTGGCTCCCTTGTTTTGTTCAAGTGGTCGAAACGAGTTTCCTTCGCAGGGTGTCCGGGCTCTCTTTTAGAGATCGGGTGAGAAGCTCGGTCATCCGGGAGGAACTCAGTGTCGAGCCGCTACTCCTCCGCATTGAAAGGAGCCAAATGAGGTGGGTGGGGCATCTGATTTGGATGCCTCCTGAGGTGGTCCGGACATGTCCCATCGGAAAGAGACCCCGAAGACGACCCAGGACACGCTGGAGTGACTATGTCTCTCAGCTGGCTTGGGAACGCCTCGGGATCCCTCCGGAAGAGCTGGAAGAAGTGGCTGGGGAAAGGGAAGTCTGGGTATCCCTGCTGAAGCTACTTCCCCCGCGACCCGACCCGGAAAAGCGGTAGATAATGGATGGATGGATGTATTGGTTCATTGTTGCCATTTTTTGTAAGAAATGCCCGGAATTTATCCTGAACGTTGGCTCCCTGCGCTTGGGTCCTTCACCTTTGGTCGCCAACTCCACCACGCAGCCGTGATATTGACTGATTAATGGGTGTTCACTATTATTTATCCCGGTAAGCCAAGTGAGAACAGATTCTCATTTGCAATCGGTCAAATCAAGATAATGATGATAGGTGGAGGACGGTCATCTTGTTTTTATTCTTTTCAGTGGTTTTTGTGATTCATTTTGTTCAGACAAAGAAATCCATTCAGAAGGATTTTTTTTTTTTTCTTAACCTTGCTGTCGCTGTTTCCTGGTGTACCGGGTCTTTTAAAACAGCTGATCAAGTCGGGAGACCTTCAAACTAAAATTCCCCAAACCCATCGAGTCTGGCTTTGAGCCTGCACATCGCCATTGAAGAATGATGTCGCAGGTGTGCTGGAGCATGTATGCTCGCTCGCCCGCGTTGAAGGTTTTGCGTCCACTGTTTTGGATTTTTCTTGACTCTTTTCATCCAACATTTCTATTTATTGGTTTCTGAGGTGATGATCTTCCTCTTTTACCAGTGCACGATGTGTTTATTCCTCCTGCAGTGGCGTGTGATGGCAGATTTTTTGTTTCGTTTGTTTTTTTTTTTTTATTTGTTCCGCTGTGTGTGTTTGTGTCCTGCTGTCTCCTTCTCACGTTCACTCTTTTTTTTTTTTCCAAGTGCTGAAGTTTCATCTGGTTTCTCCAACGTCTGTTTTAATGCAAGTTTGGATAGAATTTCATATTTGACGTTGGATTCTGTCACATTAAGGTCACAAGATGCTTGCAGCTCCTTATATATATAAAAAAAAAAAAAGACGGAGAAGCAGTTCCTTATAAGGCTATGATCACTGATGTACAAGATGACTCTCTTAAAAAATTAATAATGAGGAAAAAAATAAATAAAAACAAAGTCATTCTTATGGTATGTGTAGAATATGAGGGGGAAAATGCATTTATTCCACTTTGGAATAAGGATGTACTATAACGTATAAAGTGATTTGTAGACTTTTATGAGTCTATTATTCAAAATATTCAAATAAACATGAACCCTGCAAACATCCATGTATAATAATAATAATAATAATCCTACAGATTTTTAATAATTTTGGACCTAAAACAGTCAGTGTACACATTTTTCCATTAATTGTAAAACTTTAACAGATACAAGAAAAGGGAAACAACATACTCGGATCTCTCACCAATTTCACCAAAGTTGACGGACAGCGAATAAGTGTGATGTTATTTATTGGTAGGACTTTGCTGTTAAATAGATTTTCGTAGATCCATAAGCCAATAAATGTGCTTTTCCAAATACCGCGAAAATATGACTCCAACAACTTGGTGGCGAAATTTTAAAAAAATTTATGACTGGTGACACAACAATCATGTAAGATACTTGCACAAAACAAAAATGTCTTAAAGACTCACACAGAACATGAAATATTAAAAATCCCTCAGGAAACATACGACCGGTTTACTTTTGGAAACCTTCCAGGAACCTGAGCATGATTTTGAGCCATCCTCCCCAAGTGCTTATGAATCATATGCATCATTGACGAGGATCGTGGGTGCGGGAATGCAAATGAAAGGCAAGGATAAAGATAAACTAATAAATAAAGAGATTTATTCTCATTGGTTTGTGTTTTGTCTTCCTGTTGCCTCGACGCTCTTTCAGAAGGAGCCCGAGTGGCGCCTCGTTCCGGTCCATTTCGTGACTCATCGACCGTCTTTATTCGAGCTGCATGCTACTACTTTTAACGCTTAGCGACCACGGTGCGCAATCTGCTTAGTAATGAGAGGGGATGAAGACAGATGAGCTGTTTATTGACCACATACTCACCCGGTGTCTGTGTGTGCACACGTGTGCATGCGCGTTTTTTATCATTTATTATTGTTTGTTGTTTTTTTCCTCTGTCCTTTGTTGGCTTTATGTATTCATTCCAACTTTTTAACATTACAAGCAATCATGCAGGCGTAAAAATAATACATTGCAGGAAATGCAAGCTCCCTTTATTGGTACGCAAAATAAGCACTACATTTTTCTTAAATGAGCATAATGTTACGATGCCTGAACCTATTTATGTATGTATTTATTTAGAATTTTTATTGTTTTTTTCCATATACATCCCTTTTTAAATACGCTGGGGTGTGCCAGTCAGGGGAAAAAAAAGTCTTTACTGTTATCTGCTGTCTAAATAAGTTAGATTTTTTTAATGAACATTGTGTTTAAACATAAAACAAAGAGAATTACATGTTGTGTATCCAAAACAATAACTTTGGGAAAATTATAGAAAGGCTTATGAGCAGCATGTGGTGGAGTTAAAAACATTTGATTATCGTGGACGTAAACGGCTGCGCAATACATGCAGACAGGCCATGTGACAATATTCACATGCATTTGTTTTTTACAATCTGCAAAAAAAAAAAAAAAAAAAAAGACAAATTACTGCAGTTTATTGACTCACAGCTTTGTAACTACAGTATTGGTTTCTGACGTTATGACTGTTGTATACTGCCCCCTGATGGTCAAGGTGCGCACACCAGGAGGTGCAATGATATACAACAGTTTAATTCTTTATCGTCAATTAATTATGATAATATTATCCATCCATCCATCCATCCATTTTCTTACCTGCTTATCCTCACGAGAGTCATGGGGAGTGCTGCAGCCTACCGCAGCTGTCAACGCACAGGAGGCGGGGTACACCCTGAACTGGCCGCCAGCCAATCGCAGGGCACATTGGGACAAACAACCGCACTCGCAATCACACCTAGGGGCAATTTAGAGTGTCCAATTAATTTTGCATGTTTTTGGGATGTGGGAGTAAACTGGAGTAGCTGAAGAAGAGCCACACATGCACGGGGGAGAACATGCAAACTCTGCAGAGCTTTGGCCTCTCAGTTTTGAGGAGCAGCGTTCAAATCCCAGCCCCACCTGTCTTTGCATGTTCTCCCCGTGCCTGCGTGGCTTTTCTCCGGGCACTCCGGCTTCCTCTCACCCCCCCCCCCCTAAAAAAAAAAAAAACACGCATTAATTGCGAGACTCTAAATTGCCCCTAGGTGTGATTGTGACTGCCACTGTCTTCTGTCTCCGTGTGCCCTGCGATTGGCTGGCAACCAGTCCAGCGTGTACCTTGCCTCCTGTCTGATGACAGCTGGGATTGGCTCCAGCACTCCCGCGACCCTCGTGAGGATAAGCGGCTCAGAAAATGGACGACGAAGCGAACAGTGGGAAATCACCGACTGTTGATTATTCCAACTTGACCGTTTTGCAGGTTATCTCCATCGAAGCGAGTTCATGTTTGAGCCGAATACAATAGCTGTTCATGTTGCCCCCCCCCGCGCATGGATCACATGGTCAAACAGGATGTGGCGGACACACACGGCATCTGACAGCCCGAATGTTCCCCGCCGCCCCCTTTTAACCGCTCACAAGAAAGAGGCTTTTAGTGCAATTACATGGGTTTCTACACATCAATTAGCAATCCAATTAAGTCTTGATGTGATGAATAGCGTTGTGTTGCGGGAGGGGGGGGTGCATAGGAACTGGGGATCTTGCTAATAATGAGCCCGACGATTACGCCGATCAGTCAGCGGCTGGGAGAACGGGACACGCCAAGGTTATCAATTAGCGCACGGCAAGAAGGATCGGCACGGCGGTCGGTGTCCTGCGCGCACCAGCGCAAATTCAAAGTCAGCAGGACTTGCTGGGCGACTTTTCATCGTTTCCACGTGGCTTGGCCAAAATACTGTCTCGCGCAAAAGAACCACTGCTCGCCCCTGCCACTCAACCATCTTTTCATTACTATGACACGTTCAACCTTGCTTCGGGGGGACTCCAAAGAAGTTTGATTTTCATTATAAATTTGTCATGTAGTGTCCAGATGGATATCTGACGTAACAAAATACCGCAATTCCCGGCCTACAGATCGCACCTGGTTATAAGCCTCGGTACGCAGAAAGAGTTTAACGCTAGCGCCGTGCTAACGCTAGCACCACGCTAACGCTGCATCGCCGCATAAACCGCAGGGTTGAATTACGCTGCATTCATTTTTTTTAAAAAAATCTCAGACAAACTAGTAGATGACACTACAAAGTGGCTCTTCAAGGTCATAGTTGGAAAATTATGTCATGCTTGAGACTACAGCAGAACCTCTGCTTGAGAAGCGTCAGCTTGAGAAGGGGAAAAAGTGATATGAAAAATTAATCTGAGGTTTTGCGGCTGTTAAAATTCTCTTCGTTGTCTTGCCCGAAGCTTTAAAGACATTTTCTCCCAGAAATGAAATGGATTAAAAGTACATACATTTTATAATTAAAATTATGTAATTCTATTATCTATCCAGGGCGGCACTGTGGATCAGCTGGTAAAGCGTTGGCCTCACAGTTCTGGGTCCCGGGTTCGATCCCGGACCCACCTTTGTGGAGTTTGCGTGTTCTTCCCGTGGCTTGCGTGGGTTTCCTCTGGGCACTCCCGTTTCCTCCCATATCCCAAAAACATGCAGCATTAATCGGGAGACTCTAAATTGCCCCTCGGTGTGATTGTGAGTGCGACTGCTGTCTGCCTCCATGTGCCCTGTGATTAGCTGGCGACCAGTTCAGGGTGTACCCCGCCTCCTTGCCCAATGACAGCTGGGATTGGCTCCAGCACACCTTGGAATCCCCGTGAGGATAAGCGGCAAATAAAAAATGTTTCTTAGCCGCTTATCCTCACAAGGGCCACAGGAATGCTGGAACATATCCCAGCCAATCGAGACACTTTACTTGAAAATCATTTTTCCGTATTACATCCCCCTTAAAACGTCCTTTCCTAGTACGACATCTTGCTTATTTGTCTGTAATTAAACCTCTCACTTTGCGTGTGCGCGTATTTACATCAGTTGATGATTATTTATTTATTTATTTTATTCATATTCATATTTTGTCTGCTACACACTACAACAGCAACACGCAGCTACGGAATGAGAAGTGTTTGTTGCTGTTCAATTGTGTAAAGATGAAATATTTCAGGGTTCATGAACACATTGACACTCTGTGGGTGTCAATGATTAAAACAATTTTAAAACAATTTTTCCCCTGCAGTGCTCACCCCTGCGACCTTGTCAAACTCCCACTAGATGAGTTTGGCCTTTAACACCACTTCAGCAGGTCCACAGAACTGTTTTAAAGCGACGCATTTACATAAATAATTGTCATACATAGATAATTGTATTCAGTTGCCATAGAGTTATGGCAGGCAGCAGGCTTAGTAGTATTACCCCGGGGGGTGTACATGTACAGTTAAGAGGGGGGGTGAGCAGGCCATCCATCAGGAGGCATTGCAGTTCCTGAAGGCATTGCCTGGCCCTCGCACAGTAAACACATCATTTTTTTTTTTTTTTTAATACAATATTTACAGATGCACTGTGACAGAATCCGGTGCACAGTCAGTAAAATACAGCACACCACACTGAAAGGTAAGTGCAAAACGTTATAAATCACTCGGAGCCTGAAAATATATTTGCTGTTTAAGCATCTTCAGTGATAATATGTAGTCGTTGTAACATATATGGAACACTGCCGTGGAATAAGATGATCGCCTACTCGAGTACATCATTGCCGCTGGTGGGTGAGTATAATGTGCCAGAGTAAAAAAAAATTTATTCACTCACGTATGTACAGGACATTATCTAGTTGTTCCGATTGTTATTGTGGTGTCCTCTTCAAATGGGTACACACATGCCGATGATCGAGCCGATTTTTAGCTAGAAAGCAAAGGTCAAATGATCGGATTTACTCTAATAATCCTTTGACGTGGAGTGTGTTGGGTTTTTTTTTTTTCAACTCGATCCGTAAGGAAAAGGGTCGGTGCTTACAATAGTAAATGTTGCACATGTCCAATAGTTACGATCAAAAAGACATCCGAGACAGACTTGGCGATTGTGACGTAAAATATAACCAAGTCGGGGTGGACATGAAGTTGGCACACACATGGCGACGATCGAGACGATTTTTAGCCGGACAGCAAAGGTAAAATAATCGGATGTCTCTAATCATCCTGACTGATTATTTTTATATATATATATATATATATATATTATATATATATATATTATATATATGGATGGTTTCTTTTGGCTTGTCCCTTTCGGGGTCGCCACAGCGTGTCATCTCAGATGAATGCACATACATGTTTGGCACAATTTTTACGCCGGATGCCCTTCCTGACGCAACCCTTCTCAGGGAGTTCAGGCCCCAGTGGGATACGAACCCACAACCCCTGGTTTACCAAACCAGGTCAGTGCCAGGGGTTGTGAGTTCGTATCCCACTGGGGCCTCCACTCCCTGAGAAGGGTCGCGTCAGGAAGGGGATCCGGCGTAAAAATTGTGCCAAACATATATGTGCATTCATCTGAGATGACACGCTGTGGCGACCCCGAAAGGGACAAGTCGAAAGAAACAACATATATATATATATATATATATATATATTATATATATATATATTTCTTTTTTAATCCCGATCCATTAGGAAAAATGGTTGGTTTTGACAATCGTAAATGTTGCACATTTCCAATATTTACAATCAAAAAGACACCTGAGACGTAAAATATCACCAAGTCGGGGTGGACCCGAAGTTGGCGCTGTTGCCAGACGCGTTTCAAAAGTTATTTCTCCACGATAAAAATGTTAAAAAGTTTGCCACCACAATGTAGTTAACTGCAGGCAAGCCAACAGTAAGTTCGTCATGTCATTATCCAAGCCGCTTATCCTCACAAGGGTCGCGGGAAAGCTAGAGCATATCCCAGCTAGCTTCAGGCGAAAGGCAGACGACACCCTGAACGGGTCGCCAGTCAGTCGCAGGGCACATACCAACGCCATCACTGAGCGGGAATCGATCCCCCGCTGCCCGCACCAAAGGCAGGTGTGTGTACCACTACACCATCAGTGACTTTTTCCATTTCTTCTATCGTTTTCTTTACAATTTCTGGCGGTGTGGATGCCTTGTGGCAACATGCTGCCACTCGCAGGTCAGTCATGGTATTACAACAGACATCTTCGGTGGAGAGAATTCTCCATTCTCAAAAGCAAAATATGTAATACCTGTAATATCTCACCCAAAGTTACCAAAATTAAACGAGTGAGGATAAGCAGTCTGGAAAACGGACAGATGGATGGAATATTGAATATATCTGCGAAGCAGGTGCAGGAATTTGCTTCGTTTCTGTAGCTATTGCGGGATACCCTCTCCGACCACACTGCTGTTTATCTGTTTTCAGTAACCTTGCAAAATTCTTGAAAGTAAAAATTGGACACGTCACAAAACGAAAATTCAAAAAGGTGCCCCCCTCCGCCAGTTTCTCTGGACTCCTTGCCCCAGCCGACCTGTTAGAACGGTGACGTGCCTTTTTTCATTTCTTTGGCGTTTGTGTGCCAACTTTCACATTGAAAGTACTTATTAGTGACGCTCTTTATTTATTGCCACAACTAAAGAGCCCCCCGCCCCCCAAGAGCAGCCATAGTTAAGTGCAAGTTTATCAGCAGTAAGGGGGAAAAGAAAAACCTCCAGGCGATTGAAATTGTTGCTGGCCTCTTCCCTTATTAGCCGATGTTCCGCTGTTTCCTTCCCGCTCATTATTTTCACTCCTACACGCTGGCGTGTTGTCAAAAATCGGAGCAGCCCCCCACCCCCACACACACACCTCCCGAATCTCCATCTCCGGATACTTGTCCACCTCCTCCGTCTCCATCCAGCCACAGGCCCTTCCATCCCGGACACGGGATGCGAGATTTCGACAGCACGGCACATCTATTTCACACTTTTGACTGAAGCTACGGCGTTTATTGCTCGAAGCAACTGAAATAACGCCTGGATGGGGGCTTTGTGTTTGCCGCTATTGCGGCCGCCCTCTGCATATGCAAATTCAAGTCAAGACACGTCCGTTTCCCCGTGGGGGGGAGGGGGGGAACACCTGCTGTGAACAGTACTCCCATCCTTTACCTGCTCCTGTAGATCTACGCTCTATAAATACATACTGTAGAGTACACAGCAATAGCAGACTTGTTTACTGTCCTCATTTAATGCTCCGCTGACCAGCTTAGAGGTTTTTAAAGTGGATGGAATTATCGGTTGTTCTTCCGCCTGTGTAGAAATGGTTTTAGCTTTTTAAAAAAAAAAAAAAAAAGTGGTTTAATGTGCGCTGAACCTGGACGGGAACTATGAAACTTCTCAGTGGATTCACCGGCAAAGTACTCCTTCAACAACAGCGACAACAAAAATCATATCATCTAAAATAAGGTACAAGCAGCACAGTGAATAGAGCTTGTGCACATATGTCATAAAATCGCGTGACTTTTTGCCGGTCAAGTTAAGCATTGCTCAATGCTCAGTCGGTCGGAGACAACACGGAAATACGTCTTGTAGCACGACGCCCAGAGTCTTGTCTGATACCGTCAGACATGTAGAAGGTGAAAATAAACGACAGTACGTGGAAAAATCAAATAAACCCGGCATGGAAGACCCGTATTTAATGCCGAAATCGATGTTTTCGCCGAAAAGAAATGAATCTCCAGTCTGAGTCTCCAAACGTTTCTGATAACGTAAAGAAAAAGTCACTCAATTTGTTGGGGTTTTGAAAACTAGTCAATGTCTTATGGAACCAGTTGAGTTGCTTCATTGGTAAATACAAATTTCGTTCCAGTTGTCATGTTCACGATGTTTGTTCATTGGTGATGTTCGGGTCTCTATATAAGAATAAATAGCAAGGTCTGAAGGATGATGTTTTGTATGAAAGCTTTTTTTTAGCTCGTGCACTTACGTCATCGAATCATGTCACTGGCCGGAAGTGTCGGTCAAACAAAGCATTCTTCAATGCTCAGTCGGATGGAGACGGCATGAAAATATGTCTTGCACGACGCCCAGAGTTTTGTCCGATACCATTAAACATTTAGAAGGTGATAATAAACGAAGGTACGTGGAAAAATTAGATAAACTCGGCATAGAGGACCCGTATGTAATGCCGAAGTCGATGTTGGACTTTTAATTGGCTTCTGCTTGTCTTGGACAACTGGATATACACATGGATCTGGTGAGTAAGTCATCAAGTTTTACACAGAAAAGTTTGAAAGCGTATAAAAGTCTGGACGGATACGAATACTTTGTTGCGTGATCTGTTCTCGTCAGGAATAAATCCCACATAGTGACGGTTTTGACGGCTCATGAACGTGGAAGTGTGTTGGGCGACATGTTAACCTTTGCCAGAATCCATCAATCTTTTCTGCTAGTATTCAGTACAAATACTAATATTTAAATAAATGACCCCTGGTTTTACTCACATTCATTAATTATGATTGAATTAACAAAAAAAAAAAGAGGATGGAGTCGTCTCCATGGAACGTACACAGAAGCGATTGCGGCCACACATTAACATTTTTTAAATACACATTGTTCTCAAATGAGCCAACTTGGCATTATAAATACTTTTTGGTAATTTGAGATCGAGAAGAATAATTCCTACCTGAAATGAAGAGATCGCTACACAGGCGTGTGTGTAATTTGGTCGGGCACCATCCATTGTGTTTAATTGCCGAAATCCAGCGATATTTTCTGGTCTTTTCAGCTGGTATTCCATCGAATGATCTCTTTGAATATCTGTCTCGTCTGTTGTGACAACCAACAGCGCAACAGGTCTCGAGTATTGTAAATATTCTTCTCCGGTTCAATTTCTCCCACAACGTCGAGCAGCTCTGTTTGACCGGCAATATGGCGCCGTGAAAACGGTGACGTCACGTGCACGAGCTCTATAGGTGGTTATTTCGTCTGCTGCGCAGTCATAGGTTTCTGGGTTTGGATCTCATCTCGATTGACCGTAGGTGTGAGCAGGAATGCTCGTTTGTCTTTACGTGTCCTGGTGTTGTCCAAAGAATACTTTGCCTCTTTGCTCAAAGTCACTCATCGTCGGGCAGATTTTGAATCGGTGTCAATTAATCGCTCTGATTGGCTGTTAGCTAGCGAATCCTGGCACAACAGGAGAAACGGAAGTGAGGAAAGCAAACAAACGGCGAAGCTAAGGAGGCATCGAAAGGAAGGCACACACGGGAAGTTTTTCTCATTTCGCCCCATATTTACCTTTCACGGCTTTGTGTGGTGACCTCGTGGCGAACAGACGGAAGAAAATGAAGAAATATCCATTAGCACGGCGCAGGAAAGGCCGCGTCAGTACGGCAGTAAACAGAAATGCGACGCCGGTTGAGTGATAAAAACAAACAAACAAACAAAAAGCAGATCGAAACTCGTTTTTCTCCGGCATTTGTTGTTTTTCAAACTTTTCTTCAGGACAAACCAAAAAAAAAAAAAAAAAAAAAAAACCAAAACACTGAACATATGCGAAGATTAAACAAACCGAACAACATCTTGTCGAAACTTGTGACTTGAGGGAAGTAGCAAAGCCTTCATTGGTGGATTTCTGTCTGCTCAAACTACACAAATTACAAATCAGCGATTTGGGCTGATTTAAAAAAAAAAAAAAATTAAAATATGACTAGAGATTAAAATATACAAAAAGTACACTTAAAGTGTATATTGTGGAATAGGCTTACATTCCAACGCTACCATTTAACACTTGCATGTTTTTTAATGTTGGTGGCACGTTGGATCAGCTGGAAAGCGTTGACCTCGCAGTTCTGAGGTCCCCGGGTTCGAACCCGAGTTTGCATGTTCTCCCCGAGCCTGCGTGGATTTTCTCCAGGTGCTCCGGTTTCCTCCCGCATATCAAAAACATGCGATATCAATTGGACACTCTAAATTGTCCCTAGGTGTGATTGTCTCGATGTGCCCTGCGATTGGCTGGCAACCAGTTCAGGGTGTACCCCCGCCTCCTGCCCGTTGACAGCTGGGATAGGCTCCAGCACTCCCCGCGACCCTTGTGAGGATAAGCGGCTAAGAAAATGGATGATTTTTTTTATGTAACTCTCAAACTCTTGTCAGTTTGTTTTTTGTTACTGTATTTAATTTGTATACTTTTCTCACCACTAAACCTTCTTAAACGTTACGGGCCCCCCTCCCCACGGTCAGCAGCTTTTCATTAACATGATCCCCTGCGATTTTGGTCGCCGTACGCCATCTGACAGCCATGTGGGGGCTAAGGCAGGTAATACGTCCCAATTTTTCCAAGGGGCCTTCCAAAGACATTTGGCCGATACTTTTCCTGCCTGACTCAAGGAGAGGCTGACACGCTATTCACGCGGCGCTCTCTCAGGTGTTCCCGTGCATGAATAAGCGATGGCCTACAAGAGTTCCCCGCTCGCCACAAGACAGGAGAAGTGACGTGCGCTATTTTTCCACTCGGATGATTTGTTTCCGGGAAGCGGCGAACATCGCTCTCGTTCCGACGCGTCGGTCGGAGGCCTGCAGAGCTTTTTGCGACAACGGGGGAAAATGAACCTATTTAGCAATGTTCTAGAGGAAATAAATGTCTACCGGAAAAAAAGGACAAAACATGCACGGAGGGGTTGTAAAAAATCTCCCAATATATTCTCCGATCCGCAGGGTTTTTATACTGAGCTATCACTAGAGAGATTGCTAAATCGCTCGCTAAATGGAAGTTGATTCTCCATCGGATGAACCAATCAGAAATGGCAGCAAGGACAGATGGAATGACATATGACTCTTTTGCATTTTTTAAGGCTTTTCAGGCCACCAACATTGTGTATGATTGAACTTTGTGTGAGGACAAGACGACAGAAGGAAACGATGATAAACTTGAATTTGGCTCATCGCTATTCCAAGAGAACATGGTAGTAACATACGCTCGGTTAAAATTAGCTCACGACGAGCGAATATGTCAAAATGTAAACGTGCGAGCATATCTAAATCTGAAAAGTGAGGCTGGCGACCAACGTCATCCCGGCAAAGTTTTGCCAATCAGCACCGAATAAGAATGGATGCAAAATTTGAATGTGGCGACCAGAAAAAGCTCTCTCAAAAATCTGAAAAAATCTCGTGTTGATAAACAGTTTTTATAAAATTGACTTTTCTTGGATAGTCACAGGAGACATAATGAGTCTCTGGACCAAATACAGAAAATCTGAAAGTAATTCTCACAAAAGCAGGTTTAAAATTGATGGCAGCAAAGCACTACTTTTCTATTACACAGAGCTATGGCCTAAAAAAAAAAAAAAAAAAAAAAAAACGCTTCTCACTTAACCCATTCGTGGGCAGAGTCCCATTTTTGGGACATCATGATTTTCACACATTATATCCTTCAGTATATCAATATATTTAAGTGTTTTAATCCGATTCTGTTTTTGAGACGATCTACCAAGAAAACCCAAGCACCCTCTTGCGGTCAGCGGCCCATTTTAGGGACGAGATTATAAATTATCAAAGTTATCATATAACTTAACGATAAACAAAAAAAGCACAAAAAGCGTTATTTCCTTGATTGCGGCCTGTTAGGAGACTTTTATCTCAATAAGGCAAAAAATTCCCACCGTGCCCATGAATGGGTTAAGTTCACTGCAATGAGATGCCATCGGATGCGCCACAGAAATCTTTACATCCTTAATAAATGAGTAGCAATCAATGATGTTGTTTAAAAGAAAATGTCACAAAAATATTTAAGGAGTGCTTGCTAATTAAAGGAGGACCATTGTCCAAAATTTCTATGTACAATAAACCCTCCGATCTGAAGTCATATTATTATTTCATATATTTTGGACATTAATTGAAAATAAAAAATGAAAATAAACAACATTTTTTGAAATCCACGCAATATTTGGATATGTGCCAGCTTTCGCAGCCAGACCCGGACAAAACATCGTTGGCCCCGTCGCTTAGCATTCCAGACCATTCTTTCGAGCTAGACCAAGATGCCGACATGTTCTCCCCCAAACGGGACAACAATGAGAAAACACACCCAAATTTGTCGTTCTTTAACCTCCTATGGGGTAATTTAATTCTGATTATTAATTAATTAACATAATTATTTTTGTCTTGTTTGTTTGTAATTATTTTTCACAAAAATCGGCCACAGAATGCCAGATAGTGGACGTTCTCTGTTCGGTGAAACGTACCCACGAGCTATTTTTTTTCCACAAAGTCCTCCTTTAATTTGAAATCTAAAAGTCAAGACGGAGGTCACACAAAGAAGAAATGAAATAATTTTACAAATGTTTGCCCCCGAGTCTAAAAATCATTACCAGGCGAGGCTACAGATGCAATTTGACTTAACCAGAACAAATAAGAGAATGACGAAATGACGAAAACGACACACGCCTCGGTTTTCCCAACTGGGCCGCCAGGAGTCATCCCGACGCTTTGTCTTCATGCGTTCGCAGCATCGCTCAACATCAACATCTGAGTCATTTGGCGGAATCCCTCGTAAAAAAAGACGCCACCCGCGTGACGGCGCCACCTGTGCTCTCGCCGCTCCATCGGGTCGCTGTCCCGACGCCGGGCTGACGGTTTACCCAGGGAGGTGTAAAATGCGGCGGCGTTTCGGCAAATACGAGGAATGTTTTAAAACGGTCGACCGCGGCTTTGTGTTTTCTCTTTTTGTGCAGAGAGTCAAACCAAGGTCGGCGTTTGCTTTCATGAATAAATGATGACTCCAGAAAATGATCAACACTTTGATGACGTGCCCCACCCACGTTCGATGGACTTTGCAATTTAATGGCGTCCATCCCTCTTGGGCAAGGCTTCCAATCGCACCAATGGCTGTTTCAAACCAAAATGGCCGACTTCCTGTTCAATTTAGGCATTTGTCAAATAAGATGTTGTATCCTGTCACATTTAGAGCAGTTCCAAAACAATATGTATGTGATAACATCACACACACATTAAAAAAAGATATTAAATACAATACGCTCATCCGTCCATCCATTTTCTTTGCTGCTTATCCTCACAAGGGTCGCGAGGAGTGCTGGAGCCTATCCCAGCTGTCAACGGGCAGGAGGTAGGGTACACCCTGAACTGATCGCCAGCCAATTGCAGGGCACATCGAGACAAACAGCCGCACTCAAATCGACACCTTGGGGAAATTCAGAGACTCCGATTAATGTTGCATGTTTTTGGAATGCGGGAGGAAACCGGAGTGCCCGGAGAAAACCCACGCAGGCACGGGGAGAACATGCAAACTTCACACAACTGTGAGGCCAACGTCTTACCAGCTGCGCCACCCTGCCGCCCACGATACACTCACCTGAAAGGAAATAAATTCAAACACAGCTGGAGAAAAACAGCAGCTGAAGACAGTGTCAAGTGTTTTTATCTCCTTCTCTTTTATCTCCTTTATGACCACAAGATGGAGACATTTATTTCATTTGTGCAAACATTTTAACTTGTCTGACATCTAAAAAATAAAACAAAGTCAAATAAAATACCTCAGTGTACAGGGACAGGTCCATAAATACATTCTGCGGTGAGTTTGGTGTGAAAGCCCTCACGTGGGGGACCTGACCTGGGACCTACCAAAAATACTTCAAGTTGAACCCGCAACAGTAATGGCGGGCAGCAGCCGCCCTCACAGGGCTCAACATACAAAAAACAGACTGAAACAATGCTGCCATCAAGTGGCCAAATTCACTATCGTCCCAGGACTTCACCCCCGATCATTATCCATCCATGCATTTTCTTTGCCGCTTATCCTCACGAGGGTCGCGGGGAGTGCGAGAGCCTATCCCAGCTGTCAACAGGCAGGAGGTGGGGTAGGCCCCAAACTGGTTGCCAGCCAATCGCCGGGCACATGGAGACAAACAGCTGCACTCACAGTCACACCTTAATTTTTCATTTAGAGTGTCCAATTAATGTTGCATGTTTTTAGGAATGTGGGAGGAAACCGGAGTACCCGGAGAAAACCAGGGGAGAACATGCAAACTCCACACTGGCGGGTCTGGGATTGAACCTGGGACCTCAGAAATGTGAGGCCAATGCTTTCCAGCTGGGACAAAGTGCCACCTCAATCATAATAATTATTATCATGAGAGAGGAAGACGCATGAGATAGGCTTAAATGGAAAAAGATGACACGCTGTGGCGACCCCTACCGGGACAAGCCGAAAGAAAAACAAGAAGAAGAAGATTATTATTATTACTGTATTATTATCATCATTGCCGCTCAGTGTCAAGGTAATCATTCAAATATGAGAATGAGAGTAAAGTATTGTGTTGTGTTTTCATAAAGGATTCACAAGTATGAAAAAAATTGAGGGATAAGTCAATCAATGGATGGATGGATTTCTTTGAATTTGAATATTATTTGGTAACAGCATAAAGTTGCCACTAGATGTCAATATTTACATTGAATTCAGTCAAAACAGAAGCATAATGCACCTGACTGCCAGTGACTTTTGCGCCCGCCCCCCCCCCAAAAAAAAATTCATGGTGAGATCGGGTGGGAATCCCTTTAAAATGTCAGCCTCGAGTCCTCAGACACGTGGAAAATGACACCCGTGAACAACAACAACATAGAAATTAAAAAAAAAAAAAAGTCACCATCCGGGGTGCACAAGCGAAGAACCACAACGCCGAGATCCGTTGCTCAAAAAGTCACGTTGATCCTTCCAACACGCTCTCTCGCCTCACGTGTGGGTGTTTTTTTTTTTTTTAATTATTATTATTATTTTTTGTTCTCACCCAAAAGGTTTCTCCACGTTGACTTCCGCCTGCTTTTTATGGTATATTAACTCTCACTTCCTGTCTTTCTGCATTTTTGGCAATCCACACAACCTCACGACTACGTCGCACAGCCTTTGTTTAAAAAAAGAAAAAAGAAACTTTGGCAGCTTAATGCCACATTTTTTCCAACGCAAAAAGTACTTAAGAGAAATGATTGGAGAAAAAAAACTTCAAGAAATGGTGCATCAGTTGTAATATTTTCATCTTCCCTTGTGGAGTTTGCATTTTGTTCTGCTTGCGTGGAAAACCAAATTTAGAATGACTTGTATATACAAATAGCTGTTTTTTTTTTTTTTTAAATTGAACCCCCTACCCACCACACACACACACACACACACACACACACACACACCACACACACACACACCCTCAATCTTCGAAATCAAGAGGGTAAGTAAAAACAAACAACTAAGAGAACGTGATTGCATAAGTGTGCACACCCTGCTATAACATGCGTTCTGAATGAATTAATTCCGTTTCAATTTACGTTAAATAGGAGTCGGCTCGCACAAGCCTCTGATTGGGCCCATTTAAAGTTCGGACGTTCTTATCGGCTTTCCTACTTTTTGCCCTTTTATGAGGGATATGGAAAGTTTGAAATTTTAATTGAAATGCAGCGCTAGTACGTGAATCTTGCAAAGCGTGTCAACTTTTGCATCGCAATTGTTGGAATTGGAAGTTGGTTTTTATAGTCGTCCAACTGAATAAAATGTGCAAAATGTCATTTCTTCAAAATATGTCTTTTTTTTTTTTTTTTGCACATGTGACTTTGGAGATTTCCTGTGGACAACCTTTAAATTGACAAATGAATTTCTCCCCTTGCAAAATGTACATTTGTGTAACATTTTCAATTTGTGACTTATATTCTCATGAAAATTATGAAATGCATTGTATCCATTCATACTGCTTTCTTTTCTGACAGGATATGGATATAGGATATTCTTTTATAAATGTAAATAATATGTACAGCTATAGCAAAAATGTAAATGAAATGATTTATAGGTCAATAGGGGTGGCTCAGCTGGAAGGCATTGGCCTCACAGTTCTGAGGTCCCGAGTTCGATCCCTGCCCTGCCTGTAATGAGTTTGCATGTTCTCCCCATGCCTGCGTGGGTTTTCTCCAGGCATTCCGGTTTACTCCCACCCCCCCCCCCCCAAAACATGCAACATTAATTGGACACTCTAAATTGCCCATAGCTGTGATTGTGAGTGCAGCTGTTTGTCTCCATCTGCGCTCCGATTGACTGGCGACCAATTCAGGCTGTACCCCGCCTCCTGCCCGTTGACAGCAGGGATAGGCTTCAGCATCCCCTGTGACCCTCTTGAGGATATGCGGCAAAGAAAATGGACGGATGGATGGAAAAATCCCTAATGAAGCTCTGAAATGCACCACTTTTACGTCAAAGAGTCACAGTAAAGTCTAACACCCCAAATAACCTCTCCATAAAAGTGCGGCGATTCTTATGAACACAGAGCAGTGAAAATGACAAACGGCGTGCGCTGAGGTGTTGATTCGTCTGACGTTGATCTCAAAGCCCGGCGTTGTAAAGCGGGACAGTGCGGTCGTGGCATTACCCAACCCCCCCGCTACAACAATCCCGGCTTGGAGACCGGAACGGAACCAAGAGGGTGCGTGATGGCGTGACGCTTTGATGGCAAGCCTGTTTACGGCACGCCACGATGCCCGTGTCGTCTCTGAGCCTCCGCCGGCTCATCGGAGAGCAGCAGATGTCAAGGCGGGCGCGGCGACTGTGTTTCATTAAGCGGCCTGAAATGGAATACAGTAACAACTATATGTACTTTGTCTCAGTCCTCTCTCGTTTGAGCCTTACAGTATGGAGAACATACAATCCGATCGACAAAACCACATCCACTGTGACACAAGGCGGAACCGCCAGCAACTGACAGAAATCTTTCAAATGGACTACATTAGTCATTTAAAACACTAAATATATACTTTACCACAAACTGTGATCTCACGTAATGTTGACAAACACTTTTAAGAATCATCTTAAAACTAATGAATGAGAGATTATTTCATCCATCCATTTTCTTTGCTGCTTATCCTCACAGGGGTCACGGGGAGTGCTGGAACCTATCCCAGCTGTCAACGCGCAGCAGGCGGGGTACACCCTGAACAGGTCGCCAGCCAATCGCAGGCCACATGGAGACAAACAGCCGCACTCACAGTTACACCTATGGGCAATTTAGAGTGTCAAATTTGCATGTTTTTGGGATGTGGGAGAAAACCAGAGCACATGGAGAAATCCCACGCAGGCACAGGGAGAACATGCAAACTCCACACAGGCGGGGCCGAGATCCAACCCGGGTCCTCAGAACTGTGAGGCCAACGCTTTACCAGTTGCCCACCGCGCCGCCCAGAATTAAAAATGCCACTGAAAATGTTATCTTGTGAAATTCACATTGGTATTTCATCACATGATCACATTTTCAATCGCTGTATTTCAGTTTAACTTTTGTATTTTCACTTCAGTATGTGACGTCACGTGACTAAGAAAGCGGAACTGGATTGGCTGGGTGTTGGGCTCTGACCTGAAGTAACCCTGCCTTCTTAACACTGAATTTACACGGTGAATTTCAGATTTTTTTGAATTTCAATTGAATATCAGGAGACTGAAAATATTGCGTTTGAATTTTAAAGGTTGATTTTTTTTTTTAATCGCGAATTTGTTAACATTGAAAAGTTAAACTGAAATAGATCTATTGAAAATGTGAATTTTAGAACATAAAATTTTCAGATTTTTTTTAATTTCAATTGAATATCAGGAGACTGAAAATATTGCGTTTGAATTTTAAAGGTTGATTTTTTTTAATGGCAATTTGTTAACATTGAAAAGTTAAACTGAAATAGATCTATTGAAAATGTGAATTTTAGAACATAAAATTTTCAGTGGAATTTTTAATTCAAATCCCGGTGGCACATATTTACTTGTACTGGTAAACGTAAAACTTTACGAAAAAAAATAATAAAGCATATAATTTACTTCTTTAACACTCCTTTTATGTTCCCGGAAGTAAAAAAAAAATGTATTGATGTGACCCCAGAAGTCTGCAAACATTAAAATGAGGAAAGAAAAAAAAATCAAAAGATGAAGAAAAAATAGGATAATAGAAAGAGCAATGAAATCAAGTATAATTTGTATTGCGTCTGTTATTGAGTCACAGCGCCATCGTACTGCATTCTAATTAGTCCCAAAGTTTCATTTGACTTAATTGAATTTGTTTACACCACATCTGGGATAATTGTCACTGTTTAGGGTATTTTGATGTTAATTTGTGGATGTTTGCACACAGGGACGATCTCCCTCTTTTGACAGGAAAATAACTCCCGCTTTGTATGGAACAGTATCGTGCCGGTGTTTGAATTTCAGCGCGAGTTCTCGTAAGGAGCCGTCGCGGTCGACGTCGACGCACCGCTGCGGCGGTAATGCCGAGCCCCACAAAATGTCTTCATCGCTTGATCTGCGCCCATCTGCTGCAGTCTGTCATTTGTTCCAGCAAGTCTCTGGGAACGCCGACCGCAAGAACCCTGCGGGGGGGAGGGGGGGGGGTCTTGCGTTTGACATCCCCGGCGCTGCTCTGGGTACATCTGATGCAGACGCAGAGACGCAGGCACAAACTGTCGAGAAAAGCTCAATGGGAGGAGTGGTACTAACGTGGAAATGTGTTTTTAGTACGCGCCCAGAATCCTTCCGGACAACAAGCAAATTAGAACAACATGATGGGGAAATGGTGGCTTTAACAATGAGAGCCTTTATTTTTTTCTACCCCACCCACCCGCCCCCACCACCTACCATTCAACCTTTCATTAATTTCCCCAAGCCTCTTTTCAGGAAGCAAAGGAGCAGTTTTTTTATTTTTTTTAAATTATTGTTGTTCATAACGACCACATAATGGAGCTTTTTCATGACATCTCCAGTTCAAATAATTGTCTGTCACCGTCGCTCCGACGCTTCCCATGGGGGAGACGATGATCAAACGGGATCACATGGCTTTGGTTTGTTTTAGGCATCGTTTTGCTCTGCAGCGGGGGAAAAAAAAAATCGACCCTTATAAGTTTCAAAATGTCAGGGCTGAAGGTTTTTTTAGAGGGCCATAGTTTTAGGTAGAAAAATAAACAGGAGTGTGAAATATACAAATTGAAAAAAACAAAAGATTTAATGCCAAAAGACCAAAAAAAAACAAAAAACAGCTTGTGCTAAATCCCAGCACTAAATGAACAAAGTTCCAAAATAGTCAAGATTTACAGAAACAAAGAAGAAAGAAGAACAAACTACAGAGAAATTTGACTTGATGAAAGCAACCACAACAAAGAAGCGATACAGACGGGGAAAAGGCGGCTAACGAAAGACAGACAAAGCGGGGAGACGACGAGGCACACCTGGACAAGTCGCGAGTCGCTGCACGGAGATGATTGGCTGACACGGGGAACGAGCGCTCAAAACAAAGATGGCGCGCTGGGAAGCAAACAATATGACGGGGAACTAAATTTGATCAAAACAAGGCCAAGAAGGACAAGAAAAAACAGGGCAAGATGCAAACATATTTTTAAAGTGCCAAAAATTTCGGATGGAACATCTTCTGGTGGCCTTTGCATCCAATTCGTATTTTCTTTTTTATTAAAATGGTGTATTAAAAAGACAATGACACAAAAACAAAAAGAGGGGGCAGAGGTACGCTGTATGTAATTTATACACCATGATTTGAAAATATTAGATGCTCTCAATTTTTGTAATATCTGCAATAAAACATTATGAAAGTGATTTTTGTATTTGTTAAACATGCAAAAGTCTACATCAACAATTTAAAAATCTATATATTTATGTTGTTATGATGTTATCATTAACGGCCACTTATTCACGTTTTTGGTTTTATTTACAAAGCGATTTCCAGACACATTTGAAAAATGTTCAGGTGTGGTCAGTCATGACCGCAGATATAACGTTACGGGTGTGGTCCACCAGTCAGAGCCGCAGATATAAAGTTGCAGGTATATGTTCTTTTTGTAATTATGAGTGTACCCCTTTAAGAGAGGAGTGGGGCGGTGTCAGGTAAAATAGGAAGTAGGAGGCGTGCTTCTGTGTTGGGAAAAAAAACAAAAGACGTCAGGCTGTTGTTGACTGCGGCTGGATCGGTTTTCATTTCCGCTGAGAGTGTGCGACAAGTGTTCAACTTAGAGGGAACATTGCTCAAGACGACACAAAATAAGCCACGTCTTTCAATATCTACGTATTTCTACTCTTAACAAATTTTTTTGCGCGTGATTTTTCGTGCTTGACTGTGCAGATTTGCGAGTGCGATGGCGCCCGTCAAATCACAGTGACTGGTGTTCTGTCATTTTTTTAGCATACAACCTTACGCACATAATGACAACAAATAACACCGATACCTCCGTGACAAAAATATCCAATCCAAATAAAACAACGGTCCCTCTCATGAGCTCATTTCTAATCCTATCCAACCTGCTAACTCCGAGCGAGAACCTCAACATCTTCATTACTGTGACCTCTTGTTCTGCTTCCTGTTGTTTCGTCAGAGCCACCATCTCTAATCCGTACATCATGGCCGGCCTCACCACCGTTTTGAGACTCTTCTGTCACATAGAACACCAGACACCTCCCGCCAACTGTTCCACCCCGCTTGGACCCGTTTCTTCACTTCCTTACCGCGCTCACCATTGCTCTGTGTTGTTGACCCCAAGTATTTGAAGTCATCCACCCCCACCATCTCTTCTCCCTGGAGCTTCACTTTTCTTTTTCGTGCAATACACTTAATTTGAATCATTCTTTGAGTGCAGTTCTTATTCACCTGTTTTAAAGAGAAATGTTGATGTTCAAACTGTGTCTAATGTTAAAACGAATTACAGTGATATTTGATACTGTACAGTGAATAATACCTCTGCCCATTCTTTTCAGAAATACTTGGTTTTAGTATGCTATCCTACATCATTTAGGAGTACCGTATTTTCCGCACTATAAGGCGCACCGCATTATAAGACTCTTCTGTCACATAGAACACCAGACACCTTCTGCCAACCCATCACCCTTTTCTTTGGTCTTCCTCTCGCTCTTCTGTCTGGTAGCTCCGTCCTCACCAACCTTCTACCAATATACTCACTCTCTCGCTTCTGAACATGTCCAAACCATCTAAGTCTGCTCTCTCGAACCTTGTCTCCAAAACAAGGGAAAGAAGAAGAAGAATCAACAACTATTGTTCCCGCCTTCCCCCGCTGTTTTGGCACCAACCTCCAGAGGCCGTCAATGTCTTTTTATGATCGAACGACAGAGGCCGCGGCTGTTAGATTACCTTATAATGAACTTTAGGTTGCACAAAACTTTTTACGACTGCCTTCTGAGGGTTGTTCTTGCAGCTTGCAAGTTTGGAATTCCTTCTGAAAGATGGGGCACTTCACACGGAAACCAAAAGGATGTCAAGAACATTTCATGACAGCGCAAAGGAATATTTAGGTTTAGGTACTGTTTTAGTTTGGATTACATATATTATTCATACTCTGGGGGTTAAGAAAGACTGGATCCACACCAGTTCTCCCCCCTTTCCCCTGATATAATATGTTGTTTCCTGAAAACAGGCGGCGCTTCGCTGAACACGCAAGACGAGCGTTTACCCCGGCCGGTCCCTTCAGAACAAAATTTGTTTCGTCATTGCGCGGCTCAGACTCCGGGTGACAGGGTTAAACCTTTGGCTCCGAACGCCGCATCCCATGCCAGCCCCGCCCCGCACTGCCCCAGGCCGGAGAGAGACAGACAGAGAGATAGACAGATAAAGCGCGGCAGGGGGGGGGGGGGGAACGACTCATGCCGTGCCAGAGATTCACACCGGCAATTTGAGCTGTCAGCCGGCTCGTGAATCACCTGGCTAGGCCGTCATTACTCAGGAAGATATATTGGAGGCGCGTAGGCCACATTTTCAGGCTAAAGCAGAAAGTGGAGAAGAGCCCCCGGGGCCTGAGCAGATAAGACGCGCAACATGTGAGAGAAGTTATAGTTCAGAGTGGTGGCGATGGGGGGAGGGGGGCAAAGGTATCGTGTCAGGATACATTAATAGGATCCAACCAAAGCAATGGGGCAATTTAAAGAATGCTGATACTGGAGATTTTCCAGGAACCGATCTGGCTGTTAATCAAACTCATTTTGATTGCGTTTTTTTTAGAGTTTCAGGTGGTCCTTCTTACCACCCACCCTAAACTCAGACCTGTAACTAGTAACCGGTAATCTGTAACTCTACACCAACTCCTAAATCCATAACAGTGACACTAATCCTAGCCAAATCCTAACCCGAAACTTGTAAAGCCAACCCTTCCCCAAAACCTAAACCGGAACCCTGTTCTTTACCCCCAAACCATAACCCAGGGTCTCTTGTTGGGTTTCTAGTGGGTTGGTCTCATTACTTTGGCGAGGGGACCATTTTTCTCACCTCCGTTCAGGTGTTGATTTTATTTTTTATTCACAAGAGCACAGTGATGTCTGCCTCAAATTAATAAACAAAATCTTACAAACATTTAACGACAGCAGGTCTCTCTTAATGTTGTTGCTATGGTAATGGTACTTTTCAATAAAAAAAAACACAACAAAATCTTTGGATTAAGTGGAAAAAGCAAGCAAATGTACTGACTTTGGCAGCAGACTGCAGATTTTAAACTTACAACGCACCCGCACAAGCAACCTTTAGATCTCCGGAACCAGTCTGAGCAGCTTCCTTGTCGAGATTGTGCGAGTCGGAGCTGCGTTAATGAGCGACACCCACTTCGTACCACTCAAATGTCCAACCAAGTGTGTGTGTGTTGCGGCTTCCCCGTCAGCCACCTGACAGCTGCACTCAAATTTTCTGCTGCTGCAGTCTCACACCTTTAATTAACTTCTCTCTTCTTCGGAAAATCCAAACTGTTAATATTAATTAGCGCCAACAACTGCTCTGGGTCGAGCAATAAACACACACGTACTGTATTTATTTCCAGAGCGAATATGACAAGACTAAATGTCACAGATAACCTTCAGTTTGTTGTTTTTCACTAGTATGTTCTTTCAGAACTGCCGCTCTGAACGCACGCATCGTTGTTCAGTTTATTAGGTACAGTGACGCAAACGCAAGTATGTCTAGGCTGTTCCGTGTAATGTGTCCAAATATAGTGATCATGTATCCATTAATAATCAATAATACCAGAATCCTCATTGACCATAACTCTATGTCGTGGATATATATATAGGTATAAAGAGAGAGAGAGAGAGAGAGAGAGAGAGAGAGAGAGGGATACATAGATAGATAGAGTGAGAAGGATGGATTGATAGAGGGGGAGGGATAGAGAGAGAAATAGATAAATGAGAGAGAGAGCGAGAGAGAGCGAGAGAGAGCGAGAGAGAGAGAGAGAAGAGAGAGAGAGAGAGAGAGAGAGAGAGAGAGAGAGGAGAGAGAGAGAGAGAGAGAGAGAGAGAGAGAGGAGAGAGAGAGAGAGAGAGAGAGAGGAGAGAGAGAGAGATAGATAGAGATAGATAGATAGATAGATAGATAGATAGATAGATAGATAGATAGATAGATAGATAGATAGATAGATAGATAGATAGATAGATAGATAGATAGATAGATAGATAGATAGATAGATAGATAGATAGATGATATCTCATATTATGACAGGAAGGTTCCGTATGACTTTAAAAGTGTCACATTGAAACTGTGCGTTAATGAGCGTAAATAGCGATTGTGTCATTTGAATTTCCTTTGGAAGAATGACAGCGATACTCTTACGTGGAGTCATCCACACAGCATCCAAAGGCCTTCGGACAGCAAGACATGTAATAATGATAGGCAAAGACAGGCCTGTCTGGAAACATTGCCCTCTAATTATCCACTGGGAGGCTAATTTGAATTAGATGCATGCTATGCCCTTGAGACCAAAAGCCATCAAGTTGCACTTGAGAAGACTAGCTGGCCAGAGAAGTTGAAAACTAGAAGAGGACTAAGTGACATTGCGAGTGAAATACATTAGCAAAGTTATAGGAATTAAATAAATTGCGAGAACGCTTGCTTATCCCTGTGGTGGTTGTTGCGGTTTAACATATCTATGTTAACAAAGTTTCTTCATCAGTGTTGTGCAGCAAACTATGTTGATCAACTTGACTTGGGTATGTGAAAACATGAACGTAGCTAGAGCAATTCCAGTCATTTGATTTGAAAGAATTATAGATATGTCTATTAAATGTTAGAGGACCAAAGACGGAGCCCTGAGGCACAACTAACCAAATGTTGTTCTCCAACAACCACATCACAATTTGCTCATTCCCATTTTCATTTCATTTTTCCTCTCCTGGAAGTCTGTTGATGCTCATTATATCTTCAGAAGTGATGACAAAACTCTGGCATGTCCTACGAAGAAGCCGTCGTCTCTGACATTTCTCCCCGCTCCATATCATGCGGCGCTGAGCGAGAAGGGGAGAAATGAATCACGGCACCGATTCAACTCGGAGTGACATTTCAAAGATGGCCCGTAGTGATCTGCCGGCAGACGCTTCGGCGTCAACACTGAGAAAAATCACTCGTCAAGCGAGCCCGTTGCTAATCGTGTCACTTCGCTAAAATCCGTCCATCCGTTTCCTGAACCGCTTATCCTCACAAGGGTCGCGGGAACGCTGGAGCCTATCGCAGCTGTCATCGAGCAGGAGGCCGGGGACACCAGCCAATTGCAGGGCTCATGAAGAGGGACAAACAGTCGCATTCACACACACACATCTAAGGGCAATTTAGAGTACACTAATGCAGTATGTCATTTTTTTAAAAAAGTTTTGATACAAGACAGCATCCTTCTGACCTTGGTATTTATTCTTTCTAGAGACCCGAACATCACCTACGAACAAACATCGTGAACATGACTAGTTTCTTTCGGCTTGTCCCGTTAGAGGCCCCGGTGAGATATGAACTCACGACTCCTGGTTTACCAAACCAATCCTCTAACCACTGAGATATGGGGTCTCTTAAAGTTTTTTTTCGGCTTGTCCCGTTTGGGGTCTCCGCAGAGTAACATCTCAGATGAACACTCATATTTGTTTGGCACAGTTTTTACGCCGGATGCCCTTCCTGATGCAACCCCTTTTGGGGGACTCCCCAAAGACAAAACCAGACAACGCAAGAACGAGACAACATGAACAGACCAGATGGACTGATGTAGGATTGCAAAATTAAAAAAAAAGGATTGTCAGGCAATCCAGAGACTCAAGTATGACAAAACAAGCAAATAAAATGTTATGTTTTGCATAAAGAGTCCCCTTAAAACAAGGAGAAGCCCTCTGAAGTCTTTGCTTGTTCACAACTGTCCAAATCTGAGCGAAAGTCCTTAGTTTGGTTTCCGAACTGCAATGTTTTCAAGACACATTGTGACAGATTTTCACTCATTATGAGAATTGCGGAGCACTTTTAACCCCGTTCAAGCAAGCGCGCGATTTGCATTTGCGGCTCGAACGTTGACGACTGTTACGCGCCGGGTTTCTGTCAAGCCTCCGCGAGATTTACAATCGCGCGCTCGTAAACAAACCGACAACGAAATAATCAGCGCATTCTCACCTGCGCCGTCGATCCGCCCGATGACAGCGGCTGGTTATTCGTTGCTGCCTCCGAGGCAAAGCGGTGACCTTGTCAAGGCGAGGGAACGGTGTTACGCTCGTGATTTGTGGCGGGGGCCCTCGGTTGGCGAGGATTGTTTCACAACTCCGCTAACGATGGCAGTTTGCCTGCGGAGAGATTGAAAGGAAACTTTTCGTGAGGTTTTTGCTAGCGTTATGAACTATGACAAACTAGAATAAGCGTGTTGTGGGTGGTCTTATCACTGATATACGAAGTATTTCTACTAAGATTTTATACAAGCAGTGGATTAAAATAAACATGGCCGGCACAGTTGCTGACGTTTTTACGACAATGCAAGGAAGTCAACCAGTACCCAACTTTTGGATAACCAATTGCGGTCCATTGTTCCTTTTCTCAAGATTATTTCTGAATAAATTTAGCAAAAAAATATATATATAATGCGTTGTAAAAATTTATCACTAAGCAAATGACAAATGCTGCACTTGTCCTTGCAGAGAAGTTGAAACCGAGTTCACTTGAAAGCCAAATGCAGTTTTCTCAGTAGTACATGTACTTCAAATGTTTAATTTTATTAGTATGTATCACAAACAATGTTCCCTTTAAGCTGCGCAACTGTGCAAATGCGCACTTATCGCAAATTCTCGGCGCAGAGGAAAACGGATCCAGCGCAGTGAACTACAGCCTGACGTGTTTTTTTGTTTGTTTTTGTTTTTTAAACACGGCAGCACACTACCTCTCACACCGGGCCGCACACTCTACTTCCTGGATTACCTGACACCGCCCCCCTCTATATTAAAGGGGTACACTCATAATTACAAACACCGGGGTATGTGAAGAATTGAAGAAAAAGTGGTGAAACTGGACGAGTTTTTCTCTTTTTTGAGTGAGAAAGGTCTGATCTGAAGCTAAAGTAGAAAGTACAGGATGAGATGGTGTACAATGTTAAAATTCCACCTTGGCACAGCCTGATTTAGGAAGAAAACACAAACGATATATTGCCCAAAAAGCTAATTTTGTATTTTAAATATAGGAGGCAACATAACATTAACTCCTAAAACTGTTTGAGAGCATCATTCAGCTTTCAACATGCATTGTGAAAGATATTCTGCAAGCAATAATTCAGATTTACACCAAGAAAAACAGACGAGGTTATCATTGTGGGTTGAAAAAAAAAGGAACAAAGTTGGAAGTGACATTTAAAATTTGTTAAATCGTTGACTTGGTATGTATTTGTATTGTAATGTGTTTTTTTTGTTTGTTTGTTGACAGTGTCAGTGTTAATTTGCAAAAATACAAAATTGCTCTTCAAAATGTTCTGATGGGAATTTAATCTGAACATTTTAATGAGCCGTGTACTGTAACTTCAATGGAAGACACTGATTTGACCACAGAGCATACGTCTGATGTTGCTCACAGTGGTCAAAGGGGGTGCTCACGGCCTTAATGTGTTTGCTCAGACACGTAAAAAATTATGGGGAACATTAATCACAAATGTAATGAAATAAAAAAAAAAGAAAGAAAGTCGTAATTGGTGTTTTTACGAGTTGAGAACGGGTGACAACATACATACCGGCACCCTCGCATTTCTGGTGCAAAATACATGCAGTATTTCACCCAAAACACTGAAGCCACAAATTATGATAATATAATAATCCCCGTCATTATGGCCTTGGCAGGACTTGCAACGGCCCTTGATTGGAAAAAAGCTTCATTTTGCTTTGGAGAGCAATCTCGTCAGGACTTGTTGCAATGCGTTGCACTCTTGAGTCTCTGTACTTAAGGGGGAAGAATGCGACCGTGCGCTGCTCAACGCCAGCCCGTTCAATCGCTGCGAGGGAATCCTTCGTTGTGCAAGGCGGCGGCAGGAACCCCCTGGGGGCCAGGATCATTTTCATCATCCTAACCGCCCTGGCTCTTGTTTTCCCTGGCGTTTTGAAGCAACACCGGTAGCGGCTCCTTTTTCGCTGGGAATTGTAGGCCCGGGCCTTCGCCGGTCCTCTCAGCTCTGCCGTAATTAAAACGGATAGCAAGACCGCTTTGACACACATGAATGAACTTTTTTTTTTTTTTTTTTAAATGTACTTCAGTATATCTCCAATTGTTTTGGTACGGGCTGTAATTAGTAAATGGGGTCGCATTGAAAATAACAGCAGCAATTGTCAAAATTAGCTTGATTGCTAATGTTTAAAGGACTGGTGTGAATTTTTTTTTTTTGCAACAATAATCCAACTGAAGCATATTAAATAGCAAAATAAAAACATTAAGTGTTACACCTAAATTATATTTTAATCGTAAATCCTACATATATTTCAAAATAAATGCAAGTGTTCAATCCAAATGTCAAACCTATTTCTAAAGGTTCACCTGCACAAAAGGTTTTGCATTTCGAACGCAGAAAAATTTATGAAAACAGGACGCAGGAAAAAGTCTGACGGAGCCGTCGGAAAACTGAACAGGAAGTGAGACATTTTGGTTTGATTTCCAAAACGTTTGCCAAATTGAGCCTCAATTGCGAACATCTTTAATTCACTTTATTTCATTTTCGTCCAGCTTTACGTGCAGAAAAGTTCCCGATGGTTGTTTTTGTTGCCAATTTGTACAAAAAGTACACAGGTTTGCTGATTTCACAACTTTTATAGTGACAGTAAAATGTGCTCTGATGTTTTTTGTGTGTGATTCGCCAATATCAAATGATCATAATGTTTTATCTGTACTTGGAATATCAGCTAATATGCAACACATTCAATATGCCTTAGAATGTGTTATAAAGATTTCGACGTATGTTGTTTTTTTTTTTACTGCAAATGTTACTGTCCTGAAACTTCAGAGAAACCCAGACTTCGCATGACCCCGTGGCCTGAACTCATGCGGTATCCAATATGAGTCTTGCAGCACTTTCACCGATTTAGATTCATCTACTGATAAACGGCGGCGGTCACGTGGCGGAGCCGGGCGGATTTGATCTCCGGCGTTCCTCCACCTGCTGCCTGGCCTCGGGGCGCGCTGCCACTCACTCGGAAAGATAACACGATTCCAACTGATGGGATCCACACACAAGAGTCTGCCTAATAGTAATTGTCCTTTAGTGAGCAGTCAACTTGTCAAAATGTTTCCCCGTAGCAGTCACGCAATGGCCTCGGTGTAAATATGAAGTTAGTTCAGAGGCGAAAGCCGACGAACGCCATTTAGACTGAGAGAGAAACACGCCTACTAGCCGACTGCCAATCGCGGCATTGTCCGATGTTGCATTTCCTAACACTGCAATTTTTGTCATTTTTTTTTATTGCAGAATTTGCAAAATTGCAGTATGCATTTTACTGTGGCTCACCATTGCCCGTTTACGTCATCACAAACGTCCGTACTGTACGTGCTGAAACATGTCCGCTTTCGTAATTTGTTGTTGACTCGCCGCTGAGATAACTTTGAGTATTATAACAATTCACCAAACTCATCGGTGCAGCGAGGGTTCGGTCGCAAATGATCCCGATCGCTCCAAAGAGACGGATTATTTTGTGCCGGCGATCGGGTCCGACGTTTCTGCGAAGAAGCCGTCGCTGGTCGCAGTCCGGTGGACCGACGGGATCTTGAGGGTAGCGACAACGAAGAAGCTAACTGCTCGCTGTGTCTCATTTCTTTCTTCCAGTGAAGGGTTAAAATTAAGATAAATCTAAGGCGTAGCTCAAGTTTTTTTTTTTTTTGTAAATTCACAAAGCATGTTCATCATTATTTTGTGTGGTTTTATAGTGATGCGAAAATTCTGAAGTTGACTGTTTATGAAAAAAAATTGAGTTTTGCAAAGAGACGACATCAAGGACGTTTCGGGAATTTTTTTTTTCGTTTCCCAAAATTGTCATCTTAAAGGCTTAATTTGTTTGTGCGGTTCTATAAATACCCCAAATGAAGATTATTAGCTTTAACCAGAAATGAAAAAAACTCAAGTTAACAAAAAAAAATGAACGTTTCAGGCTTAAAAAAAAAACTTCACATATCAAATTTTGCTTTCGCAAATAGTGCTTACTATCCATTTACACAAATTAAACCCAACATTACATATTTGCTCCGCATGCAACACGTCGTTTCTTCTTAATATGTCTTTGAAGCACTTTTGTTTGTCTTGGTTCATGGTTGACTCTCCTGCCTGGGGGGCACTCTCGTATGTGATGCCAATCACGATGTTGACGGTAAACAACAGCTGAAAAGGGGCCTTTATCTGGCTACGGTACATTTACTAGATGATTCGTAGGAGGGAAAACACACAAAAAAGACAAAGCCCAAAAGTCCCCCATCCCTCTTTATAAAATAATAAAGTGTGTGAGTGCTTAGTTTAGTCAAGGTTGTACTTGAAATCTTCCGATTGTATCCTTGACTGCAATCCTCGCCAAACGACGAGAACTTGCCCTGAAGATAAAAAAAAAAAAATTAAGAAAAAGCCACCGCAAGCAGCCGGATGACTGCACGTAGCAAATTCATCTGGTCATTATTTTTCATTTTGATATCCAAATTGCTATTACAATGTCGAGCTATGATTTCATTTAGCCGACGTCAAAATCGTTTTGCTTTCTTGCAGCTGAAGCGGATCCAAGATCCAAGAGAGCATGTGCAGTATTACAGAGAAAGTCGGCGAGAAGACGAGTCATTAAGTTCCCACTTGTAGTTGCTGAAAGCTCCTTCCTTTAGGCATGCACGGCTTGCTTATTTTAATAGTTGTCACGGAGCCCACTGGGCCAAAGGTAAAATGTTGGCCAATCGGTGGATTTCCCTGCAGAAAATTGGCCTTTTGCAAAGCGCATTTGTAAATTGTAGGAATTTGAAGTTGGTTTTCGGTATGCTTTTGTGTTCGAACCAGCTCAGGAATCCCGGCCCTGTGTTTCTTTCTCCTCTTTACACGCACCGCGGTAGCCGCGCCATCGCCGTGCACGTCGCGGGTCCGTAATTAAAAGAGATGCTGATCTTTGTGACCTGGCCACGCCCGTCACTTAACCCGACTCGTCGTCTGCTTTGCGCGCATGACAAAAGAGAGCTTCACAAAAACTGTGCGTCGTCGGGGTGCCTGCGCAACCCTTTTGACCTCACCCCCCGACCCCCTTTTAACCCCAAGTAGACTTGGAATTCCACGCCTGCTTTACGTTGTAATTGCATTGTCGTGTGTGCGTTATGACATTCCTATTACAGTATTTCATCAACGGTATCAAAAAGTAAACATTTTGTGTGTGTGTTAATAGGTTAAACAAGCTTTTATGTATATTACGTGAGGGGTCGTACATGTAGTATTTCAAATATGCAAGGTGTTTTAAGATCAACAAATATATCTTAGCATTATATTAGCAGGAATAAACAGGTTTTGTTGTAATATAACGTACTGTATTTTATTTGTATATCCACTTCCATTTGAGTTATTGTCTGTTGATGTGTTTACTTCAATATCATAAGCCTAATTAACAACTACAAATGAACTTTTTCATGTATACATTCTTTCTTTTCTTGTCATACTGTATATATACACAACAGTTTTATTGTCACGGAAAATTGTGTGACCCAAAACCTTTGAACAGTAGTATACATTAAATCTAACAAATTCCCAATATTTATCCAAAGAATGAATATAATAGTTATTTCCGGTTGATAATTTATGCTCTGTATTTTCAATTTCATCCATCTTACAGATGACCTGAACGTGTGCCTTTATATTATTATATGAAGAGCTATAAATGGCTTTGTTATGACCTTTTGGTACTTGAAGTGCTGTATGCTGTACCACCCATCAACACTTGGGGGCTCTCTTTCTCTCAAAACTTCTTTTCCCAGAATTTGCAACAATGGGCTGTATTTAGTGAACTTGTATTTTTTTTTTTTTTTTTTTGCTCCACTTCATCATGTTCAGTGATTGCTATCAAAGGTTTCCCAGAATTAAAAAAAATAATAATTACACTAATAATTAATACTTTACTGTACATGTGTTTGGAACATTATCTTCATTGGAGGCCTTTTTTCTTGAGTGAAGACGTGTGTGCGGCATTAAGGACGGAAACGTATACCTCACCGCAGCCTTTGGCGACGCTCGGGTTCCCGTTCCCGTTCCCACACGGACGAGGCGGCGTGGCGGGCCGGCCGATCTCGCGTGATAACAACGCAGCCGGCAGCTGAAAATTCTGGCCATCAAAGTGAGGCTCCTGACAAGCCGAGTCATCTTCGATGCAACCAACACCGCCGTTGTCGCTTTGCGCATTATCTGTGTTTTTCGCTTTGTTTTTTTTTTTTTTTCAAGTTGCTTTCACAGGTTTAAAAACTATAATATGTTGACTGCATTTAGTAACTGTGATTCATGGTGGTAATATTAGCACTTGACGCATTCGTAGTCGGTCTCGTAAAGTATTGCGGTAGGCCTACTTTAACACCTTGGTCAAACTGACCTCGGGGGATTAATCCTGTTCTTGACAAATCAATGCACCAGAAGTCTTCACTTATAATATTTCTGATCTTGTGTGTGCGTGTGTGTGTGTGTGTGTGCGTGTGGTCAAGACGGCGGGGAAGGTGTTTGACGCTAAGTGTTAAGGAGCAGTGCGCTGACCGGAGGTCGGTATTCCTCCTTCCTTCACGCAGCCAAGCGTCCGACATGAATTCGGCGCCCGCCTCCGACCCCTTTGGGCTCCGCGTTAGGGCAGGTTACACTCTCATGGGCGCCGTAATTCCCAGTGACAGCGCCGGTGCTCGGGGCCAGGCCCGTAAACGCTTAACGCCGCCTTAACAAACGAGCCCCCACGAAAAGCTCGCGACCTCCTCCCGCGGACCGTCTCGCATGCTTTTGCCTGCCACCGGTCTGACGGCTTCCTGCTGCTTTGTTTTTTGCTTTTGTAGCGCTCGCGATGGTTGCGGGAGTCCGGTTGGGCCTGGCCTCGCTTAAAGAAAAGCCACCCGAAAAGGTTTGTGATTGCCGACAGATGCCGCAAGATGACGCAGGATGACGCAGGACTTCGGCCTGGGCGCACAAAGAGAATAGGTGAGTTCATCAGTGACGAACGGGAGGATATGTTCCCCTAGACCAGGGGTGCTCAGACTTTTTTACCCCAAGTTCTACTTTTCAACCAGCCAGCCTCTTGCGAGCTACCGCCGACGGGGGTGGGCAGGGGGTGGGGGGCAATGATGATGCTCCCAAACAGTTTAAAGGTTAATGTTATGTTGCCTCCTATATTTAAAATACAGAATTAGCTTTTTGTGCACTGTATTGTCTGTGATTTCATCCTGGATCAGGCTCTACCAAGGTGGAATTTTAAAATGACACACCATCTCATCCTACACATTCTACTTTGGCTTCTGACCAGACGCTTCCCACTCAAAAAAGAGAAAATCTCATCCAGTATAACCACTTTTTATTCGATTATTCACATCCCCGACAGTCATTGCATTTCAAAACAACAGCATCTCTTTTTTAACTTTCTCCATTAATATCAAAAGTAAACATAAGCAGCATGTCTAGCTCGTCTTTGCTCTATGTTGCCCAGGCTGTGTTGCTAACTAAAGCAGCGGTGCTGGACGCTGTCATTATAAAACACATTGATGGGCTGCGTAAGTACTGTAACATTTGTAATTATGAGTGTACGTTTTTAAGAAGGGGGGGGGGACAGGTGTAAGGTAAGCTTGGAAAAAGAGAGTGTGGCGGAGCAGTGGTCATTGTTAGAGAAATTCCGTGCAAACGACGCATTGAGCACCCCTGCTCTGGACAGCCAATGTCACACACTAACACTTGAGGCCCTGCCTCTTAAAGACACAAATTATTATATACAGATCCCACGTGACCAAGAATATCTTCCCAATATTTGTTTTACAATTTTTGGAGGGTGTTTTAAAAGACTGTTTTTAGCACGTGGCAGTGCTAAAACCAAATGTAAACTTTAATTCAATAATCAGTTGATTTACACCAATTGGGAACAAATTTGCTGCAATAAACAGGAGTTCACTGGAGGTTAAAACGAAATTCATTGGTATATCCCCCATTAAAACTTCCAAAACTAGCAATAATATTACTGCAAAACATTTCATTTTTCCTCTTTTGGTATGCATTACCGCTACCTGCACAGGACTGGAGTGAAACGTTACAAACGGCATACTTAATGCGTTTGCTTATTCGCCAATGGTGTATCTCTGGGGTGTCAAACTCGTTTCTATCGCGGGCCACGTTGTAGTCAGAAGGCCATTATGACTGAAACCATGAAACTCTTTAATTGACCCATCGTCTTTACACATTTAATTTATCAACTAGTTTTGGAATCAGAAATCAAGGGTAATGGGTTTTTCAACTATTGTTGATGTTTGGTAGCACAAAAATACTTGCAATATATCAACGTCATCATTTATGATATGAAAATTTGAAATGCTGGTACAGATTTTAACAAAAATAATGGAAGTTGATGCACGGGATTTGCCTTCGTGGGCCACATTAAATCATGTGGTGGCCACATCTGGCCCCCGGGCCTTGAGTTTGACACCTGCGGTGTATCTGATGATTGAAAATATTCAACAATATAATTTATTCAAAGTAGATTTTTGGTAGGTTTTTTTGTTTTTGTTTTGTTTTTTCCAAGTACCTGAAGATACATGGATGCGTGAGAATGGAGTCCTCCGGGGTTTGAATGTGTCTCAACCTTGGCTCACCCATAATCGGACAATTTTAAGCCAAATTCTCCCCTTCCGATCAAATTCAGCAACGGTCCGATTATCAAATGTCACAATAGATTGCTGTGAGCGATGATCTTGTAGCGTGGTGTGTTTAAAGAGTGACTTTTCCTCCCTAATCTTCTCAGAAAAGCGTTGCACCACTTATCGTAAATGTTGAACTTGTTCGGTGTTCACGATTGTAAATCCTCATGTGTTCTGTCGACACAGTTTGGACGAGCCCCAGGGACAGAAAAAGAGGAGCAAGTGGTTGTGTCGATAGTATAAATCAGTCATGGAAATAATAATAATGAGCAAGGGAAGAGATTTCTACCACAATATGCGTACTTCCCAGATAACCAGAGTAAGAAGTTCGTAAGAACACACCCACAGGTTTTATTTGCTTATCATGTCAGGGGTCTCCCACATTTAAAAAAAAAAAAAAAAAGTTATGATGTTAAAAACTGGTATGGGTGTACCAGGCTTTAGTCTCTCCTCGGCTGCACCGCGGTTGACCCGCGTGCCAACCTGAGGGCGAGTGTTTGACTGCATCGCATGGCAGCGACGCCGCTTTTCCGACCTGATCTGATTAAAGACAGACTGAGTCAGAGCTAGACTGCCTGAATGCTCCCGGTCTCTCTTTTCTCTCTCTCCCTCCCAGAAATAACCAACTGGGCGGTTCAGACCGGCTATCGGCTCTGCTGTCGGGTCAAGTTCACTTAGCGGGGACGAGAGGGACTGGATTCTTACACCTGAGGCGACGGAGAGGAATTTCTAATGTCAAAAATGAATATGCAAATACCACCAAATGTCACAACACGCGTCTTAGTCACACTCCGATCCGAGAGTACCGCGACAACGCCCGAGAGTTCGCGGTCCACCCCGAGCTAGCGCGAGCTGCCAGTCTGCCAGCCAACAGCAAACACGTCCAAATCTAGTCTAAATATTTCAGTGGCGTGCAGACATCAGAAGTCACCTGCTTATCGTGAAGCCTTCTGGCCCGTTTCCCAGCAGCCTTTCTGTTTTACTGGTGTTTACTACAGCAGAACGGCGAGGGCGGGGGCGGAAGACGGGCATGACTGATTGCAAATCCGAGACAGGTACTGATATCGAGGAACACACCTGCCGTACGTCAGTTTGAAGTTCCTGACGGTTAGAGAGGTGCATCACTGATGGGGAGTCGTTGAAAATGTGTCAGGATGTCAGTTGCACTGTTTGCTGCTCTCAAACAAAAGCCACGACTTGCCCGAGACCACAAGTCACAGAGACCAAGGCCGGACCGATACGTTCGGAGGTCCAGACCGAGGAAAGCCGAGAGTGGGACTAGTTTTCTTCGATACACATTTGACGGCCAAAAGCGACAGGTGCAACTCTTTCAAACCACAACATGCAAATATCTTGAATTTTTCAAATTATTTCTTGAAGATATAAATCCTTGTATGTACTTGAAAATGAGTTCAAGAAAAACTTGCTTGCATGTAATAAACAGACCAGACGGCAGCGGCAGGAAACGGGATGGCTTAAACAAGACCTCGAAAAGATTCATCGATTATCAAAATATTTGGGATTAGTTTTCTATTAATTTTTGCACCTCTATTTTTGTTCTTGGCCTATTGCTTACATGTCTGTGACCGAGCCGTTGAGCAATTCTGGTTCATTCTAAGGCGCAATGCTAATTGAGGTAGTAAATGCCCCTCTCCAAGTTTCGCCGCAAATGACTCGAAGACTAGGCTGGGTGAGAAGCCACTTTCAAGCAATCCGTGCACTTGATCCACCGGACTGCGCTGCCTGAAACTCACTCAGAAATGTCCACATTCCTCACTAACGCGACGCACCCGCTAAAATGTCAACGCAAAAAGGTAAGCAGAGCTGCATTGAATGTTCTTGGACGCAGGGATCAAAAAAAAATTGATATGATTGACAGGATTTCTTGTCAGAGTTGACAAAATGGTTACGGTAGCGAGGGGAACATATGAAGTGCTGCCTCAACAAATGAAAATGTTTTTAATTGTAATTGTAAAAGCCGCCATTTCGGATAAATGAAAAAAAATATGTTAATTACACATTAGCAAAGTATTCATTGAATTATTGAAATTTGTATCTAAAAGGTGTTACCTTTGTGCAGCGTCTACTTTGGTTATATTTTTATATAAATACATTCCTGTAGTTTTTTTTTTTTAAACTCAATGAACGTTAGTTCTTTTGTGACATAAATCTTTGTGCGATAATGTTACAAAAAAAAAAGCAACACAGTATTTCATTAACATGCTTCAATCACGCAAATTCCGACCAAATCCCAAATTTCCGACGGCGGCCGACATCTGCCGTGAAAATTGCGTCTGTCGCCGTTGCGGAGGGGAGTCGACATGTTTTGTTACAGTACGTACAAGCCTCTCGCACATACACACCTACACACGCAGTTTAATGAAAACACACACTGGATGGAAGTCATTAGTGTGGAACAGAGCTGAGAATTAAAGTGGGGGTCGTGGTGCTGGGGGTAGGGGGGGATGTTAAAATGTGTGCTAAATGCCCTCATAAACACACTTGTACACGAATACACAATGATCTCGCTTTGTGTTTTCATGTTTTGTTGTTCTTGCCGGTACATGTAAATGAAAGACATCAAAGCGTGTATGTGTGTCCCAACCCCAACCCCGCCCCACCCCCGGCCGCTAGGGTCACCCCCCCTCTCTCTTTCTCCCACTGTCAGCCCACTTTGGCTCCGTTCCCTCTTCATCTGGTCCTCATATGGGCTTCATTCGCCCCCTACTGAAATCCAGCCCAAAACTATTTCCTCTTTCAATTTCCAGGGGAAGTTGTTAAATGCTTTCTGAAGCAAACAGGCCTCATTGCGTCCTCCCTTCTTTCGGTCTCGGCTACTTCATGCACGGCCACTCACGACAGACCAATAAACACCTCTGTCTTGTTTGTGCGCGAGGTATAATGATGATGAACAATAATAATGCGTATGTTCACATATACTGTATCTAAATATGTGTACATGTACATACATGTAACAGTCCTGATCTGTTTTGATTAGATGTATTTTTGTCTACAATTAAAAAAAAAGTGAGGAGACAATGAGGCATACCTGGACAAGACAAGAGTGCCTCGGGTGGGCAATGCTTGGTTGACACTAAGAACAGGCCTGATTACAACAGGTGGAAATAAAAACCTAATGAACAGAAACTAAATCTTATCAAAAAAAAAAAACATCATGGCAAGATTAATAACTACATACTGTATCAAAATCACCTTGATTTTCCCTATCTATGCCAAAAACACACAAGGAATTTGTCTCCGGTAGTACGACGACAGACACTCAATTGACGGAGAATAATTTTGAGATATAAAGACATTATGATGTCGATATCTGCCCTGCGACTGGCTGGTGACCACTTCGGGGTGTAGTCTGACTGCGCCCGAAGTTAGCTGGGATAGGTTCCAGCTTTCTCCGGCCTACAAGCTGTGCCAAAAAAAGATGACACGCTGTGGCGACCCCTCACGGGAGAAGCCGAAAGAAATACATACATGATACTGTACATACGTCCCTCAAAAATAGAGCTGCTTCATAAGACAATAAGATGGAAAATTATCCTTCATCTGCTTTAGCACGTGAAATACTCAAGATGCTACATGCTAGCGTTCCAACTGAATACACGTATTTCATTTTTATAAATTTTACTACAAATTACGATTTGAACACTGGACAAGGTGTAAAGTTTTATTTGCTAAAGCACTTTTCCTTCTGGGGGTGCGATTTAATTAGATTTTACCAAAACCAACAGCTCGCACGTTAGCATTTCATCACTTTTACTCACAATTGGTATTTGAATACCTCGCAATGTGTGACATTTTGTTTACCGCAGCGCTTTTGCTAATGAGGTTGTGATCTGTTTTTGAAAGAACCAATGCTGGCACGTTAGCATTTTACCGATTAAGAATTAGCACTTGAATGTCGAGCTACATGTAAAATCTGACTCAGCACTTTTGCAACTCTGTACTGCATAGCACAATATGTTGGAAGTTGTTTGCATGAGCATTTTATCAAGATTTTCAACATATTCTTTGATGTGCTCATATGAAAATGTTTTTATTTTTCCTGTGCCAGGTCAATAATGTGACCAGCATGACTGCTCGCAAACAGCAACGTTATTATGTAGTTTTGATCCACAAAAAGAACAAGAATTTGCTTGTGTAGTTCGAAACTTAAGAAGAGATCTGGACGTGACCCCGGAACAGTGAAGTGGTTGTGGAGTATCTTAGCAGTGCGTATACACAAACACACACACACACATTCACACACACGCACACACACACACAACAGTCTGTTTGTCCCGAGCGCGCAGTCATGTGGGAAGCCACAGCCACAGGGCCTCAAACGCATCATCTGAAGGACAAACCAGGCCGACTTCCCTCACCCCTCGCTCCCTCCTTTCCACACACAATGTGCCCGCTAACCTCGCTAGCAGTAGGGAAGAGAGAGGGGAGCGGATCTATTAATCTCCCGCTTCCCCCCACCCCGCCCCGACCCTCCTCGCTGGTGCGATGATGGCGGAGGCGAGGCTGGAGGTGGTACGTAGCAGGTCTTCAGATTAACCCGTGATGACAGGTGTCACTGAGTCTCACGGGTGGACCTGTGACGGGTGTCCTGCTCACTTACAATCCTCACTCGGGCGCTTTTCACAAGTCACACACTGATGAGTGCCAAAAATATATCTACATATATATTGAAAAAAAAATTAATAATAAAAGAACGGGAGATAATGCGCGATTCATCAGAGTCTTGGATCTTCGTCGGAAAAGTCTCAAGCGTGCAGAAACAACAACCCCCCCAACCAACCCCAGCCTGGCATCGCACACACGCCGGCTGCCAAGCCAGTTTAGAGGAGTCCAGGAGAGGCGCTCGGTCTGCGAGCTAAAGGAGGCCCGTAGCTCTCGAACGCAGTAGCTCGCAATTAGAAGAGCTGGAAGAAACTCACAGGCACATCCGTCTCGGTTAACGTGATGCAAGAAAGGAAAAGCGACAGCGCAAACAAACAACCAAAAAAAAAAAAAGTCCTCGGACGGGCGCACACAGGTTGCTCACACTCTTACAAAGTGTGTACGGGCCTAACTACAATCAATGACTCTCAAGCAGTTACCGACTGCTCTCTATTTACATCTTTAATACGTTGTCGTCATCCGTGGAGCCTGAAGAAGAGCCCATTTCAACAAGTGAGGAGTAGAAAGAAAAATAACTACTCAAAGTACTGAAACATCAGTTGGATTTATGTTTTTTTATGCTTAAAGGGGCCTGTATTTACCACTAAAAATAATTGCTCATGTTTAGAGTAACTAATGGGTGAACGGTTTGACGCGCTGCATTTTTAAACGCTTCAAACATATGCGCCAGTCCTCGGGTAAGAAAATAAGACGGCTGTCAGCAGGGATGGAGGTTATCCGCGCTAGCTTTGGCTATTCCGATTGCCGCTAGTCTCAAAACATTTAGAGGTGGGACTGAAAGGCTGGCGGTGAGGAACGAGGACGGGAAGTGAAGTGACATCATCGCCGCCAAAATGTTATTCACGAGTATCCGTGAGGTGAGAACTTTATCTATATCGCAACACATGCCAACATTACGACATTTTGCGACATTGTCGTGACACTTAGCAGTATGGCGTCCGGCCGTGGGTTGGCCACCCCTGTTCTATGGGGTTTAAAGGTCAAATGTCATCCTTGTAAACATTCTAAAATAGATATTGTAATGAAAAATACATAACATTATTCACTTCAATGTCCATACGAAAAAATAAATATGAGCGGAGAGCGCGTCATCCAAGCGCAAAGTTGCGGAAGTCTCATTCGACATCCAAGCGGTCGCCATATTGGCTGCCATCTTCTGTCCGCGACATCACACTGGGACATTCGCAATTGAAAACACGCTGTGCCACCTACTATGGGAGACGAACACGCCCTTCTGACACGGAAGCATTTTTCGAAGAAGAGAACATCTCACAATTGAGTGAAGTGACCGGGGCAATATTACCCTATCGTTTCGAGCTTTATTTCGACGATATGCGGATACCGGCCAAACCACATGCTGCCAAACCACCTCCCTGCTTGATGCACTTCCGCGCGGCGGTGATAAAAACAACGCCGCCCGCTAGCGACGACACCGCCACGGCCGAACCTCCTCCACGTCCGATCCACCTCCACGGCAGAGATGAGCCACCGTGGCATGGCGCCGCAAGGAGCCACCCCAGCCGAAGCCGTGTTGACAAGGCCGGTGGTGATCCACAAGGCCTGCGAAGGCCGTCCTTCAGCGGCTGCGACACGGAAGGAAGCCTTCCGATGTGCACAGACACATTTCGCACCTCTGACTTACAGACTACGGACCACACCTACCTGTCATTTGGAACCCACGAAGCTCTCGTCCTTTGCACCCGTGCAATCCATTTTTTACGACGAACCCAGTCTCTTGTAAACTTATGAAGGGTAAATCCATCCTCCCAAGTGTTCAAGCAATGTCCAGCAATGCAACGAGCCGGCATTTTGGCTAACGCGAAGGAACAATGAGCTACATTCCACCAGGTAAAATTAGTAAAAACAGACAAGACTGCTTGTGTGTGCTATTGACCTATACGTCACTTCCTGCGTCTTCTCGAAAACAAATCCCCCGAGAGGATTTTCATGGCGGGAGTTACAAAAAGCCATATACGCCAAAATTATGTTTTGTGGTGAAAAAACGGATGGGTCCATACCGGCTACCGTTTTTTTTATTCATGACATACTAAAAATCATGCATTTCATGACAGTGGACCTTTAATTAAAATGACCAGGATGCAAAGGTTTAGTGATGTCAGGTCAGTGACCTGATGGTCTTAGTATTGGGTGAGGCTATTTTAACGGAATTTGTCCAAAGACTCCAGTAACAATGTGGTCTTTGGTCAATGCATGTGAGCTGAAACGATAGTCTCTAGTCTCATATTTGCACAGTCAATCAGAATGTTTTTCGTCTCCAGATTAAAGTAAAGAAATTGTTCTCACTGTTCCGATACTTTTGGAGGGAAACACAGCTTTTGGGTGCCACGAGTTTTTATTCAACCTAAGACTGGCTCGCGCGGGTGTGACCGCCGACCGGATTGCGGCATTTCCATTTCACTGGGACCCCCAGCGGGGGTACGCGCGCCCGTCAACGCCCTCTTTTGTGGCGGCGACGCAGGGGGAAAGCCCGGCCTCCCTTTTATTCTCCCGCCTTGACTCGGGGAGGCAAATGAGCGCGGGCCCGCTGCGTCTCCTCTCCAGGGAGGCAGCCCCATTCATCCCGCGGCCCCCCTCGTGTGAAATCCCATGTACTTACTAGAGGCCAAGCCTGTAGTGTGTCAACACTCACAGATGCACACGTCACTCCTCCCTGCACTGTTATCTCTCTCTTTCTCTCTCTCTCACTACGCCACCAAAGCCTCGGCCCACCTTTTCACACTGTGGCCGCCTCAAAGTGAGCCCGGCGGCGTCTGCGAAGTGAGGGGTGGGGTGGGGGGCGGGGGGGGGAAGAGTCGTGTTTGTTTAAACGCGCCTTTAAAAAGCAGGAGGGGACCTCGTTAAACGGCCGTCCGTATGGCCCCGTTCGGCACAACAGGACGCGGCGCGCGGGGCGTGGAGGCCGCCGTTGCCCACCGGTCGCCGCTTATATGCCGCCGAGGGCCCTTTGAGGTATCGGCGGCGGCGCGCTCGTAAAGGCTCTTGAAATGCCACCAGAGCCGTTTGACGGCGGGGGAGTGTGTGCGTGCGTGAACGGCTACAAGGCAAAGTGCCTTCCATTTTTTTTTTTTTTTCATGTACGGACAATTCATTCTTTTTGGGCCTCGAAAAGGCTGTTGTGTCGAGTAATCACTTTCATAGGTGGACTCGCTTTAATAATAGCTCATAATCACCAATAAATATCCCTACGATTATATATTACCCCTGCCCAATGAAAGCTGTAACTTAATTTTTCATTACTTTTAACAAGGCAGAATATTTTTATTTCACATCATCAGGTAATGACTGATGATTTTTACATGTCTTTTATTAAATATATACTGGTAATCATTGTATCATGAAAATGGTTTACATTTTTTAAGCATTACTAATGTTTTTTTTTCAACATTATTTAGAATTTTAAAAATGTGATATTTTAAGAAACATTCAACTGGACAGTGAGTGTTTTTTTGTATTTTTATTTCACATCAAGTAATGACTGATGATTTTTACACGTCTTTTATTAAATATATATTGGTAATCATTGTATCATGAAAATACTTGAAATTTTTCAAGCATGACTAATGTTTTTTTTTCATTATTTTTTAAAGTTTTAAATCATATCACATTTTAAGTTTTAAAATGTGATATGTTAAACATTCAACTGGACAATGAGTGGGTTTTTTTGTAATTTGTATGATTATATCAAAAAATATATATATTAATTGGTTTCTTATTTAAATTTTTAAAAATAATTTTTAATTTATTTTTGCATTCTTTATTTACTTTTATTTAAATTATTTTTAGTATTAGAACAAAATATGAATTGGTGAATAATTGTATTTTAAAAACTAAATAGCTGTAATCAATTTTAGTATTTCGTTCTATGTGCGTTCATCTGAGATGACACGCTGTGGCGACCCCGAAAGGGACAAGCCGAAAGAAACACACACAATTGAGAAAAGAATGGACGGATGGATGGATGGAAAATAGCTGTTGGGAATGCACATTTTTTAAGTAGTTTTCTTTTTTTTTGTCAAAAGACAATATTTGTATCATAATGTGTGTTCTGTTTTCATTCATTCTTGCTCACGATGTTTTCATTTGCACCTATTATCGTTTTGCCCGCTTCCTTGTGTTGACCAATCAGCTCCCTCCTGCCACAGTTCGCTCGTATTCAGTTGCTCGGTTTCTTTCGGTCGGTCTAATCGTTGATGTCGCCGTCGCGTGTCTCGCGTTTCTGGTTTCGTTATCGATTCTGCAGTGGTGCTTGTTTTGTTTATTAGCATTTATTTGATTCTCGGGTTTCTGAAGAACAAAATGGTAATCTATATTAAATGTGCCGATTCGCTTGTTAGATAAGAATCCCAAGATTGATTTCAAAGATTTTATCAAGGAAGAGTTTTTTTTTTTTTTAAACTACACTTTTGTTGAGGCCCTCATTACTGAGTTTGTCTTGCCCCCCCCCCCACCTTGACTAAATACGCTCTTGGGTTCATTCACTGCTATTGTTTTGAATTCAATGTTGATGACTGAGTCCACAACTAAAAGAAGGATTTCCTCCAAATCAGTTTGACAGACTCAAAGGTAAGCGTGACGGCGTTGCGCGTCTCGGCAGATCCGAGCTTCAAATGTACCGTAATTTCTGGCCTATAAACCGCGGTTTATGCGGTGATGCGGCTAATTTGTGCATTTTCTGAGCGGAAAAGGTAAGAGTGAGACCTGTGGAATCTATGTCACTTTTACAGGTGTTTTTTCTTTTTTTAACTGGCCTTCTTAGCGCAGCGTTAGCATTAGCGCGGTGCTGCTAGCGTTAGCGCGGCGGCACTAGCGTTAAACTCTCTGTGTACCGTCTTTCTTTGTAAATATCTTGTGTTTCAATGTGGGTACTTGTGGCTTTTACACAGCTGCGGCGTATGTATGTACCAAATGGTATTTCCTTTACAAATGTACTGGGTGAGGCTTATAACCAGGTTCGCTATGTAGGCCGGGAATTACGGTACGTGGATGGCGACCTATGAGAGTAAACACGTGTTTAGTTGGGTTTTTTTTTGCATGTCTAATAAAGGAAAGCTTGTTCACGCTTGACTTTGTGCGAGCTCTGCGGGCAGGAAGACGCCTTTTGTCACGCCCTCGCTCTGCCGCAGACTCGCGAGCGCCGTCCACGCGCGGGGCCTCGTTGCGGGATCCCCGAGAATTGGGTTAATTTGTGCCCGTAACGAGGTTATGATTTTGGTAACGCCTTAATGAGGTCATCGAGTGGTCATTGTCTCAAACCGAATGAGGCGCCCATTCCGTCTGATATTTAGTTAGCGTATGAATGCGTAGAAGGAATCAAAAATATGTTACGATGGAGATGAACAGACACTATTTGAATGTGTTCAAGAATGAGATTCTATGATACATTCTTCATATTTATCTTATTTAAGTGGTTTTTTTTTTAACTGTTGTTTAGCCTCAATGCTAACTAGCGCTCGGGACGCTCAAACAGGACATTTGCATTTATGCAGATTAAATTAATCTGTTGATCCCCGAGTCTATCTAATGAGCAAGGCATCTCGTGGTGTGTGTGCGTGTGCACGCGCGCGTCTATGAATTTCCGTATGCATGAAGAAGGACGGCTTAATTAGGGGAAAACTGCACCCGGGCTCCCCTTAAAAAGGTCACACTTGGCCACAGGCTTGAATACATTCTCTGCTGTTGACATGCCACAAAGTGACAAGCGCAAAGACAGATGGTTTTATTTCTTTCTTTCCTCTTCTTCAGTTTACTTCTTTCGGGCAAAAAAAGTTCAATAAAAAGAGAGCAAAAGATGTAAAGATGTTCAAGGGCATTTATCGGGTTGATTTTATCCACTTTATTTGTTGGACAATTGCGCCTCTCATTAATTTATAGCCTAAAGAGTGCTTTGTTCGTTGGCGCTCGAGTTAACCCTCCCCGCTTACGTCGTTTCTCAGGAACGAGCCGGAACAATGTTCCTGGGTCAATTTGACCCGGTTTTACGACGCAAATGTGTTAGAAATGAAAGAGAAAGAAAGCGACATACGACATTGTTTAATCACTATTAACATTTCCGTAACAACAATAACAAATGAAAAAACAAAAGATGTCATCATTAAGACCATTACTCACTATTACAAATGATATGCATAGTGGATTACACTTATTTGTCCATTACACTCACTAGATTTTTTTTTTTTTTGTACTTTTGAAATGGGTCAGTTGGCATGCAACATAACAGGGGGGTTACAAATCATCAAATTTCAATCCCAAATTTGTCAATGAATGATAGAAAAATCTCAAAATTGAGATTGTGTGAAAGTATTTCCACTTTTGTCGCACAACTTGATGGTTAACTTGTCCCTATCTGGTCTCATGATGCCAGTGAGGCCTTCCCGGTTGGGTTGGGTGTCGGTGGGGGGTTCTGACAAAGCGAAAAAAAGGTCAAAGTGGAAATTAAAATGATTCGATAGATAAAAACGTACGTGTCAAGCAGTTTGGAAGGATTTTGTTTCAGTGCGCTCGGCCTGTTTTGAGGGGGCGTTCCAACGCTAGCCTGGGCGTCATTTGAAAATGGCGCCTAGGCTAGTTGCCAAAATTAAGTACCGTAATTCCCGGCCTACAGAGCGCACCTGGTTATAAGCCTCACCCGGTACATTTGTAAAGGAAATACCATTTGGTACATACATACACCAAAGCTGTGCAAAAGCCGCAGGTGCCCACATTGAAACCCACACTGAAACACGAGATGTTTACAATGAAAGACAGTACACAGAGAGTTTAACTCTAGCACAATCGCGCTAACGCTAGTGCCGTGCTAACGCTAGCACTGCGTTAACAGAGCCGGTTTAAAAAATATATACCGGTAAAAATCACTGAGACACGGCAGTAACACGCTAGCGCAGTGCTAACAAGGCTGGATTGGTAAAAGTCACTTCCTCCGTACATATATTCTACCGGTCTCACTCTTACCTTTTCCGCTCGAGTGCCCCATTGTGGCCGTTAGAAAAAAATGCACAAATTAGCCGCATCACCACATAAACCGCAGGATAGAAAGCATGTGAAAAAAGTCGTGGTTTATAAGCCGGAAATTACTGTTATGTCACAAAATGAAAAATTTTTTGCAACTAGACTGAGTAGAAAATGGTAGTGCGGAAACTCTGCTTCGGACTGTGTAGCCCAGCTTGAACGTGGCTCTGGATTTTTGCCGAGCTCAGTTGCCAAGTCATGGGCGGAGCAACTCAGTTTAGCGGCGGAATATGTTAATTAGCCCCACTGGGTCATCACAATCCAAGGAATCCAAGGAAGAGTCTGCTGGCTTTTTACTTGGGTGTTTAGTTTCAGCCACTCCAGAAACTTAACTAGTTGTGTAAGTGCAACTCGAATGAGACTATACAATAATCATACTATGAAAAGTGCGTACATAATACGTTTTGTTCACCTGTGGTCATCACCGTGAAATTCAACAATTTACGTCAGGATCTGTTTCCGTTCAGGACAGAAAACGACAAGCAGCGAGGAATGACTGGACCGGAGGTTGGGCTGTGTTTGTTTAGCAAATTCCGATGATGCACAAAAACACTTCTTCTCTGCATTTTTTTTTCCACGTTCACGTACACTTTCTTTCTTGATTAAATGCCAGCGAGCCTGCGTGTGTGTCTAAGTCGGGCCGTCTGTACAAATAATAATCACGCCGAGTGAATCGTCTCGCACCTAAAAGGCGAGGCGCGGGGATAATAGCGAGCGGGCCCGGTATTAACAGGTTTCAGAGCAGCTATTGTGGTGGGCACCCGTGAATCAGGATGAGCCAAATCCCTCCCCGGGCCGACCTAACCAAACCGCAGCGTCTCGCTTTGTTCGACTCCCATATAAAAAAAAGGCCTGTGCTGACACCGAAGACGGCGGCGAGCAAACAAGCGCAGTGTAAGTGACACAAAGGATCCAAAAGATAAACATGTAGCATTGAAAAAATGGATTACGCGCTCGCCTCGACAAAGTACCTTTCCGCACCTCGCGGATTTCGCCGTTTGCTAAGTGTTGACTGCCACTCCCGGCCCCCGCTGAATAGATTCCGAGGAGACGGGCCGTGCTGAATGACTGTTGGACTTTCTGTAATGCTTTGCTATTGTCAGCGGTCACTGCGTTTGTTTTATCGAGGAGACACTCTCACACCGTGGCGCTTTATCTAAACGTGCTTTTCACCACTTGTTTACCCAAACGCAAGAATCCAGTTTGGAAACTAATCTGTTGTAACATAGCACGAAAACATCAGCGGCTAAGTTTAATGCTGCAGAATCTCATCCATCTAAAAAATAAGTTGCATGTTCTGCAGTTTACAAAGAGAGAAAAAATTGGTGATGGTGGAAGCGTGTCTGCTTGAACAAATTGACTGAAATAACCAGATGATACGTTTGATTATGATGCAAAATCGATAGATATTTTTGTTATATCTCAGACGACATCCAAAGAAGCTCGGCTAGCGGCCTCCCCGGCCGCCGGAGCTCGGCTAGCGGCCTCCCCGGCCGCCGAAGCCCGGCTGACGGCCTCCGTCGCCGGAGCTCACTTGTCAGTCTCCGCGTCATTCCTGTCTGGAGAACCATCCGCGTCTGCTGGCCCGGAGCTCCGGGGGCCTTTGTTTACGCACTTATGTCACGCATTGGCCTCTGAGTAGTCAGACTCCGCGTCATTTCGCCCGGAGAAGCATCCGGATATTGAACAATATTTACAGCCATAGGTCCAAATCTGTATGGAAGTATTCCTCCGTCTTCCCGATCAACCGACAACGCTATTTCCTCATCAGATGAGGATAAATCCGAGAAATCGGCACTGGGCATAAATGGTGTCCCATGTATTTGAGCCTTTGTTGCGGCACGGTACAACGTCACATCCTCCCACGTCAGTCATGTGACTCGTGAAAATGGCAGCGCCCCTGAAAATTCGTAATTGTCGATAAAAATCTTCTCAAAACACTATTAAATGAGAGCGGATTTATCATCACATTGTCAAAATATATTACATGATCTATTGGATACATTGTTCATGCAAACCACTGGATTTCCCCTTTAACAGGAGTAAAACGACCTCACCTAACGCTAACTGTCTCGCTAACATTGGCCAAGCAACGCGCGGCAAGCTGGGCGGCACCTCTTGGATTAACTGACATAAAACGGGCATTTGGCTGAGCCCTTGATTGAAAAATTTAATAAGGTACACGTTATTTGTTGTGGGAGTGTGTCAGTGTTGGCAGATGATAAGAGCGCCTGACAGGCTGCAGCACGTCGCGGTAAAACATACATTAGCTCCACTGCTGTGGGAATCTGACAGCGGGTTCACTCCAGTGCAAATTTGCCCTGGAACTTTTTTTCTTTTTAGTAAGGCGAGACGATGATTATCGCAATCAGACATACTGATATAGTAAGGCGAAAATTGAACATTTTCCCTCGTTCAGATAAAAATCAGCAGGGGCCTAATGAGGCAATGTATCATATGGTGTGGGGTGATTTCGGATGATTTTTCTTCTGGTGTTTTTTTTTTATGTTTATTTTGTTTGTTTATTTATTTACCAAGGATTGTGAAGTGAAGCGACATGCGATATGTAATTATGGAGCGACCTGAAGCTCGCCCACTTAGCGGGACACAAAGAGGTCAGCAACTGGTTGTGTTTAGTCTTTGTGTAAAATGATTCACTGGCTGTTCATCACGATAAAAACAATTATATGTGTAAATATTACTCGAATCGATAATGCTCGATTAACAAATACGAGATTATTTACCAATGTTGTTTCAACAATTATTTCAAGCTTTCAAACAGTAAATATTTTCAGATTTCATGTTGTCTTTCGTCAAAGCATCTTTAATGCAAAAATAGTCGTGTGCAAAAACCAATCAACCAAAACAAATGATCAATATTTTTTCCAATTCCCTAACATTTAATGGATCAAATCAACATCTGACTCATAATCAACTTGTTTGTGCATTTTCTGCTCCATAAATCCATCATAAGAGGGATGAGAGGGTCGGTTTTTTTTTTTTTAATCCGACTGATTGACAAAAGTAATTGACAGATTAATCCACTATTAAAATAATTGCTACAAGTAACCTTGAACTACTAAATAAGAAAAGTAAGTCATTTTGATTCATGCAGCACTTCTCACAGAGGACTCACTGGAGTGTTTTACGCGTTCAAACTACTTTCACGATAAAGTGAAAGCAGTTCAAGGAGAAAAAATTTAAGGCAATCAAGTCAACTGGAAAATGTACTTAAACATTTTTTTTTTTAAATGAGAAAAACGTTTGCTACTTAAGGAAAAGAAAATATCAGCCTACCTCGTCATATTTCTTCTTCTACTATTACCGCTTCTTCTTCGTTGTATTTTCTGGGAATCTGGACGTCATGCAGCACTAGTCTGCCTCTCACTGGTTAGTTTTAGTAGTTAAGTTTAGTAGTTAACTGAACTGAGAACTCACGAGAAGGACACGAGTCTCTAAGATTTTAGAATTAATTAGACTAAAACATAATTTTCATTGTATAAATGACATATTCTGAAACAATCAACTACATGTCAAAGACCTTAATGAGCAAACCTCTATTAAGACTCCGTCGTATGGGTTGTTTTCACGTGACGTCAGCCGTTGGGCTGCCTCGAACGGCGGCCATTTTCGATCCCCGAGCTTCGTCACTCATACATAGGCAAGGTGGACGACATTATGTTTCTAACTGCACTTATTGAAGATGCGACCGACAGCACATCAAGCCCAGGCTGGCTGTTAGGCTACCTGGCATACGCACATCGTGGGACTCGGGACTCGGGACTGGGTCACAAAGGCGAAGTATTGCGCCGTTGATCTTTTACTCTCTGTGACAGAAATCGCGAAGAACTTACCTGTATGCTAGCATGGAAAACGAAAGACGGCGGGATATTGTTTTTTTTTTTTTAATATTGAGGCAAACTCCATTTATTCATTGTTTTTCAAAAAGTAAAACCTGTGTATTAGTTCGCCACAAGCAAAGCGAAATGTTTATTATTTGTTTGAAATTTGATGACAATGGCAGAAAGACAAAGTCCAGTATTTCACCAAATTCTCAAATCTTTCAAGTGATTAACAAAAAACAATCTTAACTGTAATGTTGGCCTTCTGAAAAGAGTATTAATTAAGCTTGCTAGCTTAGCTCTGTGACACATCAGCACGATGGAGGTTGAGACCGGGCACCGGGATAGCAGTGTCGGGCAATCGTCCACAAACCCGAGTCTCCTTGAAGCACAGAACCGCAGAACGTACAAAGTCTTTCGTCGGAGGCGTTAGACAATGTCCCCGCTTACGCAGCCGGACTTGTGTACCGGATCACGAGGCTTTGAAGAGCGCCCAGACTAGCGACTCTGGAAAAAACTTCAGTGAACTGGCGAGAGTTGTCGAAAAAAAAGTCAGAAGAAGGCTTTCTGATGGTTAGTAAGTCCTCTATTGCCTACTTGAGTCCCAAGACGCCCGTGAAACACAAACAGTAACCGAGAATATTCCGTAGACTTCCACACTGGGTACACGTTAGGTAGCGAGGTTAAATGGCGGCGCGCGGTGGCATGTGGCTAATTCAGCAAAAAAAAAAAAAATGTGACGTCAGTGAAAACAACCCATAAAATTAGGCAAAATGCTTAGGATACAAAACAAGGAAACATTTGTTGTTCATGACAAAGCAAATTTAAATGTCCTTTGCTCTCATCAATTGCTTTTATGTTAACGATACGAGATTAAAATGTTATCTACCGGAAAAGGAAATTTAAGATTAGCGCCCTTGGCTTGCGGAAAAAGGCCATTTTAGTTGCAATTGTAAAAAATGACAGTTGCGGAGGGACATCCGCGTTACATGTAAGCCGCTTTAACGTTGACGGTGTGAAAATGAAAGCGAAACACAGCTTTGCGCACATGCTCATGCGAAGATGACGCCCCCCATGTCCTCTTTGAAGTGCGGACCCGTCACTAAATTCTTGGGCTCTTTTATGCTCATTCCCATTTCGATTAGTGGGGTTAACAAGCCACTGCAGCTCAGGCTAATGAGGCTAGACCCCGGAGAAGGGTCGTGAGAGGCGGTGGTGATTGTGGGGGGGGTTGAAGGATCGATGTCCTAATCCGTGTCCTGCTGGGGAGTCGTCTTCGACAAATGACATTTCCCAGCGCAAAACACCGACGGGGACCCTCATCGCGACGGCGAGATGAGAGGATCGGGGCATCGACGAGCGCACGTTGCTGCGCGTCGTCAAGATGCCCCTCCACCAACGTGGGGGCCCCGTGCCACCAAATCCTGCTGGGGACAGATGGGCAGACAGAGAGGTAGGGGGGCCTCATTAAGGCAGGATGTACCAGGATGCAGTAAAAAAAAAAAAAAAAACGTTCCTTTACTCTTGTTCCCCGCTTGTTTATTTCCCTCCTGTGCTCCTTCACAGTGTTCATAGTGGACCACGAGATCACTAACAGATGGGGGGGTCCGGGGTGGGGGGGCACTGAGTAATAATCTTCCCCCAACAGTACTGAACTACAGTTTTTTTTAGCATTGCCATTGTGAAACGTTTAAAAGGATACCAAATAGCTGAGAAAGTTAAATTCCCCCCTGCACCCCCAAGGGTAGTTTGACTGTAGTATAGCCCCTTTTTGGGGGGTGAAGACGATTTTACTTTTATTGCACTTTCATTATTTGCTTAAATATGACCTTATACATTTAATCAACAGACTAAGTGTTGCCTATTTGCTAATCAGACAAGGATGTGTTGTGGCGCCGGTGGTTGTCCTCGATCTTTGTACGCAGAAAACCGGCCGGTGCCATCCTCCAATCCCAGGCGTTGCCGTGGAGACGAACGACACCAGATAAGGAAAGGAAAATTACCGTCCCTTTTACCATGGACCCATACGTATAAATTTGGTCGGTGTGATGGCAGAAAACGTGCCGGCAGGGCATTCGAGGCTTTTTTTGGGGGCACTTTTCGAGAATTTTCCTCAGAACTGGAACCACACGCTCGGGCCATCGTCCTTTCCCAAACCAAAACGACAGGCAACGGGGACGCTGACGTTTGTGGGCCGCCGCGCAGTATGCTGAACGTCAACGCTGCTCGGCGCGATTAGACGCGGCGGGGGAGGAGACGAGACAAGACAGCCTCCCCCCCGCTCCCCCCCCCATGTGTCAAGCGTTTCTTCATTTGCTCACTTGGAGTCATATCGTGTGACCCGGATTGGACGGCATGCAGATACTCTCCTTAAACGACTCGTTGACCTCTCTTGATATGCATGTGGTCTGTTGAGAGAGTTGACCCCCCCCCTCCCAACACACATATACACACGTGAAAGAGACAGAAAACACCCCCCCCCCCCCCCCCGGGTCCGTCCACGAGGCAGCCGCCATGTCCAGGAATCACAAACGGAATCCCACTTGTTTACGCGCGTGATCCACTTAGCAATGCGCTCGTTCCGTGGAAGAAAAAGAAAAGAAAGCTCTGCTTCTATGTGTGTGGCCATTATCTGTAAACAAGAAACACAAACATCTTCCATTTTTAATCCATCACAACCCGGGGGCGCTTTTTTCAACAAAACATTGTTTTCCTTCACTTCTGCAACGTCGCCATTAGCATGCAAGCAGAAGGACTTTGTTAGACAACAGGACTTCATTGTTTTCCAGTAATAAACCGGTCCAAACTATCTGGATTTACACTACAAGACCAGCCATCCGTCAATTTTCTTAGCCGCTTATCCTCACGAGGGTCGCGGGGAGTGCTGGAGCCTATCCAAGATGTCAACGGGCAGGAAGCGGGGTACACCCTGAACCGGTTGCCAGCCAATTGCAGGGAACATAGAGACAAACAACAGTCACACCTAGGGGCGGGGGAGAACATACAAAACTCCACACAGCCAGGGTCGGGATCGAACCCGGGTTCTCAAAACTGTGAGGTCAACGCTTTACCAGCTGTTCCACCGTGACGCCCCACTACAGGACCAGTTTTGCCCAATTTTGATTGGATGGCAATGTCTTCTGAGTTCTGAGGTCTACAGTAATCTCACGCTAAATTGCGTTTCACTTTTTGCTAGCTAGCCATCTAGCAAGATTCTCTGTTAAACACAAACCAAAAAGTTATGTTAGGTAGTATAATTTAATCCCGTTTTAACGACGTGACGTCACCTTTAGCTGCCGTCTCTATGAAATGACGTCATCGCGCGAATGACGTCATCGCGCGACAATCGCTTCATTTCTGTAAATATATCGCGCTTCTCGCTAGTCTGTAGCTGTCATCTGCATGGGTGGTACGGGAATCTCACGCTAAATTGCGTTTTGCTTTTTGCTAACTAGCTATCTAACAAGATTTCTGTTCAACGCAAACAAAAAAGTTAAGTAGTATAATTTAATCCCGTTTCAACGACGTGACGTCATCACGCCACGATCGCTTCATTTCTGTAAATATATCGTGCTTCTCGCTAGTCTGTAGCTGTCATCTGCATGGGTGGGAAGCGTTAACGTGTAAAAAGAGGCGCAAGAAACACGGATTTAGGAAGTTGTAAATAAAGCAATGAGATCCCCCCCCCCCAAACCCCCCCCCCCCCCCCCCCCCCCCGGCCGATCCCAGCCTCGTAAAACAAGAAATATTGAATGATGGCACCCAAATCAAAAGTAATGTGAGTTAATACTTGCCTAGGAGCGGTCTTGTGAGATTTGTAATTTTTTTCCCCCTGAGAGTAAAGGAACATTTCCCCTGAAATATTAGCTTGAATGGATTCTAAAATTTGGCCTTGTTACCACCCAAAAACCGAGACAGACTTTCCCTTCTAGCTATAATTGTAGACACAAAGCTTTCTTCCTTCCTGGTTCTCAAAGCTACCAAAAAGAAGAAAAACTCTCCGCGCGGTTCACTCGGGATCTTCCCGAATTGAATAAAGGGGACGCCACGGGCGGAGGCAGCGATACGAAGGGGGCCCCGGCAGCAACTCCGGACGCGCGGATAATAACCTAATTCAATTAAAATCTTCCTCACCTACTCGGAGGGTACAGATGAACGCCGCTCGGCACTCTGGCTCTTCCAGGCAGCTAATTGAGGGCCCTGAGAACGTGCGCCAGCCGCGACGCGATAAAGGCGGCGGGGGGGTGGGGGGTGGTGCCTCGAACGCCTCCCTGGGGCTTGTCGCTGCTAATTGGTTAATTAATCCTCGTCTGAGGTAGAGGACCCAAGGCGGGAGGGATGACGAGGGCTTTGATGATGACGACCTTGTGGCTCTGAGGGGCCATTGGGGACGCAATTCAGGACTAGCTCTCTCACACACATACACTATTCTCATACGAACTAATGCAGTGCTTTCATACGCAGTACTGAAATGCTCTCACACATACAACTTAAATGTACCCGTACGGGCTAATGAAAAAGTCCCATTACCGAAACGCTCGCACTACAGAAACGCTCTCACACACTTCTGAACTCATCTAACACAAGGGCCTCAACACAAACTACTGAAACTGAACACTCACACAGGTATTGTAGCAAAAATGCCGTCACACGTTTCACACACACAAATGAAACACACATGCGACCAAAATACACTTGCACAGTATTGAATCACTGCCACACGTGTCAAATGCTCTCATACATACACTACTATAGATATCTCACACACCCTACTAAAGCATTTTTATAGACACCATTGAAACACTCAGTAGTGTGTATGAGAGCGTTTCAGAAGTGCTTGTGGGAGCTAATCCATCCATCCATTCATTTTCTTTGCTGCTTATCCTCACGAGGATCGCGGGGAGGGCTGGGGCCTATACCAGCTGTCAACGGGCACGAGGCGGGGTACACCCTGAACTGGTTGCCAGCCAATCGCAGCGCACATCGAGACAAACAGCCGCACTAACAATCACACCTCGGGGCAATTTAGAGTGTCCTATTAATTTTGCATGTTTTTGGGATGTGGGAGGTGCCCTCCCGGAGAAAACCCACGCAGATACGGGGAGAACATGCAAACTCCACACAAGCAGGGCCGGGATCGAGCCAGGGTCCTCAGAACTGTGAGTCCAGCGCTTAACCAGCTGCCCCACCGTGACAATCCTGTATTGTCAAATTGATCCCCTGAATTTCGGAGGATTTTTTTTTTCATTTTTTTTCCACATGGGATTTTGGTCTTCCAGTCGCCTCCCCCCCGAAGACAGCGTCTGCAGTTGTTTTGCAGACGAGGGTCAGAGCGGACCCCCGGGGAAGGGCAGCCGCGCACAGCGCTCGTCCGCGTGATCGTCACCGAAAGAGACAAGTTTGTAATTTGCCCTCAGATGCGACACAACGCGTAATGGCCTCTTGTGTAATGCGGAGGGAGTTCAGTGAGGATGCTCAAGTACAAAAAGCTCCAACAATGACAAGCGGAAAGTTGGATGGCGCCAAGCGAGGGAAAACGTTGCGCTGGATAAGAAGCGTAAAATCTTCAAGTGTGTCCAAAGATTTTTTTTTTTTTGCATACTTTTATTAAGCATGACTGTTTATGTTTTTCATTTATTTACTGTACCTAATTCCCAATACTTTTTTTCACTCTAATATACTGACAATATTCCAAAATTATTTTTTCCTGCCACAATTACACTTTTTTTCCATATATCAAACATTCACTCTAATACAAAAACATTTTTTACAATGTTGAATTTTTTCTTATATCGTTGCAACTTTTTTTTACAACGTCACAGCTTTATTCTGCGAACACAAGATACAAATATTGCAGCTATTTACCAAACACCAATTTTTAAAAAGTATTATTGAATCATTAGAATAATGTTTATTAATATTTCTCTGAAAATAAATTACTCTTTTTTTGTCTCGTTATGATTTCATTCTCATATAAGAACAATTTGAATATCGTTTCGATATTACGACATATTATGTTTTTGATCGTGTAATTACAACTTTATTGCTGATAACCTTTATTGTTGTCACATTTAAACTTTTGGTGTACGGCTAAATTCCCATTACAACTTTGTCATGTTATGTTAAACTGATATTTGCTAGCATTATGACTTTTCTTTTCATGGTAAACCTTTATTCTTGCAACATTATAAGTTTTATCACTTTATATTGAACCTTTATTCTCATGTCAAGGTTTTTCTTTGTCATCACAGTATTACTTTTCTCATTACCAAACCTTCATTCTCATAACATTTAAATTACATTTGCCATAATAATACAACATTTCTTGGCACAACTCTCCTTTTGATTCTCATAACGTTTTCGAATAAAATCAGACTAAAAGACTTATTGTTCACATAACACTTTCATTCTCCTGATATTATGACTTTTTCTTGTCATCTTAAAAATGTACTCTTTTAATATTGAACGCATTTGCTATTCACATTGAGTCAAATTAAAAGACATATTGAAAAAAATTCCTTTTTTTTTTTTTGCTTGTTATTGTCACAGTTCCCGCTCACACGTATTCTAAAAACGGACTTCATTACCAAATCAAGAAACTCAAAATGTAATTTCTTCCCGGTTTCTACTGTGCCGAGGTACAAACAGCACGCCGAAAAGAAAACATGCCCCAAACATGTCAAGCGCACGTCTCGATCGCCGGCCGCCCGCGGCGAGGACGACAAAGACGGGAGATGACGTGACGGGAGGTCGACGAGCAGGGGACAAACAGTCCTGGCGTGCGCATATGTTGCAGAATGCACATCGCGCACGATCTTAATGCTTCCGTTGCGGGGGTGTGTATGTGTGTGTCCCTCTTATGCCTGAGGCCCTCGCTGGTGCGGGTCAACGATGTTAAGGCAAAACACGTGGAGAACAAACAGTACCGAAAGACGCTCGGTTGAGCCCGGTAAGTTACTAGTGCGGGCCAATAGTTTGGTCGGAAGGGTTAACCGCGTACCAGAAGGCCAACGCGGCGCTACGGGTGGGAAAATAAAACATTATGTGGAGGACAGTGGCAGGAATGGCGTACCGGTCGGGAATTTTGAAAAACATGCTCAAACTGCTACGTATAAACCTTTTTGTACGAAATGTGTTACAGTCCTTCTACCAGTGCACTAAACTGCTTTAATAGTAAGGATAAGAAATACACTTGTAGAGGCCTGTAAGGGACTCAAAATTGACTTCTTTCGGCTTGTCCCGATAAGGGGTCGCAACAGCATGTCATCTTTTTCCATCTAAGCCTATCTCGTGGATCTTCCTCTCGAACACCCACTTGTCTTCATGTCCTCCCTCACCACATCCATCAACCTTTTCTTTGGTCTTCCTCTCGCTCGTTCTTTTGCCTGGCAGCTCCATCCCCAGCACCCTTCTGCCAATATATTCACTCTCTCACCTCTGAACATGTCCATGCCATCGAATTCTGCTCTCTCTAACCTTGTCTGCAAAACATCCAACTTTGACTGTCCCTCTAATGAGCTCATTTCTAATCCAACCTGCTCACTCCGAGCGAGAACCTCAACATTTCCAGTTCTCCTACCCTGAGTTCTGCTGCCTGTTGTTTCTTCAGTGCCACCAGCTCTAATCTGTCCATCATGGCCGCCCTCACCACTGTTTTATAGACTTTGCCCTTCATCCTTGCGGAGACTCTTCTGTCACATAGAACACCAGACACCTTCCACCAACTGTTCCACCCCGCTTGTACCAGTTTCTTCACTTCTTTACCACACTCTCCGCTGCTCTGTCTTGTTGACCCCAAGTATTTGAAGTCCTCCACCCTCGCCATCTCTTCTCCTTGGAGCTTCACTCTTCCCCCACCAAGCCTCTCATTGATGCACATATACTCTGTTTTATACTCGGTAAATCTTCATTCCTCTCCTTTCCAGTGCGTGCCTCCATCTTTCTAACTGTTCCTCTGCCTGTTCCCTGCTTTCACTGCAGATCACAATATCATCTGCGAACATCATGGTCCAAGGGGAATCCAGTCTAACCTCATCTGTCAGGCTGTCCATTACTACCACAAACAGGAAGGGGCTCAGAGCAGATCCCCGATGCAGTCCCACCTCCACTTTTAATTCTTCTGACACACCTACGCCGCATCTCACCGCTGTTCTGCTGCCCTCATACATGTCCTGTACTATTCTAACATATTTCTCCGCCACACCAGACTTACGCATGCAGTACAGCAGTTTTTCTCTTGGTACTCTGTCATAAGCTTTCTCGGGCTCCACAAAGACACAATGTGGCTCCTTCTGAGCTTCGCTGTACTTTTCCACGAGCATCCTCAATCCTCACGTCTTCAATGGACATTGTGTAATTTTCCAACGAGCACGTTTTGACACGTCAATTCAAACGTTGTGAACTGACAGCAGATTATTGAAATAATCACTGGGAAGGATAAAGAACATACTAGTGCACGAACTTCAGGCTTGATCAAATTTGAGAAAACTTTGAAATTGGATTCATGCTCCATTTGAAAGAACATGAAAGCAACCACCAACGGTCCCTTTTTGCTTTTTGTGACACTCAAGCAACCAAATGGAAGCAAAATGTTGAACATGTCGCCAGTCGGTCGACTCTACCGCGCGTTTCTTTGCGTGTGTGTTGACGCATGTGCGTCGCCTCATCTCCTCAGACGTCAGAGGAACAAGGCGAGGAGTGTCACAAGTCATTTGGCCGCGATGAAGCCACGCGGCACGCCGCCATTCACTTCGAATCAAGCGCACCCTGAGAGATGCCGCGTGGCCCGGGGTGTTGGGGGGTGGGGTGGGGGGGGGGCGTAACCACACGCGCACGCACGCCTCCATCACCCCACCTCACTTTGCCTCGCAGACACACCAAACACAAGGTCCCCTAACGCGACTCATCGACCCGCCTCGGGCCCGCTCCTGACCCGCCTGGACGCACAAACACACAAACTCACGTCTATAAGTTGTGTTTACACACACTGTCATGGAGCAGACGAGTCCTGCTCCGTCCTTTGACTTTCCCGCTTCCTTCCTTCCTTCCTTCCTTCCTCCCTCCACCTCATTTTCCTTCCTCCCATTTGGGAAATTTCAGGGAAAATAGCCGAGAGCGAGATTGGAGGTTGGCTGCCTCTTTGCATTACCAGCAAAGATAAATATTCCCAGGATGACTCCCGTTGCCCGCAGGATGTTTGTGTGTGTACATGCTAACCCTAAGCGCTCCTCTTACTCCTCCTCCTCTTGAAGCTCTTCCTTCAAAATAAAAAAATTTAAAAAAGGGATAAAGAGAGAGACGTACGCACGTTTCTTATGTGTTCGGTACAGTGGATCGAAAATGTTTACAAAAGAACGGCGCAACGGAAGCTTTTTGGCTTGAGCTGGAAAACAGGACTACAAAAGTGTCAGGAAAAGCCGACTAGAACACCTGAACTTTATCCATTCATCCATTTTCTTAGCTGCTTATCCTCACGAGGATCGCGAGGAGTGCTGGAGCCTATCCCAGCTGTCAACGGGCAGGAGGCGGGTTACACCCTGAACTGGTTGCCAGCCAATCGCAGGGCACATAGAGACAAACAGTCGCACTCACAATCACACCTAGGGACAATTTAGAGTGTCCAATTAATTTTGCATGTTTTTGGGATGCGGGAGGGAACCGGAGTGCCCGGAGGAAACCCACGTAGGCACGGGGAGAACATGCAAACTCCACACAGGCAAGTCTGGGGTTGAACCCGGGACCTTAAAACTGTAATCCGAGGTTCTTAAAATGCTTACGATAATGCTAACGTAGCGACTTGGATTTCTGCAAGTCGACAACGACTCGTAAGGCAGACTTAAGAGTAGTCGAAAATGTCAAATGATCCCTTGCCTCGCGTCGTTCTCGGTGGCAATAAGGCGACGAACGCGGCCTTGCCCTCTGGCCGTCTTCACGCCGCCGCAACATAACGTTGACTCCGTTAGCCGCCGTCCTTCCAGGCGATGAGCTTCCGGGCCTGCCTGCACGCACAACTGCACCAGACGACGACCATACATGCAGCATGCAAAGAGCGGTCATAAAGCCTAAGACGTAAACGCTGCTGGGAGCGCTTGCGAAAAAATTGCCTTTGGTGTCAGTCAGACATGAAAGAAAAAGGTCAGGGTTCACCTGTGTTGACTTAGCCAATAAAACCCAAGGGACACTCCTTCCGTTGGAGATGGGTCTGAATTGTCTCCAAAATGTAGCAATTTGAACTGAATGGTTCTTCTTAATAGGCATTTATTGGGCTTTTTTTTTTTTTTTTTTAATTCTTAAAAACTCGCCAAAATAAAGTTGACAGTGATGTGTTTTTTTTCCCCTTCTGCGATTGGAACGGCCAACAGGTGGACCTAACCGGAACTTTGCAGAATGCGGTTTAACTGTTACTGTCGTCATGGCGAGTCAATATCAAAGCCGCTTATCCTCACAAGGGTTCTCTGGGAGCCTATCCCAGCTAGCTTTGGGCGAAAGGTGGACTACACCCTGAACTGGTTGCCAGTCAGTCACAGGGTAGACATTGACACCATCATTGAGCGGGAATCGATCCCACTCTGCCCGCACCAAAGGCAGGCGTGTGTACCACTACACAATCAGTGACTCGTATTTCTGTAGTTGTTTTCGTTATTTTTATCTTATCTACATTTTTATAAAATTAAATGAATACAATGTAAATGGAATGAATATAGAAATTAGAGGTGTAGTTTTGTTTTTGTGTGTACTTGAGAGACGTGTCAAAGATATTTTTAACACTGCCAGATACTTGTCCGACTTGCATAGTACAGCTTTAGCGATACTTTACAAACGCGGTCACTGGACTTTTCTAACTTTCTATAAACTGGATGAGATGCTCATCCTCATGATGAGATGAGAGGATCCCGCCCTGAAGCTCATCCTGAGATCACACCAGATTGTGGAAAGCGGTGGCAGAAATTATTTCACTTCCCTCGAGATTTCTATCGTGCAAAGGACGCAACATACACGACTTCCTCCTTTCTTTCCTTCCTTCTGGGATACCCTGCGACTCCTCGAGGGCAACTTCCAAGGGGACACTCAGAGGAAATGGGAATCAGATGGCGATTAGCTCATTGGGAGCGCCTCGTCCCTCACAGGCAAAAGCGAAGCAGACGACGGAAGGACTGCGCTGAACCTCACGGTGTTGCTTCCAGATCGACTTCTATGGGGAGCTCATCCTCATCTTGGCCCTTTAGACGATTTCTGACCAAACTGCTCGAAAGTGTCCTGGAAAACAAATTTATTTGACTTTGGAACACTTATAAATGAGGTTTGACTCAGTATGGTTGACGGTAAATTAATTTTATTTTTAACTTACTAGAGTTCCGTCTTCTTCTTGTCCTTTCGGCTTGTCCCGATTAGGGGTCGCCACAGCATGTCATCTTTTTCCATCTAAGCCTATCTCGTGGATCTTCGTCTCTAACACCCACACTCTTCATGTCCTCCCTCACCACATCCATCAACCTTTTCTTGTCCAAACCATCGTTCAAGTCTGCTCTCTCAAACCTTGTCTCCAAAATATTCAACTTTGGCCGTCCCTCTAATGAGCTCATTTCTCATCCTATCCAACCTGTTCACGCCAAGCGAGAACCTCAACATCTTCATTTCTGCCACTTCCACTTCTACTTCCTGTTGCTTCTTCTCTAATCCGTACATCATGGCCGGCCTCACCACTGTTTCATCGTCTTTTCCCTTCATCCTAGCGGAGACTCTTCTGTCACAATTTACTGGAGTTCTGTCATCTCAAAAAATCCTTAGGCGCCTTTCTCCATGAAGATTGAATGGCGTAGTCTAAAAAACGTGATGATTCCGCATTTGCGGATACCTGCTTCCAAATGAGTCTCTTGCCTCTCTACCTAGTACGAATTACAAGCTATAGAATGTGCAGAAATTTAAGCAATTTCAAAGGGTTCACAAACATTTTCCTCCCGTTGTAAGTTTGATACACTGCTATTTTTCCTCATTAAAAATGTAGAAGGAATATTTGACTGTGTCTTAGTGGGATGGAATTGATTTGCATTTCCATTCATAATCAGTGGGGAACATTGATTTTGCATTCTGGTAAGAGAGTTACAAGCTCGGTCGCAGAATGATTTCAAACTCGAAATCAATCTTTGACTGCGTACTTGTTTGTTTCGCCCGGTCGAAGCTTTTATTGCCTATTTTGGAATGTTTTTCTGAATGATGCTGACAAGAGTAAATAAAGATGAATGGCCCCTAATTCCGAGCTCTTAGGATCCTTCAAGTGTCTTTTGACAGTGGCGTGAAAACCCAAGCGAGGCAGTTGGCGTGTTAGCGGAAAATGAGGAAACGTGTCGGAACAAGACGGGTATTTTTGAACAGGCGCATTTTTTCCCCTCCCCTGCTTGAGACTTGTGTCTGTCTGTTTGGACAAAGCACGGACTAACACACGCACACACACACACACACACACGCACACACACACACACACACACGCACGCACACGGTCGCATGCGAGATTACGTTCAAGCTTACACACTTAGCCACACTTGTGTAATCACACATTCAGGCTCGTATTCATGCTCGCTCACGCATGCAAAGGGCAAAAACAAACACTCACCGCACACACATTAGTTTCATTCAACATATTTTATTCCTGAAATCTTTGACAACCCCCTCTCTCCCCCCTGGAAAAAAAAAAAGATGTGTATCTTGGTTGCAAGGTGCTCCGGGACCTGATTAAGACATGCGATACCGAGGCATGTTATTTGATATCTGGCTTCTCGTACTACCTACAGTACACACAGTTACTCCCACGCCCAAAACAGGTGTTCTCATGCCAAGTTTGCTTTGTGCGCCAAGTTATTCACCGGCCAAATCCAGCCCTCCTTGACTTTGTTTTATCTGGGGGTGAATAAAATACAGTAGAGGCAACTGGAAGTTGCTTAATTTGATTCAATTTTAGTCAAAAAGGTAACTGAAATTCTTCTAACTGTGGATATCACGACTTGATGGGGTTAGGGTCTGGGTCAGGGTCTCTGGAGACACGAACAGGCGGCTGTGGCTTGTTAGAGAAATTTGAAAGGGATTTTCTTGCAACAGAATTCAAACCCACTCACACCCTCGGACAAATTTGGTGAAGCCCAAAGGCAAAATCCCATCGAGGAAACTCAACAGTATTGCTCACACAGGGGCAGTGCAGTAAGGAGGGCAATCATCTCTGCGTTGGAGAGACTAAGCAGCCTTTACGTCGGCTTCTTGCGATCTGGAGTCAGCAGTTCCTTTGCATCTAAATAAATAAATAAATAAATGAAGGGGGGGGCTATTCCTTTGTGGACCAAGACGTGTACGGACGCGTTAGAATGCAGGACGGTCATTCACAAGCGAATCCGGAACAACAGCAACAACAACTTCATTGTGACCACCCCGAGGGGACACAACCTTCAGATGCAGAAATAGGGAGACTCCACGGCTAAAATCTTCAATCGACAAAGCCTTCTGGGTTGAAGGTGAAACGTTTTCAACACAAAAACAGTCTAGGTGTCTTCAACTGGACTGATGACCTGGATGAAAGAGAATCGACACGGACGTATTGGGGGAAATCACTTCTCCCAGCTTGGTGTGCCGAAAAACCAATTATCAATATCTGACGTAATCCAAAGCAAGGTCTGCACATCTGAAGGAAAATATGGGCATGGGTTCTTACATGTTTTTATATTTGGCGCACTACATATGAATGAGATCGCACACCATGCAATGATATCGCCACAATCGAAGCGCAATGTTTGTTGTTGTACCAAGACTGATTTACGAAAGGTCGCACTCAACACAATCAATCGTTGCATTGTACTGCCAATGTCTGGCAACAACAGGAGTTTCAAGTCTCTTCCCTTGATCGACTAACGTGTCGTGGTGTGAAATCCGGCTTTGTGGCAAGATGAGCCTTTGCCGAAGAGGTCGTTGATGGACAAAGAAACTCTCTGTTAGAGACAATAATTAAAGGGGAAGTCCACTCGTTGAAAATAACGTATCAGATTGGTCGTGATGCGCGTGATATAAGTGCGTAAAACAAAGGCGGCGGCCACGAGCGAGCTCCGGCGGCCGAGCGAGCTCTGGTGGTGGGCCGCGACCGAGCAAGGAGGGCAGGCCGCAAGTGTGCTAGAGCGACCGAGCAAGCTCTGGTGGCAGGCCACTCGCTCGCGGCCAGGCTCCGGAGCTCGCTCTTGGCCCGTCGCCGGAGCTCGCTCGGGCCCTGCCGCCGGACCTCACTCGCGCCCTGTCACCGGAGATCACTCGTGGCCGCGAGCGATTATGCAATTATGCCACGCGCGTCGGCCTCCGAGCAGTCAGACTTCACGTCATTCCCGTCCGAATATTCAACATTATTGACAGCCACAGGTTCAAATCTGGACGTATTCCTTCGTCTTCCCGATCAGCCGATACTTCTATTTCGCACGATAAATCAGAGCTGGCTATAATTATGTAGGAATGTAACCGAGCCTCGGTTTGAGCACAACACACGCATCATCCGTGCGTGTAGGTCATGTGAGTCACCGAAATGGCGGCGCCCATGAAAATTCGTAATTGCCTATCTAAATATGCTCAACAGAACCTTAAATGATATCTGATGAAAACCAACCACTTTGCAATTTGGAAATTATCCAATCGGTTTACTACGAATAAAGGCTTTGTTCATATTTTTATAAGATGGGAAGAATAAATAAAAAAACTCCCACCAGATGACAAATATTGTATACGTGTTGCCATTCATACAACAGAACATCTTTGTGTTCAATAAACAGGCCCAGATTTAAAATTGAGTTTGTGAGCATATTTTCGTTTTTAATGTGAAATATGTGTCTTGGTTGAACAAAGGCCGGGAAATTGCTGTAAAACGAAAATCGTAAAACGTTATACAGGACTGAAATGACGTCATTGAAAGCAACGTCACTGCAATGAACTGCGATGAGTCGTCGTAGGAAGAAACTCGTCCTCTCTGAGTCACTGGAAAGAAGAGCTTCGGGACACAATGGACTCGTTTACGCAACAACCAAGTCCTGAATCTCGAGACAAATCAAACCAAACGCTGCAGAAAGAAAAAAGAGGGGTCGGGTTTTCAACCAGAGATGAAATGCTCACAAAATCATTCCGCAAGTAAAGTGAAGAACCGGTCCGAGAAGGTCTCAGGCCCGGGCTGAGGGGCGCACTGCAAAACTTGTCGCAATCAGTCATTTTCGCGCGCGCGTCGGAAGGCCGAAGCGAGCCGAGCGTCGTCGCTCCTCCGGCAGGACGCAGTGAAGAGCGGCCGTTGCGCAGCGTAAACATGCTGAGATGTGAACTTTATCGGCCCTCTCATCGCGCACATCTGCCATCGCTCACTCGCTTTGTCCCTCGTGTGTATTTTCGCTTTCACGTGCCATTTTGTGCCAGGGCGATTGCATCAGCAGAACGGTTGCCTGCGTCGTGGAAGTCACGCTCATTTAACTCGCTCTCCCTCCCCCCCCCCCTCTCCCTCTTTTTCTTTCCTCTACCAGGAAGGAGAGTGCGTTTTCGCCGGCACTGTCACAAACTGAAGGCGCTTGATTTTGACATTCATGGTTCGCGTCAATTCATATTTGCTGTGGTTGGATTTGTCAACGCTGCGAAATGCGCCACCCGACATGTGCAGCTCGTTCAAACATTGGACACTTTACACAAATGTATGTTTGGCCTGCTTAAAAAGGAACAAAGCACATCCTGTACTCTTACACAAATACAGCCCGGGGACATCAATTCTTCACTGTGATCCGTCTTCATTCAACTTTTGTGCATGTAATTTCAATTTAATGATTTTTTTTCCCTCCCTCAGGGATACAATATCCATCCATCCGTTTTCTGAGCCGCTGATCCTCACAAGGATCGTCAGAGTGCTGGCAGGAGGCGGGGTACAGCGCGGACTGGTCGCCAGACAATCTCAGGGCACACGGAGACAGACGATAGCCGCACTCCCAATCACACATACGGGCAATTTAGAGTCCCCGATGAACGCATGTTTCGGGGTTGTGGGAAGAAACCTCACACAGGAACGGGGAGAACATGCAAACTCCACACTCACAATCACACCTAGGGGCAATTTAGAGTGTCCAATTAATTTTGCATGTTTTTGGGATGCGGGAGAGAACCGGAGTGCCCGGAGGAAACCCACGTAGGCACGGGGAGAACATGCAAACTCCACACAGGCGGGATTTGAACCCCAGTCCTCAGAAGTGTGAGGCCAACGCTCTAACCAGTTGTTCCACCATGCCGCTTGGGATAAAACATCCATCCATCCATTTTCTTTGCCGCTTATCCTCACAAGGGTTGCGGGGAGTGCTGGAGCCAATCCCAGCTGTCGATAGGCAAGAGGCGAGGTACACCCAGAACTGGTCGGCAGCCAATCGCAGGGCACATAGAGAGAGAAACAGTCACACTCACATTCACACCAAGGGGCAATTTAGAATGTCCAATTATTCTTGCGTGTTTTTGGAATGTGGGAGGAAACCAGAGTGCTTGGAGGAAACGCACGCAGAACATGCAAACTCCACACAGGTGGGTCCGGGATTGAACCCGGGACCTCAGAACTGTGAGGCCAACGCTTTACCAGCTGTGCTGCCCAGGATAAAACAAATTTGTATAAATAATGTCCTGTCACAGGTACACGACATGGGGGTAGACTAGACACAAATGCGGGACTCCGAGGCAGGGACATGATGTTGCAGGCGGTTTTAATCCACCCAGAAGTCATACATAGATAAGCGGCCCAAAAAAGGCTAAGATACGAAAACGCGTGACCACAGGGAAGGTCCAGAAACATGAAAACAAGGTCGGATGACTACTAGGCAAAAAACAAGACTTGACTTAGCTGTGGTGGGACGGAACGCCGATCGTAACAACAAAGCGAAAACACAACACGAGGCTCATCTACTCACACGGACGACTCCAGTCTCAAACACGACAAACTAGCCAATGAGAGTGACAAACTCAGGGCTTATATGCCGGGCCTAATTAGAGTCCATACGGCGCAGGTGTGGGGGTGCTGCCGGGGGCAGCTCCGCCCAGGGCAGCGGCATGGCCATGCCCCTGACGATGTCCCATTGAAAACGAAACAACAGAGGAAAAACTGCAAATGATTCATGTTTGAATTCAATCAAGTTACTCTGGAGATAAACAAAAGTATACTAGGAAATGAAAATGTTGAATTTTAAAACAATAACTCAATAATAATAACGCAGTCCCATTCCTAACCACATCTGTACTGTGAATCTAATCCTACGCTAATGCTAACTTTTAAACGCTAAACCTTAACCCCAACTCCACCAAGCACAAATGTGTACGCGCGCCAAGAGATGCTCGACTAACAGGATTACGTCCGCCCGCCCGCAAAATCTTTTACGTTTGGTGAGGGAAATATGAATGCATGTCATTTGTCCAAACTGCAAACAATAGCGTGACTGACAGGCAGGTGCAAAGCAGCAAAGCGGTAACAGAGCAGCACACACAGCACGAGTCTTTTTATGATTGTGTAAATATTTAAGAAAAGCCAGAAACAAAAAAAATATCACAAGATACTTTCAGTAACTGACTTTTGGAGCTTCTAAATCCCTGGTGTCAAACTCAAGGCCCGGGGGCCAGATCCGGCCCGCCACACGATTTTATGTGGCCCGCGAAGGCAAATCATGTGTATCAACGTCCATGATTTTTGTTGAAATCTGTACCAAAATTCCAAATAATCATATCATAAATGATCACGTTGAGATATTGCAAGCAGTTTTGTGTCACCAAACGTCAACAATAGTTGGAAAAACCGTTTACCCTTGATTGATGATTCCAAAACCAGTCCAGAAATTTCATGTGCAAATACGATGAGGCGGTTAAAGATTAGAACCCGCGACAAAAATGAGTTTGACACTTTTGTACTAGGGTTCTGCAAATGATTTATTCTTTGTAACTTCGTAATACGTTTGTTTAGCTCTTCCACCAACGCTTCCAATTCCATCATTTCAAACTTAGTTTTGCACTTGTGGTCGTCTCCCAAATGTTGCGTATTAGTGAGAATCAGTTCATCAAAAAGTTCTTTTGACAACGCCGAGCACAGTACGTTAGATTCAATCAGCACTTTAACAATTTAATGCCTCCTACTAGCTCCTAAGTGGTTGAATCCATACACTTTCGAAATGATCGCAAATTGGAAAGTGAACATTGAATTAACGGCATCTCACCTGAACCTCACAATCTCCCAACCCTTTCAAATTAAAGGTGTTCATCATTAAAAAAAGGGATTTTTTTTCTCAATTTCCATCCATCCATCCATCCATTTTCTTTGCCAAATGGATGGAGAACATTTGGTTTGGTGTGCCTCAGGGCTCCATACTGGATCCTCCATCATACATCCATCCATCCATTTTCTTTGCCAGTTATCCTCACGAGTGTCACGGGGAGTGCTGGAGCCTATCCCAGCTGTCAGCAGGCAGGAGGCGGGGTACGCCCTGAACTGGTTGCCAGCCAATCGCAGCGCACATCGAGACAAACAGCCGCACTAACAATCACACCTACGGGCAATTTAGATTGTCCAATTAATGTTGCATGTTTTTGGGATGTGGCAGGAAACCGGATTCCTCGGAGGAAACCCACGCAAGGACGGGGAGAACATGCAAACTCCACACAGGCTGGGCCGGGATCAAACCCGGGTCCTCAGAACTGTGAGGCCATCGCTTTACCAGCTGATCCACCGTGCCGCCCGGGATAAAACAAATTTGTATAAATAATGTCCTATCACGACATGGGGCTAGAGACAAATGCAGGACTCCAAGGCAGGGACATGATGTTGAGGGCGGTTTGAATCCACCCAGAAGTCAGTCCAATTTTTCTCAATTTGAAGTAGTTAAATCCAATCAAAATTATATCTGGCCATGATTTGCATCAAAAACCCCACCTTACCCCATAATCCCAACCCTAACCTGAATTCTACCAGCAAGAATATTACGCAACAAAAATGCAAAAATGTGACGTTTGGACAACATTTGCATTCAACATTTTTGAACTAACACACATTCAATTCGCCGATGTTTTATGCACAGTATTATTTGTCATAAGGCGACTGAGGTGCAAAGTGTTATTTCCAGTTGCATAAGTGTGTCCTTTCCCACAGCGGGATGAGTGTATCACCCATCACACACGCACACAAACACACACACACACACGCACACTGTGCAGCACGCTGCAAACAATTCTGGACCAGCTTTGCATCTCATCCTCGTCTCTGGATAAACACATGCAGGAAATGAATGCGGTTTTACGATGATTTACTCCATACTGGAAGTATTTGCTGTCAAAGAGCTCCATTCAAAGCGGCTTTGGCTTCGCGTGTTTCATTTTTTTTTTTTTTTGGGGGGGGGGGGGGGGGGGGGGGGGTGGGGGGGGGTTGTCTTTTGCTGTGGCGCTGTCGTTCTCTTTTCATTTGGCCGCTTTCGGATCTCCGAGACGCGCGGTGCCCGACTGGCATGTTTCATTACGAAAAGGCAATAACAACTGCACACTACAAAGTCATTCTTCCGCCGGTTGCGCATTTCCGCGCGGAGTCGCTCTGAGTTTTGCCGGGCTGGGATGAAGACTGCTGCGAGTTTCCATCACATCGCGCCCACGTTGGGATTCTCCACCCCCTGACCGAGCGGCGAGGCCGAGTGAAAATCTTCCACTTTCGAGCTAGTGACCGAGCGCGAGGGGCGATAAGTAAATCAAACCTGAGTCCTTTAGTGTCTATTATCATTATTTTATTATGTAATTTACACACTGAATTTCTATATCATTTTTTTCTTATCGTGCCTGTAGTTGACCTCCACTTTAAGACCATTAGCTTGCTAGCTTGCGCAAACACAACTACAGTTGTCAAGAGAAGCTAACTGCGCTTCATGCTGCGTTTACTTTCGCTGTTTCAGTCACGGGGGGCACGGTGGATCAGCTGGTAAAGCGGTGGCCTCACAGTTCTGAGGACTCGGGTTCGATCCCGGCACCGCCTGTGTGGAGTTTCCATGTTCTCCCCGTGCTTGCGTGGGTTTACTCCGGGCACTCCGGCTTCCTTCCACATCCCAAAAACTTGCAACATTAACTGGACACTCTAAATTGCCCATAGGTGTGATTGTGAGTCTGGCTGTTTGTCTCCATGTGCCGTGCGAATTGGCTGGCAACCAGTTCAGGGTGTACCTCGCCTCCTGTCTGATGACAGCTGGGAGAGGCTCTGGCATGCCCCGCGACCCTTGTGAGGATAAGCTGCAAAGAAAATGAACCCCAGTCCTCAGAAGTGTAAGGCCAACGCTCTAACCAGTTGTTCCACCGTGCCGCTCGGGATAAAACATCGATCGATCCATTTTCTTTGCCACTAATCCTCACGAGGGTTGCGGGGAGTGCTGGATTGGTTGGTTCCCAGCCAATCGCAGGGCACATGGAGACAAACAGCCGCATTCACAATCACACCTAGGGACAATTTAGAGTGTCCAATTAATGCTGCATGTTTTTGGGATGTGGGAGGAAAGCGGAGTGCCTGGAGAAAACCCGCACGGGCACGGGGAGAACATGCAAACTCCACAGAGCGGGGTCGGGATCAAACTCGGGGCCCCAGAACTGTGAGGCCAACGCTTTACCAGCTGCTCCACTGTGCCGCCGAGTTCCCATATATCTTAATAAAATGCATGTGTCATGGTGCTTTGGTTGCCATGATCCTTCTAGGGCGGGGTTAGAACATTTCGGCGAGGCAAGCGGCTTCCGCTTGCAACTGTGTGTGTGTGGGGGGGGGGGGTGAAAAAAGTGTGTGTGTGTTTGTGTGTGTGGGGGGGCAACAGAAGCAGTTTCACTCATGAAGAGCATTTCATACACTACACGTTGGACATTTTTCAAGTAGCGAGCAGATCCATGCCTGTGGTGGATGCAGCTGACATTGCCAATTACACACACAAATAAATTCCCAACACGTTGCCAACTTCAAACTTCAGCAGCGTACACCGTTAGCTAACACGAATCTGGGCATCCAACATGAGTCGATGCAGCTCCGCTTACCTTTCAGATCCAGCAATGCCGTCGTGTCATGTAAGGAGTCATTTTTGCCTCAGTAGTAGTTACAGAGTAATAACGTAGTAATGACCGTTTCGGTGTAGCCCTCACACCCGACGAGCGAGAGCACTGAAGTGGCAGCGAGAGGTTTAGTCCTGTAGGCGGTCCTTGGGAATGGGCCATGTGCAGGGCCCATATGAGAACTGACGGATCAATAATCCCCTTGATTGATAATGTTTAATCCTCTTTCAGACAACAATGAAAGCTAGCGCCGGACATTTGGGATTCATTTGTGCCTTTCCTATCGATCCGCAATTCGAGGCACGGAACCTTCTGAGAAACACGCATCTGATCTTTGAACTGAGCTTGTTGGCATTTTTTTCTCCCTTTTTTCATACTTTTTGTTATTATTATGATTATTGTTTGTTTGTTTCTGCAAATATTAATCGCGCATTTCCGTTGGACTTCGACGGCAAAAGAGTCTCAAATTGTGTTTGAATTACTCGCAGTGAACTGCAAACTCGGCGGCACAGCGGGCAACTGATTAGATTGTTGGCCTCGCAGTTCTGAGGACCGGGGTTCAAATCCCGGCCCCGCCGATGTGGAGTTTGTGTGTCCTTGGTACTCATCCGCGAACCTAATGAGGACGAGTGCGATCGAAAATGGATGGAGAATATTTGGTTTGGTGTGCCTCAGGGCTCCATACTGGATCCTCCGTCATACATACATCCATTTTCTTTGCCGCTTATCCTCACGAGGGTCGTGGGGTGTGCTGGAGCCTATCCCAGCTGTCAACAGGCAGGAGGCGAGGTACACCCTGAACTGGTCACCAGCCAATTGCAGGGCAGATCGACACAAACAGCCGCACTCACAATCACACCTACGGGCAATTTAGAGCGTCCAATTAATGTTGCGTGTTTTTGGGATGTGGGAGGAAAACAGAGTGCCCAGAGAAAATCCACACAGGCACGGGGAGAACATGCAAACTCCACACATGCGGTGCCGGGATTTGAACCCCGGTCCTCAGAACTGTGAGGCAGACACTCTAAACACCTTGTCAACCGTCCCACCCAGACAAAAAATCTTAGATTTTGATTACAATACCATTATTTACACAAAGTCTTAAAAAAATGTCACCTGGTTGAGGCCGAGTTCCCAAGTTTGCATCCAGTAAATACTTAACTTAAAGGAGCAGTAAGAAAAAAACACTTGGGCTCTTCCATATGGCGGCGGAGATGAGGTGGTCCAGTCCGGCAGGCGATGAAGTCACATTTCACAGCATCCTGGCAGGAAGATGACGCACGGCGCGAGGAGGCCTGCGAAGAGACGCGCGTTCGCTGAGACCGACAACATCTGTTGTCTGTGCACGGCGAGGGGGGGGGGGGGGCTGAAGGGGTCCGGTACTACACTTTGCGGCTAATTGGTTGGAGAAAAGAAATCAACCGAAAGCCTGCCTTCCTCCCAGACTCATCCTCACAGTTTAGATTAATTCCGTCCACAGTTTCCTCTGGGATTATGCCGTGAAGCCATTTAGAACCCAAGCCCCAGAACCATTGAGCTCCCCCCCCCCACCACCCCCACCCACACCACAATTCCCACCTTGATACTCCCTGGCATTGATTGAAATCATCCGTGATGTCATTAGATTCCACGAGTTTGTCATCTATAGATAATTTTCAATGACGTCACGCCGAGCACGTGTTTTTGTTTACAACGCCATTTTGGACGGCATGCTCGTGTCTACGTATCATGGCCAGGAAGCGATAAGTGTTTACTGTAATGTTTTAGCTACGGTTATCGTTTGATCTTTTATCTCGAAAGTCCTTTGACAAACGAACAGTGTAACCACAGACCATTGAGGCACTTGTGCTGGAGTGAGGAATAAAGAAAGAAGCCACATGTGAAACTCCAGAACAAGTATCATTTTGTTATTATTAGATTAAGATATAGTACTTCTCGTATATAGCAAGTGTGGTGTAATTGACCCCTCCGTACAGGGCACTTAACCACGCCTCCTGAAGTGACGTCACGCCACGTGCGCTCACGTAAGACAAACGGTAAAAATGGCAAATACAATACAATACATTCTGAACTGAGACAGACTTTATGCTTCTGATTTCATTCAAATCAACGATATATTATAGATTCTAAATACAATACGTTCTTAACTGAGAGAGACGCCATGCTTCTGATTTCATTCAATCATTCACACGTAGCAATGTTATGCTAGCGCAGAACGTCTCATTCATTTATACGAGACGTGTATTAAAAATCAAATATAGGGCATATCTTCGTGCAAACACCGTCTGGTTAAGCTTCTGGCCGCGAGCCAGCAAGAAATCAATACGTTTGTGGAGTCCGATCATCGCTAAATATCGCTCAACAAAGAATAAGTGTGGCAATCGTTCACACGCAGCAGTGTTATGCTAGCGAAGAAATTCGAATTCATTTATACGAGACATGTATTGAAAATCAAATATAGGGCATACCTTGGTGCAAACATATGTGTTCCGGTTGATATTAGATGGATTTAGTTGATGATGCGGTCTTCCACAAAGTTTGATCCATCGAAGGCATTTTTCGTACTGGGTCTTCGGTTTTGGAAAGGGTACGAATCGAACTCCACCAACTAGCCTTTCAGGATACCTGTCGTCACTATTACAAAGTCCGTGACTACACTTCTTAACCATATCTATTGTTAAAGAACCCAAATACGCGATAAAACGCTAGCAAAACCTATACTGGACCATTCAATGTTGTCAGAGAAAATGGCGGGAGCAAAAACGGGCTTTGGTCTATGCAGATCTCTGGCCTCTGATTGGTCAGTGACGCGGATTGCGCAGTAACCACGGAGGGGTCAATTGCGCGACAAGACATATAAGATAAGATAAGGAAATGAGCTAGAGAGGTTGGCGGGGGGAAAAACGAAATAAATATCACCCATGTTAAAAACTACAGTTTGACTCACGTCACAGCACTAACAGAGCTGGATAAAAAAAAAAAAAAAAACAACAACATACCTCAATCACTGCGACGCGGCATTAAGAAACACGCTAGTGCAGCACTAACAAGCCAAGTTTAAAAAAAAAAAACATACCGGTAAAAACTACTGAGATACAGCAGTAACACAGCACCAAGACGCTAGCACAGCGCTAATGCTAGTGCAGGGCTAAAAGGGCTGGTAAAAAAAAAAAAAAAACGGTAAAAATTACAGAGACACGTCAGTAACACAGCAGAAAGACGCTAGCAAAACGCTAATGCTAGGGCAGTGCTAAAAGGACCGGTTAAAAAAAAACAACATACCGGTAAAAATTACTGAGACACGGCAGTAACACAGCCGAATCACGCTAGCAGCACTAAAAGGGCCGGTTTAAAAAAAAAAACATACCAGTAAAAATTTCTGAGACACGGCAGAAACACAGCAGCAACACGCCAGCACAGCGCTAACGCTAATGCAGTGCTAACAGGGCCGGGTAGAAAAAATACATACCGGTAAAAATGACTGAGACACGACAGTAACACAGTAGCAACACGCTACAGACCACTGAAGCACAGTTGGATATTTTCCCCTGGGACACTTGACACTAGTTGGTAATGACTAATTCAGAGTATGTTTTGAAAAATATACTTTTCCTCAATGGTGGATTTATGTTTGAAAAAAAAAAAAAACAGACAGACATTCCTACTGAAATGTATTAATTGTCATAAAACCTGAACAGCTGCCTGACAACACCAAAATATTTTGACAGATGTAAACTCCATGTTAGTAAAGTACTAGGACTACTGCTGAAATGCAAAGTGTTAACTAGTTCGCTGTTATGATATTATACGGATTATAACCGAAGCCTAATTTCCAAGACCGACGAAAGTAATGTTTGAACTCTCCTATTACAACTCGCAATCGTGATTTATTGTTTTGAAGAGACATTGTTCCATTCGCCAATTTTTCATGAACGTGGATTTACTCAACCAGTGAGATTATCCGTGCTAAATTTGGTTCCGACCCCAGAACGTAGCTACTAACGTGGTGTCGGTTTCATAGTATCGGATCATTTTTGCGAATACAAGTGCAGATGTGCCGTATACAAAGCATGGTGTCAAACTCGAGGCCCGGGGCCCAGATCTGGTCCGCCACGCAGATTTAAGCGGCCCACGAAGGCAAATCAATTGTGTCAACTTCGGTGATTCTTGTTAAAAGGTGTACCAAAAATTCAAATTGTCATATAATACAATAGATATGATAATGATAGATAGATAAGATAATGTTGAGATATTGCAAGCATTTTTTTTATACCAGACATGAACAAAAGTTGATATTGTAATCATTTTTGTGTTACCAAACACGACCAATGGTTGAAAAACCCATTATCCTTGATTTCTGATTCCAAAAGTAGTTCAGATATGTCATGTGTAAATATGTTAAGGTGATTAAAGAGTTTTACAGTTTCATAGTCAACCCTCTGAGGGAAACCATAACTTTGAGAAAAATGAGTCGGACACTCACAAGCATACTTGAGCCGTACTCGCGTTATCCCTCTAGCCCATTATTTCTTTGTCTTAATTATGTTTTTTCTTTCAGTTACAAGATGCTAAAAGTTGCCATATTTTCATTTTCAAGACATTTTCCACCACGCTGTAAAACGTCATCTTCGATTCCAAATTGTGTCACTCCGGTTTTTCCTCTTCGTTTGGATTTGTGCGACCATCTATTTCCACCGCTGGCACTGACTCAACCTCCGAACTCCATTTTTTGTTGTTGTTGTTTTTTTTTTTTTCCAGGGGCGAGGGGTAGCAAAATGCGTCTGTGAAGCCGGAAGCACATCCCAAACACGCAAAGATCGTAACGGTGACGCTCGTAAATTGGTTTCGGTGGCGAGGAAATGCAGGCGAGCAGTTAGTCTCGCTGCTCATAAGCGCATTTAAGATCAAAAAGTGGCTCAGAGAAATATGTTAATGTGGAAAATAAAAATGCTTGACAGCATGACATCCTGTTTTGTGTGTTTCCAAGCAAATAATATGAAACTTTAGTCACAATGGACCTTTCCGACTGGCGATCTTAAGCTCCGCCCCTTAGCTGACAGTTGCCAGGTCCCACAAGCTTCCAAAATGGCGACTGAACATAACAGGTTTGAACTGGATTCTCTCTCGTGTATTCCAGATCATATTGGGGTATGGTTTTTTTTTTTGCCAAATGCGGCAGACTCGTCCAAAAGAGTTCTACAGAGAGGTCGTAACTATTTCACGCTAGGATATGTACACAGAATTAAGATTTTGAACGGAGCAGGACGCAATGTCAGAGTTACAGCGAAATGTTAGCGAACGATTCAGCAGGTCAGTGATACGCGAACAAAGTGAAAGTTGTTCTCCTGCGATGTATAAAGCACTGATAATAATCGAATCAAACTCAGAGGAGATACTCCTCCCTCACTTACCTTCGATCATACAGTCTTGTGTTTGTTGATATTGTCCACATTTAGTTGTACGTGCGCTCTTCCGCTAGCCTTAATCCATCGTAGACAGTCAACGGTGTTTGAGGCTTTGGAAAATGAATCAAACGGGTCCCTTGTAAGCTAGCAGGATATCTTTCATCAGAATTGCACGTTCCTCAAGCGCATCTGAGGACCATTTTCTTCGTAACATTAACTTTTCCAAGCGCACGCTACTGGCAACCAGCATTGCTTGTGGGACAACATGGCGGCAGGGGCGTGTCAAGGCAGGTGTTATGACAATGCTGCTATCTGATTGGCTAATTATCGTACGAGTGATTGACAGGTCGGAAAGGTCCACTGTCAGCGGCGATCAAACAAACAAACGTTATGCGGTGGGGGCTTCGTTCTGCGAGGGTCACTCGGACTGAGCCGTTTGACCAAAAAAACAAAAACTGAAAAAGTCGCAGTACGAGATTCTTTCGTCTGCCGAGCAGACGTGACAGAGGTCACAGGTAAACTCTACAAGTTTGCGCTTGCCCATGTTTCTTTTTTTCTTCTTGACTTGAATTGATGCGTCAATTATTCCCACAGCGGTTAAAAAAAAGAAAAAAAAAAGAAAAAGAAATATATGATAAGGAGGGGGATGACATGTCAAGCAGGTGTAGTATCGAAATTTGATTACATTTAATTTCAGTGAACGGATGCAGGAAAAGTGCTCCAAAATGTATTGTACATAAATTTAATTTAATTCAGTATAATTTAACTACATTTCCGCGGATGGATTAAAAACAGAAAAATACTTCTGTTCCAAAGTGTACTGGTACATCAATTCTATTTTATATTAACGGATTGATAGAACGTGAAAAATGTTAAATGTTTCAATGTCTATTAATGGAAGCAAAATCAGACGGCAAATCCGTCCAAGATGACATCGACTGTCAATTTCCACATTTTCGCTGTCAAAGAAGCTCCTTGTCCGGGCGGCCATTGCCGATGCAGTGGTTCTCGTAGCTGACTCGATGACGTGGGATGGCTTGACACTCAGTTCACTGCGTTCAGCTCCCCTCAAACACCACGAAAGCTTACTGGCAGGGCGTTCAAATAGTTTCCTCACGTGTTGGTGCTCGACTGGTCATCAAAGGCTACCCCCCACCCCAATACACCCTCACTTTCACCGATACCCAAGTCATTTCTTTGACGTTCTTCTTCCTGGCTGCCTCTTCCTCTTCACACTATCTGATCTCCGACACTAACGCTCACACTTCTGGTCGAACAGGTTCTGAGGGGCGAGGCTCACGCTACCCACGCTAATGGCTAACACACCTTTGAATGTTCTTTTTTTTTTTCCCGCACCAAAATGCAACGAGCATGTTCAGTGCATCTACACTGACTGATGAAACTGTCGCTGCGAAGAAACGGGTTTTGCGTACACGACCCGTCAGTTTGACCCGCAACATAAAAGGAGCGTTAACATGAGTCAATTTGATCCGGAACGCGACGCGGGCGGGTTAAGAAGCAACGTTGCAAGCCCGTGCAAACGCAACGGGCTGTTTTCCTCGGTGTCAAAGGCTTCAAACTGCTAAACTGGCGCCGAAACCTCGTAAAATGACGCCGGGGAAGAAATGGACGACAGACACGAGATAATGTCTTCAAAGCGTCCGACAAAAACAAAAACAACTGATTTCTCCTCAGCTGGAAAGTCATCACATGATGCCTGATTAAAAAAAAAAAAAGTAATGATGGTTTCCACTTTTCCCTAGCCCGTGGATTTACTTCCCGTAATTGCCGGCCTACAGAGCGCACCTGGTTACAGGCCTAACTGAGTACATTTGTAAAGGAAATACCATTTGGTACATACACACGCCGTGGCAGCGTAAAGCCGCAAGTGCGCACATTGAAACACGAGATATTTACAAAGACAGGACACAGAAAGAGTTTAAAGCTAGCGCGGCGCTAACGCTAGTGCTAACGCTAGCGCTAGATGTGACGCTAATGCTAACGCTAGCGCCGCGCTAACGCTAACAGGGCCGGTTGAAATAAAACTTATCGCTAAATATCACTGAGACACACTAGTAACACAGCAGCTACACGCTAGCACAGCGCTAACACTAGCGCAGCACTAACAGGGCCTGTAAAAGTCACTTCCTCATCACATATATTCCACCGGTCTCATTCCTACCTTTTTCGCTCGAGTGCCCCTCTGCGGTTTCTAGAAAAAAATGCACAAATTAGCCGCATCGCCGCATAAACCGCAGGGTTGAAAGCGTGTGGAAAAATTCACGGCTTGTAGGCCGGAAATTACGGTATAAAAAGGATCCGACACGTGACTCAATAGCGTGGAAAAAGAGGCGTGTGACTCACTGTCAAGCATCAGGCTTGAGTAGTGTTTATTTTTCTGCTGTTTTCTAGAAATCTTTTACATCATTTCCAAAACAAGAAAAAAAAAAAGAATATCACGCCCGCTTGCTAACCTCTCTACTCGATAGAAAACTAACCCGTTTGTTATAAAACACGTCATCGTTGAAAAACCACACACCAAAAAGAAGAAAAAAAAAAGTTACCGTTATTTACACACAAAAAAAAAAGGCCCATTTAATTCCAACATAAATTAGAAAATATTTACATGTGGGGACAACTTGTGCAGATAAAATTCTACATTGGGATTTCATGTCTAATTAGATATGGAAATATTTACAGTATCACCACATGCTCACGACATGCACGCACACACACACAATAGGTTGGGGATTTTGTTGTAATACTAAAAGGATGAACACATCATGTGGTAACAAATACGAGTTTCAAAGGGGACATATTATGGCGAAACGGCTTTTTGATTGTGTGCCTCGCAGCCAATTGAGCGTGAAAATAAACAACCGAGTAAATCCTTTGTTGGTTGCCTATTTCTGAATACTCCGAGCGAGCCCTTATGATTACTTGGTGAGCATAAAAACGTTCCCAGCGGCAAATTTCTTCACCCGTGATCTGACAGCTTGGCTGGGTGAAGTTTCATGTTGAAGGGGGTGGGGTGAGGCATATTTAAAATGATAATAATAATAATAATAATAATAACTTCAGCAACTGTGCTATCTAGCTAATGAAGCGTAATTCTTGTCGATGAAGTGCTGCCTCCGCGAGTGAAAATACAAGTGTTTTACTTGGTTGTTTCGGGAGCTTCAGCGTGCAAACATTTTTAAGATTTGGGGCTCAAAATGTAACCCCCCCCCCATAGTCGTCATAGCAACAAGTTATTCTTGCACGGGCGGGGTAAGCGGTGGCTCATTTGCATGAGACAAGACGGGCCGATTTCAGCTCAAAAAGGAGCGTGAATAATTATGTAATTGTTGGCGTATTTCAATGAAAGCATTTCGCTGACATGTCATGAAGATGCATGGGAATTTATTTTATATTCTTGTATTTTAAACGATGAAAAAAATGCACAGTCTCCTTCAAAGGGAGCATATTATACATTTAAAAACACACCCACGGGGGAGTTTCTCCGTCCACGACTCGGAAGCGAGGTCGGCTGAAGATCCGCCATTTTCAAGCGGGGTGGCCTGATTCGGGCGGGGGAACTTTTCGGATTGGGTTGGGGGCATGCACGGATCCGCCACCCGACTGAACGAGCAAAAGTCATCAGCTTGGTGATGAAGTGCTTCCTCCACGAGTGAAATTAGAATCTGTCTGTGGGGAGGCTTAGATGCGCTCACTTTCTGGAGACTCTTGTTGTTGTTGTTAAACAGGTAGTCATGGTAGCAAAAGCCGTTCTGGTGCTGGCACACCCCGCAGTCGAGGGAGGGCAGGACGGCGCAATCAAGCTGATTGTAGCTCACAAAGGTCATTTGTGGAAAACAGCATGCTCATCATTCTTGATCCAAAAAGCATGTCCCAGAAATGTTGTTAAGACACTTAAGGAACTGTTTCTAATCATTAATTTGAAAAAAAAAAAAAAAAAAAAAGCATAATATGTCTCCTTTAAGACGGCGTACAGGCTGTTGTGTGACCCGTTCAGAAACCCAAAACACGACTGGAGTCCTCCCCACGTGGTCATACAAACAAAGCACGAGCAATAATAACAGAAAAACAGCAGGGGAATTGCGTCCGTCTGTGTCTCATAAGGGGGGGGGGGTCCATGGGGGAGGGGGGGGGTTGTCCTTTTACGAGTCCGCCGAGACACAGGAAATCAGAGGATTTGCCTCCAGACTCAACCGAGGAGGAGGAAGGAAGGAAGGTGGGGGGGTGGGGGGGGGCACACAGCAACTCATCTTGAAATGATGTCCTCTTGATGGCGCGATAAAAAAAAAAAAAAAACGCCGCTCCTCCAAGTTGCTCGACGGCTCCCTCGCAGGAACGGCGGCTGTGTTGGGAATCATCCGCGCGTTCCCTAATCACTATATATTACATTTTTATTCGAGTGGATAATGTACAATACTTCACTAAAATGTCCACGAGAAATCCACGTAGCAATTAGATTACTCACTTCACTCATTCCAAACTAATCTTTATACTATATGGATTTTTATATCATCGGACTGTAGCGTTGGTAATAAATATCAAAAGACATTTTTTAAAAAATGTTAATATTTTACAAAATGATCACAACGAGCCCGACTTCATCGTTATTCGTGTTTTCGTTCCATGAAAAAATGGAAAATATGTGCGCAATTGCATGGCGGGGTGTGTTTGAGCCCCTCCGCTCGGTCTCAATCTTGAGGCGACGGAATGCCGCGCAGCTCCCACAGAATGAGGAAGCGGCGACGACGTGACATTTCTCAAACAGCCGAAGCCTCCATGAGAGTTTTCAGATTTGTTTTCGAGCTATTTTTAACCCACCCAATAATGTGTTAAAAATATCCATCCATCCATTTTCTTTTGCTGCTTATCCTCACGAGGGTTGCGGGAAGTGCTGTGGACGGGCAGGAGGCGGGGTACACCCTGAACTGGTTGCCAGCCAATCACAGGGCACATGGAAGACAAACAGCCGCAATCATAATCACACCTGCGGGCAATTTAGAGCAGGGGTGTCAAACTCATTTTTGTCACGCGCCACATTGTAGTTACGATTTCCCACAGAGGGCCGTAATATGTCGTTATCATTTATGATATGACAATTTGAACTTTTGGTACAGATTTTAACAACAATCCTGGAAGTTGACACACGTGATTTGCCCTCGCGGGCCACATAAAATCTTGTGGTGGGCCGGATCTGGCCCATGTGCCTCAAGTTTGACACCAAGGGGCAATTTAGAGTGTCCAATTAATGTTGCATGTTTTTGGGATGTGGGAGAAAACCGGAGTGCCCGGAGAAAAACTCACACAGGCACGGAGAGAACACGCAAACTCCACACAGGCGGGGCCGGGATTGAACCCGGGACCTCAGAACTGATCCACCGTGCCACCATATATAAAAATAATGGGGGGGGGAAAAAACATAAAATAAAGCTATCCGCATTATGCCGTGCAGGGTTTCCGCTTATGTTTTAGTAAATTAAAGCAAGACTCAAAGTAATCGTCGCATTCCTGCCATTGGTCTGCATGCAGCCCTCGGAGGAAAAAGTTTGGACACCCGCGATATAGCGCGTACGATACGCTCGCGACACGTTTCGCACAGAGCAACGCAAAATAGCCGACTCGCTGTTTAGCGCACTATATAGTGAATAGGGAGCGGATTCAAACACAGCGCCGTGCGACAATACTAGATTGGAATGGGCATGGCGTACCCGGCGGTTTCTGAGTGCACATGGGCTCGGGGGCGGGGGGCGGGCGGGTGGGGGTGCTGGTCTCATTTCCTGTGCTTGTCCGGTTTGTCGGAGGATTTGCCGCCGCCGTCGGAGGCTCCCTGCGTGTCGGCGCTCAGGTACATCTTGTCCACTTGTTTGAGGGCCTCGTTCAGGTAGTTCTGCAGCGAGGTCATGGCGGCGCAAATGGCCGGCGAGCCGAAGCCGTGGCTGATGAGGCTGAAGTGGGTCAGGCAGCCCTGGATGCCCGGCTCCAGGATGGGCGCCGGACGCGAGTTGCCCAGCGGCGAGCGGTCCTGGGTCAGCAGGTCGGTGAACTCCTTGCAGATTTGCCTACGAGGATTAGGAGGAGAAATATAAATAATTCATCCCACGTCCTTTTTTGACAATAGTAGGCACTGCAAATGGTCAAAAATGGTTTATTTTTAAATCCTTAAAAGTGTCCTTTTTATCATTTTGAAAAGTACCAGTACCTGCAAGTAGACTAGAAACAATGCAAAGTGGGAAGAACCCTGCTTATTTGGATTTTGAAAAAAGAACTTTCCTTTTTGCAATTTGCTGTTACGTGACCCCCCCCCCACCCACCCACCCAAAAAAATAATAATAATTGTGGCAAAAGCAATGGTTATCAAATTTTTTACACCAAGTACTACCTTGAAAATATCTTTTTATAACTACTGTATTTTCCGCACTATAAGGTCCACCTAAAAGCCTTTAATTTTCTCAAAAGCCGACGGTGCGCATTATAATCGGTGCGCCTTATTTATGGATCAATATTGAGCCTTTAACGCAGCTCCATCTAATGGCTGTATAACGTAACCCCAGCCTCTACTGTAGTGTCTATTCTATGCGCCTCCTCAATGAAGTAGGATAGCATACTAAAACCAAGTATTTCTCAATAGAATGGGCAGAGGTTTTATACACTGTACAGTATCTAATATCACTGTAATTCATTATAACATTAGACACAGTTTGAACATCAACATTGCTCTTCAATATAGGTGAATAAAAATGGCACTCAAAGAATGATTCAAATTAAGTCTAATGCACGAAAAAGAAGAGTGAAGCTCCAGGGAGAAGAGATGGCGAGGGTGGATGACTTGAAATACTTGGGGTCAACAACACAGAGCAATGGTGAGTGCGGTAAGGAAGTGAAGAAACGGGTCCAAGCGGGGTGGAACAGTTGGCGGGAGGTGTCTGGTGTTTTATGTGACAGAAGAGTCTCAAAAAAGTCTATAAAACGGTGGTGAGGCCGGCCATGATGTACAGATTAGAGACGGTGGAACTGAAGAAGCAACAGGAAGCAGAACTTCAGGTAGCAGAAATTAAAATGCTGAGGTTCCCGCATGGATAGGATTAGAAATAAGATCATTCGAGGGACCGCCAAAGTTGGATGTTTTGGAGACAAGGTTCGAGAATACAGACTTCGATGGTTTAGACGACGAGAGAGTGAATATATTGGCAGAAGGGTGCTGAGGATGGAGCTGCGAGGGAATAGAGGGAGAGGAAGACCAAAGAAAAGGTGGATGGCTGTGGTGAGGGAGGACATGAACGCTGTGGATGTTAGAGAGGAAGATGCACGAGATGGGCTTAGATGGAAAAGATGACATGCCGTGCCGACCCATAATTGGGACAAGCCGAAAGGAAAAGAACAAGAACAAAACAAACAAGTTACTAAATCTAAATAAAAGTTAAATACAACTGAACAGCACATAGCAAATGAACTTTTCAGTATTTATGGGAAAAAAAAACCCAAAAGGAAGTCAAAGCCGCAGTAGGAAAAATTTAATCCAGTATCGAAGATTGGAGGTTAACGCGCTAATTAGCGAAAGGGAATTTCCGCGCGCACGAGGTGACGACTCACTTGGCAGCGAGGAGCATGTTCTTTCGAGAGTTCACCTCGTTGCGTTCCACGTGCGGCCTGCCCAGGTACTCCGCGATGGCCTTGGCAGGAAACTCCGTCTCGCACACATAACCGAAGTCACGCGCTAAATGAACGGCTTCACCTGAGGAGGAAACGAAAATTAAAAAAAAAAAAAAATGGCAGCCTCGTTGGAAAGACCTCCTTTGACTGAGAGGTGGCAACGCTAACGAGTCGAGGAGGCGCACGAGGTCAGCGTCAGCTATTCGCCCCCCCCGAGCGTTCTGGCATTGAAGTTGTAAGGTCGCCCGGCCCCCGCAGCGAGTCGCGAGCAAGATAAGGGCGGCTTCGACTCGCGAGATCTCGAAATAACATCCCCCCCCCCCCCACGGGCATTCTCGCCGCGCAGTCATCAGACTTTTTTTTTTTTTTTTAATCAAAGCGAGGAGACCGACAGTGCGTGCTTATGAATGTGATCACTGTGGGGGCTAAAATATGATACAGAGGTAAAAAGGATGTGTTGGATTTGGTGGGAGACTTCGGGGCCAAAGAACAGAATGCTGAATGAATTTGATTGTGCGTCAGCTGACTCGTCAGACAATCCAATGCAACTATTAAAAAAAAAATGTGAAAAAAAAAATTGCAAGGCCCACTGCAGACCAAATACTTGCACCTTTATTTGTGAACCGCGGGCTGGAAAGTTCCCTCCGGGGTTGTAGCAGTGGCCAAAAGCATGAATCCAAGATTTATGTTTTATTTATCTATTTAGCATGAATGGAACATTGAAATCAGTTCCATTTATTGCTACACTCGAAGGGCGGATGTTTTGAAATAATTTAATGCATTTAAAATCCTTCTTTCACTTCTGTAACTTTTTTCCCCCCAAAACATAAACTATTTCTTTTAACGATGTGTGTAATGAGAAAAAAATCCACTCTATAACACTGGACATTCTGTCATGATTAAATACATAAAAAAAAATGAAATTGATTTTATGTCGTCAAATCACGTCAATGTCAATGTCAGTGTCGATCTAGCAAAGTATTCTTCAATGCGAAGTCGGTTGGAGACGACGCGAAAATACATCTTACTGTACGATGCCCAGAGTTTTGTCCGATACCGTTAAACATTTAGAAGGTGATAATAAACGAAGGTACGTGGAAAAATGAGAGACACTCGGCATAGCCAAAGTCGCCGGAGTCGATGTTTTCGCCGATAAGAAATTGGACTGTTAATTCGCTTCCGCTTGTTTTGGACAACTGGATCTACACGTGGATCTGGTGAGTAAGTCGTCGAGATTTACACGGAATAGTTTGAAAGCGTAGAAAAGTCTGCACGCATACGAATACTTCGTTGCTGGATCTGTTCTCGACGAGGAGCCGGCTCGTGAACGCGGAAGCGTGTTCGGCTACACGTTAACGTTTGCTGAAATCCGTTGATCTTTTCAGATTGTATTCAATACAGATACCAATATTTAAATACATGACCCCTGGTTTTACACAAACTCGCATTCATTAACAATGATTGGGGAAAAAAAAGTGAGGACAAGCAAGTCGGCTCCTCCGTAGTGTTTCCCAAGAAGTATTTGTAATGCCAAGTTGGCTCATTTTTGAACAATGCGTTAAAAATAAAATAAGACGGTGTCGTCTCCAACGTACACGGAAGCGTGTTGCAGCCACACGTTAAACTTCAGTAAACTTCTCCCTGACAGACATTTTTTTAAAAATAATATATAAATTATATATTATAAAACAGAAAATAAACCACTGGGATAGGCTTCAGCCCCCATCACACGGAAGCGTGTTGCGGCCACACGTTAACCTACGTGAACCTCTACAGCCGGTTCATTTTCTTGTTGTTAAATACACATTGGACTCACTTGAGAACAATGCATATTAAAAAAAAAAAAAAAAAACATCTGTCAGGGAGAAGTTGACCAAAGTTTAACGTGTGGCCGCAACACGCTTCCGTCGCGGGATAGATGCTATTCACTGGTAGCATTTTGCATTGTTTGTTACAATTAAGCTAACAATATTGTCGAAAGCAAAGCTATATGATTATTCAAAATAAATCATCCGTAATTGTCTCGTTTTATGTTTTATTTGACAGTACAAATCAAATAAGGGTGGAATTGTTCATCATCTGCCAATCTAGCCTAAAGTGTACGTCTTTAAAATGTGGATGCGGTTGTCATGTTAAGAGGTTTGTTTTTTTTGTTCAATTGCTAAGAATCTCAATCACGAGCGGCGTTTTGGGGCACGGCGTTCAGACAATAGCCATAAAGCCGTCGCATTTTTGAAGCGCGGCTAGATTGACGTTCCCACATTCTCGCTTTATTAGAGCGGCATTCCAGCTGCAGGGTAATTACAGCCGACGACGCTGACGCGGGGGCCCGAGCGTCGCGCCGGTCTCACCTTCCACGAGCGAAGTAAGCAGTGTCACGTTGGCCGCCTTCCTCCTTCCCGCGGGCAAGTTGAGCCCGATTTTGTCCAGTTTCTCTCGCAGCGAGCGGCCTCCGTTTTTCGACTTGGCTCTGCGAAGGCGGACGAACGCACAAACACAACAGAGACGCCGTAAGTAAGGAACTGCTAGCCAAACAGATCAGCAGTCTGATGTCTACTAAAACCTGTTGCCAGCACATCGACAAATGCGCATGACATTTACTACTCTGCTCGCATGTTTTGGGACGGATTCCTTCAACCCATTCATCCGTTTGCAAAAGTGCTCATCCTCACGAGGGTAGCAAGTGAGCTAGAGCCAATCCCAGTTATCTTTGGAGTTGACATCAGGGTACTTTCCTTGACTGGTTGTCGACTAATCACAGCGCACATGTAGAAAAACAACTAGCATACTATATACAATTCTATACCATACATTCACACCTAGGGACAATTCAGAGTCTTCAGCTAACCTAAAGAGAACGCGTGGAGCCTATCCCGGCCGAGTGCGACCTGAATGGTCATCATCATAAATTAGCTTTGTCGGTGTTGCGCAGCAAAGTACGTCAATCGACTTGATTTGGAAATGTATACATTTTTTATTTAACAGAATTATGAAAGTCACTACATTACGCCCTTATTGTATGATGGAGGGGCGGCACGGTTCCACAGCTGGTAAAGCGTTGGCCTCACAGCTCTGACAACCCCGGTTCGATCCCGGCCCCACATGTGTGGAGTTTGCATGTTCTCCCCGTGCCTGCGTGGGTTTTCTCCGGGTGGGCACTCCGGTTTCCTCCCAGATCCCAAAAACACGCAACAATAATTGTACACTAAATTGCCCATAGGCGTGACTGTTTGTCTCTATGTCCCCTGCGATTGGCTGGAAACCAGTTCAGTGTGTACCGTTGACAGCTGGGATAGGCTCCAGGAATCCCCGCGACGCTCGTGAGGACGAATGACAAAGAAAATGGATGGATGGAAGTATGATGGAGGATCCAGTATGGAGCCCTGAGGCACACCAAACTGAATTTTCTCCATCCATTTTCGACAGGACTCGTCCTCATCAGGTTCTCGGATGACTTGGAGCCTGTCCCAGTAGATTAGTTATACCTAAGGCGTGTTTTCAGACTGGGGGAGAAAACTGAAGTATGGGAAGAACGCAGAGCAGAGACTCAAACCAGTGAACCTAAAAAAATGTGAGGCAGACGTGGTAACGAGTCACAAACCACTTGAACCGATTCCAAAGATTAAAAAAAAAAACACACCGTGGTGAAAATAACCTGCTCCTTGCGGAACTTGTCATCTCACCCACGCAGGAACGATTATCATCTGATTAAACGAAATCAACACACGTTTTTGTATCGTCAAAAGGCCGCCAGACGGCCGACTCGCAACGTCGGCCGTCGTGCGCAAGTAACGCAACACCCCGCGATGCACTTTTCTGGATCAGCGGCGGTCCGGCTCTTTCTTTGAGGTGGGCAGCATCATTGTTTTTTTGCGCCCCCCCCCCTCCAACCCCCACACCCCCTTCGTCCGTCCCGCTGCAAAAGATCCCCCACCTCGTGCTATATGACCTACTTAAAAAAAAAAAAAATGCTTGTGAACGTGCGTGTGTCTGTGTCAGCGATAACGCGAGGCACATGGGAAGCAGCAAACGTGCGCTCCAAGCACAAAATCTCCGAGTCGGCGGCGTCTGGACCGTACTAGATCCGCACACACGCTCTCTCGCACACTAACAACACCCCCCCCCCAAAAAAAAAAAAAAAAAAAACAATTCCTAATTGAAATGAATGGAAAAGCCATAAATTTGATCAAGCTTTCAGATTTAGAAACAACAACAAACATTTTTATGATCTCTTGCAACAAAAAAAAATGAAGCACTCTAGAATATTGTGCTTCAAAAAAAATGTGTGGTCATAAAATAATTTACTAGAACTGAACGGGTTTTGGGGCGGCACGGGGAGTAGGTGGTAAAGCGTTGGCCTCACAGTTCTGAGGACCCAGGGTTCGATCCCGGCCCCGCCTGTGTGGAGTTTGCATGTTCTCCCCCGTGCCTGCGGGGGTTTCCTCCGGGTACTCCGGTTTCCTCCCACATCCCAAAAACATGCAACATTAATTGGACACTCTAAATTGCCCATAGGTGTGATTGTGAGTGCGTCTGTTTCTCTCTATATGCCATCCGATTGGCTGGCGACCAGTTCAGGGTGTACCCCGCCTCCTGCCCGTTGACAGCTGCGATAGGCTCCAGCACTCCCCGCGACCCTCGTGAGTATAAGCAGCAAAGAAAATGGATGGATCGATGAACAGGTTTTGCCTCATTTCTTCAATGTCTGCAATTCAATGGACATTGTGCTGCTCCTTTTTTTTTTTACTTTGGCCACATGGCGGCAGCATAACACGACAGAGACGCACGAAAAACTGTTTCACGTCGCAGTCAGCGAGATGCAGATATATTTTCTAAATATAATTTCATTTTGTGCAACGAATTAAGGATATGTGCATGTGGATGGAGTTGCAAGGATGAATCTGGAACTTGTTGATTATCAAATTGTCGACAATAATTTTTGACAATCAATTACAGACTTTGCTAGTCTAAAATTGTCCAAATCCTGAGAATTTCAGCAGTAAATATTAACAATTAGATTTATCCATCCATTTTCTTTGCCACTTATCCTCACAAGGGTCACGGCGAGTGCTGGAGGGGGGGTACACCCGAACTGGTTGCTAGCCAATCGCAGGGCACATAGAGACAAACAGTCGCACTCACAATCACACCTTGGGGCAATTTAGTGCGTCCAATTAATGTTGCATGTTTTTGGGATGTGGGAGGAAACCGGAATGCCCACCCGGAGAAAACCCACGCAGGCACGGGAGAACATGCAAACTCCACACAGGCAGGTCCGGGATTGAACCCGGGACCTCAGAACTGTGAGGCCAACGCTTTAGCAGCTCATCCAGCGTGCCCAATTACGTTTATTCTCATAAAAAAATCACACTGATTGTCACTAAAAATCTAATTTGAATAACTGTAATTAACAACAGGAGAAATGTGTTAATAAAGTACCTCAAATGTATTTATTTCTTTTAATATTAAATTCATTTATTTATTTATATGTGCACATAAGAAAGACCTTTTGTGTTGGTTTTTCAGGGTGAAGAATTTGAAAATATCAGAACAAGTTTCAGAAAGGCCCGATAGCGGTGACGACATCTGACTCACATTCTATAGATTCTGGGTTTGAATCTTGATGTGGCGTTTTCATGTTTTTTGGTTTCCTCCCACATTCCCGGAAACATCAATTGTAGTTTAACTGAGGAAATTGCCTTTTGATACCTGCGTAGAACTCCTCCCAGCAGCGACGCGTTGAGGCACTCGGGGGGCGAGAGGCGCCTCTGGACCTCGGCCACCGTCACCTTGTACTTGGACGTGGAGCTCAGCAGCGAGAGGCGACCCGGGACGGAGCAGAATACCTCGGTGGGGTTGGACACCATGCCCAGCAGGGACTCCTTCTGGAAGGGCAGGCCCAGCGCGTTGCCTTTGGGGAGAGTCACGGGCCCTGAGCGGCGGCGAGAAAACCCGAGAGGATGAGTCGCTTGGAGTGTGACTGCAGGCTGACAGTTTTGTTGCTCGTCAGTATCGTTTGGATCGTGCGCCGCGATGTGGTTTCGCTCAAATATAAAAGGAAATGGCAACAAAAGAAGGAAAAACTAAAAACATTGTGAGTCAGGCTGCTCTTAGAACCGGACTGCTTTGTAGCTAAATAAAGATTTCCAAATCTAAACGTCTCATCCCGGAAAAAAAAAAAAAAATTAAATAAAAAAAAAGCCAGCCACATTCCACAAACATGGCTCCCAAAATGATAAGTTTCACCATAAAGAAAATATGCGGCGTTTTCACATCATTTCTCAGCCGCTCGTGGTAAAGGGCAAGATATGGAAGATAAAATACTAAATCAAAATGTTTGCTCATTCAACGTGACACAAATATGGCTGCCACTACGCTAACACAATATTGTCACAGTATTTTTTTTTATTTATTTTTTTATAAAATGGGCAACGATAATTTTATTTAATTCGCATTTTTTTCCTCAAGTGGCATAATCCATGAAAATACTATGCTATAGCATTTTACCCCAAAAATGCTTTTTTGGTCAAATTTTGCCATGGCTTCACTGTGAAGCATAAATTATAGAGATGGTATCTCATTTTGGTTCAATTAAAAAAATAATAAATAAAACTTGTAAAAATATTTCGTTTTACATCACTCCACAAATGTGGCCGGCGATTATCTGACTCAAAATATTAAATCAAAAATATTTGGGCATTCAATATGACACAAATATGGCTGCCACTGTGCTAACACGATATTGTCACAGTATTTTTTTTTTCATAAAATGGGCAACGATATTTTTATTTAATTCGCATTTTTTCCTCAAGTGGCATAATCCATGAAAATACTATGTTGTAGCGTTTTACCCAAACAAAATGCTGTTATGGTCAAATTTTGCCATAGCTTCACTGTGAATCATAAATTAAAGAGATGGTATCTCATTTTTGTTCAATTAAAAAAAAAAAATAAAACTTGTAAAAATATTTATTTTTGCGCCACTCTACAAACATGGCCGGCGATTTTCTGACTCTTGAGAGTTTCAACAGTAGGCTTAAATCATGATATAATTATAAAGTTTAAAAAAAGAATAGACCTAAAAAAAAAATCAGATTATTATATCACTCCACACACATGGCTGATAAGCTACTCTAAAAACTTCAATGGCGATGTTTTGCATATTTTCATGAAGTGGTGAAATTGAACGAGTCACTGTTCAATTCTATCAGTGTAAAATATTCATAACTAGAATACAGTTGGGCTTTGTTTTAGTCTAATAAATACAAAACATTCCACAAAGATGGCGGACAAAATGCTCCACAAAAAGGTGGTCGAACTTTGGGAGGTTGGCACGTGATCATAATTTAATCTACAAAACTTCATCTCTCTTTAAAAATACATTTTTTTTTCATTTTTTGTTGATGCATTTTTGCAAAAAACTGAACAATAATATTGACTATTATCAGTGACTTCTTACTTCAAATTCAATGAGTTGTCAAAAATGTAAAAAAAAAAAAAATAATGAAATCCAGGGGAACTTGTATATATATATATTAAAAAAAGTGATTTTAATCATCATAACAAGCCTCTGAGGGAAAACCAAATTATGACGAGTTTGAAATTGCATACTGTTTTTGTAAAATTGTTGTTGGTGTTTTTTTTTAATTGAATAAGTTACTCACTAACTGCACCTAATACAAAGAATATTTCCACGATAACACACTCTCCAAATATGACGAAAAGTTGTGTAGGATCCATTTTGTAGCTAACACAAGTGGAAATCATTTTGATTTCATTTGATTTGTTTCGTACTGACAAATTTGCTCTGTTTCATTGCGCGTTTCTACTTGAGCTACTTTTGAGCCGCGCAGTGCTACAAAATGGCACAAACTCACACTCGTTTGCATAAATTGACATAAAAAAAAACAACAGTTTGAAACGACAGCACTCAAAAGTCCCAAAATTTGGGCGGCAGTTTGGAGACGTAAACTCAGCCACCGTCCACAAACACGTACAGACGATTCACTGACGGGTCACTGGACGCACAACCACAGCACAGCACACTAACGATGGACAACAAAAGCGAGGCGACAATCCTCACCCGCAAGAATGCCCCCCTGATAACAAGTCCTCTGTACGCGATCAAGGCTCCTGGCCCCTCGCAGTCCTAATACTGAGACACAAATCACAAGAAGTCACACACACATGTGGCGCCTGCTCCGGGGGTGGGGGTGGGGGTGGGGGCGGGGGTGGGGGGGCCAACTTTGCCCACGGCGTGCCCTCCGATGTGGGAACAACACATGATGAGGGCTCAGATCTTTCTATCCAAACAAGCAAAGGCCTTCTCTTTGTTTTGGTTTTTTTTTTTTTTTTACATCTTTTCTGGGGTTTTGTCTTACCCCGTCTACAAAAGCCAAAACACGTGAAACACACATTTACTTTCTTTTTATCTGAACCGAGGAATAGGTATCTTACGGAAGCGTATTGGTGCCATACAAAAAAAAAAAAGATCTCTACCACATTATAATGTGAAACATATCACGTTTTAATGTTTTCATGTTATAACATGATATGTGGTAACGTGGTAGTGACATTTTTTTTGGTGTGGCAGTGTATTGCTCCCATACCAACAAAAAAAAAAGGTCATTATCACATTATAATGTGAAACATATCACGTTATAATGTTTTCATGTTATAACATGATATGTGGTAATGTGGTAGTGACATTTTTTTTTTGGGGTGTGGCAGCGTCTTGCTCCCATACCCCCTAAAAAAAGGTCGCTACCACATTATAACGTGAAATATATGTTATAATGTTTTCATGTTATCACGTGATATGTGGTAACGTGGTAGTGACATTTTTTTCTGATGTTGGAGTGTATTGCTGCCATACCAAAAAAAAAAAGGTCGCTACCACATTATAATGTGAAACATATCACATTATAATGTTTTCATGTTATAACATGATATGTGGTTACGTGGTAGTGACATTTTTTTTGCTGTGGCAGCGTATTGCTGCCATACTAAAAAAAAAAAAAAAAAAGGTCGCTACCACATTATAACGTAAAACATATCACGTTATAATGTTTTCATGTTATAACATGATATGTGGTAACGTGTTAGTGACATTTTTTTTTTGGGGTGTGGCAGCGTCTTGCTCCCATACCCCCCAAAAAAAGGTCGCTACCACATTATATCGTGAAACATATAACGTTATAATGTTTTCATGTTATCACGTGATATGTGGTAACGTGGTAGTGACATTTTTTTCTGATGTTGGAGTGTATTGCTGCCATACCAAAAAAAAAAAAAAGGTCGCTACCACATTATAATGTGAAACATATCACATTATAATGTTTTCATGTTATAACATATGTGGTAACGTGGTAGTGACATTTTTTTTTGGTGTGGCAGCGTATTGCTCCATACCAAAAAAAAAAAGTCACTACCACATTATAATGTGAAACATATCACGTTATAATGTTTTCATGATATGATACATGATATGCGGTAACGTGGTAGTGACATTTTTTTTTTTTTTTTTGGTATGGCAGCAATATGCTTTTGTATGAAAGCAAGTTTGAGTCTTGATATTTAGGGATTTGACAATTGCAAAACAAAAGAAATACTGTAAGCATCAAAGAACAACAATAAATATGCAATACATCGGGCAACACATCCGAGCAGAAACGCATCGGGCTTTCCGGACCGTTTTTGTTTTTTTATGTGTTCTACCTTCCATATGTCGTGTCAGCACTTTGACAAAAGCCACCAGAGAAATAACAACTACACTTTTGTGCACAATCAACCTCACAGGAGACTCCAACGGAGGTACACAGAAAACCGCTTGGAAAGAGTCAACTAGTCGACTCCAGAAAAGTGCACAATTTGGGGCGAGTTGAGTAGAAATCTACTCCAAGTCAGTTCATCCATGACGTCACAGATATTTTTTCAGTACGCTAAAGAAGAAGCACATAGAAACCATCCGTCCATCCATTATCTGAGCCGCTTGTCCTCAGAAGGGTCGGCGGAGTGTTGTCTTCGGGCACACACTGAAATAGATGCCAGCCAATCGCGGAGCACATAGACACAAACGACTCATTCACACTCACGCCTACGGGCAATTTAGCATCTTTTTAGCATGTTTTTGGGGATGTGAGAGGAAACCGGAGTGTCAGCAGGAGAAAAGCCATGCAGGCACGAGGTTAAGGTTAGGCGGGGCCAGGATTTGAACCACGGTCCTCAGAACTGCGAGGCCGATGCTCGAAACGCCACAGAAAAAACAATGATCGAGAATTGCAACTCTTCTGTTACGCCGACGTCTTTGTGTCGACTTTTGCGCCGCGGCCCTCGTTCGTTGCACGAGATCAGAAGCGATCCGAGTAGCCGAAGCTAACGAGGTTAGCCGCTATTCAAAGATGTTTACTTTAAAGTCCGGCGACAGCACCAGACGGCGGATCGGATCCTCTGTAAACGTGATTGATTGAAAGATGAAAAACCGAAAACATGTGATTAGCAATGAGTGGACTTCAAGCTTTAAACTCATCGGCTCAACCGCTAACTCCGCAATTACATTTTGCACCTTGGCGTCGAGGAGTCACTATTGACTGGCTTTGTGACGAGACCGGTGAATCAATCTAGTCTGTCGTTTGAAAATGATTTCAATTGTCATCAATTTCTGAATTTGGAGATTTGAGAAAGAACAAGTAAAGGGAGAGAAAAAAAATGAGCCAAGCTAGAGGCGGCTCCTCAACGAGTTCTTAACGATCAAAGTGGAAGGAAAGTGGAGGAATTCTTTCACGCCACGCGCGTTTATCAGCAAATGTTGCAAATTCCCACCATGCAGAACGAGTTTTGCCGTTGGGCCAAGTTGTGCAAAGGTTAGCCGCCACTCCCGAAGGCGAGACCGCTGAGCTGTCAGCCGGTCGGCGTCGGTGCTCGTGCGTGTTATGTCAAATTGTACTGCTGATCTATGTGCTACGTAGAGTGGTCGACTCCAATGGAATCCGAAGTCCGTCGGCTCCTCGTGCGCGGATTTTGCGGATAGTCAGCGGCATTTTCTGTTGTTTTTTTTTTTTCAGGTTTTAGCCAACTTGATCCCTCTCCCCTTCAATAAAGCGACGGTAATGTGAAATACAGTTTTTGAGGCGTGTGGCGGATCCAAAATAAGAAGTAGAAGCACAAAGGGATCGCATCGACTATTACGCAATACATCAATCTGCCTCTCCGCACACAAGTCTGTGATTACGAGTCCGATTAGTCAACGCGCTGTGGCGCTGACTCAAAAACCCTTTTTAATGGACTCCCGATGACGAAGCATTTGGGAATTGAGCTCTTTAATCAAAACAGTTCATGTCCCAACAAATTGCTAAACTGTCCTTCACATGCGAGGCCCGTGCCGGTGCCGGTCCCGGAGCCGCACCCCGGAATCCTCGGACTAAAGTGGGATCAAGGCCGAACGCTAATTTCCTGCCAATTTTTTTGGTGGGGGGGAGAGTTTGGGTTTTTTTTTTTTTTTTTGTTACAGTTTCCTTTCACCCTCTGGCCGTCTTTCGGAGCACCGTCCCCACGGCGGGACTGCTCGTAGTTTTGCAAAGTCCACCACGCAGGTACAGATTCTACACGGCGGTTGGCGACTACGAAATGGTTCAGCGGCGGTTGCGGCTGACGTGTTGATCTGCGTCAGCCTTAAGTTGGAAACTCACCTTTTTTGATGACTGTCTGATCGGCCATGATGATACCGTGGTCGTCCACATGCTGTTGGGGAGGAATACACGAAGAAGAAATGAGGTCAAGAAGTCACACGTGCCAAATGCATCAAAAAGTATCACAATAGTGCACTATATATATATATATATATATATATATATATATATAAATTTATTGGGGTTGTACAGTTGCCTTGCATTAAACCGGCAGCTGTTTGTAATATTTTAGTCTTTGCGTGCAACTCAAGAAAGTAAGCAAAAGAGCAAAGCTGCTCTCCTCTTTCTCTCATTTGAATTACATAAACATTTATGACAGTGTCCAATAAAGCTTAGCATTTATAATGACCCTAAAGGCAGGATTTTATGTTTCTTTTGGATACAGCCACATTGCAATTTACAATATATTTATAACTTATTTGATATGGGCATTTAAAAAAGAAAAAAAAAAAGAAAATGTGGACCAAGCGTGCAGCTGTTTTGCTTCAAGTGATTTAGTTCTAATTCTCAACACTTGCCCAAAGGAGGATTTTTGAAAAAAGACAAAAACATGCAAGAAGGCAGAAAAATGCTCCGAGTGTGACTAATTTATGAATTTTACCGAGAACACAAATGAAATCTGATGTTTTGAATTTCATTGCGGCAATGCTGATTGTTATTTAAGATTGAAATCATGTTGCTTATCGTGGCCGCAATGTTTCATTAAAACAAATCTTGATTCCAAAACGATGTCAGGGGGGTCAACAATCTCTGCAAAAATACTTTTACTTTTTTACATCTATTATACTCATGTTGAAAATGGAGTGAAAATAATCATTTCTAATAGTTCCGCCAGCTTCATAATTTGACAGAATTTTAAAGTGCGATGCTTTATTTTGCGGCTGTAATTGACTTTTGTGCCTTTATTAATAGAAACAAAACGATCAATTGCGATTTTTACGTGGAGACGATTGGCTGAGTCAAGTGGTGGTGGCAAATATTTTGTAAAATGATTTGTCTCCTTGCAATACTTTTGCAAACAAAAGGGTAGGAGTTTTTTGTGTTTTTGTTTTTGCTATTAACTCCTGTGACGGCCAGTGTGCCCCCCCCCCCCCCCACACACACACCCACCTGCACGTCCTCCATCCCGTGTCCCATCTCGTGCATGCCCTGCATGCTCTCGCCGATCACCGACGCCTCGATGCCGTGGGCGTGCGGGGGCATCAGCTCGGGCCGGCGGAAGCTTTCCCTCCTCAGTCCCGCTGACGAGCCTCCTCCTCCGCCTCCCCCGCCGCCCTCCAGGCCGAGGATCTGGCCGGCCAGGCCGCTCCTGGCGTGGGCCGACAGCCCTTCCTGGCCCTGGCGGCCCGGCCACGGCTGCTGCTGGTTCGACGACGGCGACTGGTGCAGGGAGTTGATGTTGAAGGGGTCGCCCAGGTGGGCGTAAGGGTCGCCCGACTGCGGGTAGGAGATGGGCTGGTAAGGGGGCGGGAAGTAGGGCGGCTGGAAGTCGGAGGTGGCCGAGTGCGAGAGGGAGGGAGACGGGCTGTAGAGGTGCTGGCTGACCGCCGGCAGGTGGGGCAGGCGCGGGTTGCCATTGCTGCTGCCGTCGTGTCTCTCCTGGAGGGGGCACGCAGTTAGTCAACTTCCAAAATTCGTTACGAAAAAATTATATTCCTTTTATGTTCTGGAAATACAATTTTTTGATCAGATTGAAAATGTTTTTCATGACATTCGCCGACCGAATTATAGTAGTTGCTATATTAGCAAAAAGCAATATATACAATATGTATAAATATATATAATTTTACGGAAAATTTCAGATTTTCTTTGAGCAGTTATCACGAAAGTTAAAAAAAAAAAAAAAAAGTCTTGCACGAGTCTCTGCGAACGGTTGATGGTGCAAAACAAAGATTCCAAAGGAAACAGCGAGACATTTTTACTTCGTAAGCATTGGATTCACAGCATCTAAGTACACTTTTTGCATTATTTTATAGATGTGCACGGGAATATTTCCGAAAAGATTAAATATGACCCGACCGTCATCTCACCTGTGCTGTAGCGCACTTTTATTTAAGTTCCGCAACAACAACGTGATATAAATATCAAATGTTCAGTCATTTAATTACCTGATCTGAAAAAAAAACAAAAACATTTTTGCTTCTTTCAAATGTATGATTGGCTTTTGCTTTTAGCGTGTCCCGCTAAACTCGGATCCGAATCCTCGCGTGTTGAACTTTGACAATCTTAATTTTTTTTTTCTGACATTTTTCAATTTAATCATGAAAGTGTCTTCAAGTATTTGACCCGAATTGTGCCCGAACTCACCTCGCAGTCATCCTCATACTTGACGTTGTCTGCTAATTTCCACAACATGGTGACCCCGGTGGGGGGGAGGAAAAAAAAAAGTTTGTATCACCCCGACCCCCGTAAAAAAATAAAATAAATACAAATTAAAAGTTAAAAAAAAAAAAAACGTACACAGAAGTGTACCGGGCTGCCTTTAACGCCTTGAAATTAATCCAGTTTGGTGGGGGAAGATCCAGGCGAGCTTCTTTAAGAAAGGCGGAAAAGGTGCCCCGCGATCCCCCCGCCGAGCCGCGACTTTTCCACGGTAAGCCAGTATACCATGAAAATATTAATACAAATTCAAAAAAAAGGGGAGAAAAAGAGAACGAGATGGAAAGAGAGAGCGACAAAAAAAGTTTGTCTTGTGGTCTCCGCGGTGGCTCGACGCTTCTGTTGCGCAGCCGCTGCGGCGCTTCGCATTTAGCGCAAGCGAAGCGGACCGAGAGGCCCGCGAGCACGCGCACGCGCACCCGCCGCCTTTTCGCCTCTCAAAAGTCGGCGCGTGCGCGGCGGGTGGGCGTTGCCTCGCCGCGTGACGTCACCCGGGAAGGAGGGTGAGGAGGCGATCGCTGATTGGCTGAGGAAAACGGCCAATCAGGCGTCTGTGCGCCTGTGCGTTGCCAGAAAGGCTGCAAAAAAGCGCCACATGAATTGTTTCATTCCAGTTCATACCTCGCATGCACATGACTAAAATGTGTACATAATTTGAATATTCCCTCATAAGAAAATGAGGTGTTTACCACATTTTAATTGTAAGCAACCACGAGTTAATTACTCTTTTTCAGTGTAATAACTGTAGACATTCTTGCCTTTTAATTTTTGATTGATTGACCTCTTTTCCCCCAATTTAATCACAAAAAGAAGCAAATTCAATTCAATTTGCCAATACACGGACTGCCATTTGGAAACATTTTTGGTGCCATTTTCTGAAGTTATATGAATGGTTTGTTGACAAATGTAATTTCGGGTTTTGTTATTGTCATATATGGCAAGCTTGGTAATTAATACATGGAACCTTTGAAATCTGTGCATTTTTTTTTAAAAAAAAGGAAACTAATCATTGCACATGTCGCAATTCAAAACTGTAACGAGCACTTGTGGTGCTTTTAAAGACTTTTTCTCGGCGGTGCCTGTTTAAAGCTGCAACCCGCCCGAGGGCAGCTCTCGAACATCTTTTGAGCTCATTTGCATTTTTGGTGGAGTCCTGCAAGGTCTGAGCTTGAGCACGCGTTGAAAAAGAAAAAAAAAAAAAAAAAAAAAAGAGGGGGGTTTCGAGGGTGGGGGGTGGTTGGGGGGGGCAACCCTCCAAAAGCACTTTGTCACTATTTTGTTGTATTTAGGAGTGCGCGAATGTGTGAATCAGTGCTGAGGAGATGAGCTTTTAAAATTGCTTCGGTGGTCATTTGAGAGATGAAAGGAGAACAGCCAACTGGAGAGATGTGCATGTGCGCGTGGGCGCACGTGGGAACAACAAGATGCTCGAGATGTGCGTGCAGATGAAAATACATATTTTGTACGTCAGGGTGGAGGGAGGTGCAAGTTAAAGGAAATTTATTACGGTTGGCCTCACGTTTTGGTGTGTGGGTGCATGTGCGCGCGCGTGTGCATGCGTGTGTGTGTGTGTGTGTGTGTGTGTGAGTGTGTGTGTGTGTGTGCGTGCGTTTGTGTGTGTGTGTGGCCTTTAATGACATTTTGGAACGCAGACTGTTCTGCAGATGTTAATGGCAAAGGCTGCTTTTTTCGTTTTTATTTTAAAAGGATTTATGCACATATGCACGCACACACACACACACACACACACATATATATATATATATATATATATATATATATATATATATATATATATATATATATATATATATAGTTGTTATAACGGGGAGAGACGTGCACAAGTAAATACAATTATCAAATAACATGCAGTTGCCTTCATTTTTCATGCTGGTATATTTTTATTGTGCGTGAGCCTTCAATGATGTTTATACGTGTGGTCAATTATCAGAAGATTATTATGATCTGATTTTAATTCACGCAACAGCATCGTTACTTTGCAAAGCAATTGGATGTTATCATTTTTTTACATTGCGTGATTTTTTTTTTTTTTAAAGTATCCTCATTATTTCCGGAGAATAAGGCCTACAGCTCAAAAGCTTCCTAAAGTACTTGCCCAAAAAGAGCTCCAATCCCTGAGGAGTCCCAACAAGATTTCAAATGCTTCATAAGAATATGAAATGCGACGAATGATGAATGAATTGAGCGCGTGGACTCACCCTCCAGTCCGGCCTGTCCAGCAGCGACATCTGCGAGGCGTCGTCACCCTCGGCCACTGAGTGAGGCACATGCGCGAGCCCCGCGCGTGTGCACGCGGCTCGCCACCTGGGTACGCGCACTGCGCATGCGCCGCCGCGCCGGGGGAAAAAAACACACCTGAGCAGAGCAAAAAGGAGATATGCGTGTGTGTGTGTGTGTGTGTGTGTGTGTGTGTGTGTGTGTGTGTGTGTGTGTGTGTGTGTGTGTGTGTGTGTGCTTGGGCGCGCGCGTGTGCGTGTTATTTTCGGTTTTTGCCTGCTTTTCCAACTCATTTGCAATTTGGTAAGCTTGGAACTTGACAGGGGACAATAATAAATCTCTTTTTAAGTTAAAAAAAAAAGTTCCTGTATGACGAAGATTATTTATAACCCCGTGAATATGTACTATCATTAAGCAGGACAAAAAATGATATATTGGGTAATTTAAAACATTCGCGGGGGGATTTCAAGATGAGGTCATTACAACAACCCCCCCCCCCAAAAAAAAAAAAAAGGTACGCATCGCCTCCGGGTGACCCAACGAATCCGCTTTCAAAAGCCAGGAAGGTTTTTTTTTTGTTGTTGTTGTTTTTTTCCAAGGACAAAAACTCTTCCTGTTATCTGATCTTGCAAATTCTTTTGGGCTTTAATTAATGAACACATCAAAGTGTCCTGGTGAGAAAAGAAGAAGCGACTCACCAAACTGTCAAACGATTTGGGCTGCATTGACCGATTGGACTGGAAATTATTTAAAGAGACAATAAAATAAATTTTAAAAAAAGGGGGGCGGCAAATAGTTGGTATAGGTGGAAATTGTATAACTGACATCAAAAGCGCATGCATGCATTCTGACGATGCTTATTTTTAGTCTTGTCTAAATGTATATTTCCTTTTGACTGCATCTCTAAATAATAATCAATTATAAACAGGTATTATTATATTACATCCATATTTTTAATCTGTTGATGGCATTTCTTCAGTTTAAAAGTGTGAATACATAAAAAATGGCTCGATAAATGCACAGGGAATAAAGTACACAGAATTCCGCTGTTCATTGATTTAAGATATGAGCAAATATTACAGTTATATTATCGGGATAATGTGTTTATTTGACATGTTTCACCGAATCATTAATGTTTGGATTTTATTGTTATGTTGCATAAAGAAATAAAATAATGAAAAAGCATGGTGTCAATTTTGGGAAGAGTACTGAAATGTAGTTGGTTACAATTACAAGTTACCATGTTGAAAAGATAATAATGGTGTAAGTATTTCAATTACTTTCTCAAAGTCCAATTAGATTTGATCATATTTTCACGTGTTCATTTTAAATTAATACATCAACAGGACCCTTTGATGTTTTCTTTTTTTTAAAAAGTAGATTAAAACCCATACATCCTTATTTTGGAATGATGTCTTCTTTACTCAAATAATAATAAACTGATTACAAAACATGATGGGCTTTAAATATGTATTTTTTTTTAATGTTTGTTGCATTGTACGTGGAAAACATAATTCTGCGTTGACCTGATGACAAATGTGCACAACTTAGACAATACTGATTTCAAATACAACCTAATTTACAACAAAAAGATCTGCATTATTAACATGAAAATGTGCTCCAAAGTTAAATTTGAGTCCGACCTCGTCTAAATCCAAATCTCAGACAAACCCACAAATATTTTACCACAAGGTGGCGCTGTACAACATTAACAATTCAGTTGATTTTGGTGAAGATAAATTAAAAAAACAAACAAAAAGAAAAAAAAAACATAACGATTTGCTCAATCTGATATTTTGCAGTGACTCTTCAAAAAGAGCTAAAATCGCAATTGTGGATATTCCCAAAAGTAGCGGCACTTGAATTACACATGGGCGACATGCTTCAGGTATTTTTATTATTATTATTATTATTTTTATCTTAAACTGGCAGACACACCCCACAGTGCAATACAGAATCTGCACAGGACTGTGGGAAGTGGCGTCCATGACTAGCTACCAGTTGCCACGGTGAGGTGAACATAAACACGACTGCACCCGAAATGGCTGCGATTTGCAAGTAGGCCCACTGTGACTTCACTTCATCATAAAAAAATGGATTTCACTGATTTTCACACACCGATCAAAATGAGGTGAATATTATATTCACCTTTCTCCATCTGGAGAGGATTAATCGCATTTTAATGGGAAACATGACCTCAGTTTGAAAATGTTTCAGTTTGAGAACAGGGTGACGAAAGATTCAATTCCGAACCCGAAGTTTTACTGTACTCATAAAAAGACAAATGTATTAGTCAATGTACTTAGTCCTGATCTTTAAACCTCTGTTATATTTATTGGTAGTAGTCTTTTTTTATGTCAACATCTTGGCTACTACATCCTGCATGGAAGACTTAACATGTCAGTAGGACAAATCGAATAAATACTATATATTCCTTCAAATGATTTGCATGTATAAAAAAAATGGTTAATATCATTTACTACATATTAACTGTGCTGAGATTTTACTGGTTGAGCCCACGTGACATGAAGCGTGCCCCCTGACCCCCTGCGTTAGTGATACAGACGTCGTTTTGACTGCAGCTGCAGACTGAAAACAAGCCTCTGCTGACCTCTTGTGTCCATATCTGCGCAGTGGCGTCTGCACTCTACGGACACGTCATTGGGTACACGAGTACAATTTCATGGAGCGCTAAAGTATTATTTAATAAGGAACATGCTACCGCCGCTTCAAATATTTTGCAAACGAGCCACATTAGTAAGAGCGTGAAATGTTTGAGCTTTTTTTGACTCGTTTATGAAATTCCACTGCTGAAGGCTCACCCGGAAGTAGTACCTGCTGTCGTCCTCACGTCATAGCATTTTTTTTTTTTGGCATGTAGCGTGTGCCTGATCAAAAAAAAACAGAGCAAGTTATCCATAATGTTCAGGTTAACTTACAAAAAGGACTTTGAGATCGAAATTAAAGGATTATATGGCTTTATTTTGATATCAATGCTTTAAGAAAGAACACATTACTAATACAAATGACTTAGCATAAATGGCAATGCAAGGTAGACAAATTCCAGGCCAAAATGAGCATTTTCCCCTTCCGGCAAAGGCCAACTACCGCCTGATATTCGAACAACTTTTAAAATAAAATAAGCAATTAACTTGTGAGGTGGGTGGAAAAAGGCTTTGACCTCGAACTCATTGGGTGCAAGCTCCCTCAAATTGTAATCGTTATCGGTTTTGATGTTTAAAAATTAGAGTCTGTGTTCCTATCATGAGAACAATCGGGACGAGATAAGAAACCCCAACATTGGCAAAAGTATTCAAACATCTGCCTTGACCTGCATACAAGCTGAAGTGACATTTGACATCCGTCCACCCTTTGGAGCTGTAACAGATTTAACACTTCTGGGAAGGCTTTCCACAAGCTTTAGGTGTGAGGGAGTTTTTTTTATTTTTTTCAATCACTCTTCCTGAAGCACATTTTTGAGGTCTCACACACACATTGCATGAGACCGGGTAGAAATCCTTTGGGATGAATTAAAAGGAAAGACAGAACCTCCTCATCCAAACGTTGGAGTGTGATCTCACAAGTGCGCTTTTGGAAGAATGGTTCAAAATTTTCATAATCATGTCTAAACTTTGTGGAAAGCCCCCCTTTGAAGTTTTATGTCTTTGTGTTTAAATGCTCTTAATCATCTAAAGCACATTTGAGTTACCTCGTGTATGAAATCCATCCATCCATTTTCTTAGCCACTTATCCTCACAAGGGTCACAGGAGCGCTGGAGACTATCCCAGCTGTCAACGGGCAGGAGGCGGGGTACACCCTTAACTAGTCGCCATCCAATCACAGGGCACATCGAGATAAACAGGCGCACTCACAATCACACCGACGGGGCAATTTAGTGTCTCCAATTAATGTTGCATGTTTTTAGGATGTTGGAGGAAAGATGAGTGCCCGGACAAAATCCAACACAGGCACGGGGGAGAACATGCAAACTCCACGTAGGTGGGGCCGGCATCAAACCCAGGTCCTCAGAACTGTGAGGCCAACGCTTTAGCAGCTGATCCACCGTGCCACTGTGTATGAAATGTGCTGTACAAATAAAAGCCCCTTCCTAGTAGTTCAAACTGCAGTAGCTAAAAAGTTTGTCCAAGGTCATATTAAAACAACGGCTTAAGAATGGGCTGCCACTTAAATTCAAATCAATAGCAGAAATGCAAAACCCCATCTGCAGGATTTCTGGATTGGTCAATTTTGATTTGACTTTTGTTATCATACAAATAAAATAATTTTCTATGCGTGTATATGTGTTCAATATGCAAGTAAAGGCAGGTGAGCGAGCGCTTTTTGGCAATATAGTCTATTTGGTGTAGGGGGGGGTGGTGGTGGTGGTGGTGGGGGGGCTTTGTTATGAAAAGGGCTTTGCTGTTGCCAAAAGGGAAAAAGAACCACTCCTGGTGTAATTCTCAAAGCACCTGAGCGAGAGAGAGGGGACACACAAAATAAGCGTGTGTGAGGAGCCTGGGGAGCTATCAAAACTGTCCGGAACATTTCAAAAACAAAATATGGAAGTTGTGGGCAACACGCTCGGAAGGAGTTCGCGCCGCCGGGGGGAAGGTGATGTGCGTTCGAGAGTTAGAAGTGGTACGGCGTGTGGGTGACCCAGTTGGAGGTCTGATCTTTAGTGCGCTTGGCAGAGCTGTGGGTGGTGAAGATGGACTTGAAAGCCTCCGACTTCTCCTCCATCTCCTGGATGGATCGCTTGGAGGCGACCAAGGTCGGCCTGCCGCCGTTGAAGGAACTCGAGAGGCGGGGGGCGCCCGAGCCGCCCGCTTGGTCTGGAAGTTGAGAGGAAAAAAAAAAAAAAGACAGAATTTGCAAATGGAACGTTCAAATACATGGGCCGAAATTTCACACATCGCTACCTGATTGGCTGCTGTCACCGTTTTCCAGTGAGCCATTTTGCACTTCATTCACTTGCGTGTCACCTGCACAATGGAAGGAACATTAATTGTAATTGTTCCTCAAATAGTGAACAATTAAAACGAAAAAAAGGCTTCAATGTGTTTATCGCCACTCCCAGTTGGTGTTGACTGTCAAATTACACAAAAACAATTACGATTTGCCTTTTCATCAAAACTATAGCTTCGCCTCAGAAAGTAACTTAATGTTAATAATGCAAAACACCATAGAAAGGCCAACAAAATGACTATCATCACGTGTGTATCATTTTCCGATGTATTGCTGCAATTTGTTTTATTTATTTTTATGCTACACTTTGCGTTTCATGTTTTTTCCCCCCCTTGAAAGGTGCTAAACTAATAGTTTGATTTGATAAAAATGTAGGAACTGAACCCTTACTCAAAACTATTTAAACAGATACATTCATCACATATTAAATCTGACATACTGTAATTTCAGGCCTATAAACCACAACTTTTTTCCCCACACGCTTTCAACCCTGCGGTTTATGCGGCTAATTTGTGCATTTTTTTTTTCTCCCTAACGGCCGCGAGGGGGCACTTGGGCGGAAATGTATGTGGAATATATGTGCTGAGGAAGTGACTTTTACCGGTCCAGCCCTGTTAGCGCTGCGCTAGCATCTTTCTGCCGCATCTCAGTGATTTTTACCGGTATGTTTTTTTTTTTTTTTTACTGGCCCTGTTAGCACAGCGCTAGCTTTAGCCTAGCAGCACTCGCGTTAAACTCTGTGTACCATTTTTCTTTGTAAATATCTCTCTTTGTAAATTGCAACGTGGGCACTTGCGGCTTTTACACGGCTGCGGCCTACGTGTGTATGTACCAAATGGTATTTCCTTTCCAAATGTACTGGGTGAGGCTTTAACCAGGTGCGCTCTGTAGGCCGGCAATTACATTATTAATAAAGCCAAATATTTGAAAGGTCAGGTATAATAAGCTAAAAAAAGAAGCGTTACGTGCGCAAGAAAAGGAAACGCCGCACAAGTCGGCCTCATTTCACTGCAACTCAGTTTGTGTTTCGAAGCTAAACAAATAAACTGCGGGTGGGTCGCAGCGGAGAGCCAAACAGGAAACCACACCAAGGGAGCCGCGCAGGACTTGATAGGCCTCTGATCTAAATGCTACTTTTCTTTGTCTTTCTCGAATGAGAGAGTGCGTGCGTGCGCCGCCTCGATATTCATACCGAAATGACGAGCGTGGTGTTTGGTCGGGGTGCGGTCAGTTTTGAATAATTTGTTTAAAAGGTATTTGAGTACATCAGTGCAGTCCACTGAATACCCAAATGAGCTTGGAAAATTGTTTGCGGTGTCGTTTTGCTTATGCTGTGGATGTCCACGTGATACCTTAGCCGTGCGCACACAATGATTAGGCTGAATTGGACATTCAACTTCCTTCTGATCAAAATCAACATAGGCCTCAATGTTGGATGCCTCCTAAATATTATCCTGACAGAATATCTTTTGGTGTGTTGGGTTTTCCTTTCTGATCTGCTCAGAAAGCAAGTCACACCTACTCAAAATTTAATATCGAGAATTCTTATGCGCATGTTTAGACACAGAGTGCTCCCGAGCCACAGATTCCTTGACCGCAGTGTGAAACGGAACGAGAGCCATTCAGGAAGCGATTCGAAGCTCACGTTGTCGCCGAACACAAATGGAGAAGAACCCCGTTTAATTTTTCCTTATGATTATTATTTTTTGGACTGTCTGGATGCCCTGTGTTGGCTCTCATGGGTCAGGTAGTATGACAGAAATCTGGTTTGAAGGAGGACACTCAGTAAACACACATCAATTTGTTCCTGTGTGGGGTCTTGTATATTTTTAAAAATTGGTAATGTTGAATAAATAAAAATTTTACGTAAAGAAAAAAAACTGGACAAAAATGGGCAGCGTGGTGGAACAGCTGGTAAAGTGTTGGCCTCACAGTTCTGAGGTCCTGGTTTTAATCCCAGACCCACCTGTGTGGAGTTTGCATGTTCTCCCCGTGCCTGCGTGGGTTTCCTCCGGGCACTCCGGTTTTGTCCCACATCCCAAAAAGATGCAACATTAATTGGACACTAAATTGCCCGTAGGTGTGATTGTGAGTGCGACTGTTTGTCTCTATGTGCCCTGCGATTGGCTGGCAACCAGTTCAGGGTGTAACCCAGCCTCCTGCCCGTTGACAGCTGGGATAAGCTCCAGCACTCCCCGCAACCCTCGTGAGGATAAGCGGTGAAGAAAATGAATGGATGGAAGGATGAAAATGCAACAAAGGCTTTTTCTATGCTACACACACACCTTTTGCTTCTGACGGGGCAGACACACTCTCAGCAGGTTTGCTCTTCTTTGATTTCTACAACACGACAAAATGCAGTAATTAGTAAATGGAATAAAGACGTGCAAAAAATATATTTTTCCAACAGAGTATTCTATTTATTGCCCCATCAGTTAATTGAGTAATCGGACGAAAATCTATTTTGAATTATGAATTTAATATCACCAGGTTTGTCCAGCACAAACTGTGACAAAGCACTCTCGTACCCTTTGAAGTGACTTTTCAAGTTTGAAACAAATGTCCTGCACCCACTTGACTTGCGCCATTTCGGTTTGAAAATCATTTTAGTTTACAGTGATTTTGTTGTTGCATCATTTCACAATCTTTAATGTTTCTTCAGAGGCAGCCTTCAACAGATTGCGCTGTGAAGAACCTCAGTCGTGCCTCAGGGGTCCTCCTAGCGTGGTGCGAGTGGCTCCAGCTACGCCACTGCACAGGGGGATCCGTGCTAGTGCCCCCGTGACTGAGGTCTACGATCCGTTTGTTCCTGGTGAAGACGGCTCCCCTTGAAATGGGCTTTCCTTCCGCTATGCGCTGGAAATATTTCTGGCCGACATCTTCAGATTCTACAATGTACAGGAGTGACCGTGACTTTGAACGAACGTGGCTTGAAATGGCCTGGTGGGAGAGGTTTGCATCAGCCAATGAGGGCGCCGTTGGCTGTTGTTGGCTCAGATTAGTGGCTGCCCGTCCGCATCGAGTGACTTGGCACCAGTTGTGGGCCGGAGACGCCACTGCATTAACGTGATCATTATGTATCTCCTTTATTGGAAGTGTACCGGTGGATGTGTGTGTCCTTGACCACTTTCGAGAGTTTTTACAATACAATAAAAAGTCACCTTAGTTTTGGCTTTGGCTCGCCTCTCCTCCATTTTGTCTCTCAGTTTTTCCACATCCTCCTTTGTTCCGTTGAGCACGACGATGTCTGTGTTCTGAAAGGGGTCCCCGCACTGAATCACACACACACACACACACACACACACACACACACACACACACACACCGCAGGAGACACAAGAAACTTGATCAAACAGACGGTAGAAACAAACTTGACCGATAAGTATCTTATAACAACAACGTTTATAAAAATCAAAGACAAGCGCTTCACTCAAAGCGTCCAGTATAGGGCAGCAGCTCTTGCCAGATAATTCTGCATCGTTTGGTTTTTATCTCCAACAGCTTGTGACAGATACAATAGAACAGGAAGCACAACATCACATGCGCCGCACTGATAACCCAAAGCGTTCAGAATGCGGCGTGCCTCGCGAGTCGGCAAGACAAACCCGTAGTCCAACACAAATATGGAAGCTCGGAGTAACCGCCGGGAGGGCAGGGGGGTGGTTTCTATTGTGTCCCGGCGATACGGGGCCGGGTGGGCGTGAGCTGTTGCCATGTGCTCTGCGCAACACAGGAGGGATCATCTCGGGAGCTGAGCAAGCACCAAACAAACTCTGTGGGCGGCAGACGGGGCCAGTGCGGCTGTCACAAATGGATTGAACGGGCCTCGGGCGCATAGACCGAGACACTCTAATTCAATATTGGGCCTCTATCTGGAATTAAAAAAAAAAAAAACAACAACAACAATGGAAAACATCTGAGGAGGATAATACCAAGTCGTGAGTAGGGGACCATGTTGGGGAGGAGAACCTCAGGGAGGGTGCGCGTGTTTATGTGCAAGGTGTACGTGTGTATCAAGCATTGGTAACCAGGCAGAGACCATTATCCTGGTCTCGGGGGGGGGGGGGGGGGGAGTGTGAGCTGATGTTATGAAAGAACGCGCCATCCCTCTCTCGATACTCAAGAACAACCATGACCCAAAACTGACGTGAAAATCAAACAGGAATTTAAAAAGCTGGTCGACCGCCGCCACTCGTTTAGACCCTCGATGGACTACTGATGAGTTGTCTTGACGATGAGAAGAGACAGCGACCCTGCCTCACAGGTAACATTTTTCATGTTTTTGCTAACCGCACACTGAGAATACATCTTGAAAAAGAAAAAGTCCTCCGTGAAATGTACGATTACTTTAATTTCACTAAAAACATGTCCACGAGGCACGGTGCTTTGAGTTTCGACTAGCAAATAAGTCCGCCATGAGTACATCAAAATGTCTCAATAAATTAGAATAACGTGGGTGACTTCATTGAATTGCAGCATTGTAATTATGAAAGTGAACATGATTTATCCAACACACAAAAACACTTCCATATGAAAATATTTTTGATTGCTTCTTCTGCAACATTCTAATTTCTCAAGAAGGTAAAATGTGCTTTTCTTTCAAGTAATGTGCTAAAATAAAAATAAAAATAAATTGAAAAGTTTACTCTTTGTCGTCAATATATGAGTTTTTAAATTAGACTACAGATAAACATGAGATTTTCAATTTATTGGGATGCATCTATACTCTCAACAATCCCATCCAATCATTCATTTGTTCACAAACCCTCTTTATAACTATACTCAAGATGTATCTAATCCGGACTCTCTAATCACTTTAACATTTCCCATATCGTTTGCAGTTTTAATTGATGTTTAATGTTCTGATATTTGATTGTATTGCTTAATCTCATTTTAAAGATGTGTGTATGGTGACATTGTGCGGCTCGAAAGGTACCTATAAATAAAATGAATCATTATTATTGAATTACAGCACCAGATGTCCTGCGGTCAGCCATACTGCACCGGGATGTGTCGTGCCTAGAACGGGAGCAGGATTCATTATAACGCAACATGGGGAGCCCGCTAACCTGACTTCATATTTACAGTTATGGTCAAAATATGCACTACCGTAATTTCTCAAAAATAAGTTAATAGAGCGCATTATATTTAGGTATGGATGAAAAATTGAAAAAATAAAAAAACGCATACATATACTTTTCAATATGATAATTGATGTCTTATGTTACACATTTATATATATTATGGTAATGTGCGCCCCCAACCTGAACTCTACGACCTCCTCGGGTGAGTTTGCATTTTACGATCGTTAGCGTAGCACGTTGGTTGCTACTGCACCAAAGATCAGGAACGACTGCCCGGGAGTTTGTTTCAACTCAAACTAAGACAAAAAAATGTCGACTACAACGGCTAGTTGTGCAGCTGCTTTTAAAAGAAACGTGTCATCACTCGGGCCGATGATGCCGGGAAAACGGAAGTAGCACGGCTGTCCGAAACCATGGTAAGTCAATGACTTCAGCTGGGTATCCAAAGAACGCGAGATCAAACTACGTAGTACGAGCAACAAGGACACATAAAAAAAGGAGCGCGCACACAATTGAAATGCCCGCTTTTTTTTTTTTTTTAATGTGCCAATTCCGCTCATCTCTAGTAGTTTGAGCTCACTTTGTTTTTGATAGCCACCTGACACTAGAGTGAAAGCTGTGCAACCCAAACTCTTTGGATTAAAGAAATGTATCCTCATAAACGCCATGGACGGAACAGAGGATGACATGCAGTGGTAGCAAGATGGAATGTTTATGATGCAATGCAAAAGGCACCGTACCAAAACTGTACCAAGTCGTCAATGACGAGTTCCACAGCGATGCACCAAAGGTAGCTAATATGGATCTTTTTCAGACTGGAGGTGAGTCAGATGCTTCTTTTGAAGGCTTTCCCAAGGATGTGTAATAAAGGATAGAGGATAAACTGCACAAGTATTTACTGCAAAAAATGTGTAAGTTAAATGTTAGTTTATATTTTTAAGACTGTAATATGTATTATCAACAGTATTCATAAAATGTTGTGCCATCCTTGAGCATTTATTTTAGTTGGTTGAGGGATTCTGCTCTGACAATTATAGGGACCAGGAAATTGGTGGTGCGCATTGTACATTGGTAGAAGGGTTTTCCTGATCTTTTTTAGGTCAACTTTGGGGGTGCACATTATACTCGAGAAATTACGGTATGTCTGACGTTACTGAACATTTTGAAAGGTCGGAAAGAAGAAAAAAAAAACTTCCATGACTTGTGAGACTTTTAAGTGCCGGTACATTTGTTGTCACGAATGTTACATTTTGATACTAACTTAAACAGGACTTGAGGGTTATTCCCCCTTCAAAACATGATTACCACTGCTAAATTTCTACTAAGCTCAGTCAATTACGCTTCACAGCAGTTGGGAAAGTCCCAAAGGGCAGGGACAAAAACCCAAATTTCTGACAGCTAATATGTGCAGGGGCTCCTTTTATCAACTAGCAGCATCCTACATACTTGACCTTCTTCAAAAGCCCCCACGAGGCGTGGTAATTTTGGCTATGTGGTGTCTCGTCTCCTTTGCAGTTTCTGTGGCAGCAACGCGATCAGTATGACAGCCAGGAGGTCGCTTATGTGCAGGTTTAGGGTGATCCTGTGCACCTTCCTAGTGTGCCTTGGGATGAGCATCACAGTCGTTTTAGTTATTTACTTGACGGGAACTACGCCGACTAAGCCCCGAGTGCCGGTGCCTCTATCGTGCCGCCCCTTCTCCGCCCACTGCCGAGCTTTTCTTCCCGTCACTGACGGACAGACGGAATGGCACCGGCGTGACTGTCAGGTACGGCTAAAAACAAACTTTCTAATTAAATAATTCAGTATTACATTGCTCAGCGCTTCGATCCTCTGAACCCGCCCTGTGTTTTTCCCCATCAACAGATCGAAGGATACATTACGAACACCAACCTTCAGTGCTCTAATTTGATGAGAGACCTTCACTTCATCACGAGACCTCTGAGCCGCGAGGAGGAGGACTACCCGTTGGCATTCATCCTGACCGTACACAAAGAGCTGGAGCTTTTAGTGCGGCTACTGCGGGCGATTTATGCGCCGCAAAATGTCTACTGCATCCACGTGGATGCCAAGGCTCCACAGGAGTACCAAACAGCTGTGCAGAAGCTGGTGGGCTGCTTTAAAAACGTCTTCCTCTCCAGCCGCAGCGAGAGAGTCACGTATGCCGGCTTCTCGCGCCTTAAGGCGGACTTGAACTGCATGACCGATTTGGCCGGGTCCGAAGTCGGCTGGAGGAAGGTGGTCAATCTGTGCGGGCAGGACTTCCCCCTCAAGAGCAACCTGGAGCTGGTGCGGTACTTGCAGAGCAAAGAGTGGCGGGACAAGAATATGACGCCGGGGATCAAGCAGCCGCCACATATAAGGAGGCGGACGAAGTATCGATACAGGGAGATCGCCGGTTTACCCGTAGCTCTCGTCGGGTTGGGAATGAAGAAAGACCCACCTCCTCACAACCTGCAAATATATTTTGGGTCAGCCTACTACGCGCTGACAAGAGGCTTTGTCGACTTTGTTCTCGAGAGCCGCAAAGCCCGGGACCTCCTGGAGTGGTCGAGAGACACATACAGTCCGGATGAACACTACTGGGTCACGCTCAACCAAGTTCGAGGTAAACTAGAAAGTTTATCATGGAACTGAGTGCTGAATGGGGAAAAGTAATAAGACCATACTTAGCTTTAAAAAACAAAACGCAACTTGATTTTACTATCGAAACACAGAGAAAATGTGCAGTTTATCAACAAAACTATTTGAAATGATAACTAAGTCAAGGGCTACAATAACTTTTCTATGTAATGGTGATATGTTGCGCTTGGAGCAGGCCGCACAAAATTCTGATCTACTGTTCCTGGTTCTATGTTGCCTTTGAAGAGGCACCAGGCAGCAATGTTGGTGGTGGCTGGGAAGGAGACATCCGAGCTATCAAGTGGGAGGATCACGAGGGAAAGAGCCACACTGGCTGCAAAGGTATTGGACACAATGACAAATTTTCTCTACAATTGTGAAGGTCTTTTTGTAGGTGGAGAGACCTCATTCGTTGAAACGAAGTTTTCTACTCTTATGAAACAAATATGATGAATCAAGGGTGGCTCCAGACATCATTCGGAGAAGCAATTGTTGCCAAGGAGAAATTGAAATCATTAGAAAGATAATTTAATACCATGGCACCATGCGATAAGCATTTAACTTGTTTGGCTTTTTGCCTCCTCTCACTACTGTAGGCCGTTACGTACGACAAATCTGCATCTATGGCATAAAGGACCTGCCGTGGCTCATCGAGAAGAACAGCATGTTTGCCAACAAGTTTGAGAACAACTTCTTGCCCGAGACGCTGGACTGCCTGGAGCAGTGGCACAGGAACAAAATGCTCAGCAACGCCACCGTTCCCATAGAGTCGTCATGGCTGCTGGCCACACGAAGCGTCGAGGGCAGTGGCAACCGTAACAAGTGCGCCGCTGCATAAAATCACAGCTGGTAATGCTGTCCCAGATCATTCATTCAGGAGGTAATAAAAATAGGAAAATCAAGGGGTGAAGCGCATTATTTACTATTCAATTACTGTAAAGCAGGGGTGCTCAACGCGTCGATCGCAGGACGGCGTGCAAAATAAAGACGTCTGCCAATGTTCCCTCTAATCTGCGCGCGTGCGCAATTGTGCTCCGCTGATGCAGTCTCTTCGCAGATATTCTGCGTTGCACGCAAAAAAAAAATCCAATGCAAATTGAAAGTATAACACACAGCTATTCAGTTTGTGACATTTTGCAATGTGATTCAATGAGTGAGGGATGACTGCTTGTTACATCCAATAGGACAATTCACCTACGTACTGTAATTAAAAGAAGCCAATGGTTTCTTTCAGGCAGCACACAGAACTTGCTCCGCCACGCTTTCTTTTTCCTAGTTTACTTTACCCCCCCTTAAAGACATGCACTCATAATTACAAATGTTACAGTACTTACCCAGCCCATCAATGTGTTTTATAATGACAGCGTCCACCACCGCTGCTCTAGTTAGGAACACAGTCTGGGCAACGTAGAGCAAAGACGAGCTAGACATGCTATGTTATGTTTACTTTGGATATTGATGGAGAAATTTAAAAAAAGAAATCCTCTTGTTTTAAGATCCAATGACTGTCAGAGTATGTGAATATTTGAAGAAAAAGTGGACGAGAAAAAAAAAAACTGGATGAGATTTTCTCTTTTCCAAGTGGGAAAGGTCTGGTCTCAGGTCAAAGTAGAAAGTGCAGGATGAGATGGTGTATAATTTTAAAATTTCACCTTGGCACAGCCTGATCCAGGATGAAAGCACAGACAATAAAGTGCACAAAATTAATTCTGTATTTTAAATATCGGAGGGAACATAACATTAACCTTAAAACGGTTTGGGAGCCTCATCACCACCCCACCCTCCACCGTCGGTAGCTCGCGAGAGTCTGGCTGCTTGAAAAGAAGATATTGGGGTAAAAAAGTCTGGGCACCCCTGCTGTAAATTGTCACTGTTTAGAAGAATTCTATTTCGATCATCAAAATATACATTGCATAAAAAAAGATTGACAAATGACTCGATTTGCTATAAAAAATGTTTTGTGACGGAAGAAGTTCAAAACCATCCACCGCACAAATAGGGTTGCAAATGAGCAGGAAATTTCTATGGGAGGTTTGAATGAGGTATTGGACCGTTTTAACAACTTTAATAAAATGTCATCGAAATGAACAAGCATGAATACAAATGCCAGTATAAATAAAACAAAGATGAGTTTTTTGTTCTATTCCGGTTTGTTCCTGCAAATTCCCCAACATTCCAATTAATTGGTGTTATTTCACAAAACCGAGACACCTTACTACTTTGACAATTATCCTCTTCTTGTCTAAGTATACACTTGGCAAACCAGTGTTTGACACTCAAATTACACGAAAATTAACCCTTTATAAAGTAGAAAGAGACTCATAAATTTAAGCTTAATGATGTGCAATTTTGCTTGAAAATGTTTCATCATCGTTTACGAACACCTGACCTGATAAATATCTGATCTGATTTTTCTTTCCCCTGGTCTAAATAAAGCAAAACTGGAAGGTCCACTCACCTTGTGGCAGATTTCTGTCTTGACCTCCTTGAGGGCACGGTCCGAGAAAACACAACCACACGTCTGGAGGTAACAGAACCTGACAACGGAAACATCAGCAACATTGAATAAATACTACTGCCATGTACATTTCGATTGAAGTGATATTGGTGTCTTTACACTGACACAGATGCACAAAATATACGTAAAAAAAACTCCATAAGAATCAAAATCAAGACAAAGTAGTTACGATGAAAACAAAAAAACAACCTAACCTAACAATGACACAGATCTTAATTGTGCCACTTGAATGTAAATCCATCCCACACGTTGTTACCTGTGCTTGCCGTTCATCTCGAGACCGACGACGGGGCAAATAAACATTCCACAATGGATGTCCTCATATCTGTCTCCTTTCGTGTTCCTTCTCTCTCCCTCCCACTCTGGGTTATCAGTCAAGTTGAGTTCTTTAATATCCTGCACAAACATTTCAAATTCCAAGTGTGAATTGAAAGGGGTAGTAATGCCCAGAAATGAGACGAAAGTACACGGAAAATAAAAAACATACCTTGGTTCCACGGATGTGTGTTACAGCATCGGTGTTTGGTCTCTCGGCAGATTTATCCAGAAGGTACTCAATGACGGCATCTTTGTTATAAAGCCTACGAGATACACCGTCTAAGTGACTGTGTGCATATTTTCCCTTTTTTCAAACCAGACTTTCTACTAATCGTGACCTTTGGATCACTTGATGTTTCTGACTTTATGGACTTCTTTCATTACAGATGATTATGGTATGGTATATGGATTATGGAAGTACTACAAAACAACTGCAAAAACTTGACATCAATGAAACAATAGCAATGGTTTGTTTCCCTTGTATAATCATAATTGTTCTTTAACCAAACAAAAATTTAGTTTATCAAGATACTTGATTATTCAATAACATTTTTAGTTGGATATACCCATACTAAAATATTAAATAGTTGTTTTCTCATCTATGATTCCACTGCTTTCAGTGATGTATGGTGTGGTTTTTTTTTGCCAAGGTATCATTTCAGGTTATCGAGGTATTTTCGATAGGTATTGTTTCAAAGTCAGAAATTTGGTAATATGACAATACGATGATTTAATTGATAATGATGAACAAATACAAAGAGATAACTGACCTTCCCAGTTCGCAAGCAACAATTGGACGCCTGAGTTTCTCCTGACTCAGGGCGCAGTATTTCCATTTGGCGGCCAACTCTGCATTTTTGTCAACCTACAGGGCATTTGGAATGAAGACCATATAAAATATTCACCAAATTATGATACAAATTGAGTTTAGAGTCTACCCAGGAAAGATGAACAAATCAAATTTATTTGTGTCGTGCATTTCATGCACAAGATATGTGCTTTACACGATTAACAGCATTTAAAAAGAAAAAACAATTACAACAGTGTATAGTGCAAGAAATGTCATTTATAGATGGAAATATTCTGAAAAGCGTGAGGAAGAAAATGTTTTAACCTGGATGTAAAAACATTCACCCTTGGGGCTGATGTTACTGCTTCCATTTGTCTGCAGCATAACCGCTAAATTAGATTTAACGGCCGAGTATGTAACAACAGACAAGGAATTTGTCGCCAGAAGTTGATACTGCCTTGGTACGACATTCATGTTGATTATTGAGAAGAAGAACAAACTAACAAGAACGAAGAACGTCTGCTTTGGACTCTGCCCTCCACTATTTGACCCAAATCTGTTGATCTCATTGCTCTTCCGGCTTTATATACCATTAGCATTTCTTTAATGTATTCAGGACCTAAACCATTTAGTGACCACTTGCAGAACTTTAAAATCTACTCTAAAGCTGACTGGAAGCCAGTGTAAAGATTTTAGAATTGGAGTTGTATGCTTTGACCTTCTTTGTTCATGTCAGGACCCAAGGTGCAACATACTGAATGAGCTGCAGTTGTTTAATGCTATTTTTGAGAGTCCACTCTGGAAACCACTACAATAATCAAGTCTACTTTGGACAAAAGCATGGATGAGCTTCTCCTGCTCATCTTGACACATGCAAAATTTCACTCTGGATATCTTCTTCAGATGGTAAAAGGCAATTTTAGAAATTGTTTTGACGTGACTGTAGATGTTCAGGTCGGAATCTATCAGGACACCAAGGTTTCGACTTGGTCTTTTTTTTTTATTAAAGAGTCCAGGTATTTATTAACAGCAATTATCTTTATTCCAAAAAATAACTGTCAGTTTTGTTGTGGTTTAATTTAACAAAATTTTGGCTCATCCAATTATTTATCTGCACTCGGCAGTGACAAAACACCTCAATTTGACTGTAGTCATCTGGTGACACTGCTAAATATCTGCACAGCATCATCTGCACAGCTACGATAGTCCAAAATCAACATTCTGAAGAATTTAACCCAAGGGTAACATATACAGGCTGAACAGGAATTGTTTCTCACAATAAAACACAAATCTAGGTTCTGTAATTTAATTGTCATAGTTAAGAAAGTTAAAAATGATTTTGCTATCGTCTTCTCAATAAAATCGGACAGATAAAAAATAATCACTAGAACACTTTGACGTAAAAAAAAATCACACCTGTTTAGAAGGACAAAACTTAAAACTTAGTTAGGCGAAGTGCTTCTAACATAAACATTCATTACAATCCACAGTATAATATTTACGTTAGCTACAAGCTAACTGGCGATTAGCAATGTTTGTGAACGTCACCAACTCGTTAAAAGGAGTCGCGTAACTAACCTTCTCGACTTTCTTCGGCCCTTTCACCAATTCGTGTCTTTTGGGTATCGTTCCACCGTCACATCCCATTTTGGAAGAAGAGTGAAGAAGGTTAAAGTGTGTTGTTCGTGTTGAGGTGCTCTGCTAGCTAGCGTCAAAATGTCCAAATAACAAGCCAGCTGTGTCAACTGAACCGGATATCCTGTTTCAACTTCCGTGAGAGCTCATCGAAAATATTTTTCAATGTAAAAAAAAAAAAAAGTACAGAACAGCATGCTACATAATACAGGAGCGAGAGTTCTACATTTAATATTTTTTAATTGTTTTTTAAAAATATGTATTTAAGTATGTTAATATTCATCCATTCATTCATTTAATTTCGGCACTTCTGTTCCCCTGGCATGGTTGGACATGAACGCAATCATCCAAATTTCAATGCCGTTGCGTGAGGAGAAAGAAGACCGTGTCCAAAGAGTTCTGCAAATGTCGCGATAAGTTTAATTGTAATTTAGTGGTGGTGGGATAAAACAAGAGCCGTTGTTGGGTAATTTTTTTTTCGCCACAGTGTGGCAGCAATAGGCCTGATTTTGGTTCGTGCAGGGTAGAATCGATTCCTGGTGAGTGATGGTGTCGCTATCTGACCTGTTCAGGTTGCAGTTTTCCTTTTGCCCGAAGTCGGCTGGGGTAGCCTCCTGCTCTCCCCTAATCCTTGTGAGGATAAGCATCTTGGATAATGGATGGAAGTATCTGGAACGAACAACACCCCCTCCCCCCTTCAGCCTCAAACAGTGGAGACTTGAGACAATTCCTGCGTGCAATATCAAGCACTTCAACATAACATTCAGCACAAAACGAAATATGCACAAGAAAAAAAAAGTGGAATAAAATATGCTTTTACTGTGCAATGCATGTGACATTTTGTATGCATTTGTGTTAAAACAACAGTATCCTATTGGTGACCTCACTCAACTCGCTCTTTCACGGCTCATCCATCTATTAGACGTCTGGTGGTGGACCATTAGACCCCAGGCAAGTAAGTGACATTAGGCCGGCTTTCAGGCCCACCGTCTCCAGATGAAACTTTGCTTGGAAGACAGTCGAACGAGCGCTAATGAGATCTCCTTCCTCTGCCTCGCAGCCTGCAGATTAGTTTACTATCGACGTGCAAGAGCGACCGTTCGTTCGGGGAATGCCCCTACGGAAAAGCGCGACGTCGTGCGTTGCTTTGGCCCACAGATGAGGTGTTCCACCAACCTGCCAGCTCAGCACGCTGAAGCCGAATGAATACATTTAGGTACAAAATCATCTCGTTTTTATTGGGTTCAATTGGCTCTTCCTGTCATTTATAAATCACGTTAAGCATCTTATTGAATTTCCACCCCTTTCTGAAATGCTCCTAAATGTTTCGTATAGATTTTCATTAGAGGCAATGGAGTGAGAGCTCTGTTAGCAAACTGCCCTGAGATGGAGAAGCGGCCCAGGGGTGAGAGCGCGCCGACACCTGACGAGGAAACAATGCACAATGGCCGCTGTCCAAGAGGAGACAATGGCCGTTTATCCAGGCCTTCACTTCTCTTTCAGTTCCACCATGATACACCTCACAGTTTAGCTTTCCAGAAGTGAAGGAACTCTGCTAATGCAGTCGTCCCTCCCAATATCGTAGTTCACTTTTTGCACTTTCACTGCACTGCAGATTTTGAAATCACAAATGTTGGATTTTATATTGCAGGTTTTTTGCTAAATCGTGGGATTTCGTGGCCCTAGTCTTTCCTCACAGCTGCCGAAGACTCACTTAAAGCCCAAGTGGCATGCCTATAAACGTTCTAAAATAGATATTGTAATGAAAAATACATATAACATTATTCATTTCGATGTCTATACGAAAAAAATAAATATGAGGGGAGAGCGCGTCGTCCATGCGCAAAGATGCGGAAGTCTTATTCGACATTCAAGTGGTAGCCATATTGGGTGCATCTCCTTGTCCGTGACGTCACCCTGGACATTCGCCATTGAAAACGCCGTGGCCCCTAGTATGGGAGACGAACGCGCCCCTTCTGACAGGGAAGCACTTTTCAAAGAAGAGAACATCTCAGAACCGAGTGAAGTGACCAAGGCAATATTACCCTACCGTTTTGACCCCTATTTGGATATGTGGATCACGGCCAAACCACCTCCTCGTCTGACCCACCTCCGCAGCGGATATGAGCCTCCGCGGCCCGGCGCCACGATGAGCTACCCCGGCGGCACTGGGTCCGCCGATAACGGTTTCGGCCGGGGTGGCACATCGACACTTTTAGCACCCCTGACTTGCGGATTACATCCTCTCACCTCAATTATTATTATTTTTTTAGTAGCTGTATACACACCTACCTGTCCTTTGGAACCCATGAAGCTCTCGTCCTTTGCACCCGTGCAATCCATTTTTAACGACGAACCGGGTCTTTTGGAAACGTATGAAGGGTAAATCCATCCTCCCGAGTATTCGAGCAATATCCAGCAATACAACGAGCCGGCATTTTGGCTAACACGAAGGAACAACGAGCTACCTTCCCGGAGGTAAAACTAATAGAAACAAAGGAGTCAACTTGAGGGCGGTCACTTCCTGCATCTTCTCGAAAACAAATCCCTCGAGAGTAGTTTCATGGCGGGAGTTACAAAAAGCCATACACATCAAAATCATGTTTTGTGGTGAAAAAACAGATAATTTTTTCATTAATAACATACTGAAAATCATGCATTTGATGACAGTGAACCTTTAAGCAACTATGCTAACGCAGTCGTCCCTCCCAATATCGTGGTTCACTTTTTGGACTTTCACCGCACTGCAGATTTTGAAATGACAAATGTCGAATTTTGTATTGCAGGTTTTTCGCTAAATTGGGGGATTTTGTGGCGATAGTCGTTCCCCATAGCGGCTGAAGAATCACTTAAGTGACAATAAGGGATAGCCAGGAGGAAAGAGTACATAAAAGATGGAGAATGTTCAAAGTCTGATATCATTTTTACACAAAAAAGGATAAAAGTTTCAGACGCACATTATTTCAAATTCAAAATGGGTACAATATTTTGTAGCTGCACAAAATTAACCACACATCAGTCCAGACTGGGTTCAAACAAAACTAACAAAACGTTTCACACTCGGACAATTAAAAACAAAAACAAAAATTCAACTCAATGAAAATGTATTGTTAATAAATGTGAATTTTGTTTTTCATCTTAGCAAGAGCCACTCTCATATCATTTTCTTTTTCTTTGTTTTTATGTTTGCAATTCTCAAAATAGATTGCTCGCAGATTCTTTTGGCGCAAGTCTGGCGACTACCAGGAGGTTTTTCTAGATGTGTACCTATGGTGACGCTAAGCTAGCAGGGGCGAAGCGCCAGCGCATTCCCTGTTTGTGGACAGCACGAAATAACGAGGTGGCGTGCACATTGTGATGCATCCCATGTAGGGACGGACGTACATTCATTGTTAAAATGGCCCCAAGGAAATCATATTTTTGTGTTTTTTGTTGGCTACAATGTTGCTTGAACTGATGAGGCCTGCTCACGTGAGAAGCAAAGCATGTTGGAAGCCAACCAGCAGGTAGCTTTAAATATCTTTTGTCCACCCTTGTAAAAAGAATCACTCCTTAGAAACCGCCTTTTATGTTTATCTTTGTCCAACACAGACATTTGTTTGGAGAAAGTACTTAAAATAATAATAATAAAAATTGGGGGTGAAATGGGGCAAACACTTTTTAACGGCATTGTAAACCTGCCCGTGTTTACACATGACACAAGCCGTTTGTTTTGCATTTTGTTATTTTACCATTTCTTTCTGCATGTTGTCACTCCCCCAAGCGATTATGCATTTACGTTGTTCCCCTATTGTAAACGACCCCCAGAGGGCAACAATAACTAAACTATGGCCCGCAACGAAAACAAAACAAAAAAAAAGTTTGCCTTCCCTGCCCCCTGCTCTGGCTTTCATTTTCAGAGCGCACATCCGCTTTTCTTTTCCGCCGCGTGTTGTCAAATGCGAAGAGGCCCCGTGCTTGTTGTTCCTCACCTCACATATCTCTCCTCCGGCTCAAACTCCGCAGGACTGACCGAAAGAAAACCTCAACCTCCGAAGCGCCGAGTTCATCCCCTCGGCCCCCCACCCCCCAACCCCTCCCTTGTGTTTATATTTCCATGATGAGTCCAACCTGCCCAATCAGACTTCCACTGACTGGCCTTGAACTGAAACCGTATCCATCTTAACCATCCCAGCCATCCGAGGAAGCCGATGGGAGCCCAGGCTGCGTTAATTGCACACGCCGGCCCTTGTAGTGTACCGAGTCCAATGCATTTAGTGTTTCTAATTGGAACGGAATTTCTGTGTTTATGTTAGCGCTGGTTGCCGCAGATGGACCCCTCGAACCCTCCAGCCAGCCAAACGAAAGCTCCGTGGAGGAGGGAACGCAAACTGTCCCTTCCGAGAATCCTTTGAGCTGGGAGGAAACAATCGTGAGCGGAGGAAAAAAAACAGTTGAGTCGGTCGCTCATTGTTTTTGGGGAAAACACTGACACATCGTAGTAAACGCTCACTTGATTTGCTATATGTGCGCACATCTAAAGTGGAGTACAAGCACACGCATGCTAATTTTTAACATCTTAACGACCAGGGGTGAATGGTTTGATGGGAGGCACGCTTCTAGTTGTTGTGAGCAGTGGTCCTTTGTGGACTTGAAATGCAAAACCATGGAAAAAAGCACGCACACTGCAATTATTTTCTCATCTCTTCCCCTATTGTATGAAGAGTTTGTTTTCAAAACGAGACATAGGCATTTTATTCAGATTTACGAAACTCGCGCCAAAATTATCCAGCTCCGAATGGATAATTTTGGCATGAGTTTCGTGAATCTGAAAAAAATGCCTATGTCTCGTTTTGAAAACAAACTCTTCGTATGTTTACACGCTCCTAGGTATCAATGGACCGTTCCGATGGCAATATTAAGCTCCGCCCCCTTAGCCATGTCCCACAAGCTTCCAAAATGGCGATTGAACAGAACATGTTTGGAGTCGATTCTCTATCGCGTATTCCAGATAATATTGGGGTATGTTTTTGCCAGATGCGTTAGACTTGTCCAAGAGAGTTCTACAGAGAGGTCTCAACTATTTCACGCGAGGATATGTACACAGAATTATGATTTTGGACGGAGCAGGACACAATGTCAGAGTTGTGAGCGAGATGTTGGGAATCGATGCAAAAAAGTTTGCCGCCTCACAAACTTCTTATTGAAATGCAACAGGATAAAATTGTGGAATCAGACTGCACATGTAAAGCTGAGTGAGTACTTTTTACTTGGAAAGATCACAAGTAATATATTAGTGAGCGGGCGTATTCGTTTGGCTTGGCTCGTAATAGAACCCAGTGCTCTGTCTTAAAAGTCTGATGTGATACAAATGGGCAAATAGACATTTCTCTTGCATGATATCGCGCATTTACGTATCGCTAACGCGACACTTCGGCATAAAACATTACAGGCTTCAGTGATATACTAACAAAATGAATTTTCTCCTGAAATGTATAAAGCACTGATAATAATTCAATCAAACTCAGAGAGGATACTTCTCTCTCACTTACCTTCGAACATACAGCCTTGTGTTTGTTGATATTGTTCACATTTAGTTGTACGTGAACTCTTCCGCGAGCCTTAATCCATCGTAGACACTTCGTCAACTGTGTTTTAGGCTTTGGAAAATGAATCAAGCAGGCCCCTTGTAACCTAGCAGGATATCTTTCTTTTTCTTCGTAACATTAACTTTTCCAAGCGCACACTACTGACAACCAGCGTTGCTTGTCGGACAATATGGCGGGAGGGGCGTGTCAAGCCAGGGGTTAAGACAATGCGGCTATCTGATTGGCGATGAGTGTACGAGTGATTGACAGGTCGGAAAGGTCCGTTGTGTCAATGGGAACCGATTACCAATTGTTCTGTCATGAAGATCTTTTTCCAAACTTTCTGTAAATTGTCAGACATACTGTCGGTAGTTTGTTGACTTTGGTAGTTCCTTTGCATGGATTTTGCATGCTTCATCTTGGTTGTTACAACATGCAAGTCCTCAAGGGCAGGTAAAACGATACAGTATTGAGGAGTTTTCGAGGATTGTCCGTCGCGGTCTGCGTTTGTCCCTTGTTTCGTGGCAAGACCACAGCGGACTGCGATGGACAAACACAGGACTGTTTCAGTGAGCGCTGAGGAGAACAGCCTCAACAGCGCCCATGGCAGGCCGGGCTTACTCTAATACATTTTTCTTGGTCTCCCACTTTGCGTCCACTGACGCCACTGACCGGTTTCATGTCAAGATGTATTTTGATGGGCCGGCTTGGAAACAAATTACTCACCATTATCCTTGTTGTAATTAGTGGGAGCGCTACGCATGTTTTTCTCTTCAACGAGCCCGACGGTCTCTTCTTGTGTTCTAGAGCATGGCGGGACATCGTCGTTGGTTTCCCAAAAATTTTTTATTTTTATTTCACTTGTGGTTTATTGTGTTTGCGGATACACTTTCATAATTTGAAAGTGACCGTGCTACCCGTCTTGTTTTTAGTAGAATGGTGTATTTCCGGACGGTTGTACCACACGTACACTGAAATGTTATGCTGCATAAAGTTCTCACGGACGTATGAAGACTGTCGCCTTGTTGACTGGACATTTTGCTAGACCACAGAGCCGTGTTGTAGTCTGGCACCAAAATTTTTCTGTAAACTGTCTAATTGGGAGAGGAGACGCCAAAACCACATGATTAGTGATAAATAGACTTTAAACGTCAGTGCAGAGTTGTAAAGTTAACAGGAAAACTTGTTGACCAATCAGATCAAACCCCATCACGCACTCTTAAAAGTTACAGAATATTTGAGTATTTTTTTTAAACACTTGTTCTACAAGCTGGTCAGGTGTTGCTCTGCCAAATACAGTGAAGAAAATAAACACCCTGCTGTATTGCAAGTTTTCACACTTAGACATCATGGAGGGGTCTGAAATTTTCATCATAGGTGCGTGTCCACTGTGAGAGAAATAATTTCAAAAGAAAAATCCAGAAATCACAATGTATGATTTTTTTTTAATATTTGTGTGATACAGCTGCAAATAAGTATTTGAACACCTGTCCATCAGCTAGAATTCTAACCCTCAAAGACCTATTAGTCCGCCTTTAAAAGTCCACCTCCACTCCATGTATTATCCTGAATCAGATGCAAATCGGTGAGGTCGTTAGCTGCATGAAGACACCTGTTCACCCCATACAATCAGTAAGACTCAAACATTTTGGTCATAATTCCACTAACTATGCTTGGAGGAAGACAAATGATGAGTTGCATCCCAAGAACACCATCCCTCCTGTGAAGCATGGGGGTGGTACCATCATGCTTTGGGGGTGTGTTTTTTTGCACATGGGACAGGACGACTGCACTGTATTAAGGAGAGGATGACCGCGGCCATGTATTGTGAGATTTTGGGGAACAACCTCTTTCCCTCAGCCAGAGCATTGAAGATGGGTCGTGGCTGGGTCTTTCAACATGACAATGACCCGAAGCACACAGCCATGAAAACCAAGGAGTGGCTCCGTAAGAAGCATATCAAGGTCCTGGCGTGGCCTAGCCAGTCTCCAGACCTAAACCCAATAGAAAATCTTTGGAGGGAGCTGAAGCTTCGTGTTTCTCAGCGACAGCCCAGAAACCTGTCTGATCTCGAGAAGACCTGTGTGGAGGAGTGGGCCAAAATCCCTTCTGCAGTGAGTGCAAACCTGCTGAACAACTACAGGAAACGTTTGACCTCTGCAATTGCAAACAAAGGCGACGGTACCAAATATAAACATTGGTTTTCTCAGGTGTTCAGATACTTATTTGCAGCTATATCACACAAATCAATCATGAAAAAAATCATACATTGTGATTTCTGGATTTTTCTTTTTAGATTATCTCTCTCACAGTGGACATGCACCTACGAGGAAAATTTCAGATCCGTCCATGATTTCTAAGTGGGAGAACTTGCAATATAGCAGAGTGTTGAAATACTCATTTTCTTCACTGTATATGCAGCAAAAAAAAAAAAAAAAAAAACATTTTCTGCGGCTTCTTACAAGAGTTTACAACTTTTTTTGCAGGCCCAGCCAAGAACACACAGACTGGTGAAATTTGTCCAGGTGGACAAACCCCACCCGCCCGCCGCCAGCCAGTTCGCGATGCTCTTTTCCACTGCGGCGAACCAGCCTACACGGCCGCAGGCTCAGAGTCACTGACAGATAAATGGAGGTACACAAGAAACGTCTCCATACATGAGCGGACGGTATACGCACGGAACAAATGTTTGTTCGCTGGCAGCGGCAGACTCGGTCACATCTCGTTAGCGTGATTGGACGCCCGAGAGGTTCTGACAGCATGCTGGCATTGACTGGTGTGGCCCCGGGTGACGGGGACATACCTGTGGCTGTTTTGTGTACTCAGCGGGGCACGTGGTGACGATTAAGGAGCAGCAGCAGAAACAGCAGCCGAGGCCTGGAAAAGGCGGGACGAAGGTTGCGGTTGTCGATGCCAGCCGCTGACTCACCCAACACGTCCTCAGCAATTACAAAACACTCTCAATGTACTTCACAACTCAGATTTTTGCCATCTTGTAACTTCTCAACCTCAAAACATGAAGGGGCGGGGGCAATATGTGACACAATAAAGAAAAATGTGTGTTTTCGGTTGTAAAGTGTCTACATTGCGTATCCATGCCACACTTTTGATTTCTGTACTGGTCCCTCCGCCTCCCCCTTCGAAAATCCGAACGCTTCTTGTCTGCGGTCTGAAGAAAAATATCAATCGCCCAGAAAAACAGTAAAAGCACTTCATCACCAAGTCGCTAAATTACACTTGCTGTTCAGTACGCAGATCTGTTCGAGAACGTCCGATCTTGACTGAACCCCGAAGTCACGCAGAGTGAGGTCTGCTTAGTATTTGGACGGGGGACCACCTGGGAGCACCAGGCATCGTAAGATCACCTGGCTTCTGATCTCAGTACCTGTCCAAAGTCTGGGTAGATAGAGGGTGTTGGAGTCAGGAAGGGCATTCGTCAACAAAACCGACTCCAAAACGAGGACCACGAATAAGATAAATATGAAACAAAGACGAATCGCTGTACAGCTCTGTACATGTGCTAGACAAACGTTGCCAACCACAAAGCCCAAATTTCCTCCCCCTTGTTCAAATTTTGCTAAAGCTAACCGGTGCTAATATTCCAGCTCTCCTTAGCTTTTTGACTTTGACACGATAGGGTTCGTACATAATCCAGTAAAAATACATAAAATAGACATATAATACAGAGAAAAAATCTGTGGGGACCGTTTAATGTAAAGTAGCTCGACTCCTAGGACGCGAGCAGGCAACATTTTGTTCGGAAATGTTCGGAAATAAGCAGCTAGCAAAAGAGTTTCTTGCTTACTTCATTTCTCATTTGAAACATGAGCCCTTCAAAGAAGGATAACTGTGTGCATGCAAGCGATTAAAAAGCAAAATTTCTACAATATGTTTATCCATCTATCGACCCCTTTTCTTAGCCGCTTATCCTCATGACGGTCGCAAGAGTGCTGGAGCCAATCCCAGCTGTCTTCGGACAGGAGGCGGGGTACACCCTGAACTGGCTCCCAGCCAATCGCAGGGCACATCGAGACAGACACCAGAGGCACTCACAATCACATCTATGGGCAATTTAGAGTCTCCAATAAATGGGTGTTTTTGTGATGTAGGAGGAAACCGGAGTACCCAGAGGTACGGAGAGAGCATGGAACCTCCACACAGGCAGGCCAGTATTTGAACCCAGGTCCTCAGACTTGTGAGGCCAACGCTCCACACCTGCACTACCGTGACGCATCCAACTGAGATATTCGTGATAAAAGTAATTGTAATTTCCGTACATTCCGCAATCCAATCTCTTGCAGCAGCTATATTGGCATAAAACTATGCCATCATTGACAAACCCATCTGGACGGTTGTCTGGCCACTTTCCCCCTTTCTCCTCCTAGATTGCGGAGCTACCGTCGTCGTTAAACATCCATTCACGAACTTGAGTGTCACTGTGCTGGAAGATGGCTTTTATTTGATTACAGCAGTACATTTTTTCTCACAGTTTTTTTTTTTTTTTTTGTAGCTGTCACCATTCAAACGTTTTGTATCCCGCAGTCCTCCTTTGGCTTATCTTAAAGGACATCTCCTCGAAACGACTCCGAGAAAATTACCCGTCAGTCGGCAGCGCATTTATTCAGTCGCCCCCCCCTTGATGTCTCTCCGAGGGCCCTTCGCGAGAGACACATGTTTGTAATAAGGCCCTTCGCGTCTGGCCTTGCGTAAATGTTTAGCAGCTCTCCTTCTGGGACTTCACGGCTGTAAATTGTCTTTTCAAAAAGGAAGAGGAAGGCGCAGGAGGAGTTAATCTTGTTGCGCCGCTCCCAGCGACTGCTGCAGTGCGCCTCCTCCAGGAGAGGGTGACGACGAAGCGAAAAGAGGGAGGAAAAACCTCGGGGCTTTGACAAATGAGGGAATACATGAGCGGGAGGATCACAGGCGAGGTGACTGCTGAGCGGAAAAAAACGGGCCGATAAATATTCCTCTTGAAAAAGTGTGCGCAGTGTAATACCACAGTAATTACAGTGAGTTTAATTTATGCTGGGAAATTCATTGTGTTGCAATATTTTTTATTTAGCTACATTGTGTGTTTATAAATTACTTTAATATACATCCATTTCCTTAGCCGCTTATCCTCACGAGGGTCACGGGAAATTACGTTTAATTGTTAAAAAACATTATTAAAAATACAAGTGCAATTATACTTTGAAAACTGAAAGTCACAAAATATTAAAATTATATTCATTATTATTATTAAAATTATTATGTCAACATTGTGTGCATGTGACAAAATGAAAAAAATATCAATTGTAATAAATACTTTTTTATTTTCTTCCTTTTACTATAAATATTACATATTATAAATAACACTATGCACTGCTGTTTCTGTATTTTGTGCCTTTTGTGTTTTTAATAAATTGGAATGGGGAAAAAGGTTAATTTATTAAAAAGTGCAACTCATGTATTACTGTATATAGATCGCCACACGGGGTGAAATATTTAATGGTTTTATGTTATAGTTCTGATTAAGTTCACAAATCATAAGAACACAAATTTGCCATTTCAGGTGGGAATTATATTTTAAGAGGAAGGTCTATTCATGTGTTTAATATACAATATGTATGGGTTTCACTCTTATACTGTTCTATTACCATTGATTAAAAACGGGTAATATACTGTAATACATACAGTAAACTACACCATGTCGTGTCATAACAATTAATTTATGTTTATGCAAATCATATTAAAAGAAAGTAAGTAGAAATTATTTCTTGCATTTAATATTTGCACAATATTTAGTAAAATCCTGCAGTGAAAACAGAATAATACACATAAATCTAACACCGGGTACCGCACTGATTCCAATTAAAAAAATTTCAGGAGGAATATTGGTTGCGGAAAAAGAAAATAGAAATACATATTCCCCCTTTACTATTATTAATCATTTCAATAAAGTGATTGGAAAGAGCCACAATGGCGCTCAACGCCGCCGTGATGTGCGCGACGCGGGTGCGCTCGAACACCCTCGTCAACGTCGGCCCTCGCCGGCTCGACTTTCCCACACTTCCCTCGTTACTCGGCAGTCCAATTGAAGCTGATTTAAGGCTTCACCTGCGTGCCCACCGGCAAGGCTTGCCCTCGGGGGTGCCGCTTGTCTGTGAGTGATGGCTTGATGAGATAATGACACACACACACACACACACACACGCCGCCACAGGTCTTACCTGCAGTCGCCACCTCTGATTGGATCATTATCTCAGACGGGGGCAGACCCCCTCGGCCTCCTCGCGGGACGGAAAAGGTCACACCGACGGTCGGCTCGCTTTGAAGAATGACGAGCCGCTAATGAAAATTGAACGCGGCTCGGCGAACTCAAGTTACAAATCTCGGGCTTTAGACTCTCACGTGCAGGACGACGATGATGAAGATGTTGGGTGGGTTTTGTCTGTCGGATTTTTTTTTCCACCAATGGTCCAAAGCGGAGTTGTTGTGATTTTGCACCAATCCGTGGAAAGAAAAATAGTCCCACGCTTACAATGCCTGTGGTGCAAGAAAGATCACAACTGTTAATGTCAAGACAAGGCAATCAAACAATATTTTACTTTAATGACAAACTAATGGCGGCATGGCTGATCCGTTTTTCTCCGGGCACTCCGGTTTCCTCCCACATCCCAAAAACATGCAACATTAATCAGACACCCTAAATTGCCCCTAGGTGTGATTGTGAGTGCGATTGGTTGTTTGCCTCGATGTGCCCTGCGATTGGCTGGTGACCAGTTCAGGGTGTGCTCCGCCTCCTGCCCGTTGACAGGTGTTTGTCTTCTTCTCCTGACCAATTCTGCACAATTTAATGTCCAATATAGCAATTTAATCTGAGAATTTAACGTTATTTTGTGTGTCAGCACTTAATAAAAGAGATTTTGGGGCCATTAAAAATGTCATTTGATATACATCAGGGGCGGGTGGGCAAGCATTTGTGCTCAAGGGCCGCATTTGGTTTTTAAAATGGACAGATGGACAGGGTCATTTGTAGATGGGCTAAAAAGTTAAAATCTCTTTGTGAAATATGTTAAACAATGACACAACAAATATTTTTCGTTATTTATTCTATTTGCAACAGAAGCGTTCAGACGCGAAAGCCATCCATTTTTGTTGTTTCTGTAGATTCTTTGATTTTTTAATTTTTATTCATTATATACTTATATTATATTATATATAAATTATTCTATTCCCTGATGTATATAATACATAAATTATCCATTATATTATATTTAAATCCAATCATCTACAGAATCAACAAAAATTTATATATCTGCTTTTGCGTCTGAACTCTTCAATTTTAATCCCAATTTACTAAACATTTTTGTCATTATTTTATTCACAATTAATTTAATCACAATCTTCTGACCATTTTTTTTTTGTGAAATAAATGTATTGCCATTGTGAACCATTCTTTCATATACAGTGGAGTACATTTAGTATTTTGATTACTCTATTTTCAAATTTCAGGAAAACCAATTAATGTAACGGACATTTCAGATATACATCCATCCATTTTCTTAGCCACTTATCCCCACAAGGGTCGCGGGGAGTGCTGAAGCCAATCCCATTTGTCAACGGACAGGAGGCACGGTACGCTCTGAACTGGTTGCCAGCCAATCGCAGGGCACATGGAGACAGACAACAGTCGCACACACAATCACACCGAGGGGCAATTTAGAGTGTCCAATTAATGTTGCATGTTTTTGGGATGCGGGAGGAAACCGGAGTGCCCGGAGAAAAGCCACACGGGGACGGGGAGAACATGCAAACTCCACACATTTGCGACCGGGATCGAACTTTGGACCTCAGAACTGTGAGGCCAACACTTTCCAGCTGAACATATACATACACCACATACTATAATTTATACATACAAAAATATGTCTACCCTACCATACCCAATTCTTCTGCGCTATGTACACAAATGCACTGTAAGTATAACTTTACATATCTTGTGTACAGCAACATTTTTTTTGTAAACTTTCCTTTAAACTGATCTATGTTTCGACATTGCTTCAGTTCTTCAGCCATGCTCCTCACACCTTAAAGTGACATACAAAAACCTTTCCCGGTTGCACTTTTCACCTTTTAAAGTTAGCTTGTCAGTAAACGTATCGCTGAAACGACGGCTCACCGACGGCCTCCATTTACAGCACAGACCGCACTGATCAGTATTGCAGCTGCACGCAACGTCGCAGCCAGTGAGTCCAGACAGAAAGCGTTTTGGAACGCAGGCTCATCTGTTAGCGGCCAATCTGTTCATACAAAATGCTTAGACTACCCCCCACCCACACCCCAAATCAATCCATTACATCATCAAACGTACTCGGGTCAATAAAGCCCAGCCACATTGGGAGCCTTTGACATTCAAGTGGCGGCCCTGCGTTGCAGAATCGGGGGGCTACCGGGCACTGGTCGCTTCCAATCGTCGTCACAAATCTCTGGTTTCACTTCTCAGTGGATCACCGATTCCGATTCTCATTCTTCTTCTGCAGGAATGCAAAGTCTTCTCGCCCTTGTATCGCTCAAATCCGAAGGTGATTGTGGCTTTTTTTTCACTCCTTTTTTTTTTAAAGGGTAAATTCACTGCTTTGCATGAACAGTGTATCAATAGGTCATGCAATATCTACCCTATTTAGACAATGTGATGTTAAATCCTCTCTCATTTAATCGTGTTTTGAGACGATTTTTATCGAAAATTACCAATTTTCAGGGGCGCTGCCATTTTCGCGAGTCACATGACTTACGTGCACTGATGTGGCGTGTAACGTGCTGCAACAAAGGCTCGATTACATTGTGCCCACCGCTGATTTCTCTGATTTATCCTCATTTGATGAAGAAATAGCAGTATCGGTTGATTGGGAAGACGCAGGAATACTTATGTACAGATTTGAACCTGTTGCTGTAAATATTCGGATGGTTCTTTGGGCGGAAAGACACTGGAGTCTGACTACTCGGACCCCTACACGCGGGACGTAAGTGCGTAAAGATAGGCCCCCGGAGCCCCAGGTGGGCAGCCGCGGATGGTTCTTCGGATGGGTAGTCTGACGAGTGAGTTAGCCGACCTTCGTTCTCGCGGCCTCCGCCGGACACAGAAGCTCGGCAAAAGGCCTCCGCCGCCGAAGCTCGGCTTGCGGCCAGCCACTGGAGCTCACTTGTCAGACTCCACGTCATTCCCGTCCGAAGAATCATCCGCAACTGCCGGCCTGGAGCTCCGGGGGCCTTTGTTTACGCCCTTACGTCTCGCAGGTAGGCCTCCGAGTGGTCAGACTCCGGCATCATTCCGCCCGAAGAACCATCCGAATATTCAACATTATTTACAGCCACGGGTTCAAATCTGTATGGAAGTATTCCTCCGTCTTCCTGATCAACCGATACTGCTATTTCTTCATCAGACGAGGATAAATCTGAGAAGTCAGCGGTGGGCACAATGTAATCGAGCCTTTGTTGCGGCACGTTACATGTCACGTCCGCGCGCTTAAGTCATGTGACTCCCAAAAATGGCAGCGCCCCTGAAAATTCGAAATTGTCGATAAAAATCTTCTCAAAACACGATTCAATGAGAGAGGATTTAACATCACATTGTCAAAATAGGGTACGTATCACGTGACCTATTGATACACTGTTCATGCAAAGCAGTGGATTTCCCCTTTAAGAGCTCCCGGGTGCGCTGCCATTGGTCTCATCTTCAACGCTGCCTGCGCGCCGAGTTTGGCTTGGCCCGGCGTGGCGGCCCTTGATGGTTTATGCATATTAATCGGCGGGGGGGGAGGAGGAGCCCGTGCCATGAGGTTCCTCTCGCACTCAATATGTCTGGGCAGGAGTGACAGCGGAGAGCTTCCCAGCCCCGCTTTCGCTGCCACGGCCGCCTGAAAAAGTTTTTCGCTCCGTGTCTCGATTTTGGAAACAAGGTCGTTTTCAAAGCGGGCCAACACCGCAGTATTGGGAGGGGGACGGGGGGGAGGGTGGGTCGAAAAAAAAAAGTGTCTCCCTGAACAAGGCGTTGAAAGAGTTTGTTGTAATTGGCTTTTATTTTTTATTTAATCGTGTGCCATCTCATTTTCCAGTATTTTTTCTTTTCGTTCCACCCATTTCTCTCTGACTTTTCTTGTTTCTTGCCATATAAAGTCATTGTCAGCAATTTTATTAAAGATAATTACGACGGCAGGCAACACAGTGCAGCAGTGGTGAGCACGTCGGCCTCGGAATCCAAAAGATTCTGGGTTTGATTCTCGGCTTTGCGCATGCTTGTTCTCCGCGGGCCTTCATGGGGTTAATCCGGTGTGCCCCAGCTTACTCACATTTTCCAAAAAATTAATATTAACTTTATTGAAGACAGGTTGTTTGTCTAGATTTTACAGCATAATTGCAAAAGTCATTTCAAGTCACTGCGAAAATGTCAATAACAAGAAATGTCACTTATCAAGGTCAGGGCACTGGACTCTTCTTTTTCGCTCATCCCCCCACCCGCAGTTTTCAGAAAACGTTGAAATATGACTTCAGACGATTATGTTATTAGGCAAATGTTCTGCGTTCTGGAGTTGGCCGGCGACCAGCGCAGGTTGTACGCCGCGTCTCTCGCCAAGCGTCAGCCTGGCTCCAGATCGCCCGTAATGACGACATGTCAACGGGATGGATGGGAAATTAAAGCCAAGTACATGATTTCATTGAAAAAAAAAAAAAAAAAAAAAAGAGTTTATTTGAGGTTCTGCGGTCCTGCCATCGCCGCGTACACGCACGGACTCTACCGATCCTTCCCCGCTGGCGTCCGCAGCGCGTGTTCGTCAATTAACGAACCACTTATTAAAAAACAAACAAAGCGGGCTTCCCCTGAAAGGTCCAGTCAAAACAAGCGGCAAAGGCCGGCTTGTCCCGCACCGCTCCTCCTAATCAGAGCCAGATGTCCACCCCAAAAACTATTTCTGCTCTCCGCACCCCTCCGCCCCAATCCCCACTTTCTGCAATGGCTGCCTCCCGTCTTCTTCCACCCCCGTCGCCCACCCCCACCTCCCCTTTCCTGTCTGAGCCGGTGTAGACGGCCGGTGTTCGTTGTCTGTTCGCTGTCCTGCTCTCTCCCCCGCCCCCCCTTCTTCATTCCAGACCACCTTTGGGTACTGGTTCGATTCTTTCCAGTCAAGTTCCCTTTTCATTGCACTTCCATTGGCGTGCCAACCACAGAGGCGATGGGGGGACGCACCAAAGTCTGCTGTTTCTGTGCGATAATGGGAACGGGATAGGACAAACATAACGCTGTGATAGACTGGCAAACCAGTCCTGGGTTTACTCAGCCTCTCGCCTAGAGTCGGCTTGGACAGCCTCCAGGTAACCCTTGATCCTGAACAGGGTAAGCATTTTAGAAAATGGAGGAATGGATGGATGGATGGATGGATGGCACCTATAAACATACCCCACCAAAAACACAATATTAAGGTTTAGCACACAGAGAGTCGCAGATGATACGGTCAATTTCCTTCATGGTTCGCCACTTACGTATCAAATTGTGAGACAATTAACCATGTCACATGGATCTCTTCTATAATAAGTTGTAAAACTGGAAACAGTAAAGTTTTGGGTGTCCGGACTGTTCATACTACTCAGTAATTGTGTGATAATAAACCACAAAAATGGAGCCAACTTGACTTCTCATCATAACTTATTCAAGCAACAATTTAACAGGCTTAAGTTCCTCATTGTGGTCATCTACAGTTGTATTGTAGATATCTGCTCGTGAATTACAGATATGCGCAGCTGAGTTGTAGATCTCGGGACCAAGGGTTTGGTTTTATTCAGTTGCAGGTATCTGTAATTCAAATACAAAATATCGGGACCTGAATTGTAGATATTTGTGATGTGAGACCACATACACGTGAAAGGCAAAAGTGATGAAACAAAATTGTGGATATCTAAAAATCACAATGGTGTGTCATGAGCAAGGCTTGGTTACTGGCAAGGGGGGCGTGACCAGGCCACTGCTCTGATAGGTGACACCTGTCACCGGTCACAGCTGTTTCACGTTCAGACTGTAACTAGACAGATATTTAAGTTGGAGTTTTTGTCACTGGCATTTGCCAGTTCGTTGTTTTGTGTTAGTGAGTTGCATTCACTGCCTGTGGGACTCTCTGCTTCTACGCGTAAGTTAGAGTCACCCTACTCACAGTGATTCTGTGCCCTTTTGTTTGATCCTGTCATGTTGATTTGCTAGTTTGCCCCATAGTCATCTGACCTTGCTTCATCTCTTTTGGATCCCGCCAAGCCTAGCGTTTCTGTGCCTCTGCCTTGTCGGACTGCTACACCGTGCAAGACGCAGTTTCCGGAATAAACCACATTGAACATTATGCCTCTGCCTCGAAGTCCTGCATTTGGGTCCGCCCCTGCACCGGAAGTTCGTGACATGGGGGATGGGAAGAATTTAGTTGCAGATATCTGAAATGTTATTTTTGACCAGGCAAAACCTGAATTAGAGATGTCTGCAATGCATATCAGGTCTTGCTGTTAAATGTAAGAAGACGTCCCTGTATGTTTACTTTCTGTTGTCGAGACATGATTGTGTTATCGAGAGTCACAATCACCACAAGTAAAGGGCACCGATGGTCTCAGTTTCGTTCATTTGTAAGTTTTGTCGCCGTATTCATGCTAGCAGAAAGCTCAATTCTTCGAGGTTGCTTGTGTGATAGCAACATGGGAATAACAGCATTTTCCCCCGTGACATTAATGATCTGTATTATCCACTCCAACCGAACTACCACTTGGTGTAAATCCAACTTTTTGTGTAGTCCACAATCGGCTTCCTGTCAACCCGCACTGACCCGGCGCAGCGCTAGCAATCACTGACGGTGAAACGTTACACCCGCTCAGCAAAGAAGTGCCTCTTGCGGAACCACTTCCACTCGGCCCGTTTGATGTCAAGCTTATTTTGTTAAAAAAAAAAAAAAAAAACACTCCACAGCCTGCTATGTCAAGCTAAGCGGACCAACTTTGTGTTTACTTTAGCACGAGCCATGTCGCCTCAGTTCCACTCTCTGGAGAGGGCAATCCGGCAGCTGTCATCAGGGCCACTCTCGGGGTTTTGTTGGAGTCGGGCTGCGCGAGAGCAAGTGCTAATTTGCTTTTCCATCTGGACGCTGAGAGAAAACACTCGTGTCCCCCCGGAGATGCGAAAAAACAACGGCGGCCTTTCCGCGCTGGCCCATCTCGCCGGGGCTCTTTAATCCGAGACGCAAATAGCCCCCAGCGCTGTTGCCGCAGCTCGGGCACGGATCTCGATGGCTAAATGGCTCCTTGGAGAGCGACAATAAAAGTGCATGCGCCCGTGCGTTTCAAGTGCGACTTGTGACTGGCACTAATTTGCCCCCTCCTTGCACCATTTGTACTTTGGCATTATATTACCCTTGTGTGGCATTATAGAATTAGCTGCGAGCTGGTTTAATAGAAAGTTTGAAAGATTAACTGCGACTCAGATTTATTCACAGCGCAGTGAAACATTTTCCTCTTGGAAAACCTAATCAAGGATTTCCGTTATTTATTATAAATTACACGATGTATTGTTGTGCATCACATTGATTATGTTTTGACTTCTTGGAAGTTTTCACCGTTAAACATATATTTTTTTTGTGTAGCCGAGACTTAACGTTTGGTAACTGTTAGGCTAGGCCATTAAAACGTAGACTTGAAATTCATCATTCATATAAAGAAATGGCATCTAATCATACAAATTCCATTTGCGTGGAAATTATTGACCGGATTTAAAAACACAAGTACAATATAATAAAAGAAGTCTTGAAAAAGTTCACCTTAATCACAATTAACTACTGTAATTTCCGGCCTTAAGAGCGCACCTAACACTAGCGCGGCGCTAACAGGGCCGGTTAAAAAAAAAAAAACAACATACCGGTAAAAATCATGGAGGCACAGCAGTAACACAGCAGCAACACGCTAGCACAGCGCTAACGCTAGTGCAACGCTAACAGGGCCGGTAAAAAAAAAAAAAAAAAAAACATACCGGTAAAAGTCACTTCCTCGGCACATATATTCCACCAGTCTCACTCTTACCTTTTCCGCATCACCGCATAAGCCACAGGGTTTAAAGCGTGTGGAAAAAAAAGTTGCGGTTTATAAAACGGAAATTACGGTAAATATTAAACTTGTTCATCATTCAGGTAAATCCTTACGTCTGCATTCGAAACCAAGTTCAGCCAAACGTGGAACTTTGTGACGGTGACGTGAAACAGAGCAACAGCCAATCGGGAAGCGACATAAATAGCGAATGCGGATTCGAATCGAATCAAATGGAGCGCTGAGAAAGTGCCCCGACGCTGTCATGCACAGGATTATATTATATTATATATTATACTGTGATATACGTGTTATAAGTGTACATTATGAAAATTTTGCAGGGTCTGTAGGTAGAATCTAGACTCGCGGGCTTGACCTGCGAGTTGTGTGTGCGTCGGATACTTTGGGGGAGGGGGGGGGACACTTGTGGGAAGGAAAAGACTCTCATTGCAAGAGATCAGCTTGTGTAAACATTCAGGTTAATGAAGCTCAGCGGGCCTAATCCTCAAGCCTCTTTCTCACTCTTCCCTCACCCCGGCCTCAAACCCCGTCACCCCCCTCCTCCCGCCGACTCCGTACCCCCTCCGTCTTCTCGCGTAATCTCTTGCAGGAGTGGGCACTGTCAATCAAAAGGACCTCAGGGAAGGACGCCGCGTATGCGAGTCTATCCGGAACACGTGAGCCGGCGGTGCACGTCGGCGCAGGCACCAACCAAAGCGGCGCGGCTACCTGCGCCGCTTCAAACCATATGAAGGTGGAGGCGCGGGTACGAAAACCTGGACTCGGGGGTAATCAGCAACACATGAGCCCTCCACGAGGAAGGGGGAAAGGGGATGAAAGAGAGGGGGAGTGGGGCGGAAAGGGGTTTCCACTATGAGCTCTGCAAACACTGACATCACACAGTGCGGTCGCCTTATCAGATCAAACACATCGGGTTTGAAAGTGTGTGCGTTGTTCTGGCCTGAAACGTCACCGCAAAGCAGCAGCCGTTTGCTTTCTACGGACAAAAATATCGGGACCTTTTCAAAGTGAAAATATAAGAAAAGGTGGTTGCAGAAAGTTCAGGTCGCACTCGTTGGCAGCCACTGATCCCACAGCAGAATCAGTCTTGCTAGGTTTAGTAACTTTTATGATTATGATTTTATGATTTTAAGATTATCCTAGTGACTGCCTCAAAAAAAAAAAAAATCTACTGGTGATCCAGCCTAGCCTAGTGTTTCTGTGCCTCTGCCTTGTCGGACTGCTACACCGTGTATGACCCAGTTTCTGGAATAAACCGCATTGAACATTATGCCTCTGCCTCGAAGTCCTGCATTTGGGTGCACCCCTGCACCAGAGGTTTGTGACATGGTGGATAGGAAGAATGTAGTTGCAGATAAACAAAATAAAATGAAATAAACAAAATTTACTGGTAAAATCTTTTTGTAGATGTGTGGCAACTGCTGGAAGCTGAAAAAATTTTCTCTGTCCCGCAGGCTGAGTTTTACTACACGCTAATACACATCAGTTCCTGCGGATGAAAATCATTTTGTGCAGTCATAAGCTTTGCGGTACTACAACAATAATTGCAGCGAATATTTATATTGAGCACAATACTATGCCAAAGATATCAAACAGTACGTTTGGTAGTATTTGAGAATGTCATCTTATAAACTGTTCCTGTAAAGCAAAATTCACATATATGGTGGTATACGTCTATATTTTTCTACTTTAATCGTGCTTCGGCAGTTCAACTCACTAATATCCAACAATCCCTTGAGCGTGTTACGCATTAATGGCTGTAAATACAATCCTTCGTTTGTTTGTTTTAAATATGCGGTTAAAGTTAGTTATTCTACCTCCTAAGTGGGAGCGCAGATATGTCCGGCTTCTCTTTAGCGGATTTGGGGAAATTTTCCAACGACTCCGAGTCCAGCGTAACCAGAGATGTGTTTTGGTTTGTCCTAAAAGCCTCCTCGTGGAGGAAAAAAGTCAGAAAGCAGACAGACTGGGTTGCGCTACCGACAGACGTTCATTTGTCTTTGTCATATAAAGGTAGCGCTAACGAACTCAGCGCTGAAATGCAAGAACGAGCAGACGTTGAGGCCGCTTTCGGGTCGGGGCCGCTTCAGATGTTTCGAAAGTTGGATTTTCCCCCTGCGTTTTACAAAATTCACATCCGAAGGGGGGCCTCCTTCATATTGATGCCGCACATTTGCCTGCTAAAAACCAAAGCCCAAGTCCGAAACCTTGGTGTTCTGATTGATTCCGACCTGACTTGCAACAATCATATCAAATCAATAACAAAAACTGCCTTCTACTATCTGAAGAACATATCGAGAGTGAAGTCTTGTATGTGTCAAGCAGACCAAGAAAAGCTCATCCATGCTTTAATCTTGAGCAGACTTGACTACTGTAATGGTCTTCTGATTGGACTCCCCAAAAAGCTCATTCAGAATTCTGCAGCTCACGTTCTGACCAAAACAACGGGGTCAGAGCATATAACTCCAATCCTAAAGTCCTTGCACTGGCTTCCAGTCAGCTTTAGCATAAATTTTAAAGTTCTGCTACTAGTCTATAAATCACCAAACGATTTAGGTCCTGAATACATGAAAGAAATGCTTACGGCAGGGCTCAGCAACCTTTTTGAGGCTGAGGGCTACTTCGTGAGCACCGATCTTATGAAGGGCTACGTGACCTGTTTGCGGCAAATTTCAGACTCAGTTCATTACAGATACATAAAATGTTTTTGTTTTACTTTATTGTAGTAGATGACATTACTGGCATTTTACAATTTGAATTCACGTAAGCAAGTCAGATTCAGAATTTAAAACACAAATAATAGTAAGAATTTGTGGCCTATGGTATTTTTTAGAACATACCTCGTGGGCGCCTTATGTGGTCCTCGGGGACTACCATTCGCCCACGGGCACCGCGTTGGTGACCCCTGGCTTACGGAATACAAACCCAGTAGAGCTCTGAGATCGACTGACTCGGTGTCAAATAGTGGAGCGCAAAGGGTTAGGGTTTTTTCTCACGCTTTTTAGAATATATCCACTTTTTGATCATATTACTTGCACTGTACATGGTTTTAATTATCTTTTTTTGTAATTTTTATTGTTTTCATGCCATTTTAAATGTTTTATCTCTTTGTTTTTCAAACGCCTTTAATCACGTAAAGCAAATTGAGTTACCTCGTGTATGAAATGCGCTATACAAATAAATTTGCTTTGCTTTACTGTTAAAAAAAAAGCAGGTAGTAACTTTTGATGATGCGGAACGTGGCAATAATTGTTTTCTTTCCCTCTGTTCAAGTCTGAAAAGCAACCCATTTCCCTCGTTTTTCAGCGGTTCCGAAGCAGCAGGCGAGCGGCAGCATCCTAAATAGCGCCGCAGCCCACGGACATTTTTTTTTTTTTTTACTGAAGACGCAGACGGCGAGGCGAGGGCGCCCACTTTTATGGAGAAACGTGGGCCATCTTGACACTGCTCCTGAAGGGAGGAATGTTTCACGGCGGCGGCAAAGAGGGGCATTCTGGGTAATTTCCAAAGCCCACGGATGGCATGACTAATGGTGGCAGGATTCATTTACGCTCCATATCAGGTCTTTGGTGCCGACCCCCTTTTCTCACATGTCTCCTTTTCCTCTGCTGCTTTTTATTCTTTTTTTCTGGTTGAAGGTTTGGCTCCGCTTTTATGACGGTTTCGTCGACAATGATGATTTATGCCCTAGTACGCTTTATTTCGACTCATAAATCAGCGCGGGCGAGGACTTCGCCGACGCCGCCCCAACTTCATATAAGTTCGTTCGACGCGCTTTGAATGGGACCGCACAGATCTCAACGGTAAGGAAAATTGGTGGGTGTTCAAAATCAATAATGGCGGCGCTGTGACGCAGAGCAGTGAAAGTTGGACCTTCTTAAGGAGATCTGGTGAGATGTTCCGACGATTGCACTCATCTACTTGCGCTATGTTGGATACTGTTGAAAAGAAATGGAATTTTTCATTTTTATCATATCATCACTAAATACAACAGTGCAGGCATCTTTCGCCACAGCGTCGTTGGCCACTGATTGAGCGTAACATCATTGGTGGTGTTGCTTATACAGTGCATAGAAAGAAAAAGTTTACACACCCCCGTCCAAAGGCCGGGTTTTTGTTGCACACAAAAAATGAGACAAGCGTTTATCATTTCAAAAGTTTTTCCACCGTTAATTTCACCAATAACCTCCACAAGAAAATTCTCTTCAGGAGGTGAAGTAAAAATAAACAAAACAAAGTCAATTTATTTGTGTAACGCATTTCCTACACAAGGTAACTCTATATGCTTTACATGATTTAAAAAAAAAGATGTAAATACAAAGAAATAAATAATTTAAAACAGAGAAAAAAAATACAAATTTCATGAAAAATAATAACAGACAATTAAAACACTGTACAGTGCAAGAACTATTTAAAGACTCTACAAAGAATGAGAAAAAAGTTTTAAACTGGATTTAAAAATATTCACACTTGGGGCTGACGTCACCCCCGTTGGCAACTTATTCCATTTGTGTGCAGCACAACCGCGAAATGCTGCTTCGCCATGTTTGCTTTGGACTCCGCGCTCCACGATTTGACCTGAGTCAGTCGATTTCAGAACTCTACTGGGTTTGTATTCCGTAAGCATTTCTTTCATGTATTCAGGACCGAAACCACTTTATGATTCATAGACCACTAGCAGAAATTTCAAATCTATTCTAAAGCTGACTGGAAGCCTGTGTAAGGACTTTAGAATTGGAGTTATTGGCTCTGACCTCTTTGGTCTGGTCAAAACCTGAGCCGCAGCATTGTGAATGACCTGCAGCTGTTGAATGCTCCTTTTGGGGAGTCAAGTCAGAAAACTATTACAATAGTCAAGTCTACTCGAGATAAAAGCATGGATGAGCTTTTCCTGGTCTGGTTGACACATACACGCCTTCACTCGATGCGTTCTTCAGATGGTAAAAGGCAATTTTAGTAATTGTTTTGATATGACTGTTAAGTCAGGTTGGACAGGGGTTTGGTTTTTCAAGAGGGTGAGTCCAGGTATTTACGAGCAGCAATCCTGTTTTTTAATTCCCCAAAACAACTTTGAGTTTTGTTGCGGTTTATTGGAAGAAAATTTGGGCTCATCCAGTTCTTTATCTGCTTTAGCGTGACAAAAGGGCAGAATATACACGCTGAACAGAAGAGGTCCAAGAACTGACCCTTGAAGAATCCCATTTGTCGTTGTCATATATTGAGATTGAGCACTTCCAATGGTTACAAAATAAGTCCTTTCCTCCAGGTAGATCTAAACCATTTAAGGACCATTCCATTTAGTCCTACCCACATTTCCACCCTCTTCAACAGTATATTTTCATTTACTGAATCAAAAGCCACATTGAGATCCAACAACCCCAAAATTCAAAACTTTCCCGAGTCAGTATTCAACCTTACATCATTTCGCACTTTGATAATCGCAGAGATGATGAATTTGGAAACCAAATTGAAATTTGTCCAAAAAAATCTATTTAGGTTGAAGGAATTGCTGAGTTGATATTACACAAGTCAAATCATACCGAATAATATTAATAATGGGCAAATAATACCATTACAATTTCTTTCTTGGTTTCTTTCTTTCTTTCTTTGTTTCTTTCTTTCTTTCTAATAGAAATACTGCCCACTAATTTGTAATAATCTGAGTGTGATATAAATTAGAGATTGACAGATTGCAGATGACGAATAAAAGGTCGAAAAGTGGCTAAAAACAGGTGCAGGCGATCATGTACAGTATCCGTCCGTCACCTTTGAAATGATAATATTGCATTTTATTGTTTGTTGCACAGTGTTCCGGTCATTTTTGATAATTGATAGAAGAAGAAAGTACAAGTGCTGCAATGGCGAGACGCTCACCGTCGTCTCCGACTTGATCTCGTCCTCTGTTGTGGACGATTGGAGATATGTTGACGATTTTGGGATGCAAGACAGCCCGTTATTAGGAACACAGGCGTATCACTACTATTATGATTATGATTATAAAAACGCACATATTTTGGTCCCCAACCCCCGGCACGTCAGGCTTGAGCGCACACAGCTGTTTCTCCTCAAGTGCTGTGTTTTTCTTTACTTTTGCACAACACCATTCCTCCCCAAGTCCCGACTCTTTTCCATCATAATACATTAGAGCAAATTTAACAGGCATATTTATATACAGTGGCTCGGTGGTAAGATTATGTCAGATCATCTTAATTGGATTTTCGACATAACAGTCCTGTGTGCTGTTAGTTGAGAAAATTCGAACAATTTTATCAATTCCTCCATCCTCCAAATAATAGCAAAACAATCTTGCAAATTGCCTTGCTTCACTTTTTTGGCGGGGAGGAAGGGGGGTAAATATTACCAATAAATTCTCATGAGAAGACACAGTTGGATAACAGACTACAAAGGTTCTAATTAATACAGACAAGAATACTTAAAAGTGTGTTTTAAATGGGCTACACAGCCATAAATTCATGTAATCTTTCACAATGTAGCTGCCATCACTTGGAATATGTCATTATGATTGAATATGCATGTGGAAGAGGAACCGATCGGTCACACTAGTCGAGGGTTGAAGGGATTACTGGTTAGGATCAAAAACATATTTGAAATAGACACGACTTCCTCCCGGTGCTTAAATTTCTACTGGGGAAGATTTACGCGCTGTATTTTGGTCGATCATTCATCTCAGCGCATACGCGCGCATGCAGAGACGCACACACACACAAAAACACATACACACAATCTTGAGGAGAGTGTGGAGACATCGGGCTGCTAATAACCTGCTAGTGGAAGGCTGATCAATAGTGCAGCTCAGGTTTCTCGGCCGCGCCGCAGAAAGTGCAGCAGCGGCAGCGGCAGCTGTTTGGAGCTGGAAAAGACTTCTGAGTTGCATTGCGAAGTTTCACACATGGGTCACTTCAGTTGTTTTTTTTTTTTTCCCCCTCCTTTTTTTCTTACATTCCTTTCTGTAATTTTCTTTGGAGAGTGCATTTGATAATCTTGGCAACAAACGTGTGTGACAGAAGGAAAAAAAAAAATGAGTTTTTGTTTTGCGAGACGGAGCTGCGCATGGAATAAACCTGCGAGGTTGAAAACAAGCCCACGTGTGGGTTTCTTCCGATTTTGAGCCAATCGTTCTCACAGGTGGTCGGGAAAAAAATAAGAAATAATCAAACCGTAGGCTTCATAAATCCTCGATCGAATGTGCAGGTGAAGTTTAAAGTCACATTTAAAAGTGGCAAATTGTGGAAAATTGCTTTTTTTAAAGGCTTGGACAGAACATGCTGGATTTCTGAAGTGCCCGCCCACACATTAAGTGTGAAATGATACAACAAAAGTGAATTATTCTACTATTTCAGAAGGTGTTTAATTGAGCGAGCGGTTTTCGTACTGCAATATCACAATGCCGCTAATCTAGATTTGTTTGGAGATGTGTCCAAATGGAGGTCAGCCGCAATGATTCGTTTTTAAAGGTCAAGTGTCATGAAATGGATGATTTTCAGTATGTTATGAATGAAAAAACAGCAGCCGGTATTTTTTCACCACAAAATATGATTTTGACGTATTTGGCCTTCTGTAACTCCCGCCATGAAAATCCTCTCAAGGGATTTGTTTTCGAGAAGAAGCAGGAAGTGACATACAGGGCAGGAGCGCCCTCCACCGGACTCGTTTGTTTCTATTAGTTTTACCTGCCAGAAGGTAGCTTGTTGTTGTTGCATTGCTGGATATTACAAGAAAACTCGGGAGGATGGATCTACCCTTCATAAGTTTCCAAGAGACCCGGTTCGTCGTGAAAAATGGATTGCACAAGTGCAAAGGACGAGACCTTTGTGGGTTCCAAATGACAGGTAGGTGTGTATACAACTAAAAGAAATAATAGTTTGGGGGGGACCACGTAATCCGTGTCTCATAACGTAGCAAATGTTCCGCGTATGCATGACACGGGGGCTCAATGTGTCGATGTGTGAGTCGGACGGCTTCCACGTCGGGCTCGCCGCCGAGCCAGCGTCGGGCTCGCGGATGGCTATGAACAACGCTGCCGGCAATGGTGCGTGCGACGACAACGCCGTAAAGCGGCCCGGCTCGGCACTGTGATAAGCCACCCCAGCTCGGCGCCGCGATGAGCCACCTCGGTGCTACCCCAGCCGAAGCCGTGATCAGCTCATCGCACCTGGGCCGTGGCATTACGCGGCTGAGTAAGCTACATACTGTCGGGGCGTCTGTTGTTAGTTAGAAGTGATCCGCATATCATCTAAATATGGCTCAAAACAATAGGCTAATATTGCCTCGGACACCTCACTCAAATGTGAGACGTTCTCTTCTTCGAAAAGAGCTTCCATGGTTGAAGGGGCGTGTCCCATATTAGGGGCCATAGCGTGTTTTCGATGGCAGATGTCCGGGGTGACATCACGGACAGTAAATGCAGCCAATATGGCGACCACTTGGAAATCTAATGAGACTTCCGCAACTTTGCGCATGGAAGACGCGCTCTCCGCTCATATTTGTTTTTTCGTGTTGACATTGAAGTGAATAATGTTGTATGTATTTTTCATTTCAATATGGATTTTAGAATGTTTATAGGGATGACACTTGATCTTTAAGAACAAGTGAGGTCGAAAATTAAGGCAAAAGAAAAAGCCACATACCCGATGCAGATGAAATATAATAGTTGCAATTTGTATTACAAATAGTAAATAATAAATCCGTCCTAGATGGGCTAAACGAGCATATTGAGACTGTATTTTTCCTGAATATCTCACTGTGCGAACGCTGCACTCCTCAGAAAGTCCCACGTGTCCGAGTTAGCGTCTTCGCCGTAAATGATTCCAACCACACCAGAACACGATGTGGCGTCTCGTCTCCCACATCTGACGACCGAGGACGGAGGCCGGCGCAAACGTTTCTCCCCCAAATTCAAACCATACAGCTCAAGCTGCGTTCAGAAGCAGAAAACATGATTCACACACTGAGACACGCAGCCGTCGGCTTTTGTGGATCCCTCAAGGCCCATTATGGTCACCCCAAGAGCCCAGAAGAGCCGCACATTCTCCACAGCGTTTTCGCGGGCCAAGCGTCATTAGGAAAACGGCTCCGATTTGTCAAAATCACAGCACGGCTTGTGTGCTCCACAGGAAGGGTTCCACATTCTGCTCGCATCGACGCGCTGTTGAGTGAAGTAAGGAGGACTGGATGGCAGCGGGCCAACATGACAGAAAGCTACATGCTCATTTGCTGTAAAGTATTAAAGAGGACTTATTTTGCAGCGAAACGGGTTCCTGCTCTCTTAATCACATCTTTCATCAAAACGCCAAAAAGATTAAAATAAATAAATAAATGGGTAAAAAAAAAAAGCCAGCAAATTTACACCTCGTAGCTGTCTGACTGTAAATCCGCATGTTGAGCGACTGGTTGCCCCACCTGCCCCGTAAACAATGTTCCCTCTGAGCTGCGCAACTGCGCATTTGCGCACTTGTCGCAGAGGAAAACAGATCCAGCACAGTGAACTACAGCCTGACGCATTTTTTTTTTTTTTCATTTTTAAACACGGCCACACCGGGCCACACACTCTACTTCCTCATTTACCTGACACTACCCCCCCACCCCCATTTTAAAGGGGTACACTCATAATTACAAACACCGGGGTATGTGAATAATAGAAGAAAAAGTGGTGAAACTGGATGAGATTTTCTCTTTTTTGAGTAAAAAAGGTCTGGTATGGTCTGAAGCCAAAGTAGAAAGTACAGGATAAGATGGTGTATAATGTTAAAATTCCACCTTGGCACAGCCTGACTGAGGATGAAAGCACAGACGATACGTTTGTTTACGTTTACGATATGTTTGCTCAGACACGTAAAAAAACGAGATGGAACATTGCCCGTAAGCATTGAACACCAGTGAAAACAGTAAAAGCATTTTCCCTGATCATGGCACCACTTCATACACTGCAAAATTTGGCAGACACATCGCCCAACACAGCTTCGGCAAATTTATTGATGAATTATGCGCATCTGTGCGTTCAGCAAAACTCGAGGCAGATCTGCTTCCATTTTGGCCTTGACATGATGGTGTTTGACGGCGCTGCTTGAAAGTGTCTCTGGATCTTAGCCAAGCCGAGATGTTTCAACATTGGGGAGAAACTGGGGTTAGGAGCGGTTAGGATGGTGGAAATTAGCTGAATGGCGATGTCACAATTTGGCAAAATTCACTCGAGACTCAACTATTTGTGTCGAAACCAAGAAAACAGCCAGTTTTTCAGAATTGGATCTTCCAAACTATGGTAACTCACAGTGAGTGGTGGTGGTGGGTTGTCGAGGGAGGAGGGGCCTGACTGAGTTGTTAAAAAATCTCCACATCCATCTGCGGCGTTCCCAGGACAATCCGTCATTGCGGTTTCATCAATACACCCAATAGACAGAAGACCACCTTTTAAAAGCTTCTTTACGTGTCAGATAATGAAGTAGCAAATGTGTTCGCCATCACAGATGTGAATTATTGATAAGCCCACGGCCTCCCCGATCGGCGGTTCATTCATAATTGATCATCCCTCCATCTGGTTGAGATTGACGCCATCCAAGTCATCAATTCCTGCAAGCCTTTTTATCGTGGTGTAAAACGTTATGTTTTAGAGATGCCGAAGAGCCCTCCCGCCCACTTGACCAAAAATCGCTTGGAAGCAAAAGCACTGGAAAGTTTGGGGAAAAAAAAAATCAGCCCCTGAGATTTTTGCCCATGCTTCGAATTTAAGTAGACAACGGCATCAAAGATCGGGGATTATTTCGAGGATTTGTCGCGGCGAAGGCAGCGGGAGGGACCATCCATCGCCGCTCTCGTTTTTAGCTTCAAAAATGTTTGAATATTTTCCCCGCTCGTAGTGTTTAGTTTCCTTCGCGTGCGCAAAAACAAGGTCTTGTTCCAATTAGACGCGGTTGCCCGCTCGCGTTCCAGCGCTGCTCGACTGCTCGCAGACATGACCGTAAACACGCGTTCTGTTAGTTCTTCTCCCGCATTTTCCTCTCGAAAAACAAAGCGAGAAGAGACGGAGAAAATATTCACGACGAGGTCACTCAGTTGCTTCTAAGTACATTGAAACTACTGTAAGTGGATGAAGGTATTTGGTGGACGTGGCCATTACAAAGTAAGGAATATTCCTGGTCTCTTCGAGATTCTCTCTTTGGTTATTTCTGTGTCAAGTTCTTCCCCACCAAACCCTTCCAAGCAAGCCTTCAACTCGACCAACAGCTTTAAAATCCAAAGCCTTCAAGCGTTGTGATGTCTCTTTCTTCCCGTCCATGATGTCTCTCGGCCTGTTCGGCGCTCGGTGGGCGGAGTTTTCACACACTTTTTCCCGTGACAAGACAATGCGCACCAAGGTGAGGCCACCGTGAAAATCCGACGCCTGGAGCCACCAAGCAAACCCGGGGAGGAAACCGACACGCTGCAGCTTCTTCTTTTTTTCTCCCCCTCCCCCACACCTTCACCTGTAGCACAACAACTCCTTCCCCCTCCATTCACTCATTCATTGTCTTATTCGCTCAGCCACCCCAGGCATCAGGTGGATTATCCCAAAAGGTCATCGATGCCCACCCCCGCCCCGCAACTCCACTCCCCCTCTCTCAACCCCGTCCTTCTATTACTTGTTGAGAAAAAAGCAAAGGAGGAGAAAAGCCCCAGGGGGGTTTCACTCGTCTACACACAGGCGAGTAAACTGTGGGAAGTAGACAGTTTTAGTTCAGTTTTTTTGATCTGGTCCAATCGGGTCCAAGTGAATCTCCCAGTGTGCGGCAGACATTAGAGATATCTTGAAAAATGGAAAAAGGTCCAATCAGACCATCTATACGTGTCAGCCCATCTTAATTTAGCTCCTCGGATCTTAATTGAGTTCTTATCTTTTCTGCTTTTATTTTGCGCGGAGTCCCTCAGGGATGCCTTCTACAACCTCTGATCTTGTGCTTCTGATCCGGCTTTAGGCGCACAATTCATCCATTTGTTAGACTCCTGTTCCTCAGACAAATGAAACAAATGAACACGAGTAGCTGTCTTCTTTTGAAACCAAATCTGTGATTTGTCTCCCGCCCCGAACCCAACTGGACGGGTTCAGCTCTAAAAGCACCTTTTAAGTCAGCCAAGTCATCCATTTGCTTTCCTCTCCGGCTATCAGCTTACAGCATTTCCACTGAAAGAATTGATTTCTACAGGTCCCTGCTCTGACTTTGGGTGGGAGACCTGGGAGTTCAAAGGTCAAGGGCAGGTCTCTCTCCCACCCATTTCATTGGGGGGGGGTCGATCGATATGAAACCGGTCGTGTCAATTCATTCTCTTGCTTTTTACCAGTGATAATTAGGACATTGGTTTGCCTTACTGTTTATATTAGCGCACTGCATATACTATATCGGGCCACTTCAAATGTGTATTAGACCAATACATAAAAAAAAAAAAACTTCATTATATGCAAATGTATTGGTCTATGTTTCACACATCTAAGGTCAAACAAATGAAGAGTTCAGGCGCAAAAGCAGATAGATCAATTTTTCTTGTTTCTGTAGATTCTTTGATTGATGTAACATATCTATCCATCCATCCATTTTCTTTTGCCGCTTATCCTCACGAGGGTCGCGGGGAGTGCAGGAGCCTATCCCAGCACGGGGAGAACATGCAAACTCCACACAGGCGGGGCCGAGATCAAATCCGGGACCTCAGAATTGTGAGTGTGCTTCACCAGCTGATCCACCGTGCCGCCTCTATAGTACATAAATCAATCAATTTTTATAATATATATATATAAGAATCTACAGAAACAACAAAAATGAATACATCTGCTTTTGCGTCTGAACTCTTCAAATCTACATTTATTTGTGATGTATTTTTCTTATCTTCATTTAGATTTTAGACATACAAGATTTTATTTATATGTACATTTAAATCCAAAATTTATTTGTAATTATTATAGAATATTATATAATTAAATGTACCTTTTGGGCATTTACCCATCATTTATTTAGATGTATATAAAATTTAGATTTGTTTTATATCGCATACACACTGTATTATTAATAAAACTTTTGTATATGTATTTAGGGCACTTGAGTTTATATTTAATGCTGTCTAATATCATATATTTATTTGAACTAACCTGAATCCCCTTTATATGTATATTTTATGAATTAAAATTTGTACTAAACGATGATTTTTTTTTTTTTTACATCAATGTGTATTTTCATGTTTCTTGTGAATCACTTGTGGATGGAAAAAAAACGTAGATTTGCACTCACGGGCTGCGCTGCGCACTTTTCGAAGCCTCTCAGTCATGGGAACTCAGTTCAATATTCTACTCCAATGACCTCATGCGCTCCGAAGACGACGAAATTTGGCTCGTAGGACTGTAACGAGACGCACACACTTGAGAAAGCGTAACAGGTATACAAACGTATACTGCAGCATGTGCACTCACGAGATGTTTGTCATTAAAAGTTGGTTGCCGGCAGGCGCTTGACAAAAAAAAAAGAAAGAAAGACGCAGGAATCCCCCTCCCTTGATTGCTTTGTTCGCTTGCGTTACAACAACAGCGGCTTGCGAGCGTCTCCTTTCGCCGCAAACCCGGTGTGATTGCGCTTGACAAGACTTTGTTTTACATCACGTCACCGCAAGGATGATGGGATGGCAATTAAGCCGCAGGGGGATGCATGAGGAAATGTATGCGTGATGCCATGATGAGACGCACGCAAAAGGCACTTGCGCTTTTATTTCTCACACGTCGCAAAGCATAAATCAGCAGCATGAGTGAACTTTTGACATGCGGGCGGGATCTGACTTCACGGAGCCGGGCACAAACGCGAAAAAGGGAAAGCGGAGCAATGTGAAGTTGGCCATGAACATCTAAATGACTCAAACTTCATGACCCGGCCTAGGGAGGAAAAAAAACGCTGCGGTCACATTAAATCGAAGTCGGCATCGACTGGACCCGCCTGTGTTTAGAGGATGGAGAGTACGAGCATCCCCGCAGTCATGCTGGGAGGTGTAAAGGTTCTTTTTTGGGGGGTACGGGACAAATTCACTGTCTTTGCTCGCCAATGAAGAGAGCAAAGAAAAAAAAGTCCTTAGGAGAGATGAGAACGACCATTCATCCATCCATTTTCTTTGCCGCTTATCCTCACAAGAGTTGCGGGGAGCCTATCCCAGCTGTCAACGGGCAGGAGGCGGGGTACACCCTGAACTGGTCGCCGGCTAATTGCAGGGCACATAGAGACAAACAGCCGCACTCACAATCACACATAGGGGCAATTTAGAATGTCCAATTATTGTTGCATGTTTTTGGGATGTGGGAGGAAACCGGAGTGCCCGGAGAAAATGCAAACTGGCACGGGGAGGACATGCAAAGTCCACACTGGCGGGTCCGGGATTGAACCCGGGACCTCAGAACAGTCTAAAAACAGGGCAATCATAACATTTTGAAAACTTAAAGTATGAGTCCAAACAACCAAAATAATTTTACCAAACGTCAGACATAAAAATGTAGACTGGGTGAAATTTAGATCAAATGGGCTACTGCACTTAAAAGTTATACTTCAGAAATGAGTACACAAATAATTTGTTTATATATATATATATATATATATATAATATATATATATACACACACACACACCAGTGACAACTAGGACATTGTTTTGCTTTACTGTTTATATTGATCAGAAATATTAGCGCTCCGCACATACTATATTGTATCTATCTAGCCACTTCAAATGTGTATTGGACCAATACAGACAAAAAAAACTTTTTTTATATACAAATATATTTGTTTATGTTTCACACATTCAAGGTCAGATGAAGACTTCAGACGCAAAAGCAGATATATCAGATATATCAAATTTTCTTGTTTCTGTAGACTTTCATTTATATTATTGTTTTATATTTTGTATTATATAGCCCTCCATCCATCCATTTTTTTTTTGCCGCTTATCCTCCTCCTAGGGTTGAGGTATTTAAAATGAGAGAGAGAGAGATCACAAAATATAAAAGTGAGCGATAAAATGTGTGATCTACAGGGCCAGTGCTACAGATAGGCCTAATCGTATTCATAGTTGTCAATTATATAATATTTGAGAAATTTACGTCCAAGTTACCTTTGTGTTTCCTAGTTTGGATATTTGCTCCTCGGCTTCCGTAATTGATCATATCGGAACACAAAGTGCACAGCACTTTGCCGGGAACATCAACTTTTTGTATGTGTTCGGTTAGACGCACAGTTACACTTTTTTCAAGCCGTGCCCATCTGAAACTGTTTTTTACCCCATGGTTTATTTTTTTTATCAATTTCCCTGACACGGTTTTCATCTTTTCACTCCAAGACTTTCGCCAGACTGGCAAACTTGCAGACCGCTCGATAAGATATGCGTATGTATGTCTATAAGTTATAACCATGCCGTAGTAAACAGAATACTCATTTATGAAATATTAACATCACAATGAAAATACTGATGAAATGCTGCCAAAATGCTGCCGGAAATCGGAATGTTGTCGTTATTAGAAACACCAAATTTAATGCAAACACATAGCAATGCCGTAAATAGATAGCAATGCCGTTTTCTGACTAATGACTAATTTCACGACGAGGGTTGCCAATATATGCTGGCGGCCGGTCTTGATCAGAGCCTCGACCCGCGTCAAGCCGTAACCCCCCCCCCCCCCACCAAAGTTTTCTCAACGGATTTACGCGTTTCACAAAAATGACATTTTCAGCTGAAAAAACCCGGAATTCCTCGAATCCCCGGAAAATTCTCATCCCGTCCTTCGTAGGTAAAAAGGTTGCGCAAGGAAATGTTTGTCCGATGCCGTGCGAATAAACCCGCAGGAAGCCCTTAAGTACTTTTCTTTTCCTTTTTTTCCCCCCCACACATCGCAAAGCATAAATCAGCAACGTGAATAAACTTTTGACGTCCATCCAGACACTTCCTGTTCCACACCTTCGCGAGCTAAACGACTTTGCTTTTAGCGCCGCCGCTGCCCCACTATTTTTACATTTGCCAGTAGCCGCTCAGCCGTAAATGAGCCGTACAATCTGCACGATCCGAAAGTGAAAAAAGTGGAGAAACCTGCTGATGAGAACACATTTTACAACCATTAAAGTAATTGCGAGCATATATTTAACGCCAGGCAGCAACAGTTTTGACTCACGCTCTTCCCTGTCTGTCTTTTAGCAATGCCAGAAAAAAAAAAGGTGCAGGCCGAGTTGACTGAAAGGTCAACGTGTGAAAATATAATTAGGGGTAATTAATTCTTCTCAGAGGGGAAGTCCTCCGCGTTCTTGCTTGTCAGTCGACAGGCGATGACTGATGTGCGGGTAAATCCTCGAGTGTTGACTGACGTGCTAATCCCTCTATTTGAATTTTAACTTTAATCAGTGAGTGCATCTTTCAGATACCTTGGTTGCTTGTTGACTTGGCGTTTTGACTGAGCTTTTATTAAGATATTATGATTTATGTTTGTTTGTATATTGCTTTCATGCCTACTTGGACCAGGACACTCTTGTGAAGGAGATTTTTAATTTCAGTGAGGCTTTCCTGTTTGAACCATAATTCTAAAAAGATACCTAAGAAGTTGTTGTTGTCTTTTCTTTTTTTTTTTTAATATCCATATTATGTCTCCTTTGAGATTAGTCACTGATGGTGTAGTGGTGCACACGCCTGCCTTCGGTGCAGGCCGTGCGGGATCGATTCCCGCTCAGCGATGGTGTCGATGTCTGCCCTACGACTGACCGGCATCCGGTTCAGGGTGTAGTCCGCTTTTCGTCCGAAGCTAGCTGGGATAGGATCCAGCTTTCCTGCAACCCTTGTGAGGATAAGTGGCATGGATAATGACATGACGTGTCTCCTTTAGGGCGGCACAGTGGCTCAGCTGATAAAGCGTTGGCCTCACAGTTCTGAGGACCCGGGTTCAATCCCGGCCCCGCCTGTGTGGAGTTTCCATGTTCTCCCCATGCCTGCGTGCGGTTTTCTTCGGGCACTCCGGTTTCCTCCCACATCCCAAAAACATGCAACATTAATTGGATACTCTAAATTGCCCCAAGGTGTGATTGTGAGGGCGGTTGTTTGTGTCTATGTGCCCTGTGATTGGCTGGCAACCAATTCACGGTGTGCCCCGCCTCCTGCCTGTTGACAGCTGCGATAGGCTCCAGCACTCCCCGCGACCTTCATGAGGATAAGCGGCAAAGAAAATGGATGGATGGATGTTTGACTCAACCACAGTAACATTAGAGTTCGAGTTACAGTATTTGATTCATAGTTTCAGCTCCAAAAATAATCAATGGGGGAAAGTTTTCTCATTTGAGCTTCTAGAAATTAATTTGTCATGCATTCATTTTCTGAGCCGCTTATCTTCACAAGGGTCGCATGAGTACCGGAGCCTACCCCAGCTAACTTTGGGGCAAGAGGTGGGGTAGACGCTGAAGTGGTTGCCAGCCAATCGCAGGGCACATAGAAACTAACAATCAGTCGCACTCACAATCACACCCAAGGGCAATTTAGAGTATCGAATTTATTGAATTTGTCACGTATTGGGCCAAAATATGACCATTGTTCTCCAGGAATTCTACTGCTTTACATAAAAATTTAAACTATAGGTATGGACGTGGTTATTTCCTGAAATTTCAGATGTTCCTCAACAGCAAAAAGAGTTTCCCGCCTTCAGTTCGAAACTGCTCATTCCTGTTCAAAATAGTAAAATGGTCGAGAACTCAGCGCAATTGAAAGAGTCCACATTAAAGGATATCATGATGCTCGATTTCCCCCGTTTTTCAAATAAAGAAGGCCCTAAATGTAAACCTATCCGCAGAGTATCGGCATCACCCACCAATGACGGTGCTCGGCCACTCACCAACAAAACACGCTGCGTTGTAAACAAAACAATACCCCTACTTGTTGTGGAGGTATTTCACGGAAACTCAATACTTTCGACACACCTTGTCTTTGTCAGCGGGAGAGAACGCGGCGGCGTCGTACGCCCCTGTTGACTCTGGCCAGCCGTGGGAACGCGCTCAAAACCCCACAAGTGAACTTATCTCTCACCTCGGGGAGCTGAGCGGAGGAAGCCGAGGGGCTGCGGCGTGTGTTTTGGCGTGTCGGTTCTGGAGTGCGGCCCCCGTTTGGAAGGGGCAGAAATTCTCTCAGGAGCTCATCCATCATGCGAGCGAGGCAGCCCGACTGAGCTTTTGGCTTTATTTTGCATTCAAGAGTGGGGGGGATGATCAATCACCTCGGCGGTGTGCGAGTGTCAATCCCATGAGCTGTTCTTCAGCGTTACGCACACTTCAAAAATATAAAAAAAGGAACAAAAGTCCTTGTAAAGTTTTGCTAAAAATCTTGTGGGAGTGTTTTGAGTGCAGTTCCAGTCTGATTTGTAGCCTTTTTCATCATACAGGAAAGAGTTTTATTTATTGGGCCAAGACACTTACTTCATATTGGAATTACTTCTGTAGTTTCTGTATCTTAAACTGCAGTAAAAGTGATCTAGTCTGTATTTACTCCAAAATGTTCTAACTCAGTGTAGTCTTGGGCCTATTTGATCAGAAAACACAACTATTATGATGTCTGGTACACTTCAATTGAATAGTTCTCCCTGTCAATAAATAGTATTTCGCTGGCATAGATCAGCAAAGATCATTCGTAGTAAACAATATCTTTGCGACCACTGCAGCACACACCCGACGTCTCTCATCTCTCACTACAGTCGTGCGGAATCGCCGATCGCTTTCGACCAAACTGGTGCAAGAAAAGCACCCAAAAATGACAGAAGCAAGCAAGAGACAAGGGGAGGGGCCCAAGACCAGGTCAAGGAGAGCGGAGGGTAGCTAGCAAGCTAATGGTGGCAGGATACCCGCCTTTAATGCCCTGTAAAGTTCAGTACTATCGCCACTAGTACTATTTTGTGACAATGCAGTCAACTGTTACAGTGCAACAATTGCTGGGTTGCACGTGACGTCACGCTTGTTCATCCGGGTACTTGACCGCCATCGTTGCAGACAAGCAGTCAGCTGTCCGTCATCATCATGCCAGATTTTTGTTGCGTCTACGGATGTGGAAATGGCAGAAACAGACACATTGGGAAGCGATTTTTCCGTGTTCCAAGGATTAGATTGCATGATGGAGAAGATACAGTGGAGGTATCAAAGAAAAACGGCAACAAAAGTGGCCCGCAAATATACGACGCGCAGACCAGAATGAAGCTCGAGTGCACAAGGCAAATGGTTATTTGAAAGTCTGTTCTGATCATTTCGTAAGCGGGAAGCGTGTCTATTTCTAGTGTCCGCGTATTCTACTTCAAGGAAGTCTTTCAAATCCTTTGAAAGTACGTCGTGGAGATTGTACGGATCGATATCTTCACAGAGTTTGATCTTCTGTACATATCTTTGGCGGCATCATCGAGTGAGATAAAGTAAGCAGAAAACATCCGCCGCTCGCAGCTTACACATGGGTCTGTGGACGTTGCCATGGTGAAGTCATCTGCAACGCCTAGCTTGTCTGCAGAAATGGCGGCGATTGTCTCGTGATTGCAATCCAAGCATTGATGGGTGGGCAGCTATTCCAAGCACGCAACTGCTGTATTAGTCCATCCATCCTGTATCCAAGGCGATTATCCCTACAAGGGTTGCAGGAGTGCTGTAGCCTGTCCCCGCTAACTTCGGCCAAAGAGGGACCAAAAACTGAACTGATCAACAATCAGTCAGAGGGCACATAATCGACACCATCACCGAGAGGGGAATCGATCTGATGCTGCCCACACCAAAGTCAGGCGTGTGTACCACTACACCATCAATGATGTATTAGTATCCAACTATTTTCCACTGGATGTGATTTTTCAGCATCCATGCAAAGCAAAATTGATCCGGAAGTGTTGCATTTCTGCTGTTTATTCCCACCCAAACTGAAGAACAACAATATTTTCACGTCCAATGCCGTGCTGAGTCACACTCATTGGAAAGAAAGCAGGAATGTTCGCTCACGCAGGTACACAGCTGGCAGTACATGAGAAAACGCACAAAGAAACAAAACGATACCTGCCCCGAGGATGTTCAATTGGATATTTCCGCGGCGAGCATTCCTTCAAAAGTTTATCGCCCCCGCGTTAACACTTGCGTCGGGTGAGAAACGTGTCAAGCAGCCGGCGAAACGCTTTCTCACGGTTCAGCGGTGAGCCCGACCGATGACTTGCTCGCACTTGCTCTGCTGCGAATCGCTAAAGTAAAACTGTAAAACTGCGCTAAGGACAGGAAGTGAAAGGATAGTGTTTCTTTTTCACACCTCGGCTGTCACAATACGCAGCGTTAGCTTTGACTAGATCTTTCGCAGCTAGTTTGAAAGGTACTGAAAGTATTGCTCGACTTTCTTTTTTCTTTTTGCCGCATCACTGCTGCGTTCAGAGAAAGAAGGCCGCAGATTTCAAAGTCATTTCTCCGCTCGCTGATCATCGCTGATAACTTTATCGCTGACATCTTTTTTCAAAACACACAAGCGGGAGTCATTCAAAGCCGCGGCGGAGAGCAGCTCGCTGTCAGACAGCTAGTAACTCAACTTGATGTCTGTTTTTCAGGTTGTATTTTGCAAAAGGTGATAAAAACGAAGCGTCGCGGCGAGGCCGGACAGACGATTCGCTTCACAATCCACCGACGGCGTTGAGACGACACTTTGCCTTGGCGAATGTCTGAACGTTAGCATTAGCCCCGTACGCCTACCTGGAGTTTATATTTTAACAGCAATCTTCGGGATTCCCTCCCTCCGCAGTGTGTTGTGTCGCTTTAATAACCCATAAAGTCGAGAAACATTAGTAATATTAGGCCGTATATCAAAGCGGCGGGGCAGCTGAGGTTTCACCCGGCTTGTGTTCTGAGCCCCCAAACATCTGTTGTAATTTCTCTCAAATTGAACTTTTATTAGCTGGTCATTAAAGCTGCAGCGATGGCAAAACCAGATGGCTACTCGCTGACCTTCTTTTTTTTTTTTTATGGCGTTGGTGAAAATTGAACCAAAGGAAGCCGTGCGCTTTATAAAATTAAGGCAATCACGGCCACATTCCTGAGACACGGGGGGCACAGAGTGAGACTGGAATGGAGGGCGGCGGGAGGAGAGCATGGGTGTGCGCGGCCACTTTACTGAACCATTTATGGTCCAGAACCAATACGCATGTAAAATATGAAGCTAGTATTTCATGCTTTTGCTCATATTTGGACTGGAGACATGTACAGCGGATACTATTACTCTTGCGTGCGGGGAAATGCGGACATCTTGGCATTTATTCAGAGCGCAATGGGAAAATGCTTGTTCTACCGCAGAAAAGTGGACAGGAGCAGCACATAAAAACAAGAATATAAAAGAATATGAAATATATACCTTGTGTACATCCTCAATAGTTTGAGAAAACACCATTTTGTTATGTTCTATTGGTTTTTATTGAAAGTCAAGCCTATCAAGTCCAATGAACTTGAAACAAACTAAGTGGTGTACTGCAAGTGGTTAACAAAAAGCCTAAAACAGCTAAGACTCCTCAGAACTGATGAATAAATCATGAATGTGATATTTTTAGTCGGACATCAGTCAATTAACCGTCCAAGCATATTATCAAGGGGGCCGGGTTGGGGGTGGGCTACGTCCCGGGTCTTGGCGGGGAGGAGTGATGATGGGGCGCTGGGCGTGTTTATTGACGAAAGAGGGAGCTGTGTTTTTTTTTTCCTCCTTTGGGTTATTTCAACTTAAAAGTTCAATCTTTCACCTGGGAGTGTTAAGTCAGAATGAGTACAGCACCGATACAAATTGGCCTACAGATATTTTCAGTCAGGAATGGGCAACTCGCAGCCTGCACGCTGCATGCGGCCTACATAATAATGAGAATTTAAAATGGTTTTTAACTTTTCTTGTCACACATTATCATTCTGGTCTGTGCACCTTCAACACATCGGTGCAGTATAAGATAGACATACGGATACAGTGTATTGAAGACTCAGCTCCTCTCTCTGCTTCTCAGTACGAAAGTACAGTGAAAAAAAAAACAAGTATTTGAACACCCTGCTATGTTGCAAGTTCTCCCACTTAGAAATCATGGAGGGGTCTGAAATTTTCATCATACATGACAGGACTTGGTCAATGACCTGAAAAGAGCTGGGACCACCGTTTCCAAGGTGACTGTTGGTAATACACTAAGACGTCATGGTTTGGCACAGAAGGTTCGCCTGCTAAAACCAGCACATGTCAAGGCCTGTCTTAAGTTTGCCAATGACCATTTGGATGATACACAGGAGTCATGGGAGAAGGTTTTGTGGTCAGATGAGACCAAAATTGAACTTTTCTGTCATAATTCCACTAACCGTGTTTGGAGGAAGACAAATGATGAGCTCCATTCCAAGAACACCATCCTTACTGTGAAGCATGGGGGTGGTCGCATCACACTTTGGGGGTGTTTTTCTGCACATGGGACAGGACGACTGCACTGTATTAAGAACAGGATGACCGTGCCCATGTATTGTGACATTTTGGGGAACAACCTCTTTCCCTCAGGCAGAGGATTGAAGATGGGTCGTGGCTGGGTCTTTCAACATGACAATGACCCGAAGCACACAGCCAGGAAAACCAAGGAGTGGCTCCGTAAGAAGCACATCAAGGTTCTGGCGTGGCCTAGCCAGTCTCCAGACCTAAACCCAATAGAAAATCTTTGGAGGGAGCTGAAACTCCGTTTTTTTGATCTAGAGAAGATGTGTGTGGAGGACTGGGCCAAAACCCCTCCTGCAGTGTGTGCAAACCTGGTGAACAACTACAGTAAACATTTGACCTTTGGAATTGTAAACAAAGGCCACCAAATATTAACATTGGTTTTCTCAGGTGTTCAAATACTTACTTACAGCTGTATCACACAAATAAATCGTTAAAAAAAAAATCATACATTGTGATTTCTGGATTTTTCTTTTTAGATTATCTCTCTCACAGTGGACATGCACCTATGGTGAAAATTTCAGACCATGATTTCTAAGTGGGAGAACTTGCAATATAGCAGGGTGTTCAAATACTTGTTTTCTTCACTGTAATATTTGTTGTGTTATTTGTACATGTGAGTGCGACTTTTGTTATGTTATCTGTCGACATGTGTTGGTTCACCATTTATGCTCAGTTATTTTTCAATATTTGAGTTCTTTTTAATTATTTGAGTTTTTCTAATTATTTGATTCTGTTATTCTTTCTTTCAGTTTTTAATGTATTGCAAAGAAAGTTTTAATACCGCCACTCCTATGTACTGACAGTTAAAAAATAAATAAATTCTTTACTAGTTACATAATAAACTCTGGGAAACTAACTTTTCATTGTTGTTTTTATGGGTCTCATAAAAGCAACATTACTGATTTTGAATTATGTGTTTTCAATGATGTCATACGATCAAAAACATCGCCAAGAACCCAACGGATTTTTAGATTTTCTTTACCAAGCGAGGGCAATGACACCCCGGGCCTTTTTTCAAGTGGCGTTTGTGGTTTTCCAGCGTTTGTTTCCTCAGACCTCGCGCTAAACAGCGTAACATATAACCTTACCTTCACTTCCCTCGGTGTTTATATTCGCTCTGCCGAACTACTCGGCCTAGAAACGATCACGTGACCTTGACGCAACATGCTCGAGCCTTAAACCTACCGCGACTTTTACACTTGAGCCACAAAGAGAGTGCGTCTTTGGTCCTTAAACGCATCACGAAAAAACGCACACGACAAATCGTGTGTCAGCGCAACCGCCAGCTGCCGGAATGACGGACAGATGGCCGATCAGAGGAAGAGCGAGACAATGGCGGCTTTTATTTCCCCTGCGCACATTCCACCGGCGGCCTGTGCGCCCGACACCGACTCGCCGCCGCCGCTTTACCGTCATTTTGGACGCAACTTCTGGAAAACATGTCAAGTGTGTGAGTCAACACTGGCGGATCAGATTTCACTTGAAAGGCGCTACTGTGACAGCGACAATATGACATTTTTTTTCATTTTCATCTGCAACAACCTGATTTTGTAGAAATCTTTTTAATCCTCGAGCGTCAGTGGTGAGATGTTGTCCAAGTCGTGTCTTCAAAGTGTCTTTACGATTTCTTCACATAGCCCAAGGCCAGATGTAAACGTCTCGATGGTAGATTGATTATTATGCTTATTTGACGTGAAGTGTAAAAAGTATACAGGCTAAACCTGTAGTTGATACAAGTGCTGTAAAATTGCTAAAATATATTGTAAAATGTCAAATATTACTGTCTTATGGATATCTTGTTGAAATGAAACACTGAAATGGAATTGTTTTTGGAGATGAACTGTAATTCACCAAGGAAATCTTAGATTTTGCTTGAAAAGCATTGCAATTTCTATATTTTGCTGTAAAAGTCCTGTGTTCGAGCATGGAAATGCTGTAGCAACGCTGTCAACAATTTGACGGGAAAAGCTCGAGAACAATTTCGTTTACTGTCTTGGACACATCAATATTCTGAGAAGTGCCATTTTAGCACCACTTCCTCATTTCACAGGAGCCTTTGGGCATTTTAATGCCTCAAGAGTGAAACAAAAACGATTGAAGTGGTTGGTTAAGAAACATTTGAGTAGGCTTGTTTTTGTTAAAAGTTGATAATGTACATAAAAGAGACTCTTGTTGAATGATCTTCGGCGCACACTAAATCTCGTGTGGATGAATTGTGAATAACCTTGATTACAAAAATGGAAATGATTTCTTGGTGTGATCATGAACTCCCCTCCACAAGCCTTTCAAGAAAAGAAACTTTGAAAAAGAGTTTGGGAAAGAACCTCACCACAGTTGTTAGCTTTTGGCAAGACTTAAAGCCTTTGTGTAGTCTTTGCAGTTAGCATGCGCACAGCGAGGTGTCTGTAGCATTTTAATATTAATATAATAATAATAATAATATTTAATATTAGAAATTGAACATAATTTGCGCAATGGTATATAATACCAACTTTTAATTCCCCGAAAGGTAATGATTTGAGATGTGATGATTCCTTCTGAAATTGAAGAATCTTACCCTTTCCCAAAATACTGTCATACCACAATCTGAACAACCAAGTACCGCTGAAAATGTTTGACTCCGGTCCTGCAGGTGGCGGCGATGTGCATTAGAACGTGGACGGAAGCCACAACAACAACTAAAGACAAACACGCCTCAGTACAAATTCGATACGGTAAGCTTAAAACCTCCGTCCGTTGTCCACAAATTATAGTGCGTCACTTTTGTGCTGAATTTTACTAAAAGACAAGGATGATGTTTCAGGATTTCCTCAACTCTCATTTTCTCGCGTTTCCTCTTATTTTCACCCGAAAGCGACACCGCTCTGAGGATGTGCTCTCAGATGCCACATCCACCTGGTACTTCAACCTGGACCTCGCCGGCCTCCTGCCCCCGTGCCCCTCTCGCCCTCCGGGTTGCCCTCATGTCTCAATGTCTACAGGTGCCGAGATGTTTGTCATCCTGTTGTCCCCCCCCTCCCCCCGCCCCCCACCTTCTGCTTCCTTGTGAGTCAGTGCTCGCAGCTTCAAAACACCGGAGCTCGTGTTACAGAATACACAGGCACACAATAGCGCAGCCACTGGTGCTATTGGAACACAAGACGGAGGGGCACCGGCGCCCCGTTGGCCCCCCTCAAATTATGACAGTTGCCGGACGAGTTTGTCAAATATTTTGGGCGGTGAGGAGTGTTGTGTGAGCGCAACCTGTTTTGGTAACCTCCAATCGTGTTTGACATTTGCCCGCATGCGCAGGTGACGGCCTCCGGGCTCTCCCGTTCAATTCGATGCAAAACGTCCAAGAGAGCAATCAATCAAATCAATGTCAAATTATTGACAACTTTTAATGCCAATATTGCACCTGAGTTACTTTAAAGAGTACAACCAAAGTATACACAAACACACGCATGCGTACGTGGTCAATGAGGAAAGAGTCAACTACTCCAATCCTGTAGGAGGCAGTAGTTTGAAACATTGGCAACTATCACAAACATATATTCAATTTTCAAACAGATGTGTGCTAAATCTTTACATTTCTCTGTTTAACATATACCGTGTATCAATTCATTATCCGAGCCGCTTATCCTCGAGAAGATTGCAGGAGTTGTGCAGCCTATCCCAGCTATTTTCAGACACGAGGCGGGGTACACCCTCCACTTTGCCAGCCAATCTATATATATCTACAGTATATATCCATCCATCCATCCATATTTTTCGCCGCTTATCCTCACGAGGGTCGCGGGGAGTGCTGGAGCCTATCCCAGCTGTCAACGGGCAGGAGGCAGGGTACACCCTGAACTCGTCACCATCCAATCGCAGGGCCCATGGAGACAAAGAACCACACTCAAAATCACACCCAGGGGCAATTTATCTCTCTCTCTCTCTCGCTCTCTCTCTATCTCTCTCTCTCTCTCTATCTCTCTCTCTCTCTCGATCTCTCTCTCTCTCTCTCGATCTCTCTCTCTCTCTCTATCTCTCTCTCTCTCTCTCTCTCTCTCTCTCTATATATATATATATATATTATATATATATATATCTCCCGAAAAACTTTTCAAGCACCCCAAAATTATTGGGCAGTATATGTTTATGGTAGCGGCATGTTGGCCTCACAGTTCTGAGGACCCGGGTTCAATCTCAGCCCCGCCTATGTGGAGTTTGCGTGTTCTCCCCGTGCCCGCGTGGGTTTCCTCCGGGGACTCTGGTTTTCTTCCACATCCAAAAAACATGCAACATTAATTAGACACTCTAAACTGCCCCTAGGTGTGATTGTGAGTCCGGCTGTTTGTCTCTATGTGCCCTGTAATTGGCTGGCAACCAGTTCAGGGTGTTGTACCCGCCTCCTGTCCGTTGACAACTGGAATAGGCGCAAGCACTCCTGCGACCCTCGTGAGGATAAGCGGCTAAGAAAATGGATGGATGGATGTTTATGGCAAAGGGTTTTTGGGGGGGTTGTCTTAGAAAGCACAGATCAAACAATTATTTTTTTTTTTTTTATGGAGCACACAAATGCAATAAATTGCCAACAGAGGTGAGGTCAGCCCCAAGTGTGAATCTTTTTAAATCCAGTTTGAAAACTCTTCTTTTTTCTCATCCTTTTTAGAAAATATCCACTTTTTGATCATATTACTTGCACTGTAGGCGGTTTTAACTGTCTTATTTTTTTTATATTTTGTTTGTCATTTTTATTGTTTTTATCCCGTTTTAAATATGTTATCTTTGTTTTCAAATGCTTTTAATCATGTATAGCACATTGAGTCACCTCGCGTATGAAATGCGCTATCCAAGTAAATTTGCTTTGCTTGTGTGTAAGAACATAATTTCCAGCACCCAACCCCCAAAAAAGCCACCACAAACATCAAAACCTCGTGACGCCCCCCTCTTTAATAATTATCAGGAGTTCAATAAAATAAAAAAATACATAAAATGGGCATTTTGTTAGTTTTGTTTGTATTATACACGCCCCCCCCCCCTTACAAACACGCACACACACATTGTCAGGAGTTATTTAGCACAAACTAACAAATCCTCCTCTCCGAAAGTGTGGCGCAGAGAGCTTCTTGCTTGCGTAAACAAGCAAACTGAAGAGCTCTTAACCAAACAAAGATTGAAGAGAAAGGAAAGAAGAGGAAGAAAAGTGCGCTGAGGACGAGGAGCCTGCGCGCGCACCGAGAGAGAGAGAGAGAGAGAGGGAGGAGCTGCAAGATAAGTGCGTGCATTTACTTTTTAACGCGATTTCCCCTCGGCTGCCAAAGCAAACACGCTGCGGGCGTGCAGGCGAGCGAGCAGAGCAGTGCGCGCAGAGTGGAAAGCTGTCACTTTTGCAGCTTACACAACACCATTGTTGGTGTTGTTTGTTCGAGTCTCTTCTTTTTCTAATTGTATGTATTTATTTTGCTCATGGATAAACGGATTTGCTCCCCCACGAACTCCTCACACAGAATGATGGTAAGTGTCCAGAATAATATATATATATATATATAATATATATATATATATATATATATATATATATATATATTTTTTTTTTTTTTTTTTTTTTTTTTTTTTTGGGAACAAATTCCTATTCAACTCGTCGTAAATTGTTGACTAACAGCCGTGACAACTAAATACTTTTTATTTGGCGTCGCTGCTTCAAATTGGCCTCCAGCTGTCACGGAATTCCGATCAAGTGACATTTATTGGTGGAATTTTTGTCATCCTCAACCACAATACATTATTGTTACATTGACTAAATGAACGTTCACAACGACGGCATTGATAATTCATCATCAGAATGTGGGGAAAATGAACGCTACAGAGCAGATAGCTTCATCATCCATAACTGAATAATTCTTTTAAAAGATCCAATCGAGCTGTATAATTTGATTGAACATTTAAAATATTTTATTTCATGTCATGTTCTCTGTTTTGGTGAAAACAATTGATAATAATGATGCCTTTTTCCATCTGTTTCCTATTATTATTGTTATTATTTTTGAGACAATCTGTTGTGTCCTCGTGTAACACTTGAATTCCTGACTTATCTCATAATATGCAGCTATTTAAGATTTTGTACAGAATTTCCAGTCCAATAGAGCGACAAAAATTGACGGCACACAGGATTGGCCCACTTGAGACCCCCCCCCCCCATCCTCCACACAGGGACCCCCATCAGCTCATTTAGGGGAGCCTCGCTAAGCATTTTCATGTAGCTGCAACAAGTGCCCCCCCCCCCCCCTTCACGGCTGCCCTGCTTTCACAACCATTGCGGCATTTATCCCTCGGAATCCACAATACGGAAATTATTGTGATGCTGGACATGTGCATTTTATCACTTTAAAGGTCCTTTTCAGCATCTTTTAACTGAATGCATTTTTTCAAAAGCAATATTAATTACTGTGAATGAAACCAACTGAGTGACACTTTCTAATAATAATATGTCGATCGTTTTGGTTGTGGTGTTTGATTGCCTTATTTTACGACACTCGAGACTTCATAAATCAGGAACTTGATGTGATTTCAATTTTATCTCACGGGAGCTTGATTCAGAACTTTTGAGCATGACATTTATTCAAACTATATGTTTTTATCCCACTCATGGGCAGGGTGGCAATTTTTTGCCTTATTTAGAAAAAGTCTCCTAACAGGCCACCATCAAGGAAATAACACTTCTTTTTCGTTTATGGTTAAGTTATATGATAACTACTCATTTATAATTTCGACATGGCCCGCGAGAGGGTACTTGGGTTTTCTTAGTAGATCGTCCCAAAATCCAGAATCAGAATCAGATTAAAACACTTGAATATTTTGATATACTGAAGGATATAATACATGAAAATGATAATGTCCCAAAAATGGGACGCTGCCCTCGAACCTCCCGTGTTACTAGTATTCCATGTTGTTCACTGTCAATCAAAACTAGAAATTAAATATACTTTTATTTTAAAAAAATAAATTGCAAATACGTTCAAATAAATGAAACTTAATCACAAAATGTGCAGCTCCTGAAGTCTTGCGTATGTATTTTGTAAAACTAAAATGCCGCGGTTATGGAAAGCTGCCTGAGGATTTATTAGATATTGTTGATATGCTCACGAGTAAGACGATTTAGCGCACTAGTAGAATGAGTATAGTACACTAGTACAATGAATATATCCTACGATTTACATTTATATGACATTTCTGTACACAAGTAGGAAAACATTGGCACACGAAGGTACATTACTAGTAAGTAACTAGTAACACACTAGTGTTATTTGTCGCATACAGTTTACCGTTTTGTCTCGCTAGTAAGTATAGGCAGCCCTTCTACAATGTGGTGTAGTGGAGCGCAGTAGAAGAAAACATAACTACTAGGATGCAGTTGTTCTACTAGTGTGATAAACCGTTTACTAGTGAGAGAGAAAGAGCGGACTAGAGCCTGGACTTTCAACTAATATCAAATAAAGTCTCAAATGGCTTTCCGCAAGCAGTTGTTGTATCAAATTCATCTTGGCGTGTCGGATGCTCAAGCTTAAATCTCCCTGTTTTCCCCCCACGCGCACACACACACACAAATGATGATGATGATGTGTGTGTGTGTGTGTGTGTGTGTGTGGGAGGGGGGAGGGGGGGGGGGTGGACGTAAGATTTTGCAAATACCGAAGGTGTTAGCCGGCCACTGTTTGATTTAATGCAGTGGTTTGTCTCCTAATAACATTGGGCCTCAAGTTTATGGACTCTGCAGCAGGACGCCCCCCACACCCCCACACCCCCCACCCTCCCCGGCGCTCCCCTCGAAACCCTCTCTAACCCTTCACGGTTCTTATTACTGGCTCTAATAAATTGTGAATAAGCCCCGAAAAAAATCCGCTACTCAGAGAACTCCCCATCCTGTAAGACACCCCCCCCCCCCGAAGAAAACAAATGAATTCCAAAGCCCCCCAGTAAGCCAACCCTTTGTGGAATGATAAATATTTTCATACGGAGGTCGTTTCATTTACATCTCGCGTCGCTTCTACGCGCCGCGCCGATTGGCCGGGTCTCATTCCTGCGTATCACCTGGATTGTGTATGAAATTCTACCCTCTTTCCCTCCTCCCTTATCATAATATAATGGCTCCTAAAATTAAGAGTACCCCAACCTGGCAATTTTTCACTCCATTTTTTTTTTTTTTTTGCCTTGTGTTCTGAGTGGGCTGCAGCTATCTAACGTTTTTAGAATTGGAGATTCCACAGATTGCCCATCGAGTTTTCAGATAAAAATGTATTTTACGTCATTAAACGCAACAATGTATTTGTGTTCACATGGGGTTGCCAACCTCATGTTGTACTGTCGATCGTGTGACTTTACGTGTGTATGGCTTTAAAAGGCGGGGTTTGGTCTGGTGACAGATGTGGGCATAAGCGAATGAGAGTGTGTAGTTGGCTAGCTGTTACACTCGTGTACTACATTTGCTCATTACGGCTTTGTTTTCGTGCTGTTCCTTCAATAAGATGATTGAATGTGGTCTAGTGATGGTCGGCTATATTGGATGAGCTAATATTAAAACGTTAGCTTGTGTTGGAAATCATAGTGCGCATGTTATCTTGTTAAGCATGAAATGATCCCAAACTTTGGACAGTTTTTGTCACAAGGGGCATTTATCTCCTGGCATACTGCCATCTAGCTGAAATATTTCGACAGATTGGCACTTGTGACTGCAGCAACAGTACGCTACGTAGAAAAATTAGCCCTCGTCGCTTCGAGACAGCGATTCTCATTTGGCCTTTTTTAGTAAACAAGTTGTTGGAGTTATTCGATTAGTTGTCGCGAGTTGAAATTACCAGGGCGCTTTTAAAACTTCTCCGCTAGATGTCAGAAAACATCACAACATCCAGCCATCAGCACTTCATTTGGATTACCTAAATCACAGATGTCAAACTCAAGGCCCGGGGGCCAGATCTGGCCCGCCACATAGTTTTATGTGGCCCGCGTAGGCAAATCATGTATGCTAACGTCTGTGATTTTTGCTAAAATCTGTACTAAAGTTTCAAATTTCACGTATAAATATCATGTAATTAAACGTTTTTATGGTTTTTATGTGGCCCGCGTAGGCAAATCATGTGTGCTAAGTTCCGTGATTCTTGCTAAAATCTGTACCAGAATTTCAAATTTCGTGTATAAATATGATGTGATTAAATTTTTTTATGGTTTCACAGTCATAACGGCCCTCTGAGGGAAACCGTAACTACAATGTGGCCCGTGACAAAAATGAGTTATACATCCTTGACCTAAGTGAAAGCACAGTACCTGACAGTACATGTATCGTATATTGAATTAAAGCAAGAACTCATTCGAAAAATACTAGACTTGTCCCATTCAGATCTCACGGTCCGAAGATCAGGGCCGTTTGTGTAGTTTTCATCTGATCGGTATCTAAATTTTAAATCACACATCCTAGTGGTTCAGATTCTTTTTTGTTTTGTTTTTGGTATTTTAAGAGTGACAGTAACAGGGTTGGGCAGGAAAAGGCGTCATTGGAGTGAGAAAGAAATCGCCACAAACTTTCACGCTAAGAAAACAAAAATGCACGGAGCGAGATGTGGAAATGTGGACTACAAAGTTTACTGAGAAAGCCATATTTAAAAAAAAATATATATATACTCTTAATTTTGGAACACTTCTATATGGCGTAAAGGGAGCGATTCCCAAGCCGGCGCAGTGTTAGGGAGCAGCTCGCAGTCGAGACGACAGCTCCCGCGTGAAGTGTGTGAACGGCGTCGTAAAAAGATCAGATGTCAGCCGCAGCGCGTTTTGATTCATGTCCTGCATGAAAGTAAGCGGGCTTGATTCTGTGAAATCGGCAAACGATACACAGCAATTGGAGTTAAGATAATATTTGGGGGAAAAGTAGGACGGTTGCCGCTTTTTTTTTCTTGTTAATTATTTCTCCGTTTCTCAGCTAGTGTAGGGACAGCGTCACTTTGCACTTGTTTTCTCAATGTCCAGAAAATATCTCCACATTTTATTATCTGAAAGAAGAAAAAAGGAAGATCATTTTTTGTCATTATTAAAAATGATAATATTACTGTAATATGCGATGCAATGCATGATTTTAAGTAGTCAGCGATCCTTTTCATTATATTATTGGCAGGATTACACACAACAAATGATTCAATCTCTGCCAGTCAAATTGTGAAACACTAACTCCAGCATCTGTGGTGATTAATTTTTTAATATTTGCTTCACAAGATGGGTGTTTGCTGAAATATTATTTCACATTTTTTTAGCTGTACAAAATGTGTCACTCTATTATCATCTTGGACTGCTCTTAAGCAGCAAAACAACATACCAACCAGTAAAAGTATCATTAGACTCGTCGTAATGGGATTGTATTTACTTTTTTAATCCCAATATGTAATGTAAGAAAAAAATACTGTTTGACAGACATTTTCTGATTATGATAATAAAAAGTGGAACATAAATTTCTATACAGTTCTGTAGTTCTGTTTTTTAAATTTCGTTTTATCAGCCAACCTAAAAAGACAAACTACTACAAAAATGATTTTAAAAAATTATGACAAAAGAAAACAAAAATTCTGGTTCACTTTGTATTCATTTCTACATTCAATAACTACAAAGAGAAGTTTTCACAGTGAATTATTCAGGAAACGTAACCCATTCATGGGCAGGGTGGCAATTTTTTGCTTTATTGAGATAAAAGTCTGCTAACAGGCCACAATCAAGGAAATAACACTTCTTTTTCGTTTATGGTTAAGTTATATGATAACGTTACTAATTTATAAACTCGCTGCCCGCGAGAGAGTACTTGAGTTTTCTTACTAGATCGTCCCAAAAACCAGAATCAGAAGCATATTAAAACACTTAAATATTTTGATATCCTGAAGGATATAATGCGTGAAAATCATGATGTCCCAAAAATGGGACGCTGCCCATGAATGGGTTAACGACTTAATATGCAAGCGGTGCTATTGTAGTTTGTGCTACTTTATTTTATTGTTTGGCATTTGTGTTTAGATTTGTTTTAACGCCGGATGAGGTCGCACTTGGCAAAAGAGACAAGGGGGGAAAAAAGGAACTTTCCATCTACTTGGGGAGTTTGTAATGAAATAAAGAAACAGGGTAGAGGAACAGAAGGTAGATAAATAAAACAGGGTAGAGGGGTTGAAGGGCGAGAGCACAATGGGCACAACAACAGTCGTATCCATAGTAAAAGCACTATGATGACACGGCTAACGGTAGCGCAACGTCATTAAGGGATCATTATGTTATCATATCATTTGAGCATCGGTATGGCAATGTACATGTACGCACTAATCACATCGCATGTGTTTATATGCAGTCAGACAACTGGAATATTAATAAGTGACCACCAGGAGGGGGCCTGGCTGGGGATCCCCATAAGATTAGCACTTACTGATGTTACGCCATATTATTAAGAACACACAAAGAGCATGTTAGCAAGGGAGTTGGATACATTTTTTTTTTCTGGTATGATGTGACGAACAAATGACTGTTGGAACAGAACCAATTCAGGAGCAAGGTGAGAAGAGGCACGCTACTATTGTAGGGAACTTCTCGTGTTCAAAATGGGTTTTGTCAAAACCAGGGGTGTCGAACTCATTTTTGTCACGGGCCACGTTGTGGTTACAGTTTCCCCCAAAGGGCCGTTATGAATATGAAACCATGAAAATCGTTCACCTCATCATATTTACAAATGAAATGTATGAGCTAGTTTTGTAATCACAAATCAAGAGTAATGTGTTTTTGAACTATTGCTGTTGCTTGGGCACAGAATATTGCTCGCAATAACTCAATGTTAGCATTTATGATATGGCAATTTGAAACTTTAGTACAGATTTTTTGGAAAAATCATGGAAGTTGATACTCATAATCTGCCTTCGCGGGTCACGTAAAATCATGCGGCGGGCCAGATTGGGTCCCCGGGCCTTGAGTTTGACACCTGTGGTCTAAACTAATGCACTCAAAAATAGAGACAGTAATGCACATGTCGAAACATTTTTGTCAAATTTGTTCAACAACAAATGAATAGTGTTAGGAATGTGCTAATGGCTCTACACTATAACTGGGCATGAAAAGTTTTGAACTTTGTGTCTGACAGGACTTTCGCACAATACTGCAGTGCATAGAAGTACAGACTCTGTATATTTTATTCTAGTATAGTTTTCCTAGAAAGAAAAAGAGAAATGTGTGCTGGTCTTCACATTATGTGTATATTATCTTGTGTGTGTGTATATATATATATATATATATATATATATATATCCATCCATCCATTCCTTGGGCGCTTATCCTTACAAGGGTTGCAGGAGTGATAGAGATAGATAGATAGATAGATAGATAGATAGATAGATAGATAGATTAGATAGATAGATAGATAGATAGATAGATAGATAGATAGATAGATAGATGATAGATAGATAGATAGATAGATATAGATAGATAGATAGATAGATAGATAGATCGATAGATAGATAGATAGATAGATAGTAGATAGATAGATAGATATAGATAGATAGATAGATAGATCGCTGTTTATTTTCCCAATACTGCATATTGCAGTTTTACCTGTAGTTTACTAAAGACATTTCTTACACTGTCATGCAGGAACAACAACAACGAAGGTGAAAATTCATACGTCAATCTACTACTCTTTAGAGATTTTTATATATAGAGTACGCAGGGCACTAAATATTCGACAAAAATTCACATAGAGTAATTAGGGAGTGGGGAATGATGTGTTTGGAATCGTTCACTCATTCTGTCTTTTTTTTGTACAGTGGGTTAAATACTGCAAATTAAAATATATGGATAGCTCTCACTCTGCTTTTTTTGTGTATTTCTTTTAAAAAGCTGAGTAGGACAAGTGGCGCTGTCATCAGACGACAGCTGTCGCTGCGATCCGTGACGCCACACACATCGCAGCACCCGCCTTTGCTAACAACCCCCCACCCCACCAAACCCCACCCGCGCGCACACACACACACACACACACACACACACACACACACACACTGATAATAATCTTTACTTTCCACTGAAATGTAAGAAGTGGCTGTGGCTGCGGGACTATTTTGTTAGGTGTCTGAATTTTGCTTCAGCGTTTTTCCACCGTTTTTCCTTCTTGGATTTTACAGCCTCCCTTTTATACATAATGGCACATGTAATTATAACATGTGTGTTTTCCTTTGTGATAAATTATCGAGCACCGCATGCAGTATGTACATCAGGTGCTTGAAAGCAAATCCAAGTTGGTTTCTGAATGGGTTGAGAATCGTGCTTCCTCCAGGTGGCGCTCTTCAAAAGAATGATTGTCGATTTGAAGTGTCGAAAAAAATGAAAAGTCACATTTGAAATACAGTTCACATTTTCGCTTATATTTTTACGCACTGCATCATCATTCTGTCTTCACACATGCACACACCCAAATAGTAAATGTCTGTGGTCCCCCACGGGGCAAAACGTTTAAAAACGACTTTATTCTTTTAGGCTAGTATTAAAATGATTTTATTCCATTCATTTGGTGAAGATTTGATGTGTTCTGGGTATGTCACTAATATTTCTGTGAACCTTCGAAAAGACCCGTGTTGAAATATGCTTGGGAGGTATTTAAAAAGTATGTTTTCATATTTTTCAATATGCTTGAAGCTGGAATATTTTGAGTCAGGTCTCGAGTGCAGATTTTGGCTGACTGCGGGTGGATCTGGAAAGCATCTCCCCCGATGAACGGGGGCTCACTGTAATTGGTCCTCATTCGGTGTGTCAGTGCTTCAGTTTCTCTAATAATGTAGTGTGTGTGTGGGTGTGGGTGTGGGTGTGGGTGTGGGGGGGGAGGGTGGGGGGGGGGTATGCGTCTTTAAGTGGAATCGGGGAAGCGTGCAAGCGACCGCCGGCTCCGAGTGACTCCACCAGATGTTGTTCACCTGGGAGCGGGACCACCATCTGACTGGGGTCAGCCCAGTCCTGTAACCCCTCTAGGCAGATGGGGAGGGGTCGTGGGGGGGCCTTTGCCAGCTGGTCTGCCACCACCCCTACCACCCATCGAGGGGACAATGATCCTGGGGTGGGAACCTGGTCTTTCACCTGGGCCGAGGCGGCCCCTTTCGCTGGAAGTGTGCCAAACCAAAGGAAGGCTTTTATCCAAATCTCAGCGCTGGTTACGAAAAGTTCAAAAGGTTTCCAGTACATTTCAATAGGAATGTAACTTTATTTTTATTTCATCAAATTTGATCCAAAAATCCTATCAGATTTTCACTAGTCTAATTTTCGAAAGAATCCCTCTAGTGCACGGGTGTCAAACTCAAGGCCCGGGGGCCAGATGCGGCCCACCGCATGATTTTACGTGGCCCGCGAAGCCAAATCTTCAGTGTCAATTTCCATGTTTCTTGTAAAAATTGGTACCAAAATTTCAAATCGTCATGTGTCATAAATGATAAACGAGATATTACATGCATTTTTGTGTTAACAAACATGAATCACTGGAAAAAAAAAAACATTACACTTGATTTCTGATTCCAAAATCAGTTCATAAATCGATGATGTAAATATGATTAGACGATTCAATATTTTTGTTTCACAGTCACAACGGCCCTCTGAGGGAAACCAGAACTATGTGTGTGTGGCCCGTGAGAAAAATGAGTATGACACCCCTGCTCTAGTCGCATGTGAATGAATAAATGAATAAGTACATTTCAGTTATATTTAACTTTTATAATTAAAAAAATGTTTTTTTTTTATTTAATACATTTGTTTGCTTTTTAAAAGCTTTGTTTTATTTATCCTTGATGAGCACCACATTTTTCTTATCATTTCAACCTTAATCCTGCACAAAAAAACATTATATTTTGACTTTGACTAAATTAAAAATGTGTTTCGTTTAATATAACACATCCTAATTGTTGGGGTTTTTTTTCATTTTTCTTCTTTTGTTGTGGTTTTTTTGGATAATTTTTGTAGTAGTTTGTCTTTTGTCTTTTTAAATTATTTTTCTTAATACCTTGGGATCCTTTTTCCCCATGTCACAAGAATGTATTTTTTTTTTGTCATGTAATAGCATATTTTTTAAAACTTTCTTTTAATATTACAACTTTAGGTATAATACTTTTCACATAAATACTTGGGCTTTCTACACTCCTGTATTTTTATGTTGCCCATTTTTTGTGGCAATACTCGGAGAGCACATTTTTATTTTGTGGCAGTGCTTTCTGGAATTTTTTTTGCGACCTAAAGCTAATTCTAAATCCCGTATTTTTACTTATTAAGGGTGGGTAATTAGTCGAGTGAAAATAGAGGGAGTGGGGGGGGGGGGACAGTGTCTGTGAGGTAAAGTTACACGGGATCTGCAGCAGGTTCACCCCCTTGCCAAAGATTTATTGGATCCCATCCGAGTTAAGACTGTTTTGGGATCCGAGAGCCTCGGCATCTGCCGTCGTCGTGAAAGGCCTTAGCGAGGTTTTTGGATGTCTGTGCAAAAATGGAACGAAACATTTATTAGGATTTTGTGCAAAATTTGTCTCAGAGTTGCTCTGCAATTTATTGAAAAGTGAAGTCATTTAGCATAATTGTTCCAACAGAGTTGATAAATAAAAACACAATTAGCTCATTAATTATCACAGTTAGATCTTCACTAACATGCCTCACCTATTGTTTCCCCACACATAGTCTGGGAACAATAACAATGAAAATAAATATAATTCAAATAAAATAATGTATAATGAATGTATTGTGTTACAACAATTTTAGGTTTGAATTGTAAAAAATGTTCCATCAATCATCTTCTGTTACATTTTTATTTGTAGTTAAAAACAAGGTTAATATCTTTCAAATGTTTAAATATTTTTCGACCTGGGTCATTTAAAAGTATTTAATTACAATATGTGATGGCTAATAATTAAAAAAAATGTCTAGTAGGACAGAAGTGGTCGTTAATATAGATATGCATAGGTGTACCTAATCTAGTGTCCAGTATGGTATATCGAGTGGTGCTTTGACATACATGTTTCCAAAACCACGCTTGTACCACAAATCAACATTTCCCATTGAAATGAATGGAAATGCCATTTATCCGTTCCAGACCCCATCAAACAGCAACACAATTTGGTAACATCTTTGCCAATAACAAAATTAGTAACTGATTTCTATTGTGTTGTATGAAAACTGGCAGCAAATAGAACGTAAAGAAGTAAACAGCGTTTGGCAGCAATTTTCTTCTTCAATTCGGAGTACATTGTGCTAGCTAACATGACGAGTACCGTCACAAATAAACCACAGCAAAACATATTTTTTAGCACATAAGGAGGATATGTGAGCATTGTCGTATTTTCTGCCTGAATATTTTGCTGTTCTAGATCAATTGATGGAAGTTTCATTAGCTTGTGTATGTTGTTTTGCAGTATTTGTTAGCATTAAGCTATAGTGGACTTTCCCATGGAAAATGTATAGACCCGATCAAAATTGCTTTGGTGTTTGTTGTTTGGTCTTAATAATAATTTTAAAATACCACCGACTGGGATATCAAAGTTGGCGAACGTAAAGTAACAGTTTTGTATCATATTACATTTGTTGCATTGTTGCAGCATCAGCAGGGTGCTGAAAAATGAAAAAAGTGGGTGGCAGCTGTGGGCAATTTCCACAAGGAAATGGGCCTTGTTCTTTGTCTGTTATCTGACAAATCAAGAAAGGCTCTGTCCAAGCGAGGGAACACTCCCACCCACCCACACATACACACACACACCTTCACCTCCCCTACGCGGCCCCACCCGGAGGGCAGTCTGCCCAAATGGAGGCCTCCAGGTGGGCTCCCATATGGCCCGAGCACGGCCCGGCGGACTCACCTTGTCAGGCCGCTGATGGAGACGCTTGAATAAAAGAGGTCAAAGTATCGGAGGGGTCGCCGACGCGTACGGCCGTCTGAAGAGGAGCTGACTCGGCGCACACGCGCGCACACGTCCACCCTGTAAACACGGTAAAAAAAAAATGAATGAATAATTGCTCCCTGTGGGAAACGTGGCTGACTAAAATGATTACGTTTTTAAAGGCCTGGAAGCCCAGCGGTGGGGTGCTTTAAAAATAAGCCCGTGATTGACAGGAGATCAGTCGGCTGGGAACGGTTGCAGCATATATGTCGAAAAAAAATGGATGAACGGATGATGGAAGAATTCGGTTATGATTGCACAGCAATAACCATCGTGAAAAAGTCGCGGATGGTCCTGAAATGTTGTGGTATGCATGCCAGGCCGGTAGATGTCAAGAAAAACCACAGCGGAACTTTGATTTAATGTTTTACAAGAGGTAAACAGCACTGTGTAAAAAAAAAAAAGAGAATTTAAAGCAATATAATGTTTTTTAAGAAGCATAATTAAACCAAAAGTCTCACATACACATTAGTATTTTTTCTGGTGATGCTCGTGGCCAAAAAAAAAAGAGGAAAAAAAAAACACCAGGACCAACTCCAGGCAATTAGGAACTCAAGACATAGTGAATCTAAAATAATAATAATTTTAAAAAATATTTACTTCTACAAACTAAAAGGCTAACAACATACTTGAGAAAATCTAAATACTAAATTAACAAAGTAGCAAGAAGAAAGGGAAAAAAATGAAGGAAACATGACAAAAGTTGGGAAAACGTAACTTGCAAAAGTTAGGAAAACGTAGCTTGGATCGACAATAATCTGAAAGAAACCCGGAAATTAAATACGAGGAAACTGACCAGACAACGAGGCACACCGGTTGGAGGGAGCTGATTGGTTGACGCAAGGACCAGGCCCGACCAGAACAGGTGGATACAAAAATCTAACATGCAAAAAAAAAAAAAAAAAAAACCATGAAGGGAAACAAGAAATAGGAAACTAAATAAATTGAAACAAAGTCAACAAAAACACAAATAATGACCAGTATTTGTGTTTTGAGGGATCCCTTTAAGGTGCGTGGCCAAGTGTGTGACATCCTGAGCTGGAGTCACTCAGGTTGGACGCTTCATGCTCTTTTGCCAGTGTTTTCATTTTGTTTGTGTTTGTTTTCGTTTTGACAATTTGTTCTGTTTAGGAATCGGCGGAAAAGTTGACGGAATTTGCTCAAGTGGTGGCTTATGTGACGGTTGCTCCAAGCTTAAATTCCCAAGCTTAATTGTATTTTTATTTTAAATTGATATTTTGAAATGTACTTGAGCGGTGGGATGAAACGGTTCACCAAAAACTACACTCTTACTAATCTTAACTTTCTATATTACTTCAGTAATTTGCATGTTTTGAGACTCGCCCTGTAGTTCTCATTTGACTTCTACGTTAGACGTTAGGTTCATGGAAGACTCAAAATTGTCTGTAGGCTTGAATTCTTGTTTGTCAATATCGTTCCTGTGAACCAGTCCAGGGTGTGCCCCACCTGTCACCCAGTCAGCCAGGATAGACTTGAGGTCCCCCATGACCCTAATGAGGACGAGCAATACAGAAAGTGGCTGTATGGATGCGTTTTTAACCTGATTTTTCACGAGATAATCTCATTTTGGATGTTCAAAAAATGGCACAGAATGCCTCATTTCACATTTGGTTGGTGTCAAAATCATTTGAGTGTGTGTGTGTGTATATATATATATATATATATCTTCTTCTTCTTTTCCTTTCGGCTTGTCCGTTAGGGGTCGCCACAGCGTGTCATCTTTTGCCATCTTAGCCTATCTCCTGCATCTTCCTCTGTAACCCCAACTGCCCTCATGTCTTCCCTCACCACATCCATAAACCTTCTCTTTGGTCTTCCTCTCGCTCTTTTGCCTGGGAGCTCCATCCTCAGCATCCTTCTACCAATATACGCACTCTCTCGCCTCTGAACATGTCCAAACCATCGAAGTCTGCTCTCTCGAATCTTGTCTCCAAAACATCCAGCTTTGGCTGTTCCTCTAATGAGCTCATTTCTAATCCTATCCAACCGAGAAACTCAACATCTTCATTTCTGCCACCTCCAGTTCTGCTTCCTGGCGTTTCTTCAGTGCCAATCTCTAATCCGTACATCATGGCCGGCCTCACCACTGTTTTGTAAACTTTGCCCTTCATCCTAGCAGAGACTCTTCTGTCACATAACACACCAGACACCTTTCGCCAGCTGTTCCAGCCCGCTTGGACCCGTTTCTTCACTTCCTGACCACACTCTCCATTGCTCTGTATTGTTGACCCCAAGTATTTGAAGTCGTCCACCCTCGCCATCTCTTCTCCCTGTAGCCTCACTCTTCCCCCTCCACTTTTCTCATTCACGCACATATTCTGTTTTACTTCGGCTAATCTTCATTCCTCTCCTTTCCAGCTCATGTCTCCATCTTTCTAATTGTTCCTCTGCATGCTCCCTGCTTTCACTGCATATGACAATATCATCTGCGAACATCATGGTCCAAGGGGCTTCCAGTCTAACCTCATCTGTCAGCCTATCCATTACCACTGCAAACAGGAAGGGGCTCAGAGCTGATCCCTGATGGAGTCCCACCTCCGCCTTAAATTCCTCTGTCACACCTAAGGCACACCTCACCATTGTTCTGCTGCCATCATACATGTCCTGTACTATTTCAACATACTTTTCTGCCACACCAGACTGACGCATGCAGTACCACAGTTCCTCTCTTGGTACTCTGTCATAGGCTTTCTCTAGATCCACAAAGACGCAATGTAGCTCCTTCTGACCTTCTCTGTACTTTTCCACGAGCATCCTCAAGGCAAATAATGCATCTGTGGTACTCTTTCTAGGCATGAAACCATACTGTTGCTCGCAGATACTTACTTCTGTCCTGAGTCTAGCCTCCACTACTCTTTCCCATAACTTCATTGTGTGGCTCATCAACTTTATTCCTCTATAGTTCCCACAGCTCTGAACATCCCCTTTGTTCTTAAAAATGGGAACTAGAAAACTTTTCCGCCATTCTTCAGGCATCTTTTCGCCCGCTAGTATTCTGTTGAATAAGTTGGTCAAAAACTCCACAGCCATCTCTCCAAATTGCTTCCATACCTCTACCGGTATGTCATCAGGACCAACTGCCTTTCCAGTTTTCATCCTTTGTAGTGCCTTTCTGACTTCCCCCTTAGTAATCATTTCCACTTCCTGGTCCTTCACTCTTGCCTCTTCAACTCTTCCTTCTCTCTCATTTTCTTCATTCATCAACTTCTCAAAGTATTCTTTCCATCTATTTAGTACACTACCGGCACCAGTCAACACATTTCCATCTCTATCCTTAATCACCCTGACCTGCTGCACATCCTTCCCATCTCTATCCCTCTGTCTGGCCAACCTGTAGAGATCCTTTTCTCCTTCTTTCGTGTCCAACCTGGTGTACATGTCTTCATATGCCTCTTGTTTAGCCTTTGCCACCTCTACCTTTGCCCTACGTCGCATCTCGATGTACTCCTTTCGCCTCTCCTCAGTCCTCTCAGTATCCCACTTCTTCTTCGCTAATCTCTTTCCTTGTATGACTCCCTGTATTTTGGGGTTCCACCACCAAGTCTCCTTCTCCCCTTTCCTACCAGATGACACACCAAGTACTCTCCTGCCTGTCTCTCTGATCACCTTGGCTGTCGTCGTCCAGTCTTCCGGGAGCTTCGGTTGTCCATCGAGAGCCTGTCTCACTTCTTTCCGGAAGGCTGCACAACATTCTTCCTTTTTCAGCTTCCACCACATGGTTCTCTGCTCTACCTTTGTCTTCTTAATCTTCCTACCCACCACCAGAATCATCCTACATACTACCATCCTATGCTGTCGAGCTACACTCTCCCCTACCACTACTTTACAGTCAGTAACCTCCTTCAGATTACATCGTCTGCACAAAATATAATCTACCTGCGTGGTTCTACCTCCGCTCTTGTAGGTCACTATATGTTCCTCCCTCTTCTGGAAATAAGTGTTCACTACAGCCATCTCCATCCTTTTTGCAAAGTCCACCACCATCTGCCCTTCAAAGTTCCTTTCCTGGATGCCGTACTTACCCATCACTTCTTCATCGCCCCTGTTTCCTTTACCAATATGTCCATTACAATCTGCACCAATCACAACTCTCTCGCTGTCTGGGATGCTCAGAACTACTTCATCTAGTTCCTTCCAGAATTTCTCTTTCAACTCTTGGTCACATCCTACCTGTGGTGCATAGCCGCTAACCACATTATACATAACACCCTCAATTTCAAATTTTAGTCTCATCACTCGATCTGATACTCTTTTCACCTCCAAGACATTCTTAGCCAGCTCTTCCTTTAAAATAACCCCTACTCCATTTCTCTTCCCATCTACTCCGTGGTAGAATAATTTAAACCCTGCTCCCAAACTTCTAGCCTTACTACCTTTCCACCTGCTCTCTTGGATGCACAGAATATCAACCTTTCTCCTAATCATCATGTCAACCAACTCCTGTGCTTTTCCTGTCATAGTCCCAACACTCAGTTGTAGGCTCTGTGCATTCCTCTTTTTCTTCTGACGCTGGATCCGGTTTCCTCCTCTTCTTTGTCTTCGACCCACAGTAGCTGAATTTCCACCGACGCCCTGCAGGTTAGCAGTGCCGGGGGCGGGCGTTGTTAACCCGGGCCACGACCGATCCGGTATGGGATTGTTTAGATGAACGCTCATATTTGTTTGGCACAGTTTTTACGCCGGATGCCCTTCCTGACGCAACCCTCTGCATTTATCCGGGCTTGGGACCGGCCTACAGATTGCACTGGTTTGTGCCCCCATAGGGCTGCATTATATATATATATATATATATATATATATATATATATATATATATATATATATATATATATATATTCCTTTTAAAAATGTGGTTATACTATTGAGAATAGTAAAAATTTTGGTCACTATAATCACCAAAAGAGGGGATTGGTACAAACTGTACAGATGGATGTGACAACAAAATGAGCCTTTGCCAAAATGGTTAGGATTCGCGATTAGCATTAGCGCGCTAGTGATTCCCATTTTAGGTTTACAAACTACGATTCTGCTAAGTCATACATCATGTTTATATCGCGTAGCGTCTTTAAAAAAATATTTTGCAGACGATGCTGTGTCATTTATGACAGTTTCAATCACCCCAAACTGCGTCCGTCTGCAGTAAATGTCCGTGTGAAACATTGCTTCCGGTAGCAATAAAATGTTTCCGAGCAAAATTTAATTGTTCGGGGCTCCAACCGGATCGAATCTGCGTCAGCCCATTTTTTAAATCGACTCAGTTGACCGAGTCGATTTTTTTTTTTCCTTCCCAGTAATTCAAATGTTGCCATTTTCATCCTCCGTGACGATAGTTTAAGACTAAAATGTTTTGCATCAACTGTGAGATTGAGATGATCATTTTAAGAATTGCAAATGTTCCATCCGTGTAGGAAGAGGTGAAGAAGCGTGAGATTCAGTTGACTCATTCCGGGACTTGACCCTTGCGGCCCCCGGCAACCCCTCCACGACCTTCCCTCCGCTTCTCCGCGGCCCCCGCTGGGTTTGTTTTAGCTTCGGTTTCATAACTCGGCCGTCCACCTCGCAGCCGAGCTTCCACCCGTCTTCCCTCCGGTGCCCCGCCGTTCCCCGTGGCTTCTTGCGGGACGCGCCCTGAACCAGGAAGTGTTTTCGACATCTTGCACACATCTTTTGCATCTGTGTGTTCCGAGGGATGCCGCCGATGGCAAGAGGTTTCTGAGCAGGCGTCCCTTTCACTTTGGATTCTTATTCACACAAACGACTATTTTCATTTTCACTATTTTTTCACTTTATATACTTGACCACAAGATGCCGCCAGAGGCTCGTGTAAACAGGAAGTTAGAACAATAACTGGTGTCATGGATGGACAGTGTTGACTTGCAATACCAGCAAATTATCTTTTTTCATACGAGCCATCATTTGGCCATTTTTGTAGATTTCACCAATTTTTTTGAGAAAGAAGTGTGCTTCAGACCCCCACAGTAAATTTCGCAACATCCGGCCACTTTCAATTCACATGAGTTTCCTTGTAATGGAAATATGATATCAGTAGGTGGCGCTAATGCACCATTAAGATGGTTTGCCAACTGCCAGTAAAGTCACAGAAGAACAATACTGACACTGTGTGTGTTTTTTTTTTTTTTTAACTGTTTTGAAATCCAACTATAAATATAGGAAATTCTAAACATTTTGGTTGGACATAATTTCCCTCCTTTTTCTCCACTGTTAGTAGAGTTTTGTATTTTGTACGATTATCTGAAATGCAACATTTTTTTCATGCGGTAAAGCATCTATATTTGTATATATATTTTTTTAACCTATTCTCAGTTATTTGCTGTTCTTGTGCCACGGAACTGTTAGTGAGTTGAGGAGCTTCATTTTGACAAGTCCTTTGCTGCCATCTCGCGCCACCTATAGGCAAGTACTGTCAAGTGTAAACATTGCTGATTTTTGCTATTCGGGCAGGACTTGGTTCCTATCTTCATTGTCCATGTGACACAGTGACAAAGTTCTGTTCTATTCTATTCGGCAACAAATGGCCCAACATTTTTATCACGTCATGTCATTATCCAAGCCGCTTATCCACACAAGGAAAGCTGGAGCCTATCCCAGCTAGCTTCGGGCGAAAGGCGGACTACACCCAGAACTGGTCGCCAGTCAGTCACAGGGCAGATATCGACACCATCACTGAGCGGGAATCAAACCCACGCTGCCCGCACCAAAGGCAGGCGTGTGTACCACTACACCATCAGTAACTCTAAACATTTTTGTGTGTCTTTGTAATGAGTCAGTAGAAGAAACAGAACAGAAGTACATAGCCTCACAACTAACGAGAAATTCCACAGCTGCTATTTTGGATCCAGACTGCTTTACTTCTCGCTAGTGACGCTGCGCGTTTCGGGCTTCGCAGCAACGGGCCGGCGCCGTGACAATCAATAAGCCGCGCGACTCGAAAGCGGTCGCGTAACCACCGGACCGGTGCAACCGACCGCGTGTCATTCACCTGCGTGCCTGAGCGCTGACGGTACGCGCCGGCTGTTCTGTTCTGTCGTCTCCGCAGAAGAGCTGAGGAACCCGACGGAACCCGACAGGACCGGCGCCGTGACTGCAGGCAAAGTGGACCGGGCCCTCGCTTCACAAACAGGTAAGAGCTCTCGTGGAAAAAAAATCGAGTAAGAGTTCTTTTGAATACTTACATGATACAGTTTAAATGCAAAAGTTCACCATGGTACAATTGAGATTGTCTGGAGCCTTTTCTTTGCCGCTTATCCTCACGAGGGTCACGGGGAGTGCTGGAGCTTATCCCACCCGTCAACAGGCAGAAGGCGGGGTACACCCTGAACTGGTTGCCAGCCAATCGCAGGGCACACAGAGACAAACAGCCGCACTCACAATCACACCTATGGTCAATTTAGAGTGACCAATTAATGTTGCATGTTTTTGGAACGTGGGAGGAAACCTGAGTGCCCTGGAGGAAACCTACGCAGGCACGGGGAGAACATGCAAACTCCACACAGGCGGGTCCGGGATTGAACCCGGTCCTCAGAACTGTGAGGCCAACGCTTTACCAGCTGCCGCCCAAATTGGTTCATATTATTTCAAATTATTTAAATAAAGTGACAACAACGTTAAGTAAGAAAAGAACTTTTTCATAGTCGCACCCCAATTACAAGATACTCCAACCCTTGATTTTATTATTCGCTTTTTTTGAAAAGGAATTTTTTTTTTTTTACCATTATAACATCAATTGAATTAATGTTCAAAATATGCCCTAATTTTTCAGATGGATATTTTTTTCACTAACCGTCCATTCTACAATAAAATCAGGCATTCATCATCCTACTTAAATAAAAAACGAGGTTTTGCAAAACTGAATTATTGTTGTTCCATAAAGGGATTATCCATTCATTAATTTGTGCTGATTTCTAATTTATTTATTTACATTTATTCATCTTTTTCCTTTCGGCTTTTCCCGTTAGGGGTCACTACAGCGTGTTTCATCTTATATGAACGCATATTTGTTTACACACCACCTTAAAATAAAATATATACAAGTATCCCAAAATAATAAAGTTATATTTCCTTAGGTTTACGTGCAAATAATTAATAATTTTCTCTTTGACTTGACAGTAACGTCACTTTAAGGCTTCTTGGTCATCTTTGCGGAGTTTCTCATCATTGATTGGAAACGCCCTCAATCCAGCAGCTGGTGAGATTTCTTTCTTTCTTTTTTAATTTTTATTTTTTAATTCGGATTGAAAAAAAAAATAATAATATATATTTTTCATTATTTTTTAAATTCTGGTTACTCCCAAAGAGGGGTTGCGTCAGGAAGGGGCACCCGACATAAAAACTGTGCCAAACAAATATGAGCGTTCATCTGAGATGTTACGCCGTGGCGACCCCTGACGGGACAAGCCGAAAGAAACAAACTTACCGTATTTTCCACGCGATAAGGCGCACCGCATTATAAGGCACACCTCCAATGAACGGCCCATTTTAAAACTTTTCCCACATATAAGGCGCACTGCATTATAAGGCGCACCGGATTATGAGGCGCACCGTAATTTTGTGAATATTAAAGGCTTTTAGGTGCACCTTATCGTGCGGAAAATATGGTACTATTTTTTAATTCTGTTGACAAATCTATTGACGGCGAGCGACTCCCAGGACCGACTCCCACTCGAATTTTCCAAAATATGCTCCAATCAGACGCAAGTTCTTTCTTTCAAGCGGGTGGAATTTTGCATCAAAGCCGAACGATCATTTCGGGCATCGGCCTCGGAAAAGGCCCTTCGACGTTGCTTGCTGTTGAAGTGACGCGTTTGGATTTTTTTTTCTTCTCCAGGCTCATCTCACGGGGACGGCATGATGGCGGCGTACGGACAGACCCAGTACAGCCCCACCCTCCAAGCCGCCGGACCCTACGCGCCTTACGCGCATCACTCCCAAGGCTACAGCGTGCCGTCCTACAGTCAGTCCACGCAAAACGTTTGATTGATTTTCAATGGAACAAAATATATATATTTTTTTAGTATTGTTAGCATATGTCTGAGCAAGCAAACGAGGGATTTTGAATTTTTTCTGACAAAATATGGCATGGTATCGCTGCATTTTTGTGATATTACTCGCCCATGATTTGTAACTTCAAACCCGGAGGTCATTTTTCGCCAGAACTCTGTAAATATTGCCAGAGGTTTATTCCCAAGATGTGTTATTATTGACTCTCAAAAAGCTGCTAATTAGCAAAATATTGTTGTTAAAATTGTCCCATTTCATCCTCTGTAACATAATACAAACAAAAACCTGATCAATATGTTCAAAAGTTATCACACACAAATCCGAGCATCGAGCAGGTTTTTCTTTTCACTTATTTGTTCATTAATTCGCACGGGGGAAAAGATCCATTTTGTTGCAGTTTTGCTAACGTTTCAAATATATTCTGCCCATTTTCCTGGTGGCGTGTCACCTTTGAAGACATCTTTATTTATTGTGTGCGCAGACATTAAAACCGAGGAGGGCCTGAGCCACTCGCCGGGCCAGACGGGACTTTTGGGCTACTCCAACTTCGGCGGCGCCCCCCCAACGCAGAGCCTGTACGGTTACTCGCACACACACGGTGAGCACAGCCACACTTAGCGTAATTTTTTCACACGCTTTCAACCCTGCGATTTATGCGGCAATGCGGCTAATTTCTGCATTTTTTTTCTAACGGCCGCAAGGGGGCACTCGAGCGGAAAAGGTAAGAGTGAGACGGGTGGAATATATGTGCCGAGGAAGTGACTTTTAACGCCGGTGTTAGCGCTGCGCTAGCATTAGCACTGTGCTAGCGTGTTGCTACTGTGTTACTGGCGTTTCTCAGTGATATTTACTGGTAAGTTTTATTTTACCCGGCTCTATTAGCATTAGCGCTAGCGTTAAACTCTTTCTATGTACCGTCTTTTTTTTGTAAATATCTCGTGTTTCAATGTGGGCACTTGCGACTTTTACACAGCTGCGGCGTATGTATGTACCAAATGGTATTTCCTTTACAAATGTACTGGGTGAGGCTTATAATCAGGTGCGCTCTCTAGGCCGGTAATTACGGTCATCTTTTTTTTTTTTTTTTTGACATGTTTCAGTCTGTGATGTTGAACACAAATTTGTTATTCTTTGATGTGATCGGCCGTTGTAACTTCTGCCGTCTACCGGAAGAGCTTGTCAATATACGTCGCTGGCATAGATTCCGTATTTACGTATATTTCCGTATTTCTATTTCTAATTTAGGTGAAAATTTCTGCCGGCAGAGCATTTGGGAATCATTGTGGGATCATCGTTTTTGTGGTTTATACAGGGTTAAAATTAATATTACAATACAATGGACGTTTTAAACCTTTTTCTTGATCATTTCATATATTTTTTTTCACGAAAAATGCTTATGGGCCCTCTATGCCAGTTTATGTTATGAATTTAATGGTTAATAAAAAAAAAATTATTATTCAATTTTGCTAATTGTGGTGCCCACATTTTTTCAATTATTCATTCACAGTGATTTTCAGTTCCTATGCCGTGTCATTCACTGGATATTTGTCTTTCCTAATGCATGTACAGTGGCTATAAAAAGTCTACACACCCCTGTTGAAATGTTGTTTTTTTTTGTAACAACAGACATGACCAGGATAAATCATTTACAAGCATTTTCCACCATGAAGGAAACGCGTAACAAACTCAAGTTAAAAAGAAAATTCAATATTTTGGCGATGAGAAGACAAAAGTGTGCACACCCTTTGGTTATGGGGATATGTTATGTTCAGAATCATCCAATCGCATCCAGACTCATGATAAATGGGAAGCAGTGCACACCTGCAACCTTTTGAAAGTTCCTCCGAGCAACAGGCAAATTTCAGATGTTCTAGTTGGCTTTTCCTGACATGTTTGTCAACAACAGGGCGTCAACCAGGAGAAGAGTTTCATAATTATAGTCTGATCTATAATAATCTCTAATCAGTAATTTTTTCATCTTTGGGTGGGAAAGGTTATGTAGTTCTGCGTGGTCGCATTTAAAGAAAATCTGATCGAGCGAAGACCTGGCGTTGACCATCTTTATTTTGGAAAGTGCGTCCGTCTTCCTCCTCACCTCCCGTCTTGGTTTGTGTGACCTCCCTCTCCTCCTCTGCCTCGCTCAACAAAATCCCCCACCCCACCCCACCCCACCATCCCCACACCTGTTCCCCATTAGCTGCGGTCTGGACTCTTGGCGTCAAACGTCCCCACGTCCCCCCTCCAGCCCTCATCGGCTCTCCCGAGCCCACCTCCTCCTTTCTCAGGGTCAACCCGCGCCCACCTACCCCACCCCCTTTCTCCCAGTCAGGCCAACAGCGCAACAGGCACGGCGAGGGCCGAGGGAAAGTGAGAAAACAGACCGATGGGCGGACGGAGAACGAGAGGACACGTTTGAACGAGCGAGGAAAACAAAAGATCTGCCAGAGGCTATGATCAAAATATCAGTTGTGCGCACGTCCTCGTCCCAGGGACTTGAATCCAGCGTGAAATTGACATTGTGTGTGACAGCGGCGCGTTTTACGAGGAGGGGGGGGGGGGGGGACAAGGGGGTTTAACGACGTCCATGGTACGAATGAGATGCAGCAAAAGTGACCAGATGAAAGGGAGAAGAAAGTCGTTCATTACTTTGTGAGTTTTCTTTTGGGAGAGATTGTCTTTTATTGGTCAGTTGATCCGGCTTTTTTTTTTTTACAAAGTAGTACTTTTGGTGTAAACAATACTTAACTTGATTTGAAATTCCACAGAATCCTGTGGCTAAAAAGCGAAAAGTGGAGATTCCCTGTCGCTGAGATGCATAATCGCAAAAAACAATGTTTCGAGGCATGGTGGAGCAGCTGGAACGCATTGGCCTCACATTTCTGAGGTCCCGGGTTCGATCCCTGAGCCACCTGTGTGGAGTTTGTATGTTCTCCCTGTGCCTGCGTGGGTTTTCTCCGGGCACTCCGGTTTCCTCCCACATCTCAAAAACATGCAACATTAATTGGACGCTCTAAATTGCCCCTAGGTGTGATTGTTAGTGCGGCTGTTTGTCTCTATGTGCCCAGGGATTGGCTGGTAACCAGTTCAGGGTGTACCGTTGACAGCTGGGATAGGCTCCGGCACTCCCCACGACCCTTGTGAGGATAAGTGTCTAAGAAAATGTTGGATGGATGGATGAATTCCACAGATTCCTGAGCGTCCCTGTCACTGAGATGCATAATCGCAAAAACGATGTTTCAAGGCATGGTGCGTGATTAGGAAGGCTTCTACTGAGCAGTTTGCATTCATAAATGCGCAGTATAGTGTGTGTATATGTATTTGCCACGCCTCTTCCTCTGCTGCCTCCTGATTGGCCCAATTCTACCCAATCCAATTTAGCCGTCCATCCGTGCGCTTATACACCACTACTTTTAAGGCAAGGAATTTAAATGGATTTCATCCGGATTTCCCAATCTGGACGTGCAGCATGAATACATTTAGGGGTGAATTTTCCCAACTGTGACTTCAACGTGACTTGTGATTCTTTTGTCTTTCTCCATGCGACTTCTCTTTCCTTTTCTTTTAGGAGAGAATACACGTGTCAGACATTACGCAGGAATGTAAATATTCCTGCAAACATGCAAATTGCACAAAACCTGCAACGCGACCACGTTGCTTTCCCAACCTGCCAGAGACCAAAACCAGACTCAATTATATCCTTAAGTAATAATCAGTCACATGGTCGTAAACAGCCAAGCAAAAAAGAAAAAAAAAAAAATCAGAAATCATCATTTTGCAAGGTCCGATCATGGAGTCAATGCTGCCTTTGCTCGGAAGGCCCGATTATCGTCCAACAACGCCGTCCGTAACGTTTATTTCCAGGTCGTATTGCTCGCAAAACAAGGTTCTCACGAGTGTGAATTTCCACATATGAGATCGCAAACACGCCAGGGTATGCGCTCGTTACACTAACGGGACTGGGCCGGGCAGCCCGAATGTGGGAATTCTTCGCCTGTGCGCAGGTGATAAAATCACGAAATGCAATCCGTCAGACAAACGGGAAAAGGAAATTAGCTCGGAGGAAGATGTCCCTGCCCGAACTTGAATTGGAGAAGCACTTTTGTGCATGTCGAACATAAATCACTGCAGAAGCTCCAACTTCCCTTGCACCGATACCCCCCCCCCCCAGTCCCTCACGCGAATTGTGAATAATCTCCGATTCGTGATTACGGCTCACAAAACGGTGTAATGAGCTGATGACGGCAACGTTTTCACCTCGGCCTTGTGCTGGTTCCTCAGGTGCGGGCATTTCCTCGGGCATTTTCCAAGGCGGCCACGCCATCTCCGCGTCCGCGCCCTTCAACCCCACGCAGCAAGTGAGTGTGTCTTCCGGCTTATTTGATAAATGGGACTTTTTTTTTAATAGAAATGCCTTGAAAAACCCTCTCAAATGTATTAAATTGGTCTTCCCTATATGTGTAGATCATCTGACTGCCATCAAAATACTGCACCACAAATTTCTTACAATTTTGAAACGTGAATATCATTTGGAGTCCATGTTAGTAACTCATAATTCAGATATTTATTGATTGATGAGTCAAACTGAATGAACGATGCCTTCAAATCATACCATTAAAAAAATGCGCGTGCATGTATTGTCTCGTGTTTCTTCCTTGCAGGAGTTTTCATCGTATTCGAGCTACAGTCAGAGTCAGTACTCGCCGTACTACAACTCGCATCACTACAACAGTCCGTACCTGAGCGGCAGCAACATTAGCCCCGCCTCCATCGGCGCCCCGTTAGCCTATCAGCACCCAGAGCACCCCGTCATGTTACCCAATCACAGCCCAGAGTCTCACACCGGTATGTTTAATGCCGCGGCATCCGCACCACTTCAGCTTCTGGTGAAGCTTCAGAATAAAGTTTTTTCAAGGACAAATTAGGTTCACCTGGAAAGTATTCCCCATTGAGATGAATGGAAATGCTATTAATCCGTTCCGATATCCGTCAATCTATGTTCATAGATTACATATAATATTACTGTAATCTATAGTATATATATCACTATAGAAAGAGACCGATTAACTTGCTTTATGTCTCAGGGGAGTACCACCCGCCGCCCAGCCCCCCCACGCCAGGTAAAGAGGAGGGCGAGAGGGGCACAGTGTCTATGCGGAGGGGGTCCGACGGGAAGTTGAGGGGGAGGAAAAAAGTCAGTGACCCGGTGCCCCCTTTGGATGCTGACATTGAGGTAAATGTCCATCCGTCCATCCATCCATCCATCCATCCATCAGTCCGTCCGTGTCCTTCCATCCATCCATCCATCTATCCATCCATCCATCATCGATCGGTCCATCCATCCATCCGCAATGACTGATAGATTTTTGAACCCACTGGAATTTGAATAATATCCAAGATGGTCGTCAGATGTATTTGAGTACAGTAAAATCTCGGGTTACGGATTGAATTTGTTCCGTGACCCCGTTCTCAAACTGAAACGTTTACAAACCGAGGTAATGTTTCCTGCTTTAAATTTGTAGAAATTTGCAAATGCAAGTCCTACTTAGACTTCCCTTTCCCCGGCCACTTCTTCCAAGTCTTCCGGAGGGATCCCAAGGCATTCCTAGGCCAGCCGAGAGACATAGTCTCTCCAGTGTGTCTTGGGTCAGCCCCGGGGTCTCTCTCTGGTGGGACATGGCAAGTCTGACTATATCTATTCGGAACTTCTCGACCTAACCCACCAACTCGGGCTCCTTCGCTGCCAAAGAGGTGACATTCCGTGTCCCTAGTGCTAGTTTCTATAGCCAGGGATCGGATCGCCAAAGTCCCTTTGGTTGTCTTTGGCCACCGGGCAGCTCACATTGCACCCGACCCCTATGGCCCCTCTCACAGGTTGTGAGCCCATAGGAAGGGGGAGCCATGTTACCCTTTCGGGCTGCGCCCGGCTGAGCCCCACGGGTGCAGCCCCGGCCACCAGGTGCTCACCTTCGAGCCCCACCTCCAGGTCTAGTTAAGATCCAATTTTTGTATTCGTCATAGGGGTTTTGGAGTCGTACTTTGTCTGGTCCCTCACCTAGGACCTTTTTGCCATGGGCGACCCTACCAGGGGCATGAAGCCCCAGACAACTTATCTCCTTGGATCATCGGGACAAACAAAACCCCTTCACCACGATAAGGTGACGGCTCAAAGAGGTGCGGGTGATTTTTTTATTTTCTTCAAAAATCTGATAATCGAAAAACCTAGCGGCTTTTTTGCAGTGTTATTGGAGACTGTGGTATGTTCACCCCGCTGCGTCCAGACTATAAATGGGCGGTGGTGACCTTAAAGTCGCTAAATCCCATTTCGACTCATCAAGTAAAGCTTTTCATCTCCAAATTCTATTTTTCCAATTCGTGTCTAAATCCACGCATGCGAGAACCCGACTCGATCGCTTGATGAGTGGGGCGGGTTATCCAGAAAGCCAAAAATATTGATTCAAGACATCCTCAAAGTCACATTTTTCAGACTTTCACCTTTAACATTCCACCAGGATCTCCCCGGTTCGAGCGCCATCAGACGCAAGGTCCAATAAATCCCGGCTCGTTTTTCTGCGCTCCGGCAATAACTCAATTGATTTTGAATCCCAGATGTTTGGGGAGCCCGTTATGTAAAAGATGGGAGGTTTTTTTTTTTTTTTTTTTTTTTGCTTTTCAACACGCAGCACACTCTCTTCTTATTCGGAGGTTAACGCTACAACGTGTGTTATTTCACTGCAGCGGGTGTTTATCTGGGACCTGGATGAAACCATCATAATTTTCCACTCGCTCCTCACAGGGACCTTCTCCTCCAGATTTGGCAAGGTACAGCAACACTGCACCCCCCCCCGCCACCTCCCACCAGCCCCCCTCCCTCCCCTACTTCGCGCAGATTCACATGCGTTACACGAGCGCATTAAACCACGAGTGGTTGCTGTCTCCCCCTAAAAAATAAACTATAATTCCCGACAGTATCTTCATATTTCACAAGCTATAACCCTCAAATGTGTAATTTCATTTCAAACCCGTTTTGCGCTGCTACTGTTAAAAGTAAATAATTGTTTCTCGGAGGAAAAAAAAAAATGCACCGGAAGTGCAAAAAGACTTTTTGATGATTAAGGTAAGATAAATAAGGTATAATAATAGAATTATACAGACATATATATATATATATATATCATATTATTATAAAAATATACATATATAATATATAATAATAACAATATAATAACGTTACACTGTTATACACAGTACACATAGTAATACGTTATGGTCCATGTTATAAAAAAAAATAAAAAAAAAATAAAATAAAAAAAAAATAAAATAAAAAAAAAAATATATATATATATATATATATATATATATATATATGATATAATAATAAGGTAAAGGTAAAAAGTAACGTAAGGTAAGGAATTCACTTCAGGGTTTAAAGAAAAATACAAGTCAAGGCTAAAGCGTATTAAAAGAGTATAAAAAATAAACAAAAGATAGCTGAAGTTAACGCTTTTAAATACCTCCACCATTTCCCTTTAAAAAAAATGTATGTAGAGCGGTTCCTTGAGATATAAGTTTGTGTTCCGTGATCAACGCAAAACAATCGCGTCATAAATCATCTTTTCCCATTGAGATAAATGGGAATGTGATTAATCCATTCCAACATCTGTCAAAATACCATCCATTTTTTTTTAAGGAATGAAAAATAGCAATCTACATTAGCGTACTTTACAAATCTGTATGTTTTTGTGATTTATTAACATAAAATTTGCTATCATAATTTATCAAAATGTAAATATTTTGTGCATTGTGACATTCCGATGCTGCTTTTCTGGTGTGAGTCACTTGGAACTGGTATAACACAAACAGACATGGTGGTAAATTTGATGATGAAATGCACACACAAAAAATACAAACATTACAATTAAACTGTAATAATCCTAGATACATTTTTTTCCCAGAGGATAATGTGAGTATTGTTGTATGCTCTTTTTCCGCGTATGTTGGTTCTGCTAGTTCTTGAAAGGTTTATCATTCTTGTGACTTCTAGGCTAGTTTTGTCAGCCTGTCCGTTACATTTTGTATTGTGTGTTAGCATTATGCTAAAAGACGTTTGTAAATCTCCACAATGAGTACAGAAATGAAAATACCACAAAGTCACGTACGGTACTCATAAATATAAAATGGAATTCTACAGAATGACCATCATGACGAATTAGAGTTTTCCAAGCACATAAACGGATTTTTTTTTTTTTTTGAATGTATTCATAATTTTAGAACCCAGACCCTGTTGTCATCGAACGCCACAAAGCGAATGCCTTAGGATCGGTTTCTCGAGGGGGGAAAAAAAAGTGAATTGCAAACCAGGAGTAACAATATTTTTTAAAAAAATGGCCCCAGTTCTCTTGGGCCGCAGCGCTTTGTTGGACTAACAGTGGACATTTCTGAAGCGTTTCACATGCTGGCTGTTTTGCCAGCCGCCCCCGCCTTGTTTCTTTTCATAACGCGGCCAGCTTGTTTAGCTACGCCGACTTCCTGCGGCATGATTGACAGCCAGCGGGACGTTTTACATAACACGGGACGCGGCGGAGTGGGGGGCCGCGGACGGCGGCGCGACTCTCGCTCCTGGCCGGGAATCTCGTGTTTTGAATTCTCACGGTCCCCCCTGCGGCTCGACGCGAGGCTGACGGGGGTTTGAGAGCCGGGGTCGGCGATGGCCTCATGCTGCATACTGTTATTATAATCCTTGCTTTTTTTTTTTTTTTTTTTTTTTTAAATTGCTTCTTTTTTTCCCCCCCCAAACATTTCTTGGAGCAGAAGAACAAGAACAAAAAAAATGGCTTGCAGAGAGTTTGCGATGTGACTCATGCGCCAGAAATTCCTGATTAATTCGCAGCGGCCGAACTCCTCGCCGCTGGAACCGAGGAAATGTCACTCGGTTGAGCCAAGAAGAATAAAAAATTCATTTTCTCGTGTTTGCTCGTTGGCAGGCTACCTCTCCTTCGTGGAGAATGAGAAGCTCATCTCGGTTTTATCAAAAAAAAAAAAAAAACAATCGCAGTTGAAACCAAGCGTGAATACAAATTCAGCATCCGCCCCGGTTTCTCCGCCGCTTATCCTCACGAGGGTCACGGGAGTTCCGGAGCCGATCCCAGCTGTCGTCAGGCGGGGCACACCCTCATCTGGTTGCCAGCCAATCGCGGGGCACATGGAGACACAAAGGCTGGGGCCGGATTTGAACCCCGGTCCTCACAACTGTGAGGCCAATGCGTTACACCACAGGTGTCAAACTCAAGGCCCGGGGGCCAGATCCGGCACACCAGATAATTTTACGTGGCCCGCGGAGCCAAATCTAGAGTGTCAATTTAAATTCTTGTAAAAAAATCTGTACAAAAATTTCTAATTGTCATGCATCGTAAATGATGAAGTAGATTCCAAACATTAATAGTTGAAAAACACATGACCCTTCATTTCCGATTCCAAAAGTAGATCGTAAATTGATGATGTAAATCCGATGAGATGATTAAATACGCATTTGTATTGTTTCACAGTGATAACGGCCCTCTGAGGGAAACCGGAACCACAATGTGACCCGAGAGAAAAATGAGAAAACCACCACACTGCCCAAATTGAACATAAATTCATTTAAAAAATCCATCCATCCATTTTATTTGCCGCTTATCCTCACGGGGGTCGTGGGAGTTCTGGAGCCAATCGCAGCTGTCAACAGGCAGGAGGCGGGGTACACCCTGAACTGGTTGTCAGCCCATCGCTGGGCACATGGAGAGAAACAGCCGCACTCACAATTACACCTAGGGACAATTTCGACTCGTGTCCAATTAATGTTGCATGTTTTTGGGATGTGGGAGGAAATCGCAGTGCCCACCCGGAGAAACCCCACGAGGGCATGGGGAGAACATGCAAACTCCAGACAAGCAGGGCCGGGATCAAACCCTGGTCCTCAGAACTTTACCAGCTGCTCCGCCCGAGTGAAAAACAACCCGCAAAATTTTACCCACAAGCCCCCAACCCCGACTGGCCGAGAAAGCCTTTTGTGTGTCAGACGCGTAATTATGACACAAGAAGAACAATCTTTTCCTAATCCCTCAACTCCTCCTCCTTCGTCCTTTCTTCTCCTCTTCTCCTCCCCCAACATTATTTCCATCCCTCTCTCTTCGTTGGTTTTGGTTTTCTTTTCTAACTGCGCAATTATTCAGGAGCCAGCCACAGACTCAGACCGTCGACGTGAACGCTTTCCTGAGTCGATGTAGCTTTTGTGACATTTATACTGAAAAAAAATAATAATAACTATCCGCTGGTCTCTGGAGAAGTTGAACGTAGAGCGTTGTGTTTAGCACAGTTCTGAGGACCGGGGTTCAAATCCCGGCGTGCGTGGGTTTTCTCCGGGCACTCCGGTTTCCTCCCACGTCCCAAAAACAGGTGAAAAATTGCCCCTAGGTGTGATTGTGAGTGCGGCTGTTTGTCTCCATGCGATTGGCTGGCAACCACTTCAGGGTGTACCCTGCCTCCTGGGATAGGCGCCAGCACTCCCGCCACCCTCGTGAGGATAAGCGTCGCAGAAAACGGACGGGTAGACGCATCGAGATCCACTGCAACTGTCGTATCAAACATTCCCACATGGAAAATGATCATTTATAATGTTTATTTTTAAACTTGTGGTTTGCAGTACATCATAACTGATAATAGATCATCATATCATCATCTTCGTAGATCAGAGAGCTGTTTCTTATATTTTGGATGATTTATGTGATGATTTTAAATGAACCAGTGAGAATAAGAAATGCAGAGATAAAGAAAGTAAAGGCACATTCAAGTTTTTGTTCCAATTTTGAACATCATGAAATATTGACGGAGAGGACTAATATTTGGACTCGGACCAAAAACCTTTCGTGGCAGCCCTAAAACTTTTCAAAAAGCTTCAACTGCAAGATTTGAAAAATTGAGTTTGCGCACTTTAATTCTCAGTTACTCAAATATGCGTGGTTTTTAATTTGCTGATTGTAAATAATCACCAGTTAAATATTTGTTAAGGAACGACAACATCGAATAAACAACGTTGATCGTAGGATTTATCATGAGAAATTTGTCTAACTCATCCAGTATTTGGTCGGCAAAATATAAATTCGAACTAATGAAAATGTAAAGAGGGTCATTTATGATTTGATTTTTATTGAGACACTGGCAAAACTGCTCAAGCGAGACGCGTTTCTAGATGAAGATAAGCGCTTCGAGCAGATTCCCGCACAACGCGTTTGACGTCCTGCCAGTCGACGGCGGAAGCCGGCGGGATTCCCGCCTCGGAGCGGGCGGCCTGCCCGCGCCTATAAAGCCGCGAAATGTTCGGCGGATTTCTTCCTCAAATCAGATCCGAGCGATAAGCGCCGCGATGCCTGCAGATCTTATCTTTGATGAAGTATTTCATTAGTAAGAGCGCACTTTGTTCTGGCGTGTGTCCGTCATTAAATTCTGCTCTCCTGACGCTGGAATTGCTTTGTCGCAGGATTCGTCCAAAGCGGTTTCGCTGGGTTTGTGGATGGAGGAGATGATCTTCAATCTGGCCGACTCGCGACTCTTCTTCAACGACTTGGAGGTGAGATGGCGCCATCTAGTGGTGCGCACATGAATCACTCAATTGAATCTTACCGCTTTCAACTTTTTGCTTCAATCCACTTATGGTTAATTATAGTTCAGTTGTATTTAACTTTTTAGTACAAATTTGTACTTAAATGTTGTGATTCTATTTGTAAATCTGTACTTTTACTGCTGGCTTTGATATTTATCAATTACTGTCATTTCCGGCATATATATAAAAATCCGGCCCTTTTTCCCCACACGCTTTCAACCCTGCGGTTTATAAGGTGATGCGGCTAATTTGTGCATTTTTTTTCTGACGGCCGCAAGGGGGCACTCGAGCAGAAACGGTAAGAGTGAGACCGGTGGAATATATGTGCCGAGGAAGTGACTTTTACCGGTCCGGCACTGTTACTGTTGTGTCTCAGTGTTTTTACCAGTAAGTTTTTTTTTTTTTTTACTTCCGCTGTTAGCGCGGCGCTAGCGTTAGCGTGGCGGTGCCACCATTAGCATTAGCACGGTGGCGCTAGCGTTAAACTCTCTGTGTATCATCTTTCTTTTTAAATAACTCATGTTTCAATGTGGGCACTTGCGGCTTTTACACAGCTGCGGCCTATGCATGTACCAAATGGTATTTCCTTTACAAATGTACTGGGTGAGGCTTGTAATTTAATTAAAAAAAAAAAAATCACCAAAATAAGGAATCATGTTTAGATGCAATGTTTAAGCGTAAAAGTCACCATTGGGGAAAAAAAAAAAAAAAAGCAGGACGCGCGTGCACAAAAACTGGATGACGTGTTATTTGGAGTCTGTGGGCGAAGACATTTATTAAAATTCTAATATTTATTGTTGGGCTTGCAGAACAGCATGGGCAGGTCAGAATATTCGGAACGGCCCTCATTGCGGTGTTATGTTTCGCTTTATAAGCACAATAAATCAACGTTGTTGCGTGAAGGCCTCGGTTTTGTTCCTAACATTAGCCGCAAAGTTTCCTTCTGTAAAATAATAAATTCATTAAGGCGGTGAAAATGAATTGTTAGTCTGTGTGTGTGTGTGTGTGTGTGTGTGTATGTGTGTGTGCTTGTATTTAAAAAAAAAAATAAAACAGACAGGAAGATTAGTGGAGTGGGCGGAGGAACGAATGAAGGGACGGAAAGGAGCCAACAAAGCCATTTGCAAACCCGTTTTTCTTTTCTCTCTTGTTTCTCTTTGTTTCCCGGCCTCACTTAAATCTCTTAAGCAGCAGCGGGGGCGGGGGGGGGGTGGGGGGTTGCGGTGGTTTGACAAGTGCTGCTGAATCCGAAAGGCGTAATTATCTGGTCTCGAGGCTCCTGTTAAGGCCGCCCGGGACGTGTTCGCGGGTGTACTTCACGTGCTTTGTCTTCACGTTCGCTCGCGACGGGCCGTGCTTTCAAGAAAATTCATCGCAAAAAGAACAATTTGGAATTTCACTGTTTCCCGAGTTCAAAATCAAATATGCCGTTGACAAAATTGAAGTGTTCCCGAAAATGTCACTCGGAACGTCGCTTGAAGTTTAAGTTGGAATCGCGCCTCAAGTTTAAAGAAAAATACTGTCGAACAATATGCAATTTTATTATTATTATTATTATAAAAAAATAACTATATCAACTTGAAATGTCTTCTTTATATTTATTAATTTTTTTTTATTTCATCCACGTTATCATCATGCTTCTTCTCTCCTGCGGCTGAGCTACAGCGATCCTGCGCGGAGGTGGCGGAACATTCCAGATGTTTTGGGTTTTTCTCGGCACCAAGCGACTTCGCAACAAGTACAATAAATGATCGGGTCAAAGACAGTTTAAAAAGTGGCGGGAACACGATGCCGAGTCGCTTAGCTCCGCTTTCCTTTAGCGACGAACTTTAATGTGGAGCGCGTGAACGGTAGCGACCGCGGAGGGGAGGATGGGGGGGCGGCTTCTGGGCGTCGGGTCGGCGCCCTCGAGACTTGAGGTACGCGCGCAGGGAAGATGAGGTCGCGTCGGCCCGCTCGCTCGCTGTTCCTTCCGGGCGCGTTTTAGCTAGCTGAGGGCGGCCATGTTGTGTTGTGAATGTACTTACCACATGAACACTTGTCAAAGTTGTCAATTTCATTTTTTCTTTTTGTAGCGCCTCTCGAGTATATAATACTTTGACGAGAGGCGGCAAACCTGAGTTCTTTCCTCAATCTAAATCAGGAACTAATCAAGTAACACAAATGTTAATTATTCTAAACTTCTATTGCAACTTTACTCTTTACTTGTGCACTTATTCCCTCTCAAAAGGTCTCTGAAATAATATTTCCCCTTATGAGTCAATATTATCCTAATTTAAATAACCCAACTACCAAATAAACTCCCCGCTTTTTTAACTCTCGCGCAGGTAGTGAAATGATAGACCTGGTTATGTCCAAAAAAGTGTGAACATTTAATAACAAAAATAAAGGTTGGAAAGTCACAATACACACATGAACCAAGCTAAGCTAATTTAATATGAACATAGCCGTAAAAAAAAAAAAAACTGAAATTCAAACCCCAATGTTTTCGTTTCAAGAGGCTGTAGTGACGAACCTCGAGGGTTGTGTCCAATGGTCCAGCCTCATCCAAGTCCTGACAGGCCGATCCGTTGCGAAGCTTTGTCCTTGTACTCCTATGCAAGGCCTCGCTAGCGTTTGCTCGTCGCTAGCCTTTCCCGTCTTCGTCCACATGGTCCAAGACGGGCCTCGCTAGCTGGCGTTAGCTTGTCACTTGCGTCCTAGCAAAGTTCCATGCATCCACTCAGCCTCTTTATTAGCGGCTAACTCCACCACGTTACGGCGTGATTTGAGTAGTCCACTCAAACGACACACTATCGGCATTGAACTGTCAACAGGACTTGTCGAACACGTTGAACACATGTCGATAAATGTCCGCCTTTAACTTTTCTTTCTCTTCAAACAACCACTTGTACCTCGCACTGCGTCCCGCCTTTTTCTGTCTCCTCAAAACGCCACTTCCTGTCCTTCTCAAACACTGGGTACAACAATAAAATGACGAACAACATTATTTCTTTTCACAAAATAAAAGACATTTAAATGCAAATACCTTTAACAGAAAATCAATTCAGCACACACTTTAACAAATATTCCACCACTTTGTGTATATAAAAAAAAAAACTATAACTTAATTGCTACTCTATTTATTTGAACTTTAACTCATTTTGTTTGTGGTTTGGTGATTAAGCTAACATGCGACTTGTAGTGAAATATGTAATAAATCACAGGAGCTGACATTAAAATTTTCACCTCAGAAACGTGAGGCAGGCGCACTAACCGCCAGCATGTTGCGCCGCTCTATGCTAACGGCGAATCCCAGCCAATGCGAACGTGGAAAATGAAATTTTGATTTTGAATGAGTTGAGGTTTCACTTTGACGTAAAACAATGCAGTTTCACATCAATTCCACTTTAATTTGACAACAACTTGGAATTCCATTTCATATATTTAAAGGAAAAATGCTCTGTTGATAAAAAAAAAAAAAATCCTTCGTTTTTAAGGAAAAGGCGCTGTTGAGCAACTTGTCATTTGATAAATTTAAGGATGAGAATATATTGTCTCTTTACTTACTTAGTTTTGTCATGGAAAATACATTAATTAAAAATCGGATTTAAAGTTAAAAATGCTTACTCTTTCAACAAAATTTTTGTTTTACACTTTTTGTTGTTTTATTTTTTTTGTCAGGAATGCGACCAGGTTCATATCGACGATGTGGCATCCGACGACAACGGACAGGACCTGAGGTAAAAAAAAAAAAAAATATATATATATATACACACACATATATATATATATATATATATATATATATATATATATATATATATATAATATATATATATATATCAACATTACATGTTTTATCAGTGCGTTTAAAACAAATTTATCATTACTTCCATTTTAATTCCCTTTTGTATTCAACAGTATTTTGTTTGTGACTTTTCAAAATTTTGTTTATTGTTCGTCGAGGGACCTCTGTGCATTATCCATGTAGAATTGGTTCAAACTCGGGGGGGCTCGGATTGTTTCAGCCCTCCCCCTTGACAATTTTTCAATCCCCCCAGTTTACATTTTTTAGCGCTGCCCCACTTGGGAAAATTAATCCTCTCTCACACTTCTGTAGCAAGAGCGTTAAGAATGAAATAAGCTCAATGGCGCCTCTGTGTGGACATGTGAGGAAAAACATTTTTACTGAATATTTGATTTTTTTTTTTTTTAATTATTTTCAATGAATGTTGATTAGGATCATTTTTGGTTGAAAAATTTCCGCACCGTCTGTGTGTCCCGATCCGGCAGCACGTACAATTTTGCGACCGACGGCTTCCAGAGCCCGGCGGGGGCCGGCTCCCTGTGCCTGGGCTCGGGGGTCCACGGCGGGGTGGACTGGATGAGGAAGCTGGCCTTCCGATATCGCCGGGTCAAGGAGATTTACAACTCCTACAAGAATAACGTCGGAGGTGAGACGGTCCGTCCGTTTAGTGCAATATTCGTTCACTTCCTGTTTGGGCAGGAAGCACTTTGAGCACAACTTCAAAGTTCAAAGCAAAAGAAATGCAAATTTCACCTGCGACCGAAAGGGAGAGGCACCGTTGCATCAAATGGATTTTTGTCTCATGTCGTGATCCACGCCGCTTATCCTCACAAGGGCTGCGCGAAAGCTGGAGCCTATCCCGGCGAGCAACACCCTGAACTGGTCGCCAGCCGGTCGCAGGGCAGATCGCGACGCCATCGCTGAGCGGGAATCGATCCCACGCTGCCCACACCAAAGGCGGGCATGTGGACCACTACACCACCAGAGACCCCAACGGCTTTTTCACCTACAGTTAAAACAAACGTATCAATGAACATCTTCAAGCAAGATTTGACATCTAACAACTTGGAATTTCCTTTCATATTTCAACTAAAGGCAGCACGGTGTCTCCGCTGGCAAAGCGTTGGCCTCACAGTTCTGAGGACCCGGGTTCGATCCCGGCCCTGCCTGTGTGGAGTTTGCATGTTCTCCCCGTGCCTGCGTGGCTTTTCTCCGGGGCACTCCAGTTTCCTCCCACATCCCAAAAACATGCAACATTAATTGGACTGGCAACCAGTTCAGTGTACTCTGTTTTATGCCCGTTGACAGCTGGGATAGGCTCCAGCATACACTGCAACCCTTTTGAGGATAAGCGGCAAAGAAAATGGATGGATGGATGCATGGATGGATGGATGGATTTCAACTAAAGCTGTGATTGGCTGGCAACCAGTTCAAGCTGTACCCCATTTCATGTCCGTTGACAACTGGGATAGGCTCCAGCATTCCCCGCAACCTTCGTGAGGATAAGCGGCTAAGAAAATGGATGGATGGATTCCAAGTAAAGCTGTGATTGGCTGGCAAGCAGTTCAGGGTGTACCCCGCTTAATTCCCACTGACAACTGGGATAGGTTCCAGCACTACCCGCGACCCTCGTGAGGATAAGCGGCAAAGAAAATACATGGATGGATTTTAAAGTAAAGTTTTCGCATCCACTTGAAAGAATATTCCCGATGTTTGACGACTTGTGAAACAGAATGAGAACCGGCGTTGTTGACATAAGCCGCAACCGATATCATAAAATTAAAACAATATTTTGAAAACCTTCTGAAGTTGACGCTTGTGCCCCCCCGGCTGGTCAGGTTTGCTGGGCAGCCCCAAGCGGGAAGAGTGGCTCCAGTTGCGACGGGAGATGGAGGTCCTCACCGACCTGTGGCTCACCCAAGCGCTCAAAGCTCTGGCTCTCATCAGCACCAGGTCAGCTCACCCTCTCGGCTTTTTCTTTGGCTTTTTTTTGGGGGGGGGTAGGCTGTTTTTGACGAGATTTCTTTTTTTTTTTTTTTTTTACTGTATAAACTGTTTACGACTCAATCAGGGAGTTAAAAAAATGTAAAAAAAATATTTATGAAAAAGAAAGTAAATAGAGAGAGATATTGTGGTTGCATAAGTGTGCACACCCTCTTGTCACAGTGTTCAGAATGAGTAAGCTATCACACACCTGCCGCTATTGAAAGTGCCTGTGATTAAGCTCGAGTAAAGTCATTCATATCAGCGCTTTATAACTTTTTGAATGATTGATCCGGGTCTGCTCGTGGAAATGTCGTTCGTCAGGCCCAACTGCGTGAACGTGCTGGTGACCACCACCCAGCTGGTCCCGGCGCTGTCCAAAGTGCTGCTGTACGGTCTGGGGGCCGCCTTTCCCATCGAGAACATCTACAGCGCCACCAAGATCGGTGAGAAATCAAGAAGTCAAAAATACGCATCCGCAGATCGTTCTGAAAATTATTATTATTTTTTTGTTTTGGTTTGTCTTCTCGGGCCAGGCAAAGAGAGCTGCTTCGAGCGCATCACTCAAAGGTTCGGGAGACGAGCCGTCTACGTGGTGGTCGGGGACGGAAGCGAAGAGGAGACGGTGGCCAAGAAGGTGAGGGGCCCACGTTCGGAACCTCGGTGACGCCGACCTCTCTCGGGAAAAACAGGAAGTTCAGAACACTCAGAGGGCGAGTTATTCGTTGATGGCTGCCTGAGACGTTTCATATTTCTATCCATCTATAATAATCATTACTTTTCCCGGAGTCCACTAGCACGCTCGGAAGGTCAATTTCAGGAATGACATAGAAAAAGATGAGTTCGGCTTTTCTAACATTAGCTCTGGTTTCCTCCATCCATCCAGCCGCTTATCCTCAGAAGGGTCGCGGGGAGCACCGGAGCCTATCCCGGCTGTCAACGGGCAGGAGGCGGGGCACACCCTGAACTGGTCGCCGGCCAATCGCATGCCACATAGAGACAAACGAGCAATTGTATTCACAATCGCACCGAGGGACAATTTAGAGTGTCCAATTAATATTGCATGTTTTTGGGATGACGGCACGGTGAATCAGCTGGTAAAGCGTGGGCCTCACAGTTCTGAGGACCCGGGTTCGATCCCGCCCCCTCCTTGTGTGGAGTTTGCATGTTCTCCCCCCGCTTGCGTGGGTTTTCTCCGGTTTCCTCCCACATCCCAAAAACATGCAACATTAATTGGACACTCTAAATTGCCCGTAGGTGTGATTGTGAGTGCGGCTGTTTGTCTCGATGGCAACCAGCTCAGGGTGTACCCCACCTCCTGCCCGTTGACAGCTGGAATAGGCTACAGCACTCTCTGCGACCCTCGTGAGGATAAGTGGATGGACCATTACTTTTCCTGGAATCCAATAGCACACTGGTACAATTTCAGGAACGACGTAAAAAAAAAAGGTCGGCTTTCAAAATTTAGCTTGGGTTTCATCCATTTTCTTTGCTGCTTATCCTCACGAGGACTGCGGGGATCGACGGAGCCTATCCCGGCTGTCAATCGCAGGGCACATAGGGACAAACAAGCAATCGCTTTCACAATCGCAGCCAGGATAGGGTCCAGCACTCCCCGAGACCCTCATGAGGATAAGCGGCAAAGAAAATGATAGGGGCAATTTAGAGCGTCCAATTAATGTTGCATGTTTTTGAGATGTGGGAGGAAACCAGAGTGCCCACCCAGAGGAAACCCACGCAGGCACGGGGAGAACATGCAAACTCCACACAGGCAGGGCCGGGATCGAACCCAGGTCCTCAGAACTGTGAGGCAGCTTTGAAAATCCAGCATGTCGCCGTGTTTTTTGGGCGAGTGATAATAGGGCGTGATTTTGATCAAATGTCGTCTCACTGACTGTAAGATTGACATTTTTTGGGGGGGTTTTTTTGGGGCGTCCTCAGAAGAACATGCCGTTCTGGAGGGTGTCCTGCCGGGCCGACCTGGAGGCTCTGAGCCACGCACTGGAGCTGGACTACCTGTAGAGGGCCGACGCCTCCCCCCCTCCCCCCACCCCGCACCACACCCAGGCCACCAGAAACTTCTGAACTCTTGAGCAAAATAAACAGCGTCGCCGAGTCAAGTCGGCGTTTGAAAACGACCAAAACGAAAGCGGCTAGCGGACCAAAGCTTCAGCGCCATCGCCGGGGAACTCCTGCAAATCTCTCTTTTTTTTATTCCCCCTTTTCTTTCATTCAATTCATCTCACTTTCAAAAAAAAAAGACATCTCTTGATATGATTCTTGATTTGAAGTCCCTAAAATACACATTTTTTTTTTTTCACAGTACACGTACCGAGGAAGTGACCCTTGTTAGCGCTGCGCTAAGCGTGTTTGTTGGGAAAATAAAAAATAGCATCGTATAGAATAGAGGCGACCGTTTTAAATGTGAGTTATTTATTATCAGTCACGAACATTGTCTTAAAAAAAAAAAAAAGAACGAAACAAACGGAAGAGATGGGACATTTGTGCTTCCTCGTTACGGGATGTAAATGTTTGTACGCGTTTGCGCTTTTGAACCTTCCTAATCGCCCGTTTTTTGTAAATTAGACGGACTGTCGAGGTCACGCATGTGCCTGTCATTTTAGCCACCATGACGACGATGACGATGATGATGATATGTATATAATGCTTTTGTGCTCCCTTTGTTTTGACACACGGCTCAAACAGACAAATAAAAACAAAAATAAGTTAATTGCACCGTACGAGGGGACAGTTTTCCTTTCGACGTGGCGCCGAAAACATGTCACGCAAAATGTCTACGCCGCGGGTGTCAAACTCAAGGCCCGGGGGGCCAGATCCGGCCCGCCACGTGATTTTGTGTGGCCCGCAAAGGCAAACCGCGTATGTCAACATACACGATTCTTGTGAAAATCTACGCCGAGATTTCAAATTGCATTATCATAAATAACATTGAGATATTGCAAGCGTTTTAATGTTGACCAAACATCAACATTACCATAATTTGGGGCCTATAAGCCACGACTTTTCTTCACGTTTCAACCCTGCGGTTTATGCGGTGATGCGGATAATTTGTGCATTTTTTTCTAACAGCCACAAGGGGGCACTCGAGCGGAAAAGGTAAGAGTGAGACCGGTGGAATATATGTGCCGAGGAAGCGACTTTTACCGGTTGGCCCTGTTAGCGCTGGTGTGTTCCTGCCGTGTATCAGTGTTTTTTATCGGTATGTTTTTTTTTTGTTTTTTTTTTTTTTGACGGGCGCTAGCGTTAGCGCGGTGCAAGTGTTAGCGTTAAACTCTGTGTGCCGTCTTTCTTTGTAAATGGGATCCCTACCTAAGTGGGAATTACCGTAATTTCCGGCCTACAAGCCGTGACCTATTTCACACGCTTTACACCCTGCGGTTTATGCGGTGATGCAGCTAATTTGTGCATTTTTTTTTTTTTCTAACGGCTGCAAGGGGCCACTCGAGCGGAAAAGGTAAGAGTGAGACCGGTAGAATACACATGTGCCGAGGAAGCGACTTTTACCGGTCCGGCCCTTTTAGCGCTGCGCTAGCGTGTTACTGCCGTGTCCCAGTGCTTTTTACCAGTATTTTTTTTTTTTTTAGCCAGCCCTGTTAGCACGCGGCTAGCATTAGAATTAAAAACCCATGACCCTTGATTTCTGATTCCAAAAGTAATTCATAAATTTCACCGTGTCAATATGCGATAAATGATTTTTATAGTTTCACAGTCATAACAGCCCTCTGAGGGAAACCGGAACTACAATGTGGCCCGCGACAAAAAAATGAGTTTGATACCCGTAGTCTACATGCTTCCACTTGTTAAATGTCAGTTTCCATAGATCAAATCAAATACATACACAAATACCATTTTTATTTCTATGGACAGTTACAAATATAAATTATTAAATAAATTGAAAATAACTGATATACCTTTACAAGCAGACACACGTGGATAAAACGCAAACAAAAACATCAAATAAATTCTTTCAAGTTTCATTAATTAGAAAAAATGATGGAATTTTGATAACTTTCCATAGCTGAGTAATTTAGCATTCCACGCACTGAATAACAAATATTAATTTTCCAAAGAATATTAAATATGCTATGTTAAAAAAAAATCATACATTGTCGCGGCAATTAGGTTAGAATATTTTTTGATCACAGTTATTTAATTATTAGCTGGGCTTTGCAGTCTTTTAAGATTAAATTCATTTGTAAATTTATTTCCCAGAGCGATTAAAAATTCGTTGACACAAGAGATAATTGAGTACAAAATAAATTACGTCACAGCTGGGCAGTTTTAAATGAAAAGTGTACAATGACTGCATTCACATTTGATGGTAAAGTAATAATAATAATAATTAAAAAAAAAAAAAACCTTTTAAAGAGGGCGGACAGAGACCATCTTGAACCCTCTGACGGTCGACTTGTTAGAGAGGCTCAGCGAGGCCTGAAGCATTTTCGTTCCCTTCATGGTGGGGACGAACGTGATGCGTTGGTCTCCGCTTCCTCCCGGACGCAGTGGGAACATCCTGGGAAAAAAAAAAAACCAAAACATATTTTAAAACTTATAAACAATATACTGTCGATTTCAAATTGTACTTGTTGCCATTAATATGGCAACGCTTGGCCAAACAATTTTAGGTTGTCATTTTTTTTCCCCTACAAGGCAGCAAGTTCATGCAGTCATGTGATTGTGATTTCAACAAATGGAGATATGACCACGGAGAATAATTACATTTTCATTACGGAGTGCGAGCGCCATCTGCTGGCTGGACTACAGTACTTGCACAAAATAAAAAAAGATGCTTCCGAGTGCCCAAAGTTAGCTGAGATAGGCTACAGCACTCCCTGCGACCCTTGTGAGGATAAGCAGCTGAGAAAATGGATGGATGAACGAGTTGGTATACAAACTGCACATTTTGCCCCCCCCCCCAAAAAAAATAGAAAATTGTAATTTAAAACAAAACAACGTAACGTAATTTCCAGCCTACAAGCCACGACTTTTTCCCACACGCTTTCAACCCTGCGGTTTATGCGGTGATGCAACTAATTTGTGCATTTTTTCTAACGGCCACAAGGGGGCACTCGAGCAGAAAAGGTAAGAAAGAGTGAGACCGGTGGAATATATGTGACGAGGAAGTGACTTTTACCGGTCCGGCCCTGATCTCAGTGATCATCATAGGTCATAGAGCTCAGGTTGGGGGCGCACATTACCCTAATACATAAAAATGTGTGACATAAGACATCAAATATTATCTCGAAATCTATATGTATACCTTTTTTTGTACCTCTATGTACCTGTATATGACTATACGTGATTGTATTTTTTTTATTTTTCATCCATACCTAAATATAATGCGCTCTATTAACCTTTTGAAAATATTTTTTGAAAAAATTGCTTTTGAGAAATTACTGAAATTGGTACTTTTATGATCCAAGTCAAAGGCTCAGTAGTTTTACTTCATGTTAGTTTCATGAGAACATGTGAGTACTGTCATTTCCGGCTTATAAACCGTGATTTTTTTTCACATGCTTTGCATTTTTTTCCCTAATTTTTTTCCCCGCAAGGGGGCACTCGAGCAGAAAAGGTAAGAGTGAGACCGGTGGAATATATGTGCCGAGGAAGTGACTTTTACCCGTCCGGCCCTGTTAGCGCTGGCCTCGTGTGGTACTGCCTCAGTGATTTTTACCGGTATGTTTTTTTTTTTCACCGGCCGGCCCTGTTAGCGCGGCGCAACCATTAGCACGGTGCAATCATTAGCGCCGCGCTAGCGTTAGCACAGCAATGCTAGCGTTAAACTACTGTCTTTCTTTGTAAATATCTCGTGTTTCAATGTGGGCACTTGCGGCTTTTACACGGCTGCGGCGTATGTAAGTACCAAATGGTATTTCCTTTACAAATGTACTGGGTGAGGCTTATAACCAGGTGCGCTCTGTAGGCCGGGAATTACGGTAATTTAAAGCAAAATAAAAATTGATATTTTGTTCGTAAGTACTAAAAATGACCACAGCCAACATCAACTTTTAAAAAGCAAAGGTATGTCTTTTGCACGCTAATGTAATAATAATCCGTCGCGCGACGTTGTTGTCTCTAAATGGAGTTTGAAGATGGCGGAAGAGACGGCGACTCACCTGAAGTTGGCGTGGCCTTGGAGGAGGCCGGCGCCGGACACGCTCAGCACGCCGCTTACGGGATGCGAGAAGGGGTTGGTGAAGGTCACGCTGGCGCTCTGCTCCCGGTTCACCGTCACGTTATCCTCCTCCTCAATCTGAAGTTACAAGACGATACCCCCATAGTTAATACGCCAATAAATGTAAGAGGATTATTCATAATTTTGAGTCTTCAATGAACAGAACTGGACTCAAATACTTTAAACTATACTCAATTAAATGAAATTACATTCCTGTATTGAATACTTAGACTCTAAATATTACAGCCATAAAAATGAGCAGCCGGTGACATTTAACACCGGTTTGCGTTGACCTTTATGAGGAGCTCCGGCGCGGCCACGTTGAACTCCTCGAAGGCCAGCAGGCGCTCGTGAGTGGCCATGTCCTCCAGAACCGCCGCCAGGTTCACCAGGTCGTCCCCCACCACGTCTTCGTACTGGCCCGGAAGGATCTGCTGCTTCAGAACTTTCGCTGCACGCACACAAACGCATGACGACGTTTCATTCGTTGGGTTTAAATCTTGAACTAAAATGTTATTGACACTGTCTCATCCAAACTCGTTCACATTACTAAAGCCAATTGGAAATAATAAACTAGTAATAACTAACTAATGACTAATTACTAATAATAAAGTACATAATTAAAAAAAATACATGGGAATAAAAATGAAGAATACACAAAAGGACTAATTAATTTAGAGTGTACCGCTGGCAAAAATTAAATAGAAATAAAATAAAAAACAAAAGAATTGATCAGGATATAAATGAAGGCCACATTAAATATAAACAAACAATTGTCAAAAAAGTTGTCATATAAGTAAAAAGAAATATATTCTGAAACAATGCAAACTGGAAATTTTTAACAGTAAAAATACAAATTAAACACACAACAGTAAATTATGTCCCTTTTTTAAAAATTTTTAACCATAATTTCGGTGGTAAAAAAAAAAAAAACACTGTTGTCCAGGAAATATGCTTCACATAGAATATGTTTATAAATGTGATTACACTATTACATTAATATCCAATTCATTAACTTCAAATGTAATCTTAATCCGTGGTCTTTTCCTTTCATTCTTTCCAATTATGGGGATTTATGATGATGATTTTAGTACGAATAAGTGCTAGATTAAATATAAACAATGGTCAAATAAATTGTAGTATAAGTAAAAAGAAATATATTGTAAAATAATACAAACTGCTAATTTTTCAAAGTAAAAATACAAATTAAACATATAACAGTAAATTATGTCCCTCATTTAAATTTTCTAACCATAGTTCCGGTGGAAAAAAAAATACATTGTGCAGTAAGATGCAAATATTAAATAATTAAAATATGCTTCACATGGAAAATATTTATAAATGTGATTGCACTAATAATAATATACATTAATATCCAATTCATTGAATTCAAATGTGATCTTAATCCTTGTACTTTTCCTTTCATTCTTTCCAATTATGAGGATTTACGATGATGATTTTGATATAAATGAATGCTACATTATATATAAACAAACAATTGTCAAATAAGCTGCAGTATAAGTAAAAAGAAATATATTGTCAAATAATACAAACTGCTCATTGTTAACAGTAAAAATACAAATTAGACATAACGGTAAACTGTGTCCCTTTTTAAAATTTTCTTACCATAATTTAGTTGGTAAAAAAAAAACATTGTCCAGGAAGATGCATTAATTAATTAAGAACATTAATTAAAATATGCTTCACATAGAAAATATTTATAAATGTGATTGCACTATTAATAATATACATTAATAACCAATTCTTTAAACTAAAATGTAATATTAATCCTTGGATTTTTCCTTTGATTCTTTCCAATTATGAGGGTTTCCGATGATGATTTTAATATGAGTGCTATATTAAATATAAACAATTGTAAAATAAGTTGTAGTATAAGTAAAAAGAAATATATTGTAAAATAATACAAAGTGCTCATTTTTAACAGTAAAAATACAAATTAAACATACAACAGTAAATTATGTCCCTTTTTAAAATTTTCTAACCATAATTTAGGAGGTAAAAAAAACCCACTGTTAAATAATTGAAATATGCTTCACATAAATATGTTTATAAATGTGATTACACTATTAATAATATACATGAATATCCAATTTATTAAATGCAAATTTAATCTTAATCCTTGTACTTTTCCTTTAATTCTTTCCAATTATGAGGATTTTTGATGATGATTTTAATGTGAAGGAATGCGGCGGACTCGCGGCCCCCCCGAAAGCTCTACAAGGGAGGGGGCTACCTTCCGAGGGTCCCAGCTGCACGACGCTGTGGTCTTCCCAGAAGGTGTCGGCGGGGCTGTCGTTGTACTCTTTGCACTGCGCGTTGAGGTGCACCTTCAGCATCTTGGCCACGGGCTGCCTGTTGATGACTTTCAAGGTGAAGCGGATGACGGCGCCGGCCACGGGAGTTTCATCCAGCGTCAGGACGGCAGCCATCTTAGCTTTAAAAACAATTTAAAAAAATGTTTTTGAAATCATCAAACGGTCAACCAAAACGTCGGCGTTTTTAGACCGCCTGGACTTCTTTGGGATGGCGGCGCTCACCTGTGCCTTGCCGTAGCGTCGACCTCTCGGAGCGGGATGACATGTTTGATGAGAGTGTTGAAAAGGGGCCTGTTTTGGTGGAGTGAGTGGGAGGGGAAACGACAAACAAAACGGCTGTTAACCATGCAAAAACACGGTCTCCAAAATACAAGAAAAAAAAAATGAAAAGAGGCTCATAATACTTATTTTTTTGCAAAACAATCTTCCAAGAAAACGGGAAAATATCCTTAAAACAAGTCCCGACCAATAGAGCTCGCTCTTCTGCGTCCTCATGGAAAAGCGCTTTTATTTTTCTATTTGAATTCATTCAATTACCGTAATTTCTGGCCTGAAAGCTAATTTGTGCATTTATTCCTAACGGCCGCAAGGGGACACTCGAGTGGAAAAGGCAAGAGTGAGACCAGTGGAATATATGTGCCGAGGAAGTGACTTTTACCGGTATGTATTTTTTTTTTTTTTTTTTTAACCGGCCCTGTTACTGCTGCGTTCTCGTTTGTGCTGTGCTCGCGTGTTGCTACTGTGTTACTGCCGCGTCTCAGTGATTTTTACCGGTTATGTGTTTTTTTTTTGTTTTTTTTTTTACGAGCCCTGTTAGTGCCGCACTCGCGTGTTTCTGCTGTGTTACTGTCGGGTCTCAGTAATTTAGGTATGTTTTTATTTTTTAACCGGCTCTGTCGCTGCCGCACGTGTTTTTTTTTTTTTTTTTTTCTAACCTGTATGTTGTTGCTATGTTAAGCTAAGCTAAGGTATTAAAAATTTGAAAACTCTTACTGTGTACCGTCTTTCTTTGTAAATATCTCGCGTTTCACTTGCGGCTTTTACACAGTTGCGGCGTCTGTATGTAGTACGCTACGCTTAGTGCTTCCAAACACATTTTGAGCACCAATTCGTGCCCTGCAACGGACTGGCGACGTCTGTCGTTCCGCATCTTACTTTTGATCTTTTTATAGTCGCCGGTGACGTTGTCCATCCTGGGGCTTCCCACAGCTTTGGTGGAGACGAGCGGCCCCACTCGCTCCGTGTCCACGTTGCGGCTCACCACGCGGCCCTGGCTCACAACCAACGTGTGGACGTCGGCGTTCACCTCGGCGTACACGAAGGGGACGTCGTACAAGAGGTCGACGCGCCGCTCCTTGATGGCCTTGACGGGAGCCGGCCCGCAGCAGAACACGCCTGGAGAGGACGGAAAGGATTTGGGATCTCAAGGAGGTCCGCTTCACGGGTCAGGTGTTGGCGTCGGTCTCGTTTTGCGTGTTCTCTCGTGACCGCCGAGACTGACCTCTGCTCCTGTGCTGCGGGGTGGGATCCAGAACCTGCCAGCCGTCCATGCCGCCGCCCAAATCCCGGCGAGTCATCCAACACTCCACCCACACGTGGAAATTCCTGTTGGGGATTGGTCATTGTCAATATGGCCAAAAGGTTCGATTTCCTTCGTTTTTCAAGTCGCCTGCTAAACTGCGGAAGGTCAATGAACCGACCACAAGAACGTGCAGACCGGATGCACATGATTCAAATGTGCTTTATCGTTCTATCGTCTTTGAAGAAAATATACTGGCCCGGAAGGATCTGCTGCTTCAGAACCTTCGCTGCACACATACAAAGGCACAAACGCCGATGTTTCATTCGTTGGGTTTAAATATTGAACTAAAACGTTATTGAGACTGTCTCATCCAAAATTCATTGAAATTACTAAAGCGAGAATGGAAAAATATAAAATACACAATAAAAAAAATGCATAGAAATAAAAATGAATCATACACAAATGGACTAACTCATTTAGAGTATACCACCAGTAAAAATGAAATCGAAATAAAATTGAAAAAAACAAAAGAATTGATCAGGATATAAATGATGCTACATTAAATCGAAACAAGCATATGTTGTCGTATAAGTAAAAAGAAATATTTTGTCAAATAATGCAAACTGGAAATTTTTAACAGTAAAAATACAAAGTAAACAGTAAATTATGTCCCTTTTTTAAATTTTCTAAACATAATTTAAGAGGTCAAAAAAACATTGTCCAGTAAGACGCAAACAAATAATTAAAATATGCTTCACATGGAAAATATTTAGAAATGTAATTGCACTAATAATAATATAATATATAATATATGTTGTACTACATTTTAATCATGCGCAAACCACGTACATAATAAGATGAAGTTCTTGATTGAATTTTGTGACACGGGTTCAGTTCTCTACTGACCATATTGAGTCTTTGGTGCTCTTCAGCTTCTTTCCCATCTCGTTGTAAAATTCCTCGATGACCAGGTTGCCGTTGGTGTCGTGAGCCGAGTTGAAGTTGGTGACGACGCGGCAAGGAATGCCGAGGACGCGCATGACTGAGAGGAGAAAAAAAAAAGCGACACAAAAAGCATTGCGACACGAGGAACAGGAGACTCGGTCGCGGGTGACAATTGACGGGCCGCGTGAGTCATCACCTGTGCACATGACGGCGGCGAACACCCAGCACTGGCCGTACTTGACCGGACGGTAGCCGGATTGAGCCCAGCTCCTCAGGATGTCCCCGCTGCCGGTCCACATGGACGGGTGGATGCCGCCGCTGTAGTCGCCCGACCAGTTGCCCTTCAGCACGCCGCGGTCGTCCTCGCAGTTGATCTGCGGAAGTAAATATTCAGCTAGTACCCTGGTGAAAGCGCCAGGGGGAGTTCTCAAGCAGGATTCAACTTCTCCTTTATTTTTGGAATTTTATTTTCAAGATTGTCGTCTCTTTAACTTCACTTAACAGACGCAATGTTTTTTTTTTCTTTTCTTTATCGTTTACAAGGTCCCAAGAGTCATAGCGTGGGTCCAAATCCCGCTCAGTGACGGTGTTGGTATCTCCCTGGTGACTGGTGACCAGTTCAGAGAGTAGTCCGCCTTTTGCCAAACGTCAACTGGCATAGGCTCTGGCTTTCTCGTGACGCTTGTGAGGATAAGCGGCAGAGAAAATGGATGGATGGAGGAATTTTGGGTGGCACATATGGGGAATAAAAAAATGTGCTTGATTATTTTTTAACAGGGCGGCACGGTGGATCAGCTGGTAAAGCGTTGGCCTCACAGTTTTTAGGTCCCGGGTTCGATCCCGGGTCCACCTGTGTGGAGTTTGCATGTTCTCAACGTGCCTGTGTGGGTTTTCACCGGGTGGGCACCCCGGTTTCCTCCCACATCCCAAAAACTCACAGCATTAATCGGACACCCTAAACTGGCTGGCGACCAGTTCAGGGTGTGCCCCGTCTCCTGCCTGTTGACAGCCGGGATGGGCTACAGCACTCCCCAAGATCGTCGTGAGGATAAGCACCAAAGAAAATGGCTGGATAGATGGATTTTTGTTTAACAGCGAAGCCTCACCTAAGACCACATAACAATTCCTTTTTATTGAGTTATTTGATCTTATTTTCTGGAGATTTTTGTACATTCCTTTATATATCAATTTATGTAGTTTTGCAAGATCGCTGATGTTAGGTGGTTTTAAGTATTTCAAAAAAAAAAAAAAACGTCATCATCAATGTTCGTCACATAGCAACACTCGTAAACAAACCTGATCTTATGTTGAAGTTTTCCTGTCTCCCGTGTAAACATCTGAAGTTAGTAGGTTACGAAATAAAACGTGTTTTTCTTTATGTACCGCCCTTGTACGCAACGCCTGTCATACAAAACATAAGGAATGTTCTTTCTTTTTTTCTGTGCTCGTTGTGCCGTTTGACACAGAACTTTTTTTTTTTGGCTCGGCGGGTGTGTCGAAGCACGCATTGTTCACTTCCAGCAGACGGCATTCCTGTTTTATGGCTCGCAGTGACGTCGGCGTGTACCCTTTGAGTCCCCGCCGGCGACGCCGATGGGTGATTAAATGCGTTCTCACCATGGCAGAAACGACCCGGCTGATGTAGACCGGGTTGTTGCGGCACAAGTAGTCCGTCCTCTTATTGTGTTGGTGCTGAGGGCTGACGTTGAGCAGGTTGAGACACGCTTCCAAGACATCTGGCTCAAACTTTCCAGACCACAAAGGGAAAGATCGAAAAATGACTCTTAATGTCTCCCTTTTCAAGCATAACATAATTAATAAGTGCGCTTTTTGTTTGTGTTTTCATACCTGGTCCATGGACCACGGTCGGGACACGACATTCGTGGCCGTTCCCATGAAGAGCAAACACGAGTCGTTCTGGATGTATTCCTCCCTCTGGTCCTCGAAGGGAATGTAGGCGCTATCGGCTGTGGGGGAAAAAAAATAAAATGAAATTTGTGATGTTAAAAAAACAAATGGATTGATTTTTAGAGAAGAGATGGAGCAAAAAGAAACATTTGAATTGCCTCGTGTACAAATCTTGCTCTCTAAATAAACTCACGTTGCCTCGATTGATATTTTTGATTTGAACATACTTAATATTTTGTAAAAATCCTATTATTGAAAAATACAGACGTTAAAAAATATATATTATATGCAACTTTTTTTCACAGAACCCTGTTCCAACTACATTTTACTCCTTAAAGTAACTATAATAAAACAAAAAAAGTTAATAATATATATTTTGAATCATTTTTGTATTTTAGCAATAATATATATTATATAAATATTTGTAGATGGAAAAACTTGACACCCTGTGGCGACCCCTAACGGGACAAGCCGGAAGAAAAAGAAGAAGATATAAATATTTGTAAATGAAAATATTTTATATTGGCATTCTCGGTTCACCAATCAACTAACTGCAATGTGTCAAGCATCTGACGTGAGTATTTTGATTGAATATCATTTATTATACTGCATATTCATATTGCAATTGAAATAAAAACACAATGAATGAAAATTTTATAATAGTTTTGTGAAAATATTCAAAAATGATTTCCATTTTTATTTGTGCAAAAGGTGCAAGGAAGAGCGCTTGTGACTCACCACTGCACCAGGAGTTGCACAGCAGGATGAATTTGCCCGAAAAGAGAAACCTGGGCTTGCGCCGATCCGACACCAACACCTTGAAGCTGTAGCGGCCCACTGAGGCCGAGGGGGGGGCGTGGATGTACACGGAGGGCTTGTTTGGGTCCAGGGCCTCGGGGTCCATGAAGGCCCCCCAGCGAGAGGAAACATTGTTTGGGGAGAAAGAAGTCACGGGCATAGTCACGTAAAGGGGGCCTGAAGGGAGACAAAGAGGCAGACGTGTTTGCAGATTAAAAAAAAAAAAAAATCTTCATTACTTTCAATCATCATAATAATAATAATAATAATACTACCTGGGTTTCATATTGTGTTTTTCGGGATGCGCAGACACTGTACACGAACCAATGAGAAAAGATTTATGCAATCGTCAAGAGTTTTAGGAGATTTCGTTAACTTCGAAGGGAGTGGGAGCAACAATTTGAGCCCTTTTAAACCCATGATAACTAGAATTAAAATACATTCGTTAAACTCATTTTTTACAGGTTTAAAATGTTTCTTCGATATGACTTGTTTTATGCATTTTGATTCTTGAAGGGATATTTTGTTGTTGTTGCTCTATTTCTGCTGTATAAAATATATTGAGGTGCATGCATTAAAGTCGAGCGTGAATCAATTATCGATCAATTATGTAAAATCGGGAACATTTTTGGTTAACAGCAGCTTTACCCCGAAAATTAAATTACTAATCCAATTCTGTACTTAGCTTATTTGTTTCAGTTTTTGGAATTTAATGAAAAAATTACTACTTAGGCTATTATTTAATAAAGGGAATGTTATGTATGTTTGCACATTCATTTTCCTAATCGTTTGAATTTAAAGGGCGGGGCAGTGGCACTACTGGTTAGAGCGTCTGCCTCACAATTCTAAAGACCGGGGTTCAAATGGAGTTTGCACGTTCTCCCCGTGCCTGCGTAGGTTTTCTCCAGGCGCTCCGGTTTCCTCCCACGTCTCAAAAACGTGCAACGTTAATTGGAGACTATAAATTGCCAATAGGTGTGATTGTGAGTGCGGCTGTTTGTCTCCATGTGCCCTGCGATTGGCTGGCGACCAGTTCAGGGTGTACCCGGCCTCCTGCCCGAGGACAGCTGGGATAGGCTCCGGCACTCCCCGCGACACTTGTGAGGATCAGCAGCTCAGCTAATGGATGGATTTGAATTTAAAATGTATACATGGTATTTTTGAAATATGGACCGGTATATAGAAAATATCTTTATAGGGCAATGGACCATATTATCTAACTGAAATAAAAAAAAATCCACCTTGATTTAAGAACTTTAATATAATGATAAATTTGTTCAATAAAACCTAATTGAAATAATGAAAAAAGGAAATCGTACCGAGCATGACTTTGACCCTGAGCGTGTCGGTGCGGGCGTCAAAAGGGCGGGCCTTCATGGGCAGGCTGACCCTGAACGGCGCCCCTCGTCGGACCACCAGCGCTTTGGCGTGGCCGAAGCCCTCCGTCCGGTGGCGCTCCAGGTTTTCCCCAATTTCCAAGTCGGCTCGCTGCATGCTTGAAACCTGCAAGCGGACGCAAGAAACGATGAGGAAATGTTGCCGTCGAGAGGAGGCGGCGAGCGCGAGAGGTGCACCGTATCTCACCTTGAAGTTAGTTGAGACAGTCGACAGCTCGGCCCGAGTTACTCCGGCTATAAATGCCTTTGCCACGCCCACCACCGGCGTTCCACTCAGTGGGAATTGGAATCGTCATTCTCAATGAAAACATACACCACGCACACGCCTCTTCATCACCGACAATCGCTGGCGTGCGTGACTAATTGCACGCTTGCCCAACTTTTTGGCACTCAAAGGCAACGGGTAATCAATTCCAACGAAACCCAGCAAGACTTTCCAGCAGCAACTGGCTCACACACACTTTTTCACTATGTACTCTTACTACGTATTGAAAGCATCATCACATCTCCATTTTCCCAGCAACTTATCCCCACAAGGATCGCCGGAGCGCAGGAGCCTAATCATATTCACCCATTGTGTTGAATTTACAGACAATCCATTAGGCAATAATAAACATTCAATCACTTGAACTTTACTATCTTTACATTTATTTTGCACGGCCAAATGTATTTGGGAAGTGTTGCCTTTTGCATTTTTGTTTTACTTTCATGTAATCATATTTTTTTCAATAATCCTATTTTTGTTGGTTTAATATTTGATTCGATAGATGTATGAGGTAGCATATCATTTCCATGTTGTGTATATGTTTTTATGTTAACATTATAACACTGCGCAAAATGACTAAATCCTTTACAGAAAATTGGGATATAGTTACAGTGAAGAAAATAAGTATTTGAACACCCTGCTATATTGCAAGTTCTCCCACTTGGAAATCATGAAGGCGTCTGAAATTTTCATGGTAGGTGCATGTCCGCTGTGAGAGAGATCATCTAAAAAGAAAAATCCAGAAATCACAATGTATGATTTTTTTTAACAATTTATTTGTGTGATACAGGTGTAAATAAGTATTTGAACACCTGTCGATCAGCTAGATTGTCAAAGTACTGTAAGTCCGCCTTTAAAAGTCGACCTCCACTCCGTGTATTATCCTGAATCAGATGCACCTATGTGAGGTCTTTAGCTGCATAAAGACAACTGTCCACCCCGTACAATCAGTCAAACTTGTATCATGGCCAAGACCAAAGAGCTGTCCAGAGACACCAGAGACAAAATTGTACAACTCCACACGGCTGGTAAGGGCGACGGAGAAAAAAGGTCCACTGTTGGAGCAATCATTAGAAAATGGAAGAAGCTAAACATGATGGTCAATCTCAATCGGAATGGAGCCCCGTGCAAGATGTCACCTCGTGGGGTCTCAATTATTCCTGGAAAGGTGAGGAATCAGCCCAGGACGACACGACAGGACTTGGTCAATGACCTGAAAAGAGCTGGGACCACCGTTTCCAAGGTGACTGTTGGTAATACACGAAGACGTCATGCATGGCACGGAAGGTTCCCCTCCTTAAACCAGCGCATGTCAAGGCCCGTACTAAGTTTGCCAATGACCATTTGGATGATACAGAGGAGCCATGGGAGAAGGTTTTGTGGCCAGATGAGACCAAAATAGAACTTTTTGGTCATAATTCATGTTTGGAGGAAGACGAATGATGAGTTGCATCCCAAGAACACCATCGCTCCTGTGAAGCATGGGGGTGGTAGCATCATGCTTCGGGGGTGTTTTTCTGCACATGGGACAGGACGACTGCACTGTATTCAGGAGAGGATGACTGCGGCCATGTATTGTGACATTTTGGGGAACAACCTCTTTCCCTCAGTCAGAGCATTGAAGATGGGTCGTGGCTGGGTCTTTCAACATGAGAATGACCCGAAGCACACAGCCAGGAAAAGCAAGGAGTGGCTCCGTAAGAAGCTTATCAAGGTTCTGGCGCGGCCTAGCCAGTCTCTGGACCTAAACCCAATAGAAGATCTTTGGAGAGAGCTGAAATTCTGTTTCTCAGCGACAGCCCAAAAACCTGTCTGATCTAGAGAAGATCTGTGTGGAGGAGTGGGCCAAAATCCCTCCTGCAGTGTGTGCAAACCTGGTGAACGACTCCAGGAAACGTCTGACCTCTGTAATTGCAAACAAAGGCTACTGTGCCAAATATGAACATTGCTTTTCTCAGGTGTTCAAATACTTATTTGCAGCTGTATCACACAAATAAATTGTAAAAAAAAAAATCATACATTGTGATTTCTGGATTTTTCTTTTTAGATTATGTCTCTCACAGTGGACATGCACCTAAGATGAAAATTACAGACCCCTCCATGATTTATACACAGGAGAACTTGCAACATAGCAGGGTGTTCTAATACTCATTTTCTTCACTGTAGATTAGATGATGACGGCAAATTCATTTTTTTTCCATATGTGATTGTTCTTTGACATTCAATTTCACTTTATATAGAGTTGTTATTCATAATGACATATTGCTAAAGCACTGTAACTTTTTCTAAAATGTGAAAAGCAGAAGCTGTTAATAGTTGGCAAAGTGTAAATACAGGTGGAATACATACTTAATACATGGGAATATTGTATTAAACTTCTGTTAGTGCAACGTTAAAAGGTTTAACTTGTGTAAATGTACTGAACTAAAAAGGTCTTTAGAAGGCCAATTTGTGCTACTTTCTGTATTTAAAATTATGTTTGCTTTGTCTTTTTTTTTTTTTAAAAAAAACCTTTAAGGATTATAATATTTAATCGTGGTACTTTGAGAGCTACATTTATATTAATGTGGTAGTTAGTATAAAGTTTTTAAAAGAAAAACACTCCTTTAGAGGAACCAAAAAGAAAGAGAATGCCCCGTTCAATTGTTCATATTTACAATATTTTACTGTGTGGCAACAGCTTTCAAATTACACAAAATTATATACACTTGTATGCCGTATATACTTTAATTACACAAACGGAACAGTGTGCAAGTGGGGATCGCGGGCTCAATCTCCTTCAAGACGAGCGGCCCGTCGCGTCGAGGCTTCACTTGGGAGCAGCAGTCGTGCGTTTGTTATAGAGCAGGAAGTCGGAGACGTCGTGCCACACGTCGCTGTCGTGGTAGAGGTAGTTCATGGACGACTGCAGCGACGGCTGCAGCGTGCGCGGGTGGTACTCGAACAGCCACAGGACCGTCCCCCACACCAGGGTGGCCAACAGCGAGAAGGGGTCTCCTTTGGGCTGCGGGACCACTCCTTTCTCCACGGCCAGCCGGGAGAGGGCGAACAGGATCCGAGACAGCAAGTACATGTTGATCTGGAACCGCGGCAAAGCGGTGGAGCCGATGCCAGATGTCAGCAAATCTCGCCAGACTTGATAAAAGATGAAATATGCGAGTACGCTTTGCATTTTGAGCTTTGTTCATGCAATGCCTGTAGTTGTTCTTCATTTTCATCATATCATTTTTATTATATCATTGTCAAAAGGGTGAGTAGTTTTCCTTGCACCGTAATTTCTCGAGTATAATGCGCCCCCGCAAAGTTGACCTAAAAACTCTGGAAGACCCTTCCACCAATGTACAATGCGCACCACCAATTTGTCGCTACCCCCACACTCAAAATATTAGGAATTATCTGTATTTATATTTTGTTGGGTTTGTACTTGTATTGTTTTTGAAAAACTGTCATCTGTAAAATAATCATTAATAATAATCATTGTGCATGTGCTGATGTCGCTGGACAGGCCACAGGACACACTTGTCCTGGTCCCTGCAATTGTCAGAGCAGAATCCCTCAACGAACTAAAATAAACGACTAGACAATCTGATTGTATTTTTTTATTTTTCATCCATACCTAAATATAAGGCGCTCTATTAACTTTTTGAAAATATTCTTGGAAAAAAATTCCGTATTATTTTCGAGAAATTACGGTACTTTTACGATCCAAGTCAAAGGCTCAGTAGTTTTACTTCATGTTAGTTTCATTATCAAATGTGTCTAGTTAGTAGTAGTAATGTGCCTATAAGCCGCGACTTTTTTCCCCACACGATTTCAACCCTGCGGTTTATGCGGTGATGCGGGTAATTTGTCCATTTTTTCTAACGGCCACAAGGGGGCACTTGTGCGGAAAAGGTAAGAGCGAGACTGGTGGAATATGTGTGCCGAGGAAGTGACTTTTACCAATCCGTCCCTGTTAGCGCTGCGCCAGCGTGTCACTGTCGTATCTCAGTGATTTTTACCGGTATGTTTTTTTTTTTTAATGGCCCTGTTAGCACGGCGCTAGCGTTAGCATTAGCACAGCAGCACTATTTATGTGTACCGTCTAAATATTTCATCTTTCAATGTGGGCCTCAATGTAGGCACTTGCAGCTTTTACACAGGTGCGCCGTATGTATGTACCAAACGGTATTTCCTTTACAAATGTACTGGGTGAGGCTTATAACCAGGTGCGTTCTGTAGGACGGGAATAACCTTGATTTCTGATTCCAAAAGTAATTCATACTTCTTATTGTACAGCAAAGGTAAGTACTACTTTTGTCTAAATTCAATTACACAATCACACTCTTGTTTTTGTATGATTTATGTATTTATTTTACACAGTAAAGCGCTATCTTGATATTTACACGACAGGAATGTTACGATGTTACTCAAAATGCCACCTGGACAGTTGATAAAGACGTTATGACGGCAACTGTGTGACTCCGAAACAGACCGAGTCAGTTTACACGACTTAAAATGGGGGAAAACTTTATCACGGAACATATTATGGCCAAACGTCTGTCATATTATAATGCTTAATTAAAAAGAAAAAAAAAAGAAAAGTTAGAATAAAGAGGCATTCATACCTGACTGTTGATGTTGTTGTTGTCACCAAACACCAACCATCCTCCCACGCAGGCGGCCAGGAATGAGTGAGATTGCAAACTCCGCCCCTGGAGCTTCTCCTGCAGGGCCTGGAGTCCCTTGTACGTGAACACGAAGCATGCCAGGTTGCGCGAGTGCGTGTAGGTGGCCTTCAAAATGGCTCTCAGCTTGTCTGCCAGGCTGTCAAGAAAAGAAAAACCACGTCAACGCGGACTCGATCACTTTGAGTTAGGACAAAGAGAAAAAAAAAAAAAAGAGTGGGAGGAAAACATGTCCACGCTCAAACAAAATTAAGTGCATGGAAGTAGCTAGCTTAACATTCAGGAGATTCAAATTCCGGGTTCGATCCCAGCCCCGCCTTTGTGGAGTTTGCATGTTCTCCCCATGCCTCGGTGGGTTTTCTCCGGGCACTCCGGTTTCCTCCCACATCCCAAAAACATGCAACATTAATCGGACACTCTAAATTGCCCCTAGGTTTGATTGTGACTGCGGCTGCGGTTCAGGGTGTGCCCCGCCTCCTGCCTGTTGACAGCTGGGATTAGCTACAGCACTACCCGCGACCCTCGTGAGGATAAGCGACAAATGGAAGGATGGCTAGAAATGGCAACAATAAACACATCAACTTTAGCTTGACTCGAGCTGAGCCCAAGTCTCCTCTTGGATAAAATTCATCATTTGAGAAGAAGTATCAGAAGATCCTCGTTCTCTTCCTTCTTCTTGTTTTCCTTTCGGCTTGTCCCGTTCGGGGTCGCCACAGCCTGTCATCTTTTTCCATCGAAGCCGATCTCGTGCATCTTCCTCTCTAACACCCACTGTCCTCATGTCCATGAATCAACCTTTTCTTTGGTCTTCCTCTCGCTCGCTCTTTTGCCTGGCAGCTCCATCCTCAGCAACCTTCTACCAATATCCTCACTCTCTCGCCTCTGGACATGTCCAAACCATCGAAGTCTGCACTCTCTCACCTTGTCTCCAAAACATCCAACTTTGGCTGTCCCTTGAATGAGCTCATTTCTAATCCTATTTAACCTGCTCGAGAATGTCAACATCTTCATTGTACCCCCGGTTCTGCTTCCTGTTGTTTTTTCAGAGCCACCGTCTCTAATCCCTACAATATGGCCGACCTCACCACTGCTTTATAAACTTTGCCCTTCATCCTAGCAGAGACTCTTCCGTCACATAGAACACCAGACAACCTTCCATCAACTGTTCCACCCCGCTTAGGCCCGTTTCTTCACTTCCTTATCCTCGTTCTCCTCCATTGTTGATTTTGTCGTTTAACCTGAACCACTCTGAGTTGTAAATTCAATGCGCTATTTTGAAGCCAAACTGAGCCAGTAAGATGCAGTGGGAAATCAGCATTAATCAAGAATAGAAAATGACTACGAATCAGTTTTCACTGTCGTGAAAAGAATTTGGAGATTTCCATAATAATTCCAACCAATTTGTTTCGGTGCTACATTACTTTCCCTGCTAAAAAATGCCCATAGAACATTTCCAAAGAATTTGTAAAGACTATAGAACTTTAGGACCCAAGTCCTATCGAATTTCTGTCCAAATTCTATTGTTCTGTAGAAATTCTATAGAAAATCACAGCCAAAGTTCTACAGAACAAGTTGTTCTGTACAAATTCAATAGAATTCTTTACATTTCTATTGTTTTTTGTTTGTTTGTTTTTAGCAGCCTTAATAATTTACAAATCTACACACACATTAAAAAAACCACTTTATACACCTGCAATAAAATGAAGACCTGAGTTCAGTAATTACAGATTAGGAGGTGCAGCCAAATACATTGTGTGCTTTATTTGTCTTCAGAAGAAATTAATGATTGACAGCATCTTACCTTCCACTCCGGAATAGAAAAGTCATGACAAATGCATGTGGTGCTCTGATTTTAGCTCCATACCTGCCCACACACAAAACGGGGACGAATTTAGGACGACATTTAATGTTGCTATCAAACGCAGCCATAAAAACACCTAATATTGTCTTATCGCCAACACTTTATCAACAAGTACTCTGAGCTACATTAACATTTTCCACTCACACGGCACCATTCCGGAAGCCTTTGAGAACCGCCAGAGCTGCTTTGTATTTTTCTTGTTGCAAAAGGTGATTGACGGTATAAAGTAAAGTTTTTAGTAGCCCTGACACCGCCATAACAACTCTCGTGAGGGGGACGTGAATTCATGTTGCACACGAACAGCCTGAGCGACGGGTGTCACTCTGAAATAGGGTCGTCGGGGAACATCGAAAAACAAATCTTTAGCTACCCCGAAAACCGCAACAAATAATAATAATACGTAATGTAAAATTGTGATTAAGCAGTGGTAGTATGACCTAATCTGTTCCTATTACTTTACTACAGATATTCTACTGATTATCAATTTATTGGTAGAATTCCAATGAAAGGTCTTTATTTTTGCTTAAATGTACTTTTTGGGTATCTGTTTATGATGCTTAAAATGAGAGTTAAAGTCACTTAAGATTTTCCAATTATGGTCGTGTTTTTTTTTCTTTAATGGGAGACGCATTATGAATGTTTAGCCAGACAACTAACGTTAATCACGCGATGGCTGCAGAGTTAACGACTGGTTAGCACATCTGCAAAACAATTTCAATGTTTTGTGGGTTCAAATTTCCTGATATCGAGTGACATGGTTCATATAATGAAGTTATTATTTAATGGAGTACAACCATTTGAGTGATAAAAAAAAAAAAAATCCCCCCCAATCACAGGGCTGTCTAATCCATTTGAAATTTGGAAAGATTTGTGTCATGATACCTACTTAGTCCAGAATGAGTGAGTATACACAAACTCAGCAGACAAAATATGAAGCACAAAACAAAAAAAAAAACTTTCACGAAAATGCATCACACATAGTGACTGAGAATGCTAAAGGTATTAAGGTCATAACTTTAGACATTATGATTAACAAGGTGGAGTTTGTTTTTTCCATTTAGAAATAATGACTTCTAAACGTCATAAAATGATTTTGTTAGAGGACAAATGACTCAATAATAATGACCATAACCTGATGCCCTATAAAACTAGAGCCAACCCTTACCGTTTAACTTCATAGTCACAATTAAAGTGGACCACTGCATGTGTATTTAGGTATTAAATACGTGTATTTTAACTTCAGTTGTCACTTACCACGAAAATATTTGACTTCTTGGTTATCTACTTAGAATCATTTTGTAGACACATGCCAAAGACAAAGAAGAGGACATTATTTTACAAATCGTACAATACAGGATGGTTCCCACGTCATCAGCAACTTTTTTTTTTTTAATCAATTGTTAATCAGCCACAGACTACAAAGGGACCCCTTGAGGTCTTGTGTATTTATATTACATCAGAAGTGTCCCTTTTCGTGGGGGTGGGGTGGACGTTTGGTCCTATGGAATCAAGAGCAAACCAGTAAAATTATGCTGCGACATATCGGGAGAGTGAAATCAACGCTAAAAAGTGAAAACTTATCTCGTCACAGAGATCAGAAACAATTGTCGGTCGAGCTACAAAAACTATTGCACATTAAAAAAATACAAGCTCTGTCAGGGACAATCAAAACGGTCTTCGCCGCTCACAGTTTGTGTGCAAACAACGTTCAAGAAAGCGAAGAAATGAAAAGTGACACTTTTTTTTTTTAAAAGGTTAAGCAAGGAACATCCGCTGCTACATTTTAAAGTCAGTCCGCTAAGAACACCTGTGTGGAGATTAAACTATCAATCAAATATAATCTGAGAGATAAGTGAGTGCATAGTCTTGACAAAGAGCGTTGTTGATTCCGCACTTGCGCGGCGTAATCTTGTGACTTCAGATGTGATGCAGGAAGGAGCCGGGGAATTGTCTTCGGGCTAAAACAACTCTTCCGGCAGCTGCGATTGCATACGGCCAACGTGAAGTGGAGGATAAAAACAGCTCCTGGCTGTAGAGGTGCGAGAAAAAAGGTGCGGCGTGCCGTGATTTACTCCTGCCCGAAACCTTCCGTCTCCTCGATGGCAAACATGAGTTTCTCCTTTAGCTGCTCGTAGCTCTTGTACGGAGGCAGGTCCAAACGATTAAAGCTAGGCGGGACAGCAGACAGAGAAATTGTAATTACATGTGAATAAGCATACAAGGGAGAAACAATTCACAGAAGGAATAAACTATGCCTGCTCACAGCTGTAATATTGCTTTTCTATGCATGAGAAATCTGTTGCACTCCTTAAAGCTCCACCGACACGAAATGCATGATTTTTAGTTTTATTAATGGGGAAAAAAAAGGCAACCGGAATGGACCCATCCGTTTTTTTGACCACAAAACATAATTTTGGCGTATATGGCTTTTTGTCACTCCCGCCATGAAAATCCTCTCAAGGGATATGTTTTCGACAAGAAGCAGGAAGTGACATTGGAGGCAGTAGCCTGCTCAAGCCTTCTCGTATATTTATGTTAGTTTTACCGGCTCGAAGGTATCTTGTAGTTCCTTCGTGTTAGCCAAAATCCTGGCTCGTTGTATTGCTGGATATTGTTGGAAAACTCGGGAGGATGGGTTCATTCTTCATACTTTTCAAAAAGACCCGGTTCGTTGTGAAAAATGGATTGCACGGGTGCAAAAGACGAGAGATTTGTGACGAGAGATTTTCATTACAATATCTATTTTATAATGTTTATAGGCATGACAGTGGAGCTTTAAAAACACATTTTATTTCACCAATAAGGAAAAAAAGTGTCTCTTTAGTCATTTTTTTTTTTGTGTAGTCACCCCTACAGCATTCACAACATCAAAACGAGCTAAAGCAAGGTACACACTACATGTTACAATTTTTAACATTGTAACTTTTGACAAACCCCACACCATAGGATAATCTTTGGAGACATCCAATTAACAGCCCTTTATTGACGATGACAGAATTAGAGGTGATAAAAAAATGCTCAAATTGTGGCCAATTATCAGTGTATATATAGAAGACTAGTAACAATGGGAATCTCGTCTAGCCAAATTAAATGTAGTAGTACCAAGACCAACCTGTGATGGGCCGCATAGTTCCAAAGGGAAGGAAAAAAAAAATCCACTCTTGAATCACCTCATAGCACAAAAGAAATCGCTCATGATAATCTTTTGTCTCGTTTGATCGGAAGGGAAAAAGTGCACATACCATGTGTGGCTTCGCGGAAGCCAGTTCTCTTTGCCCACCTTCTCGATGCAGAACTTCTGAGGGCCGTTGCTTCCTACAATTTTTCAGGGAAAAAAAAAAAAACAAAACAAATGAGGGGGAAAATGTAAATGAAGCAAACCAATGGGGTGATAAAACAAAGAAGAACGTGACGAAGTACCCATGAGGTCTGCAAAGCCGCCGACGGGAAGGCGACACGTTCCTGTGACAAATTGCAGCAGTCGCATCCTCTTCTCGTTGTCCATCTCCTTCGCAAACTGCAAACACAAAGATTGTCGGGTTCAATGAACGTAGTAACAGTTGGGGAGCTGCTATCAAATAACGGCTCCGATGCTAAAATGTAACTTGACTGACTTTTTGTTTTTGTTTGTTTTAGTAGCTTGTGATTGCAGTAAATGACCTCACGCAACAACTTCAATGTGACTATTTGCAGTTTGAACAGTACATTCCATTTTTTTGTTTTCCAAAACTGCTAACACTGGGAGGTTTGACCAAAAACAATCCAATTACACTCTAACATTTTATCACTTCCAAATTATGCGTTGACTAGTTGGGAAAATGTGACAAAAACATAATTTGGAACAGTGTGATTGACTATGAGTGAACGCTTGTTTGTCTCCTAGGAAACATTCACACTGCAGGGCATAACTCCCAATTTTGATTTTTTTTTTTGGGTGAAGTCATATCTTTTTATGTAGTTGTAGCTGAAATAATGAGTCCATGATGTCACACACATGCGCATAAAACAAGATGACATATTGCGCATGCGGCGCAAACCCGAGGCCCCCGTGTGTACAGAATAGGGACCCTTGCATAGGTCACAAATGTTTACACATTTGTGGCAATTTCAAGGAGTTTGCTCTTATATTTATCAGTTCTAAAGTGTCTTCTTTTCACAACTGTTTTGTGCTCCATTGTCTACCTTTGCTTTTGCGGCATGTTTTATTGACATCTGTCGTCTTTTGATGTTGTATACATCGGTGAGTGCGCCTTGCGTGTCCATATTGCACTCGCATTGGATAAATATCCAATTCAAATCCGCATGATATGAAAAGGTCTGGGTTGGATATGAAAAACAAAACCTAAATTGAACTTCTCATAAATTTGGTATGTGGCACATTGGACAAAAAAAAAAACCCAAGAACTGATCTACAGTGCGAACACTGCCAATGTGTCTTATTTAAGGAAAAACACTACTTTGTATTTGTATATTAGGTGACAGCACCGACCTGCCAAAACCAATGGATCTGCTTGCTGGTCCGAGCGTAATGCCTGTAGATGGTGTTCCTCTGCCAGTCCACAAGGTCGATCTCCTGCATCCCGCACAGCATCACCTGAAGACAGCGAGCGACCAGGTAGAATGAGCCCGGAGTTCCGACCTCACAACTGCCACGCGACAGGATTGTAGAGTACCTCCAGTTCCTTCGCGTCAAAGTATTGAAGGTATTGCTGCGGCAGAACTTCATTGAAGCCCTCAAAGAAGGCCTGCGTCTGCTCCTCCACGCCTCTGGACAGCCTCCACTCGGCCACCAACCTGACATCAGCACAGCATGAGCACGTCCTGCCGGCCGTGACTTGAAATGTCAAGATGGCACCTGATGTACTCCTCCTTATTTTCCTCAGTCACTTGAACGTTCCCGCCGTCCGGTTTGAGCTCGTGCGTGGTTACCTCGCCCAGGATCTCTTTGTCGACCGAGAAGAACATCTCCAGACCGCACTCTTCTATGTTGTTATCCCTTAGAGACGACGCACAGTTCAGATCATTGGATTGCTTACAGCGTTGCAAAAATAAAATCCAACAAGCCTTGGATGCAGGAAAAAAAGAAAAGATGGAGGCAACTTACTTGATCCATATGAGAGAGTTGTAAAACTCGGGATCCACGGACTCCAGGTCTTTGAGGGCCAGAGACTTGTTCAAGATGCGCTTGTAAAAGGGAAGCGAGAAACCCGTGTCGATGAACTTGCCGTGGAACAAAGCCTAGGAAGAAAACACGTAAGGGTGGAAGGGGGAAAGCAAGTTTGTTTATTATATGAACTATTTTGTAAATTTACAAAAACAATTAAATGAGGGCAGCACGGCGGACGACTGGTTAGACCGTCTGCCTCTTCGGGCACTCCGGTTTCCTCCCACATCCCAAACACATGCATCTTAGGTTAATTTAAAACTTTAAATTGCCCATAGGTGTGAATCTAAGTGCGAGTGTTGTTTGTTTCTAAAGGTCTTGCGATTGGCTGCCGGTACAGCTGGCAACCGGTACAGCGTGTACCCCGCCTCCTGCACGAAGACAGCTGTGATAGTGTGCAGCACTCCCGTGACCCTTGCGAGGATAAGCAGCTCAGCAGGATGATTTTATCGGCTCACCGTGGACAGAAAAGAATCTGAAATATTAACATTGAATATGTAGAAACTGGGGTGGCACGGTGAGTCGGCTGGTTAAGCGTTGGCCTCACAGTTCTGAGCACCCGGGTTCGATCCCGGCCCCGCCTGTGTAAAGTTTGCATGTTCTCCCCATGCTTGCGTGGGTTTCCTCCAGGCACTCCGGTTTCCTCCCACATACCAAAAACATGCAATATTAATTAGACACTCTAAATTGCCCCTAGGTGTGATTGTGAGTGCAGCTGTTTGTCTCGATGTGCCCTGCGATTGGCTGGCAACCAGTTCAGGGTGTACCCTGCCTCCTGCCCGTTGACAGCTTGGATAGGCTCCAGCACTCTCCGTGACCCTCGTGAGGATAAGCGGTGAAGAAAATGGCTGGATGGAAAAACTAGATACAGTCAAATAGTTTTGATTAATATTGCATTAGCAAAAATCATGCCGCTTGTTTTAAGCACGAGAGTTACAATAAATTCCACTAGGGCACCACCTCAGTTGGGAGGTTCGGGGTTCGAAGCTCGGCACCAACCTTCCTGGAATGACTTTAGGTTTTGTCCATACAGCCCCTACCACATTCCAAAATCATGCATGACTGCAAATTGACTATTAGAGTGAAGGGTTGCTTGTCTACTGGTGACCAGTACAGGGAGTGTCCCCAAATGTCAGCTGTGATAAGGTCCAAGTCACCAACAACTGTAATAACAAACATGACGGATGGTGTGCTGACTAAAAAGCTGATCAATAGAGAATATGCCAAAAATATATTTTTGGACAATGACCAAATAAATGAGGTAGAATATTAAAATCGAGTAAGAGTTCCTTCCCCCGGCTAATTTTGGGAGAGGGTGTTTTAAGCCCGTAGATTGACAACCCACGGCTGCAGGTTGCACTTCCTTTACTTTGTTGCAGTTGGCTCGCATGCATTTCGGTTAGAACATATTTAGCCCAGAGCCTCGGGCTGTTTCTGTCTTGGCTTGCTCTTCAACCTACCAAAGATATTCATGCTCAATTGTGAACAGGAAATTATGAAAAGGAATTTCAGTTGCTTTGTTTTTTTTTTTCCCACTTTCAGCATTGTCCGCCATCTACAATTAAACCGCAATCAACCCCTAATTGATGAGTTTTTCCTTTTCATCAATTGAGCGAAAGAATGCCGAGGTGTGGTTACCATGGCGATGAAGCGCCCGATGAACTTGAAGTACTTGAGGTGGTCGGGGTTGATGTAGGAGGCCGGATTGATCTGCAGACAGTAGTTGTCCTTGCCGGCGTACTCGAACAGGCAATACATGGGGTTGAGGACTTCGTGAGAGAGCAGGAAGAACCATTCCCTGCAGGCACATGGAAAGAATAAATAAATACAACCGAGAGAAATGTTCACCGATACAAACGGAGGTAGAAATTACCGGGCCACGCCGCCGTAGTCCAAACCTTCTTCCCCAGGGAAAATGATCCACAGTCTCCGTCTCAGATCTTGAGGATGGAAGCTCATGATCTTTAAATGCAGCAGTTCAAGCACTTACTCGACCGAGGACCACCAGGATAGAAGAAGTTGTGACACCTCCATTACGTTACCTGCTGGAATGAGTCCTCAAACAGGGTTTTCCTGGAAACGGAAATCTTTATGTGCTGAGGCATTGACAGTTGCTGCAGTGGAGGAGAAAAAAATAGAAAAATTAATTTTGATGCTAATTCAGGCATAATCTGCCTTTTTTTGTTTTTATTTTACCTGACACCAGAACCTGAAGTATTGCACTTTGGCTTTAAAGTCCCTGACGTATGTAATCTGCGGTCCGTTTTCGCTGTTAGGCAAAAACAGCAAAAAATTGTTTCAGCCCGCGAAAGCCACCAAAAGCCTACAACTGTTGAACCGACAACTCACAGCGAAGATTTGCCCGTGCGTGGGTCAATGTAAGTGGTGGTCCGCCTGTTGTGGTCCACAAAGTAGGGGATGCAGTCGACGGTGAACCTCATCTCCCAGCCCTCGGGCAGAGGCTTGTCATTCAGCAGCCTAAAAAGCGCAGACACAACAATTTTAACAATGCACTTGAAAAGTTTATATTGCATCATGGACTTTACATTATCTGTAATCGTTGAAGAATACTAACAAATCCCAGTAAAAATAACTATCATGCAAAGTCACGTGACATTTAAAAAGTTCCAAACATTGCCGACAACAAATACCGTCATATACTTCACATTATATTTAGGCCCACAAATAAAAAGTAAAAATAACCAATATTACCCTGTAATGCCACACGCTGTTTAAAAAAAAACACAATTGCTGGGACCACTTAGCTACTTTGAAAGTGAAACAATAGCGCCCCCCAGGAGGTAAGAAGATAGCAGTACAAGAGCTTTATCTTGAAGCGATTCAGAATTAGGAAATTTTTGGAAGGTAAATTGCAGTTGGCTGGCAACCAGTCCAGGGTGTACCTCGCTTCTTACCCAAAGTCACGATTATTGCTTACCGGCAACCCTAAGGAGATCAAGTGCTATGAAAAAAGGATGGTTGGAATAAATCAGGGATAATCTAGATCACAGGTGTCAAAGTCGAGGCCCGGGGGCCAGATTTGGCCCGCCATATGGTTTTATGTGGCCCGCGAAGGCAAATCCTGTGTGTCAACTTCCTGGATTTTTGTTAAATTTTCATATTGCCATGTCATAAATGACAACTTTGAGATACTGCAAGCATTTTTGTATTACCAAACATGAACAACAGTTGAAAAACCCATTTACCTTGATTTCTGATTCCAAAACTAGCTCCAAAATTGCATGAGCAAATATAATGAGGCGATTTAAAAAAAAAAATTTTATTGTTTCACAATCCTAACAGGCCTCAGAGGGGAAACAGCAACTATAATGTGGGCCGCGGCAAAAATGAGTTTGACACCCCTGATCTCGATGGATTAACATTATCCTCATGGATACCCACCCTTGCGTCCTGGGGTCTTCCCACTGAGTCGTCCGAGTCGGGTGATGGACAAAATACACTCTGCCGTTTGTGTCCGTCCTCTTTTCTGTTATAATAAAAGAGACAAACATCACAAAATATATTTCCAGTGATTTTCCAGGACACGAAGAACTACAGTTAAAAGAAATAGGTGATAATGACCCCAGCCGTGTGGCAGAGGCCCCATCGGGTCAAATTCTTTGTTGGACGTGGCCGCCAACTGGTCCTGGAGCTGTAGGAAAAAAAAAAAAAAAAAGACAAGCCTTCTTTAAAATTTGAACTCCTTCAATTTGTGCTTTTGATTTTACAGGGGCCCCTCCCCATCTCACCCCGTAGATGAACCTCTGGTTGAACTGCTGCATGGCTCCCTGCAGCTGGCTGCGCTGATGCTGCCACTCCTCGTAGTGGCGCACCGACTCCTGCGTGGGGCGCTGCCACGTGGTCGTCCTGGTGATGTGGTCCACAAAGTACACGCGGCCCATGGGGTCCATCCTGCGCTCCCACCTGCCCGCCCATCATGTTTAATCAGTGTTATTGGCCGCTATCGGATGAAACGATTGGCTACGACTGGAATGCGCTCCTTATCTGTTCAATTGCACAAATGCTTCCCATGTGGGATCTCGACCCAAGTGCGAATTACCGTCATTTCTGGCCCACAAGCCGACTTGACCTCGAATAAGCGGTCAAAAATGGAATGGAATGGAAATTTAAAAAAAAATAAATAATTGATAACTGCATTTTAATTATTGAAATAATACATTCACGACTAATCTTGCTCTGGATGTGAGTGCTGCGGCATTCGTGAGTGACCATTCCGGTGGCATATCGTGTGCAGGCTCACCCGGTAGGCAGCGACTCGGGTCGCTCCCACGTTGTCCTCTTCTCAATGTGATCTACAAAGTACATGCGTCCATTCTGGTCCACTCGTTGCTCCCAACTGCACGGAACAAAACGAGAGACGATAAAACACTGAACAGGTGGACACAACTGGTCTTCAAATATTTCATGAGCAGATTTAGATCAAATCAAGGGTAATGGAGCATTTTGGGTTTGTGGTCAGATTTTAGCCAAAAGCCAAAATTGAAGTGTGAGGTGTGTCTGTACCCTTGTGGCAAGGGGCCGCCGCTCATGGGCGAGGCCCTGGGAGCAGCTGTGGCTGGTGCTGCCACTGCAGCCGGTTTGGGGCCACTCGCCGTAGGGAGCCTCGCCACGGCCCCCTGTGTGGCTCCCGCTGCCCCCGAGTCCACGTGCCGATCCGGACCCCCGCCGGCGGACGCCTGGGAGGAGATGTCAGGTGCTGGACTCTCGCTTAACTCGCTTGGAGAGGAACTGTTGGAGGAAGCTGCAAGAAGAAACAGCCAACAATGAAATCCTTCATACGCTTTTTTTCAGTTTAGAAACGAACGCACTCGCTTTATCTCGTGATCGCACTACCTGATGAGTTGGTGGGTCTACCGGGTGCGGCGGAAGGCCGTATTGATCCAGAGCGCTGAGAGCCCCCAGCGGCCCCTGGACAATAGGAAGGGGAGCTCACGCCATTGACAGTGCGAGCATCCGGTACAATGACCCACTCGTCCAAATCACTGGAGGGAGATGCATCTCTGCTTGCCCTGCAACGTTTGCGCGGAAGGTTGTGATGAGGGTTAACCGTTCTGGGAGGACATACTTGGGAAAACATATTTTTATTTGTTTAAATATAGAGCTTGTGCACGTGACGTCGCCGTTTTCACAACGCCATATTGCCGGTCAAAAAGAGCTGCTCGATTAGGGTGGGGGACATTGAACTGGAGCAGAATATGCACAATGCCCGATATTTGTTGTGCTGTTGGTTGTTACAACAGACCAGGATGATATTAAAATTGATCATTCTATGGAATACCAGCTGAAAAGACGAGAAAAGATTAATGGATTTCGCCAATTAAACGTGATGGATGGTGTCCAACCAAATACACACGACTGTGTAGCGATCGCTTCACTTCAGGTAGGAATTATTCTTCTCAATATCAAATTCCCAAGAAGTATTTATGATGCCAAGTTTGCTCATTTGAGAACAATACGTTTAAAAAAAAAAAAAAAAAAAACAACAGGGAATCATCTCCAACGTACACGGAAGCGTGTCGCCGCCACACGTTAAACTTCAGTAAACTTCTCCGTGACAGACGTTTCTTTTTTTTAATATGCATAGTTCTCAAATGAGTCCAATGCATATTTAAAAAAAGAAAATAAACCGTCGGTCACACAGAGGTTTACCGAAATTCAACATGTGGCCGCAACTGAAGCCTATCCCAGCGGTTTATTTTTTTATTTTGATATACTCATTGGACTCATTTGAAAACAATGCATATTAACAAAAAAGACAAAATGTCTGTCACGGAGAAGTTTACAAAAATTTAACGTGTGACCGCAATACGCTTCGTGTACGGAGGAGACGACTCGCTGTCATTTTTTTTCCCCAATCATAGTTAATGAATGAATTTGTGTAAAACCAGGGGTAATTTATTTAAATATTGGTATTTGTATTGAAAAATGGCTCCATCACCATGTTGGATTTATTCTCGATTGAGAACGGATCTGGCAACAGAGTATTTGTACGCGTCCAGACTTTTCTACGCTTTCAAACTCTTCCGTCTAAATCTCGACGACTTACTCACCAGATGCTTGCGTAGATCCAGTTGTCCAAAACAAGCGGAAGCGGGTGAACATTCCACTTTGTTATCGGCGAAAACATCAACCTCTGCATTAAATATGGGTCCTCTATGCAAAGTGTCTCATTTTTTCACATACGTTCGTTTATTATCACCTTCTAAATGTGTAACGGTATCGAACAAAACTCTGGGCGTCGTGCTATAAGACGTAGCATTGAAGAATGCTTTGTTTGACCGGCACTTCCGGCCAGTGATGTGATTTGATGACGTTGGTGCACGAGCTCTAGAACAGACTTTTGTTAACCAGGTATACTCCACCTATTTCCAGTCTTTCCATTTGGTCTTGCACTGTCTTTTAGGGTAGAAGCTGGATTGAAAATAAAGAAGAAATGTTGAAATGAAATGTAGAAAGCAATGTACTTGACACAGCAGCGGACAACTGGCGAGCAAAATAAATGAGAAGAAGACTTAAGTCTGGCGTATGTTTGAGTTACACAGAGAGCAAAATTGACATAAATTTAGTTTTTTCACCTGGCTCTGCAAAGTACAATCAACTCACCGTGGTCTCTCTCTGCCGAGGCAAAGGCGCCGGGTTCCACGTGCATGCCGTCCAGACAGACGGACAGATCGCCGACGATATCCCGGGAATCCCTGTCGGAGCACAGCTGCAGGGTCTGGACTACCTCGCACACTGAGGTCCACCCACCCACAACACACACACGACATGGATTACAACACTTAACTCTACAGTTGAAAACGTGCAGTAAATCACAGATATCAAACACAAGGCCCGGGGCCCAAATCTTGCCCGCCGCATGATTGTATGTGGCCCGCGAAGCCAAATTATGAGCATCAACTTCCATGATTTTGAAAGAAATCTGTACTAAAGTTTCAAATTGTCACATCATAAATGATAACATTGAGGTATTGCAAGCAATATTCTGTGCCCAAACAACAGCAATAGTTCAGAAACTCATTACCATTGAAACTAGCTCATAAATTTAATTTGTAAATCTGATAAGGTGAAAGATTTTCATGGTTTCACATTCATAACGGCCCTCTGAGGGAAACTGTAATAGCAATGTGGCCCGCGACAAAAATTACTTCGACACCCCTGCAGGAAATGCCGTGCATGTACTACGAAACATTAACAACCCAAAGGCAAATTTTAACCAATGCCACGAACTCCTTGCACTCTGACCTTCAACAGACATTATTTCATTATGATTATTATGTAACAGGTATAAAAAGAAAGAAGTGCATATTGCTTAGTTCAGTACCGTGTACCCTGTTGGAAACAGAGTCAAGCAGTTTTAATACAAAACACACAAGTAGCGACAAGGTAAAGAGCGAAGGCAGGACTTGTATCTCAGTGTAATTACATCAAAGCATAATAAAATATTTCCAAAACAAACCAGGTGATGATTGTGTAACAAGAGTGCAAAGAGTGAATGATAAGCTACTGATAGACAGCCGGTGCCACGGTACAGAACCAGGCTTGATATGATCCCAAATCAGATAAGTCTGAGCTCGTCCCTCATACCTTCGCGGGGAAATTGCAACACCTACGTGCACACTAATAGCCAGCGCTCACATTTCAGCTCGTTGGCCTTCAGGGTCTCGCGGATCTCCAGCGTGGCCATTCCCAACAAAATGTCCGCCTTCAGCGTCTGGTGGCTCCACACGCGAAATATCAGCTTGCTGAGAGGCGTCACGATGCTGCAAGCAAAGCCGTGTCAGGACCAGACAGAAGTTTTGGCACTGTATTTATAATTTTTTTTATTTATTTATTTATTTTAAAAAGGTAGTTACACGGTGACAGCTTGCTTCCATTTTGGACTGTGTGTGTTGTTGCACTTCTCGGTGCGCTTGGATTGGCCGTCCACAGCTACCTCCACGTACGGACTGGGACCAAACCAGTTCTTTTTGTTTTCCTTAAGTTTGGCGGAGAGAACTGGGGAAAGGATGCCAAACGTCACATTCAAATCGTTGTTCAAAAAAAGACTTAGTTAAACAGTCACATTCAAATAATAATAATATTCAAAGACACATACTGTAAAATAAAAAAAAAACATTGTTTGTATAGTGTATAAAAAAACATTATTTTTAGATGATATTAACTTTAATTCATTTGCATCATGTCACCCCATGCAAAGACTTTCAAAGTCCATGATTTGGAAGTTAGGTAGGGTGTAGATCCAGAGCCACTTTCAAGCCATGGCCGGACTCTCTGAAACATCCATCCATCCATCCATTTTCTTTGCCGCTTATCCTCACGAGGGTTAGGGGGAGTGCTGGAGCCCATCCCAGCTGTCATCGGGCAGGAGGCGGGGTACACCGTGAACTGGTCACCAGCCAATCGCAGGGCACATGGAGACAGACAACAGTCGCACTCACAATCATACCTAAGGGCAATTTAGAGTGTCCAATTAATGTTGCATGTTTTTGGAATGTAGGAGGAAACCCGAGTGGCCGGCGAAAACCCACGCAGGCACGGGGAGAACATGCAAAATCCACACAGGTGGGTCCGGGCCAACGATTTACCAGCTGAACCACCGTGCTGCCATATATCTATATCTCAAATCATCATTCCCCATTGAAATGAATAAAAATGCCATTAACTGATTTCACACACACACTCACACACACCCAGCAATAAAAACCTCTTACGCCTATTTTTAACAAGGGAAATACCATTCAAGATTGTACTTTATGTAAACACTAATATCATTACAACCAATAAAATAAGTTCACTTGGCCACCAGAGTGCAGTATACTGCACTCATAAAAACAAATGAAGAAGTGTTTCACAACTACTCTTGAGTAGTTCATAGGGGATGATAGCGGCGTATACATCCCTGAAAATATTATTTACTGTCTACATCTATTGCTGCACTGTTTGAAAGGGTAATAACACAACCACATAGATGCTATGTATTAACTGGTCTATGGCATTTCTTATTATGCGTTAGCATTAACCGAGCAAGTCCTGAGGAAAAGTTGTGTGCTTGATTTCAAAGTGTAATTAACTTTGTGTTTACGTTCCTTTTCACAGTAAACTTCAACCTGTAGCAGCATTTAACAGCCCGAAACATCTCTATAGAAGAATTGATTAAATGTCTGCCAACACCCTTAGCTTCTTTATACCAGTAGAAGCCCCTCATCAAGTCGCAACCCCCCCAGCTATAACCATGGTTGAGATGGTAACGATAGCCCGGCATTGCCTCCACAATAAAGGAGTTTGTCTGAGCAGTGGCTCATTTACTTGAGACAGGACCACCCCATCAAAATTAGAACTCTTGATCCTTGCAATATTGTTGACAAAAGTATTTTACAGACAGTACACCTGTCATAGGAATGTTTTTTTTTTTTTAAGTATAAATGTCAGAAACATACCTGTGACTTGTAATTGGGCCTTCATAGTTCCTCCATAACACTGCAAAGAACCAGCAACTGTGACGTGAAATAGAAATGCAGCATTACTACATGTACCATACGAGTGATCCGGATGCTTGTCACCTGCGCTTATCGCCATACAATCCAAAGATGAACGCTATTTGCCCAGGTTTTACACCTACCCCTACCACAAGGTTATCGATGACATTATATACATATTCTACCCAAGCAGTTCCATCGCCAGGCGGCCAAGCTTGAGAGATGAGGCGCTACCACACCACGAAGAACAAACACAAACTGTCAGAGAGCTATTTGGCAAACCAACAGAGTCGTTTATTTGGGGTTTACATAGCCGACAAAGTCATTATTTACCACCATGCAACCCCTTACTAACCCTTCTTAATGGTTACAGTGCAAATATTATAAAGTGGAACCCATTTTTTAACACGACTTTCCATCCACGTGTTTTAAATGCTGACAATAACGTGAACAGAAAATATATATCTACAAACAACAAATAAGGATTTAAGGAGACTACAAACACAATATGTAACTTTGAAGTAAATTAATATATTTGTAGAGACAGAATTTTTGTTCCAGGTTCAGGAATGGGTGTGAGGAGAGCGTGTACTTAATGTTATGCATAGGAAATAACAGTAAGCACTCGGGACACTGCCTTCACCTCAGGTTATGCAATGACGCGGGTTGGTTAAGATCTGCTATTTCGAGTGAGGGAGTTGTTTTCAGCAGGAGAAAAACCCCACCCAGTGCTCAAGATAGAATGATAATCTTCCTTCCTTTGAATAGTCCATTTTATTTCACGGCAAACGACAGCGAGGGTGTTTTGTTGCGGTTTTTCCAAAATAATATGCTGCCCCTTTTTACGCCTCGCTGCATGCTTGTCATTTTGACAAGCTCAAGCATCGACGTTAATAACAATAATTATTATGATCATGACAAGCATTAAAATGTATCAAACATCGACCTAATTTGCCAAACAGTTCCAACACTACCACCTGGACGCACTTTGACGACAAAGTGTTGCCATGATTATTAAATCATCGTTTAAACGTAGCATTTAAGCTAACCTTCACCGGCCCTCCCGGCTTTCCGTCGAGGAAATTGGGAGCCCCGAGCGGTCACTACAACGTACCTGACGCGGGGAGACAACAAAAAGGACCCCGGGCTGGTTCTTCCTAACGTTGTTTATGGGTTGTTATCACGTTATTGTTATCGTCCGTCTGCTCACATTGCAGACGCCGACGCTCTTCAGACTCTCGCAGCTAGCAGGAGCCATGCGAGTTTTTCCGGGGGAAAGATTTTCATAACAAAAGTGATTGAGTGACTAATACGAGAAAGGTTTGTTTGGAAATATTTATGGGTGCTGATGAAATGTAAATTAAAAATAGAAGACTTTATCAGTTTAAAATACATTAATTCATTACGAGACATTAAAGACTGTGTTCATTTATAACTTTTACTTTGAATTCTTTTCCGGTTAGACGTCCTATCTCAAAAAGACCGATTAAAAAAACTTCCAAATGCATATTTAAATTGTGTCATGTCAAAGTCAGTCCGTCACAAATGTTTTTTTTTTTTTTTTTTTTTTTTTTTTTTTTTTACTGTCGTAATGTTGCATTTCTTGATGGCAAACGCGGAAGCACCCGACTGTGACATCATCACGCTGGTCTCGTGACTGTTTTGTTATGCGTTAAGTGCTATTTTGCCTGTCTTGTTGTTGTTGTTGCAACTTGCAAGTTTTTTTTAAACACAGATGAAAGAAGATGCTGTCACGTTTGCTGAAAGAGCACCAGGCAAAGCAAAACGAGCGCAAGGAGCAGCAGGGTGAGTAGAGCTGTCCGGACCCTGTTATGATTATCGGGTGCATAGCCAGACATGCTAACGGATGCTAAATAAAGCAAAAAAGCGAACGTCTAATATTTTTCCGCAATGAATATAAGTGACTGTGGTACAATATGCATGTCTCTGTCAGGTTAATAGTACTATTTTTGACATTTTGTGGTTAATGCTTCCTTTTGCAGAACGACGTCGGCGTGAAGCCATTACTGCAGCCACTTGCCTTACGGAAGCCCTGGTGGATCATCTCAACGTCGGGTAAGGACAAACTCATGTTTTTGCGGCCCTGTATGTATTTAAAATAACTCTAAATGGTTGCAGTAAATGCTCTTAAATCAGGGGCCTTCACATGATAATTTAGATTAACATTGTCTGACGTGCATCACTATAATTTGTAAGCATTGACACCATTGTAATGCTGCTTATTTATGATACATCTGCATAATCGTACACGTTACTTAGAGATTAGGGTAACAAATGTATTAAATATGAAGATGGATGGATGTACTCACTAAAATGAAGATGTCATAACTTCAGCGGGACCTGGTTGTCATAAAAAAAATTATTACTTGTCAATACAATCTTTTAAGTGACATTTCTGACAGTCATTACTGATATGAAAAAGTTAATCAACATGTAGTGCATGTATAATAAATTTGCTGCTTGTTCGTGGGCGTTGTGTCTCCCGCTGTAAAGATTGCACACAGCTAAGTACGAGGTATATTCAAATTCATATGGCTCTTTTTTTGTTGTTGGCGCAACTGAAGCACAGAGCAAAAAATGGCAGATCTTGATTTTGGCGCAAGCGTAAGACTCACTGAGCCTTTTTGCCGATTTGGAAGACCGGTCTGCACCAAACTGGGTGTCTCGGCGCGACAAGGGTGTGTCCCGTTAAGTAACAATTTGGTGGCTGGAGGTCAGGCTAAACCTACGCCTGCTCAGACCACGTTGAACTTTTGGCGCCGCTCTCGTGCAATTTTGGTGAATTTGACACCACCGCAAGCGCACAGCCGCCGGTACAACGCAGACTAACAGGATCACGCCATTCTCGGCAAATCCCGAACAGCCGCAGGTGCCGGGCGGCAGCCATAAATCCGAGGACTGCCAGAGTGTAAGCCAGCAGCAGAATCTAGCAGTGATAAAAGGACGTCGAAACCGAAAAAGTAAGTCACGTTGCTTTTGTTTTGACATAATGATGCGTTTGAAGACTACCTCGATATCATTTGGGTATGTCCCCACTTGCAGCCATGGAGTACATAATAGGTCGGAGACGGCGGCGGCCGTACAGGGAGCGAGTGTATCGCCGCCGTATCTCCTTTTTGCGGATGACGGAGCAGGACTGCAGGTGTGCAAGGGAAACATCGTCTGAGCGTTCGTATCGTTTATTCATGCCACTCGCGGACTTGATCTCCCCTCTATAAATGTTCCAGAAACACGCTCCACCTGTCCAGGGAGGTGGTGCAACAAATCTGCCGCATTGTGGCCACCGACCACCGGCACGACCCGGGCCCCTGCGCTCTCCCGGTGGCTGTCAAAGTTACGGCGGCTCTGTCTTTCCTCGCCGCCGGGTCTTTCCAACACACGGTGGCCTCCGTTTCGGGGCTCAGCCAGGCCGCCGTCGGCGCGGCCGTCCATGCGGTTTCCTCCAGCCTGGTCCGACACGCGAACGAACAGATACTCTTCCCGATGTCACCCGAGAGCCAGATGAGAACCAAGCAGGATTTCCTCCTGAAATACGGACTCCCCGGGGTTCTGGGCGCTATCGATTGCACTCACGTGCAGTTGCGCGCGCCGGATTCCAAAGCTGTCACTTATGTGAACCGTAAGGGGGTCCACTCCATTAATATCCAGGTGATTTGTGATGCCAACTGCCTGGTGACACATGTGTATGCCAACTTTCCTGGATCTGCGCATGATTCGTTCATTCTGGACAATTCTGTCATCCCTTCGGTCTTCGAAGGGGACGCCCCCTCGGACGGGTGCCTGCTCGGCGACAACGGCTACCAATTAAAACCGTGGCTGATGACGCCCTTTGCTCCGCCCACGACCAAAAGGCAGCGCGCTTACAACCAAATTTTTGGCCGTGCCAGGTCGGTCATCGAAAGGACGCTCGGTCTCCTCAAAATGCGCTTCCGGTGTCTGGATCGATCGGGTGGGACGTTACAGTACAGCCCGAAGAGTGTCAGTGCGTTTTTCGTAGCTTGCTGTGTTCTGCACAACATCGCTACACGCCACGGGTGTCACTTTGACCTCTCAGAGGAGACGTTACACGAATTAAGACGGAGGGAGGCGGAACTGCATGTGCCGTTTCGCCATGGAGATCTGCAGAGTGGACAGGAGAGGAGGGACCGCCTGGCTGCGAGCCTGACTCATGAATGGTGAGTCAACGCATGTGACGACGAAAGTCATTGTTTTTATTTACGGAAGCAACAAGCTCTAAAAATCTCCACGCATCTTCTTCACAGAGCCCACATGTGCCTTACCGGGCTCGGGGCTGGATGTGGCGCTGCAGTTGGTGTGTGCAAGCGAAACGCCACCCGCTGGAGATCCGGTGTGATGGTCTGAGCGCTCCCCCGTGCTGAGAAATCCCCTTGGGATTCATGCGTGTAGAATTTTTTGGAATTTTTCTACTTCCATGCCAGTCTGAAACTTCCCCATCTATGCTTCTTCCGCGTGTTCACTTTTGCTCCGCGCGCATTTCGTCTCACAAAGCCGAACCCGGTGAATGAAAGCGCTGCATGCCGGTGACGATATAAGCGGTCACTCACATTTGACGGGCGCTCGCAAATCTGCACAGTCGAGCACGAAAAATCACGCACGGAAAACGTGTCGAAAAAAATGGATATTGAAAGAGGTCGCTTATTTTGTGTAGTCTTGACATTAATTTACATGTTTAGTTCATAATCAAGCCTGCTCCAAAACAACCAGGAAACAGGAAATGCAAGTTAACCGTACTGAGCATGTACGGAAGTTAGGCCGAAAGCGCGAGAGCATTCACTTAAAGGCGCGTTCTAGCAAGCCAGCCTCCTATTTACGGCAGTCCCGTGGTGCGTGACCCCCCCCCACACACACACAACAATATGTCAAATGCTTTTTCCAATGTATCGCTAGCTTGTTGCCACGTACGCCAATTATGTTGACGTAAACTTTCAGCATTTTCAAGGCATAGATATTCCTTGACAGGCCAGCGCATTAAACTTTTCTTCAGATGAAGTTCGTCCGGTGAAGAATTTTTATCGATGAGAAATTTTAAATACCGTTTTACATCGTGTTCTACTAATATCAGTTGAAATTGGAAATGATCATTTCTGAGTTTGAAATTCTAGCCATGTATTTGTTTATTTTTTTTGTTTTTTATTTAGAGTTATGTTATATTAATCCAGTAAGTTATTTTAAGGCCATCCCTAATCACACCTGCAACGTTATCTGCGAGCATGACTGACCACACCTGTACATTTTTCAAAGGTGAGGTAATTTCAGCGCGTGAAAATGATGTGACACTTACTTTCACTATCCCAAATGCGCCTTAATCACCGAGCCGGAACAATCCCCTGTTGATTCTTGTTCAATGCTGGAATGTGCTTTCCAGTGGATAAATGACGAACAATACGTTCGCATTTGTTTCTGTATTCTTTCCTTCGCTGTGTTTCGGCTTTGTGAGACGTCCACAGCGAAATGCGCGCGGATCGAAAATGAACACGTGGAAGAAGCACGGATGGGGAAGTTTCAGACTGGCACGGAAGTAGAAAAATTCCCAACAATTCAAAACATTCCACGCTCCTGCGCATTAACCCGAAGAAGACCTTTCAGCACTGGGAGCGCTCAGACCGTCACACCGGGAACACGGCGTTCTCCCACGGTCGGACCCGGTCACTCCACCGCGTTCGTCAGTCCCCACGTCGTCTTCATCCTCCTCCACCTACGTGGCTCGGGACACCCTGGACTTTGCATAAAGACATTCAGCAGAATGATCTCACTACTTTTTAGTGAGCTTTTGATGATGTGCCAATAAAGTCTTTCCACGTTCTGCATGTGGCATGATCAGCTTATTGATATCGCTCAAACTAAACGCTCAGTGAGCAGATTCATTCATTTGTGATTTCCATGCGCTTCCATTTGAACGTACGACGCGTGTGTTGACCTCCCAGATGACCAAATCATTTTCTTCCTGACGAAAGATTCGGTTCTTTGCTCCACCGTGTCGAGGCGTGTGATTCGTGCGCCGCATTTAAAGGGAACGGGAGGAGAGGCTGTGATAGGACACGATCGAAGTTGTCTGTCCTCACGCCCACTAGACGCAGAGGTTGCTCGTCATCACGCCTCCGAGTTTTCGTTTGCCAAGTTATAAGAAGCTGGTCTCATGCCTGTGTGCATATTTACGCCAATCACAAAAATAGAGCCTATAGTGTTTATTACATCATATTTGCAAAACAAAATAGAAATAGAGCCAATACAAAATAAAGGAGCCTGGGTTCGTGTGAAGTGAAAACCTGGTGCAATAGAAACATATGAGGGAGAAGGAAGCCGCTGTAATACAGTAAGGAAAATATAAGTTATTGAGCAAGTGTGCAAATCATGTTCTGATTCCTTCTTCCTTTATCAAATCTGAAACCTGCGGCTGAAGTGTTTGTGGTGCCCTCTGAGCCGACGTGCTTGTCGTTTTCAGCGTGGCTCAGGCGTACGTCAACCAGCGCAAGCTCGACCACGAGGTGAAAACCCTGCAAGTGCAGGCCGGTCAGTTTTCCAAGCAGACGGCGCAGTGGATCAGCATGGTGGAGGGCTTCAATCAAGCCCTGAAGGTAACGTTTCCGAGCATGCGTGAGCATCCATCCGTTTTCTATGCTACTTATCCTCACGAGGGTCGCAGCTATTCTATCCCAGCACACCCTGAAGTGGTTGCCAGCCAATCACAGGGCACATGGAGACAGACTACAGGCGCACTCACAAATCACACCTAGGGGCAATTTAGTGTCCAATTAATGTTGCATGTTTTTGGGATGTGGGAGGAAACCGGAGTGCCCACCCGGAGAAAACCCACGCAGGCACGGGGAAAACATGCAAACTCCGCACAGGCGGGGCTGGGTTCGAACCCGGGTCCTCAGAACTGCGCGGCCAATGCTTTACCAGGTGTTCCACAGCATGCTGCTGTGAGAACAGTAATAATCAATTTCATATATAGAGCCGTTAATCACAAAAGAGTATGGAACATCTCCTGGTCTAAACCCCTAAAGCATCGGTGTCAAACTCATTTTTGCCCCGGGCCAGATTGTAGTTATGATTTCCCTCAGAGGGCTGACCCGAATCATCATATTCACACTTGAGATTTATGAACTAGTTTTGAAATCAGAAATCAAGCGTGATGTTTTTTTTTTTTTTTTTATCCATTGTTCATGTTCGGTAACAAAAATGTTTATAATATCTCAACATGATCATTTATGATCTATGACAATTTGAAACGGGACATATTTTCACAAGAATCACAGATTTTGACACCGATGATTTGCCTTTGCGGGCCACATGAAATCATGCGGCGGGTCGGATCTGGCCCCCGGGCCTTGAGTTGGGCACCTGTGCCCTATAGGAAGAGAATAACCCTTTCGTGTGTGTGTGTGTGTGTGGGGCGCGCCCAGTAAAATGGGCCAAAATCCAGATCTCTCTGTGTCAAAATCAAAATTTAAACATTTCTACATAGGTAACTGCTCTAATTTCTTTGGTGTGTGCATTCCAGACTAATGATTCCCTTATAGCAGGGGTGTCAAACTCATGTCTGTCGCGAGCCACATCGTAGTTACGATTTCCCTCAGGGGAGGCGTTAGGACTGTGAATCCATGAAAATCTTTGGCCTTGTGATATTTCGTTTTGAATCAGAAATCAAGCGTCATGGGTTTGCCAACTATTGTTCATGTTTGGTAACACACAAAAATGCTTGCGATATCTCAACGTTATCGTTTATGATATGACAATTTGAAATTTTGCAACAGATTATCACAAAAAAATCATGGAAGTTGATATGCATGATTTGCCTTCGCGGGCCACATAAAATCATGGGGCAGGCCAGATCCGGCCCCCGGGCCTCCAGTTTGACACCGGTGCCTTACAGGGAATGTTCTCGAACTTGATGGATGTGTTGAGACTGATTTCTCTTTTCGGTTGCTTATTTGAATAAAAGAATCAAGACAAGTTACATAATCAACCTCACGTGGTGTACACACGTACAGAACTAAATCCTCATCCTGTGGTTTGATATTCAAGGCTGATTTATTTCATTTTTTCCCCCACTTTTCTGTCTGGTTGGATACCCATCGAGCTAACAATCGTAAATGTTAAACGCGCTGAACATTTACGACGACTAATCTGATATAAAAGGAGGCCGATCGAGTGGAATCTTCGTCTTCCACTACCAGAACTGCTGATTCTGCTGCGGTGTATTTTCATTTTTCTCCGATTTTAGCTTCAAGTAATGATGCTTATTCTCTTGATCTGAGCAGATTTAACATGTAGTAAAAGCATTTAATGAATAACTGATCTTATTTCCTGTCCTCTGTGCTCTAATACTGACTTGCTCCTTACAAAAGGTTGAATAGTAGGTAGGATTTGAAAAATGTGCGAACAGGAACAGCTATCAGAGTCGGCTGAACGGTACAATTTTGTTTTGAAAACAGGAAATTGGCGACGTGGAGAACTGGGCCCGCAGCATCGAAATGGACATGAGGACAATCGCCACAGCGCTGGAGTACGTGCACAAGGGTCAGCTTCAGTCCGCCCCCTCGTAGGTGCTTCGGGCCGAGGCGCAGCAATGCTAACAAGGAGCGGAAAACAACTAAATGTGACGTCGACGTGTCGGGCAAAAAGTGCGACTTGTGAATTTTGAGAATAAAGAATGAAGACTGACAACTTGCTTCGTCACGTTTTTTTTTTTTTTTCATCGTCAGTACGACATTTGTCCGCTCACGAGCATGTTGGCTTATTGACAACATTGACGTGAGCACGACTGACACACCTGATGATGGATTTCAAAGCGTGATGAAGAGTGTTTGTCTCGAATCAGACATGTCAGTATCAATGTGTCATATCTATGAAACCATTAATTGGACACACGAAATTGCCCCTAAGTGTGATTGGTTCTCTGTCTCTATGTGCCCTGCGATTGGCTGGCGACCAGTTCAGGGTGTACCCCGCCTCCTGCCCGCTGACAGCTGGGATAGGCTCCAGCAGTCCTGCTACCCTCGTGAGGATAAGCGGAAAAGAAAATGGATGGATATCTATGAAGCCTATGTGCTAAGTGTCAGTTTTGATTTATTATTCTTTTAATAAGATCAAAATTAAGGAAAATGTTTTGATTACATTGACTAAACCTTCATCAAACTCGAAGAAGTACAATTGCAACAACAGGAACAAGCTACTGTTGTAGTAGAACTGCATTTCTACAACCCCCCCAGCCACATGGGGTTGAGTTCCCCGTGCACTGCTGGGCCAATGACAAATGTGTTTTTATTTTAATTATTATTATTTGTATTTTTCTCTCACTGAAAGTTAATTGGGGTTAACCGCAGCCTAAATCAGCTTGTTTGGCAGTCATCTGTGAATGGCCCGAAACTAGTCCAGGTTGTACCCCGCCACTCTCGCCCAAAATTCAGCTGTGAGAGGCGCAACTCGCCAGTAAAGCGAAGCGAACCGTTATTAAAAATCGACAAGTGGTTGGCTAGCTTTCCAGCTGTCTCAAATAAGTTTCAACATTTGTGCAGCGTGTCGTTACCTTCAAACATATCCATCCATCCATTTTCTTTGCCGCTTATCCTCATGAGGGCACATGGAGACAAACAGCCGCAGTCACAATCACATCTAGGGGCAATTTAGAGTGTCCAATTCATGTTATATGTTTTTTTTTTTTTTTGGGGGGGGGGGGGGGGGAATGTGGGAGGAAACCCACGCAGGCACAGGGAGAAGATGCAAACTCCCCACAGTCGGGTCCGGGATTGAACCCGGGATCTCAGAACTGTGAGGCCAACTCTTTACCTGCTGATCCACTGTGCCGCCACCTTCAAACATATAACACCTTTAAATATTGCAAAAAGCTTTCACGTGGGATTGCCTCAACTAACACATTTAGATAAAAGCCGTATTGTGTTACAGCAAACCAAAAGAACACCGATGCCGACGTAATTTGGAAGTCGTGCGGTACTGCGCAGCAACGAGAAGTTTGCTAATCTAAATGGCTCGGACGATAATTCTCGCTTTTCTCCTCAAAGTGCAACTGTGCACAAAGCAAATGCCTGAATGGATTTTTGGATTAGCAATCGTGAACTTGTCTTAAGGGATAAAGGAGCAGCAGCAGCAGCAGCAGCAGCGCGAGTGAAAGCTTTTCTTTCTGAGCGGCCTCCTCGGGTTGGGACGAGAGGGGAACGGGAGAAAGGCAACAACCACAAAAAAAGAAAAAACAAAATGGAGTCCTCACTTCCTGAAACAGGAAAAAGGTAAGATGAAAGTTATTTTGATACACTCAAATGACTGATCAATTTTTCCTAATATGAAATCACCTTCAATTCTCAAACGGTGCGGGAAATTATCCAATTTCACCAAACTGATCTGATATTTATTTGTTATCAATCTATTCCATCAGCATATAGTGATCAGAACATTTGGATGCTTTACCACTAAATAACAGAATAATGAATTTGTGCACTCACTTTTGGTGACATTTTTTGATCGGTGGTTCGTGCCGTGTGATTTGATTCATGTAAAATATGTGACCAGGCAGTAATAATATGAAGTATCTGTCATGTTTCCATGTTTTTCTTATGGCGGTACAGTTGTGCATCTTTAAAGCCCAAGTGTCATGCCTATAGACATTCTAAAATAAATATTGTAACGCAAAATACTTGTAACATTATTCACTTCAGTGTCTATACGAAAAAATAAATATGAGTGGAGAGCGCGTCATCCATGCGCAAAGTTGCGGAAGTCTCAATTGACATCCAAATGGTCGCCATATTGGCTGCCATCTTCTGTCCGTGACATCACACTGGGACATTCGCCAATGAAAACACGCTGTGGCCCCGACTATGGGAGACGAACGCGCCCCTTCTGACACGGAAGCACTTTTCGAAGAAGAGAACATCTCACAACCGATTGAAGTGACAGGGGCAATGTTAGCCTATCGTTTCGAGACATATGTAGATGATATGCGGATCACAGCCAAACCGCATGCGGCCAAACCACCTCCCTGACCGAGCCACCTCCGCAGCGGCGATAAAAACACTGCCCGCGAGTGACGACGACCCCACGGCCGAACCGCCTCCCCGTTCGACCCACCTCCGCGGCAGAGATGAGCCACCACCACCCGGCGCCGCAACAAGCCACCCCGGCGCCGCGTGTCCGCTGATAATGGCTTCGGCCGGGGTAGCACATTGAGACATTTAGAACCCTTGACTTACGGATTACGTCCACCCCCCAACTATTACATTTTTTTAGTAGCTGTATACAAACCTAGCTGTCATTTGGAACCCACGGAGCTCTCGTCCTTTGTACCCGTGCAATCCATTTTTCACGACGAACTGGGTATTTTTGTATGTAGTAGAGTAAGTATGCAGAATCAATCCATCCTCCCGAGTGTTCGAACAATATCCAGCAGTACAATGCGCCGACATTTTGGCTAACACGAAGGAACAACGAGCTACTTTCCCGCAGGTAAAACTAATAGAAACAAATGAGTCCGCTTCAGTGCGCCACTGCCCTGTACGTCACTTCCTGCGTCTTCTCGAAAACAAATCCCCCGAGAGGATTTTAATGGCGGGAGTTACAAAAAGCCATATACGTCAAAATCATGTTTTGTGGTGGAAAAAAAAAATGGATGGGTCCACACCGGCTGCCGTTTTTTCATTAATAACATACTGAAAATTATGCATTTCATGACAGTGGACCTTTAAAGTGTTGATCTCACAGTTCTGAGGAACCCGGGTTCAATCCCGGCCCCGCCGGTGTGGAGTTTGCATGTTCTCCCCGTGCCTCTGTGGATTTTCTCTGGGCACTCCGGTTTCCTCCCACATCCCAAAAACAAGCAACAATAACTGGACACTCTAAATTGCCCCTACGTGTGATTGTGAGTGCGACTGTTTGTCTCGATGTGTCTTGCGATTGGCTGGCGACCGGTTCAGGGTGTACCCTGCCTCGTGCCCGTTGACAGCTAGGATAAGCTCCAGCACACCAGAACTGTGAGGACAACACTTTAGAGCTGCTCCACCTTGCCGCCGATTCCGAGACAGTCATTGCGATTTTAACTGGCTAGTTTAGCAAAAATTGATACATTCTGGCATTCAATGCAACAATTCGAATATAGAAATGTATCCCTCCACTGCCACTACTAATAAGGCTGGAATTTTTTTTTCTAGTATACTCTAAGCAGCTCTGTCACGGGCATTACGTGTCCACTTACAAACAATTCACCCTCTCTAACCCCCCACCATCCCTCACAAAATGCCTTTCAGTCTTTCATAAGACTATTAAGCAACGATTGCTTACGTGGCCCCAAACAGGAAGGTACGAGTAGCGTACGTGCGCAGAAATTAGCGCCACGCGTTACAATGAGACTTTGCACTATTATGAATTCAATTCCTTTCTCATAATATTGTCCCACCCCACCCCCCACCCCCCCAAATCCAGTCCTGTAGGTGACACCGAATTCACTTCGGAGCCTGAAGCCAGCGCAGACATGGACTTTGTTCACAGTCTTTTAGGGTAAGAAGCGTTTAACCTAACCTGTTGATGTGCTGCGGAACCAACGGGTCACATCGACGCGTTTGAAAGTTTGAAAAGTTGCTTTTCAGTGGGAAACTTCTGCTCAGCTCGTTAAGTGGAATCAACAATTTGCAAGATGGCAAGATAATGAGTGGCTGTGATTTATGATTAAGAATGCCATAGGTCTAATTGACCCAGGATTGTTGTTGCTAAATTAAAAAAAAAAAAAAACGCACAAAAAAAAAATACATAACTACGTAATTTTGCAAGTGAAGCAAACTACATCCACCAGGTGGCACTGTGCTGAAAAAAGCTTGTTTATCTTTAGTTCAGATTCCAATAGATTCTATTTAATACGATTTTTAATCCTTCTCAACGTGTTATTTTTTTATGACTGCGTGTAATATGACATTTGATTAGTTTTGGGGTGGCTTGTTCCCGACAAATTTTGCCTAGCAACAATTAATCGAGCAGGCGGAAGTATCAGTGCAAATCTGCGTTGCATTTCAATTTCAGTTTTGCGATAAATCATGGATGGTTTGTGATTACTGTATATATTCATGGATCTCAAGAATTGAGAATATTGTGCATTTAAAATTTTATTTTGTATTTTTTTTATTGGCTACAGATAATGAGATGAAAAAACAAATCTCAACCAATTAAAATTTGACAAGGGAAACAATAAAAAATGTTTTTTTAAGAGTCATTTGGCCTTCTGAAAAGTATTTTCCTGTGTTGAATGGGTTTATAAAATATCACTTTATTAATTGAAATATGGCGGCATGGTCAATCAGCTGAAAAGCATTGGCCTCACAGTTCTGAGGTCCCGGGTTCGATCCCGGCCCCACCTGTGTGGAGTTTGCATGTTCTCCCCGTGCCTGCGTGGGTTTCCTCCCACATCCCAAAAAAACACGCGACATTTATTGGACACTCTAAATTGCCCCTAGGTGTGATTGTGAGTGCGGATATTGTCTGTCTCCATGTGCCCTGCGATTGGCTGGCGACCAGTTCAGGGTGTACCCCGCCTCCTGCCCGTTGACGGCTGGGATAGGTTCCAGCACTTTCCGCGACCCTCATGAGGATAAGCGGAAAAGAAAATGGATGGATGGGTGGGCTTTTTACATGGGAAACAATAAAAAAGTTTTTTTTAAGAGTCAATTAGCCTTGTTGAATGAGTCTATAAAATTTCAATTTATCAATTGCAATACTGTATTGAAACGTGTACTTTACCATTTTCAAATGTATGATTCTATATTCGAGGTAAAATAAAAATGTCGGTGAGACCTGGTATGCGCCTATTATTTTTTGCTAAACGTCACTGAAAGTATGGAGTACATTTGTGGAATATAATATTTTTCCTCCAGGGACAACGCGTGGCTGTACATCAGCGCCGCCTTTGCGGTGCTGTGGATCGCGGCGTGGCTGTACAGAGACAGCCTGGAGATCGAGGACGTGACCGACAAATACGTCTTCGTGAGCGGCTGCGACTCGGGCTTCGGAAACCTGCTGTGCAAGAAGCTGGAGCGCAAGGGCTTCCACGTCCTGGCCGGCTGCCTCACCGAAAAGGGCGCCGAGGAGCTGAGGAAGACCACCGGGCCCTACTTGAAGACGGTGCTGCTGGACGTGAGCAGTCAGGACAGCATCCAGAAGGCCATGGAGTGGACCAAAAAGGAGGTTGGCGAACATGGTGAGCGGTTATTAATAAACATTTTCCGCTCTCTTCTCTTGCTGCCTAATGCATTGGTGTCAAACCTAAAGCGCGGGGGCCAGATGCGGACCACCACAGGATTTATGTGGCCCGCAAAGGCAAATCAACTTTAAACTCCCATGATTCTTGTGAAAATCTTCACCGACATTTCAAATTGTCAGATATATAAATGATAATGTTGAGATATTATAAGAATTGTTGTGTTACCAAACATGAACAATAGTTGAAAAACCCATTCCTCTTGATTTCTGATTCCAAAAAGTAGTTGAGAAATCAATCCATCTATCCATCCATCCATCCATTCAATTTCTTAGCCGCTTATCCTCACAAGGGTCATGGGGAGCGCTGGAGCCTATCCCAGCTGTCAACGGGCAGGAGGCGGGGTACAGACTGAACTGGTTGCCAGACAATCGCAGGGCACATAGAGACAAACAGCCGCACTCATAATGACACCTTGAGGCAATTTAGGGTGTCCAATTAATATTGCAAATTTTTGGGATGTGGGAGGAAACCGGAGTGCCAGAGAAAACCCACACAGGCACGGGGAGGAAATGCAAACTCCACACAGGTGGATGCGGAATTGAACCCGGGTCCTCAGAACTGTGAGGCCAACGGTTTACAGCTGATCCACCGTGCTCCCTCGTTAAGAAATTTCATGTGTAAATATGAACGATTTTGATGCTTTCACAGCGATTACGGCGGTCTGAGGGAAACCGGGACAACAATGTGGAGGATTGTGAACGTGATAATCGTCCCCCTTTTCTGTTACCCCCCCCCACGAGGTCTGTGGGGTATCGTAAACAACGCCGGGCGCTCTCTGCCCATGGGCCCCACCGAGTGGATGAGGGTGGAGGACTTCCACGCCACGCTGAAGGTCAACATGAACGGCGTGATCGGGATGACCGTGACCTTCCTGCCGCTGGTCAAGAAGGCCCGCGGGCGGGTGGTGAACGTGGCGTCGGTGCTGGGCCGGGTGGCGGCGAACGGCGGCGGCTACTGCATCTCCAAGTTCGGCGTGGAGTCTTTCTCCGACTGCCTCAGGTGAGGCGACCCGCTCGTGACGAGAGTTAAAGCTCTTTGGAATGCCCGCACGGCTCGGGACAAAAGCTGCTTTGTTTTACTAAGTCCGGACCGCCATATTGGATCCCGTGGTGCCATGTAATGGAAAATGTACTTTTTAATTGTTTCGATAGAAACGTTTTACAACTGGTAAATCATTGGCCTCACAGTTCTGAGGTCCCGGGTTCGATCCCCGTTTTCCCCGTGCCTGTGTGGGTTTTCACTGGGTGGGCACTCCGGTTTCCTCCCACATCCCAAAAACATGCAACATTAGTTGGACACTCTAAATTGCCCGTAGGTGTGATTGTGAGCGCGACTGTTTGTCTCCATGTGCCCTGCCATTGGCTGGCGACCAGTTCAGGGTGTACCCCGTCCCCTGCCCGTTGACAGCTGGGATAGGCTCCAGCACTTCCTGCAACCCTTGTGAGGATAAGCAGCTAAGAAAATGGATGGACATTTTACTCTTTTGATTTTTATTAGGCACTCTAAAATAAAAAAATGTATATTATTTTGTTATTTGACGAGCTATATTATCTACTAATATTTGTTAACAAACCTCTTTGTGAGATTAACCAGACAAAAATTAAATAATTAAAAAAATCAAAGTAAAATTGAAATATGAATTTTTTTTTCAGTTACTTCTGTTACCTGATTATTTAAAACTAATATTAATAATAATCAGCCACTTTTTCCTTTTGTTTTTTTTATGTCAATTGTAGATAAAAGTAAATAATGCTACACGGATTGGTTGGTACATAGTTATACAAGTATTAATAATCTCTGTGTGAAATGGGTCGAAAGTGTAATTAAGCAGCTATTCACAGTTCTAATCTTTTGGTAGTCTGCCGATATCGAATCTAAACGTTTCTATGAATTCTAAATTTGACATAACAAATGCCCGAGTGGTTATCACGGCGGCATGGCGGCGCAAGGTGGAAAGAGTTGGCCTCACTGTTCTGAGGTCCCGGTTTCGATGTGTTCTCCCCGTGCCTGCGTGGGTTTCCTCCGGGCACTCTGGTTTCCTCCCACACCCCAAAAACATGCAACATTAATTGGACACAAAATTGCCCCTAGGTGTGATTGTGAGTGTTATTGTGCTATTTGACAAAGTGTAATTCAGTGTTGGGTTCTGAAGTGCTGCCTCCGCAAGTGAAAATCGTTGCATTTGCCCTCCCCCCCTTCAAAGTCATTTATAATGTGATAAGATGTGTCATGGTCTGTCCATAGGAGAGATATCAACTACTTCGGGGTGAACGTGTGCATCATCGAGCCGGGCTTCTTCAAGACGGCCGTGACCAGCCTGGAGCCCATCGAGAGTGAGTTGCACCGCTTGTGGAACCAGCTCAGCCCCGAAGTTCAGGCCAGCTACGGGGACAAGTACCTGGACAAGTGTGAGCAGCACACGCTGGAACAAAATTCACACACCTGTCAAAACACCCACAAAATCTAATTGCATTGAAAAAAGGTAAAAAAATATATATATATAATAATGTTCATTTGCAGTTCTTAAAGTTTTGCGGTACAGTGCATTGGTGTCAAAGAAGTATGTTTAAATGATACATCTCAACTGAGAGAAAAGCCATAAGCAATAAGCCAGGGTCGAGCTCAGTTTAGCCTGGGTTGTTAGCAGAGGTTCAAGGGGAGACTTTGTCTCATTTCGCACGGACTTTACAACTACAAAAAAAGTAAAACTACTCGCCACTCGATGTCGTTGCAGACATTCGGATCCAGCGCTTCATCATGAACGCCATCTGCGACTCGGACCTGACCAAGGTGACCTTCTGCATGGAGCACGCGCTGACCGCCGTGTACCCTCGCACCCGCTACAGCGCCGGGTGGGACGCCAAGCTCCTGTGGATCCCGCTGTCGTACATGCCGGCCTGCGTGGTCGATGTGGGGCTCAAACTGGTTCTGCCCCGGCCGTCCAAGAGTGTCTGACCGCTGATCGTTTCAGCTGCCCTCCGTGGTGCCGGTGATGCTGTAAAAAGATGGATCCTCATTTATAGTGCTTAGTAATTTGATCTATAATTACAAATGTATTCATAAATTCGCTCGATCGTGTCATAAATTTCAACTGAATAAATAAGATATTGTAATGTGCATTTTGACGTATTATATGGGTTCCGTCATGAGAAGCAGTGTGGTTGATCAAATAAAGTGCCTTTTTTTTTTTTAAATGTGCTGCCTTTATATATCCATCCATCCATTTTCTATGCCGCTTATCCTCACAAGGGTCGCGGGAGTTCTGGAGCCTATCCCAGCTGCCGCCGCCTTTATATATATTTATGTATAACGCGGTGAGGACATCACAGTTGACGCACCGATCAAGTTGTTGCGGCACTAATGAGTGAAGCGACATCTACAAACTTTGTTCTTTGTCTTCCTTCCCAGCCGAGAGGTGTGGTGAAATCGAATGAATTAAATTATTATTCAGAACAGTAAAAAAAATAAATAAATGTATGCATTTTGTTTGGAACAACACAGCAATTCAAGCCATTAACAAAACAGATGCTTATAGGTGGGATACTTCAACATGAAGTTATAAAATACAAATATGTGACGGAATTTTCATTGTTTTTTATACAAACGATACTGTATATTTTTTGGCAAATATTAAAATGTTGGATTTGAGAGAACATTTATTCATAAAACCCGGGAAAAACAAGAAAAGGTAGCGGGCAGAGGTAGCCTACAAGGTGGTAAAATGACAAAAAAGTTTTGGATGAATTATGTAAGAAGAGTTATTTAGAAAAATCAAGAAAAACAAGACAAAGAACGTAATGGGGAGCAACATCTTCATTGTAGCACACCACAGTAAAGACAAAGACTAAAATATTTGATTTAGCATGTGAGAATATTTACTCACCCCCCCCCCCCCCAAAAAAAAAAATAGTGGGATGAGAGCGCTTCCCTGTAGTACACCCCACTATAGTAAAAAAATTAAAATGTTGGATTTACTATGTGACGGCAATTTTATTCTTTTGTATAATTTCACACCAGATGGGGGGAGTAACACCACACTCTTTGTATACAAACAATTAAAAAAGAACATTTTCCGTGATATGTCCCCATTAAGACTACTAATATGAAATAATAATGACAAGGCCTTGGAGATTATGCCACAAGAGCTGCTGTGTCAATTTATTAATAATGAACATGATGACTGTCCCCTCTGCAGTAGACTGTAGTGAAATTTCTGTTTTTTATTGATTGAAATGAAGAAAGCAACATGCAGTGGTGTCATGTTGTACAAAAAGCCTCTCGGTGGTACCTGACACTGTGTCGTTCTCGTTCGTGATCCGAACAGAGCATTAGTCCCACAACATCAGCGCCTTGAAGACAAACGAAAGATTTTTGGGTCAATCGTCATTTCGTGACTGTGTTGCATTATTCACGCGCTATCGTGTGTCCCCCCCCCCCCAGGTTCCAGTCAGAAAACAAAAACGGGCAAAATTTTTGCTTTTCGATACTTCACGAGAGAACGCGAGAGAGGAAAGTAAAATCCTCAAAATGTTTTGTTTTGATACTTCATCCAACTTTGCACTCAGCAGCCAACATGAGATAAAGCTGGCTGTACAATAACAGTCCATAAAATACAACGCAACAAAAATCTTGCTGTCAAAAATGTGTACATTAATAAGTTCAATATTGCGGTTGGTGGCAATTTTTTTTGCCTTATGGAGATAAAAGTCCACAATCAAGGAAATAACACTTCTTTTTCGTTTATGGTTAAGTTAGATGATAACTTTACTCATTTATCTCGTCCCAAAAATGGGACCCTGCTCGCGAGATGGTACTTGGGTTTTCTTAGTGGATCGTCCCAAAAACCAGAATCACAATAAAACACTTAAATATTTTGATATACTGAAGGATATAATGTGTGAAAATCATGATGTCCCAAAAATGGGACGCTGCCCACAAAAAATGGGGCTGCGTCATACAAAAAGTTGTTTCTAATATTTTGATTACCGTCTATACAAGCATAATAGTAAAACTACGACAACTACTACTACTACTACTAATGATAATAATTATAATTATTATTATTATTATAATACATGTATCATTGTTGTTTTATCAATGGAAATATTACGAATAAAAATACAATTATCATTGCTCGTTTTTATTCAAAAACGGCACTACAACCATAACTAAGAATAATATTATATGTATAATTATTATATATGTTGGCTGGCAACCAGTTCAGGGTGTACCCCTCCTCCTGCCCATTGACAGGTGGGATAGGCTCCAGCACTCCCCACGACCCTCGTGAGGATAAGCGGAGAAGAAAATGGATGGATGGATTATACATACATATATATATATATATATATTATATATATATATATATATATTATTCAGAATTTCTACATACTAAATGACTAAAAGGGGGTGTCATATGGTTGAAAAATAATCAAGTATACTTAACTGCCAGCTATAATTCACGTTTTTGTGAATTTTTGTTTGTAATTTTATTCTTATTTTACCGTGTGTGGGTCTTGACAAAAAGACGTTTACTCGGCAGATGGCGCTGTACATCTATCAAAGGAATAACAGCTGAGCTGAAACCCAGCGCCATTGAAGTAAAAAAAAAAAAAAAAAAACTATCACAATAAAATACCTAAATATAATTGTACACATTGGAGATCTGAATAAAAGTTTTGAAAAATCTTCACTTGACCATGATAACATTTCAAAATGCGAAATTATCGGTACAGTAATATTTTACCTAAGATTCCCGCAACCACAAATAAACGAGAGTGAGGGGTGCTATGGCATCCACTAATACTGCCTTGTTATGAATTTAGTGGTACGAATACGGTTTGCCAAAGTTTTAATAAATGATAATGCATATTTTTGGACATAAAATATATGTCACTAATAACAAAAGACAGGATACATACTCTTGTTTATTAAGATAAAAATAACTTCTTGGTAGTACACTGGCAGGTTAGCAAGTTAACAATTTGTTTCCACAAATATTACAATACTATCCAAAATTCCACTGTTCAGCTGCTTGATTATAATTCTGTTTTCATAGACTGTAGTGACTGGATCAGATTATTTTTGTTATTAATTGTTTTTCAAACTGTTTTTGCTGTTCCGGCCGCCGTCGATGGCTCCAAAAATCAGTCGAAGAAGAGGCAAATGCGTAATGTAGAATATTTTATTCCATATTGTATGAGGTAAAACCCGAGGGTCCTAAATGCTCCAGTCGTCTTCTTCTTTTAACCCATTATCTGTAAAAAAAAATAATAATAATAAAAAATAAAAAGTACACAGCGATGACTCATTATGGTGTGAACCAGCACTTTGCAAAAAAAAAAAAAAACTAGACATAGCGTGACAAACCAGACGACACTGAGTTCATCGGGTTGTCACGCAACAGGTCGGAGCGGAATACTGACGCTGTTCATCCAGCTGATGTAGTCGGAGACGCGGGTGAAGACGGTCGGCTTCCTGTAGGCGTTGCAGCCGGACGACGACACGAAGCTGGTCACGCCGTGCACCACCCACTTGCCGTTCACGCGGCAGTTCAGGGGGCCGCCGGAGTCGCCCTGAAAACAAAACCGCAACATTATTCCAGGGACAAGCAGTTTGGAATGTACATTTCTAAAAAAAAAAAAAAATTAATGCTCTGTAATAATCTAAATAGAATTTTTTGCAATTCAATGAACATTGTGCTGCTCCTTCTCGTGTGCATGCCTGAGCCACATAGGGCAGAATAATATAATATAATAGATAATACTATGGGCACAGTGGATCAACTGGTAAAATGTTGGCCTCCCAGATCTGAGGTTCCAGGTTCAATCCCAGACCCGCCTGTGTGGAGTTTGCATGTTCTCCCCGTGCCTGCGTGGTTTTCCTCCGGGCACTCCGGTTTCCTCCTACATCCCAAAAACCTGCAACATTAATTAATTGGAGACTCTAAATTGCCCCTAGGTGTGAATGTGAGTGCGGCTGTTCGTCTCGACGTGCCCTGCGATTGGCTGGCAAGCAGTTCAGGGTGTACCCCGCCTCCTGCCCGTTGACAGTTAGGATAGACTCCAGCAGTCTCCGCGACCCTCGTGAGGGCAAGCGGCAAACAAAATGGATGGATGAATGGATAATGACGGTCTCAGAAACTGCAGGAAAAGTAGACGTTCTTCACAGAGGATAAAGAATATATGTTTGTGAAAATTATATTTCCTGTTTACTATTCGTGTTGTACCACAGTTTCTGTTATTTAAAAGTTTATAATTATTGCAATATCAATATCATATTTTCCCAGTATATGTTAGCATTAAGCTAGTAGACTGCAAATGTGCAGTTGTTTTCGATAGACATGTAATTTTCACGTTTTATACTTAATTTGAAAATAAACTGCAACTGGAATTTTCAATGAACAAATTGAAGTGTTTTTTTTTTTTTTGAAGAATTGTTCACGATCTGCCAAACTGTGACTTGTTGTGAAAGGACATATCTCAGATTTCTCAATCACAAAAAAAAAAAAAATCACCAATGATTAGTATCCCAGTAATAACTAGTACCTCAAGAGTCGTGTCACTTGTACTTCAAGGTAGGGATGTACTCTGTCTTGGACTTCTCATTTCCCAAACAGCCCGAGACTGATACTGCTGTTCAAGCACAAGCCGGGACACGACTTATGACCCTGCTGATACAACAGTCCCTGAAGTTCTCCTCCGAAATTACTTCCCTGACAGTGACAGGTCAGCTCGCTGGGATGTACAGTACGTGGTCCAGATCACCAAGTAGTATTCCAACATCTTATCGAGCGTGCGTTTGCGTTCTTTGGACTGATGCGGAGCGGTACTGCGGTGTGTTGTACAGAGTAAATGTTTCCCGATAAAATGCTACATACATACATTTTTTTAGCTGCTTATGCTCACAAGGCTCAACGGAGTGCTAGAACCTATCCCAGCTGTCGTCGGGCAGGAGGCGGGGTACACCCTGAACTGGTCGCCAGCCAATCGCAGGGCACATCGAGACAGACAACAGTCGCACTCACAATCACAACCGAGGGGCAATTTAGAGTCTCCAATTAGGATGTGGGTGGAAACCGGAGTGCCGACCTGGAGAAAACCCACGCAAGTACGGGGAAAACATACAAACTCCCCACAGGCGAGACCGGGTTTCGAACCCCGGCCCATAGAACTGTGAGGCCAACGCTCTAGCCAGCTGCTCCACATCCTTAATTACAAGATATTCTGATAAAGACGACTATGCACTGATATTTGTTTTGATTTGGAACAAAATAAAGTCTTAAATTGTGACGTATTTGAACTGATCTAGATTCTTGCTATTTTATCGTTGGCGTTGGGTTCTGTCTGGTGTGGCGAATGAATACGATAATAAGTCTTGTCACCTGGCAACCGGACTCGCTCCCTCCGCCGGCGCAGACCATGGAGTTCTTGACCGTGCTACCCCACCATCCGTAGCTGGAGCAGGTCTTGTGGTCCACCACGGGGAGGGAGGCCTGCTTCAGCTGGGAGGACAGCTGACCTCCGGCTAGACGACGCGGTGGAAAGACAGCGGACAGATTATGGGATAAGGTGATGAGTTGTTGCTGGAATTCAGTGAGAAATCAAACTAAAATGGAAGCAACCTTGTCTGACGAGCTCACTGTTATTTATTCACCAACATTTTAAATGTGCTGCGGTATGAAAAATTGATATAACGACCCTTCAGGACCAATTGTGCGAAAATGTAAACTATCGGGTAAAACTGCCTCAGAAAAACTACCAGGCTTAGTGGGAAAATATTGCAAAAACCGTGTAAAACATTTTGGAAATCTTGAGTTATATATTTATTAATGACGATGAATGTTGCGCCCCCCCCCCCCTCCAAAAAACAAAACAAAACAAAAAAAAAAAAAACTAAAGGACCAGGAATAGAGAAAAAACTTTTGGGAAATACTTGGAAGAACCTTGCAAAAAAATATATATATATTGGGAAAAAAAGTGACCTATTAATTAATATATATTAATATTAAGAACCTTCAGGAGCAGATCTACAATTCAAAAGTTGCAAAAACATTTTTGAGAACCTTGGAGAAACCTTGCTGAATATTTTGCAAAATCTTGAAAAAGTAGAAACTATTTATTAGAAATGTTCCCAAAAACTTACTTCAGGACCTGGAGCAGAAACCTTGTGCAAACTTTTGAGAGAACCTTTAGATGCCGGGTGCAGGAACGACACTACAGTACAGAATTTTCTATGCGTGGAGAACGGTAGTAGGATTGTGAAAAACGTCTGATTAAAACTTACAAAAAACTTGTGGAAAGATGTAGGAGGATCGAGTAAAGGGTCAGATTCTGTCATGAGCCAGCGGCATGAGGGCAGACCCAAATGCAGGACTCCCAGGCAAAGGCATAATGTTCCGACTGGTTTTATTCCTAACTAAGGTCATACACAGTTTAAGCAGTCCAAGAAGGCAGAGGCACAAAAACGCTAGGCTAGAGGCAAGGTCAAAAAACATGAAACGAGGCAAAACATGGAAACATGAACAAAAAAAACGCTGTGACAGGTGTCAGACGTGGCACCGCCCAGGGCAGTGGCCTGGCCACGCCCATGACAGATTCAACCTTGTGAAAACCTGGTCTAAGACCTCGTGTAAACCTCGCAAATGTAGTAAGCGAGTGAAACGTGCGGTACTCACTCTGGGTGCGTCCCCATCCGGTGATGTAACAGGGGTTGTTGTGGGGCAAGATCTGACCAGAAGGTGGGATGGCACCCAGCTGGACGTAATTGTTGAGGGAAGCCTCAGAGGACAGACGCAGGAGAGCGATGTCCCACCTAAAGGAGACCACCGAAAAGACACCGAAAGACATTTTTTTATTAGAACGTTCTGGAAACATTCTGATGATGGAGGAAAGAAAGAGCATCGCTAACCCTCCAGCGACGTTGTTCGAGTTCCACCTGGGGTGGAGGTAGACGCGACTCACGCTCATATACTGCTCCCTACCCTCATTGGTATTGAGATTGTGCTCACCCAGAACCACACGCCAAGTCCTGGAACTGCAGTGGTGTAGAAATAGTGAGTATTTATTGTTATTTTTTTTAAAAGTCTCTACATAATCAAAAGCAACGGTCAGTCGTGTCGGTTATCTCACCGATCGACACAGTGAGCGGCTGTCATCACCCATCCTCTCTTGATCAGAGTTCCTCCGCAGGTGTGGTGGAACCTGCTGCCAGATTTGTACTGAAGAGAGATCTAATACAGCAGAGAAGACATGAAGTGCACGTTAAATGTTACGAAACGTTCTGGCCATGGGTCGGTAGAGTGTAGAGAAGGCGGGGAAATCACAAACGTACACGTTTTCCACTTTGAATTATGATCCAAAGGTTTCAGTTACAAAAAATAGAGGCCCCGGCATTGATCTCAGTGGTATGCCACACAGCAAATCAAATGATAGGGAAATGGAGGAAGCGACACCAAATTGTTGTACGTATATATTTTATCTTCATAATAGTATTGACACGTAGGACGAACTCTGACGGAATAATATACAAAGTGTACATTACCTGCCAAGGCCAGGAATTGGGTCTCGCCACCTCACCTCCGACGACTCTCTCCTCGGCTTCGTCATCCTCCAGGTACCTCGGCTCGGGCTCCGGCTCAGCCAGAACTGAGCCCAGCATGGATAAACCAAATAGTATAGTCAGCGTAGTTGTTGAGCGTGGGGACTTAAGTCGGAAGAAGTGGACAAATCTTACCCAAGGCCGCGAGAGTGGTCAGCAACAGAAACCTCAACATGTCTGCGTTCAGCCGAAAACGTGCTGCACTTCCTGTTCTTTGGGGGGCTTTTATACCGACTGGGTCTCTTGTAGCCAACGTGACCTGTCCCACCTGCGCGGATCACACGCTTATCAGAACACGGGCAGAACATTCATTTATAGAAGCGCTGACTTGGCAAACAATCCAGTTTTAATTTCCGTGACAAATCCTAGACGACGCCTCCTTTAATATTTCAGCTACTTTCATAGATCAGACATTTAATTTGGCACGCTAGCTCGATTTAGTTCAATGATGGAGTATAGGATCGAATATTTTTTCACCCCCAAATCCCTTGCTTCAAAATGGTATCAAAGCCCTGCCGAAATAGAAATCGGTCTCAAGGAAGTATGTTGAATTGATGTGTCTCAACTGAGTTTTTGGGGAGCAGCTAAAATTTAGCGTGTTTGAATCTTCACACTTTGTTCAAAATCAAAATAATCTGTATTTTTATGAATGCTTTGGGATCATAGTTTTTGGTGTGTGTATAGTTTGAGGGCCTTTCATTTGAGGTTCCCAAAAGTACTAAGAACTTAGTGAATCTTGGTTTTGAAGTTCAGTTTCAATTTTATTAATCGTTGCGTACCTGTCAACTCGTACGGTTTAGCCGTAGTTCATACAGATTTTGCGGGGAATCTTACCTATATGGCCGTATATCACAAATCATACGGATTCTGGAACTGCAGACCAAATTCCGTTCTCCCCAAAAAGTTCTCGTGGTTTCGCAAACAGTTTTTCGTCGCGGTCGGTCGAGCTCACTCGCGGAGCGTCTGCGGTCGACTTGCCGGTGTTCTGGCTCTCTATCCGTTCATACGTTTTTGTATCACACTTTAGCTGGACTGTATCCCAGGAGACTTCGGGTACGAGGTATTTTAGATCCTGGACTCGTCACCAGTCGATTAGACAGTACATTTAGATGATTCACACTTTCACACCTGTGGAAATTTTAGTTCAGTTTTTAGTTAGCTTCAGTACCTACTGTACTGCAGTACATATTGTGATTGGCTGGCAACCAGTTGAGGTTGTACCCCGCCTCCTGCCGGTTGACAGCTGGCATAGGCTCCAGGACTCCCTGCGACCCTCGTGCGGATAAGCGGCTAAGAAAATGGATGGATGGATGGATGGATGGATGGATGGAATATTTTTGCCAGAGTCACTGAGGGCAGCGTGGGGTCGATTCCAGCTCAGTGATGGTGTCGATATCTGCCTTGCAACTGACTGCCGACCAGTTTTGAAGCTAGTTGGGTTAGGCTCTGGTTCTCCTGAGGCCCTTGTGAGGATAAGCGGCTTGGATAATGACATGCCATGACATGTTAGAGGGATACACTGGTAACAGTGGGCGAGTGATATGATTCGTCAACTCGTTGGACATGACATCACACCAAGGTGAATATCAGTCCATCCACCCATTTTGCGAACCGCTTATCCTCACGAGGCTCGCAGGCATGCAGGAGCCTATCTCAGCTAACTTCGGGCGAGAGGTCGGGTCCACCCAGCTAACTGGGTGAGGCTTCGACTCTCCCGCGGACCTTGTGAGGATAAGCGGCTCGGATAATGGATGGATGGATATTTTTGTGAGGATAAGCGGCAAAAAAGAAATTTGACGGATGGAATTATTAGGGCAATTTTTTTTCTTGTTTTTGTCTCACAGTGTCATATCAGAGAATTGATGAGATTCATGACCGGCCAAGTTTTGACAACCTTTTCACTTGCCACGAATATTCTCAACTGGGGTTCGATACATGATCTTACGTAATACAGCGGTGACTGCATGGTATGGGAAATAAGTAAAATAAAACAATTTCCTGATTATTTAAAATTTGAATTTAAAATTGGATAATTTTCCACTACTACCAATTTTAAATTTAATAGTATAGTTCATCATGAATGGACTATACATTGTCAATAAATGACATTCCAAAAAATTATTTGTATAGGTGAAAATGCTAGAGAATGTCGTTATAACAAACTTCAACTTAGTTCTCCATTAGCTTAAGCCTAAAACACAGGTGTCAAACTCAAGGCCCGGGGGCCAGATCCAGCCCGCCGTGTGATTTTAACCGGCCCGCGGAGGCAAATCATCCGTGTGAACTTGATTCTTGTGAAAATCTGTACTAAAATTTCAAAGTCATATATCGTAAATGAAAACACTGAGCAATTATAAGTATTTTTGTGTTAGAAAACATGGAAAAATGTTTGAAAAAACCATTGCACGTGATTTCTGATTCAAAACTAGTGTAAATATGATGAGGCGATTAAAGATTATGGTTTTAGGGAAACCGTAACTACGATGTGGCCCATGACAAAAGGGTGAGAAGAACAGTCGTCAGTCGACATTTTGTAAATGAGTTTTATTTTGAAAGACTGAAGCATGGCGGACCAGCGATGGACTAAACAAATGCCTGCCCGTGTTCTGCTTCTCGGACTCCCGTGCTTGTTTACATCATGATCTGGGAACGAGAAAAGAGAAATAAAAATGAGGATAAGCGTATCACGGATGCGCGTCACCGGCGACACCCACCGAGTCCATCCACTCGATGTAGGCGGAAACGCGGGTGAAGACGGTGGGCTTCCTGGGAGCGTTGCACCCCAGGCCGGACACGAAGCTGGCGATGCCGTGCACGTAGTATTTTCCGTTCACCAGGCAGTTAAGGGGACCGCCGGAGTCGCCCTGAGGTGGCGCCACAGACAAAACAGCTTTGAGCACGACACACGTGACCAGAATCCCGGCCACGTTTTCTCTCCTTTTTTATTCAAATTCGCAAAGGCCCGATTGACAGATTTCTTTTTCACGGTTATCCTGTGGCATGGCGGGGGGGGGGGGGGTTGTTAAGAATTATGTTTTTTTTTTTTAAGTGTTATTGTTGATGGGACTCACGTTGCATCCGGACTCTGAAGCACCACCGGCGCACACCATGGTGGTCTTGATGCTGCTGCCCCACCAGCTGGAGCTGGTGCAGGTCTTGTGGCCCACCAGGGGAAGGTAGGCCTGCTTCAGCTGCTGGGAGAGGTTGCCGCCGGCTGGGGAACGAAATGAGTCAGCGGCCGGCGCGATCGCGCCGAGAGGCGAGCGTACGGTCGGCGGACTCACTGGAGGTACGTCCCCATCCGGTGATGTAGCAGCGGTTGTTGTGGGGCAGGATCTGTCCGGAGGGGGGCAGGGAGCCCAGCTGAACGTACGAGTTGAGGGAGGCCTCGCCAGACAGACGCAGCAGGGCGATGTCGTAGCTGCGTGCGTGCGCCACATCCAGTGAACAACATGAAAACAAAACAAGGTGCGCTTGTGAGTGCGGCTGTTTGTCTCTGTGTGCCCTGCGATTGGCTGGCGACCAATTCAGTTGACGGCTGGGACGAGGCACCAGCGCTCCCCGCGACCCTTGTGAGGATAAGCGGCTCAGAAAATGGATGGATGGATCAACGCTAGTTTTGTGAGGGTTTCTACTTACATTTTCAAGCTGTCGGACCTTGGATAGGAGAAGGTTAATGTGCTTTACTTCAAGACGCAATGTGTGGGCTTGAGCATCGACCCTTGTGAGGACAAGCGGCAAAGAAAATGAATGTATGTATGGATGTATGTATGGATGGATGGATGGATGGATGGGCAATACATTTTCACTGAAGTGGTACTGAAGTATCCATCCAGCCATTTATCAAGCCGCTTATCCTCACAAGAGTCACAGGAGCCGATCCCGATCGACTTCAGGCAAATGTCAAACTACACCCTTTACCGGTCACCAGTCAGTCACGGCACAGTACTGAAGATATATATATATATGTCATCATGTCATGTCATTATCCAAGCCGCTTATCCTCACAAGGGTTGCGGGAAAGCTGGAGCCTATCCCAGCTAGCTTCGGGCGAAAGGCGGACTCCACCCTGAACTGGTCGCCAGTCAGTCGCAGGGCAGATATCGACACCATCACTGAGCGGGAATCGATGTATCGAATGGTATTGGAGGTGTACTTTGTTTCTCGTAGCAATGAAAACTAAATGCGCAACGTAAAGTTGACCTCACCCGCCGCCCACATTGTTGGAATTCCATCTGGGGTGGATGTGAACGCGGCTGACGCTCATCACCTGCTCCCTGCCGCTGTTGCTGTTCAGGTCGTGCTCGCCCAGAACCACGCGCCACGTCCTTTGTCTGCAGAGTCACAAACAAGACTCAGCGTTTAGGGCAATAGCCACTCTGCCCTTGACATGTGAGCCACCGCTCCACCAGGGGGCACTGTTTTTTCCCTCTTTCTAATATGTGTTTTACAGAAGGAGAGCAAAATGAACATGTAGAAATATCACGTTCTTTATTTCAAAAGGACAGTACATATGATTGTCAAATAATAACGATCAAATGTGTAAAACAATAGCTAGTTTTTGAAATATTTTTCATTTGTTGGCCAATGCGAAAGAAATGATTGACAACTGATCAGGCCGAGGTAAGCAAGAAATAGTACCATACAATACCATGTACATTATTGTGTATAATAAAAATAATAATACTTTAATGTTGTTTCATGTAAATTAAGTGGTTTGTGTGAATTACAACAGTGATGGTAGAGGAGTTAAAGCCCAAGTGTCATCCCTATAAACATTCTAAAATAGATATTAAAATGAAAAATACGGATAACATTATTCACTTCAATGTGTATATTAAAAAATAAATATGAGCGGAAAGCGCGTCATCCATGCGCAAAGTTCGACATCCCAGTGGTCGCCATACTGGCTGCATCTCCTGCCCGTGATGTCACCCCTGGACATTCGCCATTGAAAACACGCTGTGGCCTCGACTATGGGAGACGAACACGCCCCTTCAGACACGGAAGGTCTTTTCGAAGAAGAGAACATCTCAGACCCGAGTGAAGTGGCTGGGGCAATATTACCCGATTGTTTCGAACCACTTTTAGATGATATGCGGATCACGTCAACAGACTCCCAGTCAGGATGTATTAGCCAGTCCGGCCAAAGGCGTACCCCTCGTCAGCGAGGCACGGCTTTGTCGCCGGCTCGTCCGCCCACCTACTATGGGACACGGAAACTCTTCTCAAAGAAGAGAACATCTAGTGAAGCAATCGAGTGAAGTGACCGGAGCAATGTTACCCTATTGTTTCAAGCCACTTTTAGATGATATGCGGATCATTTCTAACTAACAACAGACTCCCAGACAGTATGTATGAGCCAGCCCGGGCCAAGCCCACCTACTATGAGACACGGAAGCTCGGCCGAAGCCGTGATCGGCGGACACGGCGCCGACGGGGACATTGACACGTTTAGCAGGGTCGGACGCGGATCTTTTGTTTTGTTCTGAAAGGATTAAGTCCTCCCGCCAACTCTTGTTTTTTTTAGTAGCTCTATACATAACTCTCGTCCTTTCCACCTGTGCAATCCATTTTTCACGACGAACCGGGTGTCTTGGAAACTTATCCAGCAATGCAACGAGCCGACATTTTGGCTAACACGAAGCAACAACGAGCTACCTTCCAGCTGGTAAAACGAGTATAAACAGGCGAGACCGCCTGAGTGCGCTACTGCCCTGTACGTTACTTCCTGTTTCTTCTCGAAAACAAATCCCTCGAGAGGATTTTCATGGCTGGAGTTACAAAAGGCCAAATACGTCAAAATCATGTTTTGAAAAAATGGATGGGTCCATTTTTTTCATTAATAACATACTAAAAATCATCCATTTCATGACAGTGGCACTTTAAGTAGGAAGAAGTGAAGAAAACATCATACGGTGAGAAAAGTAGTGCTCCAATTCTTTCCCTGCCCAAGTGGATGGTTTTCATATTTAAAAACAAAATAATCCCGATACCTGTCCACGCAGTGAGCAGCGGTCATGACCCAGCCTCCCTCAATCAGGGTTCCCCCGCACGTGTGGTAGAACCGAGACCCAGATCGATACTGAAGGGAGATCTAACGGGAACAAAAAAAAAAAAAAAAAAAAAAACCCAACATAATCCGCCTGGATGCAAACGAGCCTTTATTGGCAGAATTTTTCGCGTTTGCATTTTCCGCTGCGTTTACCTGCCAGGGCCAGGAGTTGGGCCGGGCCACCTCGCCTCCCACGACCCTCTCCGCAACGTCCTCCAGGTACCTGGGCTGGGGCTCCAGCTCAGCCAGCACTGGTGGGGGAAAAAAAAAATAGACAAGACAGGAGACATTTATATTTTATTTGAATGCTTCGAAAAAAAAGAGAGTGAGAGAGCGAGAGACGATAATGCACTGCGACTCCTTTTAGCTTCGCCAGGGCTTAAAAATGACTGACAAGGTGACGGTGAGCCGCCTGATGGAGCGGAAGAGGATCAATAAAAAAAACACGTTTCCGTGGTGTGCTGCGGTGTCGCGCTCTCACCCAGGGCCGCCAGAGTTGTTAAGACCAAAAACCTCAGCATGTCTGCGAAGCGTCGCCAACGTTTCTGAGGAGACGCGGACGTCTTTCCGTTTCTTTTATGGCAAAGTTCAGCCTTCACCTTTTGTGTGCGGATGAATGTGTGTGTATTGTGTGTGCGTGTGTGTGTGTTGTCCACCTATGCACCTGTTGACAGTCCCACAGTGTGTTTTCGTACTCGGCAAGGGCTCAAAAATGAGGAATGACACGTGGGCTCCATCGGTCCGTGACATTGAGTCACGTGGCTGTTTGAAGAAAAGTAGAGGCCACGGGTGAATATTTGAAACATTTTCACGATTATTACTGCGTGAAATAAAACGATCAAGGTGGGATCAGAGAGTAGCCTTTCAACTTTCAATTCCAAGAGACTAATTTAGCTTCGCCAAAGTTAAAAGAGTTTCCAGACGTCCTCTAGCCAAACTACATTGGGTAGAGATAGCTTCCCTGTGGTCCACCACTGATGATGAGCGAATGCTTGACATGTGAAAGTTTTACAACGAAATTGAAAATCGTGACCGTTGATTCTGGCGGCACGGTTCCTCAGCTGGAAAGTGTGGGCACCAGAGTTCTGAGATCCCGGGTTCGATCCTGGACCCACCTGTGTGGAGTTTGTTTCCTCCAGGCACTCCGGTTTCCTCCCACTTCCCCCAAAAAACATGCAACATTCATTGGACACTAAATTGCCCCTAGGTGTGATTGAGTGCAGCTGTTTGCCTCGATGTGCCCTGCGATTGGCTGGCAACCAACCAGTTCAGGGTGTATCTATCCTGTTGACAGCTGGGATAGGCTCCTCGTGAGGATAAGCGGCTAAGAGAATGGATGGTCCACCATTGATGATGAGCGAATGCTTGACATGAGAAAGTGTTACAACTTCATTGAAAATCATGACCGCTGATTCTGGCGGCTCGGTGGATCAGCTGGAAACCGTTGGCCTCACAGTTCTGAGGTCCCGGGTTCGATCCCGGACCCGCGTGTGTGGAGTTTGCATGTTCTCCCCATGCCTGCGTGGGTTTCCTCCGACATCCCAAAAACAAGCATTAATCGGACACTCTAAATTGCCCCTAGGTGTGATTGTGAATGCGGCTATTTGCTTCGATGTGCCCTGCGATTGGCTGGCAACCAGTTCAGGGTGTAGTCCGCCTTTCGCCCGAAGCTAGCTGGGATGGGCTCCGGCACTCCTGGCGACCCCTTGTGAGGATAAGTGGCTAAGAAAATGGATGGACTGCTGATTCTATATCTGATTTAATGGAAACCTATCACATTTATTTTCAGAATTTACAAAATCTTATCATTCTTCCACCAAAATGCACAAAGAATAAAGAATTGCATTTCTCGTCTGATCTACTTTTCACATAATGGTTGAAGTCTCCCAGTTTTGGCTGCTGTGCGCTTTGCAGAATGATGCTTTTGTTACCGTGACAACCCGAGACGCCACCATTTCAAAGCATTTCGGGGTCAAGGGAAAAAGTGACTTTGCTGTCTGTCCATCAGATACAATAAATGGCACATTTCTTTCCAATGGCTATTTTTTTTTTTTACATTTACTATTGGGTAGAGTTTTGCAATGAATATGCATAAAAGAGTATAAATAACTCAATCTTTATATCCTGTTTTTCGACTAAGTTTCCTTGCGCAACGTTAATTTCGGAAGTTATGCTTCAGCCTTTTTTTTTTTTTGTTAAGCGGTTCACATAGCGGACTTGTGTAGAGCGAAACTATTATCTTGAATTATGTGCTTGTGCATTTTGCATGCTGATCCCTTCTGTTTTCAACTCGTTTAGTTCCACAAAAAAAAAAAAAAAATACTAATACGGACTAATTTGGGTACTTTTGCGCTTGTGGGGGGGAAAAAACATTGTGGGTGAAGGGGGGGGGATGCTAATTTCCTCACCCGAACCTTCCAAATAAAGATCCCTTTTTCTCGCACCTCTCCGGTTGAAATGATGAAACTGCGGGCAAAAATCTTACTTAATATTTACGTCACCGCCCTCACGGGTCCGGCTTGAAACCGAGGAGCGCGAGCAGATAAGCGTGGGAAAATGTGGCTCTGGTGTCACCCCCCCCCCCCGACCCCCTCCTTGCACAAAGCAGACTTGAAACAGCCATCAGTTTGCATTACACGATTACGCGGCGGAAAGCAAATCCCATTGCAGTTCTGCTTACCTTTTTGTTTTGACATACCGGCCATAAGCGGTGGCTTAAAAATGGCAGATCGTTCCCTAGCCTAGCTGCCAAGTCATGAGCGGAGAAAATTTGTGTGAGGGTGTTTTTTTTCCCCCTCCAATAGAAATTATTACTACACAAGCAGCACGGTGGGTCAGCTGGTAAAGCGTTGGCCTCACAGTTCTGAGGACCCGGGTTCGATCCCGGCCCCGCCTTTGGAGAGTTTGCATGTTCTCCCCGTGCCTGTGTGGGTTTTCTCCGGTTTCCTCCCACATCCCAAAAACATGCAACATTAATTGGACACTCTAAATTGCCTATAGGTGTGATTGTGAGTGCGGCTGTTTCTCTCGATGTGCCCTGTGATTGGCTGGCAACCGGTTCAGGGTGTACCCTGCCACCTGCCCGTTGACAGCTGGGATAGATACCAGTAATCCCCCACGACCCTCGGGAGGATAAGCAGCAAAAGAAAATGGATGGATGTTACTACACACTGGGTACATTTTCAGAAAAAGGAGAATCGATTGACGTTGTGGTGGTTTTCTATGATACTGTCCCCTGGTGGCCAAGGTGTGCACAACAGAAGGAATAGCACAATCAACTGATTGAGGCATGAAATCATGACGTCCAAACATTCTGTAATTCTATATGTTTTCATAAAGGGCAATATTAACAACTGCTATTAATTTGATTAAAAAGCACAAAATATCCATCCATCCATTTTCTTTTGACGCTTATCCTCACAGGGATCGGAGGGAGTGCAGGAGCCTATCTCAGCTGTCAACGGGCAGGAGGCGGGGTACACCCTGAACTGGTCACCCGGCAATCCCAGGGCAGGTCGAGACAAACGACCGCACTCAAAATCACACCTAGGGGCAATTTTTAATGTGTCCAATTAATGTTGCATGTTTTTGGGATGTGGGAGAAGATCGGAGCACACGGAGAAAACCCAGGCAGGCACACGGGAGAACATGCAAACACCACACAGGTGGGGCCGGGATTGAACGCAGGTCCTCAAAACTGTGAGGCTAACACTTTCCAAAAATATGAAATGGGAATAAATAAAAGTTTTAAGATAAGGCACCACTGTTTTTGGTCGTGAATGTTCAAATTTGATGGGTGGGTAAGCCACTCCAGAGTCCCAACTATTTGCAAACAAGCAATTAAAAAGTAAAATTTCCATAAAGTGTTCCCTTTATAGGCGTTAAGTTTTTATTGTCAGAAAGCAAAAGAGTTTGCATAACTACTCCGGTGTGAGAATCGACTCCGAGAAGATTTCTCCCACACCGGTCGGGAACGGTCGGAGGGATTAACAGATGATCTTGCCGCAGCAACTTCTCGAAAATTTTAAATATGTATTAGCGCTCTTTCAAGGCGGAAGTTGTGCCGCCTCGGCCGACAATGGCGTGGAAAGCTCCCTAATGTGTACCGAAGTCTCTTAATTAGACGGGAAGTCATTAAAAGTGGATGGATTTGGGATTTCTCCCTTATCGGGGCCATTACGGCGATATCCGGGCTGGGTGTTAATTGAGGGGGCCCTGAGACGAGGTTGGGGTGGAATTAAACGCCACGTTGCTTCCTCGTCGACGGGGGACATCTTGTTCAAGTATCGGGTCCTGACTGCCATTGCCGTGGCGACCTCTGCTTATGCGCGTGCGACGTCGACGGCGACGTCACTGAGCCTTGGGGGGGGTGTTAATTAAAGATGTTGGCTCTTGATAGCACTTCCCTCTTGATAATCAACGTCCCGTTTGGCTCCCATGAAAAAGTCCAGCGCGCGCACAAAAACACGTAAAAAGACAGAGGTCAAAACTTAAACTGAATAATTATGACAACAATGCTAGTTTGCAACAATGCTCGTCAATTGTTTCTTTGAGATTCTTTTGTTTGTGTGTGTGTGTGCACACAAGTGAGGGAGAGGAAATGTTGTGTCTCAGTGTGGCAAACTATAACATTTTGAAAATATCATTCCATCCATTATCCAAGCAGTTTATCCTCACGAGGGCCGCAGGAAAGCCGGAATTTAACCCAGCTAGCTGGGTGGACCCGACCTCTCGCCCGAAGTTAGCTGAGATAGGCTCCTGTATGCCTGCGAGCCTCGTGAGGATAAGCGGTTCAGAAAATGGAAACATCGACGAATCATAACACTCGCCCTGTCCCCCAGCTAGCCAGTGGCTGACCTGCCCAGTGTTGGTTACCGGTGTATCCACCTAATATGTCATGACATGTCATTATCCAAGCCGCTTATCCTCACAAGGGTTGAGGGAAAGCCGGAGCCTAACCCAGCTAGCTTCGGGCAAAAGGCGGACTACGCCCTGAACTGGTCGGCAGCCAGATGCAAGGCAGATATCGACGTCATCACTGAGCGGGAATCGACCCCACGCTGCCCTCAGTGACTCTGGCAAAAATATTCCATCCATCCGCTTATCCTCACAAGGGTCACGAGGAGTGCCGGAGCCCATCCCAGCTGTCAACGGGCAGGAGGCGGGGTACACCCTGAACTGGTCGCCAGCCAATCGCAGGGCACATAGTGACAAACAGCCACACTCGCAATCACACCTATGGACAATTTAGTGTGTCCAGTTAATGTTGCATGTTTTTGGGGATGTGGGAGGAAACCGGAGTGCCCGGAGGAAACCCACGCAGGCACGGGGAGAACATGCAAACTCCACACAGGCGGGGGAAAAATATTGTTTTCACAAAAATAATATATTGGTAAAAAAAAAAAATAACACCATATTTTGATGTTAAATTCGTATTTGGCAAACAAAACTAACTTTTGCAATTGAATGACTCAATGGATACAGAAAGACGTAACAGACGTCTATTTAACTCCAGAAATTATTGCTGAAAACGTTTTTAGACAATATTTTGAGATTTTTTTTTTTTTTGCCCACCGCTATTTACCGTATGTATCTTTCTCTCCCTCCCAAAAAATTATTACATCCATTCGACATCGGCCTATCACGGATGTCGGTGCAGGAAATGTGTGAGGAAAGTGATCCACTGGCATGTTCGCAAGCTTTAATTGCAATTAGACCCCAGCGAAAATAATCGACGCGACCGACACCAACATCATCATCATCTCTCTCTCTCTCTCTTTCTTTCTCTCTCTCCTCCCTCTTTCGCTCTAGAGCTTCACTTTTTGCAGTCAACGTTTCTCTACTGAGTCTTGTTTCACTCCTCACTACATCTTCGCTGTTAAGTTCCCGTAAAGGTAGTGGGGCTCGCGTGCATTACCGGGAGTTGAGGGGGACGCACACTGCCGGGTGGGAAAAAAAGACGATTTGCTGTGGCTACGAGTGCCTGATTGATGCCCGTGGAGTAGCAGTCATCCATCTTTGTGTTTGCAGGAGGTTGCAGCTCCTGCTTTTACGCCGTCTCGTTGCTCGGCACGCTCTCCCCCTCCCCTCCCACTGGGGTGATGCCGCTGGGTACTAGCGCGCAGTCTTCAGTCTTTGGATGGAAAAATGTGGCGGTGCACGAGCCACATACCAGCTAAATGCCGGTAGACTAAGCTTGTTTACTATCTGAATCGTCAATTTCTCCACACAGTGAATAAATAATACGGACAACGCGAAAAAGCGTCACAATAACCGAGACATATCCTAATCAGGCAGAATTCACAAATAGAGGGAGTCCTCGGGTTAAGATTGTCTCAACCTAAAGCGTTTCGACTTTACAACGCCCGTCCGCCATTTTTGTATGGCATTACCTTGTCCGTGTTTGTGCGCCGGGAGTATCTTTGCATTTTTTTGCCCTCCTTTTTGAGACAAAAAGAAGAAAGCTGTGTCTTTTGGCAATGCTTCTGCAGCCAAAAGAAAATCCATGACCGTGGAAACGAAGCTCAAGATCATAAAAAGATTGGAGAAAGGAGAGACACCACCAAGGCTTCAGTCGGTCGACCGTGGTGACAATTATTAAAGATGAAACGCATATCTTAGCGCTTGTGAAAGGTTCCGTTCCTGTTGGACACAATAATCACAAAACAAAGTTCTTTGATACTTGTCGAGATGGAGACGATTGAGGACCAGGTTCCTTCGCAAAGCGCCGCCTCCCCTTCGTCTTCTCCGTCCGCCTCTCACCAGTAATGCTAAGGACATCATTTTGTGTGTTTCAATCTATTTGTTTTTTTTTATATACAAAGTATTTTGAGGTAAATTCTGACTTGAATGGTGGAATCCGACTTGAGTCGAAATTTGAGTTAAGTCGCTCCTCTAGGAACGGATGTCAGTCGTAGACCGAGGACTCCCCGTAGAACTAAAGGCGTACGATACTCACCATGCTGCGTTCAGTTTCAGAAAAAGGACTGGAAAAGTGGAAGACCGAGAACGAAATCATGGACTCTACGGATTGTGACATAAATTACTTGTATGCATTTGTCCATACAAACATTAGTGAGAGGTGGTGTAAGGATACATCAATTCAGGTTTTTATTTCCTACCGAATTACCACACGGAACATATTAGAGGGACAGTCACTGATGGTGTAGTGGTACACATGCCTTCCTTTGGTGCGGGCAGCGTGGGATCGATTCCCGCTCAGTGAAGGTGTCGATATCTGCCCTGCGGCTGACTGGCGACCAGTTCAGGATGTAATCCGCCTTTCACCCCAAAGCTAGATGGGATGGGCTCCAGCTTTCAAGCAACCCTTGTGAGGATAAGCGGCTTGGATATGACACATTAGAGGGATACACCGTGCAGCTCATCCTCTGGCTATCTGGGGTCAGGGCGAGCGATATGATTCGTAAACTTGTTTGACATGACATCACACCAGGGGGAATATCAGTCCATCCATCCATTTTCTGAACCGCTTATCCTCACGAGGCTCGCAGGTGTACAGGAGCCTATCTCAGCTAACTTCAGGCAAGAGTTCGGGTCCACCCTGAACCGGTCGCTTTCGTTAGCACGTTCTTCTAACGGAGTAATTACAAGGAGGACATAAACTGTTCAAAAGCCAAAATAACAGAAAGGCCACAGATAACTGACAGACAAAAAGGCCACAAAAAATGATTTAATGTTCCTTGGTTTATTTTTGAAATACAAATTAAAATCACATTGAATTACATACAAAATCTTGAAAAAAAACAAAAAAAAAAAAACGGTGACTTTATTCATCACAGTGGTTCTGGCGGAGCAATGCCACTAATTTAAAACTGCCAATATCCGTGTTTAACAGCAAACTTCCCTCTCCGAATAATTTGACTAATTAGTAGAGCTGATATTAACAAAAAAAACAACAACGACCTAACATTACACATTCCTACATCGTCTGCTTGATGTATCACATTTTAATTACAAATATGCATGAGGTATTCCAGGCAGAAAAGATGCAGACAAATTAAAAATGACTTTTTTTTTTTTTTTTTTAAATGAACCGTGTACGAAACGTGTCCGGGATGTTCGAGAATAATTAAAGCACACAGGTTGTGCCGCTCGGTTCACGTTTATACCTGTCGCCCCTAATTATTCCCGGGGGACAAGTTGAGAAAATAACGACTTCAATTAGCCGCTTTCAGCAGAGGCAGCGTCGGGTTGTTTGAAAAGGGTGATATGATGACAAAAAGAAAAATCATGACAGCACAGATTACTATATATTTTATTTAAATGAGACACTTTTATTTAAATGAGACACAATATGCTTTTTTTTTTTTTTTTTTGGTGAGGGGGCAATTTAAATCAGTTTCCAGGTATCTTGATAAAAAGTCTTTGAAATAAGCCAGTCAAAATATAACAAGGCTAAAGAATTCAAGGAAACTTAACATTAACTTTCCCCCACACTGTTTGAAATCATTTAGTTCGTTTTAGGGGGCACTTCCATCTCAGGCAAACTCCGATTATGGTTTTCACTACCATGGCAACCAAATGCAGACTAAAGTTCATTGTATAAAGTTTTTAAGCTATACATGTATTTCTATGATGCAGTATATATCATCAGGAAAAGCTTTTAAAATGCTTTAAAAAGCCACTTTTTTTTAAAAAAGCTTGGAACGCATTATTTCTTTTTCCATTAGTTGTAATGGGATATACCGATTCGGATTTCAAACAAATCACTTTTTGAACCACCTTCTGGAACGAATTGTGCGACCCCTCTAGCAACTTTTTCGCCCCTAAAATGAACAAGGAACAACGCCATTTTCTGTGTCAGCTGTTATTGGACGTGAAGGCACTTCGACGCCGCAATTATGTGTCGCAAAAATAAAGTCAATTGTACATTAATGTTCCCATTAAGATGGTTGCAGTGTGCCATTTGCACACAAATCCAATCTCGGAAGACACACGTATGGCAAAACGTCTTCTTCCCGCATCTAATGTATTATGTAATCGCTCAAACAGACATTTTCGACAGTTAGACAGCTTCACTGGTCTGTGGAATTTTACCGTCATGCAAGACTACTTAATTAAATTAACTTTCAACCAATTTCATCGCTTTGGAAGCCGAGCGTCTTTTAATGTAAAACAATGCCATCTCATTTTAGAGTTTAAAGACTTTGCTAGTTACAGGCAGTGTTTGATGTTCAGTGAGTTTCTAAAGTGTGATTTGTTTTTTCTGTTTTACTTTTCCTGTCCCTGAACGAAAAGGTAGTTGAACACGAACACATTTTTCCTACATGTGCTGTACAATATGACCTAAGCAGCAAAAAGCTTGCGATACACAGTCACCGTGACTTGACGGGTGCGCATACACCCGCAAATCTGCACAGTGGCGCAGGAAAAATCGCACGCGTAAAATTTGTTATGAGTAGAAATACATAGTTATTGAAAGACGTCGCTTATTTTGTGTAGTCTTGACCAATGTTCCCTCTCAGCTGCGCCACTGCGCAATTGCGCACTTGTCGCACACTCTCAGCGCACATGAAATCCGATCCAGCGCAGTGAACCGCAGCCTGAGGTCTTTTTTAACACGGAAGCCCACAGTCTCTAACAACGACCTGCTGGTCAGCCTACTTCTACTTCCTAGTTTACCTGACAGCGCCCCCCTCCGCTCTTAAAGAGGTACACTCATTATTACATACAGAACAGACACCCGCAACTTTATATCTGCGGGCATGACTGACCACACCCGTACATTTTTCAAATGGATACATAATGAAAGAATTTCTGTGAAGTCTATTATACACCCGTTATCTTATTGTGACACCCAAGCAGTACTTAGAATGCAAAAATTGCTACTTACAATATCGCTTATACTGTACGTAGACTTCAAGTGTTTATGGTGGCAACAGCTTGATTTGTTGAAACCTCTTTCGGGAAAAATTGTTTATTAACCCAAATGAACCTCACTAGTCAGAGTTCAACTATTTGAAAATAGCAAGTGATATGAAGTACATTTCACAAAATAATAAGCATCGTGTTAAAGTAACACCTCAGTGTCAGTGCAAAAATGTGAAAAAAAATATGAATAGTTTTAATTCAGTTCTTGCAATGGATCTCATTAAAATGCGCACATGTACTTAATATTGTGACCAGTATACAGTATGTTCATAATAAATGTCAGCATATGCTGTACTGTACGTTTCATATTCCCCATAATCATGTCAGCAGATGGTTGTCGGTACAGAATGTGATACAGTTCCCCTCCTGTTCTCCTTTGCAATAACATTCAGAGACTTCCTCATATTTCTCCCAAAATAGAAGGGGGTTGAATTCATAAATAATCACCGCACAGGCGTTTTCCCAACTCATTTATTCTCTTTGTGTTTCAGTTCATCCAACAAGTTTTAAAATATCGGTTGTGGATGGTTGGCTCATTCAAAAAAATTCCAAAGATTCTAATGTTTAAATTGGGAACATTTGAAAACGTGACTATGTGTTGTCATTTTTTTTTTTTTTATTCAATCGGTAATACACAAATAGATTTGATCATGTTAATACATTTTTAAAATGTGAGAGTCCCCACATTTGATGGGGGTTGAAAAAATTTGCATGTGTGTTCTTTCTGCTCTTGTAATGTGTGATGAATTCCAGTCTATTTACCTTACAGGTATAACATTTTCAATTGTCTGGGAAAAAAAAAATAATAATTTTAAACAAACTCCACATCATGGGATAATCTCTCGGGATAATCCTTTAATCTGGGGGTTGCTGATTTTCGATCGCAAGGGGAAAAAATGCTGAAATCTGGACTGAATTTCAGTGTGGCTGAACTCTACTTGCTGCAACTAATTTATATTAAGTATCCCCGTAAAAGCACTTTTTATGGAAAGTTTTGAAAGGTTACTGCCAGATATTTCATATTTTCAATTACCTCTACAATGACAGCTAATTCCAATCATGTTCAATTGTAGACTGGCTCCCCTTTTATTTTTCTTTCCATGTCTGCTATACGCAGTGACATAATACAATTTATTTTGTCTTTGTAAGTTCAAAAGAAGAAGAAGAAAATAAGAACAAAAGAACGCAAGTGAAAGGGAAGAGGAGCGGGGCTCGTTTTGGAACAGAGAGGGAGGCCTTAACGTGAATATTTAATTAGCTGTTCCGGAAAAGAAGTAATTAAGATTAATTTCTCCTGGAGTCGGATGTTAAGAGGGTCGTGGAGCGGCTCAGACGGGGGAGCGTTCAAACAAATGCCGACGAACAGAACAACAAAACACGTTATTACTCCACAACAGAGGAAAGTATTACGTTTGGTTGAGATGTACGCATTTAATCGTTGTTGTTTTAATTTGAACAATTTGTGGAGGGTAAAAACTATTTGCAGTAGGTAGGCGACTGGAGAGTGTGATAAGAAAGTGAAGAGACGGGTTCAAGCAGGGTGGAACAGTGGGCCGAAGGTGTCTGGTGTTCAATGCGACAGAAGAGTCTCCGCTAGGATGAAGGGCAAAGTCTATAAAACAGTGGGGAGGGCGGCCATGATGTACTGGATTAGAGACGGTGGCCCTGAAGAGACAACAGGAAGCAGAACTGGAGGTGGCAGAAATGAAGATTTTGAAGTTCTCGCTCGGAGTGAGCAGGTTGGATTGGATTACAAATGAGCTCATTAGAGGGACGGCCAAAGTTGGATGTTCGATGGTTTGGACATGTCCAGATATATTGGTAGAAGGGTGCTGAGGATGGAGCTGAGGTTGATGGATGTGGGGAGGGAGGACATGAGGACAGTGGGTGGTAGAGAAGAAGATGCACGAGATAGCCTTAGATGGAAAGAGATGACACGCTGTGGCGACCCCTAATCGGGACAAGCCCAAAGGAAAAGAAGAAGAAGAATGCTTAACATCACCCCAAAAAGTTTTGAAAGTGCTGTCGTTAATCGTTTTTACTATGAACATACCACAGACTGTCATTCCCAAACATCTTATTATCATTACATTTATACTGATTGCAAATTGCCACAGAATGCAGAAACAATCGACCGACGCAAGGCTTTGGTGCCTTGCTCGAGCGCACAGGCTCACTTCACGGAAATGAAATGTCAACTCTCCAACAACTTGTTTCCTGTCTATGCAGCTTCTCATGCCGTCATCCGGGTCCTGGTAATCCAAAAAGGGTGAGTCAAGGCAACTGGAATCTTCTTGTTTCTTATTTTGACATTTCCTCTTTCATCCCAAGAGCTTCTTCGTTCCCAAATTTTTAGGTGTGCAGTTTCTCTATTTATGCCTCCGGTGTTTGCGCTCCCTAGGGGTGATCACGTGGCACAACATCGGAAAGCAGCTTCTTCAGTTCCAGAGTCAGCAGTTCCTTTGGATCGCCAAGTGAAGGGAAGATCCCTTCAAGCACCGTGACGTCCAAATTCCAGACAGGGAGGGTCGCTGGTTTGCAAGAGTCGAGAATGAAGTCCTTGATGTCAAACTCTGAAACATCTTCAGCATATAAGAAAGATCCAGTTGTCCGTGACCAAAGAGACCGCTGAGTGGATGCCATACTGAGTTAATAGAGCTCCTGTATCCATAAAAAACAAATCTTTTGGGAAATTCAGAACCAGGAGAGCAGAGGGAAGTAAAACCTTTCACCACAAAAGCCCCTTCCGAGATAAGCAGAACTAGTCACGGGGAGATGGCGCCACGTCGACAGCCTCCTCGTCCTTCATTTGTTCTGAACGGGAACTGATATTAAAGTGGCTCGCAATATAAATATAGCGGATTGGCCCGGCGCCGGCTCCGGCCTCAAGCACCGAGCGGGCAGTCCCCGTCACGCGTGATAGCCAAAGTACAAGTGTCAGTTTTCTGCCCTTGTAACTTTTGCACAATTTATTTGGAAAAGGGACAATTCCTCGGGGAGCTTGGCATGCACGACAGTCGTAGCGCGCCGGCTGAATGTGTCAGCGTTACCTTCACACACGCCACTGTGTGTTATCACTCGAGGTGGAGGACAGAGTGGGAGGCGCTCTGTTGAGTGATCCCTTTTGCTGTCAATAAAGGCGCCCTTGACTGATAATGATCGTCGCCCACTGAGGTAGTCTGCATTTGTCTGAGCAGATTCTCATTATTTCATCTAATGACCATCTGTCTGCGGAGACCTTGTCTGTCACCTTCCGCTTATCTGATGAGGTCACTTCTCGGACAGGTGCCAAGGCAACAGTTGCTAGAATGCGGGTTTTGGGGTGTGTCGGCACGGCAACCCCACCCCGCCCCCGCCGATCGCCTCCCGTCCTCAGGGTCTCGCTTCCTGTGCGTCCCGCGATCCTCGCCGGCTTCCTCCCGAGTTGGTGGCAGCTGATGCGTTCAGCCTTGGCCCCAAGAAATGGGAGATCATCGCTCATCAAACGCTTTTACGCAAATGAAATATGAAAGGGCGCGTGAGCAAATACTGTCTCTCACTAGACAAACCACTTGTGAGACATTCTTTGTCTCCTCCTTGTATTGTACACCTGGACCTTTTCGTCAAGTGCGGCGTTATCTTGATCGATGAGGGTCCGGACTTATTTTTCAAGGTGCAAGCCGGTACTCGGTCCATTTTTTTGTTGTGTGTTGTGAAGCAAAATGTAAGAACCTGGTCAGTCTTCAGTTTTAGTACATCAAGTATTGTAAAGTGAACTCACAAGTACCGTGCGAAGGTGCCTTGACAATTGGTCGTTGACATAGGAGGGGGGTCCTGATGGAATTTTTTCCTGCCTCGAATGACGGTTTACCTGACCTAAATTCATTTGCTAGGTTTAGGGTTGGGGTGGGTAATTGGAATTGAATGCCAGACCAAAACAAAAACTGTGACCACAAAACTAAGATACGAACCGAACTGTGGATTTTGTGAACTAATGCATCACCGTTTAATTTGATCGACAACGTTAGCGATTTACCCCTGTGAATTCCATTTTGAAAATCCATTAGTTTTTACCGAGGCGTGGATATGATTTACTGGCAGTTGTTATCGTTGAAAAGGGAGCAATTGTTTCTCAAAGAAATTCTTGCTGAAAAGTAATATTCTTCACACTTATATTGGCAACATGTTTTTATCGTCGTGTGTCACAAATGTAGTTTCATTGTTGGCAACATGTTTTCTGAAGATGTTAATTATATTTTGGGATACGTAGAATTCTTCTCCTATTGAGTTTTCCATGAAAATGTGCACAAATGCATCTCAGTGTCATAAAAGTTCTTTTTTGGGGGGTAGGGGGCTCTTTTTCAAATTGAACTTCCACCGTATGTTACAATGGACCTTTCCAACCTGCCAATCCCTCGTACAATAATAGCCAATCAGAAAACCGCATTGTCTTAACCCCTGGCTTGACACGCCCCTCTCGCCATATTGTCCCGCAAGCAATGCTGGTTGTCAGTAGCCTGCGCCTGGAAAAGTTAACGTTATGAAGAAAATGGTCCTTGGAGAACGTGCAATTATCAACAAACACAAGGCTGTATGTTCGAAGATCTTCTCTGAGTGTGACTGAATTATTATCAGTGTTTTATACATTGCAGGAGAACAATTTTCACTTTGCTAGTGTATCACTGACCTGCTGAATGAAGTATGTAATGTTTTATGCCGAAGAATCGGGTTAGTGACAGGTAAATAAAATGCACGATGTCATGCAAGAGAAATGTCTATTTGCCGATTTGGAGCACATCAGACTTTTAGGACAGAGCACTGGGTTCCATTATGAGCCAGGTTAAATGAATACACCCACTCACTTCTAAAAACTACAATGATATTACTCGTGATCCCGTGAAGTACTCACCCTGCTTTACATGCGCAGTACGATTCCACTATTTTATCCTGTTGGATTTCAATATGGCGTCAAACTTTTTTGCATCGATCACCAACGTTTCGCTGTAACTCTGACATTGCGTCCTGCTCCGTCCAAAATTCTAATTCCGTGTACATATCCTCGTGTGAAATAGTTGAGACCTCGCTGTAGAACTCTCTTGGACAGGTCTGACGCATTTGGCAGAAAACATACCGAAATATTATCTGGAATATGTGACAGAGAATCGGTTTCAAACATGTTCTGTTCAATCGCCATCTTGGAAGCTTGTGGGACTTGGCTAAGGGGGCGGAGCTTAAGATCGCCATCGGAAAGGTCCATACACCAGAGGGATCTGTAAACTGAGGTCCAGGATGGAGCAGCCATTTTTCCATTCGCACAGTCGTTGACAACAAAAGTCATGCTGACGTACTGTTAAAAAATACATTTTTTTGTGTGCTAGTCGTGCCCAAAGTTTTCTGTGGCACTGTAAACTGTTGTCACGGCCTGAGTTTTTCTAACATTCCAGTGGACGCTGTTAAGCTAGTTTTGCCGAAGGGCCGTTTTCAGGATACCTAACGTACGTACATTTTCCTTCCAAAAAGAAGACCCCCAAAACAGATTTTTTACTCAAACACAGCTTCGGAATCTCAGAGTTGAAGGTTCTTTACTCTTATTTTTCAGAAAGAATTTTTCATTCTTAATTTGCACGCAAATAAAACCCGCAATACCAGAGTTTCTCCGGCTTTGCTGCTTTATGGAGTTATCTTGCAGCGAAAAAGAGCTTCTATTTTTACATCACCCCTTACTCCATAATGAATTAAGTACGTTTCCTTGTAGCACAAGTGCGACCAATAAATTACTTCATCTTCTCCCCAAAACCACTGCGCTCCCTATACACGATTTGCAGACTAGGGACCTGCCTGAATAAAACCGTGATCATGAGCAATTAAGGCCACGTTGCACCAAATGACAAAAAGCAGCAGAGAAATGAATACATGAATGAATAAAAATCCATCCACAGTGCAAATCCTTCTCCTCTATCTTGCCGTGAAATGTAATATCTACCGTGACATCAAACGAGTGTCACGGGCGCATCATGCTTAGTCAGAGTATTGCTCATCGTCTAGGCAACAGATAATCAATACGAGAAGCGGGCTGTGTAGATGACTGCCTCGGTGTCGCAGCTGACGCTGTGGCAAATGGTAATTATGGACGGAATTCTGAACAATTTCACGGGTGAACTCCTCGAGCCTCTTTGGCAAATGTTGCCACGATGACAGATCTGGCAGTGGCAACACTGGCCTGCATTGCCGTTATATTCCCATCTCTTCGGTGAAGTCGCGCGTGTAAGGCCGTCTGTTTGACCATAGCGGGCTACGCGAGTATCAATAATTCGGCCGTTCTGGTCAAAGTCAGAGACGGACAACTTACCGGAGTGATCGTTCCTCCCTGATCTTCTAAGGAAAGGGTTGGAGCAGACAATCGTTGACGTTAAACCTGTTCAATATTGACGATAAAATAGATGTGAACATATTCAGAATATGCGTGCATGGATGAAAGGGGCGGAGAGAAGCTCCAGGGAGAAGACATAGCGAGGGTGGACGACTTCAAATTCTTGGGGTCGACTATGCGGAGCAATGGAGGGTGCGGTAAGGAAGTGAAGAAACGGGTCCAAGCGGGGTGGAACGGTTGGCGGAAGGTGTCTGGTGTTCTATGTGACAGAAGAGTCTCGGCTAGGATTAAGGGCAAATTTTATAAAACAGTGGCGAGGCCGGCCATGATGCACGGATTAGAGATGGTGGCACTGAAGAGACAACAGGAAGTAGAACTGGAGGTGGGAGAAATGAAGATGTTGAGGTTCTGAGCAAGTTGGATAGGATTAGAAATGAGCTCATTAGAGGGACAGCCAAAAGTTGGATGTTTTGGACACAAGGTTTGAGAGAGCAGACTTCGATGGTTTGGACATGTCCAGAGGCGAGAGAGTGAGTATATTGGTAGAAGGGTGCTGAGGATGGAGCTGCCAACGAAGAAGAGAGCGAGAGGAAGACCAAAGAAAAGGTCGACGGATGTTGTGAGGGAAGACATGAGGACTCGTGGGTGTTAGAGAGGAAGCTGCAGGAGATGAGCTTAGATGGAAAAAGATGACACGCTGTGGCGACCCCTAACGGGACAAGCCGAAAGGAAAAGAGGAAGAATATTTACGATAAAAAAACTGACAAAGACGAAGCATGCTCAAGAAATCGTGTGATTGTGACAGAACAGATAAGTGATATTGACACCGTTTTGTGTGGGAAAAGGTTAACAAGGTTAAAAGTGGCATCTGTGAGTTAACATTCTCCTTTATTTGTGCTTTACAGGATCTTTTGTTGTACTTTTACTCTGACAGCGTTTTAGCCGTGAGGGCCGTAAAATGTTATTTTTCTACGAGGCGACAAACGCGAGGAGCTTCACCCCTAAATGGAGCTGGCATCTAGCAAAGGAATGCTTCCCGAGAGCGAAGGAGAAAAGAGTACTAAATGGGATGGATTTGAACCGTTTCTTCGGTATGTGTATGACTCAGCAACAGACGTGTTCATAAAATGCAGTTGTTTGTTTACATTCAAACCGCGGCTTTCAGCAAACGGGAACGACGTCACGCACGCCGTGCCTGCGAGATTACAATTTTAGCATTCCCGGCGCCCTCATGATGGTCAGCACATTCCTCTATCTCATCCACGAAAAACTGCACGCACCATGTTGGACTGGACAGCGAGCGGGACTCAAACGCTGGACCGTGAAAGGAGATCTATGTTTGTTGAGCCATTAACATTGAATAGTGAAAGAGCGCAGGTCATTTTCAACACTTTACATTGGTCAATAATTTCTGAAGGGCCACTCGCCTGGCTAAACATCGCACGACAATGACATTTTGAGCCTGGAGCATCTGATCTCGAGTTCTGCTATCTCCTACGGGGGGAAAAAAGCAACAACAGAAACCCTAATCCAAACAGAACAGAGGTCTTTTGGGCTCATATTACCAACAAAATGTTCTCAACGAGTTTCGTATACAGGAAGAAATGGTTGACCAAAATTACCTGATCCTATTTTTGTTAATATGGCCACTACTAAAAATATTCCAATAACCAGCCACGCCCAATGCAGCACTAGCCAACCACTGCACATTTGTTATGCTAGCTTTTAATACCCTGAATTCTAGACGGAGACGTTCGCTGCATTGTATTTAGGATGCTTGTTGATACTTTTTTCTCACCTTGGAAAAAAAAAAACCCACCATAACCCAATGAGTTCACCACAAAAATGTTAACTACTGCGATTGCTTATGTTTGTTGGCTAGTAAGCCAGTACACAAAAACTACTCAAGTTTGAAGTGAATGCACCAACGCAGTACTGTTTACATGTTTCCGGTTTGTGTCACTTGCCATTTGTTCCGGCCTTTGTTTTCTAAAATGTAAATTAAATACATTTTTTTTTTGTTTTCTAAAATGTAAATGGCGGCACGCTGGATCAGCTGGTAAAGCGTTGGCCTCACAGTTCCGAGGTCCCGGGTTCAATCCCGGACCCGCCTGTGTGGAGTGTGCATGTTCTCCCTGTGCCTGCGTGAGTTTTCTCCAGGTGGGCACTCGGGTTTCCTCCCACATTTCAAAAACATGCAACATTAATTGGACACTCTAAATTGCCCCTAGGTGTGATTGCGAGTGTAGTTGTTTGTCTCCATCTGCCCTGCGATGGGCTGGCAACCAGTTCAGGGTGTACCCCGCCTCCTGCCCGTTGACAGCTGGCATAGGCTGCGGCACTCCCCTCGACCCTCGTGAGGATAAGCGGCAAAGAAAATGTATGGATGGACGATTTGTGTCACTTGTCATTTGTTCCACCTTTGTTTCCTAAAACATAAATTAGATACATTTATTGCTTTCTAAAATGTATATATGTTTTTTGTGTTTTTTAAATTTGTTTTCAGAAATTAAAACATGTTTCCTCTTTTGTGCATGTTATGTTTTCATTTTTTGAAAACACATTTGTTTTGTTCAATTATTTCCTTTAATGTAAATTTGTTTCAACTTTGGGGAATAATTTTCTGAAAAGTAAACGTGTTCCAGCTTTTCATTTGATTTCTGAAGCGTAAATTTGTTTCGCGACGGGTTAAGATTGTAGACTGTCTTTCGCCTGAAGTTAGCCGGGACAGGCTCGGGCGCTCCCACTACCCTCGTGAGGATAAGCAGCTTGGAAAATGGATGGATGGATGGATTATTGATACAGCAAACGTGTTTCACATTTTTTTATCTGGCACTTCCCAGCTGCCGTCCCCCGAGTACCCTTATCTTATTCAAGACACTAGCTAAATGCTACTTGCTAATTGTTAATTTACCGAGTACGCTGACTTTTAACTCAGTGATTTTCCAGTAAATTACATTTTTTGTGTGTGTATTTGGCTATTAATTACTTTTATCTTCAAAGAGAGCCAATTGACCCTTAACCTTACGCTTGTTAATACAAGGTTAAACTTGTGTTAGCTAATTTGTAGCGCGTCCGCTGCATTCCCGAAGACTGAATAATGTTCTTGCCTTCAGCATAGTCCACACTGCTGAGGATATGCATTGAATTCTGTGCGTCCAAACTGTATTTAGCACGCTCGTTTGACACTAGTGTGTGGCGGAGGATGACAGGCACTACATTTAAAGTCGTCACCTGGTGGAAGAGGAAGAAGAAGAACCCCCTTCGCCCTATCGTCTCTCACCTTCCCACCGAGCACATCGTCACAGCAGCCTCGGAGCTCGCCGGGGAAGAAGCGGACTGTTCCCTCCCAGCTCGGATTTGTCCGTCTCGCAGCAGCCTGCAGGTGCGCACTCGTCGTCCTCCGGGAATCCTGGCGTTCGAAGCGGGGCTGATTAGCTGCATTGTGCAAGGCGGGGGAGAAGATGCCAGAAAGCGAGCCGAGGCGACGGTGTGACAGCTCGTGATGCAGCTGTTTGAGAAAAAAAAAAATAATAATAATCTCGGACGTGTCAGGATTACTCGTGAGCATCATTAGGAGACGAGGCGGTGTCTTACTCTTTATTTTTCTTTATTTTTATTTTTTATTTTTTTCTGGGTTCGGTGAGGTAACTTGCGGAAGTGTGCGGATGCGTGAACCCAGCTGACTGTCGGCACTTTTACTCCCCGAACGCGGAACTCGGGGTTCCGATCAGGGCGTGAACTTGGAGACTCGCGACCTGAACCTTCACAAGCCCTCCCGGTCACCTTTCGAGATCATCCTCGAGCCTTTATTTTTCTTCAGTGAAAGCACACTTCGGTCCACTATGGATCTCAAGGCGGACTCCGAGGACCTGGACTACGCGAGACCGGCCCCCATCGAGGTGTTCGCCAGCCGGTCCACGCTGCACGGCATCTCGCACATGTTCACCTACGAGCGCATGTGCGTCAAGCGCAGCCTGTGGATCCTCTTCTTCCTGGGCTCCGTGGGCGTGCTGGCTCTGGTGTGCGTGGACCGCGTGCACTTGTACTTCCAGTACCCGCACATCACCAAGCTGGACGAGGTGGCCGCGCCGCTCATGAAGTTCCCCGCGGTCACCTTCTGCAACCTGAACGCCTTCCGCTTCAGCCGGGTGACGCGCAACGACCTGTACCACGCCGGTGAGCTGCTGGCCTTGCTCAACGGCAGGTGCGTGCCCGACACATGCATACACGGTCGTGCTGCAGTGACCATCACTGATATTTTTTTCGTTATTTACCCAATTTTCTTAACATGCACTGGTACCTTAACTGAGTGACCCAAAGTTTACTCTCAAACTTAACACGGTACAAAGAGAATTTATTGTTTATCTTGGGTATTTAAAGGGGAAATGCACTGGTTTGCACTAACAATGTATCCAATAGGTCATGTGATATGTACTCTATTTTGGCAATGTGATGTTAAATTCTCTCTCATTTAATAGTGTTTTGAAAAGATTTTTATCGACCATTACGACGTTTCAGGGGCGCTGCCGTTTTCGCGAGTCACATGACCCACAGTACGTGCGCGGATGTGACGTGTACCATGCTGCGAGAAAGGCTCGATTACATGGGACACCATTTATGCCCAGCGCCGATTTCTCCTCATCTCATGAAGAAATAGCTGTATCGGTTGATCGAGAAGACAGAGGAATACTTCCACGCAGTCTTCCCGCTTAACCGATTCTGCTATTTCTTCATCAGATGAGGAGAAATCCCAGAAATCAGCGCTGGGCGTCCCATGGTCACGTCCGCGCACGTCTGTCATGTGACTTGCGAAAATGGCAGCGCCCCTGAAAATTCGATAAAAAAATCTTCTCAAAACGCTTTTAAATGAAAGGGGATTTAACATCACATTATCAAAATCGAGTACATATCACATGACCCTGTTGGATACATTGTTAATGCAAACCAGTGGATTTCCCCTTTAAAGTCCACTTAGCTTAATGCTAACCAACTATGCAAAATGCCAAAGACAGGCTAATGCATATCCCATTGCTGTGGTGTTCAAACATGAAATCAACATGTTTGAACATAAAAGGTGCAGCAACACCTGTAGACAGATAAGACTCACGGGCATATATTCCTTATGCAAACAACACGAGATATCGCAGCAGTTTATCGAGTCAGTTGTTAAACATTTCTTTTTTTTTTTGTCTGTATTATGCTGCCTTCTGGTGGCCAAGGTGCACACACCAGAAGGAGCAAAATGCAGTGTTTCATTAACAAGGTGAATTGGGCCTTTCCTTCCATTTTGGGACGGGGAAAAAAAGTTTAACCTCACTGACTTACCGGTTGAAGTCTTTCAGTGACCGACATCATAATTCAGTTTACTGTTGTAAAAGTAAATTATCCTTTTTGAAATGAATGGCCCCGCAACCCTTGCGAGGATAAGCAGCCAAAAAAATGGATGGATGGATGGATGGAAATGAATGAATTGTTATTAATTTGTTCTTTTCTCATGTTTTAAGAAAGAAAATTGCAATCGTAAAAAAAAAGAAAAGATCGAAACTCAACATTGTCCAAAATTCACCTTTTGGCAGATTTTTCTTTTCCATTTTCGAGGTTATCCTCATATTAAGGTGGAAAAATTCAGAGAATAGATTATTTTTCTGCTCACGGAAAAGCCATATCTAATATAAAAATATTACTTCATGCCTTCATGTGCCATTGAAGTGAGGGGAGCACTATTTAGTCAGGACATAGCTTTGTCTAATAGAGGAAAGCCAAACAGCAAGGATACATCAGCACCCTATGAAAAGTCATCTTTTTATCCATTCTCACGACCAATTTCGTCACCTTGCACGTCTTTCATTACGTGTCTGCTCGCAGACGCATAATGTAAACATCTTTGTGCCAATTACATAAAACATCCCTGCATTATCATGCCTAATGCATTCATCTTTTTGTTCCTTTTAGTGGACATGGATAATGTAAAGATTTGTTTTGCGCACACGCCGTTTAGGCAGCCCGCCGCTCACGCGCGCACGCGACGGACCTCAAAGCCGGTCGCGGTCTTCTGCCCGTTTGTCATCGCCGTCTTCCCACCTCACCTCCGGCCGTTTGTCCTGCGCTGAGCAGATCAAAACAAATCCGAGCCAGACACCTCCGGGGAAGCCCATCTGTGGGAATTTATTTTGAAAATACCACATCTCGACAAAGGTTATCTCAGGACCCGTTTCCTCGCGTATGAAAAATGATTTAGGACTGTGCTTCTTTTTCATTTAAACCATAACCGATTCGTATGAAAGGATTGTTAAAACTTGCCTCAGTGGCTGGGGCCCAGGGTGACGCATTTTTTCTGGAATCGCACCCCCAACGCCGAACTCCACGGAAGCCGGGCAATCCAATTTGGATCGGCGCCAAACTGTACGCTGTCAAAAATGCTTCACGTCTACTGTATGCTTGGGTTTCCTGATCAATATTCAGGTCTGTTACTCACTGAGAAATGAAATCAAATGCAAACTGAATCACAAGGACTGTAAATGAAAGTGACGCATCTTTAATTGATCTGCTTTTTTTGCTCAGATGCACTCCAAAATATAATATGAGGTACATTATACGCACACACTGATAATCGGGGCTGATTTTGAGCTTGATGTACCTCTTCCGGTGGAACGGTGGATCAGGTGTAAAGTGTTGGCTTCACAGTTCCGAGATCCAGGGTTCGATCACGGGCCCGCCTGTGCGGAGTTTGCGCGTTCTCCCCGTGCTTGTGTGGGTTTTCTCCGGGCGCTCCGATTTCCTCCCACATCCCAAAAACATGCGACATTAATTGGACGCTCTAAATTGCCCATAGGTGTGACTATGAGTGCGGCTGTTTGTCTTCATGTGCCCTGTGATTGGCTGGCAACCAGTTCAGCATCTGCCCGTTGACAGATGTGATAGGCTCCGGCACTCCTGCGACCCTCGTGAGGATTAGCGGTTAAGAAAATAGATCAATGGATGTTACGTTAAACCTGTCCAACGTTACGATCGTAAATTCCCACATGACCAAACCCTGCTGTGACAAGGTACAAGTAATTGACATGGAAGCAGGATAGTGCCACCAAGATCTGAATCTGAAATTCCACAGAGAACAGGATTTGGATTTTAAAATGTAAAGTAATCACATTTTCAATAGTTGCTACTCGCTGTCTGAAATTCAAGTGGCGACAATTCGCTGTCTAAAATTCACCGTCTACGCCACCAGGCAGGGTTACTTCAGGTCAGAACCGAAAACCCACCCAATCGCGGTTACGCTTTCTTAGTCACGTGACGCCAGATAGTAAGAAAGCGTAACTGCGATTGGCTGGCTGTTTGGTTCTGACCTGAAGTAACCCTGCCTGGTGGCTTAGACGGTGAATTTTAGACAGTGAATTGTCGTCACTTGAATTTCAGACAGCGAATTGTAACAACTATTGAAAATGTGATTACTTTAAATTTCAAATTGAAATTCTGTTTTCTGTGACATTTCAAATTCAAATCCTGGTGGCCTAATTTACTTCCATAATTGACACCCCCCTGAAAAAGCGTTGCTGCGTTCTGCTGTAATTAACTACAGACGCCACAATATGGTGGCAAAAGACTAGTTTTGCCTTGATGAAGCTCCTCAACTCACATCAACGGTTCTTGGGCCTCAAGATGCTGCAAGATGGTGCCGGAGCAGTGCATAAACATAGTGAATATGCATTTTTTTTTTTTTTTAATGTCATGTTTACGGCACCTGTGGAACTTTTCTTGGCCGATGCTTCCCCATTTTAGTGTCGTCCAGTAATTCTAATCAACTAAACATATCATACATGCATGACCGGACCCATTTTTTTTTTTAATGTTAACATTTGCCCAACATGACTTTTTATAAAGGGTTATTTGCCCATAGCACAGGTACATTTTTATATTTTATAACCCGTGTTTGTTTTTCCACCCACGGAAAGAACGCGACGCCTGTAAAATCTCACGAGTCGCAGTGAGTGCAAAGCTATGTTTTGACACCTGTTTCGCTTGCTGCCCACTCCGAGAATTCGCCAACAACATCGGTGCCAACATGCAAAACCTTTTAGGGCTCTCTGACATCTCGGGCGAACGTTTTATCCCGAACAGAAGGAGCCATCACCTTTTGCATATTTTTTTTTCCGCTTTATTGTGGAGAAAAAAAAATACATCAACAAGAGTCAGGATAAAACAAAATACAGACAAGCAATGTAAGAACATGGAATTATATTCTAAAATGTGACGGTAGTACAAGAAAGAGGGGAGAATGACTGACTGGAAGGATTGTGGTTTTGTTGTTGTGTTATTGAGTGAGTATGAAATATTTTCCAGAGATTCTAATTTTTTTTCTGACGAGCCAAGTGGATACTGTTCTGTGATTTCCAGTTCCAGAGTCAAGGCCAGTGAATAGTTGTCAAACTTTTTAAACCAAGTAGCACCTCAAGATATACTTTTCTCTCGAAGTACCATCAATTGTGACGAACATTATAATATAGTACTGTAGTAAGAGACCACAGGTGCATTATTTGCCTTGAGGATGCTCGTGGAAAAGGTGTGTCAGAAGAATTTAAAGTGGAGGTGGGACTGCATCAGGGTTCTGCACTGAGCCCCTTCCTGTTTGCGGTAGTAATGGATAGGCTGACAGATGAGGTTAGACTGGAATCCCCTTGGACCGCGATGTTCGCAGATGATATTGTGATCTGGAGTGAAAGCAGGGAACAGGAGGAGGAACAATTAGAAAGATGGAGGAGAGTAATGAAGATTAGCTGAGGTAAAACAGAATATATGTGCATGAATGACGGGCGGAGGAGGAAGAGTGAAACTCAAGGGCGAAGAGATAGTGAGGTTGGATGACTTCAAATACTTGGGGTCAACAATACAGAGCAATAAAGAGTGTGGTAAGGAAGTGAAAAAACGGGTCCAAGCGGGGTGGAACAGTTGGCGGGAGGTGTCTGGTGTTCTATGTGACAGAAGAGTCTCCGCTAGGATGAAGGAAAAAGTCTATAAAACAGTGGTGAGGCCGGCCATGATGGACAAATTAGAGACGGTGGCACTGAAGAAACAACAGGAAGCAGAACCGGGGGTAGCAGAAATGAAGATTTTGAGGTTCTCGCTTGGATAGGATTAGGAATGAGCTCATTAGAGGGACAGCTAAAGTTGGATGTTTTGGAGACAAGGTTCGAGAGAGCAGACTTGGATGGTTTGGACATGTCCGGAGGCGAGAGAGTGAGTATATTGGTAGAAGGATGGAGCTGCCAGGCAAACGAGGGAGAGGAAGACCAAAGAAAAGGTTGATGGTTGTTGTGAGGGAGGACATGAAGACAGTGGTTGTTAGAGAGGAAGATGCATGAGACAGGCGTAGATGGCAAAAGATGACACGCTGTGGCGACCCCTAACGGGACAAGCCAGAAGAAGAAGAAGTGGTTCGTTAGTCTGACTTTGCAGGTGGTGTGGTTTCAATCCCCTCTCATTGATTGGTGTTGAAATCCATTTAAACATTGGCAAATTAAAACAAATATTCTACAATGGTTAAAAACAAATGGTTATGAGAGATAAAATGCAAATGCATTGTACCAAATGATTAAACACAAGTGAAGTGTGTTTAGTCAGTGATACTTTTATTTAGTAGTAGTAGTAGTAGTATTTGTACCCCAATTTGAGTATCACAGGTCAAGGCTGAATGTTGCTCTCTTCGGTTTTGACTTTTTAGTCGCTGTTAGTGCGCCGCACTCCAACGAATAAAAATAACGTATTAAAGCTTTCACATCAACCTCATGATAAGCGTGGGGGGCGGGAGGGGGTGCGAGTCCCTCAGGCAACATCGTAGATGAGCGCCATCCGTATGTGGTTCATAGTAAATGGCCATGGAAAAAAAATGGCCGCTGGAGGAATTTTTTTTTTTGCCTGATCATCTCAATATTGGATTTTTTGAAAATCCCCTGCTGATGCTTGCTTCCCTCTACCCTCCCCATCCTTTCTGTCTATTCTTTACGTTTTTTTTTTTAAGTGCATGCTACGCTTTTGATCATTTTAGACTTCGCCCAGACGTGACAAACCCCAAATACACGGCTAACAAGTCTCAGCTTCCTAATTTTCCCTCATCGCGAAATGCCCTTGACAGTCCTCTCACAAAACCGCATAAGCTACAAAAAGACACAAAACACATCGAAGTGGCGTCTGGAAAACATAACTGGTGTATTTTTAGCGTATTGATCCACACGGGCAGTGCGGATGCCCGAGGCACGGTGGTGAGTGAAACTCCTCTTACATCCTCGCATAACATAAATCCAGTCTTGTGTTTTCATACATATGATCTCATCTAGTGTTGCGGTCTGAGGAAAATAACAGGACCGGCAAAATGCTCTGTTTTACAGCAATAAATTTTATAAAAACACAACACTAACAACTGTCGTATTTGCCAGATTTAGCGCCATAAACGTAAATCTGTTTTGACAGCCGTGGCAGTATGTTGGACGTATGGTACAAAATACATTTTTTTTGTTTGTTCGGTACCACGTTGAGCGGGAAGTTTTGACATTAAAAATTGGAACTCATTGAATGGTGATTGCCGGGATTTTCATTCCACAGCAAAGATATGTATTTGTTAGTGTAACCTTTCAGGAAGGAATTATTGCTCATGATTATTGTGTAGGCGGCACGGTGGATCAGCTGGTAAATCATTGGCCTCACAGTTCCGAGGTCCGAGGTTCGATCCTGGACCCGTCTGTGTGGAGTTTGCATGTTCTCCCCGTGCCTGCGTGGGTTTTCTCCGGGTGGCCACTCCGGTTTCCTCCCACATCCTAAAAACATGCAACTTTAATTGGACACTCTAAATTGCCCATAGGTGTGATCGTGAGTGCGGCTGTTTGTCTCGATATGCCCCGATTGGCTGGCAACCAGTTCGTGGTGCTTCCTGGCCGTTGACAGCTGGAATAGGCTCCATCATTCCACGCGACCCTCGTGAGGATAAGCGGTAAAAGAAAATGGATGGATGGATGAATTATTGTGTAGTTCATCGGTCTCAAACTGGCGGTCCGCGGGCCATTTTGCGGCCCGTGAGATCATATTTTTAGGCCCTTCACCTTAATATGAAAGTTTAATGTTAGTCCGTTTTACATGAATGGCACTTTTACAGTATTGTGTGCAAAGCCAACCAATCACGGTCGGGTATGTGGCTCTCAGACACTTTTTGTTTGCTATTCTTTTTTCATTCATTTTCCGAGCCGCTTATCCTCACCAGGGTCCCGATGGTGCCGGTGCCAATCCCGGGTATCATCGGGCAGAAGGCGGGGTACACTCTGAACTGGTTCCTAGCTAATTACAGGGCATATAGAGACAGACAACAGTCACTCTCACAATCGCACCTAGGGGCAATTTAGAGTCCCTAATTGCCACGTTTTTGGGAATGTGGGAGGAAACCAAAGTGGTTAGGGTTATGGATAGCTAATTGAAATTGACCGCGAGTGCATTTGCCGGTCGCTGGTTCCAGCGGCCTCGAGGTAAACTGAGTTCGAGACCCCCTGGTGTAGATATAGCGAAGTGAGATGTGGGGCAAAAGCATGAGGACGACCTTCCCGTATGTGGGGAAAACCACCCACGTAAATATGCAACGTAGCAGGAAAACGACATTACTCTCTTTGACTTTAATGCTTTTGCTCCCGCTCTTAACGCAGATTTACATTAGGCTAGCGTTACTATTTCCCTATCTTAATTGAGTCATTTAAGGCACCCATTATACATTGAAAAAAAAAAAATGTCACCGTCCACCATCAAACAGCACGAATGCAGAAATAATATTCAACTCGCCTTTCTTTACTCCCAGATCGACTTCCTCTGTGGAATGCACTGCTTGCTTGAATTGAACGCAAAGCCGAGATGCTCGCAGGAAGCAGTGACTTGTATGAATGGGAACAGGTGGATAAATTGGTTAAAGGTCTCTTCTGCCATCTTATGGAAGTGCATTTACATTTTTGCGGTTGTCACTATATGTCCCTGGCATGGATAGATGAGCTACGGTAGGTTTGCAATGATTAAATTTCAATTATCAGACAAATTATGTGAAATTGGATTCATTCATCACCCTGCTGAGAAATACATTGAGCTCGATCACTTAAACCAGCTTTTCTTTATCTTAATATGTTAATAAAATGTTAATATCTTAATATGCTGTTATAAAGAAGATTTTGGTTAAACCCCCAGATTTTTTTTTACTTCGTGGAACCTCACCCATTTGATCCTGAGTGAGTGATGCTGAAGTGATGATTATTTCTCATTTTTCAGGGAGGACCTAAATTTAGCCTGGGTTGTTCCCTACATGGACTGATGCATTTTCTTTTAATCTATCCATCCATCCATTTTCTTTGCCGCTTATCCTCACTTGTTTGGCGGGGATTTGAAAAGTAATATTCTTCACACTTATATTGCTGACATGTTTTTATCCTCAACATGTTTTCTGAAGATGTTAATTACATTTTGGGATGTGTAGAATTTTTCTCCTATTGCTCGATATGACTTTTCCATGAAAATGTGCACAAATGTATCTCAGTGTCATAAAAGTTATTTTTTGGGTGGGGGAGCCTCTTTTTCAAATTGTCCTTTTACCATATGTTAAAATACAACAGAGGGATCTGTGAACGGATGTCGCAGCCATTTTTCATTCGTACAGTAATCCATCCATTTTTTGGCCGCTTATCCTCACAAGGGTCACAAGGACTGCTGGAGCCTATCCCAGCTGTGAACAGGCAGGAGGCAGGGTACACCCTGAACTGATTGCCACCCAATCGCAGGCCACATGGAGACAAACAGCCACTCTCACGATCACACCTAGGGGCAATTTAATGTGTCTAGTTAATGTTGCATGTTTTTGGGATGTGGGAGGAAACCGGAGTGCCCAACTGGAGAAAACCCACGCAGGCACGGGGAGTACATGAAAACTCCACACAGGCGAGGCCGGGTTCGAACCCGGGCCCTCAGAACTGTGAGACCAATGCTTTACCAGGTGCTCCACCGTGCCACCTTCTTTAATCTAATAATTTGTAATTTTAAAGGGTAATGTTGTAAAATTGGCTTTGAATTATATTGAATTGTTAAAAATGGGGGTGGCATGGCGGAACAGCTAGTAAAGCGTTGGGCTCACAGTTCTGAGGACACGGGTTCAATCCCGGACCGGCCTGTGTGGAGTTTGCGTGTTCTTCCCGTGCCTGCGTGGCTTTTCTCCGGGCACTCCGGTTTCCTCCCACATCCCAAAAACATGCAACACTAATTGGACACACTAAATTGCCCCTAGGTGTGATTGTGAGTGTGCCTGTTTGTCTCTATGTGCCCTGCGATTGGCTAGCCACCAGTTCAGGGTGTGTCCCGCCTCCTGACAGCTGGATAGGCTCCAGCACTCACTCCCCTGCGACCCTCGTGAGGATAAGAAAATGGATGGATGTTAAAAAAATAGGGGTTATAAATGACTTCTTTTTTTTGCAGTAGCAGGGGATGACTTTGTACCGTACACACCCGAATTCCACGAATAACCCCTTCCCCTGACATGAACCCCCATCTGCTCGATGGAGCGGCGTCCTGCCACCCGCCTATAATGCAAAAAAGGCAAAAAGAAAAATAACCATGCACTTCTCATGCTGAACTTCAGGTTTCCTAGAAGCTGAACCGCTGCACGCCGAAGTGCAAATCCAGGGACTAATTGGGGGGGGGGGGGGGGAGCAAACCATAACCGCTCGTCTCTTGTAAAAGCTGCAATTTGGTACTCGAGATGGAGGGAGGAGCCACAACAAGCGGCGGCAATTAGCATGTGCCTCATAAACTGCGTGATGAACAAGGTTTTATCCGCGTGTAATTAGAGCTGTTTGTTAAGCTACAGAGCTGTGCCACTGATTAACACTGTCACCGCCTTGCTGGTGCCAACACCAATGTTTCTTGCTGTTCTTTGCGCTCCCCAAGGAGATGTCCGCTGGCTGTTTTTGTGTGTGTGCGTGTGTTCCGGAACCGCTCGCTGAGGTCGGGAAAAAAAAAAAACAAACCCAAAACATTCTGGATCGGTTCTCTAGATTCCAAACGCACGTCTCTCGAGGTTTTAAATAAAACTTCGGCACGCTTGCTGATATCAGACGTGCTCGTGGGTGAAACAGCTGGTCACGCCAATATCATTTTATTTTACAGATTAATGCAATGAAATACAGTAAGAACTGCGGATATCGATTGTTTTTGGCATTGTCGCGCGAGTCGGGTAATTTGGCTGAAACAGTAATCCCCTATTCGCTGGTGATGGGGATCGACCCCCGAGTAAGTTCATATGCACCTCTCTTACCGTTTAAAAATTAATAGCTAACAAACAGATGGTTTGATGTAGAAAAATCGACCAGAAGTGTGCAACTCCATAACTTTCACGAAAAACCAAGGTTAAATTTGACCTCCGCCTCAAAATTGAAAGCACATTTGTCTGACAGGTTGGTCGAGTTCTTGACATCATTATTAGATTTCTATTAGACAGCGCTTTGGAGAATTGTATTTGTGAACAGGGACCTGCATATAATATAAAACAAAAAAATCAGTTTCCCATTGCCAAAGAAGCAACCCCTTCTGTTTAATCAATGAGGAAGTCATCTTAATAGAATTGTTAAAGATTGATTTGATTTTACGTCCTTCTGTAGTTCTAAAACTGAAGTGAACACGCATACACTTTGCGAGACCCCACGCATTATCGATTCAAGGGAACGTGTGTATGATTACTACAGTGATGCCTCGATTCTCGACCACAATCCGTTCCAGGAAACGGTTTGAGAAGTGATTTGTTCAAAAACCGAATCGACGTTTCCCATTATAATGAATGGAAAAAGAAATAATGCGTTCCGAGCCTACAAATTAGGTTTTTTAAAGCATTTTTTTTAGCTTTTCCTGATAATAAACTGCATAGTAGAAATACATGTATAGTTTAAATACTTTATACAATGAAATAATTTAAGAAATAAATTTATTTTTTGCTTGAAATGTATGTTTTAGCAAGGCTGGGAGTTCATTGCCGTATCTGTAGCGACTCGGCCCCCAGCCTTGTAAACTTTTTTTATTAACAAAAGTGCAAAATAACTTTAAACAGGCAACTTGCTTCTTTGGAGCCATGATTGGGGGTTAATACGGTAGTCCTCCATAAGAAGAAAAACAACAGTCACTTGGACACGTCTGTGTACAGAGGCTGCATTATACAGAATAACGAAAGTCCGCTGGTTGCCCCGCGCGCTTTATATCATTTCCGGGCTTTTTGGGGGGAGGGCGTTCGAATTGACAATAACAAAACATGTCGTGGGTGAGTCAACTGCTTGTGCCGTGCGCGATGTTATTTCCGGGTTTTTTTCGGGGGGCGTTTGAATTGACGATAACAAAGCACGTCGTTGGTGGGTTGACTTCTTGCGCCGCGTGCAATGTGTTTTTTCTTTTTTTTTGGCGGCGTGAGAATTCACAACAAAGGGCGCCATGGGTCAGCTGGTGTGGCCACCCGCAATATGTTATTTCTGGGTTTTGTCGGCGGCGTTCGAGTACCGATTTTCATTAAAAAACAGAAGCAAAAAAAATCTCAAAATTTTCATTCGAAAACCGATTTTTCCGAAACGGAGACGTTCGAGAACCGAAGCTTTACCGTACTCTTACGTGTGGTGTATTTGATGACCAACACAGTACACCACGTACACGACATCTGCAACGCGAGTTTCCATCCACGCCCAAACGAGAACTCTGTTGTCGTACCAAGAGTGACCGGTGAGAGGCGGCATATTGCCACTCAACATCCAGACTGTCGAAAAATACACAATAGTAGCAGTAAAAGAAGAAACAGAAACAGCTAGGCTAACTATTAGCGTGTCTGCTGGTGTGGAGGCGAAATCTTAGGAGTCAAGATTTGCCATTGTAAATGTTGAACAGGCGATGCAATGATTGTCGTGACCGATTTCAGAGCAGTCGGGAAATTACAAATCTCTTAAATAAAGAATCAGGATCATCTTTTAGAGACCCGATAATCTGGTTTTAAGCGACTTTGATCGAAAAAGAGGAAAAATGCTGAAAACTAAGTCGAATTATGGTCGAAATTTCTGTGAAGACGGCAGATTAAAATGGACCACCTCACTTTGGCTGTCGCAGCACGAAAATCGATGGGCGCGCTGGTTTTGTTTGTTTTCCCGTCACGCTTTGCGGTGCGGAACATAATGATTCAATTGCTCAGTTTTCTATTTCCACGAAGCCCCAAAGTCAATGAGCATCATAATTGACTAAAGAAGGTCGCTGTGGAATAATTAGCACTAATGGTGGCATTTGCTGCCAAAATATGCGGCGTCATGAAAAGTCAGGGATGTGAGAGCTGCGGGGTTTTCCAGTCCAGGGAGTACTAAATCCTGCTTGATCGTATTGTTATACTGTATATACTTAAAAATCTTTTTATAGCAAGGGACTATATTATTTTGCAGTATTTTGCCACCGGCCTTTTAGCATCAGCCCTCAACCCCCTCAACAATATGACACATTTCTCGGTTTATATCCACTCATTAAATTTAAAGGTGTCATCCCTATAAATGTTCTAAAATAGATATTGTAATGAAAAATACATATAACATTATTCACTTCAATGTCGATATGAAAAAATAAATATGAGCGGAGAGCGCGTCACCCATGCGCAAATTTGTGGAAGTGTTGTTCGACATCCAAGCGGTCGCCATATTGGCTGCATCTCCTGCCCGTGATGTCACCCCCGGACATTCGCCATTGAAAACACGTTGCGGCCCCTACTATGGGAGACGAACACGCACCTTCTGACACAGAAACTCTTTTCGAAGAAGTGAACATCTTACAACCGAGTGAAGTGACCGGGGCAATATTACCCTATTGTTTCGGGCCGTATTTAGATTATATGCGGATCACGGCCAAACCGCCTCCCCCGTCCGATCCACTTCCGTGGCGGAGATGAGCCACCCCGGCCGGCAAGGCCGGCAACCGGCTCGGCCTTGTCGACAAAGCCGGTAGTGATCCACAAGGCTTGCGGAGGCCGTCCTTCAGCAGCTGCTGCACGGAACCCTTCCGATGTGCACATCGACACATTTAGCACCCCTGATTTACGGATTACTCCCCCCCCCCCCCCAACTACTGCTTTTTGTAATAGCTATATACAGACACGGAAGCTCTTTCAAAGAAGAGAACATCTCACAACTGAGTAAAGTGTCTGAGAAAATATTACCCTACTGTTTTGAGCCATATTTAGATGATATGCGGATCACTTCTAACTAACAACAGACTCCTAGACAGTCTGTTTGAGCCAACCCGGCTGTAGCCATTCTTGTCCGCGAGGCACGGCTTGGCCGGCGGCTCGTGGGACGCAGAAGCTCGGCCGAAGCCGTGATCGGGGGACACGGCGCCGACGGGAACATCGACACATTTAGCACCTCTGAGTTACGGACGCGGATCTTTTGTTACGTACTGAAAGGATTACGTCCTCCCCCCAAAGTATTGTTTTTTTTAGTCGCTCTATACACAGCTACCTGTCATTTGTAACCCACGAAGCTTTCGTCCTTTGCACCCATGCAATCCATTTTTCACGACGAACCGGGTCTCTTGGAAACTTATGAAGGGCAAATCCATCCTCCCAAGTGTTCGAGCTATATCCAGCAATGCAACGAGCCGGCGTTTTAGCTAACACGAAGGAACAACAAGCTACCTTCCCGCAGGTAAAACTAATAGAAACAAACGAGTCCACTTGAGTGCGCTCCTGCCCCGTGAGTCACTTCCTGCTTCTTGTCGAAAACAAATTCCTTCGAGAGGATTTTCATGGCAGGCGTTACATATACATATACGTCAAAATCACGTTTTCTGGTGGGAAGGTAATTCATTAATAACAGACTAAAAATTATGAATTTCATGACAGTGGCCCTTCATCCTCCCTAGCTCTTCATAAAGAATTTCATTTTTTTACATGCGGGAGTAACGCCGGTGGATTGAACCGCCGTGCAATAGCAAGCACGTTTGATATTAGGTGGTGCGTATGCAGAATTTTGAGCTCTTCCTGAAAGTCGTTTCCTCCCGTGAGGTGGCCAAGTGATGCAGATCCGCTTTCATTCGGCTCCACCCCCCCCCCCCCCCCGAAAGAAATTAAAGTGCTTGTGCTCCTTAATCCAATTGAGAGTCTACCACCTCCCTCTCGCCACAGTGCGAGTGGTTTTCTTTCGGGAGCAACGGAAGGGCAATATTAAAAAGTCCAGTGGTATTATTGAGGCCGCGCGTACTTTAAAGTCTCCCGGCTAGCGGGTTTCGGAATGTGGCAGCTTAAGTGCTCTCCTGGCAGCTCCGTGTTGCTTATAAAGCAGAGGCTCAGAATGCAATTCATTTAACTAAAGGATAACCCCGTAAAGGGGGCCGTGTTGCATTTCCCGAGGAACTCTAATGATGTTTCCCCGCCACCTCTGGAGAGGCCGATGTTGCCCGACTAGCTCTGCGCAGAGATGAAGTAATTGGCCTGCTTTGCTTTGACCTGCCACTTCCAACGGCGGATGGCCACGTTTTACAAGCATCGCCGGTTTCAAGTGATGTCTTGACTTGCAAGTTTAATTTGCTCCGCGGCCGCATTCACAACTCAACGCGAATCTTATCTCAAATCGTCTTTCCTCCTTGAAATGAGTTCAAGTGTCATTAATGCTTTATAGCACAGCCTAAAAACACCAATACTTTGTTTTTGTAATAAAGAAAATTCCATTCTTGAGCACAGGTGTCAAACTCAAGGCCCGGGGCCCAAATTCGGCCCGCCGCATGATTTTATGTGGCCCGCGGAGGCAAATCGTCGGTGTCGAAATCCGTGATTCTTGTGGAAATGTATCCCAATATTTCAAATTGTCATATGTCATTATCCAAGCCACTTATCCTCACAAGGATTGCGGGAAAACTGGAGCCTATCTCAGCTCGCTTCAGGCGAACGGCGGACTACACCCTGAACTGGTTGCCAGTCACTCGCAGGGCAGATATTGACACCATCACTGAGCGGGAATTGATCCCATGCTGCCCACACCAAAGGCAGGCGTGTGTACCACTCGTGACCACCTTGTCATATGTCATAAATGATAATGTTGCATTTTGGTGTTACCAAACATGAACAATGGCTGAAAAACCCATTGCGCTTGATTTCTGATTCCAAAAGTAGTTCATAAATTTCATGTGTAAATGAGCCGATTCAGGATTTCTTTGGTTTCATCATAACGGCCCTCTGAGCAAAATCGTAACTACAATGTGACCCGTGACAAAAATGAGTTTGACACCCCTGTTCTAGAGTATTGTACAAAACATAGTCATCAAATAATTCATTGCAATCCGAATAATTTAACGGTGCATCATAATAATTCAGCCGCTCCTACTGGTGTGTGTTCCTTGGCCACAAGGGGTAGTAAAATAGATACAGACAAAGACAACTACCGTATTTTCCGCACTATAAGGCGCACCCAAAAGCCTTTCATTTTCTCAAAAGCCGACGGTGCGGCTTATAATCCGGTGCACTTTATATGTGGATCAATATTGAGCCTTTAGTGCAGCTCCATCTAATGCATGCATAATGTAACCTCAGCCTCTACTGTAGCGTCTATTCTATGCGCCTTATAATGTGGTGCGCCTTATATATGAAAAAAAAATTAAAATAGGCCATTCATTGAAGGTGCGGAAAATACGGTACATGTGATTTTGATGATGGAAAAATTGATGATGTTGCCACTCAGTTACAATGTGTTATTCCACCCTCTATGTGTTGCTACCACTTATGTTAAAAAAATAAGTTACTTAACAGTTCATAATTTCTATGACATCAAGGCTAGTAGGCGGCACGGTGGATCAGCTGGAAAGCGTTGACCTCACAGTTCTGAGGTCCCGGGTTCAATCCCGGACCCGCCTGTGTGGAGTTTGCATGTTCTCAACGTGCCTGCGTGGGTTTTCACTGGGTGGGCACTCCGGTTTCCTCCCACATCCCAAAAACATGCAACATTAACTGGACACTCGAAATTGCCCCTAGGTGTGATTGCGAGTGCGACTGTTTGTCTTTATGTGCCCTGCGATTGGCTGGCGACCAATTCAGGGTGTACCCCGCCTCCTGCCCGTTGACAGCTGGGATAGGCCCTAGTGAGTATAAGCGGCTAGGAAAATGGATGGATCAATGCTCGTTTTGTGAAGGCTTCTACTTACATTTTGCATTGCACATTAGCATTAAGCTGTCGGACCTTGGGTAAGAGAAGGTTAATGTGCTTTAGTTTAATACGCAATGTGTAAATTTTCTCTTGAATTCACTTTTAAGTTCTCAAGTAAGCTTAAAATTGAAGTAGCAGAAAAAGTTTGAAACAACTTTTTGGCCTCTTTGGAAGAATTGTCTGTCTGCTATCGTACCCGACATGTACCGGTATGTTGTATTAGGGTGGCTCCAACTACCGGAGACAAACCTCTTGTGTGTTTTTGAAATACTTGGCCAATAAAGACGATTCCGAATTGTCTGTCAACTCTCTGGATGTTGAGTTTGCTGCCACCATTTAGTCCGCGTTTCTCAAATATTTGCCCACAAGTCGAGACAATTTGCAGGATGGAGTGGAAAAATCAACTACCTTTAAATGTTTCCCGTGTATTGGTGTGAGAGAGAGAGAGAGAGAAGTGAAAATGCTTTTTTTTTCCTTCGTTTTTTTTTTTAAATCCTCCTACATCATTCCCATGTGCCAAGTTACTGTCAGTGAACACTACTCAAACATGACCTTGTGGAATTAAAAGAAGCTCCATTAAGATTTACTACCAATTATAGTTGAAGCAAGCACCCATGTCGGTGACAAATAACTCTCGATGTCGCCACCCTCACCGTCATTTACTATTTTATTATGTGTGAAGATGGAAACGCTCCTGCCTATTTTCCGTAATAATTCCTCAGTTTTTCTGGCGTACTTAGAAGTATGTTGGCAACTGTAAGGTGAAGTGGATGATATATGTTCCCTCTAAGCTTGGCACCTGCGCAATTGCGCACTTGTAGCGCACTCTCGGTGCTCTTGAAAACCGATCCAGCGCAGTGAACCACAGCCTGACTTGTTTTTTTTTAATCACGGCAGCACGCAGTCTTGAACAAGCTGCTAATCGGCCACACCATGCCACACACTCTACTTTCTTGTGTACCTGACACCGCCCACCTCCGTCTCTTAAAGGGGTACACTCATAATTACAAACACCACCCACCACTGGTGCTTTAGTTAGAAACACAGTCTGGGCAACGTAGAGCAAAGACGAGTTCGACATGCTGCTTATGTTTAATCGCGAAAAGAGGGCAAAAGTTAAAAAAAAAATTCTGTTGCTTTAATAAATGCTGGAGTTTGTGAATGATAATAATAATAATAATGAAGAAAAAGTGGTGAAAGTGGATGAGATTTTCTCTTTTTTGAGTAAAAAAAGGTCTGGTGTGAAGCCAAAGTAGAAAGTACAGGATGAGATGGTGTATAATGTGAAAATTCCACCATGGCGCAGCCTGATAGAGGATGAAAGTACAGACAATACAGTGCACAAAAAGCTAATTATGTATTTTAAAAATAGGAGACCTCATAACACTAACCTTAATACTGTTTGGTAGCATCATTCAGCATTCAACATGCCTTGCTAAAGATATTCTGCAAGCAATAATTCAGTTTTACACCAAGACAGACAGATGGGGATATCATTGTGGGTTAAAAATAAATAAAAGAAACAAAGTTGGAGGTGACATTTCAAATGTACAGTTCATGGTTGGCTTAGTTTGGCTAGCAATGTATATTTTTGTTTGTTGACATCTTCATTGCAAGTTTGCAAAAACACAAAATTGTTCTTGAAATTTTCTGATGGTAATGTAATTGCTGTAATCATAATCTTTTAACGAGACATGTAACTTCAATAGATAACACCAAACTGACCTGATGTTGCTCACAGTGGTCAACGGGGGGCGCTCACGGGTTTAGCGTGTTTGCTCAGACACGTCAAAAATTAGAGGGACCGATGATGACGACCCTCCCGCTATGTTGCTTCCCACAAGTGGAAATAATTTCTGTAGGTCAATTTGACGCCAGGTATTTTTAATGATGCAAAAATGGCAGAAATGGAAAACAAATAGTTTTTCCGATTGAATAAAATTGAGAATATTTTTTTTAAATGTGCGAATATATTGGGTTTTGTTGGGCTGTGTTCTTTACATTTAAAAACCCAAGCAGAGGATTTTTGTTTTAAATGGTACACGTGTAAAACTTGGGCAGCACGTTGGAGCAGTTGTAGAGCGTTGGCCTCACAGTTCTGAGGTCCAAGGTCAAATCCCGGCCCCGCCTGTGTGGAGTATACATGTTCTTCCTGTTCCTGCGTGGGTTTTCTTCGGGCACTCGGGTTTCTTCCCACATCCTGGAATCATGCACTAATTGGAGACTCTAAATTGTCCTTAGGTGTGATTGTGAGCGCCACTGGTTGTCTGTCTCCATGTGCCCTGCGATTGGGTGGCAACTAGTTCAGGATGTACCCCGCTTCCTGCCCAATGACCGTTGGGATTGCCTCCAGCACTTTCGTGACCTTCATGAGGATAAGCGGCTCAAAAAATGGACGAATGTAAAATTTTATACAAGTAGTTACGTCTCTGGAGTGCCTGCCCATCCATCAAGCGGGGAACACTATACAGCATGTGTTTGTTTACCTGCGCCACATACACACCCTGAATTGTCGACACCACTGCTGTAATGCGTGAAAATGCTTTTATTGTTCATGGGCAGTCATTTTTCTCTGAAAGTCTTGTAAAAGTCACTTGAATCAGAGCTAACCCCTTCATTTGTCAGGGTAACAAAAGCTGGACCTCCCATTGGTCCAGGATTATATGCGGTGCTAGTAAACACCTAAATCCATCGAATGGGGTGGGGGCGGGGGGGGGGGGAGAGAATGTTAAAAACACTTGAAATGAGCAAATGGGTAAATGAACCATTTTTATTTGAGATATTGATCACAAACAACTCCTGGACTTTCTTTTATTCCACTTTTTCTTTCAAACCCAAGGGGGCTAAGTCTGACTGCAAATAATATATGCCAATAATTGACATGCGCCCATAAATGTTAATAAGTGCCTGTGTGTATATAGTGTGCGTGCGCGTGTGTATATATATATATATATATATTTATGTATGTATATGTGTGTGTGTGTGTGTTTGCCGCTTATCCTCACAAGGGTCGCAGGGAGTGGTGGAGCCTATCCCAGAGCAGGAGGCGGGGTACACCCTCTGTGGACTGTATAATTTCTTCCCATGCCTGCGTGGGTTACCTCCGGGCACTCCGGTTTCCTCCCACATCCCCAAAACATGCAACATTAATTGGACACCCTAAATTGCCCCTCGGTGTGCTTGTGAGTGCGGTTGTTTGTCTCCATGTGCCCTGTGATTGGCTGGCAACCAGTTCAGGGTGTGCCCCGCCTCCTGCCCGTTGACAGCTGGCATAGGCTCCAGCACTCCCTGCGACCCTCGTGAGGATTAGCGACGAAGAAAATGGATGAATGGATGTGCCTCTTCAGGGCCAACAACCAACAGTTACGTTAAACGTGTGGGAGAGTAACTAAACCCAGCTGGGATAGGCTCCAGCACTCCCCGCGACCCTCGTGAGGATAAGCGGCAAAAAGAAAATGCATGGATGGATGGATCTTTCTAGTTTATTCCAAATAACCTTTGTCAGTGTCATTCCCACAGACGACTCTCCTCATTCCATTTTGAAAACCCCTCATCTTAACACGTGCAATTGTTCTGGCTGGTTGCATGGCGGTGGGTGTCACCGTCTGTCTGCCCCTCTGAGCAGGGGTCCTGCCACTTAATTAGGGTTAATTTGAATGACTCTGAGCAGATGCGGGAGGTTGATACTGGTCATCAGACAGAGACTTTGCCCCCCCCCCCACCCGCCCCTTCACTTTTTTCATTTATTAATCCATCATTCTCTGTCATGTGTCAGAATGGAGGAATACAGAGGATGATGCTCCAATCGTCTCTTTCAGCAATTAATGCATTTATGGAAAGTGGGGAGCTTCAGTGTGTTTTTATAACATTAGGAAAGTTGTTCTTTCACTGTAGAAGTGCGACTGCAGGCAATTGTAACTATTAGTCACTATAATTAATTTGTCTGCGGAGAGAGAGAGGGGGGGGGGTTCCGTAATGAACTGTTTCGTTCCACTCACTCACCCAAGGTGGAATACTTTCAGATTTATGGACAACCCAGTTAAAAGTGACCAACTTGTGGGATGTTCATGTTTATCTTGCTTTTCCTGGAAGCTAGAAATGTTCCTTTTGCTCATTCACTACCAAGCTGATAATCTGCTGCTGTACCCCCCCAAAAAAAAAACATCTTTTTGAGGCGCTCGAGCACCTTGTGTATGTGATGATATTACAATTACCATAATTTCCGGCCTGCAGAGCACACCTGATTATAAGGCGCACCTCCCTAAAAGCCGCAAGCGCCCACATTGAAACATGAGATATTCACAAAGAAAGACCGTAAACAGAAAGCATTTTCAAAGTTTTAATACCTCATCTTAGCTTAACATAGCAACAACACGGTAGCAGGAACAGGGCTGGTTAAAAAAAAAAAACAAAAAACAAACAAACAAAACAAAACATACTGGTAAAAAAAAAAAAAAAAGTAGCAACATCGCGCTAACCGCTAGCGTGGCGCTAACAGGGCCGGTTAAAAAAAACATACCGGCAAAAGTCACATCCTCGACACATATGTTCCACCGGTCTCACGCTTACCTTTTCCGCTCGAGTGCCCCCTTGCTGCCGTTAGGAAAAAAATCCACAAATTAGCCGCATCACCGCATAAACCGCAGGGTTGAAAGCATGTGAAAAAAGTCGCTGCTTATGGGCTGGAAATTGTTGGCCGTCAAAGTGATGGTGCCCAAGGTTGCATCGAAACTTACTTACAAATTTGTTCTTGTGGTGCTTCCAACTGCACTTATCCTTCATTATTGTCTTTGCACTGTATTATATCGCCATGCGATATATTGTGGAAGAAATACAAAAATGTCAGCTGATATTTAGATATATTCACTGAAAGGAGGTTTTTTTTTATGGAAAATTGTGCGCCTGTCCCACCGATTAATTGTAAAATGGGACATCCAAGTAATAATAAATAAATTGTTTTATCAGCTGCATGTCCCACTTACACACAAATCTACAAGCAAGTTGAACTGCCTCCAGAATAAAAATAGAATCCATAATGTTACCATTACAGCACTTTTTTAAAAACTCTGGTCTCAACAAGGAGCAACCCTTAGTTTAGCTGTGTGTTGTCATGGAAACCCCCTACCCCGCCCCGCCCCGCCCACAACAGTTCAGTAGTGGCTCATTTGCATAAAGCAGGACCGACTGCCCCCTCAAAACAGATGCTCGTTTCCTGACTGAAATTGTAAAATGACTTTTTAAATATTGAAATGAAATAAATTCTCAACCCTTGGGCATTGTGGCGGAAGCATGTTACTGTTAGGTTGCGGTGGTGAAATGTTCAAGCACAGAACAGTACGTCTTGATAAGACTAAGTCCAAGTAAATCCTTAAAACTGGGAGAAAATCTTCTAAAAATGCACATTTTAATTAATGTTCCAAAATGAAACCTTGAAAATTAAACAATGACCTTTTTGAGGATAAGCGGCCTGGAAAACAGAATGTAATGGAATGCACAGAGAAAAAAAAACTCTCACCTTTGCGTTTTCTCGCGCTCTAATATGAGAAAAAAAAGTTTCGATAGGCTTATGCTGCATACAAAATGTAATTACCGTAGTATTACCGCAATGAATAAGAAACACCAATGAAATATGAATGTAAGCACATAATCACGACTGCTGTTATGAGCTGCTTAAATTGCTAAACGTTGAACTTATGGCTGAGGATCGGAGTGCTCTTCTTGGTGCAGGTACGAGATCCGGGACCCGCACCTGGTGGAGGAACACGTCCTGCAGGTCCTGAAGGAGAGGGCCGACTTCGACAACTACAAGCCCCGCCCCTTCAACATGCGCGAGTTCTACGACCGGACGGGCCACAACATCAAAGACATGCTGCTGTCCTGCTACTACCGCGGCATGGAGTGCAGTGCTGAAGACTTCAAAGTGGTGAGTCAGCCCGCGCCGATTGTTACGCGGCCTCCCGGGGGTGACGGCGTCCGGGGTCTGTAACGTAAGGTCAGCGTTAATAGAGGCATTTGGAACATATGAACAACGTGACATTTGGTAAACAGTCGATGCACCTCTGGGAGGAAATGGAGACTCCAGATTGTTCTGTTCACGCCGGCAAGCGTTGCCAACAGGGGAATCGGATACAAAGCCGAAGATGAACAGCATGTACACATGTGTCGCCTTTTGTGGAATATTTGGCTGTCTCTGAAAGGTTCACCAATCCTGTCATGAAAGGTTTGAACGTGAAGTTGAACATCGCCTCCGTGCTGGGGTGTTTACTTGTGTCATAGTTTGCTATTTCCACCACGCACTAATTTTAGCATCAGTACTGTACGCTATTGTTTCATTTTTCCTATGCCAAAATTGCAAAAAGAACAATGTTCACTGCAACAAACTCAAATCCAATCTGGATTACATTTCTCAATCTAAGACAAAATATGATTGTCTGTCTATCAATTTATTACTGATTATGAAGAACTTTATCTTAAAATAGAAAATAACACTGTTGAATAGATAGGTAATAGGTAATAGACAAGTGTAAGACAACGTTGCTGTCACATCCCAGTGGTGCGGAGGCGGACCCAAATGCAGGACTCCCAGGCAGAGGCATCATGTTCACTTGGTTTTATTCTTAATTAAAGAGATGCACAATTACACAGTCCAAGAAAGCAGGTTCCAAAACATGAGAAACAGGGTTCGATGACTATGGATCTAAGTGGAGGAGTAAACCGGGATGCGGTGAAGCATGCTCACAAACACAAAGCAACGAACTGGCAAATGCCAGTGGCAAAACTCCACCTTAAATACTTGGTGTAATCACATTGCTTCATGCAAAACAGCTGTGACCAGTGACAGGTGTCAGAGATGACACCGTCCAGAGCTGCGGCCGGGCCACGCCCCTCCCGGTCGTGCCCAAGCCTTGCTCGTGAAAGTTTTTTTGTTTTGGAGTTTTATGTTTCTAGCTCTGTACTTATTTGAAGAAAACTGTCATGTTCCTTTTCTGTTGGCAGATACCTTTGCTTAAATTAACATAATCCTCTAATATAATAATACAGTCTGTCCAAAAAATCACAAAAACTTTCTTTTATCGTCTTCTTCTTTTTCTTTCGGCTTGTCCCGTTAGGGGTCACCACCACATGTCATCTTTTTCCATCCAAGCCTATCTCGTGCATCTTCCTCTCTAACAACCACTGTCCTCATGTCCTCCCTCACAACATCGATCAACCTTTTCTTTAGTCTTCCTCTCGCTCTCTTCCCTGGTAGCTCCATCCTCAGCACCCTCCTACCAACATACTCACTCTCTCGCCTCTGGACATGTCCAAACCATCAAAGTCTGCTCTCTCGAATCTTGTCTCCAAAACATCCAACTTTGGCTGTCCCTCTAATGAGCTCGTTTCTAATCCTATCCAACCTGCTCACTCCGAGCGAGATCCTCAACTTCTTCATTTCTGCCACCTCCAGTTCAGCTTCCTGTTGTCTCTTCAGTGCCACCGTCTCTAATCCGTACATCATGGCCGGCCTCATCACTGTTTTATAAACTTTGCCCTTCATCCTAGCGGAGACTCTTCTGTCACATAGAACACCAGACACCTCCCGCCGACTGTTCCACCCCGCTTGGACCCGTTTCTTCACTTCCTTACCACTCTCTCCATTGCTCCGTATTGTTGACTCCAAGTATTTGAAGTCGTCCACCCTCGCCATCTTTTCTCCCTTGAGCTTCACTCTTCCTCCTCTGCCCCTCACATTCATGCACATACATTCTGTTTTCGAACTGGCTGCAATTTGAGGCCAAGCTGGTCGTGTGACCATCGGAGCACGCTCACTCCCTGAAAGCTGCTTATGGCTGCTGGGCATGCATTTAATTGAGTAATTGTGGTGACTGTCTGGCCAGTCGATTTTTGTGCGTGGCGTGTCTGGGCAGTCATAATGCGCAGCAACAGAACTGCACTTTCAGCTGCTATTAATTTGGGTTTGCTTGTATCACTGACCCCATTTTAGACATGAGCAAAGCCCAGGTAATTAAAAAAAAAAAAACATTTCCAAGATCACCTAAACATTGCAATGACATTTTGGGTTCCTGGTAATTGCTCTTGGCATTTTTACTCCTCCAGCAGTCGTCTTATTCCAGCCCATAGTCAGGACTGTCCGTCTAATCCCGTTTAAGCCCTCTGCCGGGTAGAATAATGAGTCTGACCCCAATTAGTCCACACATTAACAGATGATCTTATCTGTGTATGTCATCTTATTTGTCTCTAGACGGAAGGAAGTCAACATTGTGCATCTTCCCGGCATGAAAAGCAAATCAAACCCCGGGGAACAGTTTCAGGAACATCTGGAAGCTCTGACACCGAAGTTAGCGCAGACAGGGGCAGGAATTTAACAGATGCTCGTCGCATCAAAAGTTTGTGAATTACAAGTGAAGTGCCACACTGCACGTCCTGTCGGCGCACTCAAGTGATTATAATCCCTCTATCTGTGCCGTGCAGATGCGTGCCAGCTGTGTCGAGAGATCAAAATGCTGACAGTGGTTGTTTTTTTGTTGTTGCCATTTTAAAATCAGCCACAACATCATGAATTCCGCGGAAACTCTCAGGTCCTCTCAATCCGTTTTGGACATGACAATGTCTTCTGATTAGCAGACTGAGCTGTGAACTGTTATAAAAATGTTGTTATTCAGATTCCATTATCGATACTGCTAAATATTTGTGTTTCATTAATTGTACTGAATTTACAACGTCCATACATACATACATACATACATACATTGCGATGTAGTGTAATGCACAAAGTTGTTTATATTCATGCTCCTCGTGTAGCGCCATAAACGAGTATTTACGGTTGACGGAGTAGCCTTGCGGCAGTTACATTAACCTTCAGTCATTGTTCAAAGTCGGCTGCGCTAGCCAGCAAGATAAGATCCCCGGGCTGCTAATCCGCTGATGCAGTTTATTGAGCTAAACTAACAAGTGACCAGCGTACCAGTAACGGACGCCTGCATCATCCCGGACCCCCATTTTTGAAGCATGACTAATAGATTCACGCTCAATGAACTGTTGTGCTAATCTATGTTTGTCTATACGTGGCCTACGAATGTTCACCCAAAGTCAGCCGCGGTTGGATCCAACACAAATGCGGCAAAGAAAAACTGTTATCCCACTTCCCGTATTCAGCATACCGCATACAAGTTGCTTTTTTATGGGTTGGGCTTGGCCTTACCCCGTTGTAGAGCTGGATGTATCGGATCCGCGGAGGATTTTATATGCGGAGAAATAATTCAGAGTGCAATAGAAAAGGATAAAAAGGAAGTTGATCGTTACAATGAAGCGCAGCCCTCCGTATCCTGGAGCGTGGCGGCACTAAAACCGTGATTAACACTGTTGGCAGCGTTAGCTTGTTTATGTTCAAGCACGACTCGGACCACTCCCTGGTATTTGTGAGTTCTAAGAGGAAAAGATGGTGCCGCAGGAACATGACCAAACGACACTGTTGTCATTGCAAATTGTCACGGAGTTCAAATTACTGCATAATTAGAAGACCACATGCCGGTGAACATATCCTGATCCAATGAGTTTTTGTTTTGTCATGCGCAAGTTATGCCTCCTTTCACCAGCAACTGACTTTTTCTTATACATGGGTTTATCTAGATAAAGTTGCCAAAAAGTGGTACTCTGTAACTTATTCACTACTGTAGTCTAGACTGTCAACTCATGTTGGCTTACTTTGTTGACAAAACTGTTTTACTACTGCTTGGTAAAATGAAATTTCACTACGTCACTTGGTCCAATACCTGACAGGGTGCAGCTGCATTTAACGACCTTCCTTTATTCTTGCGGTGTTATTACCCCCTCTCGAAGACTCTTTCAGCCCCACCGAGTGCCTCGTCCTGTGGCCTCTTTTGACTCCGAGAGAGGAGCGCTCGTAAAACCGCAGACATTTCTTGGCCGTCATCTTTTAGCTGTACAGAAACATTGCTATCGGTTAACGTTAACAGCTGGCTTGCAGCTTTAAGCGTAGCTGCAGAGGATGTTGCAAAGGAACCAAAAAAATGAAACCATTCAAGAGCGAGAACCGAGACGAGTAGCAGGGGGTGATTTACAGGCTGCAGCAAAGTCTTGGGACAAAAATAAGCGTTGCAGAGAACGGAGGACTCTTCATTGGACACTTGTTTGCCCGTCACACAGTTACAGTACAGTTGCCATTTCCAACAGTTTCATTGATCCAAAATCACAATAAAAGATGGTGCCTTTTTTGTTAGGAACATGAAGAAGATAAGTCCGTTGTTTATGCAGTACTACTATATACTGCAGTGTAATACTGGATATACATCACTTATCTCACATCTACTGGGATAATTCAATGTCACAATGGTGAAAGATGTGACAGGAAAACCATCAGTCTTGTTTGCTCATAAAACATTGTCCCGTTAGCTACTGCGATATCAACAGAATGAAATGCAACACTGTCCCAAACACTGCAGCGATACTATTTATTCATATTCCCAGTCTCCCTTTTACCAATCCATCTATTATCATACTGCTTTTCCGAGTCGGATCGCTGGGGACGTAGCTTCAGCAGGGATACCCAGACTTCCCTTTCCTCAGCCACTTCTTCCAGCTCTTCCGGAGGGATCCCGAGGGGTTCCCAAGCCAGCTGAGAGACATAGTCTCTCCAGCGTGTCCTGGGTTGTCCTTGGGGTCTCTCTCCTCTGGGACATGCCCGGAACACCTCACCAGGGAGGCGTACAGAAGGCATACGAATCAGATGCCCCAGCCACCTCATCTGGCTCCTCTCAATGCGGAGGACCAGCGGCTCGACACTGAGCTTCTCACCCGTTCTCTAAGGGAGAGCCCGGACACCCTGCGGAGGAAACTCATTTCGGCCGCTTGTATCCAGGATCTTGTTATTTCGGTCACGACCCACAGCTCATGCGCATAGGTGAGGGTAGGAACGTAGATCGACTGGTAAATTGAGAGCTTCGACTTTCGACTGAGCTCCCTCTTTTCCAGAATGGACCGTTACAAAGTCCGCATCACTGCATACGCTGCACCGATCCGTCTGTCGAGCTCCCGCTCCATTCTTCCCTTACTCTTGAACAAAACCCCAAGATACTTGAACTCCTCCACTTGGGGAAGGATCTCATTCCCGACCTGGAGAGGGCACGCCACCCTTTTCCGACTGAGGGCCATAGTCTCGGATTTGGAGCTGATTCTCATCCCAGCCGCTTCACACTCGGCTTGTCTTAATATTTTGGCAGAGGTTGTAAAAAAATCAATTGCTATTTAAAGCGAGCTGTCACCCAGTGTTCGAAACGTGCTGAACTACATGCTGAGTTCCCGTAAACCGCTGCTGGTAAGTCATTGCTGCGTCATCGTGACACGATGCTGCACAAGTCTCCACTTTGCTGCACTGATCTGTTTTCTCACTGTCCTCGGTTTCCTTACCGTGGCCAAACAGCCACATGCTGAGACCTTAAATACTGGAGGCCCTCGTTCTCCTCCATCTCCGTCTCGTTTTGCCTAATGGCTTCAGCGCAGTGGGCACAACTGGTTAGAGCAGGGGTCGGGAACCTTTTCGACTAAGAGAGTCGTAAATGCCAAATATTTTAAAACTGAATTTCAAACGAGCCATGCAATATTTAAAAAATTACATACAGGTGTATTTACGCATTTATGTAGAACCAACAGTTTTAGAGTACAATAAAGTCTCTGAATTCTTTTAGATAACATTGTGCTGTTGCTAACCACCGATGACAAAAGTACTTCTGAGCATTAATGCGACTTCAGGTGCTGCCTTGCTTTGCTAATGGCTTGATAGTCTGTTTCATACATCGTCAGATTCAGCTTTTCCATCCGTTAATCGTGATCGTAATTCAAATTGATTTTCCATCATACTGGTAGGCTGGAGAACAGTTCTTGCCGACAAAGGCATGTCTTTTATTCGTTTGATTATCTTGTCTTTATGCAAAGTTGGCAAAATGTTGATTGGCAACGTCGAGTACGAATGCGTTGGCATACTCCCCATCTGGGAATTTAAACACACAGCAGAACCCTCCAACTCCACAAAGGCTTTCCATTCTTGTTAAAAAAAACTTCGGTAGTCCTCCTATTTTTTTCTTTGAGCGACTTTTTCCATAATTAGTTGTTCCGACACAATCAGCGTGAGACCCTTCTGCACCTCTGGACGTCGACTCCCACGCAAAAACTACGGCAACCCACTAGACCAAACTGTCTCTATGTCATTTGCGTTGCTTTCCATACCTAACTACGGCAACCCCACTATTACAAACCTTCTCTGCACGACAGAAATCACGTTCAGTATGTCGTTACGAAGGCTCCACGAGCCATATGCAACCACCAAAAGAGCCAGGTATGGCTCGCGAGCCATAGGTTCCCGACCGCTTGGTTTAGAGCGTTGGCCTCACATTTCTGAAGACCGGGGTTCAAATCCCGGCCCCGCCTGTGTGGAGTTTGCATGTTCTCCACGTGCATGCGTTGTCTATTCGCCATTACCAAGCAAATTGAAGACAAGAATCAATTAAGGAATTTGCAGGGTAAGTGATGTGTGCCGGATAAAAACCGCAGCATCAAACTACAAACTTGATTTTTTTTTTTTTTCTTTTGGTTTTGTTTTGGGAGACAAAGATAGTTCAATATTTGTATCTCGGAAGTTTTTGTTATACAAGTACTTTATACAAACTGAACAATGCATGTGGTTGAGATGTCCCAGTGGCCCAGCCGCTGTAACTTCAAGCAGACAGTCAATTAAAAAGAAGAGACTATTTGGTGTTTGTACAACACAAACTCCTTCGCTCCTTATCAGGAAAATTGATCTTGAATCAGGTACAATTTCTTCTTAAACAAAACTGCCAGTCTGCAGGAAAACAGACCACCCCCCCCCCACTCACTATTGGCGGATCATTTGTTAGCCGACAACACAGAAATTACACAAATGACAAAACTTATCCAACACGATGGAAGTGAATGAGCACAGTGAAGTAGGAGAAGTGATTGACTGGAGCTAATTGTCCCAAGTGACAAGCTGGTTTGGGAAAAAACTGAAGCCTCATAAGATAGACTCCCTTGTTATGTATATTTTTTGTATGATGATGTGCAGATATTTCACAAGATTAAAATGATTTCGATTTTTGATTTCCCGCAGTAAGCCAATGTTTGAGCTATTTTGAAAGGACCAGAAACATTCTAATCCGGGATGATGGTCAGCAGAAATATGTTTTTTAACACATCGATATGATTGGTCTGTCTTCATAACATCTTGTTTTTACACATTACTAACCAGTTTAAGGTTTTGAAAATACTTTAAGAGCAAATCTATCAACTCTGTTGGACATTTGAAAAATCTGTAAACTCCGCCTCTTCCCTCATTTGGTAGGAGGTGTCCGGGATTATGTCATCTCAAGATTGAAAGTTTTTAGTGTTTTTTTTTCCAGACAGTTATTAAAAAATGTTCGTTTAGGTACATACTTTAATGCAGGTGGAAGCGCGTCACCCACAAAGGTAAGCGTGTACTGATTATTTTACACTGCTAAGTCAGCTCGTAGTTTTGTTGCACAATTCCTGCCTCTAAGACCGTTTAACAAAAGTTGGAAGCTGATGTAACGTCAGTTGTTTGATTTTGTTAAATAGATTTTTGTTTTTCTTTCTGGGGGAGGGACAGTGTTAATGTAGACATTGATCTGGACAGATGCTGCTGGTGTGACATGTTTGTACTATTCAATGACTGCGTACTAAATTAGAAATGTTACTGTTGTTCTTATTTGGTATCTTACATTAGCAATATAACATGATTTTAGGGTTTTTAATGTTGGTGCAGTATTATATATGATAACAATAAAAGATAAAATACCAACTTGAACAACGCGATATTTGCTAATTTTAGCAAGATTGTCACGGTGTGAACTTGTGAAGGCAAGGAAAGCAAGGCAAAGATGTGGAAGACCCAAGTGTAGGCTGAAATCTCAACAAAATATTCAACCACTTATCCTCACAAGGGTTATGGGAATGCTGGAGCCTATCCCAGCAGGGTACACCCTGAATTGGTTGCCAGGCAATCGCAGGGCACATCGAGACAAACAGCCGCACTCATAATCACACCTCGGGGCAATTTAGAGTGCCCAATTAATGTTGCATGTTTTTGGGATGTGGCAGGAAACCGGATTCCTCGGAGGAAACCCACGCAGGCACGGGGAGAACACGTAGACTCCACACGGGCGGGCTGGGATTGAACCCGGGTCCTCAGATCTGTGAGGCCAACGCTTTCCAGCTTTTAAACATTCTTGTACAAACGTACCAATTAATTAAACACTGTTAATATCAAAAAGTGAAACAAAAAACTCTTAAACCAGGTATATCCATCCTTACAATTTGGCCGAGTTTCAGCATTTTCATCTTAAATTATTATTTTTTTTTAATTATTCAAACTCAAAAGCCATAAATACGTTTCCATGAATAATTGTTTGGATTGCGTATCACATGACCTCAAGGGAATTAAAATCGAAGTTGCACTGTCGTATTTTAGATAAATGAAAACTAAGTCATAAATGTTCTCTGCTGCCTTGCACACGGGATTACAATTTGCCATGAATTTTCCAAGACGGTAGCCACTAACTAAAAATAATTTAGAATTGTGAATTTCGTGGAGGGGCGCTTCCAAGATTCAGCGAGTGCTGGAGAGAGAGAGACTAAGCCTGATAATGTACCCTTAAAGAATCAATTATATACACTCTAAGATTGGAGGCCAGGAGATTGCCTAAGCGCAGCCCTTTTGGAGGCGTGTGGGGGGGAAGAATGTGGAGGGTTGAAGACGATAAGAACCTTAATGTGCGCTAGAGGTGGATTGGCTGGTTGGCTCTGGTTTACCGCTGCCGGGGAGGCTTGTGGGGAGAGAAGAAAGTGACGCTGATGGAGAGTGCCGGCGCGCTAGCAGAATAGGAAACAGGCTATTCTCTGCCTTCTGTGCCTTGGCTGCGTTTCTGGTTGAGGGCATGAAGTGGAACCAGTCAAGTGCAAACCATCCATCCATCCATCCATCCATCCATTTTCTGAGCCACTTATCAGCCTATCCCAGCTAATAACGGGCAGGACGCGGGGTACACCCTGAACTGGTTGCCAGCCAATCGCAGGGCACAGAAAATGGATGGATGTATTGTAAATTTTACAACTGAGTAAAAATGGGCATGTGCCGGACATGAAAGTTTCATGTACAAACAACATCCTGTCGACATGCAAAATTGACAAAAATGACAATAATTAACCGAACTGCTTGCAATTTGACCTCTTCTTCTTCTTCTTCTTTTCCTTTCAGCTTGTCCCGTTAGGGGTTGCCACAGCGTGTCATCTTTTTCCATCTAATCCTATCTCGTGCATCTTCCTCTCTAACCCCCACTGTCTTCATATCCATCCATCAACCTTTTCTTTGGTCTTCCTCTCGCTCTTTTTGCCTGGCAGCTCCATCTTAAGCTTCCATCTTTTACCAATATACTCACGGTCTCGCCTCTGGACCATCGAAGTCTGCACTCTCGAACCTTGTCTCCAAAACATCCAGTTTTGGCTGTCCCTCCTATGAGCTCATTTCTAAATCCATTCAAACTGTTCACACCAAGCGAGAACCTCAGCATCTTCCCTTCGGCCACCTCCAGTTCTGCTTCCTGTCGTTTCTTCAGTGCCACCGTCTCTAATCCGTACGTCACTGTTTTATAAACTTTGGGCTTCATCCTTGCGGAGACTCTTCTGCCAAATGTTCCACCCCGCTTGGACCCGTTTCTTCACTTCCTCACCACACTCTCCATTGCTCTGAGATGTCCCAGTGGCCCAGCCGCTGTAACTTCAAGCAGACAGTCAATTAAAAAGAAGAGACTATTTGGTGTTTGTACAACACAAACTCCTTCGCTCCTTATCAGGAAAATTGATCTTGAATCAGGTACAATTTCTTCTTAAACAAAACTGCCAGTCTGCAGGAAAACAGACCACCCCCCCCCCACTCACTATTGGCAGATCATTTGTTAGCCGACAACACAGAAATTACACAAATGACAAAACTTATCCAACACGATGGAAGTGAATGAGCACAGTGAAGTAGGAGAAGTGATTGACTGGAGCTAATTGTCCCAAGTGACAAGCTGGTTTGGGAAAAAACTGAAGCCTCATAAGATAGACTCCCTTGTTATGTATATTTTTTGTATGATGATGTGCAGATATTTCACAAGATTAAAATGATTTCGATTTTTGATTTCCCGCAGTAAGCCAATGTTTGAGCTATTTTGAAAGGACCAGAAACATTCTTATCCGGGATGATGGTCAGCAGAAATATGTTTTTTAACACATCGATATGATTGGTCTGTCTTCATAACATCTTGTTTTTACACATTACTAACCAGTTTAAGGTTTTGAAAATACTTTAAGAGCAAAACTATCAACTCTGTTGGACACTTGAAAAATCTCTAAACTCCGCCTCTTCCCTCGTTTGGTAGGAGCTGTCCGGGATTATGTCATCTCAAGAGTGAAAGTTTTTAGTGTTTTTTTCCAGACAGTTATTAAAAAATGTTCATTTAGGTACATTTTAGTAAGCCCTTTTTGTTAATGGATGGGTGTAATACTTTAATGCAGGTGGAAGCGCGTCACCCACAAAGGTAAGCGTGTACTGATTATTTTACACTGCTAAGTCAGCTCGTAGTTTTATTTGTTGCACAATTCCTGCCTCTAAGTCCGTTTAACAAGTTTCTTGACTTCCACACCAGACTCTCCATTGCTCTGTATTGTTGAGGTGTCTGGTGTTCTATGTACGGATTAGAGACGGTGGCATTGAAGAAACAACAGGAAGCAGAACTTGAGAAGATGTTGAGGTTCTCGCACTAGTATGAAAGTCATGGCATGCTGAAAAGACGCAGTAGCGGTGTCGTAAATGTATCCAAACCGAAGTACCGCCCACATACATCCGTCATCTATGCACAATTCACGGTCATATTAATGTTTTTCCTGTTTTTTTTGTCCCTTTGCTCTTTTGTTTTAATGGACAACCTAATTTAATTCTTCCCCACGAGTTTATTAATGCTCTAGAAATTCATTAAAGAAAAATGTGTGGAAAACATGATTAACGGTCGTGGCATTTAAAGTTGGTCCCGACAATTACAGCGACTGATTGATGACCGCGAGAGCGACTGCGCGGTGTAGTTTGGCGGAGGGATGCATTATTAACGACGACGACGGCAGGTCAAAGAGGTTCTATTTCGCACAAGCCGGGAGGGGGACGCGTGTGCTGTCATCTGGAACGTCGCTTTGCGTCGGGGGGAGGAGACACAATGTTGCGGGGGAGGGGGAATAGCAGGAACAACGTACTTTATATCCTGCTGGGATGCTGACTTTTCATCTTTACCCCCATTGTCTTGATTTTCTTTCTTCTTCTGTCCCTTGGGTGCGTTCTCCACTTTGAACATACGCCGGTGCTTTGCTTTGACCTCGGTGTTTTTTATTTCTTTCGGGGGAAACCGAAAACGAAGGAAACACAAAAGTGAAGGTGGTTGCATTCTTTAGATCTACTCGTAATTTAATTCTTGATGCTTCACGTGTCAAACTATGCTAGCTGTTAGTGGGATACAGCAAACCGCTACATATTTGTGAATTTGCATTTTTGTGTCTTTCTTTGAGAGCCGGTGCTTCGTTAATCACCCAAAAACTCGAATTCGATGTACTCAGGCCAAAGCAATAAGTGCATTGCTTTTGCGCCGTTAGGTGGCATCCTGAAGCTGTTGAAGTGAGCTCAATAGCTTCGTTGAGACAAAGCAGTCCTTTGCTACCCCACCTTGTGATATCAATAAGAAATTACAGTATGAAATAACCAATTTTGGGGTTTAATTACCAGTACAATCACCATTTGCAGCAGGCACCAATGGAGCTTCCCCAGTAATGAATGTCTTCAAGGGGTTTAAATATTTCCATAATTTTAGGTACTGTTGCTAGTAATACTTAGTAAGGTTGTAACAGTAGTCCCAGTTGTGCACCTTCATGGTATTAATTTCAAAGTTCAGGTGACATTTAGCACACGAGGGGCGCTAAATCTCAAACCATGCTGCTCGTATTTTGCACAAACAGTTTTGACAAATTTCTGTACTTCAAAGATGACTTGACTTGACTTCAAAGATGGTTGCAATAAATTATCCAATAAGATATGTTTACAGTAGTTTAACAGCTATTTGCCAGCCCTCACGCCAATCGCAGAAAACCCCGTAGTATTATTGAAAAATGGTATATAATTGCCAAAGCACTACTTTGCTGAAATAATTTTTTTTTAGCTCGATTATCATATTGGGTGTTAAAAAAAAGACAAAAAAATACGAGAATTGGAAAGTTTTTCAGTGAATAATACAAAATATACCCCCCCAAAAAAAATCTCCATATAGGTGAATTAATGAGAGATGAATCATAACTATAGTCCAAGAAAATTGACTTTAAAATATATATTTTTTTAATTTAATCATGTACAACTAGTTAAATCGTGTTTGGTGAATTCAACATCATTATTATGTTATGTTAGAAAATTAATTCTTATTCTTTTCTTAGATTATGGATCATGTAGCTCATCTTCTCATAAAAAATACATTGTCCATGTTCTTTTTCCACACCGCTTATCCTCACAAGGGTCACAGGAGGGGTTGCCGGACAGTTGCGGCACACCGCCGCTGAGCGTTACTCAATCCCACACAACCCGCACCAAAGTCTTGCTTCAATAAAAACACCCAACGGCATTTAATTGTTATTGCTTGGAATCAATCTAAAGAGGCGGGAGGGGCCGTTTAGAAGCTGCCGGAATTTACATTCGATTGCTGGAGCGCCAGCCAAAGCCTGAACTCCACCGTGTACCCACTTTAACTAACATCAGAAATATGGACAACAATAAAATCATTTGTAATGAAAGATCTTGGGTCTTTGTAGAAAAGTGAAACATCGATAGTGTGTCCTCTTTTTAGGAAATGAAAGAAGCGGACAAGTGCAAGAGGAGCAGTTTGAGCAGTCGAAACGATTACGCTTTAAAACCACCGAGGCCATTTGTTATTGTCTGATTAAATGCAGATGCAAGTTGTCTTCAAACAGCCTTTCATTTTCTTCATTTTGTCACGCCGCGCTAATATTTACTATGCCACGAATGCTGTTTGTGATGACTTAACGAGCGCGTTGCACTGCCAAAAGCACGACTCGCCGTGACGTCTGCTAGCCGAGAGCTGAGCTGCGCTTCTGTTGATGGAAAGTGGCGACAGCGTAAGGCGGTGCCACTTCCGTACAGATGGAATTAAACTACATGCTAGCATTTATTAAATCCTAGCAGCTCAGCCGTTGTCGACTGGATTAATAATAAAAAAAACAAAACTACTTGGATTCCTTGGATATGGGGGGAAGTAAAGAGGTGTCACTCAAATCTCCAGCAACCCCCTCGGTGACCTTGTTATCATTTCTTTCCCGACCCGAAGCCTGAAGGCAACAGCTGAGCTATTGTTTACAGCATTCGGTAACAGTGTCCTAACGCAAACCTCGTGGGAACCTGGGAGCGGTGTTTCCAAGTCCAGTAGTCGCTGACGAAGGGCAGAGGTTCAAAAGCAGATACCGAAGAAATATAAACGAAAAGTGTTTTCTGTTTCTGAAGGCGGATCTTCCTGACAGGAGATTTTGCTGCTCGAAACTTTGCATGATTGATTCACTGCGCACCACATTTGAAAATTAACAATGTTGCGGTTTTTTTTTTCTCCCTGAACAGGTTTGTATGTTTCAGTTTCAAACCCAAATTAGAAATTAGCTAGTTGTCAGTCAATGCAAGCGTGAAATGTACATTTTTAAATACTTTTTCTGATACGCTTTGAAATAAATGTTATTTTGTATAATTCACTGACAATCAAGGCACTGGGACTATGAAAATGTATTTTCATTTCATTTCCTTTCGGCTTGTCCCGTTAGGTGTCGCCACAGCGTGTCATCTTCGATTTTTTTGGCACAGTTTTACGCCGGACGCCCCTCGTGACGCAACCCCTCTGCATTTAGCCGGGGAGAGAAGCTTACAGCACCTGGTATTCCCAGGCGGTCTCCCATCCAAGTACTAACCAGGGCCAAACCCGCTTAGCTTGGGTATTCTCAGGTTAGCATGGCCGGAAGCTTAAAAAGTTTTTTCTACTACCTCAAAATCAATAAAATAGTCTGCAATGTTGGATCTTCTGGGGGCATTTAACTCGCAAATTAAAGCAAATTTTTACATTACAAGCCCTTTTGCCTTTATAGCTGACGTTTACTGTCAAACTGAACATAAAACAAAGACAATTACATTTTGCATATTTAAAACAGGAGGGAGGGTGGCATGTGTTGGTGGTCACTGGTGCTCAGGACAGAGGAGGACATTCGTGTAAGGCTTGCTTGAGGTATGTTTTTGAGCAATTAAGTACACAATTACATACAGTAAATGAACAGGTCATTCATATAGACTCATTGATCCATCTTGTGATCGGTTATCATTTTTTTTTGTTGACATCAGGCCAGTCCAAGCCTGTTCACGGCCTCAATTTATAGCTGCGTTCAACGTGAAATATGCGCTGTCATCCGAGCATGCAAGCAAACATTCTGAGACCCTGCAACTGATAGGGTTTCATTTTGAAGCTGAGGATGCTGACCTTCGATTTATTTTTTCTTCTCAAAGACCCCCCCTCCCAAAAAAAAAACAAGAAAGAAAATCAAAGTTGAATTCCTTTTCCTCAGGTGGCAATTTTCGAGCTACACAAACCAACATTGCCTTTTTCCCCTCTCGCTCCTGCAGCTCTGCTCAGTGGTTTAAAACTATATATTGACTGTACTGCCCAGGCAGGGAAAAAGAAAATATTTTTCTTTTCTTTCACAATTTTAAAAACACGTGACATAAAGTGAGTGGACGTAAAGTCAGTGGAAGTAGCAGTTCACATGCGTGGACACGTCAGCGAACACAAATAGCACGTCGACATCTTCACCGAGCAATCGAGTACAGTAGATTAGAACCAATGTTATCGTGATTAATCAGTTCCTAAAGGTCTGACTAAAACCGAATTGTATGAAAACTTTCCCATTATAAAAAAAAAAAGCAAATTCAATTAATATTTATATGAATCAGTTACATACACCTAAAAGTTACTATATATTTTCTTTGGCCATTACCGTGTTGTTTTTTCATGAAAGGGCCAGGTATTAGGAACTTTCTTTTGACCCCATGATGGCTTCAGTGTCATGAACCAACAGTGCGGGGCTGGACCCAAATGCAGGACTCCGAGACGTGAGCGTGATGTTGGGCGTGGTTTAGTCAAGGAACAGGGTCAGACACGGTGTAGCAGTCCGACAAGGCAGAGGTACAGAAACGCTAGGCTCGGCGGGATCCAAAAGACATGCAGCAAGGTCTGACGACTATGGGGAAAAATAGAAAACATGAACCAGGATTTGACTATGACTATGAAACATAAACTAAAACGGGACTAAACTGTGGTGGCACAGAAACGCTGTGACAAGGATAGCTCAACACTACACTATTCTCAGTGGTGCAGATTCCTACCGTCAGTGAATACAACTCACTAACTCAGGGCAACGAACTGGCAAATGCCAGTGACAAAACTCCAACTTCAATACTAGGTGTAATGACAGTGCCTCATGTGAAACAGCTGTGACCGTTGACAGGTGTCAAGAGATAAGACCCCCCAAAACGGTGGCCAGGCCACCCCCCTCTTAGCCATGGTCCATTCTTGCTCATGACATAGAGGTTTGAATAGGTTAGTCGACCAGTTAAAGAGTCAACTCTTATACTCCATTAAAGTTCAACACTTGAAGTCGACTAATTGCAAATCCCATTTTTTTTGCATCTCATCTTGCAATCAGCTAATTTATAGACGTCTTTTTGATTTCTTTCAGTCAGCTGTTCCAGAGTATTTTGTGTTTTTGTATAATATCGATGGTTTCTAACTATCATTGCAACCGTTATTGGTGGAATAGGAAGGATCAGGACCTACTTTATAATACTCTCATACAAGCTCATAGGTTTATGAATAAAATATATCTTTGGGCTCTTCCGTGGCTGATCTCACACCTCTATTTCTGCCCACACAATCGCTCCCTGACCCAACGCCCGAAGACGTCCGAACTGAATCATTGCTGAATGTAGCACCTCACCGGTAGCACAGCAAATAGTACTGAAGAAGGTTTTTTTTTTTTTTTTTTAATGTAATGCAATAGCATTATTTAAATCAATGTTGGTGAGGGAAAAGGCAAATCTCACCCCTCACACATGCCCCTTTCGTGTCTTCAGCCCACAACCTCTATGTGGAACTAACTCAGGTTGCTGCGGTCCGACCTGAACTGTGGCTAATTTTTATTAGTTTTCTTCCCGTTTTTTTTTTGTTGTTGTTTTTTTTTTCCAAGAGGAGAAAAGGGCTCGTGCATTTTGCAGCAACAGCACGGAGAGTTTGAGTAAACAGCTATTACTATGCGCCATCACAGTCCGGACCCACACGGCAATCACTGCCTTTTTATGATTACTGATTACGGCGCTCGGCTTGAAGAGGATCCTCGAGACCATTAGTGTCCTATGATGAAATGTTCGATAACAGAAAGGCATCATTTTCTTGCGGTGAAAGGGACCTTAATGAACTGTCCTACTAATGAGGCAGTGAGCCATGAGGAAGAGTGGTAAAGATAGATGTTCTCTTGCAGCTTTTGTTGGAGCCGTCTGCCTTTGTTTGAGCGTGGCAGTTAGCTTCACTGGCGTTACCTGTGTTGTGGTGCCCTCGGTCTTTTGTTTTATCTGGATTCGTCTCGAGTTGCTCAGTGCATGGTTTAAATAGATCAGTGTTGCTTTTGCGAAGTGCTAATGGGACACACAAAAAGAATGTTAGGCTCTGCTAGTGACTGTAAAGACCAGTTGTTATCGTGTATACTCTGTGTGTATAGTGGCGAAAAAGCGAGATTCATTGACGCTGCCTCCCAACAATCTTTGTGTTTGCCTATAGAGCTCGTGCACCTGCAAAATCACGTGACTGGCCGTATTGCAGGTCAATCAAAGCATTGTTTGATGCTAAATCCGTTGAGACAAAATGAAAAGATCTTGTCTTATAGCACGACGCCCAGAGTTTTGTCCGATACCGTTAAACATTTAGAAGGTGATAATTAACGAAGGTACGTGGAAAAATGAGAGACAATTGGCATAGAGGACCCATATTTAGTCGATGTTTTCGCCGATAAGAAATTGGAGTGTTAACTCGCTTCCGCTTGTCTTGGACAACTGGATATACACATGTATCTGGTGAGTAAGTCGTCGAGATTTACGCAGAAAAGTTTGAAAGCGTATAAAAGTCTTGACGGGGAGACGGGTCAGAAACGCGGAAGCGTATTCGGCCACATGTTAACCTTTACCGAAATCCATCGATTTATTTATTTATTTATTTATTTTCAGCTGGTATTCAATACAAATATCAATATTTAAATAAATGACCATTGGTTTTACACAAACTCGCATTCCTTAACAATAATTAAAAAAAAAAAAAAAGACGACAGGTTGACGGCTCGTAAATGTGGAAGCGTATTTGGCGACAAGTTAATCTTTGACAGAATCTATCGATCTTTTCAGCTTGTATTCAATACATATACCAATATTTAAATAAATGACCTTTGGTTTTACACAAACTCTACTTCATTAACTATAATTGGAAGAAAAAAAAAGAGGACGGAGTCATCTCCACGGAACGTACACGGAAGCGATTGCGGCCACACATTAATTTCTCTGCTGCGACAGATGGTTTATTTTCTTTTTTTAAATACACATTGTTCTCAAATGAGCCAACTTGGCATTATAAATACTTCTTGGAAATTTGAAATTGAGAAGAATAGTTCCTACCTGAAATGAAGCGCTCGCTACACAGGCGTGTGTGTATTTTGGTTGGGCACCATTCATCGATATTTTCTGGTCTTTTCAGCTGGTATTCCATAGAATGATCTCTTGGAATATCTGTCTCGTCTGTTGTGACAACAAACAGCACAACATGTCTCGGTCTGGTCTGGTTCAACGGCTTCCGCAGTGCAGAGCAGCTAGGTTTGACTGCCAATATGACGCCGTGCAAACGGCAACGTCACTTGCACGAGCTCTATATCACAGGTATCAAACCCAATGTCCTGGGGCCAGATTTGGCCCATCACAGCATTTTGTGGACTACAATACCAAAAACAACATTAAAATTTTGCAATAATTTTCCAATGACCAATTTCTCTTTAAAGATAAACAAAAAAATAATAGTTGAACTTACTTTTTAATAATCTTGATTTTCAAAGCTACTGCGTTCATCTATTTTTGTGTGTACTGTATGTACTCTGAGGTGATCATCCATTTATATGAGTTCGGCGTCATAATGGCCCTCCGAGGGAAACATAACTTCAATGCGGTCCGCAACAAAAATGAGTTAAAGTGGCACCTTGAATTATGAGTTTAATTTGTTCTGTGACCAAGCTTACAATGCAATGCATCCCAAAAACACCACAATTGGTCATTGGATGAAAACGGCACTGTATTGTGTAAAACGATAATAAAACGAACTTTTATTATAAAGTGTAAAAATCATACAGTGGTATTTGTCGTGTTAGATGCATCCCTTTAAGGAGCCTGGTGAGTGATGAGCGTTGGCCTCACATTTTTTATGGTTCTCCCCATGCCTGCGTGGCTTTTCTCCAGGCACTCCGGTTTCCTCCCACATCCCAAAAACATGCACCATTAATTGGACACTCTGAATTGCGCCTAGGTGTGACTGTGAGTGCGGCTATTTGTCTCGGTGTGCCCTGCGATTGGCTAGAAAACAGTTTGGGGTGTACCCTGCCTCCTGCCCGTTGACAGCTCTCCCCGTGACTCTCGTGGGGATAAGTGGCAAAGAAAATGGATGGATGGATAAATGGCTGAAAGTGCATTAGCGACCGTGGCTCAACTTCCCCAAATCCAAGGGTATTGCACTAACCTTAATTGCCACATGTTCATTTTCATTTCATTGGAACGTCAACCGTTCCTGAAAGTCGCTAGCACCTCAAGTTTTGCCTAACAACGCAAAGCAACTCGACCGAACTCGTTACTGGAACATCTCGGAACTTTGGGCGCTCTACAATGTACAGCTGGAGATTAAGGCGGTAATACAGTCCATCTATCCATCCATTTTCTTTGCCGCATATCCTCACAAGGGTCGCAAGGAGTGCTGGAGCCTATCCTAGCTGTCAACGGGCAGGAGGTGGCGTACACCCTGAACTGGTTGTCAGCCAATCGCTGGGCACATGGAGACAGACAACAGTCACACTCACAGTCGTACCTACTGGCAATTTAGAGTCTCCAATGAATGAATGTTTTTGGGATCGGGAAGGAAACTGGAGTGCCCACCTCGAGAAAACCCACTCAGGCACTGGGAGAACATGCAAATTCCACACAAGCGGGGCCGGGATTGAACCCAGATCCTCAGAACTGTGAGGCCAACACTTTACCAGCTGATCCAACGTGCCCCCCCCCCGCCCCCCCGTCCAGTCAATGCAGTGTTCAATATGTTTTGATTCCAAAACATTTGATCATTTCAAACTCAAACATTACCCATAAAAATCAATAGTTTACACATGCTTGATATTTTACATAATCATTTTGCATCGCAAATAACGTTTTCATTCCCTGAAGACTGTCCATAACTTCCTTCCGCAAACAACACACGCTAAACTTAGCCACTGTCCGACATTCAAAGATATTTTGTCCGGTGAGATTTATCTCTTCAACATCATTCCTTGTTTTAATTTTTCTCTGTATTCAATCGAGGGAAATTCATCAAATGCTCATTTCTAGTTTCGACCAATCACGACAGCATGCCGTTCAGTTTTCATCTGATCCGAACATTGCTTTTGTGTGCGTTTGTGTGTGCCGCTTATTGTCTGTCGCAGCGGTACATCAGAGGAAAATGGAAGTGCGCACATCACCGTCCATTGATTGGTTTGAGCCCACCATCTGCTTTGTGAGAGGAGAATTCATCGAATTGTAATAAAAACAAAAAGCTAATTAGCTCAGTAGAATACCGGAGAATTGCGCTGAAAAGCGGATGATGTTTACTTCATGTCACACACGTCAAAGTGAAGGCCCGGGGGCCAGACCCGGCCCGCTGGACGATTTTATGTGGCCCGCGGAGGCAAATCATGTGTATCAACTACCAAAATCTCTCAATATTGTCATATCATAAATGACGATGAGAGATTGCAAGCATTTTTGTGTTACTAAATGTCAACAATAGTAGGAAAACCCATTAATTACCCTTGATTTCTGAAAACTAGTTCCTAAATTTCATGTGTAAATATGATGGATCAATTCAAGCTTTTGATGGTTTCGCAGTCATCATGGCCCTCTGACAGAAACCGTAACTACAATGTGGCCCCCGTTAAAAATGAGTTTGACACCCCTGCTGTATGTAAACTTGAACAATCGGAGAAGAGGAACCGAGAGAGTAACCAAAATTGGGGAGTCTAAAAAAGTTCAGTTCCCAACAAGAGAAGAGCCTTCAAGTCCAGAAGACTCTAAAGAAACAGAAAGAGACAAGTTGAAGGCTAAAACGACATGAAAGTTTGATCATTTTTTTAATAAAATGTCATCTGGCATTAAAAGCCATCGTTCAAAGAGGACTCTGCTTTGATTTTTTTTTTTTTTTTTTTTGCTAAATTCAGACTCATCATTTTGAAGTCATTGTTTAAAAAAAAAAAAAAAAAAAGCTTTTTGAGGCAGAATATGTGCAGTTGTACTAAAAGAACTCCAACTTCAGAAATATTCAGTTTCCCTTACGCCATAAATTAGGCACCACCACCCTGAGAGTGTTTGGATGTTGTGTTCAGGCTGAGAATGTTTTGGGACTTTCTTAGTCCAAAACAAAACAAAAATAATAAAAAAAAAAAAAACTCTGCAGACCTCACAAACTCCATCTCTTTGTTTGAGTATTGACATGGCTGTTTACAGAGACGCTGCACTGATTCACGGTTTTAATCCCAAGTGAGGCAATTTAACGGCAAAAAAGCGTTCCAGAATTGTACTGTGCGCTTGGTTTTTTTTCCGCAGGGTCTGAACTATCGCTTCAATTTCGCGCTGCCGGCCAATTACGTCTTAAGAGCACTGCGAGACCTGCTAAATGGGGATCAGCCGAAACGAGAGGAAAACAATCAGGTTTTAAGTACCGTTTTTGTGACATTGCATTTAGAAAATGAATGGCAACCGATGATGAGATGGGTTGCAACCCTGCACCTGCATTGCTCGTTCTTTTTTTTTTTTTTTTTTTTAGAACGCTATTTAATAAGTATCAATTTGTAAAGCTGTGTTTACACTTCAAGGCGTAAAGCCAATTTCCAATTTAGCGGTGATATATTTTCTCCCCGATGTCTGGTGTTGATTTAGATTTCCTTTTAAGTGATCCCTAAGCGTGAACATGTTTAGCACGGTCAACTACGTGTCGTGAATCTTCTCACCTTTCTTGTGACTACAAAAAAAAAAAGCGAGGACCAACAAATTCTGCTTCATTTCAGACTTAGGGAGACTCTCCTTAGACGGAAGAGATGGATCAAGTCTCCGCATCAAGACCGCAAATGAATGACGTGTGCGGAAATCCATCGAAAGCTCATTTACCCAAATTGTGACATCCGTCCATTTTGTGGGCCCCTTATCCTCACAAGGGTTGCAAGAGTGCACGATGGAGGGTGCACCCTGAACAGGTTGCCAGCCAATCGCAAGGCACATAGAAACGAACAGCCATTCACACACACGATCCCACCAAAAGGGAATTTAGAGTCTCCATTTAATGCATGTTTTTTGGGATTCAGGAGGAAACCGGAATCGTCTTCTTCTTTTCCTTTCGGCTTGTCCCGATTAGGGGTCGCCACAGCGTGTCATCTTTTTCCACCTAAGCCTATCTCATGCATCTTCCTCTCTAGCACCCACAGTCTTCATGTCCTCCCTCACAACATCCATCGACCTTTTCTTTGGTCTTCGTCTCGCTCTTTTGCCTGACAGCTCCATCCTCAGCACCCTTTTCCAATATACTCACTCTCTGGACATGTCCAAACCATCGAAGTCTGCCCTCTCTAACCTTGTCTCCAAAACATCCAACTTTGGCCATCCCTCTAATGAGCTCATTTCTAATCCTATCCAACTGGCTCACTCTGAGCGAGAACCTCAAAATCTTCATTTCTGCCACCTCCAGTTCAGCTTCCTGTCGTCTCTTCAGTGCCACCGTCTCTAGTCCGTCCATCATGGCCGGCCTCGCCACTGTTTTATAGACTTTGCCCTTCATCCTAGCGGAGACTCTTCTGTCACATACAACACCAGACACCCTCCGCCAACCGTTCCACCCCACTTGGACCCGTTTCCTCACTTCCTTACCACACTCTCCATTCAAACCGGAGTGCCCGGACAAAACTCTCGCAATTGTGACAATTTGGCTAAATTCAAAAGGGCCCGCTCATGGACGCTTGTTCAGAAATTGGCAGGTAGAGGATTTATTTGGTTGTTTCATTTTTAGACTTGATGGCAGGCTCTCCAGGGACCTATTTTCAGCCATCCATTTTCTTCCCCGCTTATCCTCACAAGGGTCGTGGGGAGTGCTTTCAACGGGCAGGAAAGCGGGGTGCACCCTGAACTGGTGCCAAGCTATTTGTAATGGTTAAAATAATAATTTTAGTAAAAATCAGTCTTTGTAAGAAATGAAAGTGAAAGTAACACAAGAAACACGAGAATTTGCTGACTGACCAATTTTGAGTTGAGTCAACAGTGTGTTAGCTTAGATGGTTTACACTAATTCGATCCATCCATCCATTTTCTTAGCTACTTATCCTCACTAGGATCGGGCAGGAGGCAGGGTACACCCTGAACTGGTCGCCAGCCAATCGCAGGACACATGGAGACAGACAACAGGCGTATTCACAATCACACCAAGGGGCAATTTAGAGTGTTCTATGTTGTTGCATTTTTTTGGAATGTGGGAGGAAACCAGAGTGCCCAGAGAAAACCCACGCAGGCACGGGGAGAACATGCAAACTCCACACAGGTGGGCCGGGATTGAACTGTGAGGCCAACGCTTTACAGCTGCTACACCGTGCCGCACCCCAATTTGATAGGAGAGTGTTATTTTAAAAGTGCATTTTTTTCCAGTAGTATGATTCATTATGCCTGTAAAGAATAGTCTAAAATGTGCCTGACAGCTTGTCTGTCTTACCCAAATTCAGTTATTTTGTCACGTAAAATAATTGCAGCGTAAGATCGTAAACAAGGTGTCAAGCCTTCAGCGGCGAGGCAATTTGGAGTTCCCTAATCTGAGGAACACGTTTCCAGATAACGTGTTGCTCATGGCTGTCATAATTATCATCACACTTGCTGTGTTGCGTGGCGTAAACATGATCTAGCAATCTCGCACCCGAAACACGCATCAGTAGCACTTCACTCGATACACTTGGGGGAGGAAATACTCGTCCCTTGTCTTCCTCAAAGATGCTGGAAAAGGCAATTAAACGCTTCATCTGGTGATGCCCAAACAAGGCTGTTAAAGGAAGGGGGAGCGCTTTCAGGTTCCCTAATTCTCACACCATATGGAATCGTGCCAAAGTCCATGCGTCGGAAGTTTCGCCGACGAGGAGTGGCATATGGTGTTTTTTTGGGAAACGCCGCTTGTTTGATTCCCTTAACCAGATTATTGTGTGTTCCTTATTGTTTTATCTTTGAAAATGTAATTATGTTGTTAAAGCCCACAAGTGGTGCGACATATCTGTTTTGGGGATGAAACACAACCCGTGAGGGAACCTTGTGAACAGCGGAAGCCATTAAGCGGGCTTTGTAACACACCGGACTGTGCCGTAAAAAGTCGAGTTTAAGCAAGAAAACCTTTTGCAGAACTTTTCTCTACAAACGTCTGATGATTACTTTTTTTTTTTTTGTCAAGGTCAGAGAGTGTAGCTGTAAATTTTATGAAATGTTAAGAGTGAGAGATATAGAGTGTCCCATTTTATTTTCACAAAATGATGGCCTCCAGCACTCCCGCGACCCTTGTGAGGATAAGCAGTTCAGAAAAGGAACGGATGCATTAAAACCAATTACATTTTTTCAAGTAATCCGTAAAACATGGCCCTAACCAAAAGCAACTTGGATCTTTAACCAACCCTCTTTTCCAATGAATGGGGGTCAGACTCATGCCTTAAAGAATCCTCAAAACCTTGAGCGTCTGCTTTTTTTTTTTTTTTTTTTTTTTTTTTTTTTACCTTTGTTGAATAAAAGCAGTGGCTTACTAACAATACCGCAGCGGAGAATATGAAATTCTCGTTCACTGTAACCCTGCTCGTGGCCCATAATCAAAAGAGATGAGCTGTAAAATTAGGTTGTAAATCATGTTAAATTCGATTTTTAGGAAGTCGATTAACGCTGCAGATATGCGGCAGGCATTTCTGTGTGTCGGTGGCTAGCTCAAAAACAACACGGCTACCCTATCTGTGTTATGTAGAATAGGCATTAATATTGAAAAAAATGAAACAAACATGGAAATCATGAATTTCTATTCTGCTGAAAAAAAAAACCAAGATTGCAAATTTTCTCAATTTACTTGTCCTGTCTGCCTCTCATTCCAGCTAACACTAAACTGAGCTGCAAATTAGCAAATAAACGAAACAAGGAAGTCAGTATGAAGAGCATATTTCCAACTTGACACCCTCAAAGGTCAACTTTATGTTCCCCAGGATTCAGAATTTACCAGCACAGTGCACATAAACCCATTTTTTTATATGATTGTATCTTCTTCTTTTCTTTTCCTCTCGGCTTGTCCCATAAGGGGTCGCCACAGCGTGTCACCTTTTTCCATCCAAGCCTATCTCGTGCATCTTCCTCTCTAACACCCGCTGTCCTCATGTCCATCCATTAACCTTTTCTTTGTTCTTCCTCTCCTCTTTTGCCTGGTAGCTCCCATCCTCAGCATCCTTCTGCCAATATACGCACTCTCTCGCCTCTGAACATGTCCAAACCGTCGAAGTCTGCTCCATCGAACCTTGTCTCCAAAACATCCAACTTTGGCCATCCCTCTAATGACCTAATTTCTAATCCTATCCAACCTCTGGTCACTCCGAAGGAGAACCTCAACATCTTCATTTCTGCCACCTCCAGTTCAGCTTCCCGTTGTTTCTTCAATGCCACCATCTCTAATCCGTACATCATGGCCGGCCTCACCACTGTTTTATAGACTTTGCCCTTCACCCTAGCGGAGACTCTTCTGTCGCATAGAACACCAGACACCCTCCGCCAGCTGTTCCAACCTGCTTGGACATGTTTCTTCACTTCCTTACCACACGCTCCATTGTTGCCCCCAAGTATTTGATGTCGTCCACCTTCGCTATCTCTTCTCCTTGGAACTTCACTCTTCCTCCTCCGCCCCTCTCATTCATGCACATATATTCTGTTTTACTTCCTCTCCTTTCCAGTGCATCCCTCCATCTTTCTAATTGTTCCTCCGCCTGCTCCCTGCTTTCCCTGCGGATCACAAAATCCTCTGCGTACATCATGGTCCAAGGGGATTCCAGTCTAACCTCATCTGTCAGCCTATCCATTCCTACAGCAAACAGGAAGGGGCTCAGCGTGGATCCCTGATGCAGTCCCACCTCCACCTTAAATTCCTCTGTCACACCTAAGGCACACCTCACCATTGTTCTGCTGCCATCATACATGTCCTGTACTTTTCTAACATATTTCTCCGCCACACCAAACTTACGCATGCAGTACAACAGTTTTTCTCTTGGTACTCTGTCATAAGCTTTCTCGGGCTCCACAAAGACACAATGTAGCGCCTTCTGACCTTCTCTGTACTTTTCCACGAGCATCCTCAAGGCAAATAATGCATCTGTGGTACTCGTTCTAGTCGTGAAACCATACTGTTGCTCGCAGATACTTCTGTCCTGAGTCTAGCTTCCACTACTCTTTCCAATGACTTCATTGTATGGCTCATCAACTTCTGTAGATGATTACATATTGACTGAAATTGGAGTCATATGTATGTTGCCAGGATATTTCACTGCAATGTCAGTGCAAAAAGTAGGATGTATCTTTTTACATTTTATTTGTCATGATGCATTGGGGCTGGCGGGGTTGATGATGAGGTGCAAATCTGAAAGACATTACACCTCCCTGTGAGGTCTATTATCACCGACGACTAATAATTGCGTCGGGGCCGAGAAGAAACCGCCCGCTGCCTTCGCTCTATGGCTCCTCCCCGATACGATCTGGGAGAGCGCTGGTGCGAAAAGCCGCCGCTTTTTATGGCGTCCTATTGTGTCAGGCGGCTAGACCGTGAGATAGAAATGCGAAGAAAAAAGGGAGACGGTGTTCATGTTAATTAGCTGATGAGCGGGATGAGAGTGAAATCAAATCTCATGTATGGGAGTGTATTGCGCCTTTTCTCTCAATTTTGTCCTTCCTTTGAGAAAAGCACAGCGAACGGCGTCCTGTCCCATCACTAATTTAACACTCTTATTGCCAGTTTAAGCGGGGATTTCGTCTCTTTTATTCACTGATATTTAACTTTGGATGTGCTTGTCCGTACAGGCTCCCCAATGAGAAGCGTGAGGATTTTTACCGGGGGGGGCTTTTTTTTTCCTTACCGCAAATAATGAGGCCCGCGTAGCCGAGAGGGGAGCGTGGCTGAGGAGATTCATCTCGGAACGAGGCGGGCGCGCGCACACGTGTATAGCAAGGACATAACATTATATGGCAACACGGTGCTCGTTCAAAAAGCTCGAATGAGTTTATAAATGAAGGGCTATCCAAAAGAAAAAGAAAGTATGGATGTTTGAAATATAAAAACTAAAGAAAAAAAATCACAGTGAAAGAGCTCTACTGTAATAACAATGTAGTATCCCCTCTTATGAGGTTATCTTATTTGACGGAAAACATAATTTGATACTGTATAGGTCTGGTAAACAAATAAAGATTTTTAAAATCTTAGAGTTGTTTATCTGTTCCAGACCCCACAAATGAAGATTTAAAAAAATCAAGTTTTAGTCATACTATGTGCAGTATGATCCGATAATCTCAACACAGACGTAAAATTCTATTCCAATCGAGAATCTAATCCAGAAAGACGGAAATCTTGTGCAATTAACTGTCACATAAACCAAGAAGAATAAAAACAGCAACAACCGGAAAACATGACTCAAACATGGAAGAGGACACGAGAGGAAGAGATGATGGTGCTTTTAATATTTTTATTTTTTTCCCCCATGAAATGTCCTGGACTAAATGCGGGGATGATGGAGACCATTTTGTTTCAGGTAGGACAGATTGCATTGACGGCAGCTTCCATCTTCCTCAAAGGTCGCTTCCGGATTGCCTGACTACATCTTAAATCCCGGTACGGAGCAAACAGAAAGGCACACAACAATCAAGATGGAAGGTTTCGACCTTTTCTACATTCCATCCATTCAATAAATATGTACAGTAAATACAACTCAATGACCTTGAGGCGCTAACATTTTCAATTCAACCCAATATTTTGTGGGAAAATATGTTTCTTACGTATTAAAAGTCGAGAGTTCGATCCTTTGTGCTTGAGGTCAAGAAGGATTCTGACCCCTTGGTGGGGGCAGAATGGGATCAGTGTCGGTATGTGCCCTGCGACTTCAGGGTATCGCCCGCCTTTCGCCCAATGTCAGCTGGGATGGGCTCCGCGCTCCGGTGACCCTTGTGAGGATAAGCGGCTTGGAAGTTGGAGATGGACATATTTGTGAATCATCTTCATTACCAGTTATTTAAAATAAGGTGGAGAGTTAAAAATGACAGTAGTGAAAGCTTCTCCACTTAATCTAACCCTAAAAAAATAGTTCAGAGGTATCTTAACGTCTGTGAAATTCTTCATTTATTAGATCCAAAAGAATTACAGGACACTAAATATCCACTTGGATGGATCAATTGTGTTTTACGTCACTCCATTTTCAGAGGACATTTCTGGCTCATGCAAATGAGAAACGTGGCTTTTGTTACCGTGGTGACCCAAGGCGGAGAGAGCGCATTGCGAAGAATCGAAGGGTTACTCGGTCTTGCCAATTTAGCCACTTTGTCAGTACGTTGAGGAACTTTTGTATTTTTCACAAAAGTGACGTGCAACAAACTTCCCCACTTAAATGGAGACTCTCTCGAAAGCAGGAGTGTTGACCACTCCGTGACCAGACTGCAAATGAATGGCGCCTGCAGAAAGCCACTTCGCCAATTTGTCAAACTATACATGAGATGTTTATCGACATCTATACAAGCAATTGAAAAAGTCAATTTTCCATAATATCTTAAATACCTTAAAAACAATGACTTGACAGAAATGTCAACACCCTCAATCCGTGGAGGTGAAGTTGAATGGACCTTTTCGACTGGCGATCTTGAGCTCCGCCCCTTTAGCTACATTCGCCATGTCCCACAAGCTTCCAAAATGGCGACTGAACAGAACAGGTTTGAAGTCAATTCTCTATCGCGTATTCGAGATAATATTGCGGTATGTTTTTTTTTGCCAAATGCGTCAGACTTGTCCAAGAGAGTTTTACAGAGAGGTCGCAACTATTTCACGCAAGGATATGTACACGGAATTAAGATTTTGGACGGAGCAGGGCCCAATGTCAGAGTTACAGCGAAACGTTGGCGATTGATGCAAAAAGGTTTGACGCCTCACAAACTGTATATTGAAATCCAACAGGATCAAAATAGTGGAATCGTACTCCGCATGTAAAGCAGGGTGAGTACTTTTTTCTTGGAAAGATCACGAGTAATGTCATTGTAGTCTTGAGTGGGTGTATTCATTTGACTTGGCTCGTAATGGAACCCAGTCCGATGTGATACAAATACGCAAATAGACATTTCTCTTGCATGACCTCACGCATTTACGCATCCCTAACTCGACTCTTCGGCATAAAACATTACACACTTCATTCAGCAGTTCAGTGATACACTAACAAAGTGAAAGTTGTTCTCCTGCACTGATAATAATTCAAAATCAAACTCAGAGAAGATCCTTCTCCCTCACCTTCGAACATCCAGCCTTGTGTTTGTTGATATTGTCCACATTTAGTTGTACGTGCGCTCTTCCGAGAGCCTTAATCCATCGTAGACACTTCGTCAACTGTGGTTTAGGCAATTCATTCAGAAAATGAATCAAGCGGGCCCCTTGTAACCTTCGCAGGATAGCTTTCATCAGAATTGCACGTTCCCCAAGCGCATCTGAGGACCATTTTCTTCGTAACATTAACTTTTCCAGGCGCACACTACTGACAACCAACATTGCTTGTAGGACAACATGGCGGCAGGGGCGTCTCAAGCCAGGGTTTAAGACAATGCGGCTATCTGATTGGCTATTATTGTGCGAGTGATTGACAGGTCGGAAAGCTCCATTTGTTTTTACATAATTTTTTTGCAGTAAAGTTCAGCATGTATGCTAGTTCAAAATGTTGTACAGAGACGGCGCGCACCTCGAATGTATTTGCATATGTCCGTTCTCAGATTCTTCACAACAAAGCTATCCTTACACGGAGCCGGAGAGGAGTTGCTCATCAATAGCTCCCTTGATCATTTGGACAAGATTAGAGGGAAAAAAAAAAAGGTGTATCGGCAGTTATTTTCTCACTCCTCCGCAACCTCATCGTGGCATCAGAGATTCCCACCCTTATCCCTTCCCTTGTTTGCTCGTCCGCCAAGAGCTTAGCTTTGATATTCATGGAGCGCCGCCATTGAAATGCTGAAGAGCGCGTTAGCGAGGTCTTGGGTCATCTTCATCTCTTTTTGTTTTTGTTTTGCCTGCCTTGTGCGTTTGGCTGTTTTGAGTTTCAATTTGCGTCGCGGCATGATTTAGCGAGCGTTGTCTCCGGTTTGACCCCGCAGTCCATCAAAACCTGCTTTCTGGTCATCCTTTGCTTAGCAAAAGGATGGATGTTTTTCCTTCTTTGCGCATTTAAATTTCAAAGCCGGTCTTGTTGGGACAGCTGGGTTGTGTGTCAGCAGGATGGGTCGCGGCGGATGTACGTGGGTACGCTTATTTGCGTTTTCAGGTGGGGGTTTGCCGTCGAGTGCTTTTGAGTGAGGTGGGGGAATGTTGGCAGACGGCAGAAGAACTCTTCTTGCACTTTGTGCTTGGTTTAACAGTATGTTGTTTTGTTTTATAATTGAAGAGTAAATATGGCATCTGCGTGGTATAATGAATGCGTGCATGTGCAGTAATTGCTGTTTATTCTCCTGTCTGTGTTGTGTTGAACTGAGCAGTGAGAACCTTTTCGGTTGCAAAGAATCCTGAACAACACTTTTACCTCTCTGCCATCGCCGGTGCCATCGCAAAAAAAAGGAAAACACCCTCACAGCGTAACAGCTCTGACCTTTAGCGACAGGCGCACAGTTGCTTGTCTTTTCTGAAAAGTCAAAGCCAATATCCGCTGATTGATTTCATACGGCCTCGTGGGTGGATCCTCTCGGCACCGCGGCTCCGCCGCCGGAGCCAGAGATAAAGTTGCCACCTGAGCCCTGCGGGAACTTCCTTTTGCCCCAATCGCTTTTCCCGGAACTCACATCGGCCCGCGGCTGCTGTCACGTGGCCGGCCTCCCAAGAGAAATGCCGCAAATGCGAGCGCAAAGGGCCGCGGCTGCATCGAGAGGGAAGGGACGGCAAGGCTTGAATAAATGGAATTCCCCATTGGACTTATGACATACGGCATCTTGCGTTCTCTCTCACGTTGGCTTTGTGGAAAACATTGAAAATGGATGTATCATATAAAATGTAGTTTTTAATGGCTTGTCTTTCACATGGTGGAGTTCATAGAGTGCCTGCCCACCCATCTGTGTGAAATTAAACCACGTAAAAAAAATTTTTTACCCAGAGTGGCAATTTTTCTGTCTTATTGAGATAAAAGTCTCCTAACAGGCCACAATCAAGGAAATAACATTTCGTTTTCGTTTAACGCATAAAACAAAGGGCAAAAAAGATGTACCCTGTCGCTGGCAGCGTCACAAAACGGGTTTTGGGACGGGTATGTTATCAGTTCTGTGAAGTGGTACATACTAGAGATATGTTTATTAATAAATTCTTATTCTAGAATGACACTTATGCATTAATAATACTGATGGATTAGCATTTTGAAGACAAACTTGGTTGCATGCTGACCTTTCTCCCTTTCTTCTCTTGGAAAACGCTCCATGTGTCCTTGAGGCAGCCATGTTGGATCAGGAAGGAAAGAGAAATAACTCCGTGCTAACTTTGACCGATGAGTTATCCTCTCCTGATACCAAATTATGGCTTCAGATTAAATCATTTAAATATTTTGATATACTGAAGGATAAAATGAGTGAAAATCATGATGTCCCAAAAATGGGACGCTGCCCACGAATGGGTTGCCATAACATTGGTTCTCCGTTCGTGGTATAGAGCTCGTGCATGTGACGGCACCATTTTCACGGCGCCATATTGCCGGTCAAAAAGAACTGCTCGTCAGTGTGGGGGACATTGAACCGGAGCAGAATATTCACAATGCCCGAGACTTGTTGTGCTGTTGGTTGTTACAACAGACGAGACAGATATTCAAAGAGATCATTCTATGGAATACCAACTGAAAAGACGAGAAAAGATTGATAAATTTTGGCAATTAAACGTGATGGATGGTGCCCAACCAAATACACATCACTGTGTAGCGATTTTTTTTCTAATATGCATTGTTCTCAAATGAGTCCAATGCGTATATACAAAAAGAAAATAAACCGTCAGTCACAAAGAGGTTTACCGAAGTTCAACGTGTGGCCGCAACGCGCTTCCGTGTACGGGGGCTGAAGCCTGTCCCAGCGGTGTATTTTCTTTTTTTAAATACGCATTGGACTCATTTGAGAACAATACACATTTTTAAAAAAGTCTGTCACGGAGAAGTTTAACGTGTGTCCGCAACACGCTTCGTGTACGGAGGAGCCGACTCGCTGTCTTTTTCTTTTTTTTCAGTCATAGTTAATGAATGCGAGTTTGTGTAAAACCAGGGGTCATTTATTCAAATATTGGTATTTGGATAGAAAAAAATCTGAGTGGCCCCATTACTATGTGGGTTTTTTTCATGGTTGAGAACAGATCCAGCAACGAAGTATTTGTACACGTTCGGACTTACTACACTTTCAAACTGTTCCATGTAAATCTTGACGACTTACTCACCAGATCCATGCATAGATCCAGTTGTCAAAGACAAGCGCAAGGGGTCAACAGTCCACTTTCTTATCGGCGAAAACATCGATTTTGGCATTAAATATGCGTCCTCTATGCCAAGTGTCTCTCATCTTTCCACGCACCTTTGTTTATTATCACCTTCTAAATGTTTAACGGTATCGGAAAAGCTCTGGCCGTTGTGCTATGAGACGTATTTTCGCGTCATCTCCAACTGACTTAGCATTGAAGAACGCTTTGTTTGACGGCACTTCCGGCCAGTGACGTGATTTGATGACGTATGCGCACGAGCTCTATAATCATCTTGGTTAAGCAAAGAGCCAAAGCCATTTTCAGGAAAGACCCCATTTGTTATCAATTAATTGATAATCAACAATTATAACTCAACATATTTTTAAGTATAAATGAATCAACTGCCACAAAAGGGCCATTTATTTACAGGAAACTTCAACTAGTGCTCCCTTTATCTTCTTTAAAAAGTAATGTATTTTTAGTGTTAAAAAACATGATTTGATTATTTATATACGGGTTGTCTGTTTTTTTTTTTTATTATTATTTTTTATTCTTATACTGATTACCGGTACATCAAGGACTCAAGTAGTTGGCGTGTACATATTTCTATAGGTCGCCACCTAAACGGTCCTTGTGAAAGTGGATTGTTTTGAAGTTATGGTAATATTCTTCCTTTTCTGTGTGAAAGAGGCTAAAATTTGGAAACTAAACATTTTTTTTTGGGGGGGGGGGGTTGACTCTTTGAGGGCAAAGAGCCTTTTGCCACGTTGGTATGTTTAACAGCAGTGTTGGCAAGGGTGACGCGTAGCCTGAGAATGGGCTCGCCTGCAGCAAGAATATTTGGTATTCACCCTCCGAGGGTTGTGTCAGCAAACTGAGGTAAGCATAAGAATACAAGTCCACTCCCCGCTTGAACATTCAAGAAAATTGAAGGAATACATCACTTTTTTCCCTTCGTATTACACACAACAGTGAGTGTGTGCCACTGATCCATCAGCATGTTGGGACCAAAAAATAAATGCTAGTGTTGTGGTCATTTTGGATCATGGTTGCCTGTAGCATCACTAAACATCAAACCAATCTGTTTGCAATTTCCTGTCGCTAAAGTAAAATTTTGTGGCATTCTGAAGTGGTCGACAATTGCTATTTGTGTGTTTATTTAATGTGTCATATGCTGATCTTTATTTTGTTGTTTCCCGTTTTTTTTCCCCCAGCCCATTTCTAACAACGCCAAAATCTTCCCTGAATGGATATGAGAAAAATTAACACTTTTTCATGGCAAATCCTTGAAATAATTTAACGCACATAACATGCTCTGTCTACATTACAAGGTGTAAACTAAAAAGCCTGTGTCTTTTGGTAGGAAAGGGGAGAAGGAGACTTGGTGGTGGAACCCCAAAATACAAGGAGTCATACAAGAAAAGAGATTAGCGAAGAAGAAGTGGGATACTGAGAGGACTGAGGAGAGGCCAAAGGAGTACATCGAGATGCGACGTAGGGCAAAGGTAGAGGAGGCAAAGGCTTAACAAGAGGCATATGAAGACATGTACACCAGGTTGGACACGAAAGAAGAGAAAAGGATCTCTACAGGTTGGCCAGGCAGAGGGATAGAGATGGGAAGGATGTGCAGCAGGTTAGGGTGATTAAGGATAGAGATGGAAATGTGTTGACTGGTGGCGGTAGTGTGCTAAATAGATGAAAAGAATACTTTGAGAAGTTGTTGAATGAAGAAAATGAGAGAGAAGGAAAAGTTGAAGAGGCAGGTGTGAAGGACCAGGAAGTGGCAATGATTACCAAGGGGGAAGTCAGAAAGGCACTACAAAGGATGAAAACTGGAAAGGCAGTTGGTCCCGATGACATACCGGTAGAGGTATGGAAGCAATTTGGAGAGATGGCTGTGGAGTTTTTGACCAACTTATTCAACAGAATACTAGCGTGCGAAAAGATGCCTGAAGAATGGAGGAAAAGTGTTCTAGTTCCCATTTTTAAGAACAAAGGGGATGTTCAGAGCTGTGGGAACTATAGAGGAATAAAGTTGATGAGCCACACAATGAAGTTATGGGAAAGAGTAGCGGAGGCTAGACTCAGGACAGAAGTAAGTATCTGCGAGCAACAGTATGGTTTCATGCCTAGAAAGAGTACCACAGATGCATTATTTGCCTTGAGGATGCTAGTGGAAAAGTACAGAGAAGGTCAGAAGGAGCTACATTGTGTCTTTGTCGATCTAGAGAAGGCCTATGACAGAGTACCAAGAGAGGAACTGTGGTACTGCATGCGTAAGTCTGGTGTGGCAGAGAAGTATGTTAGAATAGTACAGGACATGTATGATGGCAGCAGAACAATGGTGAGGTGTGCCTTAGGTGTGACAGAGGAATTTAAGGTGGAGGCGGGACTGCATCAGGGATCAGCTCTGAGCCCCTTCCTGTTTGCAGTTGTAATGGATAGACTGACAGATGAGGTTAGACTGGAATCCCCTTGGACCATGATGTTCGCAGATGATATTGTGATATGCAGTGAAAGCAGGGAGCATGCAGAGGAACAACTAGAAAGATGGAGACATGCACTGGAAAGGAGAGGAATGAAGATTAGCCGAAGTAAAACAGAATATATGTGCGTGAATGAGAAAAGTGGAGGGGGAAGAGTGAGGCTACAGGGAGAAGAGATAGCGAGGGTGGACGACTTCAAATACTTGGGGTCAACAATACAGAGCAATGGAGAGTGTGGTAAAGAAGTGAAGAAACGGGTTCAAGCAGGTTGGAACAGCTGGCGAAAGGTGTCTGGTGTGTTATGTGACAGAAGAGTCTCTGCTAGGATGAAGGGCAAAGTTTACAAAACAGTGGTGAGGCCGGCCATGATGTACGGATTAGAGATTGGCACTGAAGAAACGCCAGGAAGCAGAACTGGAGGTGGCAGAAATGAAGATGTTGAGTTTCTCGGTTGGATAGGATTAGAAATGAGCTCATTAGAGGAACAGCCAAAGTTGGATGTTTTGGAGACAAGATTCGAGAGAGCAGACTTCGATGGTTTGGACATGTTCAAAGGATGGAGCTCCAGGGCAAAAGAGCGAGAGGAAGACCAAAGAGAAGGTTTATGGATGTGGTGAGGGAAGACACTAGGACAGTTGGGGTTAGAGAGGAAGAGGCAGGAGATAGGCTAAGATGGCAAAAGATGACACGCTGTGGCGACCCCTAACGGGACAAGCCAAAAGGAAAAGAAGAAGAAACTAAAAAGCCTGTCAAATTTGCATCACACATCCCTCTCGGATACATGCTTCTGATTCTGATTTTAACTTCACTAGTCTAAGTTAGTCAAAGAACATTAATCGGACACTCTAAATTGCCCGTAGGTGTGATTGTGAGTGCGGCTGTTTGTCGCGATGTGCCCTGCGATTGGCTGGCAACCATTTCAGGGTGTACCTCGCCGTTTGCCTGTTGACAGCCGGGATAGGCTCCAGCACTCCCCGCGACCCTTGTGAGGATAAGAAAATGAATGGATGGAAGTTTGTCGAAGAATGAGCCCTGGAATTCACCCGAAATGTTTGCTTCAAGCGAAATTTACTCCCATGCTGTTCAATATTAGCCATGGATCCTTGAGACTTTCTTGTGTATCATGTTATGATAGATAGGTGGTTGATTGGTGAAACTGCTCTTCAAGGCTAATCTTTGTTCGAAGTTCACTAGTGAGTGATTTTGGGAGCTTTCTGTTCCTGACCATTTTGACATGAAAAGGAGCAGCAGAAAATGATCTATCAGAATAGTACGGTTGCATGTGACGTCACGCTTGTTCATCCGGGTACTTGACCGCCATTGTTGCAGACAAGCAGTCAGCTGTCCATCGTGATCGTTGTTCCGACTCGAGCAAATCATCATCCCAGGGTTTTGTTGCGTCTCCGGATGTGGAAATTGCGGAAACAGAGTCATTGGGAAGCCATTTTTCCGTCTTCCAAAGATTAGATTGCATGAAGGAGAACTTATCGAAAAAGTTTCTCTACTCTTTGATCAGTAAGACACAAGCATGACAAAAGTCAAGCATGCCATTTTATGACAGTGATTTAGTTATTTACGCACTAAGTTGTTATAGTTAATTAATAGACCATGTTTTGAATCTCAAGCTATCAAATAAATGCCGACAAACTAAACTCACCCTGGCAAGAATCACGATTTTGTCTTGCAGGAAAGTGGTTGCACCCATCCGGAAATGAAAAAATTGAACGCCTCCATGCTTTTCCATTTTTTTTTTGCCTGGTCTCCAGTACAAAATGACAATAGTAATACTAGGTAGTTTTTTTACATCCGGATATTCTACTTCAGGGAAGTCTTTCAGATCTTTTGAAAGTACGTCGACGTGGAGAGTATACGGCTCGATATGTTCACAGAGTTTGATCTTTTGTACATATCTCGCTTTGGCGACATCATCGAGTGAATTAAAGTCGGCAGAAAACATCCGCCGCTCGCCGTTTACACATCGGTCTGTGGATGTTGCCACCCCTAGTTTGTCTGTAGAAATGGCGGCGATTCGATTGAGGGCGCATTTTTTATAACGTGATTGCAAGAATTTAGCGTGACCCATCTGTCCAGAATATCTTCTTCTAATAGGGGCTCATTTGGACCAATTCCCTTGTCGGAATTCAACAAACTACTAGCCGTGGAATTCGGTTTGCTTTCAAACCAAAATGCCCAATTTGTTGATCAACTGTCGATGCGTCCTTGAGCTGTTTTCAGGTGTCCTGTTATGATGGACATGTCCACATATTCCCATATTTTATTTAGTTTATTTTTTGTGTGTGTGTGTTTGTGTAGCTGTATTATCATGTTTGTTCTTAGCCAGGGATCCCACAAGGATCCGTACCGAGTGAGATTCCTATTTGTGACGCTGCTCATCACCTCTCTCTCTCTCTCTCTCTCTCTCACACACACAACTGAAATTCCTTAGGCTTAATTTGCAGATCTTTCACTAAAACAGTGAAAAGACGCCATTTGTCGCACCGTGTAAAAAAATTCAATTTGCGTGCACTATCCTTGTAATACATTTGACATGGCTTCCGACAATGATATCAGTCGGCAATTTTGCAATATCAAAGCATACAAATCCGAGCAGAATCTGTTTTTAGGCTGCTTCCATATATGGAAAAGAGAGGGTTTCCTGACACAAATTTGAGGTAGCGTGCCCCAAATCTCCGTGATCCACTGCCCCTGGTGTGGCGCATGTCTGTAGTAATGACAGTGACACAAGACTCTAATCCAGTGATAAATACACAATGGTGTGTGTTGTGATCCAGGTGAAAGCTGCGTGTGATCCTTTCTTTTGAGTTAGTAGTTGGGTTTTTTTTTCCAGCTTTTCGGCAGACATATTGAGGTCAGCGACTTAACAGTTTCTCAAGTATTGATGTAACAATCTGAAATACTGACAGGTTCTAAAGTGGTTCTTGTTTGTTTCTCACGAATCATTCAGCGAACGCTTTTGTCGATGGGCCGTTTGTCAAAATGTATTTGTGACCTGTCCTGGATCAATGGTTAACAGTGTTAAACCCCTTACACATAATGATAATTGAGATGATTATTGGCACAATCACCTTAATTACGATTAAAGAGAGCGAAGCCTTGATTGTGGGATGTTTTTGAAAGAAAAGCCTCTGCGATTTTCTTGTGGTGTGGATTGTGGTGTAGGGTTTTTTTTCTCCTTGTATGAATGCTCGGAAAACTGCCTGTTTTAGTAAAATGGTCATGATCAGCATGATCGTGTTGAACATTTCTAATCACAAATCTGGTTTTAGGGAGGTGACTGACACTTCAGACAATAAGACCAATAAGCACACCATACACGTTCAATTTTATTCCCCTTCATTGTGGTATCCTCCACATTTTAAGTCGGTTATGATATTAAAAATTGCTGAGTGTGTACCCAACTTCACCCATTACAACGTAACACTTCAGTACGCCTAACCTTTACGCGTGGTAAACATTAACCACTGTTCTTACAGAGCGGTGGAGTCGTGAGCTCGCTCGGCCGGGGAGCCCGAAGAACCATCCGAATTTTTGACATTATTTACAGCTGCATGTTCAAATCTATATGGAAGTATTCCTGCATCTTCCCAATCAACTGAGCGGCCGAACTGCTCACAGCTGTGTTTGGAAGTATTCCTCCGTTTTCCCGATCAACCGAGCGGCGGAGAGACGCTCACAGATGTGTATGGAAGTATTCCTCCGTCTTCCAGATCAACCGATCCTGCTATTTCTTCATCAGATGAGGATAAATCCGAGAAATCAGCGCTGGGCATAATGGTGTCCCATGTAATCAAGGGTTTGGAATGGCATGTAACACGTCACATACGCCCACGTAGGTCATATGACTCGCAAAAATGGCAGTGCCCCTAAAAATTCGTAATTGTCGATAAAAATCTTCTCAAATCACTATTAAATAAGAGAGGATCTTACATCACATTTTCAAGATAGAGTACAAATTACATAACCTATTGGATACATTGTTAATGCAAACCACTGGATCTCCCCTTTAAGTAAACTGCTTCAAAAACACGATCTCTTCCGATTCCCAATTTTGCAAACGTAGGAGTCATATCAACTGCGAGGAGATACTTGTAGGTCAACACAGGCGACAACGCCCCTCCCGGAAGCCGTCACCTTATCGTGGTGGAGGGGTTTGTGTGTTCCAAAGATCCTAGGAGATAAGTTGTCTGGGGCTTGTCGGGTTGTAGGGACACCCATGCCAAACAGGTCCTAGGTGAGGGACCAATCGAAGCACAACAAAAAGACCTCTATTTCATTTTATTCTCTGCTCCTAGAACATTCCAGCACATGGGCCAAGAAACAACACGTTCATTTTTGGGTGGCTGAAGCTCTCGATTGGAATAGCTAAACCAACAATTCTAATGGTCACCTGACTATTTTTTTTCTCCACAGTAGTGTAGGCGTACGCATACTACAGTATATTTCATGCTAGTTTATTACCACCCACATAAATCATGCACTGACCTTTTTAATGCCTCATATTGACAGGAGTTCTGTCATACTCGGTACAATCAAAGGTTTGTGGTCCAGGAAATTGCCGGAGGCCAATCTATTCTTTGGCAACCTTGGTTCAGTCTGTCAACAAAAGACGCGCGGCCCACGTGAAAATCATCTCACACAAATGATTACTCAAAGCGGATATTTCCCCGAGTGTATCGAAATGGCCGCCGGTCCACACCGAAGTCCTTGTTTATTTTGCGCCTGCTGTGTTTATATTTGCTCAGCTGTGTGTAGGATTTGCAATGTTAAGCTCAATTTATCCAACGCGTCCAGAATAACAGGTGCCGTTCGACTGACTCGTTGTCAGACGCACGCGCCGTCTCTAAGCCGCCGTTGGTCCGACTTTAAAATTGTTAAGGTGCTTCATTTTGAATAATGAATGCGGTATATCAATAATAAATATGAAAGTTTAACTGAACAGGCGGAGAACTTATTTTCACTTGTGCGGCTCGCGAGGGGAAGGCTTCTCCTTTGCACGGTAGAGAAAGTAAATGCCACGTGTAAAAAGGACATATAATGGAAAATTGACTTTAATCGTTTGTGTACAAATAGTTAGCGCTCTGCAGTGCCTGCCCGCCCAGTAGGTGTGAAATGAATCAACACATTTCATCTGGTTTCTTCTGAAAATGTATCTCTGAGGAAGGGCTTTGTTGGCTTTGTACAAACTCCATTCATGAGCAGTCCAAACGTGGAGGGTTGAGCTATGCCTGTGTCTGAGTCTTGAGCCTCAACAACACTTAAAAAACTTGCTAAATTCGTCGCGCTATCACTTTTGAAAATTGCTGGTGGGGTCAGAAAAGTCACAAAGTTGGCAACATTCAAATTGCCATCCCGACTGGCAGGATGACATATAAAGACAGACGTGATGAAGTCCCCGTGTGAATTCTCAAAAACATCACTATTTGTGTCGGGGTCCAACTTTTGTGTCAGCCGATGATTAACAGCCTTTCCGCGTGACAATGTGATCGAGGGCCTCCCCTCACCTTTCAATGACATTCTGCCTTCTGATTGCAAAAAGAAGCTTTTAAACAAGTCGGCGCTTTCATGTCTGCCCGCTCCGATCGTTTCAAAGGCGTCCATCCGTCCTCCCGTCCGTCGGCGGGGTGTCGAGCATTCCTCTACGTCGGTGACGATCACCTCAGGGCGTGCGGCCACTGAGCGTTGACACATTGAACTTCATCAAAGTGCAGACAACGCCAGCGGACAAAATGACTGAGAAGCGCCGACCGATTTAAGAGTCTCAACAGAATATGAATCCAAGATCAGAGTTTGGGTTGACGTTAGAGTTATCATGTTGAAACTTGCAAGAAGTACACGAGAGAGAAGTTGCTGAACTTTTAGCTTTTAGCCCTGGTAGAGACTGTGGCTGGATTCACGTTCAAAGTACAAACAAGCGCACAATGGACCTTTCCAACTGGTGATCTTAAGCTTCCCCCCCCTTAGGTACAGTTACGATGTCCCACAAGCTCCCAAAATGGCAACTGAACAGAACAGGTTTGAAGTCGATTCTCTATCACGTATTCCAGATAATATTACAATATGTTTTCTGCCAAATGCATCAGACCTATCCAAGAGAGTTCTACAGAGAGCTCTCAACTATTTCATGCAAGGATATGTACACAGAATTAAGATTTTGGACAGAGCAGGATGCAATGTCAGAGTTATAGCGAAATGTTGGCGATTAGTGCAAAAAAGTTTGACGCCTTACAAGCTAGGATTAAATAGTGGAATCGTACCGCGCGTGTAAAGCAGGGTGAGTACTTTTTACTTGGAAAGCTCACGAGTAATATCATTGTAGTCATTATAAGTGAGTGGGTGTATTCATTTGACTTGGCTCGTAATCGAACCCAGTGCTCTGTCTTAAAAGTCCGATGTGATACAAATAGGGAAGTTTCTCTTGCATGACATGGCGCATTTATGTATCCCTAACCCGACTCTTTGGAATAAAACATTAAACACTTCATTCAGCAGGTCAGTGATATGCTAACAAAGTGAAAGTTGTTCTCCTGCAATGTTTAAAGCACTGATAATAATTCTAACTCGGAGAAGATACTTCTACCTCACTTACCTTCGAACATACAGCCTTGTGTTTGTTGATATTGTCCACATTTAGTTGTACGTGCGGTCTTCCGTGCGCCTTAATCCATCGTAGACACTTCGTCAACTGTGTTTTAGTCTTTAGAAAATGAATCAACCGGGTCCCTTGCTAGCAGGATATCTTTCATCAGAATTGCACGTTCCCCAAGCGCATCTGAGTACCGTTTTCTTCATAACATTAACTTTTCCAAGCGCATGCTACTGACAACCAGCATTGCTTCTGGGACAATGTGGCGAGAGGGAGGGGCGTGTCGAGCCAGGGGTTAAGACAATGCGGCTATCTGATTTCGTATTATTGTACGAGTGATTGACAGGTCGGAAAGGCCCGTTCAGATTCATGTCACATATCCATTTTTTTTGTATGTATGTGTATTATTTTGCTATTTCTCTCTACCTTTCAAGTGACATACATCTGGTGTGGCTGTGTTTGCATTGCCGGTTGATTCCGTAAGTTTTGTGAGTAAAAAAAAATATATATATTAGGTCTTTGATTTCTCTTTCTGAATTCGTACAAACAGAAAAATGCATTCAAATGACCACCTTTATAATTTGCACACTAACAAACAACGGCAACTGAAACAAAACCTCCTTGGAGTTGGTCATGAGCAGATGCAATTACCTTGTCGCCGGTGTTTTAATTAAGATTAGGAAAATCCTGCAATTGTCTTGCGGAAGTTGTAACGGTGCAGGTTTCTTCTACCACCCGATGACATTTCTGTGTTGACTGTATGTTTAATAGCTGTGATAAGGTGTAATTGCCTCAGTAATCTGCAATCATTCTGGTTACTGTATGTCTGCTCCATGGATGCATGTAATTATGTTTTCACCTTCTGAAAGAACTGGGGAGTACTGTATGTGTGTTTCCATGCAAATGAGCACTTACCACCTTCCATGCCACTCCAATGAAGGCATGAACGATTAACAGAGCTAGCGAGCTTATTTTTGGTCAAATATGCACGAGTCGGGTGCCTCGCAACAGTTTTACGTCTCGCCTGGCAGTGACTTGGAAGTTTGGAGGAAATGTGTGTCAGCCGAATAAGCAGGTGTGTGTTTGGGGAAACACCAGAAATGGATTCATTTTCTTTGCATCTGTCTATCATCCGCGGTGTCGGAATAGAGGCCACAACGGGAATAATGAGAAGAATAATTACCACTCCACAATCTTGATTGGGGTTCTGCAATTACTGTATGTTTCCTTACAAGGAACGTGCATGGATCCCTCAATAAACCAAAAGTCATCGCGGGCTGACCTCAACCCGGGAGTAAGGGGAATACAGATTTTTAAGGCATCAATTTTAATTCACGTATCATTTATGGCAATGTCTTTATTTGTGTGCGCACCACTTCATTCGTTACAATGTTTGTACGTGGGGCGTGGATGCGTCACAACACAAATCTCACCCCGCACCAATTTAACTGAGCAATTGAGTAGATAAGAGGCTAATACTGTTAGCTCAAGCTAATCTGGACATCAATCAAACATAAATTCAGCTCTACTTAGGAGGTAGGGGCCTCCAACCCATGGAGGAGTTGTGCTTCAGACTCCAGGTTTTTCCACTTGAAAGTGGATCTGGAACTTCACCCGGTCCAAAAATGTTTGAGGGCTGTTTATATGTACATTAGGAAGTCCGGAACTCCTCGTTTTCCAAAATAGCTTTGTCGTAACTTGCTTGTGTAATTTCACACTTGATGTGCAAACGGGCACTCCAGAGACACAGCTATTTGTACATAAGCCATAAAAAAAAAAAAGAGTGGAGCGGCTTTGCTAAAGAAATCCCCTCTCATCCGGAAAAGCAGAGTATAATCTCTGTAACATACATATTTGTCATCAGAAGGAAGTAAACCTTCACCTTGTATTTCCTTTTAGATGAGCTTTCAGGAGGATCCTATTCTTTGATGGTTAACAGCCATGAAAAACTGATTCAAGTTCATGAGAGTTGAAGGCAACTGCTCTCTTCGAGGTTGTTTCTTCTTTAATGCTCAACTTACCCCATGTTTACCACTTAAAATGTGCTAAACTCCTCAGCTACTATGACGTACATTTGTACAAATTTTAGGGCCTCATTTTGATATGATAATTGATGTATAAATCCTGTTTTACACAATGCGCTTTTGTCTTTACACGTATCTCATGAACCTTGTGATTACGTACCGTAACTTCCGGCCTATAAGCCGCGACTTTTTTCACCCGCTCTCAACCCAGCGATTTATGAGGTGATGCGGCTAATTTGTGCATTTTTTCTATTGGCCGCAAGGGGGCACTCGAGCGGAAGAGTTAAGAGTGAGACCGGTGGAATATATGTGCCAAGTAAGTGACTTTTACCGGTCTGGGCCTGTTAGTGCTGCGCTAGTGTGTTACTGCCATGGCTCAGTGATTTTTACCGGTATCTTTTTTTTTTTTTTAACCGGCCCTGTTAACACGGAGCTAGCATTAGTGTTAGCGACACTTTAGCGTTAGCATTAGCACAGTGGCTCTAGCGTTAAACACTCTGTGTACCGTCTGTCTTTATAAATATCTCATGTTTCAATGTGGACACTTGCGGCTTTTACACAGCTGCGGCGTGTGTATGAACCAAATAGTATTTCCTTTACAATGTACTGCGTGAGGCTTATAACCAGCGCTCTGTTGGCCGGGAATTACGGTACATTTACTTACATTTGTGGAAAAACATTATTTTGGGGACAAAAGATTCTAACCACTTCAGCCACGTTTCGGTAACTTTCACAGATGCCTGAAAACAGAATTGTCCCCGGAAACATTTGGTCCCATCCTCAGTAGTTTTTATAGTTGCTTAGCAACAAGGGCTGGTTTAACTTCCCCCATATGCTCAATTTACCCAAGTAATGTATGTCTGTATGTGAAACCAAGAAAGGTTGAAGATTGCTGACAAAACATCAATTCTGTCATCTTTTAAGTGACCTCTACTTGACTTCCATCACATGTTGGATTTGTTGTCTGCCTGTAAAATGCAAAAACAATTGTTTCAAAATGTTGGAAAATCCCCCCCAAACGCCCTTGTCCTCTCTCCCATCATCTCCGCCATCTACCAGGTCTTCAATGCCAAGCTTTAGCTTTACAAGGCTCCCCCTCGCAAGGATTCTGCTTCATGTCACAGATGTTTTCTCGCGGGAATTTGGAAAAATGCCTCCCCCATCGCCCATCCCTTTTTTGATTGACGACGGGGAAAATCCTATTACAGCTTGTTGCGTGTCTTGCGGGAGACCTCGGAGTTGGGAATGCGAAAACGTTTCAAGATAAATATAGAACAAGATGTATTTTGATAAAGAATGTGTCGTTAAGGGGACACGATAAAAAAAAAAAAAAAAAAAAAAAAAAGGTAATGGTTGCAAAGTATCAGCATTCTCCTGAATCACTGTCAGAACAAGGCAGAGCACCGGAGCTGCGGGAGCATTTGAACCTACTCGCTGACGTTGTGCATGATGTTCACATTGGAAATCAAATGAATCCAATACAGTGAACCCGTCCCTGTTACGTAGACCGCTTTGGAACTTGTGCTCAGCTGCTGTATTTGGTGGCAAAACTCACAAATGTTATGTACTTTTTTTTGGAGCACCATTTACACTCTGTCACAAACTGCTGTGTGGCTATGAGGTGTGGATTCCCCCGTAAATCACATTAAGGTAGCCGCAGGTTGGCTGGTTTGTGATTTACAGTCGTGCAAGATTAATGACCTTATCCCTATTGTCAGGTTTTGGGTACTTGGTATTTATCTGTTTGTTATGTCTTTATTACGATTCTTTGAGGTTCCAGTGCAGGGGTACTCAATGCGTCGATCGCGATCGACCGGTCGATCGTGGTCGATTGTGGGACGGTGTGCCAAAAAAAAAAAAAGTCAGCCAATGTTCCCTCTAAACTGCTTGCATGCGCAATTGTACACCGCTGATGCAGTCTCGTCACAGATATTCTGCGTTGCGCGCAAAAAAAATAATAATCCAATGCAAATTGAAAGTATAACGTACAGCTATTCAGTTTGTGGCATTTTGCAATGTGATTCAATGTGTGAGCGATGACTGGCAGAATTCACATACGTACTGTAAAGAATGAGAAGAAGAAGCCACTGGTTTCTTTTAGGCAGCACACGGAAATTTCTCTAACAATGACCGCTGCTCCGCCACACTTTCTTTTTCCCAGTTTACCTTACACCCGCTCTTAAAACGTACACTCATAATTACAAATGTTACAGTACTTACGCAGCCCATCAATGTGTTTTATAGTACAGTGTCCACCACCGCTGCTTTGGTTAGCAACACAGTCTGGGCAACGTAGAGCAAAGGTGAGCTAGAAATGCTGCTTATGTTTACTTTTTGATACTAATGGAGAAAGTTAAAGAAGAAATGCTGTTGTTTTAAGATGCAATGACTGTCGGAGTATGTGAATAATCGCAGAAAAAGTGGTTAAACTGGATGACATTTTCTCTTTTCCGAACGGGAAAGGTCTGGTCTGAAGCCAAAGTAGAAAGTGCAGGATGAGATGGTGTGTAATGTTAAGTTTCCACCTTGGCACAGCCTGATCCAGGATGAAAGCACAGACAATACAGTGCACAAAAAGCTAATTCTATATTTTAAGTACACATATATATTTATATGTAGTATAATATATCACATAACATGAATAACATAACATTGGGAGCATCATCAACTCCAACCCCCAAACCCCCTGGCCGTTGCGAACTCTCGAGAGGTTGAAGGCTTAAAAAAATAGATCTAAGGGTGAAACAAAAGTCTGGACACCCCCTGCTCTGGTGCATGAAAAGATCCAAAATCCACAGACGAGGCTGAAACAAAAAGTGATATTTTGTTCCAAAAGTGCTTATTTATTTGCCTTCTTTATCAGGAAGAGTTAGGAAAATATATATAACCAAATTTGAATTTAAAAAACGTGTTTATTACATTAGTGAACACATTAATCCCTCGATCTTCTTCTGCTTATCCTTATCAGGGTCAAGCGTCTCCTAGGGTACACCCTATTAATCCAAACAATTTTTAAAAAACTAACAACGCCACCCCCGACCATCCTATGTGCATTTTCTATCAGGATTTCTTTTCGATAGAATAGGATAGTATACATACTGTGGTACTCCTCATGAGTTTTTCTCCATACTTGTCCTTTTCCGTCGCCTCTGTTACAGTTGCGTACAATTTTGAAAAAAAAAAAAAGGTAAAAAGAGATGAGACGACAGAGGGAGTCAGCAGATGAGATGAGATGAGATGAGATGGAATGATGACGTGCAGGCAGAGGAAAGTACTGTGAAACACCGGGAACTTTATACACATCAGGTTTAAAAGGAGACAACACGGGTTCAGTGGAAGGTTAACATTCCACCAAAGAGACGTCTCCTGACATTAAAAAAAAAAAAAAAAGTTGGAAAATATATCTTTCACATCCTTTAAAATTATGGCGCCAGAAACGAGTCGTGCCAAGGCCCTCCTGGAATTGTTTCTTACTAATCTTCTGACAAATGACGGAAAACTTTCAACAGCATGTGCACCCTTATCAAAATGTACTTCAGGCGTCCTAAATACCACCTTAAAAAACTCACTTAGTAGCGTTCCCTCGACGACGGGGGAAAAAAATAGCCCTGAAAATCAGTTCCTCCCAATCGGAAAATGCTGTCTGTAATCATAAGTAGGCGTGCGAAAAGTCAGGCGCCTGACTGGAAGTGAACAGGAAATCACCTTTTTGGGTTGAAGCCACTGATGTTAAAAAAAAAAAAAAAAAAGACTGGATAGTGTGTACACATCGAAGCGGTATGTCGATTAGTTGAAGCCAGTTGGCCGCCATCTTGGTACTCCCAAAACGTGCGGAGGACATGCTTTACAGGTTGGATTACGGCGGGGTTTTTCTCAAAATTGGCATGTCGAATTAAAACTGGTCGTGTGAGCTTGACATTTTTTTTCAGTTCTGGTAATATGAAGGATTTTTAATTCGACTTGGTAAGCCAAAAAAGGCAAAGTGCAGGAAAGACATAGAACACTGTGACTACCAAGAAACCTTGCATATTACCGAGGACCTGATTTCCTTGACACGTTAACTTTTCCCAAAATACGCTGTGAAACACTATCATCATAACATAGCAAAAAAACCAAGCATTTTTTGTCATAAAAACGTGAAATTTTAAGTCAATCAGTTATATAAATTTTTGGAAATAAGGACTGGTAATGGGAAAATACATGCTCAACCATTTGTTCATTTGTTGTCTCTGCGACGTCCTATTTCAGACAGAAAATTGAAACCTGTTTCCTCGCATTTGAAAATCAAATTCAATTTGCGGAGTTCTGTATTCTGAAATTCATCAAAAATTTCACAGAAAATGTATTTTCTTGCTTATACACCGATGAAGGTTGGGAAAATATTGACATCGCTTTTTCACGAAAAACCGTCGGCCGATAAAGGTGAAGCAGAGAGTGAACAGTGAACAACAACAACTGTAAACAAAACATTGTTCAATTGAATTTAGCCCTTTACAAACAAATTTTAACAGTGTCAAAGTAAATCTTTCAAACTTAAATGTGGAATGTTTTCTCACAGCCACGAAACTGGCGATTAACGCATCGGCAGGGTTATTTTGGGAGTATCAAGATGGCGGATATCTGCTTTCGATGTGCGCTATGTGAAGCATTGTGTCAAAAATTTACCATTATGAGGATTTGCCAGGCACAGTGGATCAGCTGGTAAAGTGTTGGCCTCACAGTCCTGAGGATTCGGGTTCAATCCCGGCCCCGCCTGTGTGGAGTTTGCATGTTCTCCCCGAGCCTGCGTGGGTTTTCCTCCGGGGGGGCACTCCGCTTTCCTCCCACACCCCAAAAACATGCAACATTAATTGGAGACTCTAAATTGCCCATAGGTGTGATTGTGAGTGCTTCTATCTGTCTCTATGTGCCCTGCGATTGGCTGGCAACCAGTTCAGGGTGTGGTCCCCCCTCCTCCCCGTTGACAGCTGGGATAGGCTGCAGCACTCCCCACGACCCTCGTGAGGATAAGTGGCAAAAGAAAATGGATGGATGGATTTGCTATGAAAAGGGAGAGGGGAGTCAAGGGCTTGTTCATGACTGCTCGCAGCTTTGTTTTAGTTTGTATTTCAGGCAGTATGGAGAAGACATTAAATCCCCTCACAATTCATCCACCAAGGTTTGTCATTTTAAAAGCGTAAATCGGCAAATAGTTCCCATCTGATTTATTCAACCGGATTATATCATATGAATTGCAGCAGCTCGATAAAGGTGGAGCTCAGCAAACAGACCCAGATCTTGAAATTTTTTTTATTGGTGCTTTGTCAAACGGACGGCTTTTCCATTGAAATTGGAATAGAGGAACAAATGATATCAATGAAGTACAGGTCACAGACGGATGAAAGGATATTAAGCGTCAAATTAACATGATTTGCCATGACTGCGCAAAAAGGACATTTTGCCACAAAAGCTCAATATCTTGCTAGCATGTCAACTTCTGTGCCCCCCCCCCCCCCCCAAGTTGTTCCGTGAAAGACTCACGCAATTAAGTGACTTAAACCTTTGGTTTTAATGCATAGTAGTACATTTACTGTAAGTACAGTTTGGCTCTGTAACCTTTAAGTAGAATGCCCATAAATGTCAATTCCCTCAAATTTCTTAAAAAAAAAATTGACATGTATATCAGGGAGTCAATTTTTTCCAAACTTGTGCGTTAGGACGACGGCGAGCAGACGCACGCACGAACTTGTCGAGGGAGACAACCAGAAGGCAGACTCGGAAGTTGCAAGACATCATGAGAGGACGGTAGTCGGACGTGAGCGAGCAGACGGGTTGGTGTGCGGGGAGGAGTGGGCGGTCTTCCACCTGCCGAGGTGAAGGACGGCGGCATCTTTGTGTGCCGCTGTCGATGCGTTGTAGCTTGTTTGGATGTGTCACCTGTTGTGTTTGTGCGCTGTTTGTTTATCTTTGTGTGCCTGTGCATGTGTTTATCTGTGCAGCAGAGGCTTTTTTTTTCGCCCCCAGATGTGCAAAACAGCCAAGCCCACATGAGAATTTTTTTTTTAATGTTTCAGACAGAATGTATTTAAATATACAATAAACAAGAGGCATATGATGACATGTACACTAGGTTGGAAAGAAGGAGAAAATGATCTCTACAGGTTGGCCAGACAGAGGGATGAAGATGAGAAGGATGTGCAGCAGGTAAGGGTGATTAAGGATAGAGATGGAAAATGTGTCGACTGGTGCTGGTAGACTTCGATGGTTTGGACATCTCCAGAGGCGAGAGAGTGTGTATGTTGGTAGAAGGGTGCTGAGGATGGGGCTGTCAGGCAAGCGAGCGAGAGGAAGACCAAAGAAAAGGTTGATGGATGTTGTGAGGGAAGATGTGAGGACAAGCGGGTGTTAGAGAGGAAGATGCACGAGGTAGGCTAAGATGGAAAAAGATGACACGTTGTGGGGACCCCTAATTGGGACAAGCCGAAAGGAAAAGAAGAAGATACTCCCCTCGCATGTTTGGCTCCCAGGTGAAATTTCAAAGTGAACCTAAAAAGCACTATAAACCTTTATAGGTGAACTTAATTTGACATTTCCTAAACATTAGAATGCATTTGCTCATGTGTCCAATCTTACAGTTCTTTTTTGTTCTCTAACAAATAGTTGAACTGCAAAAATTAGAAGTATTTGATCCATTATCCATCCATCCATTTTCTTTGCCGCTTATCCTCACAAGGGTCACGGTGAGTGCTGGAGCCTATCCCAGCTGTCAACGGGCAGGAGGCGGGGTTACACCGTGAACTGGTTGCCAGCCAATCGGAGGGGACATCGAGACAAACGGTCGCACTCACAATCACACCTAGGGGCAATTTAGAGTGTCCAATTTAATGTTGCATGTTTTTGGGATGTGGGAGGAAACCGGAGTGCCCGGGGAGAACCCACAAAGAATCCACACAGGCGGGGCCGAGATTGAACCCGAGTCCTCAGAACTGTGAGGCCAACACTTTTACCAGCTGATCCACCGTGTCGCCGTTTCATCCATTAATCGTACAAAAATACTTTTTTTTTTCCCCCCTTTCTGTGATCTTCCAGTCTTTGTTCCAAGTTTATTTTAATCTTTGATTAAAGACCTGTTTAAATTGACGGGTGTCATGCACTAATTGGAGACTCTAAATTGCTCATAGGTGTGAGTGCAAGTGCAACTGTTGTCTGTCCCTGTGCGGCCTGCGATTGGCTGGCAACCAGTTCAGGGCGTGCCCCGCCTCCTGCCCGATGACAGCCGGGAGCGGCCCTCGTGAGGCTAAGCGGCTCAGGGAAACAGATGGATGGAAGTTTGTATTGATCAGAAATTCGTCTAGCAAATTCAACAAACTGGTAGGTTGAGCGAAAGACTGAACACTTCTCCGAAAATGACATTGAAAAGTTTACCGACATTTTTCTGTGTGCTTATATTTTTTTTTCTATCGTAATTCCTGTTACCAAAAGATGTCAATAAAATAAAAAAATCATCATCTGCAGCAGTACCCGGAACATCGCGGAACACCAATCTTGGATCAGTGCAGTCATATGTCAGGGTGGCAGAAAGTTCTGCTTGAGCAAACCTCCTCGCAGGAACTTTATTTACTAAATTCGTGAGCGCCGGCCGATTCCGACTTTGAGGCTGCTCCCGGTGGCATTTGGGACATTTGTGCGTTTGGCGTTGACTCTTTGGTTGATTACTCGGCAAGTCCTACAAACAAAACCAGGTGAAGGGGAAAAGAGTGAAACGTTCTACTTCGTGTCCGAATTTTTACGTATATTGGAAAATATGATGACTGAATGAGACCCATTTCGTGATTGTACCATTCTCAAATGCCTGAGTTCAATTCTCCCCCCCCCCCCCCCCCCCGCTGAATATAAATGTTGCCCTGCGATTGGCTGGCAACCAGTTCAGGGGTGTGCCCCGCCTCCTGCCCATTGACAGCTGGGATAGGCTCCAGCACTCCCTTGTGAGGATAAGTGGCAAAAGAAAACGGATGGATGGATGAATATAAATGTTTTGCCTCATCACTCGTGTTTTTCTTGAAAGACCGGTACACATTTTACAAGTTCTGCAAGCACAATTTATGAGCACACCCGTGTTTTACTTTTTGAATCTCATATATGCATATTTAATGCAATGCTCTTATTTATTATTTTAAATACAAGGCTGTTTTCTCCTTTCTCCTGCGGGCTGTTATTGTGTTTTCAGTCTAGTCGCCTGGTCGGAAGTGTCGTCGTATAAATCCCGGAGCAAACGACTGCGCTTAGTGGTATCCGCTTTGACCCTGACACTGCAGCATTCGCCTTGTCTATCCGGGTTTCACACATCGGCGCACCAATAAGAGTGTGAGAATACGGGAGAAGGCGTTTAACCTGCTGGCCGTCGTCGTCATCGCCAAGGATAACGGTTTGTTGTCCCGCTTTTATCAGGCGCCACTTGCAGCGCATACAGTCCAGGGGCTGCTCTTGCCGGCAGCCTGGAGGTGGCTTGGAAGTGCAGCACACTGGCACCTGCCGAGTCACTCTGGTTCACTCTTGTACTGTGAATTGTCACCCGATGTAACACAATAACTTTTTTAAAGCTCGATATTAACCGTAACATCACTCCTAATTTATTCTCAACCAAAATTGCCCCATTTTGTATATGTTAGCATGAAGCTAGCATTTTCCGTATATTGTTTGGTTGTAGATTTTGCTTGTTTCCTTTTTATCAGTCAGTTTTACGGTAAACTCCAACCGGGAGTGACGAAGAGCTTAACGCGAGCCCGCGTTGGTTCTTATTTGGAAAACTCCGCGAGTCTTCATTTCCTTAAAGTGATTGAAGTGATTATCTCCCATTTCTTGACAGTGAGTGCCTGTAAAAAGGCGCTTAGGAACAATTTGCAAAATAGTGTTATTAAATTGTTCAATGTGTTTAAAGCCTGTGGCAGGGCTACAACAATTGAAGGCTGTTTAGAGACGGTCTCTCTTTCGGAGATTTGGACTTTTCAGAAACATGCCGCCGGGATAATGGTTCCATGTACTGCTCTTTGAATTTGAAGTTTTGTTTACTGGCAAGTCAAGTTGCTCCACTGGATTCCACAGATATTTATTGCATCATATTCAAAGTTTTATAGAAATATGGTCGAGTTTATATTTTAATTTTTCAGGAGGGACAGAGTACCTGTCAATCACTCGTACAATAATAGCCAGGGGCATTGTCTTAACCCCTGGCTTGACACGCCCCTCTCGCCATATTGTCCCACAAGCAATGCTGGTTGTCAGTAGTGTGCGCCTGGAAAAGTTAACGTTATGAAGAAAATGGTCCTCAGATGCACTTGGGGAATGTGCGATTCTGATGAAAGATGTCCTGCTAGGTTACAAGGGGCCCGTTTGATTCATTTTCCAAAGCCCAACACACACTTGACAAAGTGTTTACGATGGATTAAGGCTCGCGGAAGAGTTCACGTACAACTAAATGTGAACAATATTAACAAACACAAGGGTGTATGTTCGAAGGTAAGTGAGGGAGAAGTATCTTCTCTGAGTTTGATTGAATTATTATCAGTGCTTTGTACATTGCAGGAGAACAACTTTCACTTTGTTAGTGTATCACTGACCTGCTGAACGAAATGTTTTATGCCGAAGAGTCGGATAAGTGACACGTAAATGCACCATGTCATGCAAGAGAAATGTCTAGTTGCCTATTCCTATCACATCAGAATTTTAAGACAGAGCACTGGGTTCCAAGTCAAATGAATACACCCACTCACTTCTAAAGACTTCAATGATATTACTTGTGATTTTTCCAAGTAAAAAGTACTCACCCTGCTTTACATGCGCAGTACGATTCCACTATTTTATCCTGTTGGATTTCAATATGAAGTTTGTGAGGTGTTAAACTTTTTTGCATCGATCACCACCGTTTCGCTGTAACTCTGACATTGCGTCCTGCTCCGTCCAAAATCTTCATTCCGTGTACATATCCTCGCGTGAAATAGTTGAGACCTCTCTGTAGAACTCTCTTGGACCGCTCTGACGCATTTGGCAAAAAGACATACCCCAATATTATCTCGAATACGCGATAGAGAATCAAACGTTTTCTGTTCAATCGCCATTTTGGAAGCTTATGGGACATGATGAAGGAGGCGGAGCTTAAGATCACCATCAGAAAGGTCCATTTTTGTGTACAGACTACCGTTGAGGGGTCTTATCTCAAACTTGATCTTGACTCGAATTCCAACTTGATTCTCGGTCCCTTTATTGATCCATCCAATTTTGGATCCGTTTCATTGTCTTGGGTAGCTGAAGACCACCTCAGCTAACTTCAGACAAAAGTCAGACTACACCTTGGGCTGCTCGCTAGTCCGTATGAGGGCGACTGTTCACACGCACGCTCACTCACAGAGATTCAAACACACGTGAACATGGATTATTATTGAACTTTAGACAGCCATTGATATGTAGTTGACAATCTAAAAATTTGCATCTTCTCTTAATATTTCTGCACCTCCCATGGAATTCTGTACTCACATGGCCATAGGTTTGACGTCCATATTCTTGTAGCTAATTGGGTGGATAGATATCAACAACACGTACGTTAGTTTAATATTTGTAACGGTTCTGGAAATTTAGATGGATAAATGTTTCCTGAATGGAAAAGTAGTTCTGGGGCAATGGTGTGTTTCTATATATGTATGATACTGTCGCACTGAAAGGAAATGGAGATTACAGAAGCTCTAATCACGCCATCATCTGTAGCAATTACCCACTGGTGTGGATGAGGCTCCGGAGCCTGAGGTGACGTCATCACCGGCGCGTGGCCATCGATCACCATGCCGACAGTGACCGACGTGGTCCTTTGAGAGTGCAAGCGTGTCAAACAGTGCTAATGAGCGGGTGAGAGGAAACGGACACGAGACACAGATGTTGCTCATGGAAAATGAACTTTTTAACTGTAATCGTGCAAAATTGGGGTCTCTGGAGTGCCTCCCCACCCAATAGGTGGAAATTCAACAACTTGAGTAAATCTTTTGTGATTTGACTTTTTCGGAAAATGTCTTTGAGGTAGCCATTCTGCACTGGGGCGAATTTAACGTGGGAAATCGGCTGGGTGAAGATCCGGAGTCACTTTCAAGACTCCGCTGTTTGACAGAAAAGTCAAAAGCTCAACAGAGCTGCACTGAGCTTTGTTGGATCAGATGATTAGTGAGTATTGAGTGTTTTGCCCCGATAAGCGGTACATATTGCTTGCTCGGTGAAGGTGTCGATAGAATGGACATGTATTTCCTTGACGTGTCAGTTCGCTTTGCCACATTCACAGGTCTCCATTGTCGGTACAGTGTTCAGTGCACAGCTGATATTCAGGAGGGACAGGGACCAAGACAGGGCCTTCTCAAATTGGGTTGGGGTTAGGGTTTAGGGTTGGGTGAAGGGAATCGAGCCCTCCCTCTCTCGGAGTATGGAGAATAATTCCCCCTCCGGGATTGGGGGGGAGGTGCACTGTCCGTAACCCTGCACCACCCACCTTCTTCTTCTCCCCTTTGTAGTTGTCAGCGGTCTGCTTGGGCACGGCGGCCATAACGGAGCACCGTCCACTCGCCAGACATCTCAAAAACAGTCCAGAGAGAGTTGATGGGCAACCAATGTTTTTATTACAAAGTTGGATATTTTCCAACTCAAGTCAAAAGGTTTAGGGTTGGGGTAAGGCTTAGGGTTTAGGGTTGGGTAGGGCAAGATGAGCCTTCCCATCCTTTTATCCAGGGCAAGCGCCCCTTCCCTCAGGACGGGAAGAAAACGCACGGTCCATTCTCCTGTGCCCAATTCTGCCGGTGCCCCTGCGGTGGTGGCTCATGGACAGCGTGGGGCCTGAGCCTCACCTCACGGCTCGAGTGCGTCATCATGGCTGTAAAACAGGTTTTTGCAGTGTGAAACCTGGTAGGAACTTGTTTTTTTTGCGAGAGACAATGTATGCAAGGTGGAAAAAAGCACAAAAATTACCACTCAGGTTTAGGGTTAAGGGTTGGGGTAAGGGTTAGGGTTTAGGGTTAAGGTTAAGCATAAACCAAAAATTAGTACTATATATGTACTATAATTCTTGATCCTTGGGGTATTTTTATGGAAGTGTGTTACCAAAATTTCCTGGGAATGGTTTTAAATTCCTGAACAACTGCCTCATATTTCCTCTTGAATCTGTTGCGGATTTTTCGTAGTTCTTGGCAGGACCACCATCAGGAAAAACTAATGTGCGTATTAACGCCCTAATTGTGACATTTCTAGGAGTATTTTCCATTCCCATCTCGCAAGTCGGGGGGAAAAAAAACCTAATTGTCGCAACTGTTAAGTAGGCCCCCCGTGGGAATGGCCATTAATCTTTTGCAAATCCCACCACAGCTACCTGTGCAGATGCTCCGTAGACAAGTCGTCACTCACTCCCGCAGACGTTTGGCCATGAGGCGCGTCGTCTGTTCCGCTGCTCATTTCGGTAAACATTTCCATAGGAGAATGTTGTGTGTGGACGTTGACTTAGACCCGCGTGTGGGTTTGTGTGCGTGTCCTCCTCTGTTGGCTTTCCCCAAAAACGTGTCACAGGGCAGCCAGCGGTGATGGATGGCGCTACCTGGCTGATGTGATTAATTACACAGCTAGCGCGTGTCACGAGGCGTACTTTGGCCGACTGCATATAGTACTGTGTCTGGCGGTGACATATGAGGACTCTGCCATCTCCAGCAGGCTTCGGTGCACAAAAATTATTACGTGTAAGCAATCGTGCAAACATTACGTGACGTTGCGCTCCTCCTGAAATGTGCTGTCGCTGCTCCCGGTGAGCGGAATGCCGTTTGCAATAATCTCGTAATTAGGATTTAAGTTACAACTCCATCGAGACGTAAAAACACAAGCGTAGCAAGTTGCTACATTGAGCTCCCACCCTGCAGTGCGCCTAAAATATTTGATCTGGTTATCAAATGGCCAAACATTTTGCTTAATTTTTTTTTTTACGACCCACCAATGTCACTGGATGTCCGCTTGCAGACATACATCTTATGCGTTACTTACTTATTTTCTGTACAAATAAAGGATTGCGCAGTAATATCCTTGTATCTACAGTTGTAACCAGAAGATTACCTCCAATATGTCATGTTTTTGTCTCACTGTCTGAAGTCAAATCAGACTTTACGTCTCCTGTTTAAGGTCAGTCAGGGTCACTAAAATTATCACATTTTGTTGAGTACCAAAATAATAAGAGAGAATTTCTTAGACAATGTTATATTATTTTCTTTCAGATCAAATGTTTACATACATTTTCTTTGAGCTGCATGACGTGTGTCAAGAGTTTTTCATGCTTGGTGAGCTGCCGTTCAGACCCATTTCGGTGTAGGACTTGTTTCACTGTGGATAGTGGTACTTTCTTCTCGGCTTGGTCCGGTATCTTCACAAGTTCTTTATCTTTTGTTCTGGGGTTGATCTTCGCATTTCGGACCAAAATATGTTCATCTCGTCTCCTAACTGAGCGTTGTGATGGCTGGACATTCTCATGATGTTTATATTTGCGTATAATTGTAGGGACAGATATACGTGTCACCTTCAAGCATGTGGAAATCGTACCCAAGGATGAGCCAGACTTGTGGAGCTCCACAATTCTTTCTCTGATTTTTCTGGCCCATTTCTTTTGATTTTCCCACAATGATAAAACAAAGAAGCAAAGTTTTTCAGGTGTCGCTTTAAATACATTCTCAGGTGTGCCGTCGACTAACTCACATGTTGCCAGTGAACCTATCAAGAGCTTCCAAAGCCATGACCTCATTAACTGTACTTCCCGTGTTCCTTATGGCCCCATCACACCATGACGTTCTGGTCAGCGTTCTATCGCGTTTGAGGAAACGTTGGTAGTCGCCCACGGTCGCCGGGATAGCGCCAGAAGATCGTTGTTTGAACGCTAGTGAACGTCAATGATCGCTGGGAATCGGCGGAGAACGCCGGTCCGGAAAAAAAGTCTTGAACATGCACAAAAGTTCTCACCGAGACCAGCGTTCATCAACATTTAATTTTAAACGCTGCAGAACGTTCAAGAACGTTCGTGGAACGTTTTACTAACGTTCGCCGAGCCTTGCACGCTTTTGGGTATCGTTAGTCAGTCGTTACTGTAGCGTTACTTGGTTGTCACTTAATCGTTTGCTTTGCAGTGAACGACTCACTGGCGACCTGTCAACGACCGCTGAACAATCCCCTCGCGCACACAGCGTGTAACTAAAGTCAAACGAACGTCCTTTGGCGTCCATTGAGCGTCATTCGAGCGTTTCCCGAACGTCCGTGCATACGGGTATATAAACCGATGCTTTGCATTCTTACTTGCAGCGCTAGTTGCTGAAGTCCGCACCCCCACCTTTTTTTCATCTCGGCGGCATGATGCTGACTGTTCAAACTCACGAGAACAACTGAAGTGAGTATGAAATTTCCAACGTTTTCGTTCCCGTTCCACTGTAAAAATTACACGCCAGCAAAACGGTATTCTGTCGTTATTCACCCGTTTAGTCACACGCTCAACACGCTCGTTGACAAATCGCTCGTCGCGCGCCAGTGACACGTTAGCACACACTAATGGTTTTTAGGGGTATCTTATTTGGTCGCTGTTACACGCTTCTCGTGCGTTAGACACGTTAATCACACGGCAGATGTGTCATCCGCGTTTGACAACGCTGAAAAATAGAACGATTGAAATGTTCCGAGAATGTTGACCAGAACGTCATGCTGTGACGGAGCCTTTAAAGACACAGCACTTTTTTGTGTATGTCAACTTTTGAACGAGAAGAAAATGTAAAATTCTTTAAGAAATTCTCTCATTATTGTGGCATTTAACAAAATGAAATATGGTGAATCCTGACTGATCTGAAACAGGAGAGGGTTAGGGTTAGCTTACTTCAAAGAGTGCGACAAAAAATGAAAAGTGTTTTTTGCAGAGTGCATGTACACTTCTGGCTTCATCCAAATGTATGTATATATGTACGTACGTTCTTCTAATATGAAAACATTTGTGCATTGTTTCCGAAAAAAAAAAATCTCCCTGCTTTAATCCAGCTCCTCTAAAGCTTGGATGCCGAGCACATCAAAATGATAAATGGCGTTCAATTAAAAGTCAGCTTCGTAGACCACAACGTGTCGTGCGCAGCGAGGTTGCCTTTGCATTTATTCAATAAGGATGTAGCAGTACGTAATAGAGAAGAAGAAGGAGGAGGAGGAGGAGGGAAGGGAAACAAATGGTTTCTCCAAAATCGCAGGTCATATTTGCCTGATATCTGGGAAAGAGCCCCCAGATGATTGCATTGGCGGCATCTTGCATTCATCAAAAAGCCTCTTGAAGGCTGCTCAGTGCGATTAGGTTATTCCTCGGCAAGATACTGAACGATATTCTTCACGACAGGAGTTTCATTCACTGTGCAAACAACCTCGGACACATGGAATAATGACGGAACTTTTGGGAATTTTTTTCCCCCTTGTTTTGTCCGTTTGATAGTTATGCGATTGCATTTTTTTTTAAGCACCCGCCCGACTTCCTCATTAATGTGACTCTGCGCTAAGACAAGGGTCACCTTGGAGAGAATTGCTTTCCTGCAACGTTTGATTTAGGGCCCGCCACGTCTTGTGCCATTTTAAATACGGCAAAGCTCTCCATCAACCCGGGCTCGGAGTGACATTTCGCGAGGCGGAAAAGAGCATCACGCGTTTGACGTCGCAAATATGGACGTGACTGACGGCTTGACGTTTCGTGGCGGTTTCCCTGATTTCCCAAAAAAAAAAAAAAAACTTTTCAGAGTTTCTGATGTCAGCATCAGTCAGCTTTATGTCAGGATGTTTAAAATTGTGAAACTGCGAGCTCGCTACGGTTTCAATTCAGTATGTGAATAAAATGTTTCCAGTTTAGGTGTGTGATTTTGTATGTTTGTGTGCATAAGCGTGTGCCTGTGAGAGAGCGCAAGAGAGAAAATCCCTTGACTTGCCTCATTAGATGACCGACACTTGCTCAATTTCTCCCTGCCACAGTAATGAATGTTAGTGCTATTTGATGTGAGAGGAAAATTTGTGATTTTTTTTTTTTTTCCATTGATTTTTTCATTGGGCTCTGCTGGTAAAGCGTTGGCCTCACGGCTCTGAGGTCCCTGGTTCAATTCCGGACTCGCCTGTGTGGAGTTTGCATGTTCTCCCCGTGCCTATGTGGGTTTTCTCCGGGCACTCAGGTTTCCTCCCACATCCCAAAAACGTGCGACATTAATTGGACACTCTAAATTGCCCCTGGGTGGATTGTGAGTGTGGCTGTTTGTCTCAATGTGCCCTGCGATTGACTGGCAACCAGTTCAGGATGTACCCCGCCTCCTGCCCGTTGACAGATGGGAGATCGTGAGGATAAGCGGCAAAATAAAATGGATGGATGGATGTATATTTTGTATTAACTCGGTGAAGTTGTCTTGACACAACTTAAAACGGCTTCTGTATACTTGACATAAATGCTTAGCCGCCTAAATCGGCTTCCATACACATCTCAATTTTGTTTTTCCCTTTAATGCTTTCATTTTCCATTTGCCCGATATATTTCGACTTGTTTATTATGTCTAGCTTTTTTGTTGTATTTTCTGCCTCATTCTCAGCCCTTCTGAATCTACTCATTCTCACCTCGGCTCGAAGTAATCTGTTAAAAAAAAAAAAAAAAAATGAAATGAAATGACCTGCGATCTCCAGCCGGCGTGGGCGCACTTCCCATAATTCTCGGGGCGAGGCAGTGTTTGCTCAGCGCCTCGTTATGTTAGAAGAAGATGGCCCTGAGGACGGGGACAGGTTTTTGGGAGCAGCCTCCCCTCTGGCGCGTCTTCGTAGGATTTTCTTGGCTGATTTCGCTTCTTTTTCACACGGTTTCTTCCTTCTCTCCTCTCAGTCCTTGCGCCATGAAGCAATCCATCATGCCAAATATGAATATACCTTTCTATTAAACTTTTCAGGGTTTCACACAAATTTAAAGCATTCTGGTCGACTGCGCTCAGAATTCCTTCTTTGAAGTTCAACGAGGAAAGAGTTAGTGATGATTTTTACACTAATACAAGAAGCAATAATCGAAAAGAATTTTATTTTCATTCCTTTCCAAGTTTTATGCAAACCACACAACGGGGTTTCCATTTGAAAACTTCAACGACTGTGTTATAATAATTTCCCAGGAAATTTCAAGGGGATTAAAACTGCAAGCTCGTGGAAATATAGCGAATACTTCAAACTAATATAGCCGATTTCTTGCATGGGTCCTTGAGACTTTTTCCACGTGTCCCAATTTCATGCGGATTTTCTTACATTCAAGGCTCGATACTGAAGTTTGCCCGTTTTCTTAAGATGGCGTAGGCAAAAAAAAAATTTGCAGTTTAGCATCGCCAATCTTTCTATAATATTTTTTTTTTTCTTTTTGGGACTCATTTATGGGAAATCGTGAGTAGGAGTTTGTCAAAGCACAATTTTTTTTTTTTTCCAAATAGGTGCATCGAAGCAAATTTGCCAACTTCTTTTCAACTTCAGGCACGGTACAATCCTTTAGACTTTTTTATGCATCCTGTTATAATGGTAATATGCATTGATTTTCATGTCCATACATGAAAATGATATTAGGGTTAGAACTTACCAGAGCTTTCGGTTGTGTTCATTTCGGGTTTTTTTTTTTTTAAATTTAGGCTCTCCTTGAAGGTAATTTATAGCAATAATTCCGGCCAGCGAAAATACTTTGGGTCCCGGTGAAGTAATTCCAGGCTCATAAAACCTATCCATCCATTTTCTTTTCCGCTTATACTCACAAGGGTCGCAGGGAGTGCGGGAGCTTATCCCAGCTGTCAACAGGCAGGAGGCGGCGTACAACAGCCTGAACTGGAAAGTGCTTTTGGAAGAGGAAGTACTGCTACTTTCACATCGACATCCTGGGGTGTATCACAAAACCATCAAATATGTTTTCAGCATAAAATGGAGAATAGGTGCCATAGGAAAGTTGCGCATTGGTGAATTTGCAAGTAGCAAATCGTAAACAGCCAGGAGAACGCAATCTGTATTTGCTGGCTCTCATAGATAAAGCTCCATCGCTGTACCATCCATCCATACATTGTCTTGGGCACTTATCCTCACGAGGTTCACGGGGAGTGCTGGAGCCTATCCCAGCTGTCAACGGGCAGGAGGCGGGGTACACCCTGAACTGGTTGCCAGCCAATTGCAGGGCACATGGAGATAGACAACAGTCACACCTAGGGGCAATTTAAAGTGTCCAAATAATGTTGCATGTTTTTTGGGATGTGGGAGGAAACCGGGGTGCACGGAGAAAACCCACGCAGGCACGGGGAGAACATGCAAACTCCACACAGGTGGATCCGGGATTGAACCTGGGACCTCAGAACTGTGAGGCCAACGCTTTCCACCGTGACGCCGCCGATATAACCCTTATAGTAACATTCTGCCCTGCGGCTGACTGGTGACCACTTCAGTGTGTAGTCCGCCGTTTGCCCGAAGCTAGCTGGGATATAGTCCAGTGCTCCCGTGAACCTAGTGAGGATAAGCGGTTTGGATAATGGATGGTAACATTATGACATTTCCTCCATCAAAAAAAAAACTGAATTTAAGTGGCACTACTCAACCTTAAAAAACAACAGTGCTAAACAGTCAACTTTTGTGGCGTTTCTTTTCAACAAAATCGTGCTCATGCCATTCATTCTCCATCACGGTTTCAGCTACCAACAGATTAGCACATCCAAGCTAATGGTCAGTCCTCACATGGTGCATGATTTTTAACCAATTTTTTGGTACCTTCTTTGCCGTTAAGGTCAACCTGTTTTTATGAGATCCCTATCAACACATAAACTTGGTTAACATCACACGCGAGGTTATTTTTGGTTTAACTTCAAATTGCAGCACATTTGGGGCCCAAGAACCGTGGAAGGAGTTGACTATTTGGTCCATTGTGAAAGAAAATCTCATGCTGACGGGCAGCACTTATCACAACGCCGTCGAGGGCCTCGAGCCAAGTGGCTTGTCATTTACTGTATCTCAGTCCGTCCCATCACGCTGCGCGAACGTTCCGCCGAGCGACCGTTGATGGGATTTCACACTTTCAAAAAACACTCGAAAGACAATTTAGTCCAGGTTCGTCTTTATTCCCACCTGGTCGGAAACGTGTCGCACTCGAGACCATTCCCAGTCGCCGAGCCTGACTCCACACTGGCCTCCATTTCAGTGTGTGTCATATTGATTTGAGCTTTGCCCGGGTTTAAGTATAGCCTCCCAGTTGTCTTGACTTTGCACATATCGCAAGCAGCCTGCTTCTCTTCTCCCTGGCAGAGTCGGTGACCTTTTTAAACATACATACAAACAGCCCGCAGGCAGGCAGTCGTACTAGCGACCACCACAACACGGGTGGACTTATTAACAGGCTTACTGAGCTCTCGCAACACCAGCAAAGCATTTCATGTCCGTGCACAATTTCATGTTTCGGGCCACCGACTCTGTACTTTTTTTTTTTTTGTTTGTTTTCTATCATAGAGCAATTCCTTCTTGGGAAAAGATTCGAGTCACTTAGAAGAAGCTGGAAAAGTAAGGAATAAGTTGTAAAAAAAAAAAAAAAAAAAAAAAGTTGTAATTACCAAACAAATACCGTAGTTTCCCAAAAATAATGCGCAATTTTTTCCAAAAATATTTTCAAAAAGTTAATAGAGTGCATTATATGTCGGTATGGATGAAAAATAAAAAAATACAATCACATTGTATAGTCGTATACAAGTACAAAGAGCGGAGCTTCACATTTTACGATCGTTCGCGTAGCATATTTATTGCTACTGCACCAAATATCAGAAACGACTGTCTGTTTGTTTTAATTTAAACTAAGACAAAAAATATCCACTACAACGACTAGTTGTGCAGCCGCTTTTAAATGTGTCATCGCTGACGCGAGCAACGCGGCAGTCAAAACAACGAGAGCTCGTCAGCAAAACAACCTGAGCTCAAACTACGTAGCACATTAAAAAAAAAATTGTGAGACCGCACAAAATTAAAAAGCTCGCTCTTTTTCAATGTGCCCATTACGATCGTATTATGTAGTATGAGCTCACGTTGTTTTGACAGCCACTCGACGCCATAGGAAAGCTGCTCCAGATTGCAGTTGAATAGAGGGCGAGATGGTGCGTTGCTGAACCGAAACTTTTTGGGATTCAAAACACATTTCCTCACAAATGCCATGGCTGGTACAGAGGATGACATGCTGTGGGAGCAAGATGTTCATGATGCAATGCAGGAGGCAGCGGAAGTGGGGCCAAGTCATCGATGACGAGTTCGACCGCGATGCACCAAAGGTGGCTACGATGGATATTTTTCAGATTGGAGAAGAGTCAGATGCTTCTTCGGAAGTCTTGGCCGAGGATGTGTCATGTAGAGGATAAACTGCACGATGCACAAATGTTTTTTGCACCAATAAGATTTATAGAAAAAGGAGAAATTTAAGTAAAACAGTGTTAAATTGTTCATTTATTTAAGACTGTTATATGTGTTATCGACTGGTTTAATAAAATGTCATGCCCATCATTGAGCATTTATTTAGCCGGTTGAGGGATTCTGTTCTGACAATTGCGTGTCCTGCTCCCTGTCCCGAGTTATTGATTACCGCTACATCAGCACGTGCACAATGATTATTATTAATGACTGTTGTACAGACGGTTTTTTGAAAAATAAAACCAGTACGAACCTAACAAAATATAAATCCAGATCATTCCTAATATTTTGAGCATATGGGTAGCGGCAAATTGGTGGTACGCATTGTACATTGGTAGAAGGGTTTTCATGATTTTTTTTTTAGGTCAACTTTCGGGGGTGCGCATTATACTTCAGGACGCATTATACTCGAGAAATTACAGTTGTAGTATCTTAAATCAACCACGTGAATATTTCGTCGTCCTTCTAATTTCTTTTTGTCTCCAGTATAGCCAGGAGACTCCGTTTTTCTTGGTCAGTCATTTCTTTTTCGTCTCTTCATCTCCTTTTAGTGTTCAGACCGCGACACATCCTGTCATTGAAATACCTCGGTAACGTGAAATATGTGCCAAAATCAATCAAATATGAGTAATGACAAGTTGTTCCCTTTTGAAATTGTTATTTGAGCAAGACTTGGGGCATGTTGAAGAAAAGTTTGTGCTTTTGAACAATATTTGGTTCAAATAAAACATTCTCTTTGCGCGTCCTAACTGTAATGGCACGATGGAGGTTTGGTACTTAATATCACAGAGTACTAAAAATCTAAGTCCTTGTGATCGTGCTCAGAAAATGCTCCAAATATATATATTTCTCTCCAAGTGTAGCCAAGCACCACATATTGTAAGTAAGCTAAAACCATCTCTTTTTCATATGCGCCGCACTTCCCCGCAATACATATTTTATAAGGAATTCAAAGAAGTGAGTTTGACTGCAAACTAGCATGAAAGATGATAACATCACATTTTGTTCGCGCGCGGCTTGCACGGGCCGCCGCCACCCAATGAGAATGGCCATCACGGATCCGTGCATATTTGCAAAGTGTGGCGTTCGGGTACTGACTTGGTATGAAGTGGCTGAATTGCAGGGTGCCAAACGTGGCGACAAGCAGCATGTCGGGGCTGGGGAGGGATTGGGTGGGGGGCGGGGGTGTAGCGGTCAGCGCTCCCTGAGCAGTGAGAGAAAGTAACAGGTTTCAGCCGTTCCCCGGGGGAACCGAGTTACATTTAGCTCCATTGTGAGCGATGTTCGCATTGACTGCGGTGCTATGGCAACACACAACCAGGGGGAAGGCTGAGCCAAATAAATGCTCACTCTGAAATGGAGATGCTGTCCTCATCAAAATGGAGGGCGTGTTTCTTCTCCACGCTCGCGGTGAGATGCTGCTGAAACGCGTGGAAACCGCCACGTGGGGACCCGAAGTGAATCTAGGTTGGTTAATCAAATGCTTTGCTCTCCAACTACTAATGCAATGGCCAACATTACAATATAGTGAAGAAAAGAAGTATTTGAACACTCTGCTATATTGCAAGTTCTCCCACTTGGAAATCATGGAGGGGTCTGAATTTTTCATCGTAGGTGCATGTGAGAGAGATAATCATAAAAAGAAAAATCCAGAAATCACAATGTATGATTTTCTTAATGATTTCTTTGTGTGATACAGCTGCAAATCAGTATTTGAACACCTGAAAAAAACAATACTATTTGGTACAGTAGCCTTTATTTACATTACAGAGGACAAACGTTTCCTGTAGTTGTTCACCAGGTTTGCAGACATTGCAGGAGGGATTTTGGCCCACACCTTCACACAGACCATCTCGAGATCAGACAGGTTTCTGGGCTGTCGTTGAGAAACACGGAGTTTCAGCTCCCTCCAAGATTTTCTATTGGGTTTAGGTCTGGAGATTGGCTAAGCCATGCCAGAACCTTGATATTCGTCTTACGGTGCCATTCCTTGGTTTTCCTGGGTGTGTCCTTCGGGTCATTGTTATGTTGAAAGACTCAGGCACGACCCATCTTCAATGCTCTGGCTGAGGGAAAGAGGTTGTTCCCCAAAATCTCACAATAGATGGCCACAGTCTTCCTCTCCTTAATACAGTGCAGTCGTCCTGTCCCATGTGCAGAAAACCACCCCCATGCTTCACAGTAGGGATGGTGTTCTTGGGATGGAACTCATCATTCGTCTTCCTCCAAACATGGTTAGTGGAATTATGACCCAAAAGTGTGAGTCTTACTGATTTTATGGGGTGGACAGGTGTCTTCATGCAGCTGACAACCTCACAAAGGTGCATCTGATTCAGGATAATCCATGGAGTTGAGATGGACTTTCAAAGGCGGACGAACAGGTCTTTGAGGGTCAGAATTCTAGCTGATGGACAGGTGTTCAAATACTTATTTGCAGCTGTATCACACAAATAGATCGTTAAAAAAATCTTACATTGGGAGTTCTGGATTTTTCTTTTTAGATTATCGCTCTCACAGTGGACATACGCCTACGATGAAAATTTCAGACCATGATTTCTAAGTGGGAGAACTCGCCATATAGCAGGGTGTTCAAATACTTCTTTTCTTCACTGTATAATTAAATGTAACATTACTTGCATAGATTTATTTTAGTCGATCGTTATCAGTATCATTACATTCTGTTCCTGTTTTTTTTTTTTCCTTCCCAGAAACTTTTTGGCTGTGAAAGTCCTCGATCGTAGCGGTCCATTTATTGATTTTTAGCGTCTGAAAAATGACCCCGAGCCTCGGCAAGGCCTCTTCGAATCATAATCCTTTCAAGCCCACACACCATATTTACGGCTTTATTTATGAGTTTGTTCATGCATTTTATACCTCTCATTCCTGCATTTAACTTTACTCATCTCACTTTTTAATAAAATTGTCGGCTCTAGTTGACGGCAGGTGGCCATGGTGGCTCACGGACGAGAAAAATAAATGGCCTCCGCCGAGTGACTGGCAGCTCTTTGCATCAGGTGGTCGGACGCAGACGCCGTATTTTGCCGTGGAAGCAGGGAAACGTGTTGGCCTATTAATCTCCGATTCGATTATTCATTCTTTGCTTTATGCAAGACTTGCCCTCCCATCTTTTTCCGGAGGGGAAAAATGCGGAAAAACACGCAATCTTATCTACGGAACACAGACGCTTATCATTTTGGCGCTCGGTCACAGATCAGCCGAGGGATTTATTTTTCTTCCCGCGCGGAAATTGTCGGTGAAGCCGTGAGGCAGGCAAGTAGGAGAGCGGGGTCATCCGTTTATGAAGCAATGGCGGGCGAAAGCCTTTTGTATATCAGCACTGTCACTCAATCGGAAAATAACTATTAAAATTACGCATGTAAATGTTGGTGTGTGTTTAATCTTAAATTTCACCAGAAAGCTGACGTTTTGTGAGTGTAAATAGATATGTAGATACTTTACTCATGCCGAGAGTGAAATTAGATCGTGCTGAGTAATCACGATACATTTTCTTCCTCTCATTCTTGCACGCCAACATTCAAATGGGGAAAAAAAAAAAGAAAAACAAACTTGAAATTGTGCACTTGCCAGTGTTTACCTTGCGCAAAGAACACAAAATTATACCTTACATCACCCTCAGTAATACCAGCGGGAAAGCATTTAAGCGGACACGTCCGTGCAAAGGCTGCCCGCGGAGACGCTTTACACAGCCCGACGCTCCGGCGAAGTGCCGCTGGCCCTTCCGACGTTTCATTTCTCGCGGATGGGGATGGAAACGCAGGTTTTACAGGACAGCCGCTCATCGCTCTCCGACGGATGATGGCCTCATAAATGGGCGGGTCAGGCGTTCACGCGGAAAGGTTGGTTTATTATAAACAATCACGTCTGGGATATGATGAGCAAAACAACTTCCTTGCTGCACAACAAATACTAAACCGCTGTCGTATTGCACATAAAAAAATACAACTTTCCATACTTCCTCCAAAGCTATTTCTTTATTTTTGCTCAAGACATACCTTTGATCACAAAAAAAATGAATTTTGAACCTTTTATTTGATTTTCTGGAAGCTCGCATCTGAGCAGATAGACTATTTGATTGAACCTATACATTTTTTCCACGTGTCAATAGCGATCTCTGTGCTGTGTTAACCATAATGTTAGCACTGATGCTAGCACTAACAACGTGTTCGTCAAAACTACCAAAATATAGTTGATACCCAAAATGAATTCACTCAGCAATGGGCGGCACGGTGGATAAGATGGAAAACGTTAGCCTCACAGTTCAGCGACGGAGCTTTATCATTGAGAGCCAGCAAATACAGATTGTGTTTTCCTGACCCCAAGATGTCGCAAGTTGTCGCCAAAGCCCTGTATAGTCTAAAAGTAGCAGTACTTCCTCTTCCAAAAGCACTTTTCGTTGCCAAGGATATACGTTCAAGTGACACAATCGATCAACATTTAGCCTCACGGAGGGAAGAAGTTCAAAGAGAATCGCTGACACATGTACACGTGCATTTCAGGAGCTTTTTTTTTGTGTGAAATAATATCGAATCAATTTGTGATTATAGTTCTGTTTTTTGAGCCACTTTTCCTCACAAGGGTCACGGGAGTGCTGTACCCTATCCCAGCTATCATCGGGCAGGAGGCGTAGTACGCACTCAACAGGCAGGCCACATCCAAACAAACAAACAAACATACACACCTATGGGCAATTTAATCTTTAACTAATCGACCGTGCATATCTTTGGGATGTGGGAGAAAAGCGGAGCGCCTGGAGAAAAGCCACGCAGGCACTGGGAGAACATGCAAACTCCGCACGGGCGGGGCCGGGATTTGAACCCCGGTCCTCAGGACTGAGAGGCAGATGCTCAAAGCAGTCATGACGCAGTTTGTGGTATATTCACAGTGAAGAAGATTAATATAGGCAATTACAAACTTTTTTAAGAAGAAAGAATTTGAATTCACTAGAATGGTGGATCTGCTGTCACTCTTTTGATTATTCAGTGTTTATTTTTTCATTTTTTTGCATTAATAAATCTGTTTCTCCTCAGGAAACACCTCGCGTTTTACCTTGACTTTTATCCCCATCTTTTTCATGAAGGAATCCGGCAGCAAAATCCATAATGTTACAAATAAAGCCGGTGACTTTTGATACCAACATTCACGCGCTGAGTTACAATAACTCATAAATAAGTGCATCTTTAATGTTTAGAATGCATTTGTGAGCGCCGGGCGGTTCAACCCCCAGCAAAGGCTGACCTTATAAAAACAGGAATCGTCGATGCGAACAATCATCTTTTATTGGTGTGTGTGAAAAGGCCAGCGAGACAACAACAGCTCACCTGGTGTGCCGGTAACGATATCACAACACATCTGTAAAAGTCATTCCACTCCCGGGCGAGCGGGAACACGCCCGCGTAGCACCATTTAGCAGGTGAGCTGCGTATCGTACGGTCTGGAGAAAACCACCACCTCCCGCTGGAAGGTTGCTTGGATCGGGCCCGAGACGGCTGGCCAGTGCGGTCTTTTACTGTGATTTATGTCTGAACAATTCCAAGTGCTGTGCTATTTAGCAAAAGAACATTGACCACTCATCAAATCACGTCACTGGCCGGAAGTGTCGGTCAAACAAGCCATTCTGCAATGCTAAGTCAGTTGGAGACGACGCGAAAATACGTCGTATAGTTTTGTCCGCTACAGTTAAACATTCAGTAGGTGATAATAAACGAAGGTATGTGGAAAAATGAGAGACACTTAGCATAGAGGACCCAGATTTAATGCCGAAGTCGATGTTTTCGCCAATAAGAAAGTGGACTGTTAACCCGCTTCCGCTTGTCTTGAACAACTGGATCTACACATGGATCTGGTGAGTAAGTCGTCAAAATGTACACGAAAGCGTAGAAATGTCTGGATGCATACAAATACTTTGTTGCTGGATCTGTTCTCAATCCCACATAGTGATGGAGCCACTCAGATATTTTCAATACTAATAACAATATTTAAATCAATGACCCCTGCTGTTACACAAACTCGTGTTCATTAACTATGATTGAAAAAAAAAAAAAGACTTCAAGTCGGCTCCTCTGTACATGGAAGTGTGTTGCGGCCATACGTTAAACTTTGGTAAACTTCTCCCCGACACACATATATATATATATATTTTTTTAATATACATTGTTCTCAAATGAGTCCAATGCGTATTTCAAAAAAAGAAAACAAACAAACACGTACACGGAAGCGCGTTGCGGCCACACGTTGAACTTCGGTAAACCTCTTTGTGACCGACGGTTTATTTTCTTTTTTAATATCCGCATTGGACTCATTTGAGAACAATGCATATTAAAAAAAATAAAATAAAATAAAAAAATAACACCTGTCGGGAAGAGGTTTAGGGACGTTTAAAGTGTGGCTGCAACATGCTTCCGTGTATGTTGGAGACAACTGTGGGTTTTTTTTGTTTGTTTGTTTGTTTTTTTTTAAACGCATTTTTCTCAAATGATCCAGCTTGGCATTATAAATACTTCTTAGGCATTTGAGATTGAGAAGAATAATTTGTACCTGAAATGAAGTGATCGCTACACAGTGACAGTGATTTGTATTTGGTTGGGCACCATCCATCACGTTTAATTGCCGGACAGGATAATTTGTAGAAAATGGATGGATGGATGGATGGATGGATGGATGGATGGATGGATGGATGGATGGATGGATGGATGGATGGATGGACTGATAAATATTGGAAAAGTGAGTAGCCTCGTCCACGGTCCGCGCTCCACCCTCCACAGTGCCGTCTAATGCAGTCACGTCTGTGCTTGCCGGCGATAAGTAAATTCAGTGTGACACACGGAGAAGACTGGAGAGTATAAAAATAAATACATTTTAAAAAAGAGCAAAGACAATGCCGAGCAGATTACTCCGTGGCAATCTGCCCAAGTCCACAAAGTGCAAATGACATGTTTCTTAATAACCCTCATTTCCATAAACAAACAACATTATTGCTCGCCGGTAGCGCCAAATGAGGTTGAGGAGTGGAGGCCCGTCTCTTCTGCTGCCAGCCGGCCCGAGAAACAAACTCCTGCTTTTCATTAGCGGACAACACATGGCAAATACAAAACTGCCTCGAGGGCTCACTGACAGAATTTCCATGCTGGTTCTTAGCTTTCACCTCCACGGTCTGTTTTCTTCATCCTCCATATTCAGTGTGCAGCACTACCTTGATTTACACGTGACCCAGCTCGGGAGTTTTTCGAGTTACCAACCGTCCCTTTGTCGCTTTACCCTTTGTGTAGTAGTAGTTGCAAGCGCGCTTTCAGACGTTTAATGAATGGGACGGACAGTAAAACATGAATGCAAAATGACAACACTCGCAAGGAGCACGGAGCAGATGCTAACGGTGAACTTACTTGAGCTAGAATCCGAGTTCACTCGGCCGCACCCCTTAAAGGGTTACATCAAGACGCAAATACATGATAGTGATTTTATTCCAAACACCCGATGACAAAAAAATGTGGAAAAGGACACATAAAACTAAAATAATAGTACAAAATGGAGAATTGATTTTCTTACAAAAGCATTTCCCTTTTACCCTACAGTGCTATTATTCTCACTCTAAATTGCCCCTAGGTGTGATTGTGAGAGCGACTGTTTGTCTCCATGTGCCCTGCGATTGGCTGGCAACCAGTTCAGGGTGTACCCCGGCTCCTGCCCGTTGACAGCTGGGATAGGCTACAGTGCTCCCCGCGACCCTCGTGAGGATAAGCGGCAAAGAAAATGGATGGATGGATGTTCTTATTCTGTATTGTAAACCCCCCCCCCAAAAAAAAAATCTGGCGATTTTTGAGATTCTCACAGATTAATAGCATTTCAATGACAAAAATGTATTCGATATGTGAACCTTTGCTAATCACGGGGATGGTGACTGAATTTGACCACAAATGGGGAAAATCTGGAGATAATCACGGTTGCATTGGTATTTTTTTTTAAACCCTAAAAAGTATTGTTGAGTAAGAAGTGTAATGAGCAAGACTTGGCTACTGCCAAGAGGGGCGTGGCCATGCCACTGCTGTGGGGGGGTGACACCTATCACCGCTCACAGCTGTTTCACATTGGGACTGTAATTAGACGATAATTTAAGTCGGACTTTTTGTCACTGGCATTTGCCAGTTCGTTGCCTTGCGTTAGTGAGTTGCATTCACTGCCCGTGGGACTCTCCTCTCTACGCGAAAGTTAGAGAAACCCTAGTCACAGCGATTCTGTGCCCTTTTGTTTGATCCTGTCCTGTTGAGTTTTTGGTTTGCGCCATAGTCATCGGACCTTGCTGCGTGTCTTTTGGATCCCGCCAAGCCGAGCATTTCTGCACCTCCGCCTTGTCGGACTGCTACACCGTGTATGACCCAGTTTCCGAAATAAACTACATTGAACATTATGCCTTTGCCTTGAAGTCCTGCATTGGGTCCGCCCCTGTACCGGAGGTCCGTGACAAGAAGGACTAAAACACCAGTGAGAGTTTTCATGGTTAGTTCCCCAAAATACAGGCAAAAGATAAAAGATTGGGAGGAAAAAAGGAAAAATATTGAGGGAAAAAAAATGGAAGAGAAAATTGGGGGGAAGGAGTGCAAGTAGTTGAACCCACAGCTGGGGAACCGTGAGTTTTTGGGGGTCCACTCTACAAGTCAAGTGAGTAATGGTCTTGGTGACGGAACACTTTATTCCATGGGGTGAGCTATTTTCAAAGGCAGTAAAGATGAAATAGTCTGAGAATTATTGGAGGAGATTTGTCCTTTTTATCATTCAACTCGAGCTCTTTGTCGTCTTTATCACTCCTGACTGCAGTTGGGGTGATTTTCATGCGGCGGCAATAGTCACTGTCAGCCAATTAATCAAGGCAAGAGCCCCGCCGCTCTAGTTTGGGTGCGTCTGTGTTTCCTGACCCATCTGCTCCGGCTTGTCCTCACGTGCCCCCCCCCATATATTACCACTACCGCGCGACTGAGTGGGTGGTTCCGGAATAAAGATCCGCCGAGCTAAAATGTCCTCGTGCCAGTAAAGGTCACGACGTCAACTCAAACGCTGTTATTCATAAAAACTTAGCTCAATGCGTTTTAGCCTTTGGGGTTGTAGTAAACCCCCAATATTTGAGACATAGGGGCCGAGCCCGACCGTGAATGGTGACAAAAAACACCATTTACCAACGGGTTTTCTCCGGTTTCCTCCCACATCCCAAAACCATGCAACATTACTTGGGCACTCTAAATTGCCCCTAGGTATGATTGTGAGTGTGGCTGTTTGTCTCTCTGCGTCCTGCGATCGGCTGGAAACCAGTTCAGGTTTTACCCCGCCACCTGCTTGTTGACAGCTGGGATAGGCTCCAGCACTCCCCGCGACCCTCCTGAGGATAAGCGGCAAAGAAATGGACGGATGGATGGATGATAGATTAAACCAGTGATTCTCAACCAGTCCTCCGTGAGCGCTCTTCTGGTGGGCCTTTGGACGTTCTAAAAATTGCTTGTGGCATCTTGGTGTTGGGGAATGTTGAAGTGAGGGGAGGAGCTTAATTCAGACGGGCCTCCACCGTGTGAAACTGAAAGTAGTGCTTTGCCGCCAGAAGCAATTATAACACCCCCCCCCCCCCCCCCCCCAAAACTGCGCAGCAGGCCTATTGTGAATGTTCCCTCAGGCGCAGCAGCAGTCGTCTGCAGGTTGAAGTGTTTTTGCCCCAAATAACAATGGTCGCCCATCGTGTTGGGGAACTGAAGTAATATCAGTCATTTAACAGACAAGTGACGACTGAACTACGTCTTAAATTGCCGATCGGGATGCCGGGATGGCGTGTTGGCTGTCACAGAAGCAATTACCGATGTTGCGCGTATGCTTTTAGCAAGAACCCCCGAGGTATAATCACTGCTGTTGAGAACTGATGGGGTCGCGTGGGACTTTGACCCTTTCTGTAACTATTGTTGACTTTTGCTGTAGCTCTCAAGTGGCCTTTTCCAATTTAGTGCCAGTTTACACGCATTTTATACACCGCAGAAGTGACCAACTAACTTTACATAGTCTTCGGGTGTTATGGTGTTGTTTACATGCTGGTAATTTCAACCTACTCCAATACTCTAAGGATGAAGAATCATAGCCGCATTTTCTTCCGAAATCATTTTTTTTTTTTTTACATTTTCAGAAATAGGCAGATAACTACAGCCTTACTTGGTATGCTCTTGTTTCTTTACTGCTCTTCTACTAGACAGAACACAACAAATAAGTACATTTCATACTAATTTGAAGTGAGACGGTAGTTATTTCCAGCATATATTATTTTAATCACAGTTTTGTCTCGTAGTGTACCTTGAAATGTCCATATTTACACCACTTCAAATCTTCCTATAGAATTGCTTAAGTGTGTTGGAGTTCTGCGGGGCTCAGTTGTAGAGCCATTGCAGGTCTTCAACTGTCATGCTTGTCATATTCCATCCATCCATTTTCTTTGCCGCTTATCCTCACGAGGGTCACGGGGAGTGCTGGAGCCTATCCCAGCAGTCAACAGGTAGGAGGCGGTGTACACCCAGAAATTCTCTGCCAGTATTTGAAGGTAGTGTTGCGCTGTATGTAATCCTGACATTTTGAGAGATAGCCACAATAAATGGGCAAATGTGGCGATGATCAAATAGGTTCATTCACAGCTCAAATGTTTTTTCATATTTTGGGAGATTACCAGCCTTAAATCAAGATCCACCGGAATATATCCACTGTCTCCATTTTTGTTTCGTTTTTTGTACTGTTAGTTCCAGATGTAACTTTCATTGTTGTGAAGTATTGAAGCCATCGTTATGACTGTGAAACCATAAAAATCTTTAATCGACTTATCATATTTACACATGATATAAATGAACTAGTTTTGGAATCAAACATCAAGGGTAATGGGTTTTTCAACTATTGTTGATGATTGGTCAAACAAAAACGCCTGCAATCTCTCAAGGTCATCATTTATGATATGACAAGTGGACGCTTTGGTCGAGATTTTAACAAAATAAAAAATCACGGAAGTTGAAACACAAGATTTGCCTACGCGGGCCACATAAAATCATCCGGCGGGCCGATTCTCGCCCCCGGGCCTTGAGTTTGACACCTGTGGCTTACGGCATGTGCACTTTCGCGAGTTGATGAAGACGTTTGCGGTGGCGAGCAAAGTGTGAAAGGTGTTTCCACTAGATCTTTCAGATTAATGCCCTGTTTAACGATCTGATAAACACACACGATTCTCCCGGCATTGCTTTGTATTAAAGGTCATCGGTGCTGAAAGCGTTCAGTGTCATTTGTCTTGGGCTCGCAAAAGGTCATCGGCGGATCATTAGAAGGACTTACAGTTCAGGCTCTCTGACCCATCCGTCTTCATTCAGCGCGCAGCAGCCTGATGCGAAACCAGTTTGTCAGTTGTGGGCCGTGATATAAACCAAGTATCATCTCCACTTGTGAGGCCGAAGTTTGGTTTTTGAAGGATAAATTGTTGCCGGGGAGTGAACGAAAACAGAACGCTGTTTGAAAATGACTTACCTGAAGCTCCGTGTCATCTTTTTAGCAAGTCTCAAAATCTAGAATGTTAATCCTCACTTGACATTGCTCTTTTGAAACACTTAACTCAGGCTGGAAACTCTCATATGAAACCTTAAACCTTGTTTAAATCCATCTTTGAATCCCCAACTTGAACCTTTAACCCCAGTTTACCAACGCAACCCGACCCAGCTTTGAAATGCTAATTTGAAAACCTCACCCTTGTTTAAAACCTTAATATCCATCCATCCATCCATTATGTACCGCTTTTCCGGGTCGGGTCGCGGGGGAAGCAGCTTCGTCCTCGGGGTCTCTTTCCGGTGGGACGTGCCCGGAACCCCTCACCAGGGAGGCGTCCAGGAGGCATCCGAATCAGATGCCCCAGCCACCTCATCTGGCTCCTCTCAATTCAAAGGAGTAGCGGCTCGACACTGAGCCCCTCCCGGATGACCGAGCTTCTCACCCTATCTCTCAGGGAGATAAAACATAATATAAAATCAAAAAATCACATAAAACCTTAATACAGGCTTGAAATCCTGCTCCTCCTTCTTCTTCTTCTTCTTCTTCTTCTGGTAAATTTAATGTATATTTACACTGCAATATGGCTTGAAATGTTGCTATAGAATCGCTTAAATGTGTTGGAGTTCTGCAGGGATCTATTCCAGAGCCATTGCAGATCTTGAACTGTCATGCTTGTCATATTATCCATTTATTTCCTGTATCGTTTGTACTTGTTAGGGTTACAGATGAGTTGAAGACCCAACAATCTGTTATATCTAACCTCATTAGGACTGGTCGCCAGTCGACAAGGCACATATAGTCAAACATGCACTTAAGATCACATTCACACCTATAGTCAATGTAGTTTTCAGTAAATCCATCCATCCATCCATTTTCTTCACCGCTTATCCTCACGAGGGTCAGGGGGAATGCTGGTGGCTATCCCAGCTGTCATTGGGCAGGAGGCGGGGTACACCCTGAACTGCTCGCCAGGGCACATTGAGACAAACAGCCGCACTCACAATCACACCTAGGGGCAATTTAGAGTCTCCAATTAATGTTGCATGTTTTTGGAATGTGCGAGGAAACCGGAGTATCCACGCCGGCACGGGGAGAACATGCAAACTACACACGGGAAGGTTTGGGATTGAACCCGGGACCTCAGAACTGCGATGCCAACACTTTACCAGCTGCTCCACCGTGTCGCCAGTTTTCAGTCAATCTAACGTGTATATTTCTTTATTCTGGAGGAAGTCAGAGTACCCTGAGAAAACCCACACAAGCGAGCTCCGTACAAGAATGCCAGTGTAGGGACTCAAACTCTGAATCGAATAACTGTGCAGCAGAGGTACTTACCACTTGGCCCACCGTGTTGCATCTGATTGACGACATGCCTCGATACACTATGTTGAAAATGCCACGTGCCTCGACTGATTTCATTCCACAATGACGGTAAAGCCTTTCAACTTTAAATTAATGAGATGAGAAATTCCGACGACTGGACCCATTAGTATTATTGTTTTGTATGTATACGTATTAAATAAGATACGGTGGAAAAATTGATTATGATATTCTGTTGACAGGATGGAGGCCCTATTATTCATTCCATTACTGTAATTACTAATATACCAGGAAGCCATTACCTTGTGCTTATCAGAAACTGAAGTTCCCAGCCATAACTCTGGTCACGAAGTAGCAGCTCGTATTACTTCATTACATATCGTATTGTTTGAAAGCTAATGCGTCCACACTCCCCGAGTCGAGACGTACCCCAGATGTTAGTTCGGCGGGGAAATCATATTTCAGCGCGACGCGTCATGCACATTACTCTGACTAATGACACCCGTAAAGCGCGAAGATCCTTGACATCATCCGACACCGAGATGAACTAATTCGTCTCTGATTGCGACGGAGTGCCACCAGATCTAATTACAATTAGCCGCCACTCGTGTTGCATTAGCGAGCGTCGCCTTGATTGAACACTAAGACGGATGATTGTGCGGATGTTTCGGAGCGCGCGGCGTGCGGAGATCACGCGGATGCGGCAGGGTGGTGTTATCTTGCAGCTCTGTAACAACTTTTCAAGTATGACGGCGTGCGTGTTTTCATCCTACTTGCTGTCATAACTTGAAACGTAATGGACACTTGCGTACACTGAACAGGAGCCACCGAAGGTTAGGGGTTACGCCACATTATGTACGTAATTACGGAAAATGAAAAACAATATGCACAGTTTATACAATGTTGTCGAGTGAAGGTGGGATTTAAAGGGAAATACAGGAAAAGGGTGCAAAGGCAGCTTGGACAAAACAAGTGGCTTCATCTCACAGGCTGTTCGTGTTTACCAGAGTTCAAAAAGTTCTGACAGTGAAGATTTTGTTGGTTTTTGAAGATTTTGTCAATAAAATGAAATAATCTGTGCCAGTCTGTGTTTTCTTTTCGTGGAAATTGGGAGGAATTTGTGTAGAGGCGTTTATTTCTTTTATGGGATAAAGTTCCCAGTGACTGATTGAGACACTGCATTTATTCCAGAATGAGATACTCGTGGATCTGTTGTATCCTGATCAACCCCCGGTGTGAACCGAGGTTATAAATGTTTAGTTAGCTTTTCTTTTTTTTTTTGTGATAAGGAAGTGGACTGGTTGCATAGTCAGTGGAGGAGGTTTACCACATCTCTTTGAGCTTCTGTCTTCTGATCGTCTCTGGCCAAGACGCTAAACCCCCTCCATTACCTCTGAGCCCCGTCGGTAATTTGTTATTTTTTTTTAATTGCACAGCTGCCGAGGCCATCGATGAATGACAGCAACATTCTTAATCACCATCAAAGTAGGACACTACATGAATGCCATGCTTTTAATTAATGAGTGTCCAGAGCTACCCTCTGTTTTTCAACTACAGGGAGTCCTCGGTCTATGACTGAGATCCGTTCCTACAGTAGCGACTTAACTCAAATTTTGAGTCGGATTCCACCATTAAAGTCAGAATTTACATCAAAATACTGTGTATAAAAAAACAAATACATTGAAATAAACAAGATGATGTACTTAGCATTATTGCTGACAGGTGGATGGAGAAGAAGAAGGGGAGGCGGTGCTTAGCTATTGCGAAGGAACCTGGTCCTGAATCATCTCCATCTCGACAAGTTTTAAAGAACCTTGTTTTGTGATCATTGTATTCGACATGGGAATGGAACCCGTCACAGGCACTAAGATACGGGCTTTGTATTTAATAATTGTCACCACGATGGACCGACTGAAGCCTTCGTGGTGTTGGTGTCTCTCCGTTCTCCAATCGTTTTATGATCTTGAGCTCCGTTTCCACGGTCATGGATTTTGTTATGGCTGCAGAAGCATTGCTAAAAGACACGGCTTTCTTCTTCGGGGCGATAATGTCGAAAAGGGAGGGCGAAAAATGCAAAGATACTCCCGGCGCACAAACACGGACAAGCATTAGCCAGACAAAATGGTGGACGGGGGACGGGCGTTGCAAGTAACCCGAGGACTCCCTGTATTTTCCTTCTTTGCTTTACCGGTTTAAAAAAAAATGTGGGAGGTTATGAAAAACATGAATAGATGTCTAAATGACAGTTTGGGCTGCGACAGAATAATTGCTTTGAAATTGAGATACGCGCATACCAATAATCGTGCAATTTTGACCCAGGTTCGCCTCCTCCTGATCCAAATTAGCAAAGTTGTCATTTTCCGCTTCGAGCGTCGCATGATGAGGGGTGCGCTAAAGACCCTGGAATGTGAATACAGCCATTTGTTTGCGAATAAATTACACGTTTGAAGGTAATTGCTGAAAATGTGATAAGACTGAGAACAATCCAGTTCTACAAACTTTAGCAAGTTTTATGTTAGTTTCACACCGCCTGTCATAACCCAAGCAGACATAAAATGTTATTTTTAAATGATGAGTTTACTTATGAAACTCAATTTGAGTGAAATGAAATGAGTTTGCTCCGCAGGGTGTCCGGGCTCTCCCTTAGAGATAGGGTGAGAAGCTCGGTTACCTGGGAGGGGCTCAGTGTCAAGCCGCTGCTCCTCCGCATTGAGAGGAGCCAGACGAGGTGGCTGGGGCATCTGATCCGGATGCCTCCCGGACGCCTCCCTAGTGAGGTGTTCCGGGGATGTCCCACCAGAAAGAGACCCCAAGAACGACCCGGGACACGCTGGAGAGACTATGTCTCTCGGCTGGCTTGGGAACGCCTCAGGATCCCTCCGGAAGAGCTGGAAGAAGTGGCTGGGGAAAGAGAAGTCTGGGTATCCTTGCTGAAACAACTTCCCCCGCGACCCGACCCGGAAAAGCGGTAGATAATGGATGGATGGATGGATGGATGTATTTATGAAAGAAAGAACCCTATTCAACGATTAAAAGCTTTCCTGGCCTTGTGTGAAAAGTAATTGCCCTTTAGCCCAAAAACTGGTTAGGACACCCTCCGCAGCAACAATTGAAATCAGGCGTTTTTTTATAACTGCCTTTCATATTTCTGCGGAGATATTTTCTTTAATTCAGCAACTTTGGAAGGCCGGAATTTGAGAAGGGGTCATCTACTTTTCCCCAGCATTGTATGTGTTGTGTTGTGGTGTGTTACTCGATTTAGAGTCTATCACAAACTATAAGCGCAGTAAGAACACACTCGTCTATCTTCTTCCTTCATTTGTGTGGTCCCTTACATTTTTAATATCAGGTATGATGTAGAAAATCTAGACGCATGGACTTGGTTAGATCGGAGTCTTTGTGTAAACTCTCCCTACAAGTTGCTCAGCTAATCCGTCCGATTCACATGCGACAGTGTTTTTCCACAGTATCGATTCAGTTATTCCCCCCCCCCCCCCCCCCCCCCACAAAGTTTCTTTACTCTCTTTCACCGGGCTCGGACTTTAATTCAGTTGCAATGCTGTGTTCATTATCTGAGGAGCTGTCAGCGTTGAGAAATTTCACCCTCCGTACCGCCCGCTGTGAGATAAAGGCAATATTTGGCTCGATTGTCCGCACACCTGCGCGGGTGACAGACGATAAAACGATGAGCCGCAGTCGGCTATTTCTTATTCTGCGGTTAAAAAATCAACCCACCGCGCTCGACACATTGACTTCGTGAGTCAAACAAAATGAAAGACCCCAGCCGGATGTGCGGAGGCACCCGTGGAAAACGTGAGCGGAGGCAGCCGCGGAGTAGCTACAAGGGTGCTGCGATCGATAGGCAGGCAGCGGAGCAAAAGGCCGAGGCGTCGTCCTCCCACTCTAATCGCCGTCTTAACCTTCAAGCGTGTCTGCGAGCCCGACAGGCTCACCTCCGCGCCTGCAAGCGTCTTAACTCCATCTTGTTTGGAAGTGTGTCTTTGTGCCGTGACAGGGGTCCTTGTCAGCTGGAAAATCGATGGCTCTAATGGTTGTGATGTCATATCAAAACTGATCTTAAGGACTTGTCTGTACATCCAAGGCGATAAAATGGAATAAGATCAAACATGGAAAGGACAGCAAGCAAGGATCTGATTGGATAAAATGTGACAGATAGATCAGAGTCTGGATATTCTTGTTCTTGTTGCTATGCTGTTCCTTGTTCTTTGTCGTACCAGGGCAGCACCGACTGTTTTTACACACTTGGCCATTAAAGCTGATTCTGATTCGGATCTGTTAAATGGGATTTTCCAACCCTGTTAACGCGCCTGCCTCGCATTTCTGAGGTACGAGGTTGGAATCCTTTCTCTGGCTTCCTCAAAGTATGCTCGTTAGCTTCAACAAGGACTCGTGACCACGCTTAATCCAAATAATCGATCTTCCTCCCCAACCTCCGACCCAACACCCCCGTTCCACCACCTCTGGTTATATAGTTAAATGATAAACTTTGAAGTTGGAAACACTCTTTTGTTGGTTCGTCTTTTGTGCGTGGTCCTTATACTGTCCATTTGGGTACAAGAAAGACAAGTTTAAGCGGTCTCACTTTCAGAAAACGTGCAGGTTTCTTTGTGCTTTTTATTCCTCCCCAAAACAACTATTTTTACTGCAAAAGTATAACCCAAAGGCATCGGCACAAATTGGAGAGTCTCTCTTTAGTTTTAGTGAGAGTGAACAAGGTGGTCATAGAAACACACACACAATCATAGTCGCTCTGATTCATAACTCTGAGAGGAATGGAACATTTCTCCTTCCAAGGGTTTCTCCTCCATCACCCCCTCCATTTGTCTTGCGCTTTTGTAGTTGTTGTTTCTGGCCTGGGCTCCGGCGATCCTTCTTCCTCGCAGAAGTGAGCGCTCGCCAATCGGGCTGCGCTTGCTCATAGTCTCCCGCCGTTCCAAGAAGATGCTTTTTAATGAGCTCGGCGACTGCGGCGCTCCCCCCGAGGCTTTCCGTCGCCGACTTGTTGGTATTTCCTTTCGCCTGTCGCTCGCCCCTACACACTCCCTCTTTCTTATGAAGTGTTTCTTTTTGTCAGATGTTTTTTTTTTCTCTCCTGCAGGAGAATTTAGCCAGCAGGTGTTACTTACTCATTTTTTTCTGTCATATCATGTGTCTCAATTGCCTGGCTGAAATTGGCCAACAAGTCAAGGGGGTCCAAACACCTCAGGGAGTGTTGTTGGAAAATACACCGTCAAGGTTTTAATGAGTAGACGTGTGATGACTGGATGCTACTCCATCACTTCGGCGTGTGACTGCGGGTATGGATGATAATAGTGATCTTCAATCAAAACAGTCGAGGAGATGTCTGCGATATGAAACCTGCTCGTTTCAGCAATACACCCCCCCCACACACACACACACACACTCTGATTGGTACATTAGAACAACATGTTTTGTAATCCACATACACGTCATCTTCACACACATAAATACACGCATTTTCTCTCCTTTTCAGTCAAAGTCAGCAAAGGGCCAATGGACCTTTCCTACTCTTGATCTTGAGGCCCCCCCCCCCCCCCCCCTTAGCTACACTTGTCATGTCCCACAAGCTTCCAAAATGGGAACTGAACAGAACAGGTTTGAAGTCGATTCTCTATTGCGTATTCCAGATAATATTGGGGTATGTTTTTTGCCAAATGCGTCAGACTTGTCCAAGAGAGTTCTACAGAGAGGTTTCAATTATTTCACGCGAGGATATGTACACGTAATTAAGATTTTGGATGGAGCAGGACGCAATGTCAGAGTTACAGCAAAATGTTTTGACGCCTCACAAACTTCACATTGAATCCAACAGGATAAAATAGTCAAATTGTACTGCGTGTGTAAAGCAGGGTGAGTACTTTTTACTTGGAAAGATCACAAGTAATATCATTGTAGTCTCTAGAAGTGAGTTAGGTTTAATTTTCTACAAGTCCATTTAAACAATGGTGATTAACTCAGTCAGTACCGTAGTCACCAGATGAAAATGTTTGATTTGGCTTCTAATCGAACCCAGTGCTCTGTCTTAAAAGTCCAATGTGATCCAAATAGGCAAATGGACATTTCTCTTGCATGACGTGGCGCATTTACGTATCGCTAACCCGACTCTTTGTCATAAAACATGACACACTTGATTCGGCAGGTCAGTGATACACTAACAAAGTCGAAGTTGTTCTCCTGCAATGTATAAAGCAGTGATTATAATCAAGTCAAACTCAGAGAAGATACTTCTCCCACACTTACCTTCGAACATACAGCTTTGTGATTGCTGATATTGTCCACATTTAGTTGTACGTGCGCTCTTCCGCGAGCCTCAATCCATCGTAGACACTTCGTCAACTGTATTTTAAGCTCTGAAAAAAGAATCAAGCGGGCCCCTTGTAAGCTAGCAGGATATCTTTCATCAGAATTGCGCGTTCCCCATGCGCATCTGAGGACCATTTTCTCCGTAACATTAACTTTTCCAAGCACACGCTACTCGCAACCAGTATTGCTTGTGGGACAATATGGCGAAAGGGGCGTGTCAAGCCAGGGGTTAAGACACGAGTGATTGACAGGTCAGAAAGATCCATTATCGGATGTCTCTAACATACAGTATTATCCTGAGGGATTATCCTGTAGCGTGGGGTGTGTTGAGAGGGATTTTACCTTGTGATCTGCTCCATAAATGATCAGTAAATGTTAAACCTGTTCAATATTCACAATCGCAAATCTGTAAAAGCTACCGATAGCTCCTCAACTCCATTATGTGGATGTTGGAAAATGGAGGAGCGATGATTTGGGGGGTGTTTTTTTTTTCCTGTCTTTCATTTTTTTGGCGAGGGGGGGGGCTTTTAGTCATTTCCTATTTGGTAAACATGCATCAAAAGAGGCCTCACACGAGAGTCATTGTCGTTTGAACTACAAAAAGAGTACAGTAGATAAAACTGCATGCTCAACATGTTAATGCTGTGCTTTGATGTTGCTCAATGTAGCGTTCTGAAAGCGTGTTCCACGCATACCCATAATCAGGCCAAATGTGAACATTTTCCCTCTCTTAAGATTAAAGTCAGAAAGGCCCGATTATCGTATGTGTCTTATTATCCTTTGAGATTATCTCGTTTTGTCTTTCCCTTCCTGATCGGCTCAGAAAACCGAAAGACCGGGAATAGTATTTCCTGTTCGATATTTACGGTGGCAAATCCTTAATTGACAAACTGACTCTTTTATTGGGAAATGAAAGGGAACAAATATTTAGGATGTGAATTGAGAAAAAGGTCATGTTGAATATACTGTAATTTCCGGCCTACAGAGCGCACTGGATGATAAATCTCACCCAGTACATTTGTAAAAGAAATATCATTTGGTACGTACATAACCCCACCTGGGTAAAAGCCGCAAGTGCCCACATTGAAACCCACATTGAAACACGAGATATTTACAAAGAAAGTTTTAATACCGTATCTTATCTTATCATAGCAACAACACGTTAGGACAAACAAGGCTGGTTTAAAAAAAAAAAAAACAGTAAAAAATAAAAAAATGACATCCGCGGCAGCTACACGGTAGCAACAGAACACAGCACTAACAGAGCCGGTTAAAAAAAACATACAGGTAAAAATCACTGAGACACAGCAGTAACGCAACAGCAACACACCGCTAACAGGGCCGGTTAAAAAAAAAAAAAAAACAACATACCGGTAAAAGTCACTTCCTCGGCACATATATTCCATGGGTCTCACTCTTACCTTTTCCGCTCGAGTGCCCCCTTGCGGCCGTTAGGAAAAAAAATGCACAAATTAGCCCCGTAAGCCGCAGGGTTGAAAGCATGTGAAAAAAGTCGCGACTTATAGGCTCGAAATTACGGTATTTACAACATGGCTCATTAAGCGTCATTAAGCGTAATAAAATGACAATCCATCCATCCATTTTGTTTGCCGCTTATCCTCACAAGGGTCGCGGGGGCGAACAGGACAGTCTCTTCAAAAGTAGGCTACGCATACTGATAATCGAAGCAAATTTAATGATTGTTCTCCGCTTCTGATCAAAGGCAGCAAAGAGCTAATCATCGGCAAAATCACACCGGGGTGTTGGGTGTGTTGAGACTGATTTATCCTCCCCAAACAAGTCTTGGTACTACAACAGCAATTTGTTTTGTACTCAGTCGTCTGTGGAAGCGTAATTATTGGCGGGGCGTGCAATGTCAGAACTCAGTCAAATGTAACATGAATGAACTTAAAGGGTACAAGAAGACAGTGAGTGACAGTTGTGACATTTAGCAGAACAACGCGTTTTAGTGCTTAATTGGCCCTCTGTCTTCCCTTTGAAATGACATTTTTAAGCGGATCGGCTCGGATTTTTATATTAGTCTTCGGGTAAACGAGCCGCTAACCCTGTGCGCGCTGTCTCTTGTAATAAACTCTGCTTTGAGGACAATATTTAAGGTAAATTTGTTTGTGGTGCGCAGTTGAACACCCCTTAATTTTCCCCTGTGAAAATGTGAGTTGTGCTCTCCGCAGGACATCCAGATGCAGCGCATGCATGATGAATTCTGCTAACAAGGCTCCCACTTTCATTTCAAAGAAAACTTAAATGTGTAATGTTCATTAGGCGGGTCGCGCTGTGCTCAGCAACCCAAAAGACTTTAGAGAGAAAGCAACAGCGGTGGCGGCGGCGGCCTCCTTCTGTACCTGCGTGGCAGCTGTAATAAGACACAAACAGACCTGCGTGTGATATAACGCGTCAATGACGGCTGAGGGAAGTAGCACAGAGGCTCATTTGCATTCTGTCATAAAGCAATCTGGAGGATCTGTCTCCGGGGACTGGCATCATAGCATCAGTGCGAGATATCAACATGCCAGGAAACTAAATAATTTCGAATACGGAAAGATAAAAAAAAAAAAAAAATTGTTGCATGAAGCCGTGCCAAAGTTCTCAGTTTGAAGTTTGAGCACTGAAAAATCGTTTTGTGGGGCTGTGTGTTTCTCCCGGAGTCAAGATTAGGAAGCGCAGAACGGATGATGGTAACGGGCTAGATTGCTGCATTTTTTTAAGATATGGAGGTGCTCGTGTGTGTACATTTTTTTACTTTCCAGAACAAAAAGACAAGTTAGATTGCTCGGTTATAACACACATCCTGTTGTGACGATTGTACATTTTTTTTAGATTGTACCACATTTTATTTTGCAGCATTATAACACATTGGATTGTAATGTGGCGAATTGGAAATTGCGTTGGATTGCTAACATTAGAATGTTTTGTTAGAATGTTCAAGCGCATTTGAGCATAACATTCCTTAGATTCTTACAATACAACAGATTGTAACACTTAACCAAGCCCTGTGGTGTAGTCCTGGGCCGATTCCTCACCTTTCTAAGGATCATTGAGACCCCCACGAGTTGATATCTTGCATGGGGGTTCACTCCGATTGAGATGGGCCGTCATGTTTAGGGTCTTCCATTTTCTAATGATTGCTCCAACAGTGGACCTTTTTTCATCAAGCTGCTTGGCAATATCCGCGTATCACTTTCCAGTCATGTGGAGTTGTACAATTTTGTCTCTGGTGATTTTTGGACAGCTTTTAGGTCTTGGGCATGTTACAAGATTGAGTCTTACTGATTGTATGGGGTGGATAGGTGTCTTTATGCAGCTAACGACTGTCAAGGACCACCGGTGCGGGGCAGGACCCAAATGCAGGACTCTAAGACGAGGACATGATGTTAGGCGTAGTTTTATTCAAAGCTGAGGTCATACACGGTGTAAGCAGTCCGAGAAGCCGGAGGTACAGAAACTCTAAGTGAAGGCAGGATGCAAAAACGTGAAGCGAGGTCTGATTTCTAGGAGACAAACTATGAACTAGGACTTGACAATGGAACATAAACTAAGACAGGACTAAACTGAGGTGGTACAGAAACACGAGGATAGCTCAACACTAGACTCAACACTATTTTCAGTGGTGGAGATTCCAACTGTCGGTGAATGCAACTCACTAACTCAGGGCACAACTCAGAATGAACTGGTGAATCCCAGCGACCAAAACTCCAACTTAAATGCACCATCTAATTACAATCCCAATGTGAAACAGCTCTGAGCGGTGACAGGTGTCACCGGCAGTGGCCACGCCCCTCTAGGCTCATGACAACGACCTCACATAGGTGCATCTGATTCAGGATAATACACGGAGTGAAGAATGACTTTTAAAGGCAGACTAACAGGTCTTCGAGGGTCAATATTCCAGCCTTATAGGCAGGTGTTCAAATACTTAATTGTAGCTGTATCACACAAATCGTTAAAAAATATCATACATTGTGATTTCTGGATTTTTATATTTAGATGATCTCTCTCGCAGTGGACATGCACCTACGATGAAAATTTCAGACCCCTCCACGATTTCTTAGTGGGAGAACTTGCACTATAGCATGGTGTTCAAATACTTATTTTCTTCACTGTACATATGTTAGATTTTTACATTGCAATGTCTTTGACTGTAACACGTTGGATCGTAACATGTCGGATTCTAACATTTTTAGCATTTGTAGGATTTATCTTATCTTTTTCCATTGTAATATGAGTTCGATTGCAATACTTCAACACGCCTTCGGTTGTAACGTTATGTTGATTGTAATACACACTGCATTGTAACTCACTCATCAACAGTAGTTAGACCGTCCCACATTACATTGTTAAAATGTTTGATTAAGTCCAATATTGAAAGATTGAAATAGTTTTTAAACTACCACTTTTTTTCCAAACATATGCTGGATTGTAAAGTGCATTAGATTTGAACACACTAGATTGCCATACAGGTTAAATTTTAATGCAGTGAAGATTGTACTGTTACACCGGTTCGATGGTAGCATTCCTTAGATTGTATCAAATTTTAGATTCTTATATTGGAACAGTTTTTAGATTGCGGCACGTGTCGTTGTTCATTTGTACATTCTTGCTGCGTCCTTATTTGTGTCAGGTGAATTGACATTTTTCCCTTCAAAGTTTCCACTTGTCTGCTCTAATCACCTTGTTTTTAAAAATGGACGACGTGACGAGTGATATCTCCTTTTAAAATAATTAAGTCTAAAATGTCAGAACTGATCTTTGTTTTTTCTTTCATGGTGTTTGAAAATAAACACAGCCAAGCCATGAATAAATAATTAGCTGTCAGAAATTTAGTAGATCAACGATGGTCTCTACTTGGTGGATGGCTCACCGGTTAATGCTGAGCAATTGTAAATTATGAATCATTATCAATATCCCTTTTTCAGTGCCACTAATGATTTGGGGTATTTTAAAGCTGACACCGCTTCACTTTCTCAAACCTAAATCGGGTTATGTTCTATGCATAAACTCAACTCAACTTTTATCGGTGGTACGTTTTGTTCAGTTTGTCTTAGTTCAGCTGAATTTGGGTTGGCCCATCGTTTGCACGAGGCACTTTTCTGACAGTTCAGAACTCGCCGAGTTACACGGACTGTTTTGCTGTCGTGGGAGTCGTTTGCAAAGTGAGGTGCACGCGTCCCGATTGCAATCCCGCCCGCGTCACTGATGTCTGGATTTTTTTCGGCTCCGCTTATTGGAAATTCTGCACGCCCAGAATGCTAACGTCACGTATTTTGGGCCGTGGAGCGCAGAATTATTTGTTTGTGCTTGTGTGTTTGTGCGGCAGATCTAGTCGTGCAGAGCTAACGAAATAAAAGAGGCAGGCGAGCAGAAAGCCTCGCAGGCGGAGGTCTAAATGGAGACATATTGGCGCAGGTGTCGTACTGCCGCGCTACTTCACTGGACCCTTAATGAGGTAACGTAGCCACGGGGTCTTGGTATTAAATACAACAACTCTGGAAGATGGGAGGACTGTTAAAACTTTAGTCAAGAGCTTGGAGGGAAAAAATAGATGTCATTCGAGTGGGTGAATCTCCATCAGAGTGGGCAGCTACATCCCCGAGGTGTGGTTGGAAATGGGAATGTCAGTGAAGATGAGAAGGAATGGAGATGGGGGCGAATGAAAAGAAAGTTGGTGTTTTACCTTGCGGGAAATTCATTTTTTGTATTGAAGGTGCTTGATGCCGTTCCTTAGAAGCCACAAAAGTTGAAAAAGAAAAAAAAAAAAACAAAGTTTTACACGTCCTCCTCCACAGCCATTAACCCTCATTTATCAGGAACCTCCGGTACGGGGCTGGACCCAAATGCAGGACTCCGAGATGAGGGCATGATGTCAGGCATGGTTTTATTCAAAGCTGTGGTCATACACGGTGTAAGCAGTCAGAGAAGGCAGAGTTGCAACAACGCTAGACTAGGTGGTTGATTTACTGATAGTCATCTGATTGGCTCATTGTGCGTATTTGAATGGTCAGAGGTCCAGCGGGATGCTTCAACAATATTGGAGGTGGTTGATAACGACAAGTGAACAAGCATCACTCTACCGCTTTTCCTGGTCGGGTCGCGGGTAAGTAGCTTCAGCAGGGATACCCAGACATCCCTTTCCCCCAGCCACCTCTTCCGGAGGGATCTCGAGGCGGTCCCAAGCCAGCCGAGAGACATAGTCTCTCCAGCGTGTCCTTGGCCATCCTCGGGGTCTCTTTCCGGTGGGACATGCCCGGAACACCTCACCAGGGAGGCGCCCAGGAGGCATCAGAATGAGGTGGCCCAGCTGGCTCCTCTCAATGCGGAGGAGTAGCGGCTCGACTGAGCTTCGGATGACCGAGCTTCTCACCCTATCTGTAAGAGAGAGCCCGGACACCCTGCGTAGGAAACTCATTTCGGCCGCTTGTATCAGGGATCTTGTTCTTTCGGTCACGACCCACAGCTCGTGCCCACAGGTGAGGGTAGGAACGTAGATCGACTGATAAATTGAGAGCTTCACCTTACGACTTAGCCCCCTCTTTGCCACAACCAATCCTAATTGACAATCACCATTAAATTTGAAATTTAATAGTCATCAAAGTTTTGCAAACACAGACCAAGGCAAACCTCTTGTGTGTTTCTCAAATTCAAAATGGAGGTATTGTAGGCTGAAATGTGGACCATTTTTATTTCTGATAATTCACCTCAAATCATCAGGTCACGTTATTGATAACTACTGTTAAATAAACCCATTTAAATCAGGATTATTTAGTTGTTATCTGCTGTTATGTCATCAAAAACCACGTTGGGCTTATTAGTACCAATTCTCACCTGCGGCTCGCGTCAAGTACCAAACAACAAGCAGAGGCACTGAAGTATCTGTGCGCTGTCCCCCATTGATCATCCAAGCCTCGCACGAGTCGCTGTGTGGTGATAGAGGAGCAGGAGAACACCCTGCAGCGGCGCCGCTTGAGACCGCATGCTTCCTTGCGTCATCCCTCACGCTCTCACCCCACCCGGAGTTCTACCTGGGTCATTTTCTGCCGTGATATATATGTAGATGTTTATTGCAGACATCGGCCAATACATTTCTCTTCGTCATGTGTGGAGTATCAATTACGGTGTTCAGAGTATGATTGCGGTTGTTTATTTTGAAGACAGAAGTCGGTGTAAAGATTTTTAAAAGTTTTCTCCAGGTTTTCCACTTTCCTTCCACATTCCAAAAAGATGCATGGTAGGTCAATTGAAGACTCTAAACTGCCCGTAGGTGTGAATGTCAGGTTGTTTGTTTGTTTATATGTACGCTGCAGTTGTCTGGCGACCAGTCCAGGGTGTACCCCGCCTCTCGGCTGAATTCAGCCGAAATAGGCCCCAGCATACCCGCGACCCATCAGGGGGAGAACTGGTACGGAAAATGGAGGAATGCTTCAAAGCTTTGTACAGTGATTCCCGGAATTCCGGATTTTTAAATTTTCATGAAAATTGCTCTGGAAAATTGAGGAAAAAAATGCCTAAAATTAATCCGGATATTAGTCGACAACATTGAACGAACATGCGTTTGAGTTTGTTGTTGTGCTTTCACGAGCGTAGCCATGTTGAGGCACTAACACTAGTAACAGTAACGCCCCTGCCCTCGCATTCTCTCAAGACGTCGCTTATTTTGTGTGGTCTTGACATTCATTTCCGTGTTTATTTCATAAACGTTGTTCACGAAACAAGTCTGCTCCAAAACAACCGGTATTCACCCGGAAACAGGAAACAGTAGAGAACAGAACTGCTTCACGTAATGCGACCGCATTAACGTCGACAGTCATCAACATCATGAGGCATGTCAAAGGAAATTCAGTTACACCAGGAAGGGGTGCTCCTTGCGTCCATCGCGAGGGAGTGTGACGGCGTAAAAAAAAACAAACGAAAAAAATATTAGACTATCATCCACCTCGTCGGTTGATTCAGGTGTGGCCAATACGTCGAGCGCATGCACATAAAGGCGCGTTCCAGCAAGCCAGCCTCCTATTTACGACCCCCCAACAATACGTCACGATTGCCGACAGGAATGTTTGTTCCAATGTATCGCTCGCTTGTTGCCACGAACGCCGATTATGGTGAACTAAACTTTCAGCATTTTCAAAACATTGCGAGTATAGACCGTTCGTGTTTATTCCGTGACAGGCCAGTGCATTTAACTTTTCTTCAGGTAGTTTGTCAGATCAAGAATTTTTATTGATGAAAAATTGTAAATACCGTTTTACCTCACGTTCTACTAATGTCAGTTAAAATTGGAAATGCCCCCGGACCCTCCTAAGTCCTCAATTTGTATTTTCAGAAATTTTCACCAAACTCCAATTTCATCTCTATTTATAAATAGTACTACATTAATAATGAATATAAATAAACATCATGTAAGGACTTTGAACACGTCGACGCAATCGAAGCGTCGGAAAGATCTCCGTTCAAAATCGGCCTGTTTGTTCTAGATTCTCACCTGTCAACCTCGTTGAAGCTTAATTAGTCAAAAGCTCAAGTCGACGCCAAGCTGGCACGTAGCACGCTGTAATGGCGGCGCTGATCGCAAATCTAAAATTTAATGCTCATCTCCGCTGGCGTCCGCAGGGCTACGGAAGCCCGATCGGATATTCACGCATGTTTTATTCAGCATTCAAGACTTTTTGCTGACATTTCACAGGCGAAATGTTTTGGCTTTCCAGCGAGGTCACCGCGAATTTCTCTATTTTTTTTCACCTGCCATCAAAATTGTTCATTTGACCAGGAAAAAGTGTATTTTTCACAGAAACGCATGTTTCGGGAGGTAATTTCTGAGGCAAAGTCCGCCCTCGACTCCTGGCTGCATGAGATGAGGAGTCGCGGACCTTTGCCGCTCACGGACTTCGAGACGCCCGCTCACTTGTTCATTCCGGTGATTTTTCATATGCCGCAACAGCTCTCCTCTCTCCTCTCTCGATATACCCGCACGGTCCTAATGAAGCTCAGTAAAAGCCTTTCTGAATACAAAGCACGCAGCCGGGCCGCATCAGAGAAAGACGCCGTGAACGGCAGTTCGGCGGAGAGTGGAAAAGGGCATCAAAAGAAAGGTTGCATCCCTTCATTTGCTCCTACATTCCTTTTTTCAAGCATGGAAAGCATATTTGGTCATCTAAGTGGACATCTCCTAATGAGGCAGGTGAACCATGTCGTTTCCCAACAATACGTGAAGAAAATCTCGGATGATTTTCTAGAAAAGGTCACCAAACTAAGACCCCCCATCAGGGCTCAATACTTGACCTGCAGGTGCGTGGTGGCACTGATCTCTGTTTCCCATTGATTAGTAATCCCAATGGATATCGACAATATGGTTTCTCTCGGGCGGGTGACACGTTGGATCAGATGGAAAGTCTTGGGCACGCAGTTCTGAGGTCCCGGTGTGACGGTCTGAGCGCTCCCCCGGTGCTGAAAAGTCTCCTTATGATTAATGCGCATGCGAATATATTCTGTAAACTTCCGGGCAGTCTGAAAAATCCCCTTCCGTGCTTCCACATGTGCCATTCGACAACTTGTCACCGAGTGTTGCTATGGACGTCTCAGAAAGACGAACACAGCGAACGTACATATATGTGTATATCTTTTTATCAATTTTTGTTTTAAGGTTAGGGTTAGATTTAGGATATAATACATGTTCGCTCCCTCTATTTAGAAGAAGGGGAACTATGAGACTGGGGGATTTCCCAGTAAGCGTCTGCTACGTACTCAGCGTTCCCCTGTTAGTAACGCATGCGCATTCGTCACAAGGAGACTTTTCAGCACGGGGGAGCGCTAAGACCATCACACCGGGTTCAATCGCCTGTGTGGAGTTTGCATGTTCTCCCCGTGCCTGTGTGGGTTTTCTCCGGGGCACCCCCAAAAACATGAATTGGACACTGTAAATTGCCCCAAGGTGTGCTTGTGAGTGGGGCTGGTTGTCTCAATGTGCCCTGCGATTGGCTGGCAACCGGTTCAGGCTGTACCCCGCCTCCTGCTTGTTGACAGCTGGGATATTCTCCAGCACTCTCTGGGACCCTTGTGAGGATAAGCGGCAAAGAAAATGGATGGATGGATTGGTTTCTCTCTTGGTCCATATAATAATCATCAGTCAGGTCCCTTTTTTTCAAGTAACAGCCATTTGAGCGCAGTCAAAACAACATGGTTGCGTTTTGGTGCTGCTAAAATGTCCTGACAGAATCCGGGACGGTCAAAGCCGGACTTTCCCGCACATGTCAACCGGCGCCCTCGAAGTTGTTGACACAAGCAAGCGCATCGTATTTGACGCAGACCTCGCTGGTGTTAATACCGAGCTCCGTCAGTGATATTCATGTAATAAAAAGCAGGCGTGTAACCAAATTTAAGCTGTCAGATCCATTATTCATCACGCGTTGAAAAATAAGGAGCTTACTCTGGAGGCAGAGTATAAAAAAAAAAAAAGTAGCAGGAGGCGAAAAAAAAGATGCTGGTAGAGGAGGAGTGTCTTGTGTTATCAGTCAGATAAGAGGAGATGCTACACTTCCATAAGCTGTGTTCTCACCGAGGAATCTCTATGATGCAAATATCATCCGGCGTGGAAATCGGGCACGCGTTTACGCATCCGACCACTAAAAACTGTCACCGCCCCCGCGTCCTCGGGCCACAGTTTAATGACTGCCTCTTGTTGACGCAGATTCTGTTTGGCTTTGCGCTTCCTAATACACAAACTGCATCCCCTCGCCTTTAAATCCCAGCGTATCATTTCTAAGTTCTGGAACGTGTCAAGGAGAAGCTCTGAGTCCGGGGTTGGATTTACACTGCAGGTCCAAGTGCCCAAATTCCGACTTAATGCCTAAATCTGTTTTGACTGTTTCCATGTGCGTTTCAAATGCCCACAGATGGCAAAAGCACTGAAAGAAGTAAAGTGACTGAGATTCTTGTTGGGGGGGAATACAAAAACTGATTTCTATCACTTGAATCATGTAAATCCAATCTAAATAATTTAAAAAGGCCTCATTGCGATATTCTTTTCAGCTGCAGTAAAAGAGATGAAAGGCAGGATGATGTCGGGAATGACGAGCGGTGACCTTCCTTCTCTCGGCGTGAGCCGTCCTATCAGGCGGAATTAACGCTGGCCGTCTCCTTCGCCGTGCACGCCGCACGCCACTTCCCTCACGCCTCCTCATGTTTATTCATTTCCTCAAGCGAGACGTGCCCTAATTCTCCCACCGCTTTTTTCTTTTTTTTTTTTTTTTCTGAAGCAAGTATGGGAACTGGCAAGACTTTATCGATTCAGGCCCCGTTTCATCAGCAGCCAGGTCCTCGTTTCGAGACGAGCGCATGGTAAATCTCGTGTCGCGAGCTCTTGTCGGGACCTGTCCTCGGCGTAATCTTCCCGAGTTGATGGCTCGTCTTCAATCTGTGAACTCCTCCGCAGCTCGTTAAAGAGCAATCCGTGTAAGCGGGGCTCTCGGGCTGTTATGGTGGTGGGGGGGCGGGGGGACCTGTTGAGTTGGGTACAACAAAACGGCGTGACATAGTCCTCTTTTTCCATTTTCAATCGAGATGACTGCAGAAACGAAGTTCTAGATAACATTTGAACACTTTTATCATATCAGGTGTAAAGACAAGTTAACCACTGTTTACTAAAATTAAATGGGAATCCAAGGTGTAATTATTGCGCCGTCCCACCGTCCATCCCGCCATTATCTACCGCTTTTCCGGGTCGGGTCGCGGGGGAAGTAGCTTCAGAAGGGATACCCAGATTTACCTCTCCCCAGCCACTTCTTCCAGTTCTTCCGGAAGGATCTCGAGGCATTCCCAAGCCAGCCGACAGACATAGTCTCTCCAGCGTATCCTGGGTCGTCCTCGGGGTCTCTTTCCGGTGGGACATGCCTGGAACACCTCACCAGGGAGGTGCCCCAGCCACCTCATCTGGCTCCTCTCGATGCGGAGGAGTAGCGGCTCGACTGAGCTTCGGATGACCGAGCTTCTCACCTTATCTCTAAGGGAGACCCCGGACACCCTGCGGAGGAAACTCATTTCGGCCCCTTGTATCCGGGATCTTGTTCTTTCGGTCACGACCCACAACTCATGCCCATAGGTGAGGGTAGGAACGTAGATCGACTCGTAAATTGAGAGCTTCGCATTTCGACTTAGGTCTCTCTTTGGCACAGCGAACCGATACAAAGTCCGCATCACTGCAGACGATCTGTCGATCTCCCGCTGTATTTTTCCCTCACTCGTGAACAAGACCCCAAGATACTTGAACTCCTCCACTTGGGGAAGGATCTCATCCCTTGGGCTCATCACCTGCAAGAGGGGCCATAGGGGTCGGGTGCAATGTGAGGTGATCCGATCCCCATCTACAGAAACTAGCTCTATGGACATGGAATGTCCCCCGTCCCACCATTTGATGGCAAATCTACATGACAATGAATTTAGCGTTGCTCATTGGTCTTCGGTAGCACCTTCCGATGGTGAACTTGTCTGCTGTCTGCAATGACAGAATAAAACAGGACTGCACACAGACCCCTTTCACGTGGTAATTCGGCTTCAACTTCCGGTCAGGGCAAAACATTGCTTTGGGTACTATTTCTCATCTGTCACATAGAACACCAGACACCTTCCGCCACCTGTTCCACCGTTTCTTCACTTCCTTACCAGACACTCCATTGCATTGCTGCATTGCATTGTTGACCCCAAGTATTTGAAGTCGTCCACCCTCGCTATCTGTTCTGTTCTCCCTGGAGCTTCACTCTTCCCCCACCGCGCCTCTCATTCACGCACATATTCTCTGTTTTACTTCGTCTAATCTTCATTCCTCTCCTTTCCAGTACGTGCCTCCATCTTTCTAACTGTTCCTCCGCCTGCTCCCTGCTTTCACTGCAGATCAAAATATCATCTGTGAACATCATGGTCCAAGGGGATTCCAGTCTAACCTCGTCTGTCAACCTACAACCTATCCATTACTACCGCAAACAGCAAGGGGCTTAGAGCGGATCCCTGATGCACTCCCACCTCCACCTTAAATTTAAGTTCTAATTATAAATGTGTAACATATATTATTACAATATTATGAAAGTCTGTTCCTCCTATTACATATGTATGCGTCAATGTGTCTTTTAAACCTTCCTGGACATGCTGCAAATGTTTCGATTATATTCATGTCTCTAGGGATCCAAAACATCCCAACGGTATAGATTTATCAATTTTTTTTCCATAACGATGTCTGTATTGTTTGCCATGCTTTTTGCCCTGACCGGAAGTCAGAAACTGTTGACCATGGTGGAGCCAATGTTGGATGCAAAATGCGCCATCTAGTTTTTAATTCTACGTCATTGGCCGTTTGTCTTAAAAAGAAGCGACGTAGCAGGAACTCATGCTAAGTAGCAACCGCATTCAATTGCGTAATTGGTTTTGCTCGTTGTAATCCAGTAAGCAAATGATCTAATTGTATTTCAAAAGTTATGAGCAAGGCATCTTGCGCGCGCATTGGTTCTTATTGCTAAATAAATACTCCCAATAATGTAGTTATAAACTACCTTTTAAGAGCTTGTCGTATTGTCTGATCTATTTCCTTAGTACTGTTCCACTTTTACTGCTAGCGCTCCACGTAGTTCTTCAAATCCATGCGGCCATCTTTTTTTTTTTTTTTTTTTTTTTTTTTTTTTTTTTCAGAAAAACTCATGATCCAAAGCATACCCCCTTAAAGAAAAACATAATTCAAAATGTGGTACAAGAGGACACCCTTATTTTGTTTTAATTTGTACCTTGTAATGATTTGTTCGTGACGTACAATAAGTGTCACGTAAAATTTCCGGAACGTGCGCTGTAAACTTCCTCCGACGACAACGCTGCAACCGCACAGCTGCCTTTAAATCAGCGACCGAGCGCTCGTTCGTGTCTTTGTGACGACAAAAAAAAAAAAAAAACTTCTCAATCCCGCCTGCTCGCTCCTATTTTAGAGCTGTGCAAAATTAATGACTTCGACCCGCCATAAAAAATGATTCACCCGCAGTCCCGAGTTTGTAGCAGAATTCATAATATCCCTGAAAAAAAAAAAAATGTGATGTGGCGACTGTGGCTGCAGAAAATAAAGATGTCACGTAATTTGCCCCGTCTGTTGTTTACTGTGTAAAAAATTTAAAAGCGGCACATTTGCTCCTCCTTGTAATGAGTCACTGTACTTTGTGCTTTATTACCACTTAAGCGATATTTAAAGATATCCGACTGAATATATTCATAACGTAGTCAAATGATTAAAAAAAATGATTAACACCCACTACCTCAAAAAGTAATACCCCAAACAATGATCCCAAAGAACTTTAATATCATCCATCCATTTTCTTTTGCCGCTTATCCTCACAAGGGTCGCGGGGCCTATCCCGGCTGTAAACGGGCATGAGGCAGGGTACACCCTGAACTGTTTGCCAGCCAATCACAGGGCATTGAAGACAAGCAGCTGCACTCACAATCACACCTATGGGCAATTTAGAGTGTCCAATTAATGTTGCATGTTTTGGGGATGTGGGAGGAAAGCGGGGTGCCCGGAGAAAACCCACGCAGGCACGGGGGGAACATGCAAACTCCACACAGGTGGTTCCGGGATTGAACCCGGGAACTGTGAGGCCAACAGGGGCAGACCAGTAAAATTCACTTCCTGTCGGCACATATATTCCACCGGTCTCACTCTTAGCTTTTCCGCTCGAGTGCCCCCTTGTGGCCGTTAGAAAAAATGCACAAATTAGCCGCATCACTAGGCTAGGCTAGTTTTGGAGTTAACTTTCTAGAAAGGGGCGAGATATTATTTATCTTGCACCTTTTTACTTGGTCCAGCTCCCCCACTCATTTTTATACCCTTAAGTTTTGAAGACATAAATTGGGTAGCCTGAAAAAGGCCTGCATTGGCAAACACAACACAATTGATGTATGAGCCTCACCTGAATCAAGCGACGTAATGGATGGTCTTTTTTGTTTGTTTTTGTCACGTGGTCGCGGTCGATCGTAATTGACCCACAGAGGTCTCCTGCTCTAGACCGTTTACTGAGTCTCTTACAGTCTTAGCACTTGAGCTACGACTGGACTTAGTAGCAAAGACACTAATGCACGAACTGCTTTGGTCCCGAACCATACAACTATGTGGCAATAAGTTCCATTTTGTTTTTTTAATCACACTTCTAATCCTGATGCATACCGATAATCGATTCGTTTGTTTGCAGGTGTATTTTTCCAGAAATGTATTGATTTGTATGTCTTAGCAGGTGTGCCCATTCTCATTCTTCTCCTTGAATTATAGCGAGGTCCAAATCTTAGTTTTTACCAAACAATAGCTGTATGCAACGCTAGTTTTCTTCACGTTGTTTTCTCGCCTTGAGTGAAAGTAAAGAAATTAAGCCACTCTGAGCACAAAATGAAAAGGGCAAAGGCTAATTTGAAAAGATCAAGAAGAAAGGAGACGGGCAAGCAGTCCGTAATAGATCGGCCCGAGAGATAATCGCATTCAGAGACGAGCCGCCGCCGGCCCTCGGAATCAATCGGGACGTCCGCCGGTGAGTCGTGACCCGGTTTCTCCTCAAATTGGAGCTGAGTGACGGCGCCTCGTCTCCGGTTTATTCCACCGCCGTCGCCGTCGTCGGTCGGTCGGTCGTCCTGCGTGAAATCCCATCTGGCGGTAATTTCCGACGACGTTAACGCCGCCGCTCTGTCTTTATCGTCTCTGTCGCCGGTCTTGTTGGAAGTGAAAGCGCCGCCGCCGCCGGCTGCGCATCATCAGCAGATAAGCATCGTGACAATTTACAAGCCTGTCAGGAACGGGCAAACACCACTTGAGATGCGCCACGTGGCCTTGAAAAACTTTTCACATCCTTGTCGGCAGCGGCTTTGGGGCGCTCACAGGCCGCAACTTTAGGTACACCTGGACTATATGTATGTATTTTTTTTAAAGGTCAAGTGTCATGCCTATAAGCGTTCTAAAATAGAAATTGTAATGAAAAATACATTATTCACTTCAATGTCCATTAGAAAAAATAAATATGAGCAGAGAGCGTGTTGTCCTTGGGCAAAGTCTCATTCGACATTCAAGTGGTAGCCATATTGCCCGCATCGTCTGTACATTACATCACACCGGGACATTCACCATTGAAAACACGCCGTGGCCACAATGGGACACGGAAGCGCTTTTCAAAGAAGAGAACATCTCAAAATCGAGTAAAGTGGCCGGGGCAATATTACCCTATCGTTTCGAGCCATATTTAGATGATATGCGGATCACTTCTAACTAAAAACAGACTCCCAGACAGTATGTATGAGCCAGCCCGGCCGAAGCTGTGCATCGTCCGTGCACAGATCTTTTATTACATTCTGAGAGGATAATTTCATGACAGTGGACCTTTAAGAAAACATCATATTTGTAAACAGGTGGCACGGTGGTTCAGCTGGTAAAGCGTTGGCCTCACAGCTCTGAGGTCCCGGGTTAAATTGTGGACCCGACTGTGTGGAGTTTGCATGTTCTCCCCATGCCTACGTGGGTTTCTTCCGGGCACTCCGCTTTCCTCCCACATCCCAAAATCATGCAACATTCATTGGACACTCTAAATTGCCCCTCGGTGTGATTGGGAGTGCGACTGTTTGTCCCGATGTGCCCTACGATTGGCTGGCAACCAGTTCAGCGTGTACCCCGCCTCCTACCCAATGACAGCAGGGATTGGCTCCAGCACTCCCGCGACATTGGTGAGAATAAGTAGCTAACAAAATGAATGGATAGATATTTGTAAACAATGTAGCTGTCTTGTTTTGAAACAACGTAAAACTTAAACCCAAAATAGTTTGTTTTATTTTGATTTTCCTCCAAACACACAGAAAAAAATGTAATTAAATTCTGAAACGCAGACCTCCTTGGCTGATACGCAAGATTCAGTGCTGATCCCAATCAGACGGTCGGCCGGATAAATAAATGTCATTCATTGTTGGAAAGGGATTTTTTTTCCGTAGAGCATTTTCTGCCTTTTTTAAAAAAAAAAAAAAATTAATAAAGAAACTCCAACCGCGGATGGAAAGGAACGCCGCCGGCGCTCACAAACTTGTTGTTTAATAAAGTGATGACAAGCACAGTTTAAGCGACTTAAGCTATTTCCCCGACAGCCACTTTATTCCTACACCAAATTAAATGATAATTAAATCTCTCACTCACTCGATCCGCTGATAGTGAGATGGGGTGTTGTCAGCGGCGGCCGCGGGAACGCTGGCTTCTCTTCGCCTTGTTAGCTTTGTCAAGTGAGCATTTTCAGGATGAAGACGCGGGACCGGAGGCACGGACCCATCACTGACGTTTGTCTTCCGAATGTTTTCCCCCGGCGTCAGGAGGATTTCTCTCGTCGCGTACGCAAAACAATTAGCGCGACCGACAGTCATAATTGGATTGGAATTTGAGCAATACCAATAGTGGATGTTAAATAAATATGTGGTGTCGATTGCAATTAAAGATTGAAGATGACTGGTGGAATTACTTACAGAGGGGGGAAAAATTATTTGTTTCATGAATTTCCCTTAACAGTGTTAATTAAAAAAAAAAAAAAAAAGAACGTCTTTGTTGTGTTATCGTCACCGTAGTCGCAAAACCACGCAGAATGCCGTAAAGTGCGGGTGTCGTCTATATATAGCGTTCGTGCCGACTCTCCTCGTCCTTCTCTGCTGAATGGGGCAGCAGATAATTGTGTGTGTGTGTGTGTGTGTGTGTGGTGTGTGTGTGTGTGTGTGTGTGTGTGTGTGTGGTGTGTGTGTGTGTGTTGCCGAGGTAAAATGGTCAAGCTACGTATTTTTTTACAAACAACCAGTGACCACTCTATCATCCTTTTTTTTTTCCTCTTCATTGTAATTGTTTGTGTGTAATTTATTGTCTGTAGTTTTTGAGTCATGTGGAGTTTGCTTGGTTGTTTTTCAACAGATGCTGCAGTAATCTGCCCAAAAATATATATATAATGGGCAAAACCTTTGTGTAATGTTCAAATCGTTCTTTTGTAAGGATATGTCAGTATTATGTGCAAAGTCATCCATCCATCCATTTTCTTTGCCGCCTATCCTCACAAGGGTCAAGGGGAGTACTGGAGCCTATCCCAGCTGTCAACGGGCAGTAGGCAGGCCACATAGAAACAAACAGTCGCACTCCCAATCACACCTAGGGGCAATTTAGATTGTCCAATTAATGTTGCATGTTTTTGGGATGTGGGAGGAAACCGGAAAACACAGGTGGGGCCGGGATCAAACCGGGGTCCTCAGAACTGTGAGGCCAATGCTTTACCATCTGACGCACCGTGTCGCCTGTGCGAAATCATATGAATCAGATGAGGTTTTTAATCTGGGAATCATATTGTTGAAATTATTTTTTCCTCAACATGCCCAAAATCCAATTTTTGCACACACTTAGATCCCGATGATGATCTGCATTTTAAGGGCCCCCAATACCAGTTTCACCGATCAAAGGCAAATTGTGTGGCCCTCCATCAAAAGAGGGCACAATAATAGTCTTAAGGATCCATGCCGACAATTGCCCGTAGGTGTGATTGTTAGTGCGGCTGTTTGTCTGCCTCCATGTGGCCTGCGATTGGCTGGCGACCAGTTCAGGGTGTACCCCGCCTCCTGCCTGATGACAGCTAAGATAGGCTCCAGCGCTACCGCGACCCGTGTGAGGATAAGCAGCTTAGAAAATGGATGGATGGATAGACAGATGATTTTGGTTGGGAATCACTGCAGGAGACAGACGGGCACCTTTTTGTGTGTGTCTGTCTACTAATCAGTTCAATGATTCAAATGCTTGTCGTAGTTTGAAAGCTTTTTTTTTTTTTTGCGATCAAGACGCTTTCGTGATTCGTCAGTTTTGCCTCCCCCCCCCCATTGATTTTCCGACAGGCCATTTTGCCTCACCGTCGAGAGGCTCCGGCCGGCGTCCGCTCCCTTTTTTTTTTTTTTCCCTCAAGTGTGTGCTCTCGTGCTCCTGGAAGACTCTTAAGTGGTGTGCTCTCCCCCAGCCCGGGCTGTACATGATCCCCGGCTTCGAAGGCAATTCCCCCCTCCCACACCCCATCCTCTTGTTATCAGCCTTATCTTGAAACTTTGGCCTGCCACCTCTGTACCCTTTTAAATGAGAAATGGGCTTTGGGGCACAACGGCAATCAGAGATAAGTCATTTCTGTACTTATTGTTTTTTTTTTTTGTTTGTTTGTTTTATTTTTCCTCCCAGCGCAGCTGGAGGTTCACCATTTGTAGGAAGGCGAGGGTTTGAATATTAGTTTTCTGCCGTCTTCCCGAGCATTTCTGCGCTTGTTTCCGCCCGCCATATTCACGCGTTCCACAACTCCTAATAATCTGCGCGCATGAACGCGAGGCTATCGATGGCCTCGGAGCGAGCAATATCGCGGCGGAGGCGCCGCTGTTTGGTGATCTTGATTATCTCGCCGCCGGAGCTGCGTGCACGTGCTTGTGACTCGATGCGCACGGCAATGGGATGGGCGCATCCTCATCCTCCTTCTCATCCTCCTTTCTCCCTTTCGCTGACAACCCCGTGTGTCACCATGGCAACGGCAGGTTGAGCCTGGCTGTAAGCAAATCGACTTGAAAGGACAGCGTTCACGCTCTCCCCCTCTCATCTGGTCCCGCTTTCCAATGTGTGTGTGTGTGACCACGGCCAAGTGCGTGGCCTTGTTGAAATGGGGGGGGGGGGGGTCGTGGGTCGGGGAGGGGGGGCTGTAGGTGGCGAACGTTTGGAGTCGGCTTATGACAGCGGCCTCTTAAATAGCAACACTGCCATCTTTTGACTTAACAATGTACACCCAGGTTGCTTGATTTAAATGTAAAAATAATGCAAGCAATTGTGCATACAGTATTTCATGTCATTTCAAAATGACATTATATGTAAAAAGCGGTACCTTGTTCAAAGAACGCATCAAAATATGAGCTTCCAGTTATTAATTTGTCCCCGAGTCGAGCGCGAGATTCGGATATGCGGCAGCTAGATGGCGGCAGAGAACACCACAACATGTGCCCATCCTGAATCTCACTTGCAATTTCAGACCAGGTCATGGATTTACAAACTTAGTCGCAGAACTAATTAAACCCTTAAGTCAAGGTACCGCTGCAAAATAGTTTCAAGGTGATTTGATTCTGAATGAATGCACCAGGGCGGCACGGTGGTGCAGCTGGTCAAGCGTTGGCCTCACAGTTCTAAGGTCCTGGGTTCAATCCACCTGTGTGGAGTTTGCATCCTCTCCCCGTGCCTGCGTGGGTTTCCTCCCACATTTCAAAAACATGCAACATTAATCGGACACTCTAAATTCGCCCTCGGTGTGATTGTGGGTGCAGCTGTTTGTCTCTATGTGACCTGCGATTGGCTGGCAACCAATTGCGGGTGTACCCCCGCCTACTGCCCGTTGACAGCTGTGATGGGCTTTAGAACTCCCTGTGACCCTCATGAGGATAAGCGGTGAAGAAAATGGATGGCTAGATGGATGAATGTACCACAAGTGCTCACATAAATGTGTAACTTCTTCAACCATCGATCCACATTCAAAGATGCTTATCCACACAAGAGGGTCAAAGGAGCTTTTCCCAGCAGGATGTCTCCATTGAATGCAAGTTTTTTTTCGGAATGTGGGAGGAAACCGGAGTACCCGGAGAAAATTCACACAGGCACTGGGAGAACATCCAAACTCCACACAGGCGGGGCCAGGATCGAACCCGGTGTGATGGTCTCAGCGCTCCCCCGTGCTGAAAAGTCCCCTTGTGACGAATGCGCATGCGTTACTAACAGGGGAAATCTGGGTACGTGGCAGACGCTTACTGGGAAATCCCCCGGTCTCGTAGTTCCCCTTCTTCTACGGAGAGGGAGCTAACATACGTTATAACCTAACCGTAAAACAAAAATTGATTAAAAAAAAAATATATACACATATATATACGTTAGCTGTGTTCGTCTTTCTGAGACGTCCGTAGCAAACGTGAACACTCGGCGACAAGTTGTCGAATGGCTCATGTGGAAGCATGGATGGGGATGTTTCAGACTGGCCGGATGTTTACAAAATATACGCGCATGCGCATTCATATACACGTATGCGCATTAATCGCAAGGAGACTTTTCAGCACCGGGACCTCAGAACTGTGAGGCCAACACTCTACAGCTGCGTCATTGTGCCGCCCAATTAATTGCATTTTCAGTGCAATTATGTTTTGTCAAGCGATGAGCTTTGATGGGCCAATTAGGTGTGCATGTGGGAGATGATAATGATGATGATGATGATGTCAAATGCAGCCCAATGCTGGGTCAAAACCCTGAGTACCACCACTTTAGCATCATTTTACCATGAGCTAAATGCCACCCCACCCCACACACGCACATCTCAGTCTAACAACGCAACCAAAGCAACATATAATATTATATACGTCAAAATTGTAGTGCAGTATTGAATACGATCATTGCTGTTAACATTACTTGTAGTCTATTTGCACATCACCAGCGTTGGCATGTCAAATTCTCTTTTGGAGCATTCTGCATGATTAAATGTCTTCCTGCTGCCCCCATGTGGATATTAATATGTAAACCATTTTAGAGCACAGAGGCAAAAAACAAAAGTCAGGATTTGGGTAGGGAGTTAAGACTAGGGATGGTTAAGTGGTTTTGGTTCATCCCACCTAAAATTTGGGGACAAGGTTTATGGTTGTGCTTTGTTTAGATTTCGGATTATGGTGGTGGTTTGGGTTTGGGTCGAAGTAACATGGTTAGGATTGGGTTACATTTTAGATTAGGGGTACGGGTTTTGGTTAAGGGGTCAGTTTGGGTTAAAGCTCCATTTAAATTAATAGGTCAGGATTAAAATTGGCGGCACGGTGGGTCAGCTGGTAAAACGCTGGCCTCACAGTTCTGAAGACCTGGGTTCAATCCCAGCCCCACCTGTTGGGAATTTGCGTGGGTTCCCTCCGGGCACTGCGGTTTCCTCCCACATCCCAAAAACTTGCAACATTAATTGGACACTCGAAATTGCCCCTCGGTGTGATTGGCAGTGCGACCGTTTGTCTCGATGTGCCCTGCGATTGGCTGGCCACCAGTTTAGGGTGGACCCCGCCTCCTGCCCGTTGACAGCTGGGTTAGGCTCCGGCACTCCCCGCGACCCTCGTGAGGATGAACGGCAAAGAAAATGGATGGATAATTTTAGACAGTAAGCGTAAATGCATATTTTTCTTACATTTCCACATTCAAGCAATGTGTTTTTAGGGCTCAAGAAGTTCACTTCTTCACTTCTCGCTATCTCAGGCAGCCTGTTGGACGCTAACCAGCGATCTCAAATTGATATTCAGGAAGCGGGAAAAACTTTGTTGTGCAAACGTCCAAGACGGCACTCGCATCCAGACTAAATCTCCTTTTTGTTTGAGCGCTTAGTTTATTTTCCCCGCTGCCGCTTCTAAACACATATTGACCCAAAGTTCTGCTTTTCCAACCCGCCGTCCCTCATCCCATATCCCCCCCGCGCCTTCAGTTGCCAGGAACACATCGACTCGGGTTAAAAGTTTTCCACAAGGTTCTGTGAAGTTTAATCTCGCGGAACCGTCATGTTTCTGAAAGTCGCTCAAATGGAGAACGCGGATCAATGCGGCTGGATCTCGGGTTTCCTTTTCATATCACCGGAGCTCCATATTTGATACGATCCATTTGAGGTGTTGCTTTTCCCCTCCGGGCCGCTGCTTGTATTTGATTTCACTTGATGTGATTGAATCGGGCCGGTGTGCACTTACTAGGCTTGGTGGCAAAATGAGTCATTAGTGGTCATAATGAACAAATGGAGGCCTTGATTTAATTCCTTCAATTTCCCTCCTCGGCGGTTGCTTCGATACGTTGTCTCGTGTCGGGGTGAAAGAGACGTTGCTTACAAATCTAACGCTTCCTTTCCTTTCCGCGGACGGTCGGCTCGCTTTCGTGGAAGTGCGATAATCGGATCATCTCGGCCGCCCAACCTTGAAATGAAGTGGCTGTGTGGAAGGCTTTGTGATTCTTTTCTTTCATCTGTACCAACGAAGAAACAAACACACACACAAAAAAACTGCGATACCTTTAGGTAATTTTTTTTTCCAGGACCAAGTTTGTATGAACTCAATTTACTGGTAGAAAAACAATTTCACCTTTGGAATTGTGATATGAATACATTTCAGCACCACCCAAAAAAAAAAGACATTTTTGAAACATTCTTGTTTCTCTTGGAATGGAAGCAAGGAATTTTTTCTTTTTTTTTTTTGGTCACTCACTGGATGGGCAAGTCCGGCGCGGCGGAGAAATATGTTAGAATAGTACAGGACATGTATGAGGACAGCAGAACAGCGGTGAGATGTGCCGTAGGTGTGTCAGAAGAATTTAAGGTGGAGGTGGGACTGCATCAGGGATCAGCTCTGAGCCCCTTCCTGTTTGCGGTAGTAATGGATAGGCTGACAGATGAGGTTAGACTGGAATCCCCTTGGACCATGATCTTCGCAGATGACATTGTGATCTGCAGTGAAAGCAGGCAGCAGGCGGAGGAACAATTAGAAAGATGGAGGCACGCACTGGAAAGGAGAGGAATGAAGATTAGCCGAAGTAAAACAGAATATATGTGCGGGAATGAGAGGGTCGGAGTAGGAAGAGTGAAGAGATAGCGAAGGTGGACGACATCAAATACTTGGGGGCAACAATGGAGCGTGTGGTAAGGAAGTGAAGAAACATGTCCAAGCAGGTTGGAACAGCTGGCGGAGGGTGTCTGGTGTTCTATGCGACAGAAGAGTCTCCGCTTGGATGAAGGGCAAATTTTATAAAACAGTGGCGAGGCCGGCCATGATGTACGGATTCGAGACGGTGGCACTGAAGAAACAACAGGAAGCAGAACTGGAGGTGGCAGAAATGAAGATGTTGAGGTTCTCGCTCGGAGTGACCAGGTTGGATAGGATTAGAAATGACCTCATTAGAGGGACAGCCAAAGTTGGAAGGTTGGGGAGACGAGGTTTGAGACTTGAACGATGGTTTGGACAAGAAAAGGTTGATGGATGTGGTGAGGGAGGACATGAAGACCGTGGCTGTTCGTGAGGAAGATGCACGAGATAGGCTTAGATGGAAAAAGATGACATGCTGTGGTGACCCCTAATTGGGACAAGCTGAAAGGAAAAGAAGTCACTGACTGGATAGTGTGCCTTAATTTTAATTCAGAATCCAATTCCATGTACTTCAGCAGTTTTTTTAGGATTTATATTGGCTAATTTCCCAGAACCAGCTTGCCACATTCTTGGAAGTTATTGGATCTTCTTCTTTTGTCTCTTCACTTGAGCTTTTCCCCTTTCTGAAGAATGTCTCTTTACTCATTTTTGCTAGTTTGTGGACTGACTTTTTTACGTATCATTTTCATGTGACCGAGACGGGCATATTGCGATGTGTACAGATTGGACGGTCGAGAGATACAGCTGATTTTCACATTCCTTTCAAACTCAATCAATCAAACATTTTTGTTGGGGGTGTCAGTACCGAATGGTCCATACCACACGTGGTAAGCGTCACTCGCAAAGTGTAAATGCAGTCACACAAACGTTTGCTTTTTGTCACTGTACCGTACACTGGCCACCTTTCTCGAACAGACACTGCGTCAAGGATTTTTTTTTTTTCCAGTAAACAGTGAAATTCTGCCCGTGTGGTGACCTGCAGCTGGGCCCTGTGGGAGTATCGGGTGTCCTCACCTCCTTCTTCCCTCCTCCCTCTCCTTATCACAGTCTTCCTCTCTTTCCAACTTACTCCAAGGGATGGAGGGATCTGCCCCGGAGACCCAAGGGCAAAGCGCCTGCGTCTCAATTCGCAGTTGAAGTGAGGCGTGCTGGTGTTCTGATGATCAGATTGACCTGGTTTTGATGTTAGAATCAGTTCCTTTTTCGGACTTTAGCACTGAGAATATTGTACACCTGGTACATATTCTCTTCCAAATCTCTTCATGACACTTTGACTCTTGTTTGGATTTTAAGACACAAGACGGTGCTAGTTTATCCCTCTACAATGCCGGTCCGGATCACTTGCACCATCTCCTTTTCCGGAGATGACGAAGACAGAGGTTATGGCAAAAACGGTTTTGAGGATCACTACAAAAGGGTCACCAGGGATTACGGAGAATCCCAGGAGTTCTTGGACGCTTGTAGTCATACGGACACCTGCGAGGAAGAGGAGGACAGTACGGGGCAGGTGGAGGACCTGGCGACCTTCTTCAGTGGCTGCTCGCTTCACGGAGCCAACCATGTGTTCGTGGAGAACACGAAGTTCGGCGTCCGGCAGAGTTTGTGGGCGGTGGTCTTTGTCCTGGCGCTGTCCGCCTTCTTGTTCCAAGTGGCCGACCGCGTCATCTACTACCTCCAGTATGACCACATCACCATGCTGGACGAGAAGGTGGCCAAAAACATGACCTTCCCGGCCGTCACCTTGTGCAACTACAACTTTATCCGCAAGTCGCAGATAAGCAACAGCGATCTGATCTTCGTGGGGCCTCTGCTGGGCTTCGAGGAAGGCATGGTGCCGGGGTTCCCGCTGGCCCCGGAGCCCGACCGCCTGCCGGGGTCTCGCTTCAGCCTGGACGAATTCTACAACCGCACCCGGCACCGCATCGAAGACATTCTGCTGGAGTGCAACTTCAGAGGTTTGGAATGTGGCCCGGAGAACTTTCGGGAGGTAGGACTTCCTCTCAGACCCTCGGGCAAGAAGTTAGGTTGTTCTTATCGGTTTTTTGCACTCTTCCGTTTACAGCGGTTCCGACTTAAGATGCGTCAACGTTAGTAAATGGTGCCACAAACTGATTTTTGCAATCGTCATCTTTCAGGACAAAAAAAGTCTGCGTTTCCACAGCACTTACTCATTTTCAATTGGTTGTTTTAGTGTATGCGCATTGCCTAGAAGTGTTTTCCATGCAAATATTTACTGCGATGGCCCACAGTTCTGAGGTTTCGGGGTTAAAATAGCTGAAGGAGAGTTGTGCTTCCTGTGTTTGGGGCATTTTTTTTTTTCTGAATAAACAGCTCAGGACACATTTTTGCCTTTGATAGCTGCGTGGTAGTATCGTGGTTAGCACATCTGCCACAGAGTCAAGCAGTTCTGTTCCTGTGTCAAGTCTGCATGTTACATGGGTGGAATACAGAGTAACAGTACTGCGATGACGGTATCCGGCTATTGACGGGCATCGATTTTTCTTTTTGACCTTTTGTCAAAGCACGGAGATCCGCGTTCAGAATCCCAATCATGGCAACGTGAGCTGCAGTTACATCATTGTGTAAATGACAAATGTGAAAACGTGCTGACATTTTGGACCAGTGGTCCGTGTTTGCTCTGGATTGCTGGTTTTCTGCGTCAGAATCGTAAAAGACTAGTTCTGTTCGACCATTCTACTATACAGTACATGGATTTTTGGACTTCAGTTTAACCCAGTGAGTGGAACAGTGATTTGATGTGTAAATGAGCTATATTAATGTGTCAAAAATAATAATATTAGTCAATGAATCTCATATAGTGCCTTACATAAACAAAGATAAGCAGACGACGCCAAAGACTTGAGTGAACGAGTGCCGTTTCAGTGCAGTGCAGAATTTCCTCGGGAGGGGAGTTCCACAAGGTAGGAGCTGCTTTTGTTGTGATATGATGCTGTGCACGAGTCCATTTAATGAAATGAAGCAACGCAGGGAGATGCTTCTGAGGAATTGATTCTCCTCAAGACATGTCCCGGTCGCTCGATGCAGAATGGACCGGAGCAGCATCTTGGCTTCGATCGTCGCCACAAGGGCCAGTAAAACAGGCACAAATCCTCATATCAGCGAGTAAGGCAAAGCGAGAGACTAATTGCAGGTTAACCAAAGGCTTCTTCTTCTTCTTTTCCTTTCGGCTTGTCCCGATTAGGGATCAGCACATCGTGTCATCTTTTTCCATCCAGGCCCATCTCGTGCATCTTCCTCTCTAACCCCCACAGTCTTCATGTCCTCCCTCACAACCGTTTCTTTGGTCTTCCTCTCGCTCTTTTGCCTGGCAGACCCATCCTCAGCACCCTTCTACCAAAATTTTCACTCTCTCGCCTCTGGACATGTCCAAACCATCCAAGTCTGCTCTCTCTAACCTCGTCTCCAAAACATCCAACTTTCCAACTCCAATGATCCTAACCAACCCTTTTTGTTGTTATTGATCATACTTATTTCATTGTCAATGTCCAACATTTCATTTATTTATTTGTTGCCTGCTCAAGGACACTTTGACTAGGCCACAGTGGCTGAGGTTCAAATCCACAACCTTCAGACTGGGACGTGACCATTCTACCGCTTTAGCCCTGCCGCCCTACGGCAGCGTCCTGCCTCCCATAATGGAATGTTTGTAAGGTCATATAACGGTTTGTGGCCATTTTAAAGCCTTTTTTTTTTTTTTTTTTTGTTCTGTACCATCCGAGATTTTCATTTTATTACGAAAGAAAAGCAAGCTTGGTCAGTTGGCGCTGAGCGACTTAGTCCCCAAGCAGTAGACAAGATGCATCTGCGTTATCCTTCATTCTTAGCGACGGCAAATCAATGGAGCGTATTTATTTTTCGGTCACGCGGCCATTGTCGGCTCCGCGCTGGGCGGTCCCGGTCACATTGAATTCCTGCTCGTGCCTGTTTATTACGTGGGCTTAAAAGCCACTAATGGCTCCTCAGACTCCATTGTGTGGTTTCAGGGAAATGGCGCAAGCATGATTTATGGCTTTTTTTTTTTTTTTTTTCAACATACACCTCGCTATCTTTTTAGCTCGTGGCCATTTCCTGTTAGGTACACCTGCACATTAAAAGAGATCTAATGCAAGAGTCATTAGAGTGTGATTGAACTACGGAAGGAATATTGAAGATAACGAGGACGGAAGGTACTATAAATCAGACTGATTGGGTTTCTATCAAAATACATGTTCAACATGTGCCTCGAGGTAATTTGATGTCAGGAAACCTGAGTACTAACATAATGATGATCAGGATGAATTTGAGCAGGTTTTTTCCCCCCCTCGTCCCGTAACCCTCTGCTCTGAAATTGATCATAAATCTACTAAAAAAACTACACCAAATCCTTCTGGTCAGCAATGGTGATCTAGCAATGTAGTTACCAGAAAGGTTCGTATATTTTATCCTACAACTTTTACACTGGTAAAGCGTTGGTCTCACAGTTCGGCCCCGCCTGTGTGGGTTTTCTCCAGGCACTCTGGTTTTATCCCACATCCCCAAAACATACAACATTACTTGGACACTCTAAAATTGCCCCTAGGTGTGATTGTGAGTGCGGCTGTTTGTCTCCATGTGCCCTGCAATTGGCTGGAAACCAGTTCAGGGTGTACCCCGCCTCCTCCCAGTTGAATGCTGGGATTGGCTCCAGCAATCCCCATGACCCTTGTGAGGATAAGCAGCTAAGAAAATGGATCTACAACGTTTCTCTTCCTCTTGGTATTTTCCAGCAGCCTGAATGCTCTGTGCTGCCTCTCAGAGGTTAATGTTGGTACCACAAATGCATTTTGTTTGGAGGGGAGGGGATTCCCTATATGGTGATTGCCCCGCCCCCACCCCTCGCTCAGTATGTGCATAACCTTAGTGAACTCGAGAAGAAAACGAAAGAAAAATCGTCTCAGGTTGCCTGACTTTTGCGTCCCGGTGCAGAATATGAGCCGTTTCCCTTTTTTGAGCCGCTTCCTGCTCCTTCACCGTCCCGTCACATCCGAACGTCCGAACTCTCCTTTCTGCCGTTGTCATCAAAATGAGCCCCCGACGATCTTGCTGTCGTTGCACGCTCATTGGGGCATTTCGAGAAAAGACAGCTAAATGCCAAAATTTGCGCGCACACACACAAAACATTCAGCGACATTTTAATTCAGCGGATGAATGCCCTGAGGTGGTTTACCCCTGTAAAAATCTTGCGTTTGACCCTTGGAGTTGGACTCCCTTTCCAGCATGAGCCGCTCCTGCCCTACCGAGCGCATCAAGAAAAGCATTGCGAGCAATTGAATGTCACCATCTTGTTTTTTTTTTTCTTCTTCTTTTTTTAAAATAAATAACTAGCAACGGGATTACGTGTTGTGCCGTCACGCTTCCGCCGGGCGTTTAAAGTCAATTTGTTTCCGTCACGTTCTTTTGACTGGAACAAGCAAATCCGCCTAATGAAAGCGTCAGCGCCGTCGGAGGAGGGGGACTCGCGTCTCTCTCTTGTCTTTCCGCGACGTCTTTTCTTTTTTCTAACCCTTTACCAGCGTCTGCCTCTCGTTTGATGGATGAGCCTCAGATCCATCAAACGACGACAACAAAAGCAGCGCTCTCCGTCTTTGTGATGGAAGCGCGCTAAAATCTGTCACAACCGAAGTTGCTTGTGTTTTTATCTGCTTAGACTCCTTCTGACATTTTACAGCTGTTCAGTAGTGCGGTAATGTATTCAAATCGTACATTTCCATTGCATTCCATTGCATATTCAATAAAGGACAGAAGGTGGAATTTCTGAGGTTCTACCTCAACTCTGTAGACAAACACAGTGCAGCTCATTCTTGTTTGAAATCGGGACGTCTACCACTTTTCTGAGTCGGATCGCTGGGGACGTAGCTTCAGCAGGGATACCCAGACTTCCCTTTCCCCAGCCACTTCTTCCAACTCTTCCGGAGGGATCCCGAGGGGTTCCCAAGCCACCTGAGAGACAAAGTCTCTCCAGGCTGTCCTGGGTCGTCTTCGGGGTCTCTTTCCGGTGGGTCATGCCCAGAACACCTCACCAGGGAGGGGGCCGGGAGGCATCCGAATCAGATGCCCCAGCCACCTCATCTGGCTCCTCTCAATGCGGAGGAGCAGCGGCTCGACACTGAGCCCCTCCCGGATGACCGAGCTTCTCAGCCGTTCTCTAAGGGAGAGCCCGGACACCCTGCGGAGGAAACTCATTTCGGCCGCTTGTACCCGGGATCTTGTTCTTTCGGTCCCGACCCACAGCTCGTGCCCATAGGTGAGGGTAGGAACGTAGATCGACTGGTAAATAGAGGGCTTCACCTTTCGACTGAGCTCCCTCTTTACCACAACGGACCGATACAAAGTCCGCATCACTGCAGATTCTGCACCGATCCTTCTGTCGGTCTCCCGGTCCATTCTTCCCTCACTTGTGAACAAGACCCCAAGATACTTGATCTCCTCCAATTGGGGCAGGATCTCATCACGCCACCCTTTTCCGACTGAGGACCATGGTCTCAGAGTGGACTAAAAACAAAACAAAAAAATCATAATAATACTTGTATATGCGGGTGCAACTTCCAAGGCCATTTATTACTCAGATGGAGCCAGAACATATTATTGATGTTGCAATTTACTAAAAGGAAAAGACGAAAGCTATTTATCTGTTTTGGTTATTAAATATTGGCGGCACGGTGGATCAGCTGGTGAAGCGTTGGCCTCACCGTTCAATCCCGGACCCACCTGTGTGGAGTTTGTATGTTCTCCCCCGTCCGTGCCTGCATGGGTTTTTTCCGGGCACTCTGGTTTCCTCCCACATACCAAAAACATTAATTGGACATTCTAAATTGCCCCTAGGTGCAAATATTTGTCTCCATGTGCCCTGCGATTGGTTGGCAACCAGTTCAGGGTGTACACCGCCTCCTCCCCATTGACAGCTAGGATAGGCTCCAGCACTTGCTGCGACCCTCGTGAGGATAGGCCGCAAAGAAAATAGATGGTTGGATGGTTATTAAATAATTATTTTCTTGTCAACAATCATTTCAGAAATTTACAAACTGTCAATGTGGAACTTGGCCTAAAAAGAAAAGATTTACGCTGTCATAATTTTATGTGTAGTATACATTTCGTGAATGTTGTATTCACAGAAGAATTTGATGCTGTCCATTTTACGTTTGTTTTAATTCAAATATGTTCGTGTTTCGTCAAACGATATGCAGTTTGTATTATTTTTTATTTATTCTTTTATTATTATTTTATAATTATTATATATTATATTATATATAATTATTTTTTTCTATTTTTTTTAGTTTTATCTGGGAGCAGGGTGAGCAGTCACTGATTTGCATGGGACCAGACAGCCCCCTTAAAACAGGCTCGGAAAAGCTTATCACAGACATGCTAATACCGTTGGGGTATTGGATCATATAAAGGCAATTTTTTTTTTCATATCTCCTCAGATTGTGCAAGCGTAGCTAATGCTGAACTATCCATATAATTACAGAAGTGGGGTTTGTGGAAAAAGTGCCCTAATTAGGAGCCTCTGGAAGTTGACCCGTGCGCCACGCTGTGCACGCGTAATGAATTTGAGGCTATGCAAATCAGCGTGATTAAATGTCGATACGCGTTCACCCAGTGTAGAAAAAAAATGACGGTAACAAGCATGAAATATTCATGCGTCCGCGTGAGACTTCCCGTCCTGGGGTTTCAGACGTGACGAGCCGCTGTCAGATGGGGCGTACGCCTCTTTGAAAATGTCACTCCGGCCGAACTGGTTGCGATCATCTCCGTTCACGTGCGATGTTTAAAATACATTTGTTTTAAATTCATACCTCTAATATTCCGTTTCCAGAAATCAATAAACGGCCGCCAGGCTTTTGTCCGATTCCAATGTGTTATCGTGAAGCTAATCACAAGGGGGCAGTAGTGTTCCAAAACCCGGAGAAAAGCCACGCAGAGAACATGCAAACACCACAGAGGCAGGGCCGGGATTTGAACCCCGGTCCTGAGAACTGTGAGGCCAACGCTTTAACCGGTTGCTCCACCGTGCCGCCTGGTGTTTACCAGTAAAAATTCATTTTTGCCTTTTTACTCAAGTACTCCCTTTTATCTATCCATCCATCCATTTTCTTTGCCGGTTATCCTCACGAGGGTCGTGGCGAGTGCTGGAGCCTATCTCTGCTAACTTTGGGAAAAAATGGGGACTACACCCTCAACATCCTGAAGCTCGAGGGGTCAAATTTGAAAAGCTAATCATGGGTGAAAAAAGAAGGATACAAGACTGGCCATCCATCCATCCATTTTCTTAGCCGCTCATCCTCACAAGGGTCACAAAGAGTGCTGGAGGCGATCCCAGCTGTCATTGGGCAGGAGGCGGGGTACACCCTGAACTGATCGCCAGCCAATCGCAGGGCACATTGAGACAAACAGCTGCACTCACCATCACACCTACTGACAATTAATGTTGCGTGTTTCGGGATGTGGGCGGAAACCGGAGTGCCCACCCGGAGAAAAGCCACGCTGACACGGGGAGAACGTGCAAACTCCACACAGGCGGGTCCGGGATCGAACCCGGGACCTCAGAACTGTGACACCATCGCCTTAACAGCTGAACCACCGTACCCCCCCCCCCCACTTCTTTTTCATCAAGTATAATTGAATTTCTATTTCTGTGAGGTTGCTTGTGTTTTTGTTTGTTTACATAAATATCTGTACTCCCACTAAAGTACGCCGCGTGAGTGTGCTTTTCTCGTCAACACTTGCCACCAATTTGTCAGCAAGTGGCATTAACGCGGGAGGAAAACGTTCGCTTTACTCACCGAGCGGGATAATTAGGCGAAAATGAGCCGGAGCGCGACGCAGTCCCGTCGGCGCAATTAGGCGCGGGGTAAGATATGCGACGAGTGTCTGGCCAGGGCCGGCAGCCATTTTCCTAATTAGGCTGATGAGAGCGCCTAATGGCTTCCTCCAAGAGCGGACGTCAGCGTGGAGCGTTTGCCTGTGAATGAAAGAAAAAATGTAAAAAAATAAAATAAAGATGTTCAGCAGTCACTCACAAAGTATAGAACGTGAAAGATCACTTGAAAGTAAATATTTAAACTGCTCATGATCTGACAGCCGCTTAAACGTCTTTTTTTTTTTAAATCAAGCACAATACATTTATTAAATGCTGCTCGGTTTCACGACTTGCGCACTACATTTGCATTTAATTTGTTAAAACGTTATTCAAACATTTACTGGATTCATATAAAATGCTAATCAAACTTTTGTGATCCATTTAACTATATTTTGTGCAATTAAGTTCTATTTAACTGTTAAGTGCAACACATTTGCATTTATTTTCTTTGAATTGTTTATTCAGGTACGGTTAATTAACTTATGTGCAATATGTTTTAATTGAATCGTTATATTAAGTAATATTTTCATATTTGACTTCAAAATAGTGTTCAAGTTCGGTGTATCATGTTACAATTACTTATAATATTAAAGTCGTTTTAGGATTAAAACCTCTTTTTTTATGAATAATACACTATATTTTAATGGTCATGATGATGGTACTTGTAGGTTATGTATTTGGGGGGGGGGGGCTACTGGGGGTACTCGGGTTAAGTGCTACTTGTCGTAAAAAGCATGAGAACACAGAAATGGGACCAAAAACTTTTTATCAATATTATTTTTGGGGTTGGTATAGTTGCAATGAGGTGGAAAATGGTGAGGTACATTTCTCTAAATTTTCTATTGCATTATTTATTCCATCCATCCATTTTCTTTGCTGCTTATCCTCACGAGGGGCGCAGAGAGTGCTGGAGGCAATCCCAGCTGTCAACAGGCAGGAGGCGGGGTACACCCTGAACTGGTTGCCAGCCAATCACAGGGCACAAACAGACAGTCGCACTCACAATCACACCTATGGGCAATTTACAGTGTCCAATTAATGTTGCATGATTTTGGGATGTGGGAGGAAACCGGAGTGCCCACCTGGAGAAAACCCACGCAGGCATGGGGAGGACGTGCAAACTCTACACAAGCGGGGCTGGGATCGAACCCGGGTCCTCTGAACTGTGAGGCCGACGCTTTACCAGCTGATCCGCCCGCATTATTTATTAAGGGTTGAAAATAAATTAATACATTTGAATATTACTTCATTACCAAGATACTTGATTGAACAAAAGAACATGTCAAATGTGGTTTGACAAATCCTTGTTGTTTGCCTGGTAGATGGGTCGAAATTCAAAGCAATTTAAAGTGTCCCATAAATTTTCCATTGCCTCTTTATAAAAAAGCAAACAATCAAGCTGAATGCGCTTTAGTGAAAGGCTGCAGGTCATGTCATATTTTGTTTGTCCAGCAGGGGCCGCTATTACTTCAGCTAACTGTCTCTCCCAAAGCAGAGCAAACAATTTTTTTTTTAAATAAATCCCGGCCCTGCCTGCGTGGCTTTTCCCCAGGATCTCCGGTTTCCTCCCACATCCCATAAACATGCAACATGAATTGGACACTCTAAATTGCCCCTAGGTGTGATTGCGGGTTGTTCATTTCCATGTGCCCTGCGATTGGCTGGCAACCAGTTCAGGGTGAACCCCGCCTCCTACCCGTTGACAGCTGGGATAGGTTCCAGCATTCTCCGTGACACTTGTGAGGATAAGCGGCTAAGAAAATGGATGGATGGCCAGTCTCGTATCCTTCTTTTTTCACCCATGATTAGCTTTTCAAATTTGACCCCACGAGCTTCAGGATGTTGAGGGTGTAGTCCCCCTTTCGCCCGAAGTTAGCAGAGATAGGCGCCAGCACTCCTGTGACCCTTGTGAGAATGAGCAGCTTGGAAAATGGATGGGTAAGTTTTATAGAGAGAGACGTGTGTATCCAGCCATCCATCCATTTTCTGGGCCACTTATCCTCAAGAGTGTCGCGGGAGTGCTGGAGGAAATCCCACCTGTCAACGCGCAGGAGGCAGGGTACACCCTTAACTGGTCGCCAGCCAATCGCAGGGCACATAGAGACAAACAACCAATCGCAATCACAATCACACCTACAGGCAATTTAGAGTGTCCAATTAATGGTGCATGTTTTTGGGATGTGGGAGGAAACCGGAGTGCCCACCTGGAGAAAACCCACTCAGGCACGGGGAGAACACGCAAACTCCACACAGGCGGGGCAGGGATTTGAACCCTGGTCCTCAAAACTGTGAGGCCAACGCTCTATAAATGCCCCACCATACCGCCTATATATATATATATATATACTGTACGTAAATATATATACATTCTCGCCTTTGCTCTTCTACACTAATAGGTAAACATGACACGCACGCACCGAGTCCTAACGCAGACCTTTTGAAGTTAGCAACGCTTTTGATGCACACAAGCGTCCGCCAGGTACGACGGAAAGAAATGCATTCCTCGCAAACGAGTTTGCGCGTCGTTGAACCGATCGAGCGACACAAATGAATGTAAATAAGCGTTTTTTTTTTTTTTTTTTTCCCCGAGCCGCTGTTAATCATCGGCCTCCTTTGATGGAGCCGTAAAAACATCGAACTCCCGCTGCAAAAGCTCAACACGGCTGATTAATGTTATTAGTCGCTAGGACGAGTTGCGCATTTGAACTGCGACAACGTGCAAAAGTCGCACAGGTGATTTTCGGGAAGCTTCGAGCGGCTTCTCAGCAGTTCTGCTTTCCCTCAGAGGGCCGTTATGACTGAAACCATAAAAATCGTTTATCGCCTCATCGTATCCGTCCATACATTTTCTTCGCCGCTTATCCTCACGAGGGTCCCGGGGAGCGCTGGAGCCTATCCCAGCTGTCGACAGGCAGGAGGCGGGGTACACTCTGAAACTGGTTGCCAGCCAATCGCAGGGCACATAGAGACAAACAACAGCCGTACTCACAATCACACCTGGGGGAAATTTAGATTGTCCAATTAATGTTGCAATTCTTTGGGAAGTGGGAGGAAACTGGAGTGCCCACCCGGAGAAAAACCCACGCAGCCACAGGGAGAACATGCAAACTCCACACAGGGGGGTCTGGGATTGAACCCGGGACCTCAGAGCTGTGAGGTCGACGCTTTTCCAGCTGGGCCGCTGTGTCGCCTCTCTCTGTGACCAACGGATCACGTGAATACGCATTGGACTCATTTGAGAACAATGCATATTACAAACAAAAAAAAAAAAATGTCTGTCAGGGAGAGGTTTAGCAAAGTTTAACATGTGGCTGGAACACGCTTCCGTGTACATTGGAGACGACTCTCTCGTTTTTTTTTTTTTTTTTTTTTTTTTTAATACACATTATTCTCAAATGAGCCAACTTGGCATTATAATCCTTCTTGGGAATTTGAGATTAAAAAGAATAATTCCTACCTGAAGTGAAGTGATCATTACACAGTCGTGTGTATTTGGTTGGGCTCCATCCATCACGTTTAATTGCAGAAATCCATCGATATTTTCTCGTCTGTCTCGTTTGTTGTGACAACCAACAGCCCGACAAGTCTCGGGCATTGTGAATATTCTGTTCAACGTCCCCCACACTGTCGAGCAGCTCTTTTTGACCTGCAATATGGCGCCGTGAAAATGGCGACGTCACCTGCACGAGCGCTATAGTGGACAACAGCTACAGTTAATAATAATCTATTTACATATTTCATTCAAAAATAAAATCACCTCTGACAGTACGAGAGGACGTGCAGTGCCCTGTTACTGTCGGGGGTGTTTTTTGTGGGGGGGTTTTCATGGTCTGTAGTCTACTTAAGTGGTCGGTGCACCAACATCACTTGTCCCCTCCGCGAGTCTAACAAACGGAAGTATTTGGTGCAGTAAAAAGCCTTCACCGGTAAACGAGTGAAAAAAGGGAGCGTTTATTTAGCAGACCGCCATTCATCCAGGTGGCGTGATGGCTTCGGGGACCGAAGAGTTTCTTCACGTCATTCGTCACAAATCGCTAAGTCTCCCCTGGCGATGCCGCGCGGATGAATCGGCAATTTGGCGGCGTCATCCAGAGCTGACATGCTTGTAAATAGAAAGATGCCACACACGTGGAGCCCGTCGTACAAAATAGCATCATAAATAGTAAATCGTAAAAGTTAATATATTGCATGCTTATGGAAGACGTTATTATGTGAAAGTTTTTTTTTTTTCATTTATTGATTTATTTCTCTCAACAAACTAGTAGGCCATAACATAAGCCTCCTGCTTGAAATGATGTTACGGGATCTACGATAGCAGACAAGCTCACGAAAGCAACACTTAACATTCTAATTTCATTTGCATTACATATTTTTTGGGGGGGAGTGTGATTTCGATTTGATTCGATTGGTTTTTAAGTTTTAGTATATTTGTAGCATTTTATTTCATATTTTTATTTTTAGCTTTTTGTACTTCGTTTGTTATTGTTTATATTTATTTTATCTTATCACATTTGATTTTTATCGTCATTCTGCTGTACTTTTGTGTTTTTAATTACATTCATTTAATTTTATTGTTTTTTTATGTTGTTTGTATTTATAGTTTTATTTCATTTTCTTTTTAAGTCTCTTTTAATTTATTTCTGTATTTTACTTACTACTACTTCTTCTTTCGGCTTGTCCCGTTCGGGGTCGTCACAGCGTGTCATCTTTTTCCATCTAAACCAGTATTTTACTTACTTAATCTGTAAATATGTTTTATCTTTAAGTTTTGGTTTCATTTGTAGTTTATGTATTTATTTTCCTTTGTCTTTTAAATGTCATTTTATATTTTTGTAGCTTCTTAATGTATATTCATTCTACTTTGTTGCTTTTTATTTTTTCTCATTTTTTATTTTTGATATTTAAAAAATATGCAATATTTATCCATCCATCCATTTTCTTAGCTGCCTATCCTCACAAGGGTCGTGGGGGAGTGCTTGGAGCCTATCCCAGCTGTCGACGTCCACCCCGGATTGGTTGCCAGCCAATCACAGGGTGCGACAATATTCATATCCCGTTTGAATTCTTTTTATGACGACTTGACTTGCACCGGGCGCGAAACTCCTCGCCAGTCACGTGTGTGTTTTCCGCACAGGGGGGCACGTTTTTAATAAAGCAAAGATGACACGATAAGTTGTCCACCTTTTCACAGCGAGGTCAAATCACTGCCTCGGGCTGGTAAAGTGGACACGAATTCCTCTTCACGTCGCACGCGGACCGTGTCCCCCGCCCGTTTCATTGCCGTCTATTACCGCTGCGCGGGTGACAAAAAGAACTCATTTCCCTTTCACTGCGCTCCTTTCACAGCAGCCGAGCAATTCGGCGCTGTTTGCTTATTACAAAAATCGCACGCGCTGCCTTATTCACAGCAGCTTGAGTGCACTCCCGAACGTTCGATTTCCTTTTTAAATGATCCAAGGACGAAAACTTTTCAAATGGTCTTTGTCTTCGCTCCTGGGGAAACTGTGGCCCGCCCCCGCCCCCACCCCCGCAATGTTTTTGCGCCAAAGTAACGGCTTGACTGTAATTCGTTATTGCAGCCTGGGACACGAGGGGAGCGTTGGGGGGCCACGCAGGTGACGCTTGTGGCTCGCGGCGCATTACTTACGTAATTATCTCCTAAAATGGTCCCCGCCGAGCGACACCTGCTCCTCTGACGCCGAACGGGCCGGAGACGTCTTCACTCTGTCCTTTGCGATCTACTCTGCTGCACGCCTCCTTTCTGGCCCTGTTTGATCGAACACAAAACTGATAAACTCGACAGAATCTGTGAATTTCCCCGCCTACAAGCCGCATTTTTTTCCCACACGCTTTCACGGTTTATGCGGTGATGCGGCTAATTTATGCATTTTTTTTTCTAACTCGAGCGGAAAAGGTAAGAAAGAGACAGATGGAATATATGTGCCGAGGAAGTGACTTTTACCGGCGTGACGGTCTGAGCGCTCCTCCGTGCTGAAAAGTTTCCTTGTGATGAATGCGCACGCGTTACTAACAGGGGAACTCTGGGTACGTAGCAGACGCTTACTGGGAAATGTCCCGGTCTCATAGTTCCCCTTCTTCTACATAGAGGGAGCTAAAATACCTTATAACTTAACCCTAATCTTAAAACAAAAGTTGATTAAAAAAAAAAATATATATATATATATATATATATATATACACACACATATATGTACGTTCGTTGTGTTCATCTTTCGGAGACGTCCATAGCGAACATGAACACTCAGCGACAAGTTGTCAAATGGCACATGTTGAAGCATGGATGGCGGATGTTTCAGATTGCCCAGAAGTTTACAAAATATACGCACATGCGCATTACTCACAAAGAGACTTTGCAGCACCGGGAGCGCTCAGACCGTCACACCGGCCCTGTAAGTCCTGCGCTAGCGTTAGCGCTGGCTGTCGTGTTGCTGCTGTGTTACTGGGGCGTCTCAGTGATATTTACCGGTTTTATTTTAACCGGCTTCACTAGCATTAGCGTTAGCACATTGAAACACGAGATGTTTACAAAGACGGTACACAGTTAGAGTTTAATGCTAAAGCGGCGCTAACACTAGTGCTAGCTTTAGCGCAACCCTAGCGTTAGCGCTAGCATTAGCGCCGCTCTAACATTAAACTCTTACTGTGTACCGTCTTTGTAAATATCTCGTGTTTCGATGTGGGTTTCAATGTGGGCACTTGCGGCTTTCACACAGCCGCGGCGTATGTATGTACCAATTTGTATTTTCTTTACTAATGTACTCGGTGAGGCTTGTAACCAGGTGCGGTCTGTAGGCCGGGAATTACGGTATTCTGTTGCGTGAATGACAACAGTTTACGTTTCTTTTTTTTTTTTTTTTTTTTTTTAGCCAGTCGTTATGCTGTACATTCTTCGGGACATTGAATCGATCATAACTGGACTGTTTTGGTTCACGTTTTGCCTCTTACCTGTGGAGGCTACATCAGTTCGTGCAACAAGGCTAAGTTTGACTGAGTCGCATGAATTAAAGTAGGGGGGAAAAAAACTCTTCAGTGTTATGCTTCAAGTCGCAGGCACCACCAAAACCATGAATGGTTTGGAATGCAAAACGGCAGTCATCAGGATGCCTTGCAGGGAGGCCATTCTCTTGTCAACACGGGTTTAATATTCCACTCGGTTGTAAAATGGTAGCAGAGCTGCCTCCTGGGCAGAGGAGAGCCTGCATTTTTGTGTTATTTGCTCAAAGCAGAATTACCGAGTTTTTTTTGGAGCGGACGAAAAAAAAAAAAAAAAAAAGACGGCATTGTAAGCGAGAGATGATCACTCGCTTCTCTTTCAGATATGGAGTGCGTGATGGACTACGGCGCGTTCCGACTTGTTTTCTAATTTGGGTTGCGTCGAGGCCAGAGGACCATGCTTCCGTCTTTCTGCTGCAGAGCAAATAAATACCACTTTCTGAAGAAATATTCATATACATTATCATTACTTGATCGTTGTACGTTAGTTTACTTTTGTGCAGTTTTGACGTGAGTAAAATCGGTAGCGGCGACTGTCGCTCGGATGCTTTTTCGCCAGGCTTGTGCTTTCTCTGTCTTGCGCATTTCAATATGAAAGTCTTTTCTCAAATCCCCAGTCTTTGCTAACCCATGTTTTCAACAAGGACATGAATGTTTAATTATTGAGACGGCATATACTCAATCATTGATCAAGGGTATTTTTTTCAGGGGGGTGGGGGGGTTACCTATCACCATTTCCAATAGAGTCGGGAGCACCAGCAAGGGGATTAAAAGGGAAGGCGGCCTGTTGTCAAGGCTTGCCGAAGAAACAACAGTTGGGACCTGGCGTAGCTCCTTGATTAACATCCAGCGGGTCCACACGCAGAGGAAACACAAACGGCAACCGTCTCCATACAAATGCGTGTCCCCGTAACACACGCGGCAATTTTTAAAGTGGAAAAACAAGCAAAAATCACGTGCTAAAAGCCTCCGGTGTCGGGAAGAGAGTATTTCCCACTGGCGGGTCTCGGGGATTTTCCACCCCGTGACAACGATGCATTCTAAAGCTGCCATGCCGGCGCTAAGTCCCCCTCCAATTGCTGGATGTCGACGTCTGGCATTTAAATGCGTATTACGTCGCCCTCAGTTTGCGGTCGATACTATTTTGACGGATGTCAGTTATGCTGACAGATGTGACTTTTGAATTCTGGCGGTGTCTTTTATGAAAACAAAAAAGGGGACAGAAACACCTCTATGGGAGCAGTCTGTTACATTTAAAGACAAATTGCAGTATTATCGGGTGGCACGCTGGTTCAGCTGGAAATCATTGGCCTCACAGTTCTGAGGTCCCGGGTTCAATCCTAGACCTGCCTGTGTGGAGTTTGCATGTTCTCCTTCTGCCTGTGCGGGTTTTCTCTGGGCACTCCGGTTTCCTCCCACATCCCAAAAACATGCAACATTAACTGGACACTCTAAATTGCCCCTAGGTGTGATTGTGAGTGCGGCTGTTGTCTGTCTCCATGTGCCCTGCGATTGGCTGGCAACCAGTTCAGGGCGTACCCCGCCTCCTGCCCGTTGACAGCTGGGATTGGCTCCGGCACGCCCCGCGACCCTTGTGAGGATAAGTGGCAAAGAAAACGGATGGATGGATTACAGTATTATCAGTGTTGTAGTAAAGTAGTAAACCCAACACAAGGCAAAACAATAACAAATGTGTCCGTTTGATTTGTTTGTGTGAAAAATGATGATGCAGAGGTTGGTACTGTTCCACTCCAGTCCTGCGGGTGCCAGCAAATCCCATTGCTATGTGGGTGTTACACATTTTTCCCATCATTTCTGTTCCTACCTTTATACAAATCAGCAAAGGTGTTGAAAGTCGGTACGTTTACATCACTGAGCTTTCAAGGTGTCATAATTTTTAAATCGTTAAACTCCGTGACTTTCTTTCCAATTCTTTCACATTCCAACTGTGAATCGCTATTGTGCGTTTGGATTTAATCTAGGGACCAAGTAAATGTTTTTTTGTTTTTTGTTTTTTTTTTAATGGACTTCCTTTGTTGTCTTTGTTTCCTCTCTTTAACCGTTTGTGTATTTTAAACTGATTTCTAGTTTGGCGTCAATAGACAAAAGATGACTGGCGCTGCAAGGTCCCTGAACAAACAGTTTTGAGACTGGATTTCTTGTAGAAACTGTTCAGTCTCGTTCCTGGAGCCGCATGCTGATTTTTTTTTTTTTTTGTGTTTTGTGTTTTGTTTTGTAATTGTTTTTTCCATTACATTATTCGACCTTCACCCAGAAAGATTAGTTTTTGTTTCAACAATTGTGCAAGGCAAACATGCCCACATTTCAAAATTATTAGGAGTCATTTCTGGCAAACGTCACGATAAAACCAGCATGTAGGTAAATAATCTAAATGTCCTTTCAGTAATAGGCAATTCCAATTAGATCACGAGATAATACATTTCCATATTCTCTCACTAGATATGTACAGTCGCACCTTTCGGCCTTTCTACTTTCCCATTGACATTTGAGTGCAATCAAACACAAGCACAGGGCTTAATTGCCCTCCAAAGGGACATTTACGTTTACACGATAATCAGTCGAATCCCGCCTGAACCCCGAAACGTGGAATTAAACTGTTGGTGATTGGCTGGTCTCTGGTTGCCGTGGCGCACGCCCCAAAGCGGAGGTTGAGCTCATTAAAAAACAAAAATTAAAAAATCAACCCTGCAGTTACTGAATGTCCAAATAAGAAACATTTAATCGCAGGAGAGCATATAAACAAGCACTCATTCCCATTAACACCTGAGGACAATTTGATCATCATAAATCGAACATTTTTGGGATGTAGGAGCAAGTCCGAGTACCTGGAGTTTCACCTCCAGAATTTCACAACTCGGGGGCAGTTGCGCTAACCACTAGCTCACCATTTTGCCACCTTTCAAAATTATCCCTAACAACTAAGTTCTTCGAGTAACTCCCCCAATTAATCTAATTTTCCCTTGATCTAAATAAATTATTCAGATTTCAATCAACTGTTTCATCATATAATCCTTTAGATGATCGTCCTTCCGGGCATAAAACAATTCATGGAGAAAATAAATTAATAACACTACTTATGCTCATTCTTCACGCGGATTAGAGCCTTTTTTTTGTTCTTCTCGTATCCTTTCTCTCGACGATCCTTCTTTCTTTCCGTCTGGGCGGAGTCGCAACTTCGGAATATTCCGCTGCCCAATTTAACCGCTGGGGTGTGTAATCGTGGCACTAAATCAGCCAGCGGGCCCCTGAAAACAAGGCGGGTGCCAGCACGTCCGGCGTTAAGACAAAAATGATATTGCAACGAGCACCACTGACATCGTTCCAGAAAAACCTCTCCATTATGTTCGTGCCTTAAAGAGGCCTGAGGTTTTCCCCTTCAGTCACGCTACACTTGACAGTGTAGGACGCAAAGAGGGGCAAGAGTTGTTGGGGGTGAGTTCAAGAGTCGGTAGGCTGCGCGGTGCCCAGATCCTGTTTGGCGTTTTAACACATTTTAGATGTTGAGCAGCCAAGCATGACACACCACTTAGTAAAATACCCCCAGAGAGCGTGATGGTTTCACAGCTTCCTGCAGATTCCCCACTGTGCCTAAGCCCACCTTTGAACCTTTGCTGGCCGCCCTCGAAGGGTCGTCGCATCCCTGAAAATTTCCATTTCTGCGCTCATTCCGTGTCCACCTGCCGTCGAACTGTTGTTGTTACGTACGATCCGACTGCCATCCAATCCTTGCTCCCTGCCTTCAACCATAATTGCCAGCCATTTATTGCAAACTCCTTCTCTGCCTACAAACATGGTCTCCAACCTTGCCGCCTGTCTTTAGTGTCTTCGACATCAACACAAACCCTCAAAGGTCCGGAGACCCTCGGTAGCTTCCCTTGAACTCTCATGTCGTACTTCTTCAGTGTAACTTTTACTTTTTGTCCTCGGTCTATCGCTTAATACCTTCGAAATTTGAATTTCTGGCCTGAAAAAAATCAGTTCACACCCATAAACCTTTGCTCAGCTTTATTTCTTTTCTTCTCTTTGACCCATCACTGGCTGCCGTCAACACTTCAGCGTCAGCTCTTGAAGCGTCACTTTACGCCCTCACCTTATACACCTTGTACTGTTTGCCCTTGACCCATGCTACCTTCGACTGAACTCTTACTTGGCTGCCCTACAAAAACTTGTACTTCTGCTCTTGAATTCACAATTCACACTCGCAAACCTGTGCGTTCTGCAATTGAATCATGTTACATCCTATTGAACCATTACTGTCAGTCCCTGAACCGTTGCAGACTGGCCTCCAAACCTGCAACCTCACTTCCCTTGCCCTTCAGCCAACCATTGCTCACTGCACCCAAAGCGTCAAGTTCTGCCTTTTGCACATTTTTGTCCTGAAACCGACGTTGGCTACAATCCAACTCTGTCTACTCTTGGACCCTACTTTGTGTTTTTTAATTCTTCAGAAAACTTAACTCTCTCCCTTTCAAGCATAAATTTACCCCTGAAATCCCGCCTTGGACCATTGTCTGTCGAGAACCTTACCTGCCAGCCCTCAAAACTTCAATTTCCATCCTCACATCTTAGCTACCTTTCTTTGAAGTCTTACATCCTGCCTGTTGAATTATGGCAAACTGCTTTTGCGAACTTTCCTTCCTTGAACCCTCTCTCCGTGTCCTGGAGCTATTTTTGCTGGCCTGACTGTCTACCCTTGAACACTCGCTGACCGCCCTCAAAACTTCACAATTTCCTTCTTCGAACTCTCGCTGCCTTTCCTTGAAACCTCATTGTCGGACATCAAACTCTATTTTCCCTTGACCTATGTTGTCTGTTCTTGAAACCATCACTGACTGCCCTAAAATTCTGAAAACAAAGTATATATTTATTCTGTGAAAACATTGCTGCCAGCTCTTGAGCAACTGCCTTGTATGAACGTACAGTACATCGTATTGTCCTGGACCTTTTGCTGCCAGGCCTGTCTTCAACCCTGAACTGACTTTCGTTGAACTCTAATCATCTTTGCACCTTGGACGATTGCAGATGGCTTTTATTTTCATCCCCTCCAAACTTTTCTTTCCACTCTTAAAAACTTACATCTCCACCCCGGGGCCCCATGTTTGCTCCCCTCAACCCTTGGCAACTTCCCGTACGCCACTGCTGCCCGCTGTTGAACCAGACTTCAAAATCATGTGAGTGAAAAATCAGGTTTTCCTTCTCAAGAGGAGAAAATTGAAATCTTTTTCACCAAGCACTGCTTCAAAGTGAAAATGCTGCTCGTCTTTTCATTCATATTTAAATTTGCATTTGATTTCTGAAGTGTTCGCCATCTTCGTTGCATTAAGGGCCCTTTACCCCATCATGAAACTGATCCTGCTGCGTCTCCTCCCCCACCCTGCTACGCTCCCCACTACCTGACTGATGAAACTTGTCATCAATGCTGCTTTTTTTGCGCGACCATTTGCATTTAACCATTGCCAGCATCTTGACCTTTTTTATTCCCATCAATCAGTCGAATTTGGATTTGTAAAAGGCTGGCACAGGCTGAAAACGAGGGAACTGTCACAGTGTGCAAGGTACTGCGACTATTGTTCATGAGTTTAGACTTTAAACTTGAATCACAAGTGAGCGGCGTCCCAATGTCATGGATGTAACTCACTCAAAAATGATATGATGTGTTACATACGTGATCTTTCACAACAAAACATCTGCCATTTGCGGGTACGGCGCGAGATCCAACCGGCCGCCGCCAAGGCGCAACAATTCCCAAATGAATAATGTATAACATCTTCTTGTTCTTTTCCTTTCGGCTTGTCCCGTGGGGGTTCGCCACAGCGGCTCATCTTTTTCAATCTAAGTTCCATCTTATCAATATACTCAAACAAAACTTAGATGGTTTGGACATGTTCAGAGACGAGAGAGCGAGTATATCGGTAGAAGGGATGCTCACTCGCTTGTCTCTGGACATGTCCAAACCATCCAGGTCTGCTCTCTCTAACCTTGTCTCCAAAACATCCAACTTCGGCCGACCCTCTAATGAGCTCGTTTCTAATCCTATCCAACCTGGTCACTCCGAGCGAGAACCTCAGCATCTTCATTTCTGCTACCTCCAGTTCTGCTTCCTGTGATAAAAAGCAAAGCGTGGAGACTCTCTGTCACCAAAATGCACGAGTGAAGTCGGTGAATGTGGCTATCGCTGCCTGCAGCCTCTCACTTATCCAAACTGTTTCCTTTTTTTCCTCACCCGTTTCCTCGGTTTATATCATAATATGGGTAGAAAGGCCAAGGATATCCGATTCTTCCTTCACGGTCGCTTCGTTGTATATGCTTCAATAAACATAATAAAATGGAGCGGAGTACATAGTGTGCCACAAAGCATTGTTTTTGGAATGAAAATACCGCGGGTCGCAGTTTTTCCGTCGGCGGATATGCGGCACGGAGCCACTGACTGTAATTGGTTTACGATTATTCAGTGCGGTCACGTTCGATCCCTCTGTATGCGGGAGCCCCAAGTCCTTCTCCAAACAAACCTTGGAAGGCTTTTCTGGACTTCCCCAGAAGCAATCATGGGCCAAATGGTGATGGATGGACTTAAACCAAACTGGGATGTGTGACCTGTCGATTGGTAGCCATCCAAATAATTCCTCAAATATGTTGTACTGGGGCAGCACGGTGGATCAGCTGGGAAGCGTTGGCCTCACAGTTCTGAGGACCCGGGTTCAATCCCAGCCCTCCCTGTGTGGAGTTTGCATGTTCTCCCCGCGCCTGTGTGGCTTTTCTCCAGGCACTCCGGTTTCCTCCCACATCCCGAAAACATGCAACATTAATTGGACACTCTAAATTGACCCTAGGTGGGATTGTGAAGTGCGGCTGTTTGTCTCTGTGTGCCCTGCGATTGGCTGGCGACCTGTTCAGGGTGTATGTACCCTGCCTCCTGCCCGTTGACAGCTGGGATAGGCTGCAGCCAGGTCTGGGAGCTCAGAACTGTGATTTGACATTAATTTTCAAGAAGCACTGATTTGTAAAGTATAACTGACGAGAAAATATAATGAAAGGGAACGTTCAGAATTAAACTGGCTTTATAAAGCGACACACCCACACACTCCAAGTGCCTCTAAATAGGCGTGGCCTTGTGAGTGATGTCAACAACTCGGAGTCCGGTTGGCCTTTTACCACATTGTGAGTTCAGTGTAATTAATTGTCCGCCGCACGATCCTTGTGTGCGTTTCCACTTTACCTTTGTGTGATCGGACTGGTCGTCCGTATGATTCAAAAGTGCATTGGCGACGGCGACTTCCCTCGCCCACATTGCGTTACCGCGATTTCCTTCCACTTTAATCGAGTAACAACAAATCTACACACTAAAAATTGATATTTTTCTAACATATTGCGGCTTTAGCACATCCCCGTGGCATCTTGGAACATTTTTTCAAGTACACAAACAAATGCAGCTCGGTGAGTTTCCAGCAAACATTTATTTGCATAGAGGGGAAAAAGCTTGAACAGATGAATGGTGAGCTACGCATTTGAGGGACTCCTGTGCATCCAGATTTTTTGTTTTCTGCATATTCCATTAACATAATGGATGTACAGCCTATATTCCTGTTAAAAAGGCACAAATAATGTGTTCCTTTTAAGCTCAAACTACAGTAGGCTGCAGCTCACTCGCTCTCGTTTTTCACTCTACATTCTCTCTCTCTCTCTCTCTCTCTCTCTCTCTCTCGCTCACTCTCTCTCCCTCCCTCACTCCATCTCTCTCGCGATGCCGTTAACTCTTGACGCGTCCGTCCGAGGGCGCGCATTGGAGCACCGGTTGCGCACGAGCACGGCGAGCACATCCGCACCGGCGTTTGCGGACTCTCCCCGCAGCAGCTTCACCCCTTCTCCGAAATGTGCCACTGCGACTCGTCCGGCTCCAGCAAAGCGAAGGCGCCGGGCTCCCTGGCCGAAGCGGGCAAGCTGTTCGTCAAGCACACCAGCCTGCACGGCCTGCGGCACGTCTTTGGCGGGGGCTCGTACCCGCGCCGGGTGGCCTGGCTGCTGGCCCTCCTGGCGGCTGTGGCTCTGCTGCTCGCCTGGTCGTCCAACCGGGTGCGCTACCTGCTCTCGTCGCCCGTGTACACCAAGGCGCACATGGCTTACGCCAAGCGACTGGTCTTCCCCGCCGTCACCATCTGCAACCAGAACCTGCTGCTGCCCAGGCGCATGAAGAAGACGGACATCTTCAGCGCCGGGAGGTGGCTGGGGCTCCTGGGGAGGAACTGGCAGGTGTCCCCCGCGGCCAGGGACGCCCTCGCGGCCCCGTCGCAGCGCAGCGAGCCGCCCTGGTCGCCGCTCTCGCGCATCCTGGACTTCAACCACTTTCTGCCTCCCCCGCGGGAGGCGCAGCCGTCCATGAGGCAGCTGCTGGACCGGCTGGGCCACCAGCTGGAGGAGATGCTCCTGTACTGCCGCTACCAGGGAGAGATGTGCGGCCCGCGCAATTTTAGCACCGTGAGTGTGGCCGCAGTCTTTTCTTTTCAATCCAACAGCAACAGGTTGCTGGAGTTGGTCTGAGTGCATGCTGTTGCTTGGGAATGCGGGGCTCTGCCTTCACGCCCTCGTCTTTATCTCCTCCGGGCTTTAACTACTACTTTGCGGGACTCATTTTGCATCTTGGTGTGAGCTCTTTACGATTCTAGACCGGTGCTTCCTAACTTTTACTGAGCCAAGCCACATAGGTCACTCCGAAATTAGACGACCATTTAGCCAACAAAAAAACCACTGTAGTCATTTGTGTGCGGTACACTTTTTATGACATTTTGTCATGCTGTGAAAGTCTGTTTCCGACTGAAATACATCCATCCATCCATCCATCCATCCATTTTCTTAGCCGCTTATCCCCACAAGAGTTGCAGGAGTGCTGGATCCTATCCCAGCTCTCAACGGGCAGGAAACTGGTCGCCAGCCATTCGCAGGACACATGGAGACAAACAGCCGCACTCACAATCACACCTAGGGGCAATTTAGAGTGTCCAATTCATGTTGCATGTTTTTGGGATGTGGGAGTGCCCGGAGAAAACCCACACAGGCATGGGGAGAACATGCAAACTCCACACAGGCAGCGCCGGGATTCAACCCAGGTCCTCAGAACTGTGAGGCCAACGCTTTCCAGCTGCTCCACCGTGCCGCCCGTGAAATACACATACTGGAATAATGAAAAAATATTTGCTGGGTAAATCCTTTTCAAATAAAGTAATATTTATACTAATTTAACTTTCGCTTTTTTACTGTTCCAGAGTGACAAATCAATGCTAATGGTAATATTTTTCCTTAAATATGCGTATATGTATATATGATAGCTGTGTGCTGAATGGTTAAGAACAAACTTTTATCAGTTTCATATTGTCTTTTGAGATAATATGAATAAAATGGAGACACCTTTTTTAGATACTAGGGGCAAAGTCATCAGCATATTCTATATTTGTGGATGCTAAGAAATTAAAAAAAGACAACAATACTTGCAAGTGTTCTTACGTGCTGCCTAATACATACACCGTAATTTCTGGACTATAAGCCGCACCTGATTATAAGCCTCACCCAGTACATTTGTAAAGGAAAGCTTCTCACCCTATCTCGAGAGCCCGGACACCCTGCGGAGGAAACTCATTTCGGCCGCTTGTATCCGGGATCTTGTTGTTTCGGTCACGACCCACAGCTCGTGCCCATAGGCGAGGGTAGGAACGTAGATCCACTGGTAAATTGAGAGCTTCGCCTTTCGACTTGGCTCCCCCTTTACCACAACGGACCGATACAAAGTCCGCATCACTGCAGACGCTGCACCGATCCGTCTGTCGATCTCCCGCTCCATTCTTTGATTTGGCGCAATGCGAAGAAAATGGAATTTATTAGAGAAGAACATAAACGTCGTTAGGTCCAATGATGCCGTCCAATCAGTTAAAGCGCGGCTAGCTAATAAAGGGCAACGTGTAGTGCGTTACGAAAGCAACTCAACATGAATCAAAAATCTTCATTAGGGCAGGGCAGGCTGTTGTGAGCACAGAATTGTAAACACATTAATCCAGAGGAGGCGGCAGATGGCTGGCTTGGGGTTTCCCATCACACCCCAAAAAATGTATTCATGTGCAAGTACATTCACAAAGTCACTCGAGCAGAGCAGCCACAGGAATAGTAATCCTAGTAATGAGTAAGAGTGGAACACTGTTTAGATTTGGCAGAGTAGGCCCAAGTACAGTGTTTATTTTTAAAAAATGGAAATGTTCCTTTTTAAAACATTGATTGAATATTATTGTAAGATACTGCATGACTAGTCATAGTTAGATTTGGAAAAATTAAGTAACTGTGCTTGACTGTATTTGTGATTTATTTGAAATGTACTGCACGCAAATGAAAATCACACCGGACTAAATGGAGACGAATGAACAGTCGTGAAAAATTAAATGCATATTTATTGTGCTGAAAAGTTATTAACGGGCACGGTGGCTCAGCTGGAAAGCGTTGGCCCTCACAGTTCTGAGGTCCCAAGTTTGATCCCAGCCCCCACCTTTGTGGAGTTTGCATGTTCTCCCCTGTGCATGTGTTGGGTTTTCTCCAGGCACTCCGGTTTCCTCCCACGTCCCAAAAACATGCAACATTATTTGGACACACTAAATTGCCCCTAGGTGCGATTGTGAGTGCAGTTGTTGTCTGTCTTGACGTGCCCTGCGATTGGCCGGCGACCAGTTCAGGGTGTACCCAGCCTCCTGCCCGTTGACACCTGGGATAGGCTCCAGCACTCCCCGCGACCCTTGTGAGGATAAGCAGCTAAGAAAATGGATGGATAGAAGTTATTGATAAACGGCATTAACAAATGTAGTGTAAGCCACAGATATGAAAAGAAGACTGGATACGCTAGCACGCGAGAGCAGCACAGCTAACCACGTGCCTACGTGGCGGCCATGTTGGTAGGGGTTATGTTCTGCAATAATTGAAAGCACAGTTTTCTGTTATGCTCCAGCTAATAAAAATATGAAGTACACTTATTTTTAGGAATAAAAATGTTATTTTTTTTTTAATCAACATTTGATTGTCGTACTGGGACATTCATAAATGGAATTGGGAAGAACTGCTTTAGATTATTCATATTCAGATTATTGTTGCGCTTGCAGCATAATTAACACAGGAGCAGTTGTAGGAGTTAATAGTAAAACCTTTTTTTTCCGGTGATGTATTGAAGTATGATTGAAATCATAAAGTATAGATGTGTAAAATCCACTTAAGTACAGTAACCGTTTATTTGTAATTGTTTGCTGTTACCACTGATTGTGATATTTTGCTCATGGAAAATATCTGCCTTGACTCTACGAAGGTTGAGAAACGCCGCATTTACGCAACCGCGTTGACTCGTCGAGCTCGTTTGAGTGCCGCTTGATATTCAGAAATACATCGACTGTTGTCTCTCAGTCCTGAAACGCCGGAGGCGCGTGACTTCACAAATTCAAATGCGCCAGGGATGCTTTGCTGTTGCATTCCGAAGGGCGGGCAAGCAGGAGCGGCTTGTTGTTCAGATAAACAAAGCTGGGGCGCGTGTTTAGTTTTTTTTTTTTGGGGGGGGGTGTTGCATTGATAATCGATGAACCCTGCGTGTCCTGCAGGCGAGCTAGACAAGCTGTCTGCCTGAAATGGAGTCGGTCGCGCTAGAGAAGCGAGCCTCACAAGGCGTTTGGGGGGGAACCGCGGAGGTCCCCTTTTTTTTCCGTCACGTAGTTTTTGAGGATGTACTGACTGGGGACGCCACCCTCGTTGTCGGGGCGGCTCTCCCAGAGCCGTAAATGTGATTTGCTGGGAGTTATTTCCAAGAACACGCCTCAGCCCACTGCCCAGCGGACAACGCCAACTGGAATCGTCCCTGTTTTTACAAGCTCTAACTGAATTCTATTTATTTTGTGTCTGCGTTGCGGCCACTCGCTCACTTTGATGGATTATTTCCCTTCCGTCTTCTGCCGTGCTGTATTAAGATGAAGAGAGTCTGTCAAATATGCTTTTAAGTTTTGAATTTTCCCTTTCTGCACCAAATGCAACCAATCGGGTCACACGAAAAAAACGCGTATTCAAACACGTCCGAGTCAAGTGAACGAATATCGTGAGACTCCAGTTCAGGATTTTGTTTTTATTCTTTCATTTTTCTGTGATTCTGCCTCAGTTGATGCGAATGTTGAAGTTCTTTATTATTTGGAGTCAACCCTGATAATGGCAATAGGACATGGAATGATTTATGAATACCGTAATCCCCGTCCTACAGAGCGCACCTGGTTATAAGCCTCACCCAGTACATTTGTAAAGGAAATACCATTTCATACGTGCAGTGAAGAAAATAAGTATTTGAACACCCTGCTATGTTGCAAGTTCTCCCACTTGGGAATCACGGGGGGGTCTAAAATTTTCATCGTAAGTGCATTTCCACTGTGAAAGAGATCATCTAAAAAGAAAACTCCAGAAATCACAGTGTATGATTTTTTTTTAACGATTTATTTGTGTGATACAGCTGCAAATAAGTATTTGACCACCTGAGGAAAACCAATGTTAATATTTGGTACAGTAGCCTTTGTTTGCAATTACAGAGGTCAGACGTTTCCTGTAGTTGTTCACCAGGTTTGCACACATTGCAGGAGGGATTTTGGCCCAGTTCTTCTTCTTCATCTTTTCTAAATCAGACAGGTTTCTGGGCTGTCGCTGAGAAACACGGAGTTTTAGCTCCCTCCAAAGATTTTCTATTGAGTTTAGGTCTGGAGACTGGCTAGGCCACGCCAGAACCTTGATGTGCTTCTTACAGAGCCACTCCTTGGTTTTCCTGGCTGTGTGCTTCGGGTCATTGTCATGTTGAAAGACCCAGCCACGACCCATCTTCAATGCTCTGGCTGAGGGAAAGAGGTTGTTCCCCAAAATCTCACAATACATGGCCGCGCTCATCCTCTCCTTTATACAGTGCAGTCGTCCTGTCCCATGTGCAGAAAAACACCCCCAAAGCATGATGCTACCACCCCCATGCTTCACAGGAGGGATGGTGTTCTTGGGATGGAACTCATCGTTCGTCTTCATCCAAACACGGTTAGTGGAATTATGACCAAAAAGTTCCATTTTGGTCTCATCTGACCACAAAACCTTCTCCCACGATGCCTCTGTATCATCCAAACGATCACTAGCAAACTTAAGACGGGCCTTGACATGTGTTGGTTTAAGTAGGGGAACCTTCTGTGCCATGCGTGATTTCAAACCATGACATCTTAGGTCTTATATTACCAACACTCACCTTGTAAACGGCGGTCCCAGTCTCAGCTTTAGCACTCACGCTAGCACAGCGCTAACAGGACCAGTTAAAAAAAAACATACCGGTAAAAATCACTGAGACACGGCAGTAACACGCTAGCGCAGCGCTAACCGGGCCGGACCGGTAAAGGTCACTTCCTTGGCACATATATTCCACCGGTCTCACTCTTACCTTTTCCTCTCGAGTGCCCCCCTGTGGCCGTTAGAAAAAATGCACAAATTAGCTGCATCGCCGCATAAACCGCAGGGTTGAAAGCGTGTAAAAAAAAATTGCAGTTTATAGCCCGGAAATTACGGTCGTTGTATAGAGGCCGCCTTGCTGCCGTACGCATGAAGTGAATTCATCACGGACCAGCAAACTTTTCTACTGACCCAAAATAACACAAACATCAGTGTGGGGAGAAAAACTAAATCGACGACGATGACTTTGTTGTGACACGTCGTCAAATGCGGTGTCGGCACCATCGAGGTACATCGAAGGCCTGCCTTCTTCGGATAACTTGAAATTCACGATGTATCCTGGATACTGGATGCTGTGTTTCTTTAATCTGTTTCACAGATGAACGGGGAGAAAAACAAATTTGACAGACCGAATAAGGATGCAAAAATCTTATTGCTCCTCTAGAAATGGTGTCTCGTTCTTCAATTTGATGAAGTGACGACCTTATTATCCCTCCATTCATTTTCTGCTGCACTTTATTAAGATCGTGGGTTTTACTGGAGCCAAATAAGTTTGCCGACATTTTTTTTTCCCTGATGCTTCTGTTTTGTTAACAAGGGTTACCAAAAATATTGCATCTGGATTTTCACAGCGAGTAAGCGAGCATAATTGTAACGCTTGTTAGCACATACCGGAGGCGCCATATGCAGCAGCAAAACTTCATTAGGCTTCCAGAAGTGGACCAAAGTGGAATTCCAGGCAATCGCAGGCCAAATGGGAACAAACTTGTGTTTTGAGGCCAAGTACAAGCACAATATTTAATCTTTTTTCTTACTTTTGGGCTTCTTTTGAACTTTGCAGTCCTGCAGGGCCGCTCTGGTGAAGTCCCAGAAGAGAAATGACGAGCTTAGAATTCACAAAACAAGGTTCCCCATTAATCACGGGCAGCCACTGTTATCATCATAAAAGGTTATGGTGTTTTGTGTTTTTTTTTTTTTTTAAATCATTACAATTTGAATGCAGCCACACTTTTGTCGAGGTCTTTCTAAATACCTGATGAATAAAAGCGGAATATTCATTCTATTTAATGGCCCTGTTTTTCTCCTACCAGCCCCTGTGGGAAATACAAATCGTGTGTGACTCATTGCTGAGCTGCTCATCAACTGTTTGTCCGTAAATGTTTATCGGCTATATTTTATAGAGTGGACTTGTGAAAAGTAAAACTGAAATGACCTCAACTTTCCATCAATTTGTTAAACAATTGCCCGAGTGTCATAGTAACATCGGAATCATATTTATTGGCCAAGTGTTTAAACAACACCCAAGGAATTTGTCTCCGGTACGACGGCATTTATTTTTTTTAACTCACAGTTGTGCAAAGGATGGAATCTTCGAGCATTTAAAGCAGTTAGAAGGCCCATTGGAGCGATAGTTCGGGGAAATGACCGTTGGGCAACGGGTGTCAAGGCATCAAGGATTGTATGCAGTTTAAAGGGATTAGTCGTGCGCTAGTCTTGGACAATGTCGATTGTGCAAATGGTGCAGATGCTAATCGGGTACGAGAGGCTAATATTGGTCAACAACAGATTGGTCAGACTACTGCAGTGAGTAGACAAATAATCTTGAATTTATAATTTTATTTCGCCCGGCAGAATATGATAAAGTCAAGGCAGAAAATTGGGAAAAGAGGTCCAATAGAGCTTGTGGACCGTCATCACAGAAATCACGTGACTGGCCATATTGCCGGTCAAACAGAGCATTGTTCCGTAATAAGTCGGTTGGAGACGACACGAAAATATGTCTAATAGCACAAAGCCCAGAGTTTTGTCTGATACCGTTAAACATTTAGAAGGTGATAATACACGAAAGTACATGGAAAAAAGGACCCATATTTAATGCTTAAGTCGATGTTTTCGCCGATAAGAAATTGGACTGTTAATTCGCTTCCACTTGTCTTGGACAACTGGATCTACACATGGATCTGGTGAGTAAGTCGTCGAGATTTAGAGTAGAGTGCGATAGCGTAGAAAAGTCTGGACGCATACAAATACTTTGTTGCTAGACCTGTTCTCAACGGGTGTGTTCAGCTACACGTTAACCTTTGCCGAAATCCATCGATCCTTTCAGCTAGGATTTAATACAAATACCAATGTTTAAATAGATGACCTCTGGTTTTACACAAACTCTCATTCATTAACTTTGATTTGAAAAAAAGAAGAGGTTTACCAAAGTTTAAGGTGTGGCCGCAACACGCTTCCGTGTACTTTGGAAACGACTCCCTGTCTTTTTTTATGCATTGCTCTCAAATGAGCCAACTTGGCATTATAAATACTTGTTGGGATTTTGAGATTGAGAAGAATAATTCCTACTTGAAAAGAAGCGATCGCTACATAGTCGCGTGTATTTGGTTGGGCACCGTCCATCACCTTTAATTGCCGAAATCCATCGATCTTTTCCCGTCTTGTCAGCTGATATATCATAGAATGATCTCTTTGAATATGTGTGTTGTCTGTTGTGACAACCAACGGTACAACAGGTCTCGGGCATTGTAAAAATTCTCCTGTGGTTTAACGTCTCCCACAATGTCGAGCAGTTCTTTTTGACGAGCAATATGGCCCAGTAAAAATGGTGACATTACCTTCATAAGCTCTACAGGATCCTGCCTGCTCTTGTCCTAGTTTGGGTGGCGTACAAGTGCTCAAGGGTAGGTAGGGTGGTGCCAACAATCCAGCAGTTTTGAGTTCCGTTGCAGTCGGAGTTTGTCCTTTTCTGGGCCAGCCCCCAACCAGATCTGTGATGGAGGTCCACAGTCCTGATTGGATGACTGCTGTGTAGAACTGTCTCAGCGGCTCTTGTAGCAGGCCACGCTTCCTCAGAAGCCGCAGTATTTATAGTACATGCTTTGCTGAGCTTTTTTAAGGATGGACTTGAGGTTGGGCTCCCATTTCTGGTCCTGTGAGACTGTAATTCCCAGGAACTTGAAAGTCTCGACGGTTGACCCAAGACAGCGTGTGAGGGGCAGCTGTGGTGTTTCACCTAATTGAAAGGGGAATACATGGGTTGTTCATTACTGTTACACTGCTACTAGCTAGCCTGGCATGAATGCAACACTCTACTCAAATCATCGTTTTGGTGGCTTCATGCCTGCTGATTTTTCATCCCCCTGCAGGCTTGCTCGCCTCCAAATTAAGCATAGCCAAAGCCGAAGCTGGCCCAATAATGGCGGAGGACGTATTGTGTGGTTGCTCATTTGCATTAGAGAGGACCACCTCCTCAAAACCGGCTGAATTCGGTAAGCATCAAATTACTGAATGTAAAGTGTGCGGACCTTTTCAAATTGGAAACGAAAAGCACGTCTGCTTCAAAGCGTTTTCTTTTGGAGATGGATCTGATCTATTTGGGCGACTGGATGTGTCTCTTACTCAATGAACTGACACCCGCTGACAGGCGCCTTTATCTATGTGCAACCCAGATCGTCTCCCACAGGTGTTTTTTTCGTCGCCGTCTTTTGTGTGACAGTCAAAACTGCATTTATATATTTATTTTGCGCCCAGCATTCCCCTTGATATCGGTGGCAGGGACTGAGATTGCGTTTTGTGGAGAGGGGGGGTCTTGTGTCTATGTGTGGCGCTCTCGCAGAGACTCGTCACCCAGGGCGGTCTCAACACTCTCAGGCTGTCAGTCTGTGAATTATTCAGCCAAGATGATAGCAATTTCTTTTTTTTTTTATTGCGGCGACACAAATGGGTCGATGACGCCTGATGTTTTATCACGCCGGTGGGCTCCATCTGATACAGTCGGTCTAAATGAAGGCTGCGTGTGCAATGTTAGCGCGACGTAGGATTTGTAAACAAAGCTGCAGAGGGATTACAATATTTGGTCAACTTCTATGCTAAATTGATAAGCGCGAGCTTAGTCGAGCCGTTTTCGTCTAAGCGACTTAGCTTTTCTTTGAGTATCACGTTCGAGCTTTTTGGGGTTTGCGCAATAACGGAAATGTCACACACGCCTTTGTGATTGGTTTGATTGTAAGGTAAACCCCTATCCCCGCCCCCCGCTTTGTGGGACCTTGGGTGAACTTTTCAATAGGCTGCCACGTTGCGAAGAAAGCTCTCAATAAAGACGCGCTGCTTCCCGTTCCAAGGTCACCCCCCCCCCCCCCCCCCCCTCCGCCGCCGCTGTTACACTTGACTCAATGCAGACGGTTACCACGGCAACGCGGGCCTACCCTGAAGTTAGTCTCCACGCTATCATCATGTTTGCACAGGTGGCCCACTGGGAGGATGATTACGGGTAAAAGGTAATCTTTATTTTTACCTGCAGAAGAGGAACCTAAACGCTGTGCCGAAAATTCTCCTATGGAAAATGTAATTTGTATTCAATTTAATTGGTACCTTTGCGCAAGTGACATTGATTTGCAATCCGGATGCCAAGTCTCCAATAATGCCATAAAAGTTGCTGGATTTGGTCCCAATCGTCCATCCATCCATTTTCTTTGCCGTTTATCCTCGCGGGGGTTGCGGAGAGTGCCGGAGCCTATCCCAGCTGTCAACGGGCAGGAGGCGGGGTACACCCTGAACCGGTCGCCAGCCAATCGCACGGCACATAGAGACAAACAGCCGCACTCACAATCACACCTAGGGGCAATTTAGAGTAGTTTTTGGGATGTGGGGGGGAAACTGGAGTGCCCGGAGAAAACTCACGCAGGCACGGGGAGAACATGCAGACTCCACACAGGCGGGTCCAGGATTGAACCCGGGACCTCAGAACTGTGAGGCCAACACTTTACCAGCTGAGCCACCGTGCCGCCTAGCCCCAATCATTTTTTTTTTTTTTTTAATGAAAAGTCACAAGAGGGGTTGCAAATTTTGGGAAATATTGGGTGACACGGTGATGCAGCTGGTAGAGTGTTGGCCTCACAGTACTGAGGACCGGGTTCGATCTCGGCCCCGCCTGCTTCTCCTCGTGCCTGCATGGGTTTTCTCCGGGTGGGCACTCCGGTTTCCTCCTACATCCCAAAAAACAAGCAACATTAATTGGACACTCTAAATTGCTCCCCCGCCTCCTGCCTGTTGGCAGCTGGGATAGGCCCTTGTGAGGAAAAGCGGCAAAGAAAATGGACGAATGGATGATCATTAACCCTCTCCGGACCAAATAAAATTTTGCCGAGAGAAAAATCCGAGACTTTCAGAAAACGATAGTCCGGACTTCAAATTTTCGATGTTGCAAATTTTTAAAATAATATTCACGTTCTTCTTATTCTTTATTGCGCAAGTGGCATCTTGAGAATAATCAGCGTCGTCTCTCTGTGTCTTTTTGACAAAGGCAGCGGTGATATCGTCCTTGATAATTGTTTGCTTGTTAAACAAATGAGCCGTTTGTTTTGGACGCCGAGGGCTTTCCATTCAGATCATCCCACCGCCTTTGTGGGCTTGTAAAGCATAATTAGCAGGTGAGATGCCACCAGATTTCTCCGCCGCAAATATCGCAAAGGGCGATGCTGAACGGCGATGTGATGAAGGTGAAAGGAGCGTTTTGAAGGGCGTTAAAATCAATGTGGCGTATCCGCCTCCGCTCGAGAGGTCGGCTCGACGCCGGACACTCTGGATCGACTTGAAAGGTCATCGCTCGTATATTCTTGGGCTAATTTCTGTCTCAACTGCTTTTATGAAGCCACGTCCTATCAAGAAATCTATTGCCCCTCAGTGGACAGAATTGGATTTTTTGAGTTCATAGAGCTGCAATGTTTGACGTGACATTTGAGTAATTCGCTATAAGCCCTCCACTGGTCCCTTCCAAAAATTGGTTTGTTTTTAGACATTTTGAGCACCACAGAAGCACATTTATTTGCCACTTTTTATGGCCAAGCTTCAAAATAAAATGAACCAGGGGACGTGAATGGACCTTTCCAATGGCCATCTTGAGCTTGGCCCCCTTAGCCATGTCCCACAAGCTTCCAGAATGGCGATTGAACAGAACACGTTTGAAGGCGATTCTCTATCGCGTATTCCAGATAATATTGGGGTATGTTTTTGGCCAAATGTGTCAGACCTGTCCAAGAGAGTTCTGCAGAGAGGTCTCAACTATTTCACGCAAGGATACGTACCAGGAATTAAGATTTTGGACGGAGCGGGACGCAATGTCAGAGTGACACCGAAATGTTGGAAAAAGTTTGACGCAAACTCACAAACTTCATATTGAAATCCAACAGGATAAAATAGTGGAATCATACTGCGCATGTAAAGCAGGGTGAGTACTTTTTACTTGGAAAGATCATGAATAATATCATTGTAGTCATTATAAGTGAGTGGGTGGGTGTTCATTTGACCTGGCTCGTAATGGAACCCAGTCCTCTGTTTTAAAAGTCCGATGTGATACAAATAGGCAAATAGACATTTCTCTTGCATGACATCGCGCATTTACATATCATTAACGCGACACTTCGGCATAAAACATTACAGGCTTCAGTGATATACTAACAAAATGAATTTTCTCCTGAAATGTATAAAGCACTGATAATAATTCAATCAAACTCAGAGAGGATACTTCTCTCTCACTTACCTTCGAACATACAGCCTTGTGTTTGTTGATATTGTTCACATTTAGTTGTACGTGAACTCTTCCGCGAGCCTTAATCCATCGTAGACACTTCGTCAACTGTGTTTTAGGCTTTGGAAAATGAATCAAGCAGGCCCCTTGTAACCTAGCAGGATATCTTTCATCGAAATTGAACATTCCCCAAGCGCATCTGAGGACCATTTTCTTCATAACATTAACTTTTCCAAGCGCACACTCCTAACAACCAGCATTGCTTGTGGGACAATACCGCAAGAGGGGCGTGTCATGCCAGGGGTTAAGACAATGCGGCTATCTGATTGGCTATTATTGTACGAGCTATTGATTGACTGGTCGGAAATGTCCATTCTCACCAGGATACACACGCAAAAATAAGGTGACTTTTTTGGCAGGTTGAGTCACCCCAAAAGATGATTCTTTCCTCGCTGCTTGGGGCTCAATGTGGAAAAATCCTTCAAAGAATTTGTCTAAAATGATGACTTCTAACCAAAATGGGCAACTTTGAGTTCAACCTCGGGCATGGATCCTCCAGGGGAGAAGCCTGCGGGCGGGCAGGGTCATCCACGAATACAATAAATGACATAAAATGAATGTTCCGTATTTGGATGAACTTTTCCTTCATTTGAATGTCACCGTGAAGGTTAACTGGTTAGCGGGCGAGAGTGGATCCTTTAATACGAGGCTCACAAATACCATACGTTGCATCCTGGACGCAGGCCATCGCTTTCCATTTCCTAATGTCTGTTCTATTCAATTATACATCCATTAGTTGACTGGCAGCCATGGTTTGGCCAAAAGGTCACAGCTGTGCTTTTCACTGTGGCGACTAGAATTTGGTGCACTCTAAGTATACGTAGTCTTGTGTATTATTTTATTATTGTTATTTATGACTGGACCCTAGAATGATGTCTTTGGTCTTTTTCTGTTTTTGTCAGATCTTCACACGTTATGGAAAGTGCTACACCTTCAACTCGGGCCAGGACGGGCGGCCGCTGCTGTTGACGATGAAGGGCGGCATGGGTAACGGTCTGGAACTGATGCTGGACATCCAGCAGGACGAATACTTGCCCGTGTGGGGAGAGACCGGTAAGCGTACTCCAAATTGCCTCAGACTATCCAGCTACAAAATATACGCCTAATTACATGAGGGAGTTTTGATGGACTGCCTTTCAGATAAGCGTTTTCACCATGTCAGAGGTTTTAGAGCCAGATGCAGCCCAAAATTAAGATGAGGTGGGGACCTCTAAATTGTATATGCAATAGCATCTGTCACGCCTACGGTAGCTTTAAATGAGTTTACGGGTTCGAATCTCAACTCATTTCTCGAGCGAGTTGCTCGTATGAAGACAAATGGATCCACTGGATTTCAATGCAACACAACTTCATCAGTGGTATGCACAGCTTGCGCTTCACATGATTCCCAAACAGAGAGAACCATTCATCAGACACAAAATCAATGGAGGTGGCAGGATCTTCCATTAGTGGTCCGGCGCTCGTGAATGGCCTTCCTGCCTTACGTCACCTGTTTTTTTTTTTTTTGTTTGTTTTTCAATGTATTACCCACACACACACACGGGGTACGCACCACAGAAAACACATTGATCTAGTTCAGTAAGGTAGTGCTTTATTTCATCGTCTAGTTTGTTAGTCAGCTTGTTTGTTATTTTGTTGAGTAGTCACTTTGCTAGTTGTGTGTGTTTTAACTATAATTTTTTGTTTTTATCATTTAAATCCCGTTAACTAGTTTGTTTTGGTTGCTTGATTAGTTTCTTACTGAGCAAGATTGTTGGTGAGAGCTCACCTAGTTAGTTGTTTTTAATGTTACTTAGTTATGTAGTTAATTTGTTAACTAGTTGGTAAATACAGTAGTGAGCTAGTCGGTGAGCTATTTGTTTAGTTTTTCGTTTATTTATTAGCTATCTTGGGAGTTATGTAGCTAGGTAGCTTCTTGGAAGTTATGTAGCTAGGTAGCTTTTTTTGTTTGCTAGCTTGATTTTTAATTAATTGGTTATTTAACTAGTTTGTTAGTGAGCTTATTGGTGAGCTAGTTATTCAGCTCTAGGTTGCTTGTTACTTTGTTAGCGTGTTGATTTGTTGTCTGGTTAATTATTAAGTTGTTTTTTCGTTAGCTAATTTTATAATGTTATGTAGTTAGCATTTTTTTTGTTAATTTGTTATCTTATTTGTTACTGTCATTTTAGTTTAGTTAGTGTCATTTTTTTGCTTAGTTAACTGGTTGTTAGTTACGTAGCTAGCTTGTTCGGTTGTTAGTTAGCTATTTGCAATCTACATATAATATGTTAACTGAAACTGACATCTAGAGCATGACAGTGATTCAGGCTTCTACAGTATTTGAGGCAGGTGTTTATTTTAATTAAGCTTGTAACTGTCCGTAATGATATGAGTGCATGTTGCTGAGCTCTTTAATTGAAAGTAGCCCGGCACTTTTACTTAGAAGGCGATAACGAGCATCAAGCAGCGCGGAAAATGCACCAGGCAGCAGACATCCTACACATGAATGAATCCCAGCTGCTCTGCTCGGGATTTTCTTAGCAGCTAAATAAAGAAAAGAAAAACATCCACAGTACACCGCTTCTCTCACTATAAATGTCTCAATAATGAAAAAAAAAATAATAATAATAAAACAAGTGTTATTTATGCTTTATCTCATTGAGGAAACACAAAATGTGGATTTCAAATGCAAAGTACAGCCTATGTTTGTAGGTTAAACTGGAAATATACCACAGACAACGCAATTTATATGCAAGCTTCAATTGACGCATTCATCAATGAATCTCTTTTCCGCATCCACACGCTCTGTCGTCGTTGCAGACGAGACGTCGTTCGAAGCCGGCATCAAGGTTCAGATCCACACGCAGGAGGAGCCACCGTTTATCGATCAGCTGGGCTTCGGGGTGGCGCCGGGCTTCCAGACCTTTGTCTCCTGCCAGGAACAACGGGTAAGTCTGGGCCAAAAAAGGAGCGATTGACTACTGTTCAGTTAGCTGGTTAGCTACATTGTTGGTTGACTAACTAGTGTCCGGTAGTTAGCTAGTTATTTGAGTTGGAAGGAGACCGGTTGGTTGGTTGGTTGGTTGGTTGGTGGTTGGTTGGTTGGTTGGTTGGTTGGTTGGTTGGTGGTTGGTTGGTTGGTGGTTGGTTGGATATAACGCATTTGTGAGCTATTTTGTTCATTGCAGCTCCTTTGTACGTGGATAACCGTTTCTGTTAGTAAGTTGATCCTTGCTTGTTACTTTGCATATTAGTTACCTGGTTGGTTAAGTGTTTTATCTGTCTGTAGGTGAATTTGTTAGTGAGCTTTTTAATTCATCAACTAGTATTAAATAGTCAGCCAGTTTGTTAGAATATTTACTAGTTTGTTAGGTACAGTAGTTAGCAAATAACCTTTGTTAGTTAGATCATTTATTTAGTGAGCTATTCAGTGCAGCATCTGGTTTTAGTTAGTTAGTTAGTTAGTTAGTTAGTTAGTTAGTTAGTTAGTTAGTTGACCAAAGTTTGGTGGTCAAATGGTTGGTTAAGTTGGTTCAGATTTCTTAGCGAGACTGTTGTTCATTACCGATTCCTAGTTAGTTAGTTAGTTAGTTAGTTAGTTAGTTAGTTAGTTAGTTAGTTAGTTAGTTAGTTAGTTAGTTAGTTAGTTAGTTAACGACTTACACTAGTCCATATCCACCGTGAATAGCAAAGTTCCATTATGTTAGTTAGTTAGTTAGTTAGTTAGTTAGTTAGTTAGTTAGTTAGTTAGTTAGTTAGTTAGTTAGTTGCTCAAATTGTTGATAAGTTGTTTTAGATTTCTCTGTGAGATTGTTGGTTCATTAACTATTCCCAGTTAGTTAGTTAGTTAGTTAGTTCATGGTCTGCACTGGTCCATATCCACTGTGAATAGCAAAGTTCCACTATATTTAACAAAAATGAACATTTTGATACAATTTTCATGTAATTTTGTAAACGGAGGTGACACAGGAGTGGATTAAGAAACGTAGTTTCACTTTTAGCCATTACATTCCAGGTACGGCAGTGATTAAAGGATTTTCTCTCGAGTTTTTCAGACATGTTAGACCTTTTGGCATCGTCGCATTTATTTTATCAGCCACATAAACGTGTTTAATGTTCGTGATGAATTTCAGGGTTCTTTTTGGAGCATTTGCCACAAGACACGCTTGATGTAGCCCTGGCGGGGGTCCCGGCACCGCTCGCAGTACACACCCGCACCTTGCGCACCCTCCCCTGCCACACAACCATCTGTTCGCATCTTTCTGCTCTGTCCTCGTATCACACAATCCTCTGAGCTTTTAAAACCCGCACTCATTTAACATTCAAACATGCGGTTACGCCCTCTGTGGCTTTCATTACAAGCATAAGGCATTGTCAATGTATTTTGCATTGCAAAAAGTGATATTTTATGTTCGTTATTGAATCTAATATGATACAATTACAGTCTTTCCGTCAGGGGCAAAACAGCAAATAAGTGAACTAACGAGAAAAAAAAAAATCAAAAGAAACAGTTTGTCCAGACATTTTTACTCAGTTGGAAATTCTGGAATGAAAAATGCATGAGAAGCAACGACGTACATGACAAGGTATTCGTTCATCCGTTAACTAAAGTGAACTTGAGGGAGCAAAAGAAGTGAACAATGAAAATCCAAATCAAGGTAGATCAATAACGAAAAGCAACAGTATGTAATTACATCCACAATAAGAGTCACTTTCATGGTACATTGGTTTATAACACCGTAGTTGCTATCGCTAACCCTTTATTGCCCACCTAATGCTTCTTTCCACAAAGCTCTGGCAAACATTCAATATGAATGCAAAATGTCAGCATAAATTATATATTTCCAAATCCCCGCAGTCTAGAGGCACTGTTAGTGCTCGATATTGCTGGCAAAGCCTGGATGCCTCTGCAAGCGGTGTTGTTGTTTTTTTTTGTTTACCGGTAGTTACTTTGTTATTGAGCGAGCTACTTAGATTAGCTACTGAGATCACCAATTGTTGTTGTATAGTTAGCCACTTAGTCTTTTACCTTGTTTGTTTCCTTGGTTAACCAATTATAAATAAGTTGTTTCTAGATTATGATTTCTTTACTAAGATAGAATTTTAGCTAGTTTGATATTTTTTCAATATAATTTTCTGTACTTTGTTCAGCCACTGCTTTTAGGTACTTGAACAGTTAGCCTGCGACTAAGCTGGTCAGTTGTTTGCTTAGTCAATTAGTTAGTCAAATAATTTGTTGATAGGTTGTGAGTGAGCCAGTTTATTAGTAGTTTTTTGCACTAACTAGCCCAGGCTTTCTTGGGTTTTACAAAGTTGGCAACTTAGATTGGCTGTTTCTTAGTTAGCGAGCTAGTTAGATTGTTAGCTGTTTTTCTTGCATGATTACAGAAAAACGTGGGGAAAAGAAAGCTACTGCCTAATTGATATTTTCATGCATAAAAGTGATGCACAGTGAATGTAAAATCTCAAATAAAATATATATTTCTAATTTCTGAGAGGTCTGGAAGACAACTTTAGCACCAGTAGCCTGTGTCCTACTCACATAAAAACCTTTTCTTGATTTTAAAATTTGTTTTTAGCAAGATTTTTTAATCAAAATAAGTAAAGCCACTGTAAAATTAAACTGAAACACTGTAAAATGATTCATCCTTTAAATTTAAATAACTACAAAATGGGAATGTTTTGGCAGCAGTAAAACTTGTGTATGCAATTGGACTTTCAATCAATTATGTTGCTTGCTTTCCTTTTTAGCAGTTAGTTTCACGGTCTGTTCTTTGGTAATGATTGCAAAGTTACTCCTGTAAACGCTCTATCAGATGGTAATTTGTCCTATTTGATAACGTCACGCTTTATAACTCCCAGGTTTATTTTTCCCTTTTGATTCATATTTTTCCAATTAAATTCCAACCTATCTTGAAAAAACACGTTCTCCCAGTTGGAAATCATGCGTTAAGCGTCTTAAATGCTCCCGCTGCCCCTTGTGGTAGTTGCACACTTTAACATTATTACACTAAGCAGTTCGCCTGTCAAGGCTTGTGGAGGCGATTTCTTGTTCCGCGCAATAGCTCCGAGCGTGTGCGCCTGCAGTCGGACAAATCCCACGCTTCGGTGTAGCTTGTATGCTGTTGGCCGAGAGGGCGGATGGATTTGGGAGGACTGTCAGTCGCTTCCCGTCCGCACTTGACTTATGGCGAGTGTGGGCAGGCAGGGAGGAGAGGTTTTTGCATGCCGCCAGTGTCTGCAGGAGGCTATCTATCCTTGTTATTCTCCACTCCTCCCGCTGTATTCCTTTCAACGAGACTTTTTACGCTTTTTGCCCTCCCAAATCAAGTCTTCCGGGTTTTTTTGTTAACATTTCTGTGGCATACTTTTGTCAAAAATGCCCCAAGGACTTTTTTGTATTTCTTGCCATAGTGTCTATACCTCGTTTTAGGGGGGAGTTCCTCTCAACCATTGTCCTGCCCCACATATTGCACAACTAAAACCTGCTCTCTTTACTACTGTATGTGCGAAGCCAACACTGACTAATGTAACTATCCTAATTATCAGTTGTGAAGGCGCATTTCATCACCAAGTCACAGAAATAACTGATATCAGTTAATCTAGGTATGGCGCATACCTTCGTCAAACCACCTTCATGTTGCCAACTTTTCCAAATATCATGACATTATCATTATAAGAAGCTAATGCTAACACTGCTGCTCTGCTTACCGTTTGGCTCTGACATGGTGGTGGTTCGGCAACAAAGTGGCAGTGGTGGTTCTTTGCTCTTGAACTTTGTCCTTGTAGCCAAGTCCTGGGTGGAAAAACTATGTGTGGGTGGATATCTTGTATGGATTTTGCTGACTGCAAACTGCAAAGCACATATGAGCCCCTACAAAGAGGGATTATAGATTATATTTTCCCTTTTGGAGCTAGCACCAGACTCCCGATTACTCTTAACTCGCGCATCTACAACTTCAAGTAGTAAGTGCCGCATATCAGAAGCTAAAGTTTTAAGCAAAATCTAATCTGTGCGTCCAACAATGCCCTTGACGTAGCAGTTCATCCCTCTGTGTCCAGACTGCAAATGATTGGTGCTTGCGCAAAGCCACCACTGACTACGTTCCCCATTTTAGCTGATGCTAATCTATGATAACGTTCCCGTTCTGCTTAACTTTTGACGTGAGTCTATTGGCCTGACTCTGGCCGTGGTTTGAAAGTGTCTCTGGATCGTTGCCCTAAATACAAAGTCATGGGTGGAAAACGCCATGTGAGGGTGGTGAATATGTAAATGAACCCAACTGTTGGGCGCCAGTGTGACAGAAGTGCAAAACAGCTCATTTACAGACACATTTTCACAAATAGTCCGAAAGCACAAGATTTCCTCCTGGCAGAAATTCCATAAATTAAAGTAACATTAAAGTAACTGTCAAATAATATATTTTCATATCCTAGTCTCTATTCCCCCGTAGAATTGCACTATTTTTTCTATTTTACTATCTACACTGTACCATATTTAGAGAGTTGCAAACCCAAAGGGCTCATCACGAGCCATAAGCATTCTCGTAAAATGAATGATATGAGTGATGGCGCCTGAGCTTTTCTGCCTTGTCGGCGTAAAAATGCATTTTTCTTTTCACAGTGCTAAATATCTTGGATTGAATACATTTCCCTGACTGGGAAAATGCCGTCACCTCCCTCTGTCAGTTATGACCCCGAAATAATGATTGCATTAATAGGTGCTATCAAAACGATATCCGCGGATTGCCGTTGAAAGGTACGGCCGATCGTGCATGGATAGAGAGTTGTTTATGTTCCGCAGTCATCGTGTGAAACATAATGAGCTTCACTTTTCAGACCACTCGACTGTGAAAAGATCATGACAGTAAAGCCACTCCGCAGTGAACCACGCGGAAAATGTTGTCTACCGACGCTTGCAGTCAATAAAACTCCAGATGTTAATTGGCGTTTGCATTTACTTCCAACAGCACGTTAAATAAGCGCGTTAGTTAAATTGTATTTGTTGTTCGCTAACCTGCAGTAAACATAGCGACAATCAGAAAATTGTTATCCTGATACTGGATTTTTTTTTTTTCCTCTCTGTGAATTTTCAAGTGTCTGAAGAGCTCGTTTGTCAGCGCATTCAGGAAGATGAAGGACTTTTAACTCCCGAAGCGGGGTACACAAACATTGACAAAACAGGATAAATGTTTTGCATTTTCTTCCGCAAAGGGCTAATTATCAGATATCACCAAAGATTATCCTGAATGTGAGCAGCAGGGTGTGTTAAGGGTGATTTTTCTTCATATGCTTGTATTTTTATGTTTGTTACTCTTTCATTATTTCACTGATGGTGTAGTGGTACACACGCCTGCTTTTGGTGCAGGCAGCGCGGGATCGATTCCCGCTCACTGATGGTGTCGATATCTGCCCTGCGATTGACTGGCGACCAGTTCAGGGCGTATCGTTTGCCTTTCGCTCGAAGCTCGCTGGGATAGGCGGCAACTTTCCTGCAACCCTTGTGAGGATAAGCGGCTTGGATAATGACATGACGTGACATTTACATCAGCATCCTCAGGTGGTTGAATGTAGATTTCGTCCGTGGTACAAGAACACTGATAGTCAGACCAAGCCTGAGCGTTTTCTTTCCCTTGTAATCAAAGTCAGCAAAGATAAGATCTTATTAGTCCCATAATTGGGAAATTTGCCAAGTAGTGTGATTTTCAACTCTCAATTTCAAATAGTACCTTAGGTAAAACAGCAGCAAAAGTCGTGACCTGACCCAAAACAAAATGTCTTCCCTTGATCCAAAAAGTCTTCAATGGAGAAATAAGACGGTGACTCACTGCTGATTGTTTTATTCTTATTTTTTGGTATGTGCTGTACCGTTTGCACTTTCTTTTTTAAGTTACGTTACTTAACTCACGGGTGACACGAGGGGGGTTTAATAGGAAATTGTAAAACGGTGGCCCTTTAAATCAGGCAGCAGCTTCTAATTTACTGCCACGTGATGAATTGTTTGAACTGATGAGATAGAGGTGCACGCAGAGGTTGTTTACGTCCTCCTCCTTGAATGCGTTGAATGCATCGCACAGTCAGCCAGCTGAAGTGTAATTAATTTGTTTTAATATTTAATGGTATGCAAAATAGAAAACCCACTCCACTCGCATGATTTGTCTTTGTAACAGCACCAATGACACAGTTCTCGTGAGATTAATTCACGGTTTCGCGCAGAGACTTTAAAACATATTTCATATTATTGTGGGAGGGTTTTTTTTTTGGGTGGAGGGGCGTTTCCTTCCCCCTTCAACTGTGTATGCCTCAAGTTATTGGTGGCTATTTACAATCACAAGTTTTCTCTGATTCATGATTTGGACAATTTTGTCATCAAATATTTGCTGGTGTTGTTTTAATATAACAGGCAATGTTTTTGAACGAGTTACACCCTTTGGACACGAACAGGGACAGTACTAAAATGATTAACATAAATAAAAGAAAGAAAAAAGAAAAGAAAAGTTTAAGACGTTAGAGTCCCTGTTATATTTTTGTTTTTATACGTCTTTTTTTTAAATTGTGGATAGTTATACCGCTGTGCTTTTATTTTATTATTTACCTTAAAAAACAAGCCTGAAAAAACATAATTTGTCCTTTTGTTTTGCTTTCATTTTATTTTCAGTGTTTTTTCATATCTATAATTCTCTCATTTAAAGTAGAACTGTTCTGAAATATTTAGATTTTTTTTCATTTCATTCATTGTTTATTTTTACTTATACATATAATTTTTAGTTTATTTTTATTTATTATTCATGCTTATAGTCGGCATAAAAATGCATTTTATTTTATTATTTACCTTTAAAAAATAACCCTGAAAAAAACATAATTTGCCCATTTGTTTTGCTTTCATTTTATTTTTGGTACACTGTTTTTTCATATCTATCATTCTATTTTTTAAAGTAGAACTGTTCATAAATATTTAGATTTTTTTTCATTTCATTCATTGTTTATTTATATATATATATATATATATATATATATATATTTTTTTTTTTTTTTTTTTTTAATTCTAAAACATTAATTGTACTTGTCATTGCTTGTAGTATTCTCATTGATTCTGCCTTTTTTTTTTTTTTTTAAATGTAGTTATTTATTTTTAGTGTTTTAGTCAAAATAGTGGCTACCCCTGATAGGGAAAAGCTCAAACTCACTTCTTGTTTACTTAAAAAATAAAAAAATAAGAATTAATTTATATTCTGGGTTTTCCCCCTAATTTACATTATATTTCTTTTTTAACGTTGCAATTATTTTTTTGAGAGAAAAAAACTGTGGCATTATACAGTACACGTTACCAATCCTAATGGGTTAATTATCCAACTATTTTTTTAAATGTTTGTTTTTAATAATTTACTGAGGCAAGGACTTCCAAATAGCTCTTTCAAAAGATAGCTAACTCGAGATTAGCAGCCCCAACCTCAGGCTGAATAAATTGGACGCGTTCATTCAGTGCTGTCAACGCATGTCCTGATACTGCCATCAAGACATCCCTGTAAAAGAGACGGATGGTCACAGTCAACACATACACACTGACGAAGCAAAGTGTAATCAAATGTTTATCTCTGCTAGGCGAGTCATAAATATGTTGTATTATTTTAATACAAGTACATAAATATGAAGGAGATGGTTTTTGGCCCACTCTTGCCATAATTATTTATTGTCGTTATCTCTCTTTTTGGCGTGTCCGCAAAATTATGCCACGGAGGTTCGACTTGTCGTTGTTGGACGCTTATAGAGCTGAAACAATTTGTCAGCGTGTTCATTAGTGTGGCAACCAAGTTTTCTTCACCGTTATGAATATGTAGTGTTCTCTGAATATATCCACATTCTCAGCACTTCTATATGTAAAATTTCACTATCCAAAACTGTCTTTTAAAATCGCCACAAATCATAAATGGGGAAAAAAATAAGTACAGTGAAGAAAATAAGTATTTGAACACCCTGCTATATTGCAAATTCTCGCACTTGGAAATCATGGAGGGGTAACGGAGTTTCATCTCCCTCCAAAGATTTTCTATTGGGTTTAGGTTTGGAGACTGGCTAGGCCCACGCTAGAACCTTCATATGCTTCTTACGGAGCCACTCCTTGGTTTTCCTGGGCGTGTGCTTCGGGTCATTGTCATGTTGAAAGACCCAGCCACGACCCATCTTCAATGCTCTGACTGAGGGAAAGAGGTTGTTCCCCAAAATCTCACAATACATGGCCGCGGTCATCCTCTCCTTAATACAGTTCAGTCGTCCTGTCCCATGTGCAGAAAAACATCCCCAAAGCATGATGCTAACACCCCCATGCTTCACAGTAGGGATGGTGTTCTTGGGATAGTCTTTCTCCGAACACGGTTAGTGGAATTATGACCAAAAAAATCCTTTTTGGTCTCACCTAACCACAAAACTTTCTCCTATGACTCCTCTGTATCATCCAAACGGTCATTGGCAAACTCAAGACGGGCCTTGACATGTGCTGGTTTAAGCAGGGGAACCTTCCGTGCCATGCATCTTTCCAAACCATGATGTCTTCGTGTCTTACCGACAGTCACCTTGGAAACGGTGGTCCCAGCTTTTTTCAGGTCATTGACCAAGTCCTGTCGTGTACTCTTCGACTAATTCTTCACCTTTCTAAGGATCATTGAGACCCAATGAGGTGACATCTTGCACGGGGCTCCACTCCGATTGAGAATGACCGTCATGTTTAGCTTCTTCCATTATCTACTGATTGCTCCAACAGTGAACCTTTTTTCACCAAGCTGCTTGGCAATTTCTCCGTCGCCCTTACCAGCCGTGTGGAGTTGTACAATTTTGTCTCTGGTGTCTCTGGACAGCTTTTTGGTCTCGGCCATGTTACAAGTTTAAGTCTTACTGATTGTGCGGGGTGGACAGGTGTCTTTATGCAGCTAAAGACCTCACATAGGTGCATCTGATTCTTAAAGGCGGGCAAACAGGGTCAGAATTCCAGCTGATAGACAGGTGTTCAAATACTTATTTGTAGCTGTATCACACAAATAAATCATGAAGAAATTTTACATTGTGATTTCTGGATTTTTCTTTTTAGATGATCTCTCTCACAGTGGACACGCACCTACCATGAAAATTTCAGACCCCCTCCATGATCTCTAAGTGGGAGAACTTGCAATATAGCAGGGTGTTCAAATACTTATTTTCTTCACTTTACGTATATAAAGTATCAACACACAAGCCTGCACGTTTTTCTCACTTTTAAAAAATGTATAAGCGCTATCGGAGAACTTTTACACAAAAGAAATCCCAAACAACCACATCGCTCTGTTGGAGGCTCCGAGGGGAAATGTGAACTCGGGAGAAGTGTAGCAGAGAACGTCCCCTGCAGTCACGTTTCCACCTGTTTACAAAAATGTGAATACATAACGCATACGTATTCCTATTATGTATTCATATCAACACAGGTGAGTGGCGGCTCTCGGGCTCGAATGACCGATTGTTTTGCCTGCTATTCCCACGTACACGTTTCAAGTGACAAACCTCGGCTTCGGCTATTTTTGGACTGCCGCTGGAAGACAAAAGCCAAATGTCATTTGAATAACTCTTGACATGTAAACAATAACACATAAATATTCACTGTTACACATGCTGACTCTTCGCCCTATTGATTGACTGTAAACAAGGGTAAAATTCCACATGGTTCCATCTGCCTGCACACTTTATTTTGCTTCTTTCCTGATGGTCACAGTTTTAATGTGAAATATTTACACTAAATGATTTTCTCCTCCCAGCTGACCTATCTGCCGCCCCCGTGGGGAGACTGCAAGGCCACCCCGATGGACTCGGACTTCTTCAGCACGTACAGCATCACGGCATGTCGCATTGACTGCGAGACTCGCTACCTGGTGGAAAACTGCAACTGCAGGATGGTCCACATGCCCGGTGAGAACTGCTGATTGTGTCCAGATCGCAAAAAAAAAAAGCACCACTTTTGCCAAGGACTTGTGGAAATCAAGTACTTTTACTCTCAAGTAGGGAACACTTGACATGTTCTACTTTGCATTGTAAGGGGATAAAGTTGATTGGTTAGTTCATCCAATCACCAGACTCTACCTAATTATTCCAACATTTGCCTCTGTTCGGATTAAACTGTAATTTTTGACCCCAAGGACACTTAAAATATCATTTCAAACTCTTCTTACAGCATTACCTTTAAAAAAAAATGTTGGAAGTGCACATGTACACAGTGAAGACTCTCCGTAGCTTGTACTAACAACCCAGGCTAAGTTTAGCTCCTTCCCAGCAAACAAATCTTGTCTTCCAGTCAAGAGGTATCAAATCAACAAAGTTTAACTACACCAAAGTACTACTTTGCTAGTGTTGTTTTCTTGTTGAATACCGTAATTTCCATCCTATAATCCGTGACATTTTTCACATGCTTTCAACCCCACGGTTATGCGGTGATGCGGCTAATTTGTGCATTTTCGCAAGGGGGCACTCGAGCGGAAAAGCTAAGGGTGAGACCGGTGGAATATATGTGCCGAGGAAGTGACTTTTACCGGTCCAGCCCTGTTAGCACTGCGCTAGCGTGTTACTGCCGTGTCTCAATAATTTTTACCGGTATGTTTTTTTTTTTAACCGGCCCTGTTAGCGCGGCGCTGGGGTTAGCGTTAGCATGGCGACGCTAGCGTTAAACTCTCTGTGTACCTGTTTCAATGTGGGCACTTGCGGCTTTTACACAGCCACGGCGTATGTATGTACCAAATGGTATTTCCTTTACAAATGTACTGGATGAGGCTTATAACCAGGTGCACTCTGTAGGCCGGGAATTACCGTAGTTGGTTAAAGGTTCAACAGAAAAAAAATTTTTTATAATATCATAACAAGGCGGTACGGTGGTTCAGCTAGTAAAGTGTTGGCCTCACCGTTCTTAAGACCCGGGTTCAATCGTGGCCCTACCTGTGTGGAGTTTGCATGTTCTCCCCGTGCCTGTCTGGGTTTTCTCCGGGCACTCCGGTTTCCTCCCACATCCCAAAAACATGCAACATTAATTGGACACTCTAAATTTCTCCTAGGTGTGATTGTGACAGCGGCTGTTTGTCTCTACGTGGCCTGCGAGTGGCTGGCAACCAGTTCAGGATGTCCCCTGCCTCCTGCCCGTTTTGACAATTGGGACAGGCTCCGGCACTCCCTGTGACCCTCGTGAGGATAAGCGGCAAAGAAAATGGATGGATGGATATCATAACAAAACAATCACCCGGCAAACATTCTTGGATGTTCTCTGGCTTCCACTTTCAGTCATGTGGGATGACCCTGAACAGGTTTACCAGGACAAAAAGGGAATGAATTGGGGGGGTTGAGGGGGGATAAAAGATGCCTTTCCTCAAACTAAGCGAGTCATCATCCTGTCATAAAGAGCCACCCAAGAAAATGAAAAAAGAAAAAAAACTAATCCTGAATGTCCTCCATTCTCGTCTTCTGTGTCACTCGTCATCATTTTTGTTGATTTGGTGCCTTCAAGGTCACACATGCATCCATTTATCTGTTTTCTATAGTGCCTGTCCTCAATAGTAAGGTACATCGCGGACTGGTTGCCAGCTGAGCGCACGGCAAAGACGAAGCGTACAGCCATTCGCTCTCACGTTCACACTTACGGACAATTTGGAGTCTTCGGTAAACCTTACACTCCCCGAGTTTTTGATCCTGAGCGCTCTGTTCTTTGCCCCGCAGGAGACGCGCCCTACTGCACTCCTGAGCAGTATAAGGAGTGCGCAGATCCAGCCTTGGGTAAGCGATAACCCTGCAAATGCTATAAAAATATTGTTGCCTGCATGCGAGACATTAAAGCGGTGTACACACAAACCAATTTTTAACATTTAATGTATTATTGCTTTTATTGCCATGATCTTTATTTTCTTTGACTTTGTTTTGATATAGATTGTTTCGTGTTATCTTCTCATGTGCGCATCTTGTCTGTTCCTTTTGTTTTTGTCTCCAACGTTAACCCCAGTTAAGCGGTTTGAATTCATATTCATCTACCCCACGATGATGTACATATTGAACAGGGTAACGCTCACAACTGTCAGATCTGGGAGGAAAAACGACGAGTAAGATACACCGCACCGCAGGATAATCACTCGAGATAATCTTTTCGATGACATCCAATAATCAGGCAGGTGCTGACTGTGATGAAAAACTCTTTGTAGCAGCTGCTGGTTGCAGCTATAAAGTGGCCAAATTTTTTTGTATCTCTTGGAAGGATTTATGATTGCAGCTTTTAGGATTTCGGAGCCGATTTGGAAGTGAAATCACTCCGAAGGGACCAAACACGACAAGATAATCACTGAGGATAATCACGGCTTTGATAATTTTGATCACAAGGGGCGGAAAATGCTCAAATTTGGCCCGATTATTATCAGTGTGCGTGAACTCTGCTCGCTTCACGCCAATAGCATCCATCCTCCGACACTTTGCGGCTGTCCCTTTCAGACACGCTTTCATGTCTGCTGTCGCTTTCCTAATTTACTCGCACTCTCAGATGTCCGCATGACAAAATCTTACCTGTCAGTTCCACCTCGCGGCATCTGCTGCACAACTCTGCGGCCTCCCTTCTCTCCGAGCCGTTGTTTGTCACACTGTATCTGTGAGAAATCCATGCCTGAATTCTTCCTTTCAAGCCCATCGCATTTTTACGACCCCCCCCCAGACTTCCTCGTGGAGAGGGACAACGACTACTGCGTGTGCGAGACGCCGTGCAACTTGACGCGCTACGGGAAAGAGATGTCGTTCGTCAAGATCCCCAGCAAGGCGTCGGCCAAGTATCTCGCCAAAAAGTTCAACAAGACGGAGCAGTACATAGCGTAAGTCTGAAACTCGATCGCTGTTTTCCAACTTTTCTTGAACCATATTTATCTGTTGCGTGAATGGCAACAGGATAATTGGACCTGCTTCCATCTGGTGGAAGAAAATGGAATTGTTTTTCCTGTCAATATACATCACTGGCATTGACGGATGATTTCCCGCAGCAGATCAAACGATGGCATTTTGTGAATTTCTCTTAGAGATAGAACAGTTGTTCTAAACAGGAGGCGTGTCTTGCATAGAGCTCGTGCGCCTACGTCATCAAATCACGTCACTGGCCGGAAGTGCCGGTCAAACAAACCGTTCGTCAATGCTAAGTCGGTTGGAGACGACGCGAAAATACGTCTTACAGCACGACGCCCAGAGTTTTGTCCGATACCGTTAAACATTTAGAAGGTGATAATAAACGAAGGTACGTGGAAAAATGAGAGACACTTGGCATAGAGGACCCAGATTTAATGCCGAAGTCGATGTTTTTGCCGATAAGAAAGTGGACTGTTAACCCGCTTCCGCTTGTCTTGGACAACGGGATCTACACATGGATCTGGTGAGTTAAGTCATTGAGATTTACATGGAAGAGTTTGAAAGTGGAGAAAAGTCTGGACGCTTACAAATACTTCGTCGCTGGACCTGTTCTCAATGGGGAGACGGCTCGTGAATGCGGAAATGAGTTCGGCGACACGTTAACCTTTGCCGAAATCCATCGATCTTTTCAGCTAGTATTCAATACAAATACCAATATTTAAATAAATGATCCCTGGTTTTACTCAAACTCTCATTAATTAATTATGATTGGAAAAAAGGAGAGGTTTACCAAAGTTTAACGTGTGGCCGCAACACGCTTCCGTGTACGTTGGAGACGACTCACTGCATTGTTGTCAAATGAATCCAATGCGTATTCAAAAAAATGAAAATAAACTGCGAGGATACGCTTCAGTCGCCGGACACGGAAGCGCGTTGCGGCCACACGTTGAACTTCGGTAAACCTCTGTGTGACCAATGGTTTATTTTCTTTTTTAAAATTTTTTAAATATGCATTGGACTCATTTGTGAACAATGCATATTAGAGAAAAAAAAGTCTATCGGGGAAAGGTTTACTGAAGATTAATGTTAACACGCTTCCATGTACATTGGAAACGACTCACTGTCTTTTTTTTTTTTTTTTTTTACGTATTGTTGTCAAATGAGCCAAGGTGGCATTATAAATACTTCTTGGGAATTTGAGATCGGGAAGAATAATTTCTACCTGAAATGAAGTGATCGCTACACAGTCGTGTGTATTTGGTTGGGCACCATCCATCCCGTTTCATTGCCGAAATCCATCGATCTTTTCTCGTCTTTTCAGCTGGTATTCCATAGAATGATCCATTTGAATATCTGTCTCGTCTGCTGTAACAACCAACAGCACAACAAGTCTCGGGCATTGTGAATGTTCTGGTCCGGTTCAATTTCCCCCACACCGTCGTGCAGCTCTTTTTGACCGGCAATACGACGCCGGGAAAATGGTGACGTCACATGCACAAGCTCAATAATCATTTAGAAACATTGTAATTTCAATGGCAGACCAGTAGTTGTTGTCACTTTGTAAAGAAATACAAAACGTGTGCACACTCGCTACTTAATCTTTTTAATATTTGTTGGAGAATGTTTTAGTTTAGAAATTGATGTTTGCTAGATCATTTTAGCGTAAGTGTTTTCACTGGGCGGGCGGGCACTCCAGAGACCCCAAATATTTGTATACAAGCCATTCAAAAGGGATAATGTGCCCATAATACAGCAACTGGTCTTCTGTTGCCGGCTGCACTCGCTCAACACGACTCCTGTGGAAACACTCCATCCCCAGGTGAGAGGACGACTGCGAGTTTAATTGCATTATTCCGTCGCTTATCGGGTGTTTCTCTGCCAAATCCGCTTAAAAGATTCGGTTAAGTTATTAAGCAGTTGAAGGAAATCGGAAAGAGGTTGCACTAACAGTTGAATCTTTCATCTATGGTTCCCGGCGGAGCACTTCGAGACAAAATAATTACACCAGATGCTGTCAGAGCGCCCCGAAAGTCACTCCTTTAATTCCTTCATGTAGATGTGAATTCACCCACCTTATTTTCTCTGTGTTTTGATGTTAATCGCTTGAGCGTCCTCAGGGGATGGATCAGGGAAAATATTCATGGGATTGCAAGATCGGAGCCTTTAGGCGACGGGAGAAATACACTCCACACACTCACGGAAGGTATAGTTGGAATGTTCAGTGACAGTTTCGCTTTCAAATGTTCTGTGCCATCATGACTCATCATTTCACATTTGCGAAAGTGACGCCGCTGTCTGCGGGCCATCGGGATAAACCCAACGCCCAACTGTCGGGGGTATACAAAAATACAAAAAACGTTTTGCCCTGAATCGAGACAAAAACACCAGTAAATGATGTCCCCAGCAGAAAGGTATAATTGCCCACATTGATAGTTTAAAGCCCAAGTGTCACCCCTATAAACATTCTAAAATTGATATTGAAATGAAAAATGCATATAGCATTATTCACTTCAATGTCCATGCGAAAAAATAAATATGAGCGGAAAGCGGGTCATCCATGCGCAAAGTGCGGAAGTGTCATTCGACATTCAAGTGGTCGCCATATTGGCTGCATTTACTGTCCGTGACGTCACCCCGGACATCCGCCATTGAAAAGACGCTGTGGCCCCTACTAAGCTCTTTCCGAAGAAGAGAACATCTCACAATCGAGTGAAGTGTCCGGGGCAATATTACCCTGTTGTTTCGAGCCATATTTAGATGATATGCGGATCAGTTCGAACTAACAACAGACTCCCAGACAGTATGTATGAGCCGGCCCAGCCGAAGCCGTGATCGGCGGACACGGCGCCGACGGCCACATCGAGAAATTTAGCACCTCTGACTTACAGACGCGAATCTTTAGTTACGTTCTGAAAGGATGACGTCCTCCCCACTACTGTTTTTTTTTTTTTTTTTTTTTTTTTGTAGCTCTATACACACCTATCTGTCATTTGGAACCCACAAAGCTCTCGTCCTTTGCACCCCCGCAATCCATTTTTCATGACGAACTGGGTCTCTTGGAAACTTATAAAGGATAAATCCATCCTCCCGAGTGTTCGAGCAATATCGAGCAATGCAACGAACCGACATTTTGCCTAACACGAAAGAACAACGAGCGACCTTCCAGCAGGTAAAACTAGTATAAACAGACAAGACCACTTCAGAGCGCTACTGCCCTGTACGTCACTTCCTGCTTCTTGTCGAAAACAAATCCCTCGAGAGGAGTTACAAACCGCCAAATACGTCAAAATCTTGTTTGATGGTGAAAAAATGGATGGGTCCATACCGGCTGCCGTTTTTTCATTTATAAAATACTAAAAATGATCCATTTCATGACAGTGGCACTTTAAACTTCCATTAATGACCCAGGCTAAACTTAGCTCCTCCCTCCAGTTAGTTTCTGTTCATCTTGAAATTCCCCCAAAATCTCAATATCCCAAACTTTTTGCAATGGCTTTAATTATATGGCCATGTGCCGTATTCTCCTGAGAGTCCCCATACGTGGGCTGCGTAAGGCTCAGTGATGTAAATCTTAAGTCGTCGGCAGGATGCCGACTGCCTGTCCGCTGGGAACGTGTGGCAGTGAAAACTTTCAAAGGAGAAGCGTAGGAGAAAAGCTCTCACACCGCTAGCCTCACTCTGTGCAGTGAAAACAAGATTCATTATTTAGGTGTGCCACCCCTGCGTCTCGTGGCAGGTGGGCTGTTCTGCGCTTAGTGATGTAAAAGCAGAATCTTTCCACGGACTGCATTCTGCAGTGGGCTGACGTACAGTACAGCACAGCACACGGCATCATTAGCGACATGTAAGACGTGGCGGAGCTCTGACGACGTGGAAGCTTCAACCGAGTCGTAGCTGGCAAAAACAACTTTGGGAAAATACGTCGACCTGTTTAGTGATTGGTTATGCCTTCCAGTGGAACACCAGGGGAACTTCTTCAACTGTCAGGGTGAAAAATGTTGCCAATAAAGTGGCTGTTATCATACATCTTGTACATGGAGGCGGTCCATCCGGCCATCAATTTCCCCCACCAGTTCAATTAACCTGTAATGAATGAGTAAACAACTCGTAGTGTTTTGCAAAAAAAGGAATGGCTATGCGATGAAAATGGTAACAGTGTTCAGTTTTAGTTTGGATGCTAACCTCACAATCGGTCATTTGTTTCGGGCTCAAGCACACGAAAGTGCAGATTGTGGAGCATTGTACCAAAACACGGAAAACTGTGACAGGGCCACGATGCAGACACGTCGTTTTGTATGTCCGATGACGGGCTCCAAAATGACACCATTGCGAGTGCGTACGAGATTTTTTTTTTTTTTTTTTTTTGCTGTCAACCATAATGTCATGAAAGTCTAGTTAGGATGGATGGATGGATGGATGGATGGATGGATGGATGGATGGATGGATGGATGGATGGATGGATGGATGGATGGATGGATGGAGGATGGATGGATGGATGGATGATGGATGGATGGATAGATAGATAGATAGATTAGATAGATAGATAGATAGATAGATAGATAGATAGATAGATAGATAGATAGATAGATAGATAGATAGATAGATAGATAGATAGATAGATAGATAGATAGATAGATAGAAGACAGATCATATAACTTAACCATAAATGAAAAAGAAGTGTTATTTCCTTGATTGTGGCCTGTTAGGAGACATTCATCTCAATAAGGCAAAAAATTGCCACCCTGCCCATGAATGGGTTAATATTGCATCCAGTATTCACTGATTTTCAACATAACCCCCTTGAATAACGGGGGAACACTACATATATGCTGTGAGATCAGAATAAAAGTGCGAGTCTGATCTCATTTCCGGAGAGACAGATACTCACGACTTCAGATAATAGCCTGCTTTATGACTCAAAAATAGTCTTTTGTCTTTTGTTGTTTTGGCACCGGCCCACAAGGACCTCGAGCCAGCCCAGTTGTTAGTTAGCAACAGCAAGCCGTTAACGCCGTTGCGTCCAGGAGGCGTCCACCATCTCCGCGCGCTAATTCGCGTTTATGTTTCTCCGTAGGGACAACCTTCTGGTCCTGGATATCTTCTTTGAAGCCCTCAACTACGAGACTATCGAACAAAAGAAGGCGTACGAGCTGGCGGGCCTCCTGGGTGAGCAGGCGCGGCGTCGTTCTGTATCGAAACGACCTCCAAAAGTGCTGGCGGAATACGCGGCAACGGTTTTTCCTCCTCTGCGTCTCAGGTGACATCGGAGGTCAGATGGGCCTCTTCATCGGGGCCAGCATCCTCACCATCCTCGAACTCTTCGATTATCTCTACGAGGTGAAGTATCGCTGAGTCATCACTCTGCATCCCATTACTTTGAGTCATCGTATCGTGAATAAACATTTGAAAAGAAAAACGTAAATGTGGTTAATACGATGACTCTTGTCTCTTGGAACGGCAAAGTATATGCATTGGAAAGAAAGATGAAAATGGCAATTTTGCAATAAAAACACTACTTTGTATTGAATATAAAACACATACTAGATAGAAAGCAAGGTAGTTTTGCAATGGAATTATTTCTCTGTACTGAATATAAATTATGTACATATGGGAAAGGGAAACAAAACACTAATTTGGCAATGGAATCTTACAGCAAAAAAAAAAGATTTTCATAATGGAATTACTACTCTATATTATAGACTATGAAATACACAAAAAATAAATTTTACAATTGTGTCACTACTCTGTATTACATGTAACATGCTTATTTAAAAGAAACGAAATTACTTAAATTTAAAAAATATTATGAATTAATAAATGATTAACTAAACATTTAAAGATGGGGGAAAAAAACATAATTAATATATGTATGGATGGAAAAGAGAAACAAAACACTAATTTGCCAATGGAATCTTACAGTTAGAAACATTTTCATAGTGGAATTATTACTCTATATTCACGATGAAATACACGTGAAAAAATGTTTACAATTGTGTCACTATTCTGTATTAAATGTAACATGCTTATTTAAAAGAAAGGATATAATTTAAATGAAAAAATATACTGAATTAATGAATTATTAACTAAACATTTAAAGAAGGGGGAAAAACATAATAAATACGTATGGATGGAAAAGAGAAACAAAACACTAATTTGGGAATGAAATCATACAGCTAGAAAGATTTTCATAGTGGAATTACTACTCTATATTGCCTATGAAATACACAAGAATTTTTTTTACAATTTGACACTACTCTGTATGAAATGTAACATGCTTATTTAAAAGAATTGAAATCATTTTAACTTTAAAAAATTATGAATTAATGAATTATTAACTAAACATTTAAAGACGGGGAAATTTTTTTTTCCAGTTGAATCATTGTTCCATATTAAATATAAAATGCATATTGGAGGGGAAAGAAACAAGCAGCAATTGCCCAAAGAAAAAAAAAACACCAATTCAAAGATGGAACCATTCATCTGTATTAAATATGAAATGAATATTGTCCGTAAAAGTCTATTATTCTGAAAGCATATCTCTTGTCCACATGTACAAAGTATTTTCTACACTGTATAATTTTGTTAAACATATTTCAATGGGCAAGGATAATCCTGACATTGTTAGATATGATATAAGACTATAAATATCAGGGAATTCAAAAGGCTTTTTTTTTTATTCTTATTCTTTCACTCCTGCTGACAGTCGCACCCTAAAAAGGAGACTTTTATTGAACTTATGTACTACACGCGCAGACGCGCATATTTTCACAACATTAGCATTTCCGCCGTTATATTTTAGATGAGTCAGAATGTCCGCTCTCATTAGTCAGAGAGAATTACGGCAGCGCTGAGAGCTTTTCGCCCGCAAATCTCTATTTGTTTGCTCTGCGTGGTCAATGGGGAAACATATTTACAGCGGCATAAAATCTCATTTCAACCCGCCAGATGCTTTCAATAGGAGCGGCGTGGGCCGGAAGGAGCGGAACGTTTTGCCGCGGTGACGGCTGTCCGTCTTTGTCTTTCTGTCTGCGCCTCGCTTCTCAGGTGATCAAGTACAAGCTGTGCCGATGCGTCAAGAAGAAACACAAAGGCCGCAGCAACAACGACCGGGGCACTGCGCTGAGTCTGGATGATGTGAAGCATCATGTCAGTAGACCAGAGGTGGCAAAAGCACTCACATGCTCTACTTACGTTGTGTCAAATGAATTCATCCATCCATCTATTTTCTTAGCCGCTTATCCTCACAAGGCTCACGGGGAATGCTGGACACTATCCCAGCTGTCAACGGGCAGGAGGCGGGGTACACCCTGAACTGGTTGCCAGCCAATCGCAGGGCAGAGACGAACAGCCGCACTCATAATCACACCCAGGGGCAATTTTGTGCAAATAAAGTTGCATATTTGTGGGAGGGCGGTACGGTGGAGCAGCTGGTAAAGCGTTGGCCTCACAGTTCTGAGGTCCCGGGTTCAATCCCAGACCCGCCTCTGGAGTTTGCATGTTCTCCCCGTGCCTGCGTGGGGTTTTCTCCGGGCAGTCCGGTTTCCTCCCACAAATCCCCAAAACATGCAACATTAATTGGACACTCTAAATTGCCCCAAGGTGTGATTGTGAGTGCAGCTGTTTGTCGCCATGTGCCCTGCGATGGGCACGCAACCAGTTCAGGGTGTATGTACCCTGCCTCCTGCTCGTTGACAGCTGGGATAGGCTCCCCGCGACCCTCATGAGGATAAGCGGCGAAGAAAATGGATGATTATAATAAGACGACTCACATGTAAAAAGGATTTTCACTTGTTTGAAGCTCCTTTTTACTTGAAATAAGTCGAAAAAATATTGCCCATTAAGCTAAAAAAATTAATAAAAATACTCCATGTGCTATTTACTTCCTACATCAACTACATATTAGCTTGCAACAAGTGCTAGCTTGTATTTTTTTTTTTTACAAGTGTAATTTGATCAGCTTTCAGACTTTGAATAGAATAGAATCGAACTAATATTGTTGGTAAAAAATGTGAGTTTTTGCACCCCCCCCCCCCCCGCCTTTTAAGTGCCTTCACCACGTCCGTCCGCATCGCCGTCTCCCGCCTCCGCCGCTCGTGAGGTGGCACGCAAGCACGGCGGCGGGTTGACGAGCGAGCCGGCCGGACGATGAGCAACGAGACGAGACACGCGAGGGCAGATTGAGCGTAATCGAAGCGGGAGGGGGAGTGGGGGGGGGGGTCCAGATTAAAAGCTTCAGGGCAGCGCTGAGGGAATGTGACAGTTCGCGTTTGCCGGCCTCATTGGAGCCACTTTAATTGTAAAGCAGAGCAAAGGCACGATAGTCGGATAGTCCTCGTCTGGCCTCCTTTTCCATCACTTTTATTGATTGAATCTTGGATTTCCCACCCCTCCAGCCTTCAATTTGAACCTTAAAGATCCACACTTGAGCTTTATTGGCTACTACACCATCAACAAACGCATGCCTACATTTCTGTTTTGCGTTTCATTTTTTTTTTAAGGGGGGATGAATGGCTGGAAATGACATAAAGAGGATTTACACCACATGGTTCAAATTACACAATTCCCATTTTTGCCCATTTTAGCTGCATGTATAGATGATGAAGTACGGAAATCGGATATCTTCAGATTGGACTCAGACTTTTTCCAAATGTGGATGAAAATCTGATCTGGATTGAAAACGTCACTAAAAACACACCAATCAGTGACTCTTAGCCTTTTCAGTTCGGAGTGGTCACGTTCTGCGTGTACCGTAATTTCCGGCCTTTTTTCACACGCTTTCAACCCTGCGGTTTATGCGGCGATGCGGCTAATTTGTGCTTTTTTTTTTACGGCCACAACGGGGCACTCGAGTGGAAAAGGTAAGCGTGAGACCTGTGGAATATATGTTCCGAGGAAGTGACTTTTACCAGTCTGGCCCTGTTTGTTAGCGCTGCGCTGGCGTGTTACTGCTGTGTCTCGGTGATTTTTACCAGTATGTTTTTTTTTTTTTTTTTAAACATCCCTGTTAGCATACCTGTCAACTTTTCGGCGTGCCAACCTCTATAAACTACCAAAAAAATCCTGATAAGAGAGCCAAAAATCCTTATAACATACCTGTAAGAGAGACCTGTCAGACCTGTATTGCCCGTAAGAGAGGTAACACAACTCAAGGTGTCACGCTAACGTACCCAAACTCACGGCGGACTCCTGATGACACTGTGGGGAGGAAAAATGCGTTATCGGCTATTTTGAGGAAGCACTTTGGAGGAGGAGGAAGGTGAACACTGCCGTCGTGCGAGCCAGAACACCAGAAAGTCGACCGCAAACACTCCGCTAGTGAGCTCGACCGACCGCGACGAAAAAGTGTGGCGAAACCACAGGAACTTTTTTAGGGAGAACGGAATTTGTTCAGAATCCGTATGATTTGTGATATACGGCCGCATACTTAAGATTCACCACAAAATCCGTATGAACTACGGCTAAACCGTACAAGTTGACAGGTAGAGTGAGACCGGTGGATTATATGTGCCGAGGAAGTGACTTTTACCGGTCCAGCCCTGTTAGCACTGCGCTAGCGTGTTACTGCCGTGTCTCAATAATTTTTACCGGTATGTTTTTTTTTAACCGGCCCTGTTAGCGCGGCGCTGGGGTTAGCATTAGCATGGGGACGCTAGCGTTAAACTCTCTGTGTACGTGTTTCAATTTGGGTTTCAATGAGGGCACTTGCGGCTTTTACACGACTGCAGCATATGTATGTACCAAATGGTATTTTCTTTACAAATGTACTGGGCGAGGATTATGTTACATGCAAATTTAGACAAACGTTCCCTTTGTTCAAACCGGCAAAATGCGACAAGCCAGTCAGTCGTATTACGTTTCTGACAATTTAATCGCACGCTCATCAACACGACACAAACATGATAAAATAGCTAACACAAAATAGCTGTTGAAGAACAGAGTAGTTGAACCACGACGGCGAATCATCACCAATGTTGAACGAATGTCCCCAAACAAGCAAATGTTCGTCCCAGTGGCTATTCCAAGTTAGCGAAAGTTCCAGCCGGTCCAAAAACGAAAGGCAGCAGGCGTCCGTGTAGTTAGTGTTCCGAGCAGCGTAGTTTCCCAGGGCAGCGGGAGTCAGTTCGAAGTCGTTAGAAGAAGCCTCCTTGTCCGTCTTTCTCGCCCTTATATAGGTAATCCTTGAAACATTTCAGACTTCTGTGTTACAAAGGACACAAAGAGTCCGCGTCACTCGTACCCAAGAGCATTAAAGGAAACCGCGTCACATCATAAAGACTTAAACGTATGAAAGGAAACAGTGTCATAAAGATCAACTAAAAACAATAAAAGGAAAATAAAGAGAACAAATAATAAAAATGTACACATAGCACTTAGCACCAGGTGCGCGCTGTAGCCCCCCTTTCTCCCCTTTTTCACGTTCTTTATTATCTTCCCGCCAGGCTCCGTGCGACAACCTGCGCCCGCCGTCCACGTACTCGGGCAACATGCTACCTCATCACCCGGCCCAGGGCAACTTCGAAGACTTCACCTGCTGAGGTGAACCGATCTTGATGGGGAGTTGAGCGAGTGCATTTTTTATTTTTTTTTTGCAACCAAAGTCCAAATGATACGGCGAGACTATCCCGGCGAGGAGCCGGCACCGCGGCCAAAAAGGCAAACTTTTGTACAGTTCGGGTGGGAACAAAAAAAAAAAAAAACTTGTCGCCCCAGGTTTTGCGGAGAGAAGAGCGCACCCCAACACGTCCATTTCACGCGGGACTCTCATTTATTCATCCTTCTGGAGCACTGCCGGAACAGAGACCTCGACTCGGACCGTTCTTTCTCTCTCTCATACGCACCCTTGAGAAAAAGAAGAGAAACTGTACCCCCCCAACTCCCTAAAAAATGACAGAGAGAGAGACAGAGAGAGAGAGAGAGAGAGAGAGAGAGAGTCCCTCACCTCCATCCAGAAGAGGGACAAACATCCGCCCTTGTCAGCACATGTAGCCACATCATGGCGAGTGTTCAGGTCTCACTGTGTAAATGCATGCTCGTATTTGTCCATTTGCATGGTTTATCGTTTGCTATCTTTTTTTTGTTAAATATACGCTATAATACACATCTATATGCTATTCAAAAAGTACCAAGTTTGCCTCGTTCAGCAGAAGGAAGATGATGTTTCTCATATTGTGTGCGCGTGTGTACACGTAACTCATCCAAAGTGTGCAAAAGATGTCTCTTCAGTTCCCCGCACGGCGACTCCTCTCAGCTCTTTTGTTCACATTAAAATAGGACATACATTGTGCCTTGAGATAAATAAGAGTTTAATTTGTTCCATGACCGACCGCCCTCATAACATAAAACATATCTCAAATCATCTTCCCCCTTTGAAATGAATGGAAATGTCAATCCATTCCATTCTCCCCCTAATACCTGAAAAAAAAAAAAAAAATATGTACCGTAATTTCCGGCCTACGAGCTGCGACTTTTTTCACACGCTTTCAACGCTTCGGTTTATGCGGCGATGTGGCTGATTTGTGCATTTTTTCTAACGGGCGCAAGGGGGCGCTCGAGCGGAAAAGGTGAGAATGAGACCCGGTGGAATATATGTACCGAGAGAGTGACTTTCCCTGGCCCAGTTAGCGCTGTGCTAGCATTTTGCTGCTGTGTTACTGGCGTGTATCAGTGATATTTACTGGTAAGTTTTATTTTAACCGTCCCTGTTAGTGTTGCATTAGCACTAGCGCGGCATTAGCGTTAGCGCTAGCTTTAACGCAGCGCTAGCGTTAGAATTAGCATTAGCACTAGCTTTAACACGGTGCTAGCGTTAGCGCTAGGATTAAACTCTTTCTATGTACTGTCTTTCTTTGTAAATATGTCGTGTTTCAATGTGGGCAGTTGTGGCTTTTACACAGCTGCGGTGTATGTATGCACCAAATGGTATTTCCTTTACAAATGTACTCGGTGAGGCTTGTAAACAGGTGTAGGCCGGGAATTACGTTAATGTCTTTTCTGATAAGGAAAGTAGCACTTTATAACAATGATTGTCGAAGTGTGCAACAATTACCAATTAAAAGTTGAAACTCTGCGTCATCAAGACAGCCAAAATAGTTGCGGTCCAATGAGGTTTGGTTTCTTCCCTTTTGGCCATCGCCCCTTTTAACTTTCAGGATGTATGTCGCAGCAAGAACCGCGTTGCTTCTGAATGTTACACATGCAGCATCGGCGTGAGGAGAAAGTCGAAATCAGTACTTTCCTTCGTGTTCCAAAGCTTTTCAGGGATCGATTCTTCCCGTCATCCGCAAGAACCCGATTCATGTTGAATGTTGCCGGACGTTATAGTGGTTGTTTTATGGATGATCGCTTGGCGTGGATGACATACTTTGACCTGACTGTTTTCTACTGTTATTTAGTCGTCAGTTCAGCTTTATGGGATTGCAAAAGTCTACACACCCCTGATCAAATGCCAAATTTGGCTGGATAAAACATGGGAACAAGAGCAATCTTTTAAGACTTTCTACCTAGAATCTGTATTCGGCCATTGGGAAAAAAAATTGAGGAATGGAGCAAAAATAGACAAAAATTATGTCATGTTATTATCCAAGCCGCTTATCCTCACAAGGGTCGCAGGAAAGCTGGAGCCTATCCCACATAGCTTCGGGCGAAAGGCGAACTACACCCTGAACAGTCAGTTGCAGGGCAGATATCGAGACCATCACTGAGCAGGAATCAATATCACGCTGCCTGTACCAAAGGCAGGCGTGTGTACCACTACACCATCAGTGACAGATCAGAAGTCAAGGATAAGAATTTGTTCAAGTTACTGTAAAAAGTGTCTTGTTAAGGGCAAATTATTTAGCAGGGTTTTTTTGCAACATTTTTGAACATTTTCCAATATTTTGGAATGTTTTTGAAAGTTTTTAAATAGATTTTGGCGCGTGTACCACTACACTATCAGTGACTCAACGGAAATAATGTAGTTGTCCTAATGTTTGAACCTTACTTTCATTTCAAAATCTTCCAAACAATAGCAACATCCCACTTTTTAGGGTGTCGACACTTAACGTGATTGCACACGTTATCTGTAAGTTTATTTTCCCTTTCAAAAAAAAAAAAGATGTACAGGTTAAAGCTCACAATAGGAGAACATGTTGAAATTGTTGTTTTGGGTTTTTTTTTTTTTTTTTTAATATCACAAAAAACCTGCCATTTGAACAGTGGGTGTGTATACTTTTTTTGTGGTTGTTGTTTTTTTTTTTCATTTGTCCACATCCCCTCATTCCATCCACGCCTGCAGGGGGCGCCGGGCCAGAGTGGCAATGTTGGCGTTTGGACTCCTTTTGTGTTGTGGGGCTTTTTGAACTGTTCCCGTATGTGTGTTCTTGTTGCCGACGTCTTCTCAAAGCACAATACCGCCACCATGTATGGAGAGCTAATATAAAAGAAAATGTACTCTTCTTCTGCTTCTTCTTCTGGATATATTGTCTTATGATTACTATTGTGCCGATCGGACTGTTTCCTTTTTTGCTTTTCATATCCAGTGTGCTCACTTATTGCCTGATAATCTCGTCTCCTTCTCCCAGCCAGGCAATGGGCTGTTTTATTGCGTTAGCCCTGCATAAATAAAGTGTAAATATCATTTTTTGGAAAATTGCTATTTTGAAAATGTACTCTTAATTTGTGAACGTTCAAGTCTCCGAAGAGCTTGTTTGTCAGCGGGCCTGGTTGGATGGAAATGAATTTCGACTGCTTAAGCGGTGCGGTTGGGCCAAATTTGAGCATTTTCTCTCTCTCACGATGAAAGTCGGTAAAGGGCCAATTATCAAATATCTCGAAAAGAAAACAATGAGTGATTATCCTCTGTTGTATTGAATGTTTTTCCTGCAATTATGGAATATACTGCATTTTTTATTCTCGTTCTTTAAGCTCAGGATTTTCCTCGGTATTCACAAGGCGCATTTTGGCACTGCGACGCAGTTAGCAGATAAGCTAACAGTTAGCCTAGCTTCTTCCACAGCTCCACCGATCCTCAAATCAACAAGTTATCTTTTCATCCCACGCCGTCTTTGTGAAATTAAATCCCTATCGGCGACACGCGAGAGTAGCGAGGCAAAAAAGACAGCTATTATCTCCATCTCTCTTATCTCCTCGCAGCTTTGATCCAGGCTGCGCTCGGCCGAGCTGCGAGCCAAAACATTTGGAAAGGCAATTACAGCTTCAGCTACTGTGCGACAAAAGCGCGCAGATGAGGAATATTTTTTCCCCTCCAAAAATGGGTGTGTGTGTGTGGGGGGGGGGGGGGGGGGGTATCAAGCTTGTCCAGCGGCAGCTGCCGCAGATTCAGGTCAACTTGTGCTGAATTATCGGGTGCATCGCTCGCTGCCAAGCAACAAAACGCAGCAGCTCCATTGTGATTACTGTGCGCCAACGTAATCTTCTCAAACTTGTTGCCTTTGTGAAATTATTGGTGTATAAAAGTATATTTTTAACATTCTTCATTGTCATCCAGGGTAAACTAACGAGTAAAACTACTCACCCTTTGAGGAGACCCATCATGTAATCGTCTCTCTGATATTTGCATACACTATAAAACACAAGTGAATACGAACGGCAGCAAGAATTGTGATGTGAGGAGTGTTGGTTTGCGCGATTAGCAAAAATCCACAATTGATGCCCCCAAAAAAGGTCTATGCAGTCCTCAGTCTACGACTGAGATCCATTCCTAGAGTACGCGACCTCACTCGAATTTCGACTTAAGTCGCATTCCGTCATTAAAGTCAGAATATACGTCAAAATATTTTGTGTAAAAAAACAAATACATTGAAATAAACAAGATGATGTACTTAGCATGACAGCTGAAAGGCAGATGGAGAAGAAGAAGGGGAGGCAGTGTTTAGCTATTGCGAAGGAACCTGGTCCTGAATCCTCTCCATCTCCACAAGTATCAAAGAACCTTGTTTTGTGATCTTTGTATCCGACAGATACTGGCGTTCTCTTTAATAATTGTCACCACGGTCGACCGACTTAAAGCCTTGGTGGTGTTGCTGTCTCTCTTTTCTCCAATCTTTTTATGATCTTGATCTTCGTTTCCATGGTAATGGATTTTCTTTTGGCTGCAGAAGCATTGCTAAAAGACACAGCTTTCTTCTTTGGGGCCATAATGTCAAAAAAGGAGGTCGAAAAATGCAAAGATACTCCTGGCGCACAAACACGGACAAGCATTACCCAGACAAAATGCCGCACGGGACGGGCGTTGTAAAGTTGAAACATCTTAGGTCGAGACCGTCTTAACCCGAGGACTCCCTGTAACTGCTTATAGTTCCCACAAGATGGTGACAAAGCACTAGTCTTGTCGAGATGAAATTCCACAATTCACTTCAGCATAGTTCCTTGTTACAAGATAGCCTAGGATGGCAAGATTTGTTCAGTTCATTGACCAAGCTTGTCTCATTGTAGGATAATATCAATATAAGAGAACCTTTATTAATCCCAGAATGGGGAAATAGCAATCGTTTCAGCAGCAATAGAGGATACAGGAAATTTTTTAAAATGCCAACGTCGTCAGAAGTTCACCACATGACAGGGAGGGGTGCTGCAGCTGTACTCAGCTGTGTACAGAGTGAACAGAAGAGGTGCCAGGACAGTTCCTTGTGGTGTCCCGGTGGTGCAGACGAGCACGTCAGACCCGTGGTCGGTTCTTTAGCTCATCTGTGATCCTAGATGTTTGGGGATTGTCCATGACTGTCCTTCACTGAGCAGGTTTTGTTGTTTTGTATTGGTGGAAAGAAATAAGAAAGAAATCAAATAAACGAGATCGTCGCAGTGCTCACAAGGTTCTCCGGGTGGGGCTCTGATGTGTTGAGATGATGGCATCCTCAGCCCTAATGCCAGGCTGATGTTGAGGGTGGTCAATGGACCTTTCCAACCTGTCAATCACTCGTACAATAATAGCCAATCAGATAGCCGCATTGTCTTCACCCCTGGCTTGACACGCCCCTCTCGTCTGTTGGATTTCAATATGAAGTCTGTGAGGCGTCTAACTTTTTTGCATCGATCGCCAACGTTCAGCTGTAAGTCTGACATTGCGTCCTACTCCGTCCAAAATCTTAATTCCGTGCACATATCCTTGCGTTAAATAGTTGAGACGTCTCTGTAGAACCCTCTTGGACAAGTCTGGTGCATTTGGCAAAACAAACCTAGAATACGTGATAGAGAATTGACTTCAAACCTGTTCTGTTCGCCACTTCGGAAGATTGTGGGAGATGTAGCTAAGGGGGGCGGAGCTGAAGATGGCCAGTCGGAAAGGTCCATTGAGGAGCGCCGGTGTACGAGGACCAATCTCTCTAGGGTCTTCATCAGTTGAGAGATCAGTGCCGCTAACAGGGTAGTTGGTGACCTCCTTTGGTACCACTGGAGGGCGTCGAAACCTGTTGAAGAAAAGGTTCCGATCACTGCTCCACACTAGCCCCCCTCCCCAATCGTAGTCTCGGGTTGTTTGTGGCCTGAGATGGTCGTCAGACATCAAATGATTGCTCTTGAAGTTACTTTTTGGCTTTGCGATCTGTGTGGCATTCGTGTTGAGGCGGCACCCGTGAAATCCAACACGCAAGCCTCGTCGTGCGAGTTTAGCATTTTGCTCGACTTCAGCGCCGCGCCTGAAGTCGAGCTGCCGTTCGCCACCGTCACATTCACGCGAGGTTCCGCGCTCGTTCCAGAAACAACAACTCGTGGGCTTTTGTCTTCGGCGGCGAGTGTAAATGAGCGCAATTTCATCGCTAGCGTGCGTATCCGAAGCGTCCAAACTTCAGTCATGATTGTGAGGCAAATCTTTGCTGTCACATGTGTGCACTGCAATTAGGATTCTCAGCCATATGTCAAAAAGATAAAGCCGCTTTTGCCCCCCGCCCCCTTTTTTTTAAAACGGCTCGGGATTATGGTGCAATTTGTCAGCCGGCCAGAGTGAGACAAAGCAAGAGAGAGCGAAAGAGGCGGCATCAGACGTGCTCGTCTTATTGCGCTTGACTCATCTGGTCCGAGTGTTCCGTGGGCTGTCACCGGGGCGAGATGGATGCGCCTAATCGGCTGCCATCTTGGAGGGGAAAAAACGCTCCTCTGGACGTTGGGAGGAAATAACACTCGCTGTGCCGTTAATGAGAATTTGTATGAGAAATGATTCATAATAAACGTGACTCTTATCTGCTACACGTTTTATAAAGCATTAACTTGGGCAAACTGTTGCTAAAAGCCTCAAGTCCCTTTGTTATATATATTTTTTTCAAAATATCAAAATACTTGCATACTAATCCTTTGGATGTTGGAGTTGTTGTTGTTTTTTCGACATCCCACGTGATGTCGTTTGAACGTCAGCGGTCATCTCGAAACTTTTCGATTACATAATGTGTGCGACTCTTGTAGCGGCATCGTTAAAACAAAATGCCCCAAAAAGGAGAAACACACTTGTGGAATTTTAGATGAGTGCCTGTCAAATGAATACATTTTCTTTACTGTCACCAAGTCACGGGCAATTTTTGTGGATTTTGCATGTTCTCCCGGTGCCTACACGGGTTTCCTCCGGGAACTCCCTTTTCCCCCCACATTCCCAAAACATGAAACATTAATTCGACACTTTAAATTGCCCCGAGGTGTGATTGTGAGTGCGGCTGTTTGTCACCATGTGCCCTGCGATTGGCTGGCAACCAGTTCAGGGTGAATCCCGCTACCTGCCCGTTGACAGCTGGGATAGGCTCCAGCACTCCCAGCGACCCTCGTGAGGATAAGCGGCAAAGTAAATGGCTGGATGGATGAACGTTAAACTCTATGGCAGCAAACCTATAGTGACAGGCAGAACAATCAGATGTTCTTCTTCTTGGCGGCGGAAGGTCCAATCAAGCTGTTGCCGTTCATGGAACTTTTTTAGCTAAACAGGCACAGATGTCGCACGATGAATTTGTGAGCCCACAGAAACGAGATCATCGTCAAATATGGACTTTTGGGGGACATCTTTTGTTTTAGTGTGTGCTATGAAGTTGTTGTAGCTTTTCTCTGTAGCGCTTAGGAAGCAGTGACCTAGAAGACTCCCGCTGATCGGCTTCTGCTTTCTTGTTTGTTGGCCCGGGGAGCACAATCATCATCTCCGGGCAGATGGAGCCTCCCACGACAACCACACACTCAAAAGAGGTCATCGCGGGTCTGTTTCGCTTCGAAAACGCTCGCCGAGAAGTCGCAAAATATTGCCAAATAGCAGAAAACTAAAAATAAAATGGACCACGCGGTACACGTCGAATACAGAATTCATTTGGCCGAGGTTTCCAATTCAGGCCCTCTTGTCAGACAATTTCCACTTTTTTTTTTTTTTTTTGTGCAGAGAGCTTTTATAAAATTTGTTGCCTCGATGCCTTGGAATATACATAAATAAAAGTCCACCTCACAGTCTTTTATTATTACCAACCATTTTTAATGATAAATTAGGACATTAGAAAGCTATGCAGTGGAGTTATGACTTTAAGATCGACGCATAATTCTCCACGTTTGAAGTTAATTAAAAAAAAAAAAACGTTTGACGGCAAGACAAAACGGTCCCACGGTTTGACGGACGTCTCTTTAATGGGGTCGACCTTCCCGCGAAAAGCCACACGACGGTGACCGACGCGAGCGTTTGCATTGCAGCTCATTACTCAAAGTGATCGGCGCAGACGTTCAAGTGTGCCATTTGTTTTTTTTTTTTTTTACCTCGCATGCAAATGTGGCACATCAGATTGACTCACGTCGCCCGCAACATTCCGGATAGTCATATACTGTTTTCGTCTGACGTCACACACCTTCCGATTTAGAACGCAGGAGCCATCTTGGTTTGGTGAATTCACATAAACACACGTAACAAACCAGGAATCATTTCAGAAAGGTGTACAAATGGGGGCGCACTGCTATTTTATCGTTCGTTGTAAAGCGTCGTTCTTTCGACAGCCAGCTGTTATCAAGAACGAGTCCGAGAAAACGGAGCAGTTAGCAACCAAACGGCGACAACTGTGGCTGTCTCGTATTAGCAGAGCTAATCGAGCAGCCAAGCACAATACTCGTGTGTGAATGCAATGCACGTCTCCATAACCTGTATTTTCTATGTCATTTTAATAAGTTTGCAAAAACGAGTTACCACACCGCTAGCTGTTTCGTGAGTTGAGTTAAAAACGTTAGCCGTGGAAGTGGAGAAAAAAGGTGCGGGCTCCACTTGGGACTCGTCCCGGTCGAATGTCTCTCTTCCTCTCGGTAACAAAAATGAAAATAATAATCTACACCTCTTTCGTTGGCATAATCAACATGATTTCACACAACTCTGACTATAATCACGCGGTACATATTTAAATTGCATTGTGTGGTAAACTAACCTTAGCAGTGTGGGGAGACAGGTTGCTTACAATGGATACCGCCGCATGACGAACCCATTAATTGGTTGTAGGCCTCCAAACCTTTGTCATTCTGTCGTTGGTCCACGGTGTAAGGGCTTGCCGAGAAGAGGAAATAGTGGACGATGTCTGGATAGGCTACCGACGACCACTGTTGTGTGCTCCGTTTGTGTTTCTCCAAGGCATCTGGGTCAATATTGTCGATCAAAACACACTTCTTTTCGTAACGGTTTCTTGAAACAACATCTAATGAGCACCGATAACTTTCCAAAGTCTTTTTAGCCATCATGCGTCACTTCTAACAGTCGTAAGAACATTTGTGTAACTCCGGTCTATATGCAAAAGCATGAGAGTGAACAGCGCTTCAGTATGGTGAACCCATCCAACACGGCCAGGTGTCCCGGATGTAGTCACGTGGTCGAAAACTATTATCTATTGGAGTGAAAATGCTTCCCAAAAAGGTGAATTTTAAAGCACTTTTCAAGTGTATGACTACTATTGGGCTACTATATACAGGATAAACATGATGATCCGTTTTTATTTTTTTAAGAGCACGCTTATTATCGTGTTTGTGGAACCAAAACACTTTTTATGTGTAAGAAATGTCGACGTTCAACTGGGAGTCTCTGCAGTTCCGCAAGGCTCCACCACGAGCGCTGTGAGCTAAACCCTAGATTTCTCCCCGGCTCTCGCGAGAACTCGGCGCCTGGTTCCACGGCCAGCGGCCACCCAGTCGGAGAAGAGATGGCGGCCAGAGGGGGCTTTCAGTCGAAACCGACTGGCGGCGGAGGTGGCGTAATGGGTCCTGGGCCGCCGGTACCGGGCGCGGGGCCAGGTATGGGCCCAGGGACCCCCTCTGGAAGGATGGGACCGTCGCCGGCCGCGCAGAACCACATGTACCGTTCCCCGATGCCCGGGCCTGGCTACCCAGTAAGATCTCGCTTTTCCGATAGAACAAAGCCACCTTTAGCAGGGCTTTGTCACGGCCAGCTAACCATTAGCCGCACTGCGGTCGCCCGACGCTGCCGAATAGCCCCGAGCTGTAAGCTCGGAGTTGCTTCAAACTAATTTACTTTAAACGTCTCTTGGAGTTTGATGTGTAACTTATACCCCTCCGCTAAGCTTCCTGTCGGTACGCTATCTTTTCCCACTAGCTAATTAGCCTAGCATGCTAAAGTGGCTAGCTAGTCGCCGGAGCACCAATTCACTCACAAGTAGTTTCCGATTTTGTCCGATTCTCCGATGCCGCAAAACAGTCAAATTGATGTTTGACGTCCTCAATGCACGTACTCTCCGTTTCCAGGAGTTGGTTAATGAATGTCTCGTGAAACTAATGGGAGCGAGTGCACGTTGCTCCACTTTAGCTGGCTTCTCGTGTTCAAATATCCCTCCATTCGTTTGGATTTGGACGCGGCCACTTTCGTCTGCAAATGATAACGTCATATTTAAAATTTTAAAAAGTGTTTTGGTGGCAACGTTAGAGCGGTGTTAAATGGGGACAAATAGCTGCAGTTTAACTACATTGCAACATAGCGGAGCTGTGAGGAAAATTCGATTTTTCCCTTAATATGGTGACCAAAATTCTCTATATTAGTAACTGGAAATCATTTCAAGGGTTGACCAGTATGTGTAAGTCATTTATTTTACTTGACTATCGTTTGGTATTACGTACATAGTTGGAGATGTTGTAATAATCACCCAAATACCTACGGAAAGATCGTAACATAACCAATTGTGTATTGAGAATGCAATTTAATCTATTCTGATTTAGGGAAAAAAGTGTAAAGTGTTGCCTGCTTGTTCATGGTACATAATAGATGTAGCCACAGTGGTTTAAATAAAAACAGCAACACACTCAATTTAGGCACTTTTTCACTCCTCACTGACTTTCAAGTGCTGGAGGCCCCGTAGCTCAGTGGTTAGAGCACTGGTTTGATAAACTATGGGTTGTGGGTTCGTATCCCACTGGGGCCTCCACTCCCCTGAGAAGGGTTGCGTCAGGAAGGGCATCTGGCGTAAAAAATTGTGCCAAACATATATATGCGTTCATCTGAGATGAGACGCTGTGGCGACCCCGAAAGGGACAAGCCGAAACACACACAGACTTTCAAGACTTTTGAACCCATTTGTGAATTCAGTTGCTCATCAAAACAGCAGCACGTCAGCAGTTTGTGTGAAGTGTCAGCACAATTTGTTGGATTTCATTATTTTTTTCAATCCTAATCTGCTTCTGTTCCTTTTCCTTATTTTAACATCCATTTCTCTTCTGCAACTTTTATTTTTGTAATCGTTGAAGCCATTTTACATTCACAGTCAATTAAATTGACTCTTTGTCCCTGCCGGCTTGCACCGATTCTTCTTTAGAAATATCCGCCAATGTTTTTTCCCTACAAGGATACTCCTGTATTTAAAACTTAAATGGAAAAGTTTTCTTAGTGGTCTACTATTGTCAAGGGAGTAGGTTGCCTAGCGACAAGCGACTCCACTGAAAAGATGTCTTTTTCCCTTCCTCGAGCATCCTCGACTGCTTTCATTCATCCGAGCAGCCCAGCGCTAAATGGCGTCAACCTCATTTGTTCTCGGGTACTTCAAGGCCGCGCAGATGTGCGTGCATGCGGCGCAGCGTGGGCAGTCTCTCTACGTGGGGGAAGAGGCGGTGCATCTCGATAAGCCGTTTTTGTTGACGTCGAGTTGTCATCTGACGCCACCTCTGCACCGGGGGGGACGGTGGGCATTTTTGGGATTTCTTGTCTTCAGCCGCCGCTTTCGCCCACTGCGTCCATGCTGTCTGATACCAGGAGTCGTCTCTTTGAGTTCTTGGCACACGGTTTGGTGAGTGACGGTTGTTGTCTGCGTTCATACTAATCTTCCCGCGGTCTTGTTTCAGGACGGACACAGGAATGGACATTTTGCAGCCAAAACTGACTAAACTGTCGCACAGTGTGCAGGGTTTTGTGCACATTTTTTTTTTTTTTTTTTTTTTTTAGCAGCTTAATTTTACCGTGACTCTAAATTGAAAGTGCTGGTGATTGTTGTCACAAAGGGAATAGCCAATCAAAAATACACAGAAGCATTTACAAAACATTTCCGGGTACAAGTATAAGCGAGACGCAGCTGGATGCCTCAACACCACCAAGTTATTACCAATGCAGATTATATTGTATTTAACAGTAATACTTAACTGTATTTTAAATTTATTTGCATGGAGCTGAAAAGCGAAGTGTGGAGAGTCTCTGTTCCCAGAATGCAAAGCCTCAGTCAGTGAATAGGGGGAAACATCATTATCAGTCAAGTAATCCACACCGTTTTTTTATTCTCACCCGTTTCCTGTCTTGATGGGAATTCACTTCTTCCTTGACAACGGCGCCATGTTTTTGTGGTTCAATAAAATATTATGGTAGAGTATATAGCGGGGCTGCTCAATGTGCCGATTGGCAGTTTTGGTCAATCGTGCCCAAAAATAAACAAAAGATGTCAGCCTATATCCCATCTTCTCGCTTGATTCAGGTGTGGCAGATATGGCGTCATATTTACGGTCTCTCTCTTCCTTTCTCCACGGCAGTCGCGGCGATCCCCCCCATCCTTGTACATTGCGAGAGTCTGGCTGCTTGAAAACTAGATCTTGGGGTAAAAAAGTCTGGGCACCCCTGGTATATTGTATGTTGAGTCTGAAAACTGACTGTGGAACATTAACTTTTAAATAGAAGTTCAGGATGTCGCCACCGGGGGAACCAAACGCCGTTGTAAACCGAGGAGCTACTTTTCTGAGAGGTGCTTCTGTTATTTCGGATTTGTGGCTTGGGGTCCCTCAGGGCAATTGTAGACCAAAGTAACCTCCAGCCTTAAAAATAACAAATTAGTTTGTGTTTTTCACGACCAATAGCTCACAAATTCCAATAGATGTCATGTTTTATGACCTGCTGAAAGGATGCTGAGTGAAGATGTAATCACACTGGATCATTCAGGGCTATGTGCCAGCGTTTGTTTCAAGCCGACAATTCACCGTCTACTCGTGTTGTTTTTCTTTCATTTGACTTTTTTATTTATTTATTTTTGCAGAGACCAGGCATGCCTCCATCCAGCCGCATGACCTCGCAGGGACCCGCCATGGGGCCCCCGGGCTACGGCGGCAGCCCCGTGTCCCGCCCGGGGATGCCCGGTGTGATGGACCCGTCTCGCAAGAGGCCGGCCCCCCAGCAGATCCAGCAAGTTCAGCAGCAGAGCCGCAACCAGCAGTAAGAGGCGATCGATATCTCTGGAAGGGGATACATGGTTTTCATTAAAAATGCGGCGATTAATGGTGGGGTTAAATGATTTCTGCTTTAACTTCAGTCGACAGTGATCAATACTTTTCCACAAATTGCACAGCTTTAACTCTTAGAATCCTGAACTACGCAATGAAATAAGTTGCTCTTGTTTAATGTTAATGGTTTTGAAAAAAATCTTTTGCTGTTTATCAAGTTGAACTAAAGATGCAGTACAGCTTCCTCATGTCTGGCTTCAATGTGCTTTGTACAGTACAAAAAAGAAGAAGATGGCTGATAAAATTCTACCTCAGAGGGTAAGTCGTATTAAAAGTGGGGTAGAAGCATACTGATTTTTATATATAACTTATATAAATTTTTGTATGGGAGAGCCCACACATGGGGGGGGGAAATCAGGAAGTCTGCTTACTGCTCAAATATTGTGTGGTATACTCGATTATCAACGCAGCACACCACACACAAAAGATGTCTGGTGTATTGCCGAGACTGGCTCGAGTCAGCCAAGGCCTTCAAAATGCTGAAAAATGCAAGGAAGAAAGTAGAAGGAGAAATGGGAGGCGCTAGGCTAACTTGTAGCTTATCTGTTGACTATTTTGCAGTTGCAAACTCAATTTTATTTACACCATCGGCTAATCGTTTAGAATTAATTATTGGATAATCAGACCTTTGTGGCCTTTTTTTATAGGAGTTGGAAAGTACTTAAATTTGGACGGGTTATGTGAATGTGTGTACCCCGCATAAGCAATCGAAATACATATTCATCACTCCGAGCATGCTGATGTCAGTATAGCAATGAGCAGGTTTTTCATTGTCGCCAAGTTTTATGAGCAGACTCGGGATGAAAAATTACTCATAACCCACAAGTTAATCTCTCAGAGGAATCGAAAAAACAGGCCTTTGCTGAGAAGGTGGAATCGGCCTTAAGTCTGCCCAGTTTAATATCACCAGATTCAACCCTGTCACGTGTTCTTGTCTCAGATCAGGGAACTAGTCCCGGAGTCTCAAGCTTACATGGATCTACTGGCCTTTGAGAGGAAGCTGGACCAGACCATCATGCGTAAGAGGCTGGACATCCAGGAGGCCCTCAAGAGGCCTATTAAGGTTTGAGTCGAGCTTCAGTACTTGTCACCAATATTTGTGAATGAAACCAAAATCTTTCACATCCAACATTTCTGGTAATAGCTAACATTTTATTATTCATTCATTTTGTCTTGCAGCAAAAGAGAAAGCTTCGTATCTTCATATCAAACACCTTCAATCCAGCCAAGCCCGACGCAGAGGATGGCGAGGGCACCGTTGCATCATGGGAGCTTCGTGTGGAGGGCCGTCTACTGGAAGATGTAAGAGTCTGGTTACAATCGCACTGTCTTCACCAAGGAATTTGGCTCAGTGTATCTTTTTTTTTTTTTTTTTTTTTTTTCAATATTCTTGCAAGAAGTCAACATCTCTTATTGAACCAGTCTTTGTGTCACTGCTTCCAGTAAGAATACACGTTTACTTTTCAGACGGCCGTATCAAAGTATGAAGCCACCAAACAAAAAAGAAAGTTTTCTTCTTTCTTCAAGTCTCTGGTCATAGAGTTGGACAAAGATCTTTACGGACCCGATAATCACCTTGTGGAAGTAAGAAAAATATTATGCTTTCTTTCTATTTACATATACAGGGGATATAAAAATGGTGTGACGTGTGAGCAGCGACGTTTGCGAGTGCTTCTCCGGAGTTAAAAAAAGAAAAGGGTTCTTTCTTTGTCGTCGGGCCAAAGAAAGACAGCGGTGCTACCAGTGCCAAAGGAAAAAGGAAAGTTGTGCAAACTACAGTGGATTTAATGGAGGGGATAATCGCTAAGTTTGTTACGGCTCTTGCTGATTACTACGGGATGGCTAAGTCGACGATTTCGACTATCCTAAAATATAAAAATGTAATAAAAGGGAGCGAGACTTGTCAAGGGAGGGACTATCATTACAAAGCAAAGGTCACAGATAATTGAAGAAATGGAGAATTAGCCAGTCAAATCATGGATGGTGATCTCAGCGTAACACTACTTAACTCCCTCTCAAGTCCCTCTGACGCCATCACACCTCCAACAAAAAAAAAACCACATTTAAGTCTCATTAAAAAATGTATGCATTTTTATTGTTTAAATACATATATATGTTTTTACTTAAATAACAAAAATCTGAATTTACTATTTAACCATTGGAACGGATTAAACTCATTTATATTATATCCCATGGGAAAAATGTTTCAGAGGTTGAACAAATATGACTGAACACTTCACAAGAACGAATTATGTTCGCTCTCTGAGGTTCCAATGTATATATGTTAAGTTTACACGATCAAATTTTAGTCGATTTTGATATATGCACACACACACAAGGAGCCACTTAGCTCCCATCTTTGAAGCAACTTCTACCTTCTGAAATATCTTGATAAAAAGGTTTTCCATTTTCTAAGGCTTGTCTTTGGGCTTTTAGTGGCACAGGACCGCAACCACCCAGGAGACTGACGGCTTCCAGGTAAAGAGGCCTGGCGACGTGGGTGTTCGCTGCACAGTCTTGCTCATGCTCGACTACCAGGTACCAAAATGCTCACACTTGTGCCACCTCAAATTAGATATCAATTCTGACGAGGAAAATTACACAGCCCCCCCAGTTCAAACTGGACCCTCGCCTGGCTCGGATGCTGGGGATCCACACCCAGACCCGACCTGTCATCATCCAGGCCCTGTGGCAGTACGTCAAGACTCACAAGCTGCAGGACCCCCACGAGCGAGAGTTCATAAACTGCGACAAGTACCTGCAGCAGGTTTGCACCATTCCTGCCCTTTCTGTCTTAAGCGTGGGTACCCCTCAGGTTTACTGTTTGTTTTTTTTTTTTTTGTTTGTTTTTTTTCTGTTTATTGAATATGAAAAACCCCACACAAACTACTCATGATGAGGAATAGACTCAAATTATTAGTGTGGGATGTATCAACCAACAGAGCAAACCAACAACAATTCCAAGTTTACAAGCCAGATGTTGGTTGTAGTACCAAGACTTACCTGTGAGGCAGCACAGTGCCACAAGAGATCCAGTGTAGAAAATACCAAAAAAAAAAAAAAAAACTGTGAGAAGCTAGGCTAACACTTCATTTACGGTTGTCGGCCTCAACCACATCCCAAGATAAGTGGGGAGGGGAATTCACGCTTGAAACTCCCCACAGCGCAGGATAATTGCTTTAGTTATAGATAATTAATTTAAAATCTTTCCGAAACTTCCTATAATCTGACTCTCGTATTTTAATGGAAAGGTGCCAAAAATTCAACAACTTCAGATCAATTATAAGTACGCATAAGATGTTTGCATATCTAATGGCTTTTTTTTTTTTTCTTTCTTTCTTATGTGGTAAGTGACTCGTTTTTGACGCGTTAACCATTTGCTCTCGATTAGCTGTGAAATTCCGGAATTCATCCAAAATCTGTTGCCCGTACTCTGAAGGATTTTTTTTTTGTTTGTTTTTTGTTTTACACCCCAGTCAGAGTGAGGAGACGTACACAACACACTCCGTGCCACAGGATAATCATTTTGGATTATATTTAACACTGCTCACAATCAGGCCTGAGTTTAGGCGGGGGGGATCAATCTCAAAATTAATTCTATTTTCGCTGAGTATACCTGACATTACTTTGTACCGGTCTCATGCTTACAATCTGCACTGAAAGAGCTGACATTTATACCAGTCATAACATTTGATGTTGTGCATTACACTCGTTTGGCTCCTGTGTCCTTGTATGGACTTGAGACACAGCACAGGCCGAGCTCCTGAGACTAAACACGACTGCTACGGTACTGCAATGTCATCTCACTCAACAAAAAATGCACCGAAGAGTTTTTGATGAGTGGTATGGGGGTGGGGGGGGGGGTTAAGAGCTCACTGAAAACAGTTTTGAGCGGAACCTGTTAAATTTTTCTGTTTTTTTTGTGTGCACTTTCTATCGCTTGTAAATTTCCCATGCATGCTTGCAATTCTTAATCCCCAAATGTGTTGTTTTGGCCCAAGTTGCGTGCATGTCCACTGAATTTCCTTCTATCCAATCCACAGATCTTCGAGACCCAGAGGATGAAGTTCTCGGAGATCCCGCAGCGCTTGCACGCGCTGCTGATGCCTCCCGAGCCCATCATCATCAACCACGTGATCAGGTAAGTGTCACGTCAGCCCATGCTGCACCTGTTGAAATTTGTTTATCCTAAATGAGCTCTCTCTGGGACACTTTAGCGTGGACCCCAATGACCAAAAGAAGACGGCGTGCTACGACATTGACGTGGAGGTGGACGACACGTTGAAGACCCAGATGAACTCCTTCCTGCTGTCCACCGCCAGTCAGCAGGAAATAGCAGGCTTGGACAACAAGGTCATTCTTCCACTATTTATATTTCAACTATTCAACCAGACACTACAAAATCAGTTTAAGACAACAGTGATGCACTGCCGTGAAAAAGTATTGACCCCTATCTCAAATTCTCAAGTTTTTTTCCGTAGTTTTCCCCACTATGTTTAAGCTCATCAAACAACTGTAAATGTCACACAGATATAACTCAAGTGAAATATTTCATTTATTAAAGGGGGGGCGGGTTGATTTTCTGCACTGTAAGGGGCATCTAAGAGCCTTTAATTTTCTCAAAAGCTAACGGTGGGCGTTATAATCAGGTGCGTCTTTATATAAGGATGAATGTTGAGCCGCAACAGGTCTCGCAACTACGGTAAGCAGCGGCCAACTCCATTTTCCCCTGTAGAAGTAGCAGCACGCAGTGTATGTTGGGATATATGACTGCGTGAAGCGTGCCATTTCATTTCTGTTTGTGTTAAGATCCCTAAATGGCTCCTATTAAGAGGCACGCTTTCGACGCAGTTTAAACTCAAGGCCATCAGTCACAGTCCTAATAGAACAGCAGCGAGAGAATTTGACCATAAATCAATGGTGTGGAAGTGAGGGAAGCAACAAGATGATCTACGCCAAGTAAAGAAGACTAAACAGAGTTTCCGAGGGAACAGAGCGAGATGGCCACCCCAGCCTCTACTGTACGTCTAGTCTATGTGCCTTATAATGCGGTGCACCTTATACATGGATAAAGTTTTAAAATAGGCCATTCATTGAAGGTGTGACTTGTTGTGCAGGAAATATGGTATTCAAAGGTGGCTAGCCCTGTGTGGAAAAAGTAATGTTATTTCCCCTCCCCCAAACCCTAAGAACTGGTAAGGCCGTCCTCAGCAGCAAGAACTGAAATCAAGCATTTTTTCCAACCGGCGGTTTTCACAACTCTGTGAGGATATTTTAGCCCATTCTTCCTTGGAGAATAGTTTGAATTCAGACAAAAATGGAGCATTTTCCAGCATGAACAATTTTTTTTTTTTTTTTTTTGTTTTTGTTAAGGTCAAGGCACTGCATTTCAATCAAATTTTTGTCTAGAATTTGTCCAGGCCACTGAATAATTTTATTTTATTTTTTTTTTAAACCCTCTTGTAAGTTGTGACCTTCTCGGACAGATATTAGTGGACTTGGAGTCCTGGTGCTGTTTTCTCTGAGCAACCATCTTTTATGCATAAAACATTGTGCATGCACATAGTTAGCGTAGCGCCCCTCACGGGACATTAACAGTACCACACGCGGCAGAGTACATAATGCTAAATTTAATTGTAATGATCATTAGAATTTGAAGTAGTTCTACAATGCATCTGGATCTTTGTCCCAGTTTATTGAGAGGCAATTTCATCCCTTGCTCAAACGCGGCACTTGCACTCAGTGTACCTAATGAAGTGTCCAGCGCGCGCATTACAATAACGGCGACGATAATGCGGCGCGTCAGGCAGAATGTAGACTGCGCGGCCGCCCCAAATGTGGCGCGACGGCGCGGCTCCATTAAACACACACTTGTTACAGCTCCAGATGTGCCCAGCACACGGAGGGCAATTTCACACAAATGTGATTCCGATGCGAGCCAGGTAAGGTCTGTGCCGCCTCCCACCAGCAGTCATTAGAGCGGAGCGAAGTGGTTTATTTCGAGGCTGGCGCTGCCCACTGCGCCGGGCGGGGGTATTACCCCCACTCTTGACACCATTGTGGATGCGAGCGTAAAGCACCGCGCTGACAGGTTTCCACGCCTTGCCTGTCAGACACAGTGGGATTCTCCCGTCGCCGCGCCGAATCATGCGAATGATTGCATTCATTTGGTGCCCCGCATGTATCCTCTCAGATCCACGAAACCATCGAGACCATCAACCACCTGAAGACCCAGAGGGAGTTCATGCTCAGCTTCGCCAGAGACCCTCAGGGCTTCATCAACGACTGGCTGCAGTCGCAGTGCAGGGACCTCAAGGTGAGGGCAATTAGGCACACGGCCCGAAAGACAAAATCATTTTACATTTTTGTTCTTGAAGGCGACATAATACCGAATATATGGAGGACACATCGCCAAGTACAGATATCCCCCAAATTCAATGCAGGTCTGCTTACCTTTTGATTTTCATGGAGTGTTTCACACAGTGGCTTGTATCTCTGGATCTGTTTTAAATACAAATACATTATGCTCACTTTTACATGATTTTTAGAAACACGCTGAGAAAAGGCTTGATTGAATGTTTAGTTTCACACTTCAAGGTGGAGCCTTAATGTCACCAATGCGGATGTTAGCTTAATCTATAATGGACCTTTCCGACTGGCGATCTTAAGCTCCGCCTCCCTTAGCTACACTTGTCATGTCCCACAAGCTTCCAAAATGGCGACTGAACAGAACAGGTTTGAAGTAGATTCTCTTAATGCGTATTCCAGATAATATTCCGGTATGTTTTCTGCCAAATGCGTCAGATCTGTCCAAGAGAGTTCTACAGAGAGGTCTCATCTATTGCACGCGAGGATATGTACACGGAATTAAGATTTTGGACGGAGCAGGACGCAATGTCAGAGTCACAGCGAAATGTTGGCATTCGATGCAAAAAAGTTTGACGCCTCACAGACTTCATATTGAAATCCAACAGGATAAAATAGTGCAATCGTACTGCGCATGTATAGCAGGGTGAGTACTTTTCACTTTGAAAGATCATGAGTCGTAATATTTTAGTCTTTATAAGTGAGTTGGGTTAGATTTTTCTACATTTAAACAATGGTGATTAACTCAGTCAGTACCGTAGTCACCAGATGAAAAAGTTTGACTTTGCTCGTAATGGAACCCACTGCCCTGTCTTAAAAGTCCGATGTGATCCAAATAGGCAAATAGACATTTTTCTTGTATGACATCGCGCATTTATGTCTCACTAACTCGGCTCTTCGGCATAAAACAAGTCATTCAGCAGGTTAGTGATACACTAACAAAGTGAAAGTTGTTCTCCTGGAATGTATAAAGCACTGATAATTCAAAATCAAACTCAGAGAAGATCTTCGAACATACAGCCTTGTGTTTATTGATATTGTCCACATTTAGTTGTACGTGCGGTCTTCCGCAAGCCTTAATCGATCGTAGACACTTTGTCAACTGTGCTTTAGGCTTTGGAAAAAGGATTAAACGGGCCCTTTGTAACCAAGAAGGATATCTTTCATCAGAATTGCACGTTCCCCTAGCGCATCTGAGGACCATTTTCTTCGTAACATGAACTTTTCCAAGCGCACGCTACTGATAACCAGCATTGCTTGTGGGACAATACTGGGAGAGGGGCGTGTCAAACCAGGGGTTAAGACGAGGCGGCTCTCTGATTGGCTATTATTGTACAAATGATTGACAGGTTGGAAAGGTCCATTCAGCCATGTCGGAAAAAGAAAAAAATGAAAACGCAAAACAAAAAAAGTCCTAGCGAAATGAACCCTTCTCATATAAAGGAAACCACCCTGACTATTCAATATTCAACATGTGACCTTTGTTGTTAGCTTTGTGGTACTGCCACCAAGTGGTATAATGTAGGTAGTGCTGGAATTGATATTGGTTACAAACGTTTGCTCCACAGTCCAAGGGTTCTTGGTTCAATTCTGTATGGCTACTCCGGTTTACCCCCAGACCCCAAAAACAAAGTTCACAAAGACGAAAATTGTACAGAACTCTGAATGCGAGTAGACCGATTAACCCCCCACCCCCCCAAGCGCCGATGCCGATTAGTAGTAGTCAGGGATGCCAATAACCGATATTTGGAGCTGAGATTCAATTGCAGTGAAATGGAAAATATTGTCATCAGAATGTAAAATGATTCAAGACAATATTTTATTAGCTATATTTTTAGTTCTGTCAAAAAGTGCAGGGATGCCAATGTACCGTAATTTCAGGTCGCGACTTTTTTGACACGCTTTCAACCCTGCGGTGATGTGACGAGTTTGTGAATTGTTTTTTTTTTTTTTTTTTTTTTTTTTTTAACGTCCGCAAGGGGGGCGGAAAAGGTAAGAAAGAGACTGGAATATATGTGCCGGGGAAGTGACTTTTATCGGCCCTGTTAGCACTGCGCTAGCCTTAACCACTTTGCTAGCACGTTGCTGCTGTGTTACTGGCGTGTCTCAGTGATATTTACCAGTAAGTTTTATTTTAACGCGCCCTGTTAGCGCGGCGTTAGCCTTAAACTCTTTCTGTGTACCGTCTTTTCTTTGTAAATATCCCGTGTTTCCAATGTGGGCACTTGCGGCTTTTACGCGGCTGGGCCATGTGTTATGTACCAAATGGTATTTCCTTTACAAAAGTATTCGGTGAGGCCTGTAACCAGATGCGCTCCGTAGGCTGGGGAATTAAGGTGTGTAAAAATGGCAAATTGCACCACCAATAATCAGCCCAACCCCAATTATGTGACTGTAGAGGCGACAAAATGGCCGTAACGTAGTCTCTCGGTCTCTTCCCCCCCCCCACACACACACACACACAGACCATGACAGACGTGGTGAGCAACCCCGAGGAAGAGAGACGGGCCGAGTTCTACTACCAGCCGTGGGCTCAGGAGGCCGTGTCCCGCTACTTCTTCTCCAAGGTGAGGCCACCTCCGTTCCTCTGTCGCCTACCCACAATGCAACAGATGACAATGTTTGGTTTGCGCTTCAGGTGCAAGAGCGGCGACAGGAACTGGAGCAGGCGCTCGGAATCAGGAACACCTGAAGTTCACTGCAGGATGGCCCGGGAAGGATGTCGATGCGTTTTTTTTAAACTACCACTTTTTTTGTTGTCCATTTGCTTTTGGAGCACACATTTTCGCCTCCTCCCAGCCAGTGTCTTAACTGCCAAACATTCCCGTTGTCACCAACACCCAAAATGACCACGAAAAAGCATCTAAAAAATCTAAAATTACAGCAAAACAAATACCCTTTTGCCTGTTGGGTTACCGATTTGTAACCAATCAGGATGTCCCAGACTCAAACTCTTCGTGTTTTGTCCAGGAGCCATACTGTTTTTTTCTTTTTTTTTTTTTTTTTAATGATTAATCTTTTTTTATGAACTATGAACCATATCATTGTCTTGTTAGCTAGTACAAATGATCAAGGAAGTAGCTTATTTAGCAGTACCTCTAGTCCAAATTGTTTTGTACATACCGAGGCAGAAGAAGGACGACTGTGAAGTTGTACCTTTTCATCCCATCGGGTTATTTTTTTTTTCCCCCGTTCTTTGTCAAAGCTCAGATTGTAGATGCTGTATTTATGAGAATGAGAATAGATGGCGGTGATTATTAAAGTGCAGCAAAGAAACCACAGATAAAGGTTGATTAAGGATAATGAAATGATCTGATGAAATATGTGTGTGGTGTGAAAACAACACTGTAGTAATTATTTGAAGCTTTTTGATGGACCAAACCTATTTTTCTGTATGTTTTTATGTCATAATAAAGAATCCATAAAACTTAGTGGCATCTGTTTTGAAATCCGGGATATTCTCAAAAATCATACACTATTTGGTATTTTCTGGCAAAATCTAAAGGGTGGGGGGATTTACTTTTTTTTTTTTAATATCATTACAGTATTTATAATTGTGAGTTCTTTATTTTGGCTGTTTCTGCCCAAAAGAGTGTATCTATAACATGTATTGTTCGTATCTCTCCGTCCATTATCTAAGTCACTTATCCTCACAGTGGCGGCGGGACTGCCGGAGCCGATCCCAGCTATCTTTAAGCAGGAGGTGGGGCGCACTCTTGACTGGTCGCCAGCCAGTCGCAAGGCACATTGAAACAACTAATTTGGAGTCTCCAATGCATGCAGGTTTTTGGGATGTCGGCAGAAACCGGATTTTACCGTATTTTCATTTTCTTTTACCCTGGATGAAATTATGACTAAAACAAGTTTGGTGGCACGGTGGATCAGCTGGTAAAGCGTTGCCCTCACAGTTCTGAGGTCCCGGGTTCAATGGAGTTTGCACGTTCTCCCTGTGCCTGCGTTGGTTTCCTCCAAGTGGGCACTCTGGTTTCCTCCCACATCCCCAAAACATGCAACATTAATTGGACACTCAATTGCCCCAAGGTGTGATTGTGAGTGTGGTTGGCTGGCAACCAGTTCAGGGTGTGCCCCGCCTCCTGCCCGTTGACAGCTGAGGTAGGCTCTCGCACTCCCCGTGACCCTTCTGAGGATAAGCGGCTAAGAAAACGGATGGATGGACAAAAGTTGTACTGGCATAACTTACTCTGTGTCGCTAATTCTCCAATTAAAAGTCATATTTCGACTGTACATAGGCAGTCGTTGGAAAAATGGTGGTAAAAGGGGGGGAAGCGGATTCAACAGGTTGCAGAAAAAAAAAACTCGCGACCACAGTAAAGGGTGATGACGTCACGGACACGGTGGGGGGGGGGGCGTAGGCGGCGTGCGCGGGCACCAGGCGCGCAGCCGCTATAAATAGCGGGCGGCCGCTTGGTCGGTCCTCGGTGGACGCGCAACGATGGCAGCTCCCAAGAAAGTTTGCGTGGTGGGCTCCGGAAACTGGTAACTTACTTCAAAAAGTCACGCCGTGCAAACTTTGCTCATAGACTTTTTTTTTTTGCTGAAAGCTAAAGTTGCTCAAATTACGTCAGAGATTTTTTGTTGTTTTTTCTCAGTTCATGCATGCTATTTTACATGAATCAAATTGTTTGATGTGCATAATGTATATATATATATATATATGTTATATGGCAGTGTATTTTTATCAGGCAGCGCTTCCTCTATTTGCCTCTTTGACATTTGAAGTCAGAAGTGTGACTCCGTGTCTCTGCCTCCATGTCTTAAGTTACAAAGACATTTCCGACGAGCAGCGTGTTGGATTGCCCTTTTGTCACCTGGCGAACTGGTTGGGCAGGCGGGTGAGGGTTTAAAAAAAAAAAAAAAATCATAGAATGGGGAATCCATCCATCCACTGCTTATCCTCACAAGGGTCACGCGAATGCTGGAGCTTATCCCAGGTATCTTCGGGCAGGAGGTGGGGTACACCCTGAACTGGTCGCCAGCCAATCGCAGGGCACACCGAGACAAACAGCCGCACTCACAATCACACCTTGGGGCAATTTAGAGTGTCCAATTAATGTCGCATATTTTTTTGGGAACCGGAGTGCCCGGAGAAAACCTGCGCGTGCACGGGGAGAACATGCAAACTCCACAGAGGCGGGGCCGGGATCGGACCCGGGTCCTCAGAACTGTGAGGCCAACGCGTTACCGGCATAACTGAATCAAATTTTGTTGTATCTTAAAAAAAATATGCCCCTACAATGTATTTATTACGTTATTATGGCACTTCTGTGTATTAAAATATTATTTTTCTAAGTGAAGATAAAGCTTGGAGCAAGTGAAATGAAAATCAAACTCCAAACCTGCCGTGGTAAAAATAAACATTTTGGTTGGAGAGATTTAATCTTGGACCGATTTTGCACCACGCGGCTCCCAAATGGAATGGATGGACCCGTGAGAATGACTGACAGCTCCCTTTTGACCAATCAGTGAGCGTCATTTTCTGAACTCCGCCCATGCTGCCCACAGCCGCGATCCTTTACCCACAAACAAAGAGAGCGCGTGTTTACTTTAAGACTCTGAATTGCGAGTGTATAGTCCTGCTTACATCCGATTTGGAAATACGGTGCTTCGATGTGGCTGGGGAGCGTGTAATGGAGACGAGCGCTATCCGGAGAGATTACTGGGAGGATATCTAGTGCGCTTTCCCACCCCAAAGCGTAATTTAGATAAATCCAATCGGGGGATTAAGGCTTGTGGCCGACCTCACCACCAGCTGAACGATCGGTGCATGTGAGTCGGAATGTTCCTTTTTTAGTTGGCAACGCAAGCAGGAGTGAGAAAAACTCTTTAGTCGTGCTGAAAACACGCCTGTGCTTTCCTTATGTAATCATGTCCATGCCGCCATAATCGCAGCAGTCAACCCAAAACACGCCGTCTCTTTTCCCCTCACGTCTTAAAATGTCAACAGTGGATTGCTTTGACACGGCGTATAGCGTCTAAAGGAGACATCCAACTGTTTAAAACTCTCAACTTAAAGTGTTATTAAAAAACGTATCCATATCGTGTCATATAAACGGCAATTATGATTTTTGATGACTACTGGCAGGACTAGGATGTTGTGGCCAAACGAGCAATACTCCCCTGACCACTCTCGTGACAATTTTTCGCAATTTAGAGTGAATACTCGGTTCTCGAACGTCGCCATTCTTGAACAAATCGGTTTTCGAACAAAAATTTGAAGATTTTTTTTTTTTTGCCTCTGTTTTCGAACGAAAATCGGTCCTCGAACCCCCGCGAAAAAACGAGAAAAAAACTACCCGCGTAGCCCGACCAGCTGACCCATGACGCGCGTCGTCATTGTGTATAACGCAGCCTCTGTACGCAGACGTGTCAGTAGATGTAGCTACTACATCTACTGACTGTTTTTTCCTCCTATTGAGGACTATTAACCCCAATCATGGCTCCAAAGAAGTGACACTAGATGAGTTCTTTGGGAAAGGAAAAGAACTTCCAAGGGGTGAGTCACCCCCACCGAAGACATTTCATACAGTTTTAGATAGTTTGCATTGATTTTTATCTCGTGAGCTTGTTCGGTTCCATTAGCATTTCTGCATTTTTATTTTGTTTCAAATATTTAATTAACTCCAGTTACGAGTTAATGTTTTGTATGTTACTTTTTGTAAAAAATAAGCATAAATTTCATGCAAAAAATAAATATATTTCTTATTATTATTTTATTATATAAAGTATTAAAGTATACAAGTATTTCTACTATGCAGTTTATGATCAGGAAAAGCTAAAAAAAAAAAACCCGTTTTAAAAAGCCCATTTTTTTTAAGGCTTGGAACGCATTATTTCATTTTCCATTGATTGTAATGGGAAATATCGATTTGGTTTTCGAACAAATTACTTCTCTAACCGCGTTCTGGAACGGATTGTGGTGGAGAACCGACCGCTCGGCACTTTTTGTCCCGACTGCAAATGAACGGCGCTCGCTCGAAGCCGTCACAAAAATCATTTCACCATATCACCAAAGACATTTTTCTTTAATTTCACGCTTGACGTCTGAAAAGGCAGACACGCGACTATTAATGTGCAAGCGGTCGTAAAGGCGGGCGTGTGTCGGCAGGGGCTCGGCCATCGCCAAGATCGTGGGCGCCAACGCGGCCGCCAACGCCCAGTTTGACAGCGTGGTCAACATGTGGGTGTTCGAGGAAATGGTGGACGGACGCAAGCTCACCGAAATCATCAACACGGACCACGAGAATGTCAAGTACCTGCGAGGGCACAAGCTGCCCCCCAATGTGGTACAACACAAACTTACAGTACAGTGTGTACATATACAGTACGTTTATTTTGGATGTAGCCTGGCAAGCAACATTTCCTCCAAAACTCCAAATATAATAGCGGCAGGGTCGCTTAGCGTGTTGTCGTTGCGGTCAGGTGGCCGTTCCGGACCTGGTGGAGTCGGTTAAGGGAGCCGACATCCTGATGTTTGTGGTCCCGCACCAGTTCATCGTCCGCGTGTGCGACACCATCAAAGGCCACGTCAAGCAGGGCGCTCACGGCGTGTCGCTCATTAAGGTACGGTACTTCCACCCGTTCCTCGAGCCGCCTTCGCCACGGGCGCCTCAGCGCCGGGCGTGCGTGTCCTCAGGGGGTGGACGCCGGCCCGGAGGGTCTGAAACTGATTTCCGAGGTCATCCGAGGGAAGCTGGGCATCGGGGTCTCGGTCCTGATGGGGGCGAACATCGCCAGCGAGGTGGCGGAGGACAAGTTCTGCGAGACAACCATAGGTCCGCTGTCAAATTCTGACCCTCCATTCAAACGATAGACAGTACAAATACCTTGTTACTGGACTTAGGTGCAAATACATCTTTCTTGTATTTGAGTACTTTTGCCACCTCGGCTTAATCCGTCGTATTTCATGTTGAAACTAAAGTGCGATTGTGATGTTTTTGCGGGGCCGTAGGGTGCAAGGACATAGCGCACGGGCCCATCCTGAAGGAGCTGATGCAGACCCCCAACTTCCGCGTTGCCGTTGTCCAGGAGTCCGACGTGGTGGAGATCTGCGGGGCGCTCAAGGTTTGTCCAAACAATTACTGATTCCGCGAAGTTTGAAGATGGAAGAACATTTGGGCGCCACAGAAAGTCGACTAATCCCGATGTAATGCGACAGATAGCAGCAGACTAAATCCACCTAGGACCAGGTCAAGGTGGTCAATAAACTTTGGTGGTCCAGGGCCATGGGCACTTTTCGGGAGGGGACGGCTAATTTGGTGCGACATATTTCATGACTCCTGATCACGGAACTACCACGTTGCGTTTGTCGCGTTTGTGGTCCCTACTTTCCCACCCCCATGTTGTCGATCCCCAATCCAAGACCAGGAACACGATCCAGTCCAATAGCACATTGACGACGTCGTCTTGTGTGCCTGCAGAATATCGTGGCAGTAGGCGCGGGCTTCTGTGACGGCTTGGGCTTCGGCGACAACACCAAGGCGGCGGTGATCCGTCTGGGACTGATGGAGATGATCGCCTTCGCCAAGGTCTTCTGCTCCGACGGGCCCGTCTCCGCCAGCACCTTCTTGGAGAGCTGCGGGGTGGCCGACCTCATCACCACATGCTACGGCGGCCGCAACCGAAAAATCGGAGAGGAGTTTGCCAAAACCGGAAAAGTAGGGATTGCGGTTTGCCAATTCCCGCCCAACCTTAAATTTTGTCTCTGAATGTGAATCATCTTTTTGTTCAGACCATCGAGCAGTTGGAGAAGGAGCTGCTGAACGGTCAGAAGCTTCAAGGTCCGGCAACTGCGACCGAAGTCCACCAAATCTTAAAGCAGAAAAACATGCTGGAGAAGTGAGTCCCTTTTGTCTTTCTGGCATTTGACTTGACCGTTCGGCCAAGAATTGCGATTCTGGAGCGGGATCTCTCGATGCTCCGTTCGCCTGCCGATCAGTTTGCATGTCGTGAAGACAGTCCACGGTATGCTCCAGCTCTGAGCCTACAGCAACTCAGCTCGACTCCGAATGTCTTGGTGGAAATGTTGTTAACCTTTTGCAGTAGATGTGTGCCACTAAACCTCGATGACCGCGCGTGTTTTGTCCTCACGGTTGTCACGCTTCACTTTTGGCAGGTTCCCCCTTTTCACCGCCGTCCACCAGATCTGCTTCGACGGCCACCCGGTGACGGAGTTCATCAGCTGCCTGCAGAAGCACCCCGAGCACATGTGACCGGCCAGCCGTCCATTTAAGACTCTGATTTGCGAGATGCGGCCGCGCCGGTTTGGAAGTCTCCGGTCGGCTCGCCTCCTCCTCCTCCTATCGCGGCGTCTGTGTTAAAAGTGCACCTTATCGCGTTTACGTAACGCCGCGGCCTTTCACTGAGCACACGCCGTTGCGTAAATCGTCCAAAGAACGATCGCCAAGCGCACAAAAGCGACGCACACTTGCACAAAACAAAGTTAATCCCGAGCACGTCGGTGCTTTTCTGTGCTCAAAAAAACAAAAACAAAACGTGCCTCCGTCTGTTTTCTGTCCTCGATTTTGTTATTTATTTGGAAATAAATCCCCTCAACTCCGGAGTCCCTTTCCATTCTGTGCCTCGGATCAGTCGCGGCTTCGGGTTACCGCTCTATAAACGGGTCACCTTTACCATTTGATCGAGGGGTCTTCTCCCCCAGGGGGCGCTCGTGGTGAGCAGGTCTGAATCGCAGCTCCGAAGTTTAGGATTTGAACCAAGACGTTCATAGCTGGCCTTCACTCATTTGCCCTCGACAGAATCCGGTGGCCTGATCATCCCGAATGTCTTACGTAACCTTGCGCTTTCGACAAGAACTGGATTCTCTCCTTTAGAATCCTTTGCATAGTTTTTGAGTCAACAGGCCAGCAAGATTTCTAATAATAACTCACGCTTGCAAAAGAGCTAAATAGCCATCTATAATTAGCTCGAGCTGCAGCTGCATCATCTCCTTAAAAGATTGGATCGAAATATTGCACAGTCATGAGGTTCTCGGGGGCCTCGTTTTCGTATTTCATGTTCAATGTTGGTGTGATTTGCTTTTGGTGACATCCAAAAGCAAGTTTTGACCTGTCGAGCAAGTTGTGTCATTTTTGCATTTAAAAAAAAAAAAAAAAAAAAAAAAAAAAAGATGCAATTACTACCAGCGGCCACTTGGGTGTAATGTCGCGCCGCGGAAGAGGAGAAGCGCATCCTTCTCTCCACCTGGGAAACCACGTTTGAGATCAAAGCTTTTATTGAATATCACATGACAAACGCCACAACACAAACGCAACGGAATCGCGACGTTGCGTAATAAATGAAAATAGTTCGGTGAGGAGGGCAGAAGCAAGGGTTGCACTTCCTTCGTCTTCGGGTCGCGACCTGTCAAGTTCGCCGACGAACGCGGCGCCTCTTTTTTTTTTTGCCTTCAAAATAAACAAAGCGCGTTTCGAGGAGTTGGTGGACGTTCAACGCGTGGGTGAAGTTGGCCGAAACGCAAATTTGAATTTTGACACTTTGCGTCATTTGATGTCGGGATTATCTCACTCAACAGTGCTCGACTCACGATGTGATTATAGTCATATTTTACAATTTATTTATCTTTTACTTTTTCATTTTTTTTACGAGAAAATGTGCGGAATAGAGAAATGGTGTACACGTGTAAATGCTGAATTTTAAATTCAGCAATGTCCCGTCAAGAACTTGGACAAATGGGTGCTGAACTTTTATTTTGGGAAATTCACCGGAAAAGGACCCCCTCATCCGGAGCGGCAAGCTTGTCAGCTGGTTGAGGAAGGAGGGGGGGGCGCCCGCTACACGTTTTAAACCTGCTTTTCGCCTTCAAACTGGACTTTTCTCCTGTGACGACGCCGGCGGGGATAATGGCTGGCCTTTCGGCCTGGTTCTGGAACGAGAGGTTCTGGCTGCCGCACAACGTCACCTGGGCGGACCTCTCCGAGCGGGCTGCCGGGGTGGAGTACCCCCAAGCCGGGCACTTGTTGGCCGCCTTGCCGCTGGCCGTGGGGATGTTCGCCTTCAGGATGCTCTTCGAGAGGTTCGTAAAAATAATAATGATAAAAACTAAAAAAAACATCACCATTTGAGGCCCAAATAGGTGGTCCCTAGCAAGCACAACGCACCGCTTTTGCTGCTTTACTTCCACTTATTACTATTACCAGTGGATTTATTACATTTATTACTCTTTCTTTTCCCACGACAAATATCTTCCTAAAAAAAAAAAGAATAACTCCACATGACTGCGACATTACATTAAACTTCATTTGAGCTCCAAAACATCAAGTGACATCACGTTGTCATCCATTTTCATGCTGCCGATTTGGGACCACGCCCCCTCATGTTTAAATCACCACCAACTATGAGCCTAATTTATTTATTATTAGTTTAACAGGTCATTCGCTTTTTCTTTGGCTTTTTTCCTGTGTGTGGACCCACAAAGGGGTACCATGATGGCAAAGAGGGAAAATGCGTTGTAGCGATAAACATAGAACAGGAAGTGCAACTTTTGTTGTTGTGATATGGCCGACGGCGCTTATTTTCCTTGCACACAAATGTTTATTAAATATAGAAAACCTAACGGGCAAGTGAAAAAAAAAAAAAAAAAGAGACCAAAACAGTGGTGGCTGGAGTGGTTCCTCATCGACCCGATGTGATGGTCTGAGCGCTCCCCCTTACTGAAAAGTCCCCTTGTGGGGATTGCGCATGTGTTACTAACAGGGGAACTCTGGGCACGTAGCAAACGCTTACTGGGAAATCCCCCGGTCTCATAGTTCCCCTTCTTCTACATAGCTACATAGCGGAGCTAAAATACGTTATATGCTAACCCTAACCTTTAAAGAAAAGTTGATTAAAAAGATATACACATATATGTATGTTCGCTGTGTTCGTCTTTCTGAGACGTCCATAGCGAACGTGACCACTCGGCGACGAGTTGTCGAATGGCACATGTTGAAGCGTGGATGGGGATGTTTCAGACTGGCCGGATGTTTACAAAATATATGCGCATGCGCGTTAATCACAAGAAGATTTTTCAGCATCGGCAGCGCTCAGTCACACCGGCTGATGAATTTTAGCAGCAATCCCAGGCACAGTGGACTGTCGTGCTGCACAGAAAAAAATAATAATAATCACAAAGAATTAAAACATTGCATATTTAAAACGAATTTGTTTTGTCTTGTGAAAAAAAACTACTGAGCTTAATGCTAACAAATACGCTGGTGACATGCTAACGCTTTGGGTGGCTAGTACATAACAGTGTACACAGGTGTATTCTGTATTCTTTATCCTCTACGACAAAGAACAGATATTACAGCATCTTACTAAGTCACATTCAATACTAGTACAATAAGTACATCTATTCTCACTTTGTACTGAATTTTACTGCTGCCCATTTACCAAGGCGGGCACCCAGAAGGAGCAGCACCATGAATTGGATTGCGGCACTAAATCGGCTTTACATTGAATTATGTTATTACTCCATGGTTCTTGAAGTAGAGTATTACACTGCAGTTTTTCCTTATTAAAAAGAAATTTGAATATTTGTTAATTTATCGTCGGCACGGTGGCTCATCTGGTAAAGTACTGGCCTCACAGTCCTGAGGTCCCGGTTTCCTCACGCATCCCAAAAACACACATTAATTGGACACTAAATTGCCCATAAGTGTGATTGTGAGTACGGCTGTTTGTCTCCATGTGCCCTGCGATTGGCTGAAACCAGTTCAGGGTGTACCCACCCTCCTGCCTGTTGACAGCTGGGATAGGCTCCAGCACTCCCCACGACCCTCGTGAGGATAAGTGGCAAAAAAGAAAATGGATGTATGAGTGTTAATTTATTGCTCTTAAAGTGTCAATTATTTAAGGTGATTCATAACATGGATTCCGAGTTGTGTTTGCCAAGTTTGATCAATGTCAATTTTATTTTGATGGAAAGGGAGGAACAAACGGATGAAAATGAGAAATCTGAATTTTGTGAATTTTATTTCAAGGCCGTAATACTACTACTAATTTGTCTTATTAGGCAATGACAATGTGCGATGATGGGATGACATCCACCAACCACAGAACCACGCCTGCCAGGTTTTCAGCAAAGTAGAGATGTCCCTTAGCCATTAGTTTTGTTATTGTTTTGGTGTTTTTTGTTTTTTTTTAACTTTAACCGGAAATGAACTTTGTGGGTTTTCCCCTGTCCATCCACGTGACTCGTTCTTGCGCGACGTGGAAATGATGTCAAGCGATTTTATTGCCGGCCCGACCTTTCTCCGTTCCCGGCGCAGATAAGGCCCCAGTCGGATTTAGTGGAGAGTCCACGTCGCAGAGGAACTTGAGGAGGAGATCTAATGCAGACAGAATGTTTTATGGAAAGGCGTGTAGGCGTAAAAACCTTTTCTGGAGGGAGCGGTACCATTTGACAGTCCCACTTTACTCGAGTCGTTTGGTTGGGGCAGAATTTCCTCGTTTCCCTTGGCTGAAACTCACGTCATTGTTCGTCTTTTCTTTTTTTTTTTTTACCAGCTGAAAGACAACAAATTTGACATCTGTCCATTTGATTTATAAAACTGGAAATGTGTCTGTAAAATTTGTATCCATTAATCCATCCATTAGCTTTGCCGCTTATCCTCACGAGGGTCAGAGGGAATGCTGGAGCCTATCCCAGCTGTCAACGGGCAGGAGGCGGGGCACACCCTGAACTGGTTGCCGGCCAATCGCAGGGCACACAGAGACAAACAGTCGCACTCACAATCATACCTAGGGGCAATTTAGAGTGTCCAATTTAATGTTGCATGTTTTTGGGATTTGGGAGGAAACCGGAGTTCCCACCCGGAGAAAACCCATGCAGGCATGGGCCGAACACGCAAACTCCACACAGGCGGGTCTGGGATTGAACCTGGGACCTCAGAACTGTGAGGCCACAACGCTTTACCATTTGAGCCACAGTGTAAAGTAGTTATAAATTTTGTTCTCATAAAAACAAGTAATTTAATAAAATTCATGAAGAATTATTACAATTTAATCGGATTTTTCATTCACAGTAAATCAATTACCCAAATATTTAAAAACATAAATAGATAAAAAAATGAGTAATGAAATTCAAATTAGATCTCGGGTTTTGTTAAGCGCTTTGATTCGATTCCATTTTGATTCTTTATATTGTGATTCAATTTGATTTTGAAAGTTTTGAGTCGATTGTATTGGATATTGATTTAAATACTTTGATCCCCATTCATATGTTGGAGGAATTAAACATTGGAAACTATAAACATGCGCAATAATAATTTACTGGTGCATATGGAGTGCTAAATTAAAAAACACGACAGTTATGTTGTAACAGTGAAAAAGTAAAATGCATGTGAATTTGAAATCCACTTCCACCAAATGGGCACAAACAGATCACAGTTCTGGTTCTGAAATGCTTTGGACGCTCCGTACATGGCGGGATTACATAGAGACAACTATTCACATTTACGTCAATGAACAACTCTCAAGTCTTTAAATGAACCTTAAATACGTGTTTTGGGAATGCAGGCGGAAACCGGAGTACCTGGAGAAAAGCCACTTAAGGATGGGAACAACCCAGAACCTCGTAGCTGTGAGGCACTCGTTCGTGACGTCAGTATCCGTCTTTGGTATTGGCTGCTCTGGCTGAATACATTTCGCCCTCGTTCCCCGCTCGGCGAACCAGTTTCTTCTTGTTTACTTGCAATGGTTGCCTGGCTCCTGGCAGCGTCTCAACGCGGCACAACCCGGTCCTTCTTAAGCCGACCGAGTCACGGGACGGGGAGGCCGCCAGGCTGCGAGATGCGTGCCCGGGGCCCGGATTTGGAAGCGCATTGTGGTCCATTGTCTGGAAGCGAGGCTGAATGCCGCTGGAAATTTTTTTTTATTGATGCCACGCATTAAACATCCTCTTTGGTGTCCTTTGTCAGCTGCTTCCTTCCTTCTCTGGCTTGTTTAAAAATGCAACGCGACTTTACCAGTCAGGTCAGGGCCACTGAGTGAAACCTGGTCTACTGCAGGGCTTCTCAAATGTGGTGGGTACAGATCCCTTTTACATTTTTCTATGGACTCATCATAATCTGAACACCAGGGAATTCATTATTTGTTGGTCAACGTCAGGCAGAGAATCCTTTATGTCCAAATAGAATCTATCCATCCATCCATTTTCTTTGCCGCTTATCCTCACAAGGGTCACGGGAATGCTGGAGCAAATCCCAGCTGTCGACGGGCAGGAGGCGGGGTAAACCCTGAACTGGTCGCCAGCCAATCGCGGTGCACATTGAGACAAACAGCCGCACTCACGATCACACCTACTGACAATTAATGCTGCATGTTTTGGGAATGTGGGAGGAAATCGGAGTGCCCGGAGAAAACCCACGCAGGCACGGGCAGAACATGGAAACTCCACACAGGCGGGCTCAGGATTGAACCCAGGACCTCAGAACTCTGAGGCCAACACTTTACCAGCTGATCCACAATGCCACCCAAATAGAATCGTTTTCCCAATATAAATCGATATTTGAACGATATTCTTTTCTTCTCAAGTGATAACCATGTTATCGTCACTGTTGGTGTAGTGGTACAATCACCTGACTTTGGGCAGCGTGGACTCAGTTTCCGCTCAGTGACGGACAGTGTCTCTATGTGTGCCCTGCGAATAACTGGCGACCAGTTCAGGGTGTAGCTTGCATTTTGCCTGAAGTTAGCTAGGAAAGACTCCAGCACCCCTGGGATCCTTGTGAGGCGAAGTGGCTCGGAAAACAGATGAGTTTGGAGTTAAAAGGCTTTCGGTTTCTTGATCTTGTTAAAAGTGAAGCTAATATTCACTATCGGCGCAGACATTAGTAAGAAAACTGAAGTCCATGATTTGCTTCAGCAGGCCACATAAAATGATGTGGCGGTCCGGATCTGGCCCCCGCGGCCTCATGTTTGACACCTGTGAAATATGGGGGTTCAATGATAAAATGCAACTTGACCTGTTAATATGTTTTTTAAATATGACCTAAAAATATTGCTGCCCATTCAACAGCTATTTGCATCCTTTAAAATGTTTCATTGTTAGGTTTGTTCAGTAACATTCAAATCACTTGATAATTATGATAACTGTCATTTGTATCGACTATTGAGGAAAAACCGATACCAATATCATTTGCATAATAATTTTGGTAGTGAACAGAAAGGAGGAAGTTTTCAAAAAGGCAAACTTGGCCGTTCGGGTGCAATATTCAGCAACATTTCTGACGTTTCGGTTCAGACATTTGTAGCTGCGTGTTGTTTTGAGCAAAGTGTCATTCCTTTCGTGTTTTTCCCGCTCTATTAAAATATTCACAACGTGAGCGGTGGACTCACTCTGTGAGATTCTGTACCTGTACGTACATGCTTCAGGCACGCTTAGTGTGAGTTATATAAAGGTTCACGTAGCTCGATCTGAACAATAGTGGAAAACCGAGAGCTTAAGCTGCTTGCGAGGGACAATAAAGAGCGGAGAAAACGAGTGGTGTGAATGCGATCATGTCAGATGAAGGGGCAGGGTTGTTCGTCCAGCCTGGCTTTAGTCTCGTACAGACAGTTGCACACCCGCCTGTGTTGTTGCTCAACACCCAAAGACGACAACTGTAGCAAACCAAAACTTGTCTGAGAATGGCAGATATTTTTTCAGCCACGAGAAGCAAGCCAGTGAGCACACGCAACTGATCAAAAAGGCATCGACCCTCGAGTGGCGTGCTGGAGAATTTTGTGTGTTCACCACAATGGGTTGTTTCCACTTCTTCTTCTTTTCCTTTCGGCTTTGTCCCGCCGTGTCATCTTTTTCCATCCAAGCCTATCTCGTGCATCTTCCTCTCTCACACCCACAGTCTTGATGTCCTCCCTCACAACATCCATCAACCTTTTCTTTGGTCTCCCTCTCCCTCGTTTGCCTGGCAGCTCCATCCTTCTACCAATATCCTCACTCTCTCGCCTCCGGACATGTCCAAACCATGGAAGTCTGCTCTCTCGCACCTTGTCTCCAAAACATCCAACTTTGGCTGTCCCTATAATGAGCTTGTTTCTAATCGTATCCAACCTGCTCACTCCAAGCGAGAACCTTAGCATCTTCATTTCTGCTACCTCCAGTTCTGCGTCCTGTTGTTTCTTCTGGGCCACCGTCTCTAATCCGTCCATCATGGCCGGGCTCACCACTGTTTTATAGACTTTGCCCTTCATCCGAGCGGAGACTCTTCTGTCACATAGAACACCAGACACCTCCCGCCGACTGTTCCACCCCGCTTGGACCCGTTTCTTCACTTCCTTACCACACATGGAGAGTGTGGTGTATTGTTGACCCCAAGTATTTGAAGTCGTCCTCCCTCGCTATCTCTTCACCCTGGAGCTTCCCACTTCCCCCTCCATCCCTCTCATTCATGCACATATATTCTGTTTTACTTCGGCTAATCTTCATTCGTCTCCTTTCCAGTGCGTGCCTCCATCTTTCCGCCTGCTCCCTGCTTTCACTCCAGATCACAAAATCATCTGCGAACATTTATAGTCCAAGGGGATTCCAGTCAAACCTCATCTGTCAACCTATCCATTACTATTGCAAACAGGAACGGGCTCAGCACGGATCCCTGATGCAGTCCCACCTCCACCTTGAATTCTGACACACCAATGGCACACCTCACCGCTGTTCTGCTGCCCTCATGTTTTCACTGACGTCACATTTTTTGCCAAATTACCCAGACACGCTTGCGCGCTGCCATTTTCCCTCCCGAGATCTTTGTATCCAGTTAGACGCGGTAATCACGACTGTCAGCCGAAGACAGCAAATTTAAAGGTTTATACGTATTCACTTCTGTAGTGATGGCAAACCGCAGTGTTTCGAAGGACCTGACTGCTGCGATCGGCAATGTTAATGGCGGACCGTACTGCAATTCTCTGACAGCCGAGAGCCGCATGCGGTATGACCCGAAGATCGCTGCCTTTAAACGGAATCCTTGTGAAATTCCATCGACAGATTTCTCTACAGAGAGAAACGACTGGCCAGGCGCGACATACATCGATGTGGTGAACTACCTGATTTTTCATGTCTCGTGATACACAAAAGAGCAGTTCAAACACTACAGGTCCGTGGACTTCCAGGATCTGAAAGATCTGGCTGAAAGATTTGGGTTGTTTCCACGTGACGTCAACCGCTGAGCTGCCTCGGGCAAATACCTTACGAAATACCACCAAGACCCCAATTTTCGTTAGCTACAACAACCTAACTATAAAAAATAAGACTGAACTAATCATTTACAAAGTGTCTTTAGCAGACACGTGTCTGATCCCACTGGTCCGCCGTCATGATGTCTTTACGATAGATCGCCTTTTTCCATAACATTCGTCTCTGTTCACTGAGAATTCGCGCTTCATCACCTTGATTAGTGACAATTTTAGGCATTTTGTAGTACCTAACATCTTTGTTCACCTCAGATCTGTTTGAGCAACCCACGGCACCGCAAATAGGCATCTTCAAGTTCTACTCAATGTACGAGTAACGCGAATTAACCTTTGCTCCTGACAAGCGACGTCCATAGCAAGTGTTTTTTTTTTTTTTAAAGATACCTAAAAATAAGATGTCAGATCCTTACAGACTCTGAATTTGACAAAACGCTTGAAACAGGTGACGAGCATAGCTGACCTACGTTTTTATCTAAAAGTGCTGTGCATGGAATTCAGGGCTTTAATCAGAGGATGGTGCGGTTTTAAGCCCACTGTTTGGTTTTACACGGACTTCTGACAGAGGAATATGGCAGGTTGTTGGGGTATCATAAGATAGGAACCGCAGGAATGGCTGACCCTTGCTTTTCCTCTGTTGTGGCGTTAATGAATGACTGGGGTCTTTTTGCTCAGTTCAACCGTGATATTCAAAATATGTATAACAATGATATCAGTCAATTATCTTGACAGAAGTGCTCAGACAAAAACAAAGCTGCCAGTTTTGAGCACGTAAGTTTAGATGTTAATTGTGTTTAGGTCTTGGTTCTGGATTTTATGGGGCTGTTGTATTTATTGAGTAACGTAATTTCCGGCCTACAAAGCGCACCAGATTATAAAACTCACCCTGTACATTTGTAAAGGAAATACTATTTGGTACATACATAGGCCGTATCTGGGTAAAAGCCGCAAATGCCCACATTGAAACCCACATTGAAACAACATATTTACAAAGAAAGACGGTACACAGATAGAGTTTTCAAAGTTTTAATAGCTTACCTTAGTTTAACACAGCAACAACACGGTAGCATGAACAGGGCTGGTTTTGGGGGGAAAAAAAAAAAAAAAAAAAAAAAAAAAAACAGCCGCAGTAGCTACACAGTAGCAACGTGGTAGCACAGCACCAACAAAGGGAAAAAAAAACCAAATCACAGACGCGTTAGTAACACAGCAGAAACACGCTAGCGCGGCACTAACAGGGCCGGTTAAAAAAAAAAAAAAAAAAGCAGTTAAAAATCACTGAGACTCGGCAGTAACACAGCAGCAACATGCTAGCACAGCACTAAAAAAAACAAACAAAAAAAAACATACCGGTAAAAGCCACGTCCTCGGCACATATATTCCACTGGTGTCCCTTGCGGCCGTTAGGAAAAAAATGCACGAATTAGCCGCATCATCACATAAGCCGCAGGGTTGAAAGCATGTAAAAAAAGTCGCGGTTTATAGGGCAGAAATTACGCTACTTATCGCCACTCCGCGATAAGTACGGTATCATAATATTATAACAACAACCATACTTTCCCGATCCAGAGCTTGAGCAGTAATCAGTATAATGTATTGAAAGACAGGATGTGTCACGACCTGCACGGTGGGGGTTAGTGTTTAGCACAAGTGCCTCACGGTTCTGAGGTTCTGGAATCGAATCTTGACTCAAAAGCCTGTCTGTGTAGATTTGAAGAAGGTTTTCCTCAGGTACTTAGGCTTCCTCCCATATTGCAAAAACATAACAACTGCATTGTCCATACTGTATGTGTGAACGTGAGTGGAGTTGTTTTGTCGTCAATGTGCTGTATGTATCTGCATTGTCTGTAAAAATGTTGGTCAAGCAAGTTTTCATTTTTATGCCCTTGCCACAGTGGCTCCGTGGTTAGCAGGTCCAAACGTAATGAGGACAAGCGTGACAGCAAATAGCAAATGTTTTTTTTTTCCAGATTAAAAAAAGAAAATAAATCATTTACATTATGTGCATTTTTTTCTTTTGACAGATTTGTCGCCAGTACGTGTGCGAGACTCCTCGACATTCATCCTGACGTCGAACGAAAAGCTCAGCCCAACGCAGTGCTGGAGAAAGTCTTTACATCCATCACAAAGGTGATGATAATTTTTTATTTTTTAAATCAATGCTTTTCATCACACGAAGCGCACTTCATGTCTTTCCCCGGCAGAATCCAGACTCGCGCCATCTGGACGGGCTGTCCAAGCAGTTGGACTGGCAGGTGCGCAAGGTGCAGCGCTGGTTCCGACAGCGCAGGAACCAAGACAAACCCAGCACGCACGCTAAGTTCTGTGAGAGCATGTAAGTTCTCTGTGGTTGTGTTTTTTTTTTTTGTTTTTTTTTGCCTCCATTTTAGTTAAGAGAACTCTCGGGAGACCTGATAATCGATAGTCTTGAATTGAAATTGAAGTCAGATTATCACTGAGCTGCGTGTGTGCTTGAATTTGATTGTAATCGCTGTAATCAGAATCATTTTTTGTGGATTATCTGTTTTAGGTGGAGGTTAACATTTTATTTGAGCATATTTATGTATGGCTTCCAGTTTCTCTGGCAGGTGAGCACACCACATGGATCTAGCGAGGATTAGTAGCATTTCTTTTTTTTTTTTTTTTTTAAGATAAATTTGATCTTTTTCCGCTGTGTTGAATTCATGTAAAATTTGAATTACTTGCTCGGTGAATTGAATTAATATCATTTCATGATATTAATGTCATTTGAATTATTTAGACCCCTTGGATGTGGGATACGCGGCACTGCTGGTATGGTTACCCTTATCAGGTACGTCGTACGGCGTTTTACACCTGCATAATTCATTGTGGAAATACGGGCCGTTGCTCGAAAGTGCCTTTGGATCTTCCCACAGCCTAGATTACTAGGTCGTGGGCGGCGAAACTTGGTATGGGAATATTTACGTAAATTGACCTCTGGGCTACGTTAAAGTGGGGCGGAAGTGCACGACGACTTAGTAAAAAGATAGATTTTCAGAAATGTAAAAAAAAAGTACATTTTCCATAATATGTCCATTTGAAGGCTTTGGAAGTTCAGCTGTATCAGAACAGGAGCTTTAAATAAAGGTGCAACAGTTAATTAATCGACATCGAATTGGTTATCAAATTCATCGACAACTATTTTTAGAGTCAGTTAATCGTTGAGAGACATTATCTTGAAATTTTCTTTCAGCCTCTCAACATTAAATATTCTCGTATTTTTGTCGCACCCTATAAAAACAGGATGACTTTCTCTGTTCAATCCAAGTAAGACATTTGCAAACATCTGCTTTACTTTGTAAAACGATGTTCCACATTTTTTGCCCATTTTCCAGCATATCGCGGACCGAAACAACACGTGAATCATAATCAGTTTACGTTTGAAGTTGAAATGAAGCAAGGGATAGAAGTTAAATTTTTTCTTTTTTTTTTAACAGCTTCTTTTATTCACAAAAAAAATATTGACAGATCATTCGACTTTCAAAAACAAAACAAAACAAAAAAATCCAAGCTATTATTGCTCTTTCCGAAATGTATTAATGTCACCCAGCCCGTCGATGAATGTTAAATATCTTTTGTCTTTCCTTTCGCCAAAGGTGTTGACGCCCGCCCTTTACTGCTACTACGTGACGGAGCTGGCCTTCTACTGGTCACTCTTGTTTTCACAGTTCACTGACATTAAACGGAAGGTGAGACGTACACAACTACTACTACACTACTACCGCTTTGTGTGTACATGCGTGTGCTGACTCCACTTGAATTACACGAAGAATCTCAAAGTTGAGTTCAGAAGGCCACGTTTTTTGTTTTCCTGACAAGTGGCCGGCGATGCGGCTTGCGCCAGTCAATCTGTTTGTGTGCGCGCGTATAGCACGAGGGCGCCCACTCTCATGTGACTGCCGTGCAAATTCCACAGGGCAGGGGCAGCGGCAGCAGCAGTCTCAGACCCGTTTTGGTGACGCTCAAGCAGCAGAAGAGACAAATCTAGATGGAAAGTTAACTGTTCACAAAAAGCTGCTCAATCACAACCGTCTTTATTGGCCAAGTATGTAGACAACACACAAGGGATTTGTCTCCGGTAGTCGTAGTAGTTGGAGCCACCCTAGTACGACAAATGTATACAGGACATGGTGAATACCGCAGCAGACAAACTTTTTTTTCTTTTTTTAACTCACAGTTATGCAAAGGATGTGAAATCTTCCCGCAGTTAGAAAGCCCGTTGGAGCCGTCGTTACCCATTGAAGTCGTTTCTTCACAAAAAGCTGAGAATCCTGACATGAAGAAAAGATCATAGAAATGATGCAAGCAAACAGTGATGGCACAAAATTTAGGGATATAACGGAGATGAGGCGAAGCAGTACAGTTCCCTTTCCTCCACCAAAGGCCACTTTTGCTTTTGACTTCTTCTCCACCATGGGGTCTCAAACCCTCGGCCTGCAAGCCAATTGCGGCCCTCAAGATGATATTTTGCGGCCCCCGCCTGACTATGAAAGTTAAATGATAGCGCGGCCCTGAAGTTTTATATGAATGGCACTTTTACAGGGTTGCGTGCAGAGCTGACGAACCGACCAATCGCGGTGGGGTTGTGGCTCTCAGGGACGTGACAGCGAAACATTTTCATTGAAAAGTGACAGTGGTGCTGCCATGGAGAGTTTCATGAGTAGTTTTGCACACAACTTGTTTACACCAGCTTCCTTGCTTATCCTATTTTGTGCGGGCCAGCTTCAGCTGGAATGTGCCCACAGGCCCCTGAGGTGAAATGAGTTTGAGACCACTGTTCTACACGGTTCTTGACTTGGTGGGCTGATGCCTTTTACTCGTGTCTCTTTAACCTGATTCTTGACTTAGTTATTTTTTCTTAACCTTGTTCTTGTTTTTTGTCCGGCACTAGTTTTGCCAACTCCCAAGTTACTGCATTTGCACCGAAATGTCAAATCTCTAGTGCAGAAAGGGCTAATTTAACAACTATGCAAAAAGAATGTTCTAATGTCTTTCAGTGTACCAAAATTTGAAATGTTAAGTAGAAACAGCACCAGTAAGTCATCCGTGTTGATAAATTCCACCTGTTGTAGACCACACGTTTAGGCTCATTTACAATCAGAAATGCCTCCAATTTGACCAAATATGGTAGCAGGGTAGCAGCTATTTTTTCAGAATGCACGAATGGACTTTTTCCCTCTCAGAAATCATAGCAAAAAGAGCAAAGAAGTGAAATTTCTTCCCACACCCATACTGAGGTATTTGTAAGAGAAATACCGTAATTCCCGGCCTACAGAGCGCACCTTTTCACAAGCCTCATCGAGTACATTTGTAAAGGAAATACCATTTGGTACATACATACGCCGCACCTGTGTAAAAGCCACAAGTGCCCACATTGAAACACGACATATTTACAAAGGAAGACTGGACACAGAAATAGTTTAATGCTAATGCCAGCGCCGCGCTGACGCTAGTGCTACCACTAGTGTTGCGCTAACGCTACCGCAGTAATGGGACTGGTTAAAATAAAACTTACCGGTAAATATCACTGAGACATGACAGTAACACAGCAGCAACATGCTAGCACAGCGCTAACGGTAGCGCAGTGCTAACAGGGCCGGTAAAAGTTACTTCCTCGGCACATGTATTCCAGCGGTCTCATTCTTACCTTTTCCACTCAAGTGCTCCCTTGCGGCTGTTAGAAAAAATGCACAAATTAGCCGCATCACCGCATAAACCTCAGGGTTGAAAGCATGTGAAAAAAAGTCACGGCTTGGAGGCCGGAAATTACGGTAGAACCAAAATCAAAAGTATTACTCATTAATACTTTATGTCCCTGTAAAGTCTTGTAAATCTGCCTTCTCCTCCTCGGTCTTTCGTCTTTCTCTATGCGAAGTGCACACGCGAACGGTAGTGGTAGGAGAGATGTATTTGTGGGGTGTAGGCAAAACTAGTTTGCTAAAACTGTATGTTGCTATCGAGCCACAGAGAACCACTAACGCGAACGAAGGTGTTACAAATTGAGGGAGGGACAACTCACGCGAGACACCCAAGTGCGGCTTGTGGGGCCCTTTTAGCCACGCCCACCCATAATCATAAAAACTGAAATGGTGAAAAAAAAAACAACACACTTTGCCTCCACAATTGAGTAATAAATAGTTCTTAGTCTTTGCACATTTATTGAGCAATCTTCAAATGTTTAATGTTATTATAACAAATATCTATGAATTCACTTGACAGTATCATTAACACGTTCACTGCCATTGACGGCTTTAAACGTCAAATATCCACGTTAACCGGGAAGGCTGGCAGTGAGTAAAATCCTCCTTTTACTCTGTTTCAGGACTTCGTGGCCATGTTTGTTCATCACCTGGCGACGGTGGGCCTGATCAGCTTCTCCTACGCCAATAACATGGTGCGGGTGGGCACCCTGGTGATGTTTGTGCACGACGCCTCCGACTTCCTGCTCGAGGTCGGTGAAGTGCGACGCCCGATCGGTGGCGTTCACGGAAGCGATGACACGCTGGTTACTTTCTTTGTCATCAGGGCGCCAAACTGGCCAACTACGCCAAGTATCAGCGGCTATGCGACCTCCTCTTCATCGTATTTAGCTTGACCTTCTTCGCTACGCGGCTTGTCATATTTCCAATATGGTGAGTCTGAATGTGCTGAAATATGTATACAAGGTTGACAGAATGGTGGAATAGTTGCCACCATCCATTAGGCGACTTAACCCTCGCAAAGGCAGCCGGGCGAGGCTTCAGCACATGCATGTCGGATTTAATCACGATTTGCTCGTTTTTCCACTCGCGAGGTTGACTGGCAACCACTCCACTTCTCTGGCCAATAGCTAAAAGACAGCACGTCCTGTCGAAAATGGACGGAGGACACTGACAGGCCTGGTGTAGTTCCGGAGCACCAACATGTTAAGATGACTGTTATGGAGAGGAAATGGATGAGCCTGTCCAGTGTAACGTGATCCAGGATATTCAGTGTCCGTCTCCTTGCTTGTATTCGAAATCTATACCTCTAATAGTGGCGAGGGGGGGGGGGGGGTCTGATGACAATCTCCTGTCAGTCAAGCGGAGTTGAAAAGGTTGCATGTGGCAGTTGTTCACTGTCAACCATCCATTTTCAATAGCCCTGGTTCTCGTTGGGGTCACCAAGAAGACAGAAGAGTAGCAGGAATTGTAGAACCCTTTACCCCACAGTGTTGACACGTTTTCCCAAATGGTTAATTATGGTCTGATGAAATCAAGATTGAACTTTTGGGGCCTGCAACTGAGCTTTAGTCAAGGGGGAGGGACTTAAGAGCAGTTCCAAATAGCAGCCAGTGCTGGAAATTGAAACAAAAATGTCAGGAAAAGTGTAATTGCCTTCAGATGGAGATTATTTTGGGGTTAATGACAGGCACTTAAAGTGGTGGCAACAACACGACTTTCAATGTCATTAATTATGTACAACGGCGGTATGGTGGTGCAGCTGGTAAAGTGTTGGCCCCACAGTTCTGAGGACCCGGGTTTGATCGCGGGCCCGCCTGTGTGTAGTTTTGCATGTTCTCCCCGTGTCTGCGTGGGTTTTCTACGGGTGCTCCGGTTTCCTCCCACATCCCCAAAACATGCAACATTAATTGGACACTCTAAATTGCCACTAGGTTTGGTTGTGAGTACGACTGTTAGTCTCTATGTGCCTTGCGATTGGCTGGCGACCAGTTCGGGGTGTACCCCGCCTCCTGCCCGTTGACAGCTGGGATGGGCTCCTGCACTCCCCACTATCCTTGTGAGGATAAATGGATGGATGGATAATTATGTACAAAGCCACATTATACGTCGCAGCTAAAAGAGGGTGTGGAAATTTGTGCAAACACATTTCAGTTTATTTTTTACCTTTCCTCCCAAAATGCTATCACTTTTTTTTTTTATTCAGTTGAGGTTTTCTCGTTACAGCTCACATTAATTGCCTATTATATACATTTTAACAGGGGTGTGTAGACTTATTATATTTATTGTATGTTGGCTTTGGTGCTTACCTACCGCATATCCTAAATGCATGAGAGCAAACAGTGAAAACCCATTGCGCTCACCCCAAAGTAGGTCTCAGTCAAGACGAATCACTTCTACATACTGTACTTCCTTGACACCAATTTCCGCTCCCCTGTAAGCTGTCATCATTACGGCGAACTTCATGTTCCCCGTGCGTCCCAGGGTCCTGAACTCCACCATGTTTGAGAGCTGGCTGATCGTGGGGCCGTTCCCGTCGTGGTGGCTCTTCAACGTGCTGCTGCTGGTGCTGCAGGTCCTGCACGTCGTCTGGTCTTACCTCATCGCGCGGATCGCCATCAAAGCCGTCCTGAGGGGCAAGGTGGGTCTCAAGCGGGGTTGCCCCCCCCAATTCCCCGGGGGTCCTCAACATTGGGCGGGGTGGGGGTGGGGGTGAACAAGTACAAAGGCTCCTGTACTGTGTAGTTAAGCAGATCTTTCTGGTAGTTGGTACTTGAATATTTTTTGTGCAGCTTCATACTTGAATCAGTTTTGAATCAGGTCTTTTTTTTTTAAATATATATTCAGGGTCATTTCATAAATTCCGCTCTGGATAAGTATAGAAAATGGAAAATATTGAATGAAAAGGTATTGAGGTTTACGACACTGTTACTGTTAAACATTTTTGAACTTTGAAGTTTTTTTGGTTTTTTTTAACCCGCCTGGAACTGCAAGCTACAATGTTTGTATGAAAGAAATCACAAATAATTGATTATGATTGGCTCAGAATATGCCATCACGTGTTTGGAAAAAGCACAGAATTTTGAAATCTCCAATGTGTAAGAACACTTGCATATTACATAAACTGAAGTATTTTTACTTCTACTTAAGTGGACAGTTTGAGTACTTTTCCCATAACTGCCCTCCACAAATGTGTGTTTTCTGTATGTGTGTGTTCATTTATGTCGTCTCTGCAGAAGCGGTTCGGTTCTTCTCCCTGTGGACTGACAGACTTCATCTTTCTTTCTGTTTTTGTGCTTTGAGCGCTCGTCCTCATTTTTTTCCTTCTTCTTCTTTGCTCCTTTTTGTCCTCTCTCCACGCCTTTGACGACTTTACGCTTCTTTCTCGCTGTAAGTCTTCGTGTACCATAATTCCCGGCCTACAGCGCGCGCCCGGTTATAAGCCTCACCCAGTACATTTGTAAAGGAAATACTATTTGGTACATACATACGCCGCACCTGTGTAAAATCCGCAAGTACCCACATTGAAACATGAGATATTTACAAAGAAAGACGGTACACAGAGAGTGTAAAGCTGTCGCCACCATGCTAACGCTAACGCTAGTGCCACACTAAAAAAAAAAAAAAAAAAAAAAAAAAAAAAAAAACCATTCCAGTAAAAATCACTGAGACACGGCAGTAACACACTAGTGCAGCACTAACAGGGCTGGACCGGTAAAAGTCACTTCTTCGGCACATATATTCCACCGTTCTCACTCTTACCTTTATAGGCCTTATACCTTATAGGCCGGAAACTACGGTAGTTTGTTTGTTTGTCCAGTATTTATGGATATTTTATTAGTACATGAACCCGCTCAGTATTGGAAAGTAAAAAAAAAAAAAAAAAAAGGCAAGCTCTGACACTCGTTAATTGAACAGGAAGTTGGGGGGTTTTGGGCGACCCCAAAGGGATTTTGGCAAACAACAATATATTTTTAATATGCATTTATTAAATCAGCGAACTGCTTCACAAACACTTTATTTTTTGGATAAAACTAAAACATTTTTAAGTTTTAACACGCTAATTTGAGTCATACCCGTGTTGTGGAAGTTCAGTTGTCCAGTCACTGATGGTGTAGTGGTACACTTGCCTGTCTTTGGTGCAGGCACCGTGGGTTCGGTTCCCTCCCAGTGACAGTGTGGATATTCTCCCTTGCAACTGACTGGAAACCAGTTCAGGGTGCAGTTTGCCTTTTTGCTCGAATTTGGACAAAACTGACGCAGGCACGGGGAAAACATGCAAACTCCAAACAGGCCGAGATTTAAGTCCCGGTCCCCAGAACTGTGAGGCCATCGCGCTAACCAGCTGCGCCACCGTGCCCACGTTAACATTAATTGTTTGAATGTCTTATTGAACAGTCAGAAAAATCACACGTGGAAAATTTGTTCTGAGAAGAAATACATAGATATTGAAAGACGTCGCTTATTTTGTGCAGTCTTGACGAATGTTCCCTCTAAGCTGCGCCACTGCGCAATTGACTTGTTGCACACTCTCAGCGACCATGAAAACCGATCCAGCGCAGTGAACCACAGCCTGACATCTTTTTTTTTTTTTTAATAAACACAGAAGCACACGGGAGCTGCTGCTCAGCCTACTTCTACTTCCTAGTTTACCTGACACCGCTCCCCTCCGCTCTTAAAGGGGTACACTCATAATTACAAACGGAACACACACCCTCAACTTTTTCTGCGGGCATGACAGACCGCACTCGTACTTTTTACAAATGTGACTGCAGAACGTTGCGTGTTGCTTTTATGAAACCGTGGCTTTAGGTTGTATGCGATGTAATTAGCTTCTGCTCACTTCCACACTAAGCTAAGCGAAAGTTAGCGTCAATCTGGCGACTTTACAAGCGGAGGAAGGTGGAAGTGAATTGGCAGGTTTTGGATTTTTTGGCTATGTAGCATCAACAGCACATGATGTCAATGTCAAAAGAAATTGTACAAGCGACGTTCAACATGAATTTCTCACCTGAAATGTGTTGGCCTCCTTCCGTCAAGGTGTGCAACGACGTGCGCAGCGACGTGGAGAGCAGCTCCGAGGAGGAGTCGCCGGCGTCAGACCGGACGACGCATCCGCGAAAAGCCGAAAACGGCACCAACGGACACTGCCCTGCCGCCAAGAGCAGACCTCCCGCCACGCCCACGTGACCTCCTGAGACTATTTTTTTTTTCGTCTCCATTTTGAAGGTCATATGAACTCCTTTTATGGTTCACACTGGATCACATCCAGCCGTGTTCATTTTTGACCCGCCAAGTGACGTCAAACGGGACAAACTGCTCCACTCCACTGCCTCTAATTGTACTACTGTGTGCTACTTTTTACAGTTTTTTTTTTTTTTATCAACTTCCCATTCGAATATTAATTTCTCACCGTACAAAACTGAGCAAAGGGACCACAGAACAAGACGTTCACAAACTCAACCTGAAGTAAATTTGGCTTGGTTGTTCACAAAAGGCCTCGATGTGGAACGTGAAAGACGTGCTATGCAAATTTTGCGGGCTTCAACTCAAGACGGCAGGGACGTCGTCAAACTCTTGAAAGAAAAAACACAGTAACCGCATGTTAACGGTAAGTAAGACTGAGATACAGTGAAGAAAAGTATTTGAACACCCTGCAATATTGCAAGTTCTCCCACTGAGAACTCATGGAGGGATCTGAAATTTTCATCGTAGGTGCATGTCCACTGTGAGAGAGATAATCTAAAAAGAAAAATCCAGAAATCACAATGTATGATTTATTTGTGTGATACAGCTGCAAATAAGTATTTGAACACCTGAGAAAAGCAATGTTAATATTTGGCACAGTAGCCTTTGTTTGCAATTACAGAGGTCAGACGTTTCTTGGAGTCGTTCACCAGGTTTGCACACACTGCAGGAGGGATTTTGGCCCACTCCTCCACACAGATCTTCTCGAGATCAGGCAGGTTTCTGGGCTGTTGCTGAGAAACACAGAATTTCAGCTCCCTCTAAAGATTTTCTATTGGGTTTAGATCTGGAGACTGGCTAGGCCACGCCAGAACCTTGGTATGTTTCTTACGGACCCACTCTTTGGTTTTCCTGGCTGTATGCTTCGGGTCATTGTCATGTTGAAAGACCCAGCCGTGACCCATCTTCAATGCTCTGACTGAGGGAAAAAGGTTGCTCCCCAAAATCTCACAATACATGGCCGCGCTCATCCTCTCCTGAATGAAGGGCAGTTGTCCTGTCCCATGTGCAAAAAAAAAAAACACACCCCCAAAGCATGATGCTACCACCTCCATGCGTCACAGTAGGGACGGTGTTCTTGGGATGGAACTCATCATTCGTTTTCCTCCAAACACAGTTAGTGGAATTATGACCAAAAAGGAATACAGCAGGGTGCTCAAATACTTATGATACTTAGGTCTATCATTTTTTTTTTTTTTTAAATTGAGTTTTATGATCTTGGTGAACAGCTTGGGCGACTGGGCTAATGTCGAACAATGCAACAAAAGTATTTCCCGTTAAATGATTAATCAAGATAACTAAGTTATGTGAGGGGCTCTGGATCTGAGATCCTGAAAAAAAAAAAAAAAAAATCATAATCTCATTTCCGTTTACTGTACTCGCAAATGTACCGAATGTGAAATGCGGGCCTGTTTTAGTTGAACACAAAGCAAAGTATTGTTTTGTATGAATGACACAAACCTTCTGCCATTGAACGGAAGTTAATTTCTTTCTTGTGCCTGTCATTATAAGTCCCTGGCAACGCTCGATAAACGAAAAATCATTATTTATACTAAATGAATTTTCAGACCGACTACGGTAAATGAAACGGTATAATTTCTCGCAGCACAGATGTTAGGAAAGCGGGCTTTAGAGACAAAAGTCGTCTCACACGAGAGCGCCTGAGGGTTCCTCGTTGAAAGATGCTTTAATTCCGCACCGACAACTGCATGCAAACTAATGTGAGCAACATGATTAAAATCACAAATGTCCCAGTGTGGAGGCGGGCAAAGGGTCGTTTCCGGGTCGGTCCGGTCCCGTTTTCAGTCTTTCATCATTTCCGGATCCTGGTTTTCGGCAGCCACTTTGAGCTCCTTTTGCCTCTGCATGTAGCGGTACCCTCGCATGGTGCACAGGTACCCCCCGTACAGGGTCAGCAGCATCATGGAGGCCGAGAAGGCCCGGTACCCCATGTCGGCCAAACGCTTCCCGGTAACCATGGCGATGGCCTTGTTTTTAAAGAGGAGGAAAAACATTCAGAAACTTTCACCGAAATGAACCCAAACTAAAATTTACTGAACAAAAATTTTGCGGCGTACTAGACAAATTTATCATGCTACGTACTCAAATATTAAAAGGTATTGATGCTCCAAAAAGTGTAATTGCTAATTGTTGCCAAAGGACAAATTGCAAAGAGATGCTTTTATCTCAATTAAAAGTTCGAAAACTCGCTCCACTAAGCAATACCAAAACGGGCCTGGGAACTAAACAGCAAAAAGGGGAGTTTTTGCGCGAAGACAAGGATAGGCTCTAAAAATAATGATAAAAAAAAAAATCCGCACACAAATCAGAATTACTCAGACTCTCAAAACCAATGACATAGAATAAAAACTAGACAGCGCACTCTGCATCCAACATTGGTTCCGCCATGGTCAACAGGTTCTGACTTCCAGTCAGGGCAAAAGCATGTAAAACTATAAGATAAATCTATATACTTGGGATATTTTGGATCCGTAGAGACATGAAAATAATTTAAACATTTGCAGCATGCCCAGGAAGGTTTAAAAGATACATTGAAGCATACGTATGCAATAGGAGATACAGACCTTCATAATATTGTATTCATACACTTTACACATTTATAATTATAAAAATTAATGATGAAGGTTGAACTGAAACATACCGGAGAAAAGTTACTTAAACAGCACAACAAGAATGAACCATATTGACATTAAAAAGATAAACCTAACGTATTCCTAAATTATGTTTCACAATGTTCAATTGTAAGGATATCAAAGGATGTCAACTCACGTGAAAAAGTACCAAAAACAATGTTTTGCCCAGACCGGATGTTGAAGCCGAATTACCACGTGAAATGGGTCTGCGCGAAGTGCAGTTTTTATTCAACGTCATTGGTCGAAACCATCCTACTTGTAAATTTGATGTTTATTTAGAGACTTTGACCTCTCAAACTGTTTAAATACATGTTAAAAAAAAAATCTCGTTTTCGACTGCACAAGGAAGTCTGTGTCGAAAAGAAATAGACAGTATTAGACACAAACAATGACAATAAATATATTTTCAATTACTGGATATTTTTTCAACAAACTTTTAAAACAACATAGTTTTACGCTCGATTGCTTTGCATGAACATTCACGCCACGGACCTTATTATTTTAGTACCTCACTGTATGACTTCCTGACACCGATGTAAGCTAACCAATGCCTCTGTGTGCAAGCGTCGCGTTCCTATGCTCAGATTTCAGCTAATGTTTCGGACATTACAAAATATTGTCAGACATATCTTAATGTACTTGCATACGACGTCCTTACCTGGCCTTTATTCAAATGGAGCAAAATAGTGCTTTTACGGCACTCAATGTCAACGCGGCTCGACGAATATTGACACAATTTCGTAAGGTACGGAAACCGAAGAGGTAACCTTTTTCTTCTACGGTTCATTCACTCCGGAGACAAATCCCACAGCGCCATCTGACGTAGTAAACGATATTGTGAAAACCCTCATGTCACCGCTACATTTCCGGGTTAAAAAACGGTTTTGATACGAATATTTTAATATCACCACGAAAATAACTTTTTTTTTCCAAGGTATTTGATGTAAAAAAAAAAAAATATATATATATACTTATTATTATATACGTGAACGTGACTTCATTTGATGGCAATTTTTTAATACACATGATGACTTTGATTTTTCTTTCCTCGCTGTTTTCCATTCAATTCAAAAATGCGATCAAAATGTAGCAACACTTAATATATTCGTTGGGTACGGACGACGAGAGGCTCAAACACTGATCTCTTAAAAAAAAAAAAAAAAAAAAATGGATAGCGCGTACACATCGAGCGGTATGTAGATTGGGTGGAGACAGTTGGCTGCCATTTTGGTACTCCCAAAACACGTGGAGGACATGGATTACAGGTTGGATTATGGTGGGGCTTTTCCTCCAAATTTGGCATGCATTTTTGTCATAAAAACATTCAATTTTAAGTCAATCAGTTAGATATGTTTTGGGAAATAAGGACTCGCAATGGGAAAACATGCTCAATGCATTGTTCATTTGTTGGCTCTGCGACTTCCTATTTCAGACACAAAATTGAAACTTGTTTCCTCACATTTGAAAATCCAATTCAATTTGCAGATTTCTGTATTATGAAATTCATCAACAATTTCACAGAAAATGTGTTTTCTTGCTTATCCACTGATGAAGTTTGGGAAAATATCGACATCGCTTTTTCGCGAAAAACCGAAGCAGAGTGAACAGTGGACAACAACTGTAAACAAAACTTTGTTCAAGTAAATTAAGATATTCAGAAAACAAACCAAAAAAAACATTAAAAGAAACTTTAACAGTGTCAAAGTAAATCTTTCCAATTTACCTGTGGAATGTTTTCTCACAACCACGAAACTCGCGATTAAACAAGTTAAAGGTCGGCATGGTTGTTTTGGGAGTATCAAGATGGCGGATGGCGACTTCAGTTTTGGTTTTAAAATCAGTGAGCGCAAATCTGTTTGTTTTAACCCGGAAACATTTTAGCGTTGCACCACACACACGTTTAAGAAAAATGGCGAGAAGTGAGACTGACGGTGACGCGGAGGAGGACACAAACGACCCCGGAGCGGCTCCGTATGGAAACTTCATCAATTATTACACTTTCAATCCACCGGAGAACCGTTTAAGTCTTCTTCCCACCACGCTTCTTCGGGATTTAGGCTACGACGACAGCCGTGAGGCGATATTACTGCTGGACGTGGGCTGTAACTCGGGGGTTTGTACAACTTTTACATTAATGATAAAAAAAATAATAAATAATAGCATCATATCGGATGCGGTTTTTAAAAATAACATCACTTCTAGCCTTAAACAGTTTATGGAGTCATTTTTCTGTACAACTACATTTTAATTACATTTACATTACTGCATTTGCCAACTGTTACAGTTAATTCCAAACGTGAAATGTTAAATATTAACGTTAAATGCGATTTACACGTTACATTTTCAAATCTTGAATTATTAAATGTGAATTTCAATGTAAATTATTTGAAGTGGAACTAAATGTTTAGCTAGCACGCAAATCCAAACTGCTGTTAGTCAGACGTAAGTAATTTTTTGTTAATGTAAATTATTTGAAGTGGAGCTAAATATTTAGCTAACAAGCAAATTCAAACTACTGTTAGTCAGAAATAAGTAAAAAAAAATATATATATATATATCCTGCAAAATGGACTCTTGAATGTGGATTAAAACGATAATACCTGAAAACAAACATATATCAGGTTATTAGACACGGGTTAGATATGAACATTTTAAAATTTGTCATCACAAAAAGAACGGGTTATTTACATTATTTATTTACATTTTTCCTGTGATGATTATTTCAATCGAACAAGGCCTGCTGGTAATGTGGGTGTTTGTTTTTTTTCCCCCCCGACTTTCAGGAACTCAGTGTCGCCCTCTACAAACATCTGGTGGAGACACCAGAGGGAAGCAACGTTCACTTACTGGGTCTGGACCTGGACGAGGGCCTCATCCGGCGAGCCCGGGACGGCAACCCCCTCCCGGGCAGGGTCACGTTCGCCCCGCTGGACATCACCGGCGACTGCGCGCCGCTCCGGGAGCACCTGGCCCGCCGGGGGTGCTCGCGTTTCCACCTGACCGCCTGCCTTGCCGTCACCATGTGGGTCCACCTGAACCACGGCGACGCCGGCCTGCTCCGGATGCTCTCCCGCCTGGCCGAGCTCAGCCGGCACCTGCTGCTGGAGGCGCAGCCGTGGAAGTGCTACCGCTCGGCGGCCCGCAGGCTCCGGAAGCTGGGCCGCTCCGATTTTGACCACTTCAAGGACCTTCGAGTATGCGGCGACGTGAGCGCCCACGCCAGGGAGCACCTGGAGCGACGCTGCAACATGGACTTGGTGCGCAGCTTTGGCAGCACCGCCTGGGGAAGGAACCTGCTGCTTTTTAAGCACAAGTGATGAGCAAACATTCACCTCTGAAATCCATTCATCCATTCTCTTAGCCGCTTATCCTCATGAGGGTCGTGGGGAGCGCTGGAGCCTATCCCAACTGTCAACGGGCAGGGGGCGGGGTACACCCTGAACAGGTTGCCAGCCAATGGCAGGCCGCATTCACAATCACACCTATGGGCAATTTAGAAATGTTGTGTGGCCAGAGGAAACCCACGCGGGCATGGGGAGAACACACAAACTCTACACAGGTGGGTCCGGGATCGAACCCGGGTCCTCAGAACTGTGAGGCCAACGCTTTACCAGCTGGACCCACCGTGCCGCCACAAGTCATCTTTCCATAATAAAATGTACGAAAGCGCCACTTTGTTTCAGTGCCCCCACCCTAAAATGTGCTTTTTCAATCGCGTTTGCCATTTTTCAAAGTAAAGGTGAGGGCTTAAAAAATAAACCTCTGCAATATTTTAGTTTATATAACATGCATTAAAAGACATTTTAATAGTTTGTGCACCATGACGTCATGCATCAGCGCCCGTGATCTTGTGCTCCTTGTTCTGGTGTTCATGGCTTGGTCACCAGGAGGCAGTATAATACAATTATTACACAAAAGAGAAAAAGCCATGTCATGTCTTATCCTTACAAGGGTTTTCAGGAAAGCTGGAGCCTAACCCAGTTAGCTTCAGGCAAAAGGCGGTCTACATCCTGAATTTATCACCAGTCAGTCGCAAGGTAGATATTCACACCATCACTGAGCGGGAATCGATCCCACGCTTCCTGCACCAAAGGGAGGCGTGTGTACCACTACGCCACCAGTAACGCAAAGATAGTCACAACTGTTAACTGGAAGATGCAGTAAGGTTAGTTCCTCGACAAAACCACTACAAGCTTAGTTCGCCTGTATATGACGTTTTTGTGTGTTAGCACTACGCCAGCATACTTTCTTACAATCTGGTTGAATACGGAATATGTAATTGCCTTTGTTTAGTTTGACCAAAAACAAACTGGGAGCAGCAATAAACTGTCTAAAGCCTCTTTTTTCTTTATAAATTGTTCACTCGACTCCAAACTGCTACTTGACGAGAAAAGGAAAAAAAAAAAAAACCTGAGCAACAGCTTGAATCTTCCATTTTTATAGCCACTTATCCACACAAGGGGACGTGGGGAGTGCTTGGAGCCGATCCCAGGTGTCAACGGGCAGGAGGCGGGGTACACCCTGAACTGGTTGACAGCCAATCGCAGGGCACATCGAGACAAACAGTCGCACGCACAATCACACCTATGGGCAATTTAGAGTCTCCAATTGATGTTGCATATCTTTGGAAACCGGAGTGCCCGGAGAAAACCCACGCAGGCACTTTGAGAACATGCAAACTCCCCACAGGCGGGGCCGGGAAACGAACCTGGGTCCTCAGAACCGTTAGGCCCCGCTTGTATCTTGAAAAACTACAAGCGTATTAAAGTACTTTTTTTTTTTTTTAGATGACAAATTAATAGTTCAAATTACATGTGAATCTCTAACTTTTTTCTCAATGAATACAATTTTATTTTACATTCACAATTAACCCTAATGTACATTTTTAGCATTTTTTTTCCATCATTTTCAATGATCTGTAAACTATATGTCATACATATTCGCTTAATTTAAAAATGAAAACAATGCTAAACAGTGACAATTCCTTTGATTATATAGAGATGAAAATAAATTTAAATTTCCTGACTTTTGGAATAATTCCTAAATTAATTAATTTTCCCAATGACAAATATGAGCATTTTTTGGATGTATTACATTGTCTTTTTAAAAGATGAACTGACGCAAGCATATTTCTCTCATTTAAAACGTTTTTTTTCCTCATCATGTTTCATAACGACAAGGACGAAAAAGACCCAAAGTGTAAACGTCGTCATTTTAATTACAGAGTACTAAAAATAACATTACATAAAATGTCTTTTTAAAAGAAAAAAAAAATCATTGAATATTACAAAAGGTCTGTAAATCTTGTAAAGTTAGGATATAAAATCTTTGAACGGTGCATAATTGGGAATAAAAATAATTTCCGATAAAATGTACAGTATATATTAACTGTTCTACATTTAAAAAAAAAAAAAAAAAAGAGATGAACAACAACATGTAGACGAGATGAGTCGACGCCGCCGTAACCGCGGCACGTGAACGCAATATGCTCTCAAGTCAAACGTATGCATGTAATCAGCCCCCCCATCCAAAAAAAAAAACATTTACAAGTGACAAGGACTGACGAGGGCACCCCCCCCAATACAAAACCCTCACTCCACTGGCCATGGTTCCGTCACGTCGCGCGTCATCCACAGGTTTCAAAACTGTACACAAAAAAATGGAGGCGGAAGTCGCGAAAGTGGATCGTTCCACTACGAGGAAGTGGGGGGTCCATAATGCGGCGATACCTTCCAGTCTTGTATGCTACTTACTGTACAAGCGCTCAATTAGATTCACTGACGCTTCACCGGAGAGACTGTACACAAAAAAAAATGGATTTTGTGGGGGTACAAATGTGCTCCAGCCCTTGTGAGATTTTTCTTTTTTTTTTTTGTTTTGTTTTTTTAAGATCACCAAACGGAGGCCAGCTGTGTCCAGGAGGTAATTTTGTCGTCGTCCGTGTCACATTTTTTTTTCTGTAGTTTTGGTAAAACGGAGGAGGGTGGGGGTGGGGGTGGTGGTAGGTGTGTCGGGTCTAAAATGGCAGCGAGTAGCTCGAGTCCCCCTGAGTTTAATGCGAGCGTCGAATGGTTGAGGCAGACGCCAGCTGCTCCTTTAAGATGCTCAAAAAAAAAAAAAAGAAGCCGATAAAGTACAAAAAAAAAAAGTTAACCGAGTTAACCAAACTCAGTTTTGGAGAGTCAAGCTTGTTAGTGTGCGGAAAAAAAACAAAAACAAAAATAAAAAAATTGAGTCCTGCTCATTTCCTGAAAACTGCTTTTGTGTGACGTATCCCGCCGCTGACCAAGCGGTGCGGGTTCGTGCTTTTCCGTTAGCAGTTGCGAGGTGAGGTTAGGCGAGTCGTGGGGGAGGCTCCGGTTTGGGTGTGCTGGTAAAAAGAGAGCGGGGTGGGCGGTCCGGAGGCTAGATGAGCGGCGCCGTGTCCGCGGTCAGGCCTTTGCCGGGGTCCAAGCTGGCGAAGAAGCGCACGTCGCGGTCCTTGTCCGACTGGAGCGCCATGACCGTTTCCTCCAGCTCGTCCGAGGAGGCGCAGCCCGGCTCCTTGAAGTAGGCTGAACCACGAAGAGGAGGGCGACTGTCAGCTAGTTAGCTTAGCATTAGCGCCGAGCTCCGAAAAGGACGATGTGGCAGAAGAGGCACAACATATTTCCAAATTGATGCTAACGTTACAGACAACAAAAACAAAGCAGTGTTGTCTGTGTCTGCCTAAAAAGGCCTACATTTCAGCCTACAAGAACTACACTTTGAACATTTGTAAAAAAGTTGTTTTAGCTGTTTAATGAATGCATTTATTTTTGGTTAGTTTCTCATCTACGTACAAGCATCCACCTACAGTAGGCCAACATTAATTTAAAACCCTTTCCTGAGGCCGAATTGGCCTTCGTTATTTGAGGAATTGTTCGTTTAGGTAAAGTATTACAGCAATATCTGATATTACACTTATTTTACATTTTTGTGTATTTCACACCCATGTACGGAAGCGTATTGCTGCCACCCCCCCCCAAAAAAAAAGTCACCATCACGTTATAACTTGATATGTGTCGCAACAATTTGATAGCAACTTTTTAGGTTATAACGTAGAACTTATTAGGTTATGTTTCATGTGATAAATTACATGTTATAACGTGGTTCATTTCACGTTATAACATGAAACGTTTCATGTTCTAATGTGAACTGAATCGTGTTATAACATGAAACATCCACATTATAACGTGAAACATCACGTTATAAAGTGATAGTGATTTTTTTTTTTTTTTTTTGGGTGTGGCAGCAATATGCTTCCGTACTGAAATATTTCATCTGGAGAAGAAAAAAAAATACTCAAGTACTGAGTAATTTATCTATTTTTTTTTTAAATCAGCGCATGGCTACGGAAGTATATTGCTGCCACACCCAAAAAAAAAAAAAAAAGTCACTATCACGTTATAGCGTGATATGTTTCACGTTAAAATGAGGATGTTTCATGTTATAACATGACACGTTTCACATTATGTGGTTAATTATACATTATAACGTGAATTATGTCATGTTATAACATAATTCATTTTACATTAGTACACGAACCATTTCATGTTATAATACTACACAACCCCGAGAATGAAAATAGCACAATCCATTCATACGCAACATCTTACAGCACAAGTGTCAAAATTAAGGCCTCGGGGCCAGATCTGGCCCGCCACATGATTTTATGTGGCCTGGGAAGGAAAATCATGCGTGTCAAATTCCATCATTATTGTTAAAATCAGGACGAAAATTTAAAGTTGATATGATATGATAAATATGAGAATGTTGAGATATTAAAAGACATTTTAATAAAAACATTTGAACAATTTTGATCATTTAGTGGCTAAATCTGCTTCCATGATTGAGAAAAGCAGGCTGCTGACTACCCCAAAAACCAAACCAAGACATCATACCTTTCTCCATGACGCTTTGTCGCAGGGCCTTGGCAACCAGCACCCGCACGTTGGCCACCGGGTCTGACGAGAGCCTGAGCAGGCTGGGCAGGAGGTGCTGGGCGAACTGCTCCATGGGCATGCAGTCCTCTTCCACCACCGCCTGGACCGGGCGTCAAAAGGCGAGCGGGTGACGAGGTGCGTCGGCGAGGACTAAATATACTTAATGGCCGCCCGCTCACCTGGCAGATGAAGGCGAAGGCTTGCCGTCCCACCCACTTGGGGCAATGGCAGAACCTGACGGTGAGCTCGTTGATAAAATTCACCCCCAACTCATCGGCACCGCTGGAGTACAACTTCTGCAGGATCTCCACCACCTGACAAAATTAAACGACAAACGATGATTGCTGAAATCGGATCAGACTCACATCGTTGTCACCCAAAACTCAAGGCTGCGATATCATCATCGGATCAGAAGAGGAAAAAGTTGGCTCGGGACATCCCTAATAAGTGACGCACCAACTTGTAGGAGATCCACCTGACTTCCGAGACCTTGTCGGAGCAGAGCGTGAGCGCGATCTGCCTGAGGTAGTCGTACACGTCGTAGTGGCTGTACAACTCGATGATCAGGATCAGCTGCCTACGGGGGAAAGACGGAAGGGGCTTGGTTAATGCTCCAAAAACCGTCACAGCAGGACTGAAAACGCGAGTCAGACGCACTCTGCCAGCTCGTATCGGAACCTCCAGTTGCGGTTGTTGTCGGTCACCATGAACTCCTGCAGCTGGTACAAGTATTCTCGCCTCTTGTCCGCGTGGAGCAACTGCAACCGCAAGATGAAGACCAAGAACATCAACAAGTGTGTTCGCACGGGAACGCATTCATGAGATGGCAAATGTGGGCCACTGCGACAACTGGCGCAGTAACAATTTGCAAAATCAAAATGACAAAACATGTACTTTTAATCATCATCATCATGACCTCAGACCACATAGCCAGAAATGGAGGCCTTGACACCTGCTTGATGCTTAAAGCGCAAGTGTCATCCCTATAAACATTCTAAAATAGATATTGGAATGAAAAATACATATCACATTATTCATTTCAATGTCCATACGAAAAAATAAATATGAGCGGAGAGCGCGTCATCCATGCGCAAAGTTGTGGAAGTGTCATTCGACAGCCTAGTGGTCGCCATATTGGCTGCATCTTCTGTCCGTGATGTCACAATGGGACATTTGCCAAAGAAAAGAGATGAACACGCCCCTTCTGAAACGGAAGCTCACAACCGAGTGAAGTTACCAGGGCAATATTACCCTATTGTTTCGAGCCATGTTTAGATGATATGCGAATCATGGCCAAATCACTTCCCCACCTGATCCACCCCCATGTGGCAGTGGTGATGACAATGCCGCCCGCAAGCGATGACTACGCCGTGGCCAAACCGCCTCCCCGTCTGATCCACCTCCGCGGCAGAGATTGAGCCACTGCAGCCCAGCCGCGACGAGCCACCCCGGCCGACAAGGCCGGTGGCGAATCATACGGCCTGCAGAGGTCATCCTTCAGCGGCTGCTGTACGGAAGCCTTTCGATGTGCACATCGACACATTTAGCACCCCTAACTTATGGATTACGCCCCCAAACTATTATCATTTGGAACCCACGAAGCTCTCCTCCTTTGCACCTGTGCAATGCATTTTTCACGACGAACTGGGTCTTTTGGAAAAGTATGAAGAGTGAATCCATCCTCCCGAGTGTTCGAACAATATCCAGAAAAACAGCAAGCTGGCATTTTGGCTAACACGAAAGAACAACATGTTACCTTCCAGCAGGTAAAACTAGTATAAACAGACGAAACCACTTGAGTGCGCTACTGCCCTGTAAGTCACTTCCTGGTTCTTCTCGGAAACAATTCCCCTGAGAGGATTTTCATGGCGGGAGTTACAAAAAGCCCTATACATCAAAATAATGTTTTGCGGTGAAAAAACAGATGATGGGTCCATAGTGGCTGCCATTTTTTCATCAATAACATACTAAAAAACATGCATTTCATGACAGTGGATCCTTAAAGGGCCACTGACACCAAAATGACACGTTCTCCGCTCATATTTATTTTTTCGTATAGACATTGAAGTGAATACTGTTATACTGTTTGTATTTTTCATTGCACTATAAACTTGGAAAGAATGAAAACAACTCGTCCATTATTGCATTCATAATGGGACGAATACAAACAACATTCGTACCTTGAGGAAGTCGTAGAGGTGCTTGAGGACACCGATGCGGACCTCGTCCAGGTCTTTGAGGAAGCCGTTGAAGATGGGAACCAGATCTGCCGCCGTCAGCTGGTCCCCCAGGATGACCGCCAGTTCGTGGATGGAGAAGGCAAGCGTGCGACGCACTTTCCACTGCGTCAGACGAACGAGGTGCGCAAGTCCATCAGCGGCAGAGAAAAACATCCCATATAAAAGGCAGAAGACTGAAACTAAAACAATTGACGGCAATAAAATCCCCTCGAGACCACAAAGATCCTGTTAAACCCCCAAAAAGTTCGGTCCGAGTTTGTAAAGAAATCCCGTAGTTTAAGCAATTCCATTCATCTCGACCTTTCATTTCCGCGCCTACCTGGACATCAGAGGCCAACGCTTCATAGGTGTCCTTGAGGCAGTGCCAGTTCTGTCGGCCCAGAGTGAGCGCCACGCCCGGCAGGCTGAAGGCGCAGTGCTTGGCTATCTCCATGTCTACCGTCTGAGCCCGTGCCGGGTCGGTCATGGAGAGGTACTGATCCAGCAACTGCTGGGGGATGACATTCTGCAGGCCGAGAAGACGTGTTCGCAAATTAGCGGCTCAGGTTAAAGCAGTGATTGTAAAGACTGAAATTACAACCGGTGGAAGCGCTGACCTGGATTTTTGGCTTGTCTTCACACACCGAGTCTTCTTTTCTCTCCTCCTCCACACTTTCAATTAATTTAGACACCTAATGAATAAAACTATGTTGTAAAATCTGGAGGAATAACACTATTTCATTACATTTAGAAGCTCATCTTAAGAAACCCGCACCAGAACTGGAGAGTCGGGCGGAGATTCTTCCTGATCCAACAAGGGTTCCGTTTGTGTCTCCTCATCTCCTTGCTCCTGGATTGGGCACGTCTCAGCGGCTGAAAGGCTTTCTGTCGTCTGCTCCTCCTTAGCGAGACACTCCTGGACCTCGGAGGGAACCTCCACCGATTTGCTCTCAACGGGCGGGCTGGCGGGGTCGATGTCAGCGGGCGGCTCCGTCGGCCGGCTTTCCGTGGGACTGTCGTCGGACGGGCTGTCGAGCTGAGCGGCCTTCAGAGCCGCTGACAAGACCTGAACTTGAGCTGGGGGGAGGACACCACGCCTCAGTTGACTTGGCCACATAAGCATGAGCTAAACTGCACAGGAAGTCCATCAATCTCACTAACGTGGGTTGAAAGTGATGTAATCACTAAATTATAATGTACCGTAGTGCCAGATCGAACAACAAATTGGTTTTCACAATGTTATGTGTGTGTTTGTGTAATATATAAACAGATTAATATCTCTAACTAAAAAAAAAGCATACATTTTACACAAACCAATTAATTAATTTAACAAGTACAGTGATGCCTCAGTTCTCGACCACAATCGTCCCAAAAAACGGTTCGAGAAGTTATATGTTCGAAAACCGAATCAATGTTTCCCATTACAATGAATGGAAAAAGAAATAATGCGTTCCAAGCCTAAAAAAATTGGGCTTAAAAAGCATTTTTTTTTTTTTTAGCTTTTCTTCATAATAAAATGCATAGTAGAAATACATGTACAGTTTCAATAATTTATATAATAAAATAATTTAAGAAATATATTTTTTGCTTAAAATGTGTGCTTTAGTAGCAGAGTACGCTTGGCTGGGAGAACATTGCCGTATCTGAAGCAACTCGGCCCCTACCCTTGTAAACTTTTTTTTTTTTCTACTAACAATAGTGCAGAATTACTTTGAACAAGCAACCTGCCTTCTTTGGAACCATGACTGGGGGTTGATGGGAGGCCCGTAGCTCAGTGGTTAGAGCACTGGTTTGGTAAACCAGGGGTTGTGGGTTCGTATCCCACTGGGGGCCTCCACTCCCTGAGAAGGGTTGCGTCAGGAAGGGCATACGGCGTAAAAATTGTGCCAAACATATATATGCGTTCATCTGAGATGATACGCTGTGGCGACCCCGAAAGGGACAAGCCAAAAGAAACACACACTGGGGGTTGATACGTTAGTCCTCGATAAGAAGAAAAACAACAGTCACGACTAGGACATGTCTGTGTACAGAGGCTGTGTTATACAGAATCACAAAGGTCCGCTGTTTGCGACGCCCGTGTTATATCATTTCCGTTTTTTTTCCCCGGGGGCCGTTCGAATAGACAATAACAAAACACGTTGTGGGTGGGTCAGCTGGTCTGGCCGCGCGCAATACTGGGGCGTTTGAGAACCGAGGCTTTACTGTGTGTAAATTGAGAAAAGATAGTTATATCAGTATACATATTTACTATACTATGTCATTTTTCTACTGTCATTACAAACAAGTGCCTTGGTTAGCTCTACGGTAAATGCAGTGCGTCCACTCACCTTGGACATCCGGGTCATCCGTGTGCGGCTGTAAACTGTCTAACACCATCTGGATCTGGTCGCTGGTAGGCTTAGTAGGGCTGGCCTTGGAATCTGGAGCGCTTCCGAAATCTTCCGCTTCTTTCCTCTTCTTCTCAATCCCGTCCCCCATTTGACAGCTGAGCAGCTCCAGTTCGCCGCTGATGTCCGGTAGAGGAGGCCTCCAGAAGTGGAAGGAGTTGAAGTTCTCGTCCGCTTGCGTCGCCTCTTTAGCGTTCCTGGCGTTGTTGCTGACATGCGCTAAGCTGTCGAGCGCCTCTCCGTGAGCGAAGCTGTGGTTGTTGTCGTCGTCGTAGTTCATCTCCTCAGCCGCCGGGACGTGTTCCGGCGACGGCGTGGCACGGCCATCTTGGTTGGGAGGCGTGTGGGCGATTGTTCGTTCCGTGCGGCGGCTGGTGATGTCGGCGCAGTTGAGGGAATTCAAGGAGCAGTCGCTATAATATCAAACACACGGATGATAAAAACTTCACAAAATCAAACTCTCCAATGCAGGGAAAGTTATTCAATTTATGTTTTTTAGTGTTCCGAAGGGTATAATGAAATCAAGGATCAGTCACCAACATGTATTTTCCATAATTTGCAAATGATTTTTTTGTCCCGTTTTTGCTTTTCAGTCAACATACTTTCACCACACTGTCTTAATCCAGGTCCGAAAATATACAGTACCCAGAATTAGGCCGAATTTGTGCATTTTGCCTCCCTGGCCCCTATCAAAGTCACAAAGGCCCCATTCAAGGATGCCTTTGCAAGATTATCCGTAGTGATTATCCTGAAGTGTGGGCCGTGTTAAAAAGGATTTCTTTCCCCCTCACTGATCAGCTCACAAAATATTCTGTCTTGAAAACTAAAAATGTTAAACAGTTTAATATTTACAACAATAATGTCAAGTAAAAAGGAAATATAGCCAATCAAGAAACGACCTAAGACTCGCGCCGGTTTTGGGACACAAATGGAGGAACAAATGGTTGTGTTGAGCGCTTGTTCAATATTCACAATAATGTTTGTGTGTTTGTAATCACAACATAGTCACCGGATAAGATAATAACCCAAGATGCTTCTTTTGATACTTTTTTTAAATCTTTTTTTTTTTTTTTGCAGCAGCAGCTTGAATCCCTTGTGACACGATGTTGCATCTCACAGGTCAGTCTTAGTTTGACAGCGGAAATATCATACGTGGTGTGCGATGTTTTGTCATCTGGAGTACACCGCTCACACTGTCGGAGCAGTAAGAGCACATATACCGATTTTGTTGTTTCCCGAGTTTACCTGTCTGACGTGCACCTGGAAACATCGAGTAACCCGCCGTCCTCTCTGAAGTGGAGGCCTGCGCTGGTCGGGTTGGCGAAGGTGGAGATGAAACGGCCCAGAGACTGAAAAGCAGCCTGACGCACCTACATAGAAATATGTTTCAACAACTCTGTCACCTATTTTGCTTAATGGCATATATTTTCAATAACCTAAAAAAAAATTGCTGTGGTTAAAAATCTACATATAGTTATGCTTCTATCACATTGAGTAGAGTGTGAGTTTTCTCAAAATTTTGCAGAAAAATATGCCTCAAATCCAAGGCCCATAAAACAACACGAGGTAAGAGTATCGCTCTGCAAAAAACTACACGTTCCTCTCGTGTACTATTTTACTTTGAGATGTATTTAATTTAGTTAACTTCTCTTTATGCTTGCACAGTGATGCCTTGGTTCTCAACAACAATCTGTTCCAGAAAATGGTTCGAAAAGTGAATTGATCGAAAAGCGAATCGATGTTTCCCATTACAATAAATGGAAAAAGAAATAATGCGTTCCAAACCTAAAAATTGAGCTTTTTAAAGCATTTTTTTTAGCTTTTCCTGAAAACTAAACTGCATAGTAGAAATACATGTAGAGTTTAAATACATTATATAATAAAATAATTTAAGAAATATATTTATTTTTGGCTTAAAATGTATGCATGTATGTAACTGAATTTTATGAAAACACATCTCATAACTTTGAAGTCAACCAATATCCATGATTTTGAAGCTCTATTTCATGAATAAATCTAACATTTATTATTCATCCACCGGTGTGTGTGTGTGTGTGTGTGTTCGCTACCCAGCGGGACTGGTCGCTGATGAGGCTGATGAAGAGGGGAGACAACTTTGCACGTCGCACCTCAGGTGAGGTAGAATTGGAGACCATCATGAAGCACTCGGCGCAGGCTTTCCTGATGCCCCACAGGCTGTCAGAGGACAGGTCGAAGAACTTGGGAATCTATGTTCAAAGAAGTGGAGAGTGCCAAACAGAATTCTATTAAAGGGGCTTGCATAAAAATAGTTGGTCTTCCGTCAAGTGTGACATTCAACAGCCAAGTAGGTGTTTTGTCATCTGCCCATTTTTTTTTTTCAATGTGCCTGAGAGAGCTGTTCTACAGTTCCAACCCATTGCTAAATAACAGGAGGGCTAATCACCATCCAAAAAACAAATTTTTCCTCATATGACTTGATCAGCCAGGCGGGGAGAAGATCCAGAACCACTTTCAAGTGAGCACAATTGCTTGCATGTTGAAATTGTCAATGCGATAGACATGTTTTGTGATAATATCCACACAGTAGTGTATGACCTGTCACAGACATTAAAACATCTAGAAATTGTTTTTTGAAAACTGTTCCACACACTCAGTCTTCTTCTGTATCCAACAGTGTACACTAAAAGGACAAAATCAGAAGTGTGACATATGAAGAAAAATTTTGTTTTCAAAGTCCTCACCAGTAATTTTTCTGTGGCCTCCTGCCCCACAATTGAACAGAATTCTCCAAAATTGGCTGCGCAGACCTAAAACACAAAAGGTGTGGAAAAAAAATTGGAGCGCCATGAATGCATGTACTCTACTCAAGTGCCACCCGTCATCCAAGAAATGAACATTCCACAAGGAAAACAACAGGGCTTTTCACACCGGGCTGATGCGCTAAACTACATGTAGTCAGTGTTACAAATTTATAACAAATAACTTCTACTAAATATCTCTTTAACACAATCCCAGAATTACATTTTCATTTGCAAAGGTCAAGGTTTCACGCAAGTTACCTTGCGCACTTGAAAGAGTCTGGCGTCGCTGCACAGGTCGCAGAAGCGTGGCAGTAAGAGATGCTCCACTGTGTCTTTGCTCAGCATGGTCACCACTTTACACATAATCTGCACACACACACAGAAAATGAGGACACTCTACAAGTCATCCTGAGGTTTTCTCAGTGCATAATATTGCCAAATTGTGAGAGAATGAAGGAAGATTGCATCTACAAAAATGTAAAAAGCAGACCTCCGGAATATGAATGGCCCAGTAGTTGAACAACTTGGAATTTGCAAGATTTTAATAATATGGGACTAAACAGCAGCATTTAAAAAAAAAAAAAAAAAAAAAAAAAAAAAAATCCAGCTAAAAACAGGGCTGGCTTTTTGGAACCGTATGAGTTAGCGAGCCAAGGAGAAAATAGTGATTTTGATTAAGACAAAATAGGAACTTGTAGATAAAAGTAAAACCAAGGCTTGTTACACCACTTTTTACTACTGTCAGCAACTAATGTTCTCATTGCCGTTGGCTTGATAGGCAGGGGGAGTGTTTGATTTTCCTCCAGGATATTTTTTGCTCCTATCAGAACACGGAGTGCAGAGCACTTTGCCGGGAATGTCCACTTTTTGTATGTGTTCGGTTAGACATGTTGATACCGTTTTCGTTCCTATATGCACGGTTACACTTTATTCAAGCCATGCGCAGCTGAAACAGCTTTTGATTCCAGCATCCTTGTCAATTGCCCTTGCTCGATCCCTCATCCTTTTTTTCTAACACTTTTGCCATTGTAAAACTTTGAACACACCGTCGCTCAGTTCGCGCTAAGTCCCACGCGCCATTACTTGGCTAACTAATAAGTTACACTGCGATTTCTGAGAACCGAGAACACATGTACATGGCAATGGTGAAACTCGATTAACCACTCACACGATTGGATCGTTATACTGTATAACTCTGTTGTCCAATCGAGTAATCTGCCGCAAGCACGTTTTAATGTTTATGTCGCAAAATGCAAATATTCACACTACCGAGAAAGTTAGAATGGCATATGATAGTCGTGCTTGTGCTGGCACTAAGCTGAACTTGCAGCTCGGAGCTCACCACCGAGAGGCAGGCGCACGATGGTTAAAAGAGGCAGTGGAGCTTTAGCTAATGCTTCCAATCTCATCACATTGACTGGACGCTAAATCGGCTGACTCTTGATTTCAATTATTCTTGGAGAAGTTAGAAAATGACATCTATTACTACCACGAAACCCTCTGTGGTGAACCGTGCTTGTAGTTCTAAAAGTTCAAAGCCATAAAACCCTCTGTGAATAGGATTGTGTTAGAGTTACTCACAGCAACCGCCTCGATTTTGTAATCGTCATCGCTGCTGGGTTCTGTGAGATCCAGCAGAACTGGACAAACTTTGGTCTCCATGTCGGTCTTTGAGATGAGGCCCTGCTCCAGCAGCACCAGCAGCGCCGCCTGGCTGGTCTTTCGTACCTGGAAAATACAGTAAACAGTTTGAAAGCAGTTCTTTATCCTCAATGGAGTTTGAGACAGTATTCTTTAAAAAAATAATAAAATAACAAAGGTTTACAATCCTACCTGGTTGTTGGGATCGGTGAGATACCGGACTACAATGGGTACTAGGTATCTGGAGAAGGCGGCTGGGAAGTTGGGCCGACTCTCGTGTAAAAACATGGCAATGTTGGGGACCTGCTCCATCACCTCGGCTCGCACGGTCGGCTCTGACGAGACACACACGCACATTTATGTCATGTATGCGAGTCCCACGTAAAGCTCCAAATGGCAGTTGCACGTATACGCTGAAACCAACTAGTTCATGAGAGGGAAATGGAATCTACCTCCATCTTCTGACATTCTGGCAACTGTCTCCATGACAGTGATGAAGTTATTTTCATTATTGCTGTAATCACGAAGCACATCGAGCAGCCCGCGAGCCACGATCTGCCTACAAAGCAACAGGAGCGCTGGGTTAGTCCGGCCTGCCGACCTGCTGACAACCTGTGAGCGCAGGCAGCGTTAACACTGTAAGGCGCGTTACACGAATTCACACACGCGTTGCGAAATCAAATCGGCAATGATGGAAAAGCTGGTTTGCAACATCAAAGTTTATGAAAAGGACAAAAGAGCATTGTTTCCTCGTGTGCTTTGTGTTTTCTAACCTGCAGGACACAAGAGTCAATAAATGTTGGGTATTGTTGTAACGCTGTGGCCTCGCTCTGATTGGAACAAAGCTACTATATTTGGAGTCTTCTGTCAATACTTCGCTTTTCGAAGCTCGCACAGGTATTCGATGAGCACTCACATTGGAATGCAGACACTTGGGCGTCAAACTCGGATGATGTGTCAACCTGGTCATTCAAAACTTTGTGTTTTCACCATGAGAATAGCAACCACGGATGAGCAATTGAGGAAAGCTCATGGAGTGATAATTATGGAATATTAACCTATTAGTGATTCAGTCATGAGTTGTTCTGTATTTTTTATGACAGATTTACATTTTGCTTGACTGCCTTTGACAGCAGCATACTGGTTGCTGGTAAGTTCTGAAACCCATTATGCCAATTGCTTTAAATATTTCTCAATCAAATTTTACATGCAAAATGTAACGCTCAAATGTCAAGCTCTTCTCTTACCGTTTAACAAGGGCAAAATATGCTAGCTAACAATCAAAACACAAAAACCAACAATTTGACAGAAGAGCGAGGTGACAAGTTCACATTTTATCATATTTCCTGCCAGATGTGACACCACTTTGCAAACATCACCCTGACTGTGATGACATTTCCTACATCAGGGATGTTAAAACCCAAGGAACATTTTCAGGTCACGGGCCGAACAGGATAAACATTTCTGAACAAACCAAAACTAAATGTTTTTTACTTAAATTGTGAATCCAAACAGACAAGATACAGCCAATCCAGTGTCAATTCCCTTTTGACGTCCCAGAGAACAGCTGTTCACACGGTTATGCCGTATCAAAGTCGCACAGCGCTCAAGCTCCGTGCGGATAGAGCCAAGGATTCATTGTGGGTCACTTATTGCTTAGTAAGGCAGCTGTTCTGGTCCATTATAGGATTTGCAGTGTGCGTTGTCAGCGCTTTACATTGCGTCATTAAAAGATGCGTTTTGGAATTACAGAAAAAGGGAAGCATGGGAAAAAGCCCAGCATGCTTTACTCTAGTTGCAATTACCATGGCCCGTTAGCACACTTTTTTACTTCAGTTATTTTTGTACAGGAGTGGTGTAACGGTTAAAGGGTTGTGTTCAGCACTTGTATTCAAATTAGTTGGTTCTCCAGATTACCGTAATTTCCGTCCTATAAACCGCGACTTTTTTCACTCGCTTTCAATCCCGCGGTTTATACGGTGATGTGGCTAATTTGTGCATTTTTATCTAACGGCCGCAAGGGGGCACTCGAGCGGAAAAGGCAAGAGCGAGACCGGTGGAATATATGTGCCGAGGAAGTGACTTTTACCGATCCGGTCCTGCTAGTGCTTTTGCACAGCTGCGGCGTATGTATGTACCAAATGGTATTTCCTTTACAAATGTACACAGTGAGGATTATAAATAGGTGCGCTCTGTAGGCCGGGAATTACGGTACCTGTCCCACTTGGAAAGTTTGAAATTACAATGTTGCCCTTCATATTTCAGATTGGCTACTCACAAAGTCATAGATTTTTATTCTAATCCTTTTATGAGCGTATATGAAGATTTTCACTATTGTTTAATGGGAGGCCTTGGTCCTGATCCCCGTAGGAATATGATGGAATTACTGTAAAACAACCAAGTAAATTGGCGAAAAAGCACTATTCATTCCCAGTCTGGATGCAGAGAGGTGAGAAACTGCATCAAAGCCAAACAGTAAGCATAGCTGCGGGATTATCTGATACACTGTATGATGCGAATGGGTACTCCCGCCCACCAAACTCTTACCTGTTAAAAACATTCTCGCTGAAGGCGTACTTCTCTAGCCTCCCGAGTGGCGTCAAGTTGTCCTGGCCTGCGTCGAGGAAGGCCGTGATGCGGATGCTGTCGCATTCTGATCCATAGTCATCGAATCCAACTGCAAAATGGACAGAAAGTGTTCCTTTAGCACCACTGAATATGATATTCATTCACATATCCATTTTACAGTCCAATTGGATTTCACTGTGTTTCATAAACCCGACAAGAGTCTACAGAGCTGCTAGTAACTGGTCGAAACTACAGTAAAATACTGACAGTGTTATCTAATACTACAAGAATAAAATAGATTCAGAACTACAAAAATATTCTGGTAGTCAAAATATTACAATGAAAAGAGTCACAAAATAATTACAGCTATGACCACCACACGTAACGGTACAAAATTTTAAAATACGAATAATACAAGAATACAGTAAGAATTGCAAGAATTTTGTTATTTTATTCCGAGAACAGAGCTTAAAAATTGCAAGACTAGTATTGGAATTTTATAAGAAAAAAAAATGGTGTCAAACTCAAGGACCAGGGGCCAGATCTGGCCCACCGTGTGATTTTATGTGGCCTGCAAAGGCATATCATGTGCATCAACTTCCATGATTTTTGTTAACATCTGTATCAAAATTTCTAATTGCCTTATCATATATGATAACGGTGAGATATTGCAAGGATTTGTGTGTTACCACACACCAGCAATAGTTGAAAAACCCATTACCCATGATTTCATATTCCCAAACTTGTTCATAAATTTCATGTGTAAATATGATGAGGCAAAAGATTTTCATGGTTTCAGAGTCATAACGGTCCTCTTTGGGAATCTGTAACTACATTGTGGCCCGCAAGAAAAATGAGTTTGACACCCCTGAAATATCCAAATGGATATTATTATTCTAATATGAGAATAACCATAACTACAGTATACTTAATTGTGCAAAGGAGTATTTGGGCCACAATCTAAATCAAAATACGATCAGAATAAAGTCACAGTTTGTCATGAAAAAATCCTGAGATTAGAATTCGAAAAAGCCAACGACTGTATTATAAATGGACTTTATAAAAAAAAAAAATACAAGTTTATTCTTGCAATTTTAAAATTTTATTTTTTTATGTGAAGTACTCACAATCATCTAGATCGTCATGGCTGTCTTCAAAGTATAAAGATAGACCTGAAAAGATAAAACATGGAGGAAATCAGAGGTCGTCAACACACCAGTCCCTTTCAGATTGCACAAAAAAGAAAATGGCTTCCTGGTCAATCACATTCATGACACGGGGACAAAGTCTCCCTCAGTGAGAGAAGCCCAGCAAAAGCTCCACTTTGTGAATGCAAATGAAATTGTGAGCGTGGCAGCGGGTAACCAATTTCTCAACCAAATGGCATTTCCCGAATGTGTGACATCTAACTTGGCACGCCTCGGGATTGTTCAGGCTGCGTTGAATTGAAATCAGGGACTGTGGACCGACTGGGAAGTGCAGCACTAATATGACAACAGATGCGTGACTTCCAGTCAATAACTACGTTCACAAAACCATCGCGGGGTGTTATAAGATGTTGGCAGCTTGTGGCAAATAATAAATAAGGGGAAAAAAAATCTGATCAATGAGATGATGTTGTGGGTATTTGCCTTGCTGGTTGGATGCTGAGCAAGAATTCAGCTCCAGATGAGACTTTCTAACACTCGCTCTCACTTCCTGAATTTGGATTACTGATTTGTTCCCATGGTTACTCGTTATAGACATTCAGCACTATGTATACAGCCAGTCGTACGGGCTGGCGGGTGGAAATAATTTCGTTTTTTTCCTCTTCCAAAAGTGTAAATATTTACAGTATATAATTATACGCATTGAAAATACAGAAACAATATATTAAAGTTAATACAAGGAAAAAAAAATGCAAATCAAACCGGGGAAAGAATATATAAAGTTGAGGCCAGAAGTTTATATACACTGTGCAAAAACATGTCATTTTTTGTCTCACTGTCTGAAGTCAAATTAGACTGTTTGAGGTCAGTCAGGACTACCAAAATTATTTAATTTTGTTGAACGTTACAATAATCAGAGAAAATTTCTTCCATACATTTTACGTTTACATACACAAAAAGAATGATGAGGTCATAGCTTTGGAAATTTCTGATAGGTCAACAGAGAACATGTGAGTTTATTGACTGCACATCTGTTGATGTATTTAAGGCTACACCTCAAAGACTACGCATCCTTGCTCAAAATCAAGGGAAAAAAAATCCAAAGAAATAGTCAAGGAAATAGGAGAAAGAAACATGATGCTCCACAAGTCTGGCTCATCCTTGGGTGCAATTTCCAGATTCGTGAATGTGCCATGTTCATCTATATATTTTATGTGACCCAAAGGAGTGAAAAAAAAAAGACTTATAAGCAACAAACTAGTTTTAGTCTTTTTTTCCCCCTTATTCATCTTTGTGGGTAAATGGAAAGCTTTAATCCCATTTGTTCTTCAGCAACAATATAGTGATGTTTGATTATCCAAAAAGTTTTAAAAAAATAATCTTGACTAATATTGTTCAGAACTTGTTAAATAAATTATTAACCACTTCGATAAAATTCAATATATGACAAGTATATATTTTTAAACTTTAAAAATGGTCAAACTGACCTACAACATCACATGAGGGTTAGAATTGCAATTACTTTTTGAACAAATGCCTTCACTATTGAATATCCATAAATTTCTATAACACTTACTACAGGTGAGCTGGACTCTATTGCAAACAGGACACTAATTTACAACCAAGCACTCAAATTCACACCTAAGGACCATTCTTCGTTGAACCCAATCCACGTTTTTGTAATGTGAGAGAAAAAGTCGGAACACCCTTAGCACAACCCACACAAGCATGGGGACATGACAACGCCACACTGGCAGGCCAGAGCCAAAATGTGAACCACGAACCTCAAAATGTGACATAGATAATTCTTACCACGAGTCCACTGTGTTGCTATACATCACATGTTTTTTTTTTTGCCTAAAAATGTTCAAGTACAAACATAATATAAATGTCTTAGCATGACATGACTAGGAATGTTACTCACAGTACTAGATGACCTCTTGCCCAATTAACTGGTTTACAATAACACTGCCAGCTAGTCTCAAGTGATCATGGCGGCGAAGCCTGCTGAAATATTGATTATATTCATTGGTGTGTTGCTATCAAATTCCCATCCCCACAATACAATAGAAATACATTTAAGTTTAAACGACCTTTCGAACGACAGATACACGGCCCCACGAGTAGTGCGCATGCTAGTAGTATGTGAAGAATGACGGAATTAAATGTTTAAATGCTGCGCAGTGTAACAGTGCTTTAAACCTCTTTACTCCAGTACAGTACATTTGTTAAGTACAATTCATCGATACAGTTGTATTTAATATTTAAGCATAACACAGTCACATTTAATCTTTGTTTTCAAACATTTATTTCGGTGCAAATTTTTATTTAACTCATGTGCAATAAATGTTAACAGAATCAATTATGATTATCCTATATTTAAGCACTCTAGTGCAGTGGTACTCTTCAAACTGTTCATGTTACAGCGCCTTACAATAATATTGAATAATAGAGGCCCAACAAGTAATCGAATAATCCACAACTAATCGATCATCAAATTAGCCGACAACTACCTTGACAATGGACTTGGGTAATCATTTAAGAAATTGCATCATTTAAAATTGCCCAAGTTATTGGAATTTCAGCCTCTCAACAATAAACACTCTCAGATTGGTCAAAAATCATATAAGCAGACAAATTATCTTTACGTTTGATCAAGCCAATACATTTGAAAACACCTGCTTATATTGTGGAAAGTACTAAAATCAAAATTTGGTGATATGTTATGGACCAAACAAGCAAAGCATGAAATAAATCACAACTCAAACACATTGTTTTTTTTTCTGATAACCTTGAGTTATTTTGATAAAATGAACGGTTGATCGATTATTAAAATACTCATGAGATGCAGTGCTAATGGAGTATATTTTTTAGGAATAAATCAGTCTCATTTTTTACGATACCTACACTTCTTGTGTCATTCGAATGTTGGTCATAATGGAACTAAACATTCGCTGAGGTGGTACTCTATCTAAAACTTGGTTATTATAAGTAACTAGAATAGATAGCGAGACAAATAATCTCATCCATTCCGGTAAGGGAAATTAAGATGTCACAGCAACTCACAATAGATACAGGTATAATATATACTCATACAAATAGACAAACAACCCCCCAAAAACAAAAGTTAAACAAATATAAGAGAAATAAAGACCACATTAAAGTGGAATTAAAATAAACTGTCATATTATTAAATAGTGGGGCAGGCAGGGGGGTTCTATTATCTTATTGCGTGAATTGACGAGGATTTCTGATGCAAGAAAGCAGAAGACGTAAAAGAAAAATGACAAGAAGCTTGTGGCTAATGCCAGTGTTTACAGCTGCCCATCGTACCAGGGAATGTGCTTCGAATAGAAAAACAACTCGCACAAGACTAAACATGCACGGGCCCGTCACACTCGGGGTGTTTTGTTTGTTGCGGCCACGGAGCAATATTGGTAAATAGCTATAGTTGGCCTGACTATGATTTTTGGTCATCTTATGGCTGAAAATGACTTTAGCATTAAAGGCTAACTTTAGCAGGACAACATGCTAGCGTCTGCTCTGGCAACTAATGGCTGATAAATACAATATAGACACCCGGATGTGTTATTCACGTTGTTCCACGTTGCTATCGGTGTTTAGATAGTAGTTGTAGGGATGAACGGCTCTGTAAAGAGAGACATTTCGACATCCCCGGATAGCTTGTGTTCGCCGACTGGCTAGTGTTATTGCTAAGTTCGCTAAGGCGATTCCGTCCAGCCCTTTCGCTTGACGCAACTCGCTCACCGAAAGCAACCGGAATCCAGCCATTTTTAGTCACCAAATAGTAGGGGGAGGAAATGGAGAGTGGGTGGGAAAGAACACAAAAGAAAGAAAACATCAAGTTTCAGAGTTGCCCGTTTACCTGCCATGTTGAGTATCGGCTCGGGTGTGCGCGTTGGACGCCGTCCCGTGTGGACTGTCACTAGGCACTCAGCTGTCACTCAAACAAAAAAAAATGCAAAAAGAAAAAAATCCTGGATGTACTTCCTGCAGACGATCGATGGTGGTCGGTCAAACACAGATAATAATCTTGAGAACAAAGTCGACATAATTCGCAGACGAGTGGGTGGCTTTTGTGTTCGAACTTCGAGTGAAGCTCTCCCGCGGACTAAAAAAAAAAAAAATATTATGTAGGAGTCACGTGATCGCGCGCAGTAGTTCCAAGATGGATACCGGAGTTCGCCGTGCTACTTTTGCTACTTAGCCACTAGCCTCATCTTTATAATTATTATCACACCATGCTGAGCAAGGAACTTTCATGAACTCCCGGTTCCTTCTTCATTTGAGATTTTTACGCCGCCGACGAATTGAACAGGAGGCGTCTCTAAAAAACAACAACAAAAAATATACATAAGTAGGCTAAGCAGAATTGGAGAGAGAACCCAAAGTACCAATGAAGCTCAAGTCAGTGTAAAACGGGAAGCAGCCATGGCGTTAAGAGAGTTAAAAGTTTGTCTTCTGGGGGTAAGTGAGCAGCAGTTCTTTGTCATAAATCACCTCCCTCCTCCGCCTTTTCCATGTGTTAGTGTACATGTCGCATCAGAAGTGCCCTTCATCACCTTATGCGTTTTTTTTTTTTACTGCTCTAGTCACAATTGAATTTAGAAATGTGTTTAAAAGTCAGAAAAGTGGCACGACACAAAAGCTAGATTAGCTGTTGGGCTATTGTAAGAATCTTTTATCTTTCAGCTCATCCTCATTTTAAACGCATCTGTTTACGTTTTCAAAAAGTTGGGATGGAAAAAGTAATAGAATTCTGTATTTAAGTAGAAGTACACATTGTGTAAAAAAAACAGAAACACAAGTCAAAGTACTGATTCACCTCCCTTATTTAAAAAAAAAAAAAAGTATTCTGAAATGTAACCCGAGTAAAAAGTCACAAAAAGTTGTTCCTGGCAGTGACATAAAATGAATTTTGATGGAACTCGAGACAACAACACTAAAAAAAGGAAACCGGGCACAAAATAGTTTCACTTTTTTATCAGCTGCTTTTCTTAGAGTACTGCTCGTGCTTAGATGAAAGCATGAATCACTGCTGAATGTGAAATTTTATTACACCAAGTCCTGCATTTGCACTGAGCTAGGTAAGGACAGCATCTGAAAAAAATACACCTTTCCTCGAAGAGTTTTTTTGCAGATTTGAGAGGCAGTTTTTCAACACCACAAACCGGTAGTTTGTAGGCTGTCACAGAACACAGTCCATTTACAACAAATCATATTTCATCACTCGCATCATTATTCTCTTAAAAAAGACTACAGCGGATGGGGAATACCTTGCTTCCCAGAAACTGTAGCATCATTGTCCCGCATGCTTCCTGGTTCACATTCCTCCATGTCTGTTTGTTGACATTAACTTCCTGGTCGGTCACAGTTGAATTTACTGCTCCCTATTAGTAAATTTTATTTAGTTATTTTTACATTGTTGCATTCTCCTTGGTGGCCAGAAAAGTAACAGGCCGAAAACAGGTGATAGATGGCCTGATCCGATTCATACCTTGGTAAGCAATATGAGGAAAAAAAAATGTCCCTCTCAAAAAACTGACATACAATATGGTTCGTTGCCTCCCACCACTGTAAGTAAATCGGTTTTAAATAGCATTTTTCGCAGAGAGGACTCACATGGTGCTTCACATGTAATGCAAAATCAAAAACATTATACTGTAAGTACCATCCGTTCATTCATGAGTGGCTTATCCACACAAAGGTCGCGGGAGTGCTGGAGCCAATCCCAGCCATCTACGGGCAGGAGGCGGGGTACACCCTGAGCTGATTTCCAGCTAAACACGGAGGCCATATAGAGCTCGTGCACCTAAGTCATAAAATCACGTGACTTTTGTTTACCTTGCCGTATTGGCGGTCAGCTAAGCATTGCTCAATGTCGGTTGGAGACGACACGGAAATACGTCCTGTAGCACGACGCCCGGACTGTTGTCCGATACCGTCTGACATTTAGCTCAAAATAAACGATGGTACGTGGAAAAATCAGATAAACTCGGCATAGAGAACCCGTATTTAATGCCGAAGTCGATGTTTTCGCCAATAAGAAATTGGACTGTTAATTCGCTTCCGCTTTTCTTGGACAACTGGATCTACACATGGATCTGGTGAGTAAGTCGTCAAGATTTACACACAAAAGTTTGAAAGCGTATAAAAGTCAGGACGCATACAAATACTTTGTTGCTGGATCTGATCTCAATCAGGAATAAATCCCACAGAGTGACAGTTTTGACGGCTCGTGAACGCGGAAGTGTGTTCGGCGACACGTTAACCTTTGCCGGAATCCATCGATCTTTTCAGCAAGTAGTCAATACAAATACCAATATTTAAATTAATGACACATGGTTTACATAAACTCGCATTCATTACCTATGATTGGGGAAAAAAAAAAAGAGGACGGAGTTGTCTCCACGGAACATGCATGGAAGCGATTGCGGCCACACTTAACCTCTGTAAACCTTTGCGACAGACTTTTTTTTTTTTTTAACATGCATTGTTCTCAAATGAGCCAATTTGGCATTATAAATACTTTTTGGTTATTTGAGATTGAGAAGAATGATTCCTACCTGAAATGAAGCGATCCCTACACAGGCAGGACTGTATTTTGGTTGGGCACCATTCATCATGTTTAATTGCCAAAATCCATCAATATTTTCATTTCGGCTGGTATTCAGTAGAATGATCTCTTTGAATATCTGTCTTGTCTGTTATAACAACCAACAGCACAACAAGTCTCTGGTATTGTGAATATTCTGCTCCAGTTCAATGTCCCCCACGCTGTCGAGCAGCTCTTTTTGACTGGTAATATGGCGGCACGAAAATGGTGACGTCACATGCACGAGCTCAATAGACAAACAATCACACCTAGGGGCAATTTAGAGTGTCCAATTCACGCATGTTTTGGGAAATGGGAGGAAACTGGAGAGCCCACCTGTAGAAAACCCACACAGGCACAGGGAGAACATGCAAACTCCACACAGGTGGGCCCGGGATTTGAACTCCGGTCTTCAGTACTCTGAGGCAAAACCTCTAACCAGTTGAATCACTGTTCTGCCCAATTGATACCAGTAAATACAAATACTTACTTACTTACTTATACGTCCCTGAAGTAATGTGTTTTTAACTGCGTTTTAGAGTACAATTGGAGAAAAAGAGAATTGAAACTGCTTCAAAATTTGGAAGCAATCCCCTGCAAGGGTTTAATCACCTTTAGTTTGAAGTCTTATATGAGGGACTTTGCAAAAGGAGGTCAGCAGACCGCAGTGACCTAACATGTCAAAAAATTCTCAAATGTCTCAGATAAGCCAGACCATAAGTGTTTAAAAAAAAAAAAAAAAGAGCACTGAATTGTGCACATTGTAGTTTTCATGTGTTTCTTTGCAGGACACTGGAGTTGGCAAGTCCAGTATCGTGTGGAGATTTGTGGAGGACAGCTTTGATCCAAACATCTTTCCAACTATTGGGTAAGTGGCACATTGCAGGAGGGAAAAATCCATAGCTCCTTTTTTTTTCTTTTTTATTTGGGGCGGAACACCTGAGGTCACGGCATATTTTTTCCCATCGGAAAATCGAAAATGCCCGTTGACAGCTGGGATAGGCTCCACCACTCTCCGCGACCCTCGTGTGGATAAGCGGCAAAGAAAATGGATGAATGGATTATTAGTTGTTGCAACGTTAGTGACATCACTTATTTGCGACAAATTGAGTTTAAAATTGAGCAAGCAACTGTAAAATTCTAACAGACAATAATTAGTCTATTGCGAGTAAAAATAGCAGAAAGATTTTTTAAAATCAGAATACTTACAATAATAGCAAGTATAACAAGCTTTTTGTAAAATATAGTCATGATTGTGATTGATGGTGATTATTGTTGGGTGGCGTCTTTTAGCTGCATGTCTGTTTTTTGTCTTCCCAAATATGGTTTCTCTTCCATTGAATATGCTCATGCACTTAAAATGAAAAACTTATGAATATATGTTATGTGTTTTCTTCTCTGTTTTGTTACGTATAAACAGGGCATCTTTTATGACCAAGACTGTTCAATACCAAAACGAATTGCACAAGTTCCTCATTTGGGACACGGCAGGACAGGAGCGGGTCAGTAATTCAATTCAATTTTATTAAATTGTATTAATATATCGTCGACTTGTGTTGTACATACATATTGATTATTGGGACGCATGTTACCATATTTTATTGCAGAAAAGGCCAGATGATCAGATGTGTAAAAGATTATCGTGATGTGATCATAAGTGCACAGTTTCTGACCCCTCCCCCTACCCCACATGTTCATGTGTGTGATGTTCTCACATCGTGAAAGCCAGTTGTGATATTAAGAATTGGAATGTGCGTAATGTATATCCCCACGTAAGTATTCAGATGGCTAGGAATATGCACTTCTGATTTATTCCCTGCAGGGGGCAACATTTCCTTTTTGTGACTAAAACGTTCCAATTTGTTATCTTGAATTGATTGATGCACCAGAATGATGTGACAAATGTGAATTTCCTCGCAGCCTAGAGGATATGTGGGGCTTATTATTATTATTTTATTTTTATTTTTTTTAAAGGCAAATATTGGTATTTTAAATGTCGCATCAGAGAGAACCTGATGGTATCAGGAGCCTCTTTCGCATCTGATTCCCGTAGTTTTGCACACCACAATGCTTCTCCAGTTCTTTGCTTGGCTTTTTCTTTCTTGTCCTGCTTTGGACCCTTTGTCATCCTCTCCTGAGAGCGGAGATAAGAGGCATGCTTGTCTTCTACCCTCCTCCTCCTCCTCCTAAGAGGAGAGGATGCAGCTCGAGCTGTCTCTTTTCCTGTTGTGTGTCAATGTCACTGCCACATTCTTGTCCTTTTTGATGAATGCTCTGTTTACCAAGCATTACTCATATGCTTTAAATAGCAACAAAGTTTATCTTCCCCTAGTTAATTCCAGTTTTATTTTCTCTCCATATCCCCTGCGTTCCTTCCTCACTCCCATGAGGTCTCTCGTGGTTTCCAAGATGGCTTTGGACCTCATGCTCGTCAAAATCACTAAATATTTCTGTGTATTTGTTATATTTTGTATACTTTCTAGTCTTTTTTAAATTGTCACGATAAAAAGGGCACGCCGTTAAAGACATGCCACCATTAATCTTCCAAGTATTACAGTCGATTTTTTTTTTTTAATTCATTGGGGTGTTCATATTTCACTGAGCAGTAAGCAGTAAGATAGGAATGAGCGCTACACACATAGTGAAATTAATAAAAATTATAGAAGTAAAATGATGATTGTAGCTTCCAAGAACAAAATTAACTCATTAATCCATTTTATTAATTCATTACATCTGTTCCATATAAGAAACAGTGATTTTTTTTTTTTTTTTTTTTTTTAAATCCAGCAGTGGCTTGACTACAATCGTTACTCAAAATACTCGTATCGGAAATTATTTGTACCAACATCCCAACAAAATGTTTTTTAATTAGAAAAATCACACACTACAATATTGAGCATCATACATACGTACGATATTTACATAATTGAACACAATTGAAAGAAATTGAACAGTTTTTGCCACATTATTAATTCAGTGAACTTTGTGCTTCTCCTGGTGTGCGTGCCTTGGCCACATAGTGGCAGTATAATACAAACGTATGGATATATTTGAAGCGTACCATCACAACTGTTCAGTAAACGGCAGTAATATTAGTTGTGCTTTGCAAAGAATAAATATACGCTTGTCATTGTTATGTATTATTTTGTCTGCGTGTTGTTGACGTTTGTGTTCAAGTAGACATTGTTTAAATGGTTACACCACCATGGCTCAGATGCTATTCGTTTTTCCTTCTATGGCGTTTTGCATTGAGTTTCACTTTTTCAACTGAAAAGAGTGACCTTTTTTTTCAGCCCATGTTCTAATTTATTGAGATAGACCTACGTAACAGTCATGTGTGGTGAGGCAATGACTACAAGGAATCAGAAATGAAAACATGAACCCAAAATGTACTGTGTTTCAGTTTTGACCTTAATTGAAACAATTTTTTTGAAATCTTTTAGATGCTTCAACCAATTGCACAACAATATGATAGCAAGAAAAACAAAAGAATATTTCGTAGAGTCAAATTCATTTCCCCCCAGGTGATCTGTTTTGATCAAACAGACTGGGATCAGTCACGTGACATATGGAGGCCATGAAAGTGAACACAAATAGCAGACTCCACTGTGCAATTTTAGTGGCCTTTCTGGTTGATTAGAAAGAGAGTAAATGTCACACACTTTCATTAGATATACTAGACAGTCTGTTAAATGTCAGTAAGTGCAGTACGTGTGATAAAATGTATAATATTGGCGATGTAATGAGGAAATCCTGTCTCTCGTGTGAAGCCACGGACCAATCACAGCCTGCCTGAATGGATGATACATAACTGTACTGTATATATTCTAGGTTTGGTTGCCAGTGATCGAATCCACGGTGCACTGAATTGCAATTGGCAAAATTCACATCATCAAAACGTGGAAGTGTCGGCCTCTCCCGAGAATTTTTGGTTTCGATTGAGCTGGCTTGTGATGAATTAGGCATCAAACATGGACTCTTTTTCCATTCAAGTCACATTTGTGGCAGGTCTCCTGACGTTCTGCTCATCTTTGGCTTGATGACTTCCAAATGTTTGAGGTTCTTTTGAATTAAAACGGCTCCCTTGTACGAGGCCAGAACAATGTGCGGTTTTATCAAAGGGGTGTTACGGCCTTTCTGTCCAAATTTTTGGGGTTTGTTACAGTTGGTTTTAGTTGAATAAAAACACACACTAAGGCATGAACTACAAATGATTATAAAAAGCGAAGGTAGTCTGAGAAAAATGACTGACAGTACAATTAAATACTAGTGATGTTACAGAACTATATATTTTTGCTCCGTTGCTTTTGCTTTTTCATATATATTAATACTGTTCTTGTCCTCCCATGCTGAAGTTTCGAGCTCTGGCACCGATGTACTACAGAGGCTCAGCAGCGGCCATCATAGTTTATGACATCACAAAAGAGGTATTGTTTGTTTCCCAGCTACCAATCCTTGTGCTCAGATTGTATAGTGTCTTGCTTGTTTTAGCCACATGGGTTTATAGACTAAATTCTACAATAGGTATGTTGTTAACCATTGGTTCTGATCCATGCAAAGATCTCCTTGGCTAAGGTCGAAGCTGTCTCCGCTGAGTGGCACATCCTTCCCGCAGCTTCAGTTCAAATTTCTGTGAAGGGAAAAGTTGACGCGTTTTGGAAAGTGGCGCCCTATGCCTGTCATTTTGTCTGCCGTTAACTATAAAGTTTCACCCAGTAGAGAATTATCCTGCCTTAGCAAAAAATGACAGGAGGGGAACGTGCTGGCTTAGCTTCCTCCATTGACACCAAATTTCTGCCCACGGGCAACTAAGCAACAATTTTATGTGTAAAAACAATTATTGCCAACTTTTAAAGGCATAGGGGCTTTTTTTTTTTTTTACACTGGGCTCAATAATAAGATACTTTATTTTCCAGACTACACGTCGCAACACCCATAAAATCCATAAAAATCAAAGATAAAAACATAGATAAGTCGCACTGGAGTGTAAGTCGAGGGGGAGATTTACTTGATAAAATCCAACATCAAGATAAAACGTCATTTAAAATTTTAAATGACGAAAAATTTAAAATAAAAATAGAGGCAACAACAGGCTGAATGGTATTCTTGGGTTGCATGACGGAACTGAGAACGTGCCTGGTATGTTAACATAACATTAAGAGTTATTACGATAACTATAGCATAAATGACATATGAAGAAGTTTACCAGAACCATCCGCGTCACTCCAAATGTCCGGTAACTAAAATCCTATGAAATCTTCATCCTCGGTATCACTTCTAAGCAAATCCACCAAAACCAGCGGTAGACGAGGCGCCGCTTCCTCTTCTACGTCGCTTACGTCAGACTCATCGTCAGTGGGAGTTACAACAAGCCTATTCCACTCTTTTTGAATCCTGACAGGATGGTTTTGTTGTCACGGAAGCTCATACTTTGTCGAGCCATCCAATGATTTCCCAGAAAGTTGCATGGCGGATTCCCCCGGAAGCTGTGCTCTCCATCCGTCATCAGATACACGGGCCTAGAGCACTCTCTTGTGGTTGTCCGTGTGAAAATAACAGATAAGCGACTCGAAAAATGGATGAATGGATGTAATAATGTGTTAATAATTTCACAGACAAGTCGCTCTGGAGAATAAGTCGGACGCCTGGCCAAACTATGGGAAAAAAACGCGACTGATAGTCTGGAAAATACGGTAGTTTTACTGTAAGGTCGTTAACATGCAGTTCATGTCATTTGCATGTGCCATCAGGAATCCTTCCAAACGTTGAAGAACTGGGTGAAGGAGCTGCGTCAGCACGGCCCCCCCAATATCGTGGTGGCCATCGCCGGCAACAAGTGTGATCTGTCGGACGCCAGGTGAGACTCTGAGAAATGGACAGATCTAAATACAGACTTTGAATTTAGTCAAGTACAGTCTCTGTTGAAATTAGACTTTGTGTGTTGAACACGACCATTTTGAAACGCACTGATTACAGGGAGGTCTCAGAGAAGGACGCCAAGGACTACGCCGACTCCATCCATGCCATATTTGTCGAGACCAGTGCCAAGAATGCCATTAATATCAATGAGGTGTTTATAGAGATAAGTAAGTGTTCCTTGAGAATTACCGTAATTTCTCAAAAATTATTTCCCACAAACGCCTTGGATGGCACAGAGGATGATATGCCGTGGGAGCAAAATAGTGTCACTATTCATGAATTCAGGAGGCACCAGAACTGGACCGAGACATCATAGGTAGCTATGATGGATATTTTTCAGATTGAAGATGATCCAGATGTTGCTTTTGAAGTCTTGCCCAAGGATGTGTAATGTAGAGGATAAACTGCACTATGCATAAACGTTTTATGCACAAATATTTAATGCAAAAATATTTCAATCAAACGGTGTTAAATATTTATTTTCAACCGTAATATGTATCAACAGTTTTAATAAAATGTTATGGCATCATTGAGCATTTATTTTAGTTGGTTGAGGGATTCTCTTCTGACAATCACAGGAACCAGGACAAGCGTTTCGTGTGCCCTGTCCCAAATGATACATTATAATTATATATACAGATTGTTGTACAGAGGATTTTTTTTGAAAAACAAAACAAGTACAAACCTAACAAAATATAAAATAATTCCCAATATTTTGAGCATATGGGTAGCAGCAAATTGGTGGTGCGCATTGTACATTGCTAGAAGGGTTTTCCTGATTTTTTATTTTATTATTATTATTATTTTTTTCCCTTTAAATCAACTTTGGCGGTGCACATTATACTTCAGGGTGCATTATACTCGAGAAATTACGGTGTACAAAAATAAGATCGTTAATGTAGCGGGGTGCACACATATCAATGAGTGTGTCCAATTTGACCTCTTTCCTTCCCTTCTGATCAAAGTAAGGAAAAACCTGATTTCAGATGTCTCAAGCATTACAAAAGCTGAAAATGATTATCCTCTGGTGTGTTAAGAGTGAGAGATTACACCACGTACGATAAGAGGAGTAATCCCAAATCGATTTTTTTTTTTAAACCCCTCATCGTATCTGGTGTCTTTCACATTTTCTAAGGATAAAACGCACCATGTGAGTACCCCTGCTGAAGAACCCAAGTCAAGGGAATGTCTATAAACATGAATATTGTAGGAACTTTACTTCAAGTGTACACGGTGTGTTTCAATGAGTGCTTCTCCACACAGGTAAGCGTATCCCTGTCGCAGTCGCGGCTGGGGGAACGTCGGGAAAAGGCTTCAAACTGGGGCGACAAGAATCAGATTCTCGCAGGACGTGCTGCTGATGATGCCGGTGACGTTTTCCTAACCTCATCCTCCCAATGTACAGCTATCAACACGAACATACTGAGCGACAAAAACAATGCACATGTAATGAGTCAGTTACAGAAGAAAGTCGACAAATAATCTGGTTGGTGTCGCTTGTTTATCATCTCCCACCCATAAGACGTTTGAGTATTTTTTTTTTTTTTAAGAGGGCTTAAATTATTCTTTTTATTAATTATTTCTCCATTTGATAAAATTGACTTTTCTCTACAATCTGTAATTTTGTATGATTGATTCCTCATGTTGGAAAAAGATCATGCCAACTACAAATGCAGAAATGGATTAATAATGTGAGGGAGCCATTGGCCTTTTAAATGATATTGTTCCTGTTCAACTACTCACAGAAAGTTAGGGATGGGTTTACGGCTGAAATTTCACAATGAACCTAAAATACATTCTAACCTTGACACTTGAACACAGTTTATCTTCTCTAAAGTTTTGAGTGCACATCTGGTTGTACCCTGTCTCAGTTCTTTTGCACATCTCACTGTTCTGTAACTAGTTAATTTTAGGTCCATCCTGAAATTTCACAAGCCCAGTATCCTGAACTACTGGCGCATATTGCGTTGTTCATCTCCCTCGCTTGTGATCTTGACGGCTTTGCTACTAATTAATAACCGCTGAACAGCCTCTGTTTCAGCATTCTTTATTTTTATTCAGTGAGAATTCTGTAATGAAAAAACAGAGCGCAACAAGCTGAGGTGCCACTACGTCAAAACTCCCATTGACCCCTGGATGAACCTCCGCCTCTGATCTGCTTTCAGTTATCGGGCATGAGTTAGTGAGGCTTTTCTGGACTCCTCCGCCCCCCCACCCCACCCATTCCCGTCCTCTTGTAACTTCACACACTTAACTTTACCGATGTCCCACACAATGAGTGGTCATTTGTTTTTGTTTACTTACAACCCCAACATATTTGCATAATTTATCTAATGTGATTGAGTGGCACTCCCAAAGTGGAACACACACCGTTATGCAACGCTGGTTGTAAATACCGTTATTTCTTGAGAATAATGCGCAAATCTTTCCAAAAATATCTTGAAAAAGTTAATAGAGCGCATTATGTTTAGGTATGGATGAAAAATAAAAAAATACAATCACATTTTATAGTCGTATACAGGTACGTAGCGTGGTAAAAAACATACCTTTCGATATGATATTTGATGTCTTATTTTACACATTTGTATTTATTACGGTAATGTGCGTCCCCAACCTGAGCTCTCTTACCTCCCCGGCGGAGCTTCACATTTTACGATCGTTAGCATAGCATATTTGTTGCTACCGCACCAAAGATCAGAAACGACTGCCCATGAGTTTGTTTAAATTTAAACCAAGACAAAAAAATGTTGTTAAAAGCAGTTGAGAAGCTGCTTTTAAAAGAAATGTGTCATCACTCGTGCTGATGATGCCGCCAACCCGGAAGTTGCGCTGCAGTCCGAAACAACAACAGCTCGCCTCAGTGGCTTCAGATGGGTATCTCAACAATGTGAGCTCAAACTATGTAATATGTGCCAATTACGCTCGTTTCTACGTAGTTTGAGCTCACGTTGTTTTGCTAGCCACAGATTCTACGGGTTGGAGCCGAATGGAGGGGGAGAGGTTGCGGTGCCCAACCCACACTCTTGGGATTGAAAAAATATTTCAAGTCATCAATGATGAGTTCCACAGCGACGCACCAAATAAAGCTACTATGGATCTTTTTCGAATTGGAGATGAGTCATAATGCTTCCTTTGAGGGTTTGGCCAAGGATGTGCAAGCACATGGGTAGCGGCAAATTGGTGGTGCACATTGTCCATTGGTAGAAGGGTTTTCCAGATTTTTTTTTTCGGGTCGACTTTGGGGGTGCGCATTATACTCGAGAAATTACAGTAATTTTGAGTGCATTAATTTGTTCCAAGATCAAACCATCAAAAAGACAAACTTTTTGACCATATGTAGGCAGTTTTTAAAAGTAATTGCTCACTGTTATTCAAAGAGTTGAACACTGCTCACTGTTATTTAAGTATAAGCATAAAAGGTTAAGCCAACTAACGATTACTAAAAACTGCAATAAACTGTTACTTCTTGAAAGATGCCAGGGAGATGAATTATGGACAGTAAAAAAAAAAAGTGTGGTTCTTTTTGTTGGCAAGTGCGTCTCCCAATTCTGACTTCCTTTTCTATTCCAAAAACATGCATGCAATGTTCAGTGAAGAATTATCCGTTCTTTAGCTGTGAGTGTTTATTTGGCTTTATCATTATAAAGTGCCTTTGGTGTATTAATTGGAATTACTCACATCATAAAAATATAGCAGAAAAATGAAACTGAAGTCTGAGGTGTCATTATTAGCAGCTAAATATTTGCACATATACCAGTCCATTAATAAGTTTTAAAATCCGCTTTCTTCATGTTATACTGTTATATTCAGTGGCTGTACGGGATTTTGCCATGTCCTACATACTGCCCCGCCAACTACAGTGTATAATCCGTTGTTAAATGATACCAGTTTAATTGTCCACGTTTGGTAACACACATCATTTTCGATCATATAAATTCTCTTTTCATTGTTGCACATCTCCCTGAAATTGCCGTCGCACTTTCTCTTTCTGGGGTGACTGCCCCTTTAAGAAACTTTCTTTTGAGCGACCTGAAATCCTGAATAGAGACTGAACATTTTGACTGAACATTTTTTAAATTTCATCATACTACGTGTGTAGTTCGTTGGATGTTGTCAAGTTTTACATGTCCACTCTGTCATAGTGAGAAATCAGTTGATATAAAAAGCTTTAAGAAACTTACAATAATGAAACAATCCATTTGCTTAATGAATCTTGTTGCTACATAAATGTTCACCATGTGCTCCTTAAATGTTATTATAAGACAAAAATGTACACGTGGTCATTGCTGGTTGGGAAATTACTTGACAGAAGCTAAATTCCACCATGATTTCGACATTAAAAATCGTTTTCATTGTTTCTTGATACATATGCAAAAAAAATACACGCATATTTAAAAAAAAAATCATGAAATATATCCCTCGTGTGTGTATGTAGTCCATATGTATAACTAGTTTCACTTTTTAAAATTTAACTCCCTAAATTAAGGAAGCCATTGACACTTAATTTACTGAAAATGTATATCCCTAAGTCACTTGCATTCTGCGTTTTTTTTCGCCTCGTGGAAATCAAAAGTATTTTGATTTTTTTTGTCTATTTCTACTTGATGTGAATAGTTAGTTTTTTTTAAGCAAACCATCCATATGCAACACTTTTTATTCTGGCTGCATTTTCATGATTTGACCTGAAAATGGCACAACTGTGCCAAAATGTTTTAAGGCTGATTATGAAATGATGATAATGAATGTTGCTTTATTCCGTGGGGTGGGCAGAAACTGCGTGTGCCACTGTTGCAGTATATAAAACACCAATATGTAGTCTTGGGCTGGCCCCAGGAATGCAATTGGTCAACGTTATGTATATTTTACATCATATGACATTGCACAAAATTCAATAAATATATTAAACCAGTTAAGTGACAGTGTTAAGATATATACTGGATCAGCAGCAGTACTGTGGGAACTGTATTCAACTTTTTTATGTTCAATATTGACTGGGACTAAATTTCTGTAAAAATCACTTGTTTGCATTGTATTTCCAAATGTGTACAGTTACTCTACTAATAAAAGATCTCACACATTTGTATTATACTTTTTTTGTAAATGGTATGCATAATACTAGGAAAAGGTGACATTACAGTGTTAACTTTGGAATGTATTTAATTAGAAGTGGGTCCTATAAAAAAAACTAATTTCAGTGGGAAATGCCCGTCCTTTTGAATTCACTGTCACAAGGTCATAAAATAAATATGAAAATACCAACAAGCTCGCTCATTTTTTTTCTTCATGTGTGCAGATTCACAGTCATCCAAGTCATAGTAATCCTTGAGGTTGAGAGGCAAAGCACCTGGGCTATTCTTGTTTGATGAATTAGTTTAGTTTTTTTCTTGTTTTCTGATATTTAAAGGTCAAGTGTCATGCCTGTAAACATTCTAAAATAGATATTGTAATGAAAAATACATATCACATTATTCACTTCAATGTCTATACGAAAAAATAAATATAAGCGGAGACCGCGTCATCCATGCGCAAAATTGCGGAAGTCTCAGTCGACATCCAACTGGTGGCCATATTGCCTGCAACGTCTGTCCATGACGTCACACCGGAACATTTGCCATTGAAAACACGCTGCGCCGCCTCCTATGGGACACGGAAGCTCTTTTCAAAGAAGAGCACATCTCACAATCGAGTGAAGTGACCGTGGCAGTATCACCCTATCGTTTCGAGCCATATTTAGATGATATGCGGATCACTTCTGACTTTCAAAAGACTAGCAGACAATATGTATGAGCCATCCAGGTGGTGCTGCGATGAGCCACCCCGGCCGAAGCCATCCGCGGCGGACGAGGCATCCCCGAAGCCGTGCGCCGTGGACATAATCGAGTGAAGTGACCGGGGCAATATCACCCTATCGTTTTGAACCATATTTAGATGATACGCGGGATCACTTCTAACTTACAAAAGACTCCCGGACAATATGTATCCGGGGGGCGCCGCAATGAGCCACCCCTGCCAAAGCCGTTCGCGGTGGACAAGGCACCGCCAAAGTCATCTGTGGCGCTGACGGGTACATCGACACATTTAACACCCCAGACTTACATACGGGGAATTTTTGTTACATTCTGAGAGGATTACGTCCCACCACACCCCAACTATTTTTTTTTTAGTAGCTGTATACACACCTACCTGTCATTTGGAACCCACAAAGCTCTTGTCCTTGGCATCCTTGCAATCCATTTTTCACGACGAACCGGGTATTTTTGTAAAGTATGCAGAATCAATCCATCCTCCCGAGTGTTCGAACAATATCCACCAATACATTGAGCTGGCATTTTGGCTAACACGAAGGAACAACGATCTACCTTCCAGCAGGTAAAACGAGTAGAAACATACAAGCCCGCCTGAGTGCGCTACTGCCCTGTACGTCACTTCCTGCTTCAGCTCGAAAACAAATCCCTCGAGAGGATTTTCATGGCGGGAGTAAGAAAAAACATATACGTCAAAATCATGTTGTGTGGTGAAAAAAATGGATGGGTCCATTCTGGCTGCCTTTTTTTCATTAATAACATACTAAAAATCATCCATTTCATGACAGTGGGGCTTTAAAAACAGCTCCAGCAGTCTCATACTTGCATTGTATTGGTACAATGGATAGCTTAGTCAGGTACAATTTAAAATTAACTTGCGTGGAATGCATTCTAATTGATTCATGACTAAGGACAGTTTTTATTTTACTTTTTTATTATTATTAAACACGAGCAGCAGGGTGGGCAACTGTTTGGAGTGTTAGCCTCACAGTTCTGAGGACCGGGGTTCCAATCTCGACCCCGCTTGTGTGGAGTTTTCATGTTCTCCCCGTGCCTGTGAGTTTTCTCCGGGCAGTCTGGTGTACTCCCACATCCCAAAAAAACATATGTATACATAACAAACATAATTAAAACATAATTGGAGAGTCTAAAATGCCTTTAGATGAGATTGTGAGTGCAAATGGTTGTTTGTCTCTATGTGCCCTGTGCTTGTCTGGGAACCAGCTCAGGGTGACCCCGCTTCCAGCCCATAGATAGCTGGGATGGACTCCAGTACTCCCGTGACCCTTGTGAGGATAAGTGGCTCAGAAAATGGATGGACGCTAACGTTCAAATTTTGCATGCTGTGTCAGTGGATTACAATCAATGTTAAGAATACAACGTGTGACTTGGGCCTGCAGGAATTTGAAAAAGCACATTTTGCACATGGTGATCACATCAAAGCAGCACCCACCCGCAGAGCCTGTCGTTGTTCGGGTGTCACCCAGCAAGCACCCCCGTCCGTCACCCTTCGTCACCCTGCCACCCTCCCCGCTGGGTGGGAATGCAGAGGCAGTGACGTCACCGGCCTGCCTCTCACTCCCTTCCTGGCCGCAGCTTGCTGCATCACAACAGCCGTCGCTAGCTCCAGTGGTGACCCGGGGGGGCCGGCTAAGTCTCGTCGCCGAGTCCGTGACACGCAAGAAACTTCCGCCAGTGGGTCCCCAGCCCCAATCGCCCCCGCTCCAGCACCAGCTCGTTGGGTCATGGCCAGGCCGGAACAGGTTCTGCTCTTGGAGCCTCAGCACGAACTGAAATTCAGAGGTGAGGAGGAGAAGGTAATGGGGAGGAAGGCCCGGTGGTTCGGACGGGAGGGTTACGGCACCGAACCTTAGCGTGAGATGCTCCCTCGGGCCCGTTTCGTTCGTTGTGAGGAGACAGCGGAGAGAATCGGGTTGCTTCGTGAGTGACTGCGGGTCAGGTGACAGCAGCTAGCCGGGAAGCTAGCTGGATTAGCTTCCGACGGCTAGTACACACAAGGCCCTGTCGAACAACCTCACTCCAAGGCGCTTTATTTTCAAGCCACAATGTGGCTCAAAATGTTTTGGCACCGCCACATAAAATGCTAATTGGGAAAACGTTTTTGAAATTTTGAGCGTTTGGTGAATTTGTTAGTTTCCACGTCTCTAGCAGGTGTAGCCGGCTAACATTAGCTCGCCCTCTGATTGGTTGGCTCAGCCTAGTCGACTTGACAAGCTCAACTAGATATTAAAAAAACTATTCTAAGGCCCTTTTTTTTAAAATTTACATTGAATCAATAAACAAACAAACAAAATATTACTCACCTTTACTACGACCGATAACCTGAACAACTCTATTCGAATTTCCAAAAGATCTTTTCTGGAACGTATACAAACTGCTGTAATGTCGTTGTACACCTGCTTATTATTGAGATGTGACTTCAATGTAAATTTTGAGTTGAAGAAGCTTTTGAATTCAAGATAAAATTTCTTCAACAAACAAGAACAGCCGGGCTGCCTTGATCTAACCTTCTGCACACTTATATTGTCGTATGCACAGTCATATTTACCACATTAGGGACACAAATCATTTTTTATTCCATGAATCCTTTTACAGTGGAGTACATTTTATGACCCAGCCCAACCTGTGCATTTCTCGCTTCAAGCTGTATATTAACACTGTAGTTGCGGTTGACAGCGTACCTAAACACACAACGAAAACAGCTGCACGCGTTCTATATTTTAGTACAACTTATTGGTTACGCCCAAAGTCGAACCTTAGTTTTATCTGATCTTTGCATACTTTCTCATATGCATTTGAAAAATTGCCTCACTGGCCTAAATAAAGGAATAAAGATGCATTATTTCTTGAAAATCATTATTTTTTTGGACCACATAAGTGAAATTTGATAATTTTCCACAGCACACCTGAAGATTGCTCATAGCAGACTAATGTGCCACTTCACACTGGTTGGTAATCACTGGACGAGAGAATATATACAGTACAAAAGCGTACACAATACATTAAGTTATTTACATAGACACATTTACACATGATCGAATCAGTGATCACTTATTGCATTTTTAAACTCTCCGATCGGGGATAGTCCCTGGTCCTTTTCAGATATCACTTGTTTAAATACTTCTTAAATATTTTGTGTTAAGTCCGATTAAAGAATGTAGTACAGTCTCTTATGTCAGCATTATAAAAAACACAATTGTTCTGCTCAATGTTGAATCTTTTCTTGAATCATTACGATGATAGATATCATTAAATGTTTTGAAATGTTTTTCTTAACCTTTTGAAGATTTACGTTGAATGAGATCTTTAATTATAATTCTGACGGTAATTTCTTTAGGATAGGATTCTAATATATTTGTACTTTTTAAAGATAAAAGGAAAATGCTAGATGTAAGGACACCTTGTATGAATCTATTTCTAGACTTTTTATTTATAAAATTGGCAGCGTCTGGAAAAAGTGCCGAAATTATGCATATTTTGTAGTAAAACAGCATTCCTTTTACAGTCATCTATCACCATACTTGTGGAATTGCTGGGATACCACTGAGAATTAGTGCATGGCATATTCAATGTACAGTATTAGTAAAATCCTCTACATTAAGGAAATTTACTTTTGTGCATTGAACTTAATATTAGGATGTCGTGGGAAAACAACATCCTGGATAATCGAGATAGTAGAACAGCGTCTGTGTCGGATGCAGGGATGAAGAATTCATGGAATTGGTCCTGGTTGTAAAAACCGGTTGATGAATGCCCACTCCGTTTATTTTTAAACACTAAGATCCACGGGAAGCACTTTGCCATCTTTGCAACGGGATAGTCATCAACCGTGGGGCAAAAGGTTGGCTTTCGTTGAAATAGCACTGCGAGGGAAGATGGCATGGAGAGGAAAAGCCTGAAAAAAACAATACTACAAATTGATTTTTAAATAAATAAATATTACTGTATTTTGGGTGACACTAAATTAAATATATTTGTACATATATTATGCAATACCAAGTCCCTGGGCCAATATTTTTTTGCTGTTATTATGAATAGATGCACTTATTTTTACGTTTAAGTATTATAATCAAGTTTCATGTTGAGACTTTTCATGCTTGAACATAATGCTGTCATATGTGTCAATTTAGATGCATATTATTGAAAGTATTTAACACGGAGCAGTTGACCTAATTTCCTATAGAATCATTGGAATTTTATGTTGGACTCTGTTTAAATTTCATATTTAGATTATCTGTCCCAAACCATTAAATAAATGTGTAACATCTTCACACTGGTTGGGAATTTAATTTCAGATCATGAGAATCTTTTCAACTGTATTTAATGGGGATGTAATTATGTTTATAGATCGCCATTCGATTTTATCATAGTATTTATCTCACAGTATGATAATTATTGTGATATCGTGGTTCTGCAGGAAAGTTTGCAATAAAGGTGGGGGGCTAATAGATGAAAGGAGGAAGAATCTAACATCTTTATACTTTTTTAATTACATGTTGGTATCCCTGAACTGTACTATTAGTCCAGCGTACTGCAGCTCTTGAACCCCTACTACGCCTTAATGGTAGGGAAGGGTCAGTCACTAATTTTTGCTGAGTTGAATGAAACTTAATCTGAAAGCAGATGCTAATTTTGAAGTAGAGCTCTGGGCATGGAACATTTGCCGCTCGACAGTGTTTTAATAGTTGACCTGTAGTAGCATTGAGATGTAAAAGTCAAAGGTCTGCGAAAATGTCTGGTTGGGGTCACAATGTGGGAAAACACCCAGCCAAATTGAAATCTGAAATATTTTTAAAATGTTATTATTATTTTTTTCATCTGACCAATCACCCGTGGAATCTAACATGAGGCTATATCAAGAGTGAATGGAATTTTGCCAATAGGGGACGCACTTAATTCAGGGCTAGTTTGCTGCCTAATTAGCCAGCTTCATCCATCCATCCATTCATTTTCTGAGCCACTTATCCTCACGAGGGTCACGGGAGTGCTGGAGCCAATCCCATCTGTCATCGGGCAGGAAGCAGGGTACACCCTGACCTGGTTTCCAGCAAATCGCAGGGCACATTGAGACAGACACACTCAGACTCACAATCACACCTAGGGTCAATTTTGAGTCTCCAACTAACCCTAGAGAAACCAAGACATCTAAATCCTCTTTTAAAATTTTATGCACTAACTAAATTAATCAATAAGCATCAAAGGAACACAAAAACATCACATTTGGAAAAAATAACCAATTTATTTTCGGTTTAGATAATGGGTCACATATGACCCAGTGGGCCTTAACTACCAACTACTGTACAGTACAGTAGTAACCACATGTGAGATGTTGGGCTTTAAGGGTAAAAAGAGGAACTGTGGTGCGTTATGTTTATGCAGTGGATCCTTAATAACACTGGGTCACATGTGACGTCATGGGTTCTCTAAAGTTAATTTATCATTTTAGGATAAATGAAGTGGTTCAGGGCCTCTAGTTCTTGTGGTGACTGTTAAAAGCGAGGTGAAAAAAAAAAAAGGATGTTACAAAAGACTAATCAGAGGCGCAAGACAACATTAAAAACAGCTGGAATATTGCTCCAAAATGGTGTACTCCTCAAACATTTATCTGCATTTTCACGTGTTTTCTGCATCATAGTGTGACAAAAGGTATAATCCAGCCGTCTGTCCTCTCTTTTGTAGGTCCGTTCTCCGACGTGGTCACCACCAATCTCAAGCTCGCCAACCCTACAGACCGGAATGTGTGTTTCAAGGTGAAGACAACCGCGCCACGCCGGTACTGTGTTCGGCCAAATAGTGGAATCATCGACGCGGGCACCTCCATCAATGTCTCGGGTAATTACGCTTTCTGTTGTGTGTAAAGATGGATTTACACTGCAGGTCTAAGTGTCCAATTCAAGTTTAATTACCTTATCCAATTCTACTTCCAAGTACTTGTCAAGTGACGCATATCTCCAAACGACTGTTTAGATTCACGGTGCACATCAAACAATTTGCATGTCTCTACAAGCAACAACACCAGGGTGTGAAAAAAACTCAGAAGTAACCCGAAATATATAAATAATACAATTATTAAAGTTACATAGTGTTAATTTAACCCTGCCTCACTTTCCCCCTCCGTTGATTTAAGTGCGAGTAACGTCCACTTTCCTCCTCTCTCTGCCGCCTGTAATAATTTTGTTAATTTAAGAGGAAGGCCCAATCGACTGGCTACTAGCTCAAGTTGTATCCCGCCGCTTGTCCAGAGTCAGCTGGGCTGGATGTGATATTAACTTCAGTTGAGAGCAAAAGATTTTGCTCAACATGGTTGCCCACTGGGATCGTTGAAAATGTAACTAAAAACCTATTACACCAACACAACATTAATCAGATTACTGCGTTTAAACTAATGGGGGCACATATTCTTTCCCAAAAATGTTTTGTGCTTACTTTCCTTCAATGATGGAGTATAGTTGGAGACACCTCTATTGTAACAAAATAACCTAGTAGAACATATTAGACTTTTGTAGTAGTTAAGCTTTATCACAGTTGTTTTTGAATATGTATTTGAGTTGTCTGGGCAGATGTGGTTGTGTATACTTCAATACTTTGCTCAACTTCAAACAGTGTAATTGCAGATATTAGTCAGCAGTGGGTGACAAAATCACAGTCCACTGACCTACTGTACTTGTCCTCTTGCCACAGTTTTTGGTGCCATAAATTGTCACATTTTTTCCACAACCCAATGTTTGATTTATCAAGATATAGAAGGTGTATATTCTGTGTATCCCTAGAGGTTTAATGTCAATAAGAAGTAAATGCAATTTCCTTTTGCGATTGCCCTAATTAGGTCATGTTGCCATGGAAACAGACATATTTCACACAGGCAGGATGTCTAAAGCAGGATTTCGCTCGTACTGGAGAAGCACTCATGCCTGGCTGAAATAGAATCTGTTACCAGTCGTCTTTTGACCTTGCATCAATCCGTGGCGTTGCGCTGACTGCCTTCAACCCAAGCATGTTTGCCATGGCAATGTCCCCAAAAATGTTTGACTTGATCAGTTTTTAAAATAGCATCACACAGGCAATCTCAGGGGAGTCCAACATAATGCTAAAAGGCGCCATATTTGAACTATTTAAACCTCCAGAGAGTGACTCTCTAACATGGACTTGAAAAACACAAAACACCTTGGTTTTGTCCATAAAAGGTCCATCTGATACCTACTTATATTTGAATCTGCTCTGTCAGTATTTGATTAAGTGTGCCCCCCCCATTTCCTCTGATTAGTTCCTTCCATGAAGAAGACCCAATCATCGCTACTTGTGAAAGAGCACGTGTTGACAGCACTTTTACTTTGCTTTTATTTTACTTTACTTTTCACATGTTACTGAGGTACTGAAGGGCCAATATAACATCCCAAATTCTAAAAATAAGATGGTTTCCCACATATGCACGTCTCTTAGCTGGATCTCGTCCTCAAAATGTATAGCTGTGAGAACAGGAAATACTACTTAGTTTCTGCCCTCTTGATTGTGCCACAACGCCACTAAACAACCGTGTCAATTCTAAAATTTAACAGACTTTGTCAACGACTTTTTGAGTGACAACTGAACACTATACTATTTTCCCTTTATTACAACTAATATCCATTAAAATTAAGGTTCCTCTGTTCTTCCTTGACACCACTTATTACTTCACTACTAGCTAGGACTTAAGTGCCATTTTGGATATTTTAGTGCTCAGGTGAATTCATGAATAGCAAAGCAGGAATATAGGCGGCGAGAGTGGCCACTGCACACTACTTATAAGACAAAATCCATTTTTTGGGTGCCTTTAATTTGCAATGAAGCAATCTTGGCACACTTGACTCGGCCGTAAGTGAATATGTTAAATGTAGCCTCAAACGCAGGAATGCTGCTGTGCTGGAATCGGTGTTATGTATCATCCAGTGGTAAAATATGTACCGCGAATGTTTGAAAAATGTCTGTGTCCACAAACAGTGGGTTTCCCCTGGGAACTTTCTTGCCTGACATTCCGAGACGCGCAACATTCCGAGGGAGGCTGGGAGTGAAACAATATGCTGTGATATGAAAACAATTATTTATTGCTGAATAAGCTTCATTAGCTTCTCATTAGTCCAACAAACGGGACATCGTGACCTCCTGAGCTGTAGCTCAATTCCTCCTCTGGCAGGCGGATTTAAGTGTTCTGGGCAGCGTTAAATCCCTGCAACGCTGTTTTTTTCAAACTTTTGATTTACATTTGGACATAGCGCACCCACGAGAGCACAATCAGGACAAAGACATACTGCTTGGCTGAGAAGCCTGAATATGAATACATATTGTAGGCATTAGTGCTTGTATCCTTGCAGGCCTTCCCTGCGGACCAACGCGTCTGCTTCATTTCGCATATCTTTGTTCGTTCCCTGTAGTTCAGTTCCACTTTTACTGAGCTTGGATTGGTCTTTTCGCCCAAGTGACAGAAAACTACATGTTACATAGTCGTAATCATAAAGCGTAAAAGTAATGAAGTGTATGGTGTGTAATTTAAGGGAACATTTACTCAAGTCTCTCAAGTCACTTAAGTTGTGACACAAGTGCCTGTCCACAGACATTTTGTCCAAAACGCCACAACACTACTAAGGAGCTTATACATGATATTTAGATGCCAAAGGAAAAATCACCGAGTCTTACACAATGGATATTAATAATAGTCCTGGACTACTGTGTTTTAATAGTGTTTCTTCAATCGATATTGGTTAGTGATGGTCTTTTTATGAGAAAGAGATAACCTGAATGTAGATTTGGGAACTTTAGTGTAAAGGAACCTTTGGAAAGGGAGGTTTCATCACCCCTCTTTTTTACAAACATGTAATAGTTACATTTATCATCAACGTGCAAACTTGGCATCATCCTGCTTTTCCGTATTTTCTTCAATTAACCTCCCTGCTTTATAAATGAAAGGCCTGTCGTGGAGCAAAAACTTCAAATCATGCGATTAATTTAGCAGAAATTTCTTTTAGAGTTGGGTCAAAAGTCCTGTATCAATAATGGTTAAAAAAAAAAATCCTCAAACATATCCAAATATTCTTACCATGGGAATGCTTTCCCATATTTTGAGGTTTTGGCTATAAAAACCTTTAATGTGATCCTGTGTTGCCCGAAGAATTTACACGCTTTCCTGCCTCCGTTCTCCAGTGGTGTCCCCTTGGACCCAAGTTGGATTGCTTTGTAAATTGGGCCTGATTGAAACAGGACGTTCCCAATCTGTACATGCGGTCTGTTTCTGCTTTGTGATACCGAACCGCCCTGATGCCTGCAACGGTGGGCTTACACCTCTGATCAAGGAAGAATTGCCATGTGCCACGAATGACAACTCTCTTGATGGCTAGACCGGCTGTGACATTAGTAGATCATTAGATTTGAAAGAGAGCCACAGAACAGGATTTTTGGACTTAGTCGGCACCGATGTCACAATATGACTCTAAATTACAACCACATTAAAAAAAAAGTGGTCTAAGAAGAAATGATCCCCCCCATTAGCAACCATTGGAGCCTTTCTCAATGCAATGCCAGACGTGTCTTGAGGAAGGGATTATTGTAAATCATTGTTACAGCTTTAAAATACCTTCTCAGCCATTGGAACAACATCAAATACCACACCACTGACTGATGTGGCCATCGGTGGAAGCAGTATTCCTACACAGCACCTGCTTTTTGTTAGGAGAATATGTAATGCTACGAAAAATCGGGGGAAAAGGCTTCGGAGCTGTTAGAGCTATTAACCCAGGGTATTTGTAGATCTGTCACTGTTTCACGTCATGGTAACATTAGCGTGGAGTTAGATTAAACATCAGTTTTTTGAGGGGTCCAAGTAAGGAACCCGCTTTTTTCCACTGTTGAGTGTTTTGATATTCAATAATAAAGATGAGAAGATGGAATTCATTCAATCCTGTGGGTGGATTTCCTTACCAATCACAAATCAAACTCCAGCACCTTTATGGTTTTACAGTCAGATCTGATAAAACTTATAAAACTTCATAAAAATCCATGTAACACAGGTGCAGCTTTGCCACATTATTGCAAAGTATTTCCTCCTGTAATTTTTTAATGACACACTACTCTTGCAAACTGCACAGTGTTGATATATTTACACAAGTGCAAAGTTGTACATTATATCGTAGGACTGGGGAATAAAATATGTTAGAGTCTAAAAAAAAGGTTTAGCAATCATGTACAACAAGGGTGCCAAAGGGTGTCATTTTTGTCGCGGGCCATATTTTATTTACGGTTTCCCTCAGAGGGGCCGTTTTGACTGTGAAACCATAAAAACAATCGCCTCATCATATTTACACACAGCATTTATGAAATTGTTTTATTATTTTTAGATTTATCCAAAAAAACAAAATTATTAGTTTTATTTTTATATTGTTGTTTTAAATTATTGAAAAAAATATATTATTGATGATTTTTATATAATATCTCATATCTATGTACAAATTTTAACAAAAATCATGTAAGTTGACACATGATTTGTATTTGAGGGGCACATAAAGTTACATGCCGTTCTGGATCTGGTCCCCGGGCCTTGAGTTTGACTCCTGTAATGTGCAATATCCCTCAATAAATTTTTAAACAATGTTGGAATGCATAAGGCGCATTTTATCATTTGTTCCGGAGTGTGTGTCATTAATTAAGCTAAATAATTGCCAATCTAGGTCCATTGGAATAATGTGGAGGTCACCCTTATTTGAGTCAATGAACCCAGATGAAATTAATACGATGTAATGTTTACTGTTGTTGTCACTGCCTGGTGTTGGGGCTTATAAAGCTATTTACAGGAAAATTTGGCATCATGTCTCTTCAATGTATGCATAGCTTTATCTCATGTGTCACTTGAAATGTGATTAGTTCAGGCTGAACGTTTTTACGCTTGTGTTCCCATACCTGGGTACATCGTTTCAGTCTCTGTTGTGTCTTACAGTCATGCTGCAGCCTTTTGATTACGACCCCAACGAGAAGAGCAAACACAAGTTCATGGTTCAGTCCATGCTAGCGCCCCCAGACATGACAGACATGGAAGGAGTGGTGAGTGTGCTCATTGTTCCACAATTTGTAACATAAACTGTCTCAATACAGTCAATGTCATGATTCAGTTGACCTTACGGTTTGTGCGTTCCTGTCCCAAGTGGAAGGAGGCGAAGCCAGAGGAACTGATGGATTCCAAGCTGAGATGTGTTTTCGAGATGCCAGCGGAGAACGAAAAGACTGTAAGCACTTTTTTTATTGAAATAATTTTTAAACTTCACCCGTTTCCTAACCGAATCACTACCGTAATTTCTGGCCTATAATTCGCGACTTATTTCACACGCTTTCAACCCAGCGGCTTATGCGGTGATGCGGCTAATTTGTTCATTTTTTTTTTTTTTTTTTATAACGGCCGCAAGGGGGCACTCGAGTGGAAAAGGTAAGAGTGAGATTGGTGGAATATATGTGCCGAGGAAGTGACTTTTACCGGTCCGGCCCTGTTAGCGCTGCGGTAGCGTGTTACAGCTATGTCTCAATGATTTTTACCAGGATGTTTTGTTTTTAACCGGCCCTGTTAGCGTGGCGGCGCTAGCATTAAACTCACTGTGTACCGTCTTTGTAAATATCTCGTGTTTCAATGTCGGTTTCAATGTGGGCACTTGGGGCTTTTACGCAGCTGCGGCCTATCTATGTACCAAAGGGTATTTCCTTTACAGATGTACTCGGTGAGGCTTACAATCAGGCGCGCTCTGTAGGCTGGGAATTACGGTAGATAGTTTAGAATCTTGTTTCTATACAATGTCGAGAGTCTGGGGCTTGGTTGAGTCTACTCAACTGGATTGGCTTGACAGGCACTGTCACAGTGAGCATGGAACAGTAACAGTCGACTTACGCTCCATCTTTACTCTGTGTAACCAGCACGACATGGATTCCAACAAGATGATGTCGTCCAGCTTGCTGAAGTCCGAGTCCTCCTCGCTGCCGCCTAAGTCGATGAGCTCCACCCTGGATGACGGCGAGGTGAAGAAAATAATGGAGGAGTGCAAGAGGCTCCAGATGGAGGCTCAGAGGCTACGGGAAGAGAACAAACAGATTAGGGTAAGCGTAGCGCCCGCGGAAGCGTGATAGTCACGTGTCTGTCGAGTACTTACTGTAGTACTGTGTTTATGCAAACTTTATAGCTTTTAAGCATGGTCAACCTATTAAATGGTGGTAGAACATTTCATTGACAAATTTCACAACCATAGGTAGAACATTCAAGGTTGTTATTTTTCTTTTGGTGATAGTGCATTGTATAAATACGTAAAAAAATGTAAAACATTTTTATAATAATGTTTGGATTTAAAGTAGTTTTCTTTTTCTTTTGATGGCTTATGAATTGCTGTCATTGAGGTATCTGCCATAAAGATTGTGGAGGGCTATAATACATCTGGCATATATTACAAAACATGCCTTCCTTCCTGAGTATGTCTGGGCCAAGTGAATTTGTCCAGCCACTGTGGATCAAAACCGTCGCCTTTTTCGGTGGGGCGAGATCTGGAAAGTTAAGGGGAAAGATATTATAAAGTCACTTTACTCATGTTGGCTTCACATTTTTCTGAGAAATCAGAGGTGTTTGGTTGGAGAACAAACAAATTTGCCAGTTCAAAAATCCCTAGAATCATGTAAAACATTTGCAGTGGAAATGAAAATCCATCATTTGCAGTGCTTCAACGATTTTAGGGAAAAACTTCCAATGGTTTCTGATACAGCGCCATCTCATCACCGCAGTGTAATACCGCAATTGGAGTTAAAAATGACACTTAACTTCGTGAATAATAGTTTTTATGAAGTCAGAGGTTTTAAAGCTGAAGGTGGCCCCCATTGAGCCGGAGGTGGCTGCCTCCAAATTTGACATGCAGGAAAAACCCTGGGATGACTTAACGATCATCTCTTTTCTCCATGTCCGCCATCTCATCTCCTCTGGAATGCGTCCTTTTCATTACCCCGTCCGCTGTGCCTCCCTCATCTGTGACCTCAGGAGGACGACGGTTTGCGAATGAGGAAGAGCAACGTGATGTCTTCCCAGCACTCTTCGGCCAGCCTGAAGAAGGACGAAGGCCTGAGTGCCCGCTCAGCTGCTCTCATCATCCTCTTCTTTTTGCTGGGTGTCATCGTGGGCAAGTTGGTCTTGTAGAGCGCGGCATAGTCTGGTTTGGGGCAGGCCGCGCCGCAGCCTGATTTTTTTTTTTTTTTTTTTTTTTTTTTTTTTCTCCCCTCGAGGGATTGCAGGATTTAGGATCAGAGATGACATATGTGATGTGAAAAGGGTTGTGTTGTTGGGAGGAAGGTGTTTGAATTGGGTGTGATTTATAGTAAAAAAAAAAATGAAAATAAAAGGTAATATTAGGGGGAAGAAAGAAAAAACAAAAAGATGAAAATAATTCACCGTCTTCTGAACAACCTGTTGCAAGTCTTGCCTGGTCATCACATCACATTTAAGCCATTCTTGTCCCTTCTCACCAAATTCTATGAAGGGCACAGCAGAAAATTTATCAGCCGCATTGGTGTTTTTGCTCAATGACAAGAGTTAACCCCTCCATCACCTCCACAATATACTGTACTCCAAGGGATCCTCCCACCTTAAACCCCCTAAAGGGAGAGATTCCGGAGATAGTCATCCAGACAGGTTAGACTCCTTAAAATCCACTTTGATTGACAAACAACCTCAATCAGTGTGCAGAAAAATCGTACATCCCCTTTAGTTTCACCTTATTCCCATCATTACAGTCCATCTCCACGTGGAGGTGATCTTGTTTGCATGTGTTCACAGCCAGGTGTTGCATCTGGACTTTTTGGAATCTAATTTAATTGCTTTTATAACGGTGTTAATTGTCATTATTTGGCTGTAGGTTTGCACAGTTCTTATCTGATCTTTTTATTTCCTCTCATTTGTTACATTTTTATGATTTATTATTTTGTTTTTCCAGTTATATTTTAAAAGTGCATTTAAGATGTAATGCCGCCGCCTGGAAAAAAAAAAAAAAAAACAGCTCCGGTTTTTGTCAGGTTTTCCATGGCGTCTGTTTATGTTCACCAGGCCAACACTTTGCCTTGTGACCTGTATGGGTGAGTTTGTTTTTCCTCGGGCCGATAGTCACTACAGTACACGTATATGTATCCACATAACACACACACCTGGAAATATACACACACACACGTAAAAGGTGCATGCAGAAACCATGTTTATTTTGTTTTTGTGGCAACATTGACAACAAGATGTGTGCCGCTTTTCCTCATCTTTTCCTACTTCCTACTTCCATACATTTGTTCCCCCCTCCCCCTCGGCAAATGTAAGTAAGCAAATGGTGTCATGTTGTAAGATGCCTTGGCCTGATTTCCAATTTTCTTTTCTTTTTTTTTTTCTTGTATCTTCACTGTATCGCCACGTGTTCCGTTGTGGTCATTTGTTCAAGCATCTGTTTTGCTTGCCCACGTTATAATCCTAAAGGCATTTGAAGTTGTTTCATTCACTAAGGTGAAGCTTGTGATATTCTTGTATCGCTATATATTCATACATCTACATATATAGCTAAAGTCTTGGGGGACCACACCATGACAATGTACTGTTCTGGAGCCAGTGATTATTTTTGATTTAGAAATAAAATTGATTAATCACATTCAAAATTGTTTCATCTCACAAATTTGCTTATAATGAATGACAAAAAATAAAAATAAAAAAAAACACTAATTTTCCTCCTGATATAAAAGATGTGCGTTCTTATTACAGTACATTTGTGCTATGTGGTTAGTTTGAGGAAGACTTGCTGAGTGGAGGGCAGATCAGACCTAAGATCAGCTCAAGTGCTGGATGTGCGTCGTATAATAAGTACTTACAAAACAAAAATGTATTTTTCGCTGAAGTGTGGGAACATCTTATACAAGAAAAATACTGCAATTTTACCGGAATGTAAGTAAAAAAAAATAAATAAATAACATCACTATGCTGCAATGATGCACCACCAATTTGCAAATAGATTGAACCACACAGTGACAATTCTACATGTAAATACTTGATGCAGGCAAGACACTACAGTGACCATCACCTGAAGCAGTTGAGCAACTGTTTTGTATGTATGTAAACAAATATGTCTATCTGAAAAAAAACGTAAATATTCCTAGTCAAGTAGTCTCTCTGGTGTATAAAAGCAAAATCCCACCTGGTTGGACTATGTAGCATCTTAATAAATTAAAGGAATTCAAGTCCCGACGTAACTGTGTGAAGTTATTTTATGTTTGCATATGAATTATTGGGGCCTCGTGTATTTACACCAATTCCCAGTGATCTGATTTTTAAGTGGAAATGTCTAAAACTGGGGGGTACACACCCAATTTTATTTTACTTTCTTAAGCAAACTTTTGAGATGGGAAACAGCACACATGATTCTGAAATAATTGATGATGGGCATCAGACTAATCGGCTTTTGGGGGGCGGAGGGATGCTCAAATGAGCCGAGATTATTGGTGTGGGTGTTTAGTACAACACAGAGCAATCACAGTTATACTGAAGACATTTTTTGTTGTTGTTGCAGTTTAATACATTTTTGGGGGGTTCTTGAACACCTCCCATTTTTGTGACTTTCATGTTTATCACTGCTGATTTAGTTGAAAAATGGTAATGTGTGGGAAAAATTCCAAGTATTCCCCATAATGAGCAAATTAGGGTTAGATTTAAGATCTTCTAAAATTTAGGATTTCACTTTTCCTGTAATTATGATATATTAAACCAATGGTTTTGTTGCGGGTGAAGTTGATAAAGAAAATCTAATTTAAAAAAAGTATAATTGTCCACTGTCACAATGTCTTCCAAAAGGTGCCTTCCAGTTAATCATGAGAGTGTGACGTCGCGCAAGCGTGAATGTTTTTCAAGGAAACAGTTTCCAGGACTAAAAGTTTATTTTATGACAACGTGAAAAGTCAAACTGTCGAACATGATACAAGCGTATTTATTTGCGAGGGTTCTCCAGGTGTGGTCCGCATAAATCACAGAAATGCATCACGTACTTTTGGATGGCCTTTATTTCTACATTTTCCACTTGAAATGACAGAAACAATCGTTTCAAACGGACTTGCGGCTTTAGGAAAGCTTGGAGCTCGTACAACTGGCACGCACCGATGCAGTCTGGAGGCTTTTGCAACAATAAACCTTTTCAATCATTTATGCAGGTTCTAGCTTTAGAACAGAAACACAACGCCATGCGCCTGTCATATTAATACCTAATTCTAACAAGTGTGTTTAAGAGGTTGTCCATCAGCAATATTTTTACACGTCCATCTTGAGCTTTCTATATTACAGTTGGATTATTTATAGATATGGTGTGTGTGATTGGGATTTAATTAATTGTATATTGTACTAAGCTGCTCGACCACCAGCTGTTACTGTCATTTTCATTTCTGCATTTTAATTTCTTTTAGAGCACCTGTTACTTGTCTAAGATCACGACATGTGGCAATTCATTTTTAAATTATTTTAGTACCCTTAAAAAAAGTGGTACTATCATGACGTGTGTTTCCAGTTCGCCTGAGGAATTTTCCAAACTGGTGTTTTTTTTAAGCATTCTTTCCCAGTCTTTTGTTGCCACCGTCAAAGCTTTTTTTTGGAAAGTGTTGCAGGTGTCAAATTCAAAATGAGAGAATACTTTCAAAAACACAATCTGTATCAGATTGAACATGAAATATTTTGTCTTTGTAGTGTATTTAATTGAATATTTTTTAAGAAGGATTTGTAAATATTTTTTTTTTCACATTTTACACAGTGCACCAACTTGTTTGGGGTTTGTATTCTATTATATTGTGCTACCTTAAATCTACATTTATAATTAGATTTTACATATTTTTTAAGCAAAGGGAAGTAAATTTATTTATACAGCTCATTTGATCCACAAGGTAAATCTGTATACATGATTAAAAGGTTTGAAAATGAGAAAAAAAATAATCTTATAAATTCAAGAATGAAAAAAATAAAAATTAATACAGCGTACAGTGCCAGAAATATGCAAAAATATAAATACTCAAAAAATCACAAGAAAAACATTTTTTTGCGTGGATATATAAACATTCACACTTGGAGCTGACGTCATTACTCTTGGCAACTTCTTCCATTTGTGTGCAGCATAATGGCTATATGCTGCTTGACTGTGTTTGCTTTGGACTCCGTGCCTCGTTATTTGACCTGAGTCTGTTGATCTCAGAGCTCTACTGGGTTTATATTCCATTAGGATTTCTTTCATGTATTCAGGATCTAAACCATTTCGTGATTTATAGACTAGTAGCAAAACTTTAAATTCTATTCCAAAGCTGACTGGAAACCAGTCCAAAGACTTTAAATTTGAATAATATGCTGTGACCTCTTTGTTCTGGTCAGGACCTGAGCTTTAGCATTCTGAATGACCTTGAGGCGTTTAATGCTCTTTTTGGGGAGTCCAGTCAGAAGACTGTTTCTGTAGTCAAGTCTACTTGAGATAAAAGCTTGGATGAGCTTCTAACTTTAGTGAGAGCGTTTGGACGTAAACCGCACGGCTCAAGTGATGTCATGTCAATTATGTGTATTTTATGGGAAGGCGGGAGTTTGGAGTTAAAATGTCAGTGAAAGGAAAAACAAAACAAAAAGCATACATCTGCGATATACGCTTTGTCCAAATACGCTAGTCTTTTTTTTTTTTTTTTTTTTTAGTTTTTCATGTTAGCTTTAACCACCAAACTGTTTGAGGTTTAGAAATTTGATTCAGCTGAAAGAAAGTTCCGCAGGGCTTTTTTTTTCCCCTTTATTTTTATTTTATAGGAACATTTACCCCCACCCTCTTCCACCTCCCATCAAAAAAAAACAAACAATAAAAACCTTGTTGAATGTTGGTCCAGTTCAGTGTAGCTATGAGAAACATTAAAAGAAGACTCTCCCCCCCCCCCCCCCCAACGATTTAAATCAATTTCCATGTCTCTCAAAGTCTGACATTTTTGTCAAAGTACCTTAAGGATAAACAACTAGAGGACACTCTTTTCATTGTCTCATTGAAATCTTTAAGGGGCTGAGTACAAAGCCCTGGGGGGAAATATGCGAGGGCCTATGAAGACAAAGCATTTAAACTCTGGGAAGAGACAGCACTTAGACCAATCAATTCAATCATGAATCTCTCTCAATTGCAGGCAGGTAGTGTAGATAGCCAGAGCTTGAAACCCGCTTTGAATCGTCCCCAACCTGGGGACTGTTTGTTTTGTCATTTCTAAACAGAGCGCTACGCAAGTCTGCAGCAACATTAGTCTGTGTGGCTTCACACAAGTGAAATACACACGAAAAAGAAATATCTTGGAAGTCTTCAGTTGTAGCACTGTGGCCCATCAATAGTTTGTCCATTTGTATCATTGTTTTACAAAGTTATTTTTATCCTAAAAGCCATAATATTTGTTTTTTTCCTGATCATATGAACGGCTTCAGCGCGGATCGGTCTTGAAATCTCATCAGCGCTGTTCCTAACTAAGCTGCTCCCTTGTGATGAACTTCCTCCAAATGCAGTCATACTTTGCTGTTTTGACATGCGTACTAAATCAGGTCTGTTTTATGTTGTATTTCGCTCATTGAATGGACTCATTCAGCAATGTAGTAAGGCCTGATTGCTAACAGGCCATTGGGCGCTCCTTCCTGCCTCTTGACAGAAACCACAAGAAAAGACAATGAAAAGCTCCTCTCGGTCCTCATCGGGGGTCTGACAGTATTTGAAGGCTTATACCCTCATCCCCCCCCTTTCCACAAGTCTCTGATCTCCATTTTCTCTTGATCTGTGCTCGAGCTTTTTGGTCTTGAGGGGCTTCCAGACTGATATTTCCCATCCAACTTTGAAGGATGACCTCATGAGCCTCGCAGCTGCCATCGCCATTCTCGCACAAGTTAATAGGAACAGTATGGCGCATCTGGAAAGGAGTAGTTCCCACTTTCTCTCTGTTCACTACATTTGATCATACCTTGAATAATTGTGGAGATTATTATGAAGATAAAACGTGTTTGTGTTTGTAGAAAATCCGTCCCATAACATCTAGTTTTTTTTTTCCAAAAGGTGTTTATGATCTGAACTGCAGCTTCCATTTATTTTAATGAAGACAGGTGTTTTCCAAATGGGTAACATGGTTCTATGAATCATAATGCTCGACTTGCTTCAGCCATAACACATAAAAATATGTCGACTTTGTTGACGTAAAGCCTTGGCCTCTACAAAGCCTCTTCGCGTCCAGCTAGGAGTGTGCTGTGTGTATAAAAGTCTTGCTATTGACACTTATTTTGAGTTTTTGTAGCTCTTTAAGTGTTTGACGTGCTATAGACTTGATGGGGTGGGAAGCGCAGTACAACAAATAGATTTTTGCAAAATATCACATAAAGGGAAAATGTGATACCAGATTTAAAAGTGAGAGGATGTTCAGAAAATCACTGATTGTCACATTAACAGACATGTTTTAATATAGAATGCATACAGTATGTACTTCCTTAATTATAGTGTGTATTGAAACATGATTCTTAATTAAAATGTAAGTGCACAGTGATTTTCTGACCACTCTGTAAAATGAGTACTGTAAATACAAAAATCAGTTTTTTCCACAGCCATTACCGTATGTTGTTTTTTTAACGTTAAAACTAACTTCTGTTCTGAATAAATTTTGTAGTAAGTTTACTCACCTGTTTTTCTCTCTATTGACAATCATAAGATCAAAACATTCCGTTCATGATCTGAAGTCATTGGCACAATACATAGGTCTCCAAAAAAATTCACGACGATTAACGGCGATTGTTTCGTGGCTCGTCTTTGTCGTTTGTCAAAACACAGAAATGAATGAAAAACATGGACATGACGGTCCCAGTTTACGACGTTTCAAGGTTATGAACGGCATGTGATGAGTCAGTTTCCGCAGCGCCATAAGAATGTTGTCAAGTGGCCCGAGAAGGCACTGTACTTAGTTTAATCATTTGATTGTTTTATATTTATGGCCTACAGTGTTTTTCATCCAAATATCCAGTGTAATTATGTTTCTAATTTTTCCTGAAAACATTAAAACACGATTGGTGCATTAATTGGCAATGGCATTACATACTGAAAGCCAAATCGTAAACTTCAAGGACAAGCAGTTAGTGTGCAGTGCCAACACAAACTAGTGGCTCAGCAATTATGTTAAATTGTTTTGGTCGATTGTGCACTGGCGTTTGTACGTGAAACTTTTCTCTATTTTAATTACCAGGGTCGATTGTTCAAAACTCAGTCCTTTTAGCCTTTTTTAACCCCTAATCACCGGTTAAATTCTTTACTCGCCTTTAGCTGACCGACCGTTGTTTAAAAGGTGAGCCGCGTCGGTCGTTAACGGCGCCATCAAACTTAACCGTGTGGTTGGTGTCACTGGTTAGTCCCAATATATCCCAAAATTCCTCATTCTGTTGCCTTCTAGTTTAGCGAAAAACTATTAGATCTGTGCATCAATTAGGTCACTACTCTATTTCTCATATAGAGTACATGGGGTCATTGGTTTACGACATTTCATTTCAACCATTTCATATTGATATGGTTTAGTATAAGAATACCTGGTGATGCGCACTGCAAATATGACTCTACTTCTGCATTAGACTTGTAGTAGACTGTAACAGCTTAACTCTTTCACCATAGGAAAGACGCTCTGCCATAAACCGAGAACCAACTTCCTGTATTCATTGGTCAGAACATCGTGAAAGCAGCATGTAGCTGCAAGATGTGAAGAGTCATGAAAACACAAGTTATGGAAAGCCGCTTTTAATGCGCAAAAAAAACAAACAAAAAAATAAGACTTCTGTTAGTGCTTACTAAAATAAAAATCTTACAGAAGGTCTTTCAACAAAACGTAGTCTCTCTACATGTTTATAAAATAAATAGTCGTTGGATGCATTGAGACTATAAAAGCTTAAAGGCTTTTACGAGAAGAGCAACATCTTATACCGCAAAGTGGACTTGGACCTACGAGGATGGTAGCTGTTGGGGCTGATTACAAAAGTCTGCTTGTCGGCTGCTTTTCTTTCCAGTATAAACAATGGTCTGTACAAAGTGCATTACTTCTACTGCATCCTGGCTCAAGAGGAGCTCTCTTCTCACCCACATTTCAACAGTCATCTTGATTTGTCATGGCATTTCATGAAAACAGCATTTTCCACATAATATGAGGGTGGAATAATTTTTTTTTACGCGATGGTATCAGTGGTTTATGTGCAGATTTATGTAAAGTAAAACTGGAACTGTTGCTTAAGCTCCTTAAAGTGAACATAAAGGTTCCGTCAGCGGTCCAAAAAGATGAGCATACACACACACACAGTGGTACCTTGACTTTGAAATGCCATTTGTCCATTTCAGCCCCCAAAAGATTTGTTAAATTTTCAATGCAATAAAGTGAATCAACAATAACAGAGAATCTAAAATAAACTGCTTTTATAAAGTGTAATTACTATATTTACTGTAGTATACGTGTGTTGGATGTGTGCCTTTATGCTGCATGGCCTAAAGACATGAGGAGCTGCAGTAAGGTGTATGTGAATTGTGGCCTACGGGTGCTCCTTGCGAATACTCTCATTTGGTATTTGTGGGCCATAATCTTTGGAGCTTTCAAAAAATATCTAAAAGTGCTTCGGCAGTATCTAAATTGTTCTTTTTTTTCCTCCACTGAACTTGAATGACAGTGCATCTGCAGCTAACTTGAAACTAAATTTTGCCTCACAACACCAAGGGAAAAAAATCAGCCAAGTGACAGCGAAAAACTTGAAACTTGCATTTAAGTTGGGGCAGTCGGAAGTCAAGGTACCACTATACTCTATAGTCAGCTCTCCTGAATGTCTTGTAATGAGGGAGAACAATGTCCATCAGTGTGCCAAGTCTTTAAAAAATCCAAATCCTGCTGCACAAAGTACATCCAAGGACCACCAAAAGTATCTGTGTCAGCCTCCCCGTCCCGCTGGTATTCATCTGGACTTGTTTGCTGTTGAACCCTGAACCGTAGCGACTAGGGGGCTGCGTCTCCGTGCCGCTGCAAAGCATCAAGGGAAACTGAAAGGAAGTGGCCCTCCTCGTCTGTCGGTCTGGGCTTGAACCATCTGTTGGCCTCTCCCCAACATACAACAGCGGGTGTCTCCTGTGGTCCAGCTCAACTTTGAATAGCTCATACTCCTTATGTGGCAATTTGATGCCAAGTACTGTGCACCCATGTGTGGAGCTCAGGTCCTGCTCCATTCCAACTTCCCACTCTCCGGCGTTCCCGCACTTCCCCGATTTTGTCCTGTTCAACAATTTTGCCGTGGACTCGTCTTCCGCTGTCACTCTCACTTCAGTCACCTTAAAGACAAACTCGGTGGCTCCCGGTACTTTGACTGAGGGGTTTCCCTGAGCATAGTGACCTGAAGCTCTCAGGGTAAAGGTATTCTGTGAGCAGAGGGGGTCCAAGTAGTGGCGGTAGATCCCCTCCCATGCGTGTTGGTCAGGATCAAAGTGGAATTCTCTGGTAAGGAAGAGAACGGTGGGACGAGTTTCGCACTGCTGGCTTACCCAGCGTCCGGCCAAAGAAATACTGGGTTGTGTTTGCCGGGGTAAAACTGGGGGCCGTTGTTCTGAGGAGCGGTACACTATGGCACACACTGGGCAGGGATGGATGTGATGCTGAAAAGATCAATGGAAGAATAATTAGTGTGGTGGTACTAGATGGCGCATGTAAAACGTTTAGAGTTGTTAACTTAAACTCACCATGGCGCTCTGGAGTGACTGCTGGTACCCTGTAGGTCTGTAGTGAGTTCTTTCAGTCCAGTCAGTATGTATGTCCCCCAAGAAAAGTGCCTGGATTTCCTCCCCATGAATGTGGTGCTGCGTCTCCACCCTAACCAAATCCAGCTCCATCATGGAGAACCCCATAGCTGCCAGGCACCCCCTCCCCACCCGGGTATTGTAAAGGTTCAAAGGTTTTCCAGGCATCAGTCGAGACAGGTTCGGACCCACGCAGGACGGGGGCAGTCTGGAGGCCAGCTTCTGCTTGGCTGCCAGGCTGTGGACGACGATGACCACACTGCTGAGGTGGTGGTCAGCTTTGGTGGCTCCGCGGGTGATCCAAGAGGCCTGGCGAAGACGGAACTTGCCTCGGATCGCCAGGGAGTAGGCAGGATTCTCGCAGCCGCTGTCGGCATAGTAGTGTTGTAGCGCCTGGAAGTGACGAGTGGGCTGAAATGTGTAGGATCGGGTGAGGAACTCTGGACCCGGGCGAACTTCACACCTGAAAATAGTAAAACGAAGGTAGAAGTTATTTCAAGGCACAGTGATTTTCTTTGAGAATCTTCTTCTTCTTCAGCGATTCTTCAGAGTAGGGTTGCAAATTTATGGGAATTTTCAATGTGGAAAACTTTTTCTGTGAATTAAGCTTGATTTATTTGAATTAATGTGAATTTATGGAAACAAACCAGGAATTTACAAAATGGAAGGTTGGATCGTAACAGACAACCCCGATATGTCCATGTACATTTTCCAAGGTGCTTATGGTAGGGGAAAATATATTATAGGATAATACAAAAACAGCTCGATTTCATGACTTACAACTCCCTCAACTCGTAAGTTTTTATGTAGTTCCAGCCCCTTGTTGCATGGTCTATTGTTTTACTTTGTGTTGCAAGCCAAAACTTGAGGTATGAGGTAAGGGAGCGTTGGAAACACCGTAGCTTGTGTGAAGTTGGATGTACCAATTGCATACTGTAAAGGGAAGACTGTAAATAAATTGTTAGAAGGATCCTGGAGTCATGACCAAAAGAACAAGATCACAGATACAAGCGGACGAAATGAGTTTCTTCCACAGGGTATCCGGGGTCTCCCTTAGAGAGCTGGTGAGAAACTCTAAACTTTTGTATATAAACTTCTGGCTTCAACTGTAATTGTTTTTTGTTTTTTTTTTTTTTAGATTTGTGATTTAGTCTACTATAATTATGACTTCAGGTTAGTAATGGACAGATAGAGAAGCATTATAACCTAAATACAATTTAAAATTCAGATCGCTTATCTGCCATGGGAGGGGATTTCAATGGTCGACCAAGTACCCCCTCTGCTGTTTCTCCCTCTGATGTTTCACCATGTTTGACAAAACTTTACCTCGTTGACAGCCAGGTGCCGTCCAGCCTTGGCGGTATTTCTGCTGTCGTTCTCACTCTGTCTTGATGGTGGCGGTAGTGGCAGGAGGGCTGCCATTGCAGACTTTTGCTGAAGTTGGAGGTAGTTGTGGGCGCTTCCCAGAGTTTACGCCCCGTTGCAGCCAACGATGCAACTGGGTAGCAGAAAACATGCCATATTATTTGTAGTCATGATTCATACGGCTATTCTGCTCTTAAAATTCTCTCTTTTTAAGTCCAGTATAGTGTATGCATCCTGGTGAAAATGTGCATATTTTTAGAGGTCCCAAATGCAAACTGAAATTGGTCTGCTACGGCACGTTTCTTTTTCATTTTCCATGCCGTGAGTTTAGAGTAATTGCAAGTTGGTGGCTCGTTCACATCAATCGACCTTTACAGCTGGAAAACACAAACCCCATTTTTGGGTTCACTTGAACAGTGCATGTTAACATCCTTACCGTGCACAATTCTTAGTCATCCAGGTGACGAAAACAAAGCGTGGCTGCCGGCCACAATGAAAACCATCTGGATTGTGATAAAGCGAAAGCTCCTGTACCAAGTCCCCCCAACCCCAACCAAACACGACGGTGACTAGTGACTTAAATCCCAATGAAAGTGGCGATGAATGTGTTTGACGTGTACGCATCTAATTTTTCTCGCTGCACAACTGCGCTCTCAGCTTCTGCGTGCTCAAAGGTGTGTCTTGAGACCTAAAGTGCAGATCGGGTTTTAAACGAGATTGAGACAAAAACATTTTCTGATTGCGTCCTTGTGATTTTGCAACAAGAGAAACCCGCAGAGTTTTGGCAACACGTTCTCACAGACTGTACCGCTTCTTTTCCGTGTACAAATATGTGATTTTTGTTGTCTCTTGGATTCTGTGTGATGGCTTTATGCTGAGACTTTTCCTTACTCCTGGTTTTACATGCACTCTGACCCTGTGTTGAGTTGACAAGGTGTCAACCGTAAAGTCCTTGGATGAACAGCAGTTCTTTTTTTCTCTCTCTGCGGAATTAAGGAATATTGAAACATTTATCATGTTGACTTGCATTTTTCTGTTGAAGGCTGATGCAAGTACTCTTACACACGCAACGTGCGGCGAATTCCACCTGGAAAGCTAAACCCAGATTTTGGATAGGGGAAAAATAAATAAATAAATAAATAAAAAGTATCAAGTCTTACGTGAACAAACTCACCTTGAAGAGAATTTCGTTGCAAGTCTCCAGAAAATGCATGTTCTTTTCCACATGACTCCAACAAAATTAAGTTATGATCAAAATGTCTGTCTACTGAGTGTCGTAGTCTCGAATAATATGCAAACACTCAGGCGTTGTACGGGCCTATTATTTTGTTAAATGCAAAATATAAACATGTAATTACATTGCATTTCTTCTTCTTAATTCTTATGAAAAAAAGAAAAAGGTTTGTTACAGCAACTTCCAATGGAACCTAGTCTGCCGCAGAGGCTACCAAAATTCGGATAAAGTCGCTATTCTTTCAAAGTCATCGGGCGGGTCTGTTTTGTGTTGTCCGTCATCATTGCAATCGTGAATGAAAGAGTGACTTTCAAAAAAAGTGGTGTCGTCATGTGGGGCTTTGCTATACTTAGGTGTGTTTGTGCCAACGGCATGAAGTTCGGGTGTTTTCCCGAGGTCACGTGTCATTTCGTCTTTTGGAACTTAATTCAGTGCTGCATATGGTTGCATTTACAAGGAAATAAAGAAGGAAACTTGTAAAAGCAGAGCTTAATAAAACAAAATTGCTCTTTGAGAGGTTTGAAGTATTACAAAATGAGGCTCGATCAACCACAAGTGAGATGCTGCCGTCATGTGTGATAGGAAACCCCTCGACTCAATTTGGAGGAAATGAGGACAACCTTTTCAGTTCGTTTCTGACTCAAAACAGTCAAACAGCGTTAGACTTGCTTTGCATTTGTGCTTCAGTATGCTCCTCTATGTGTGCACCTCAACGTCTCCCGTGCTTCATTCAGCAATCAGTTCCCCTAGTCTATAAATAACTCTTTCCTGCTGAAGTTCAGAGGTCAACAGCTAACACACCATTCAGGTGCTGTCTTTGTTGGAGAAAATGAAACGGGTGCAATTACGATGATCTGTTTTGTTCCCGTGTGTCAGAACCACGACAAAAGTACTAAATATATATATGGATATATATATATATATATATATATATATATATATATACACACCACCAGAATAAAGTCATACTCATTGAAGAATACATTTGTAAATCTCAGGGGTTAAAAAAAAAAAATCTAAAAGTTTTTGAAAATAAGCTGTTAAAAAAAGGTTTATATAGAAGAAAGTTGTATTGTTTTTTTTTTTATATATAAAACAGGTTGTTTTTTTTTCAAGAAAGAAGAAAAAATGTACCGTAATTCCCGGCCTACAGAGCACACCGGGTTATAAGCCTCACCCAGTACATTTGTAAAGGAAATATTTTTTGGTACATACATACGTCGCAGCTGTGTAAAAGCCGCAAGTGTCCACATTGAAACCCACATGGAAACACGAGATATTTACAAAGAAAAATGGTACATAGAGAGTTTAACGCGAACGCTAGCGCCGCACTAATGCTAGTGCCGAGCCAATGCTAGCGTTATGCTAACAGGGCTGGTTAAAAAAAAAACATACTGGTAAAAATATCAGACACGGCAGTAAGTCGCTAGCACAGCACTAACAGGGCTGGACCGGTAAAAGTCACTTCCTCGGCACATATATTCCACTAGTGTATTAACTTTTCCACTGGAGTGCCCCCTTGCGACCGTTAGGAAAAAATGCACAAATTAGCCGCGTCACCGCATAAATGCAGAGTTGAAAGCGTGTGGAAAAAAGTGGCAAGTTATAGGCTGAAGATTACATAATGTGTATGCATACAATTCTTGATATAAATTCCCCCCCCCCGTGGACATATAGTAGCACTTCAGTCAATATACTCATCTCGTAACATGATATGGGAAAAGTAAGCCCACCTGCTATAAAATGAGTTTAAAAAAACAGGCCAAATAATGAGACAGCTCTATTTACAACACAATATCATCTTAATTAAGGTATGTATTTATTGCCAGTTGACTCACACGGCAAACACGCTCTGTGTGAAATTTGGTGATAGCCTCACAAACGAAACAATGCAACCCTCAAAACTGCTTTGACACATGGAGCCCAATTGCCTGTATGGCAATCAAAGAAAAAAGAAGAAAGAAAGAAAAGATTACGCCAGGGTGAGAGCAACTTTGAGAAACAAGCACAGAGACTCCCACTTGTTGTTTTTAATCATTTTCTTTTTATGATGATCCGTCAAAATATCTTGACGCCAAACCGTTCCGTGGTGCTGACAAAAAAAAACATTTGCGACTTGTCTTTTGTTCTTGTTTTGTGCGAGGGGATGCTTCGAGGCCACGCTGGAATTTAGCCAAATGTGATTTGTGTGTCGTATATCTTCAAGTCAAAACTTGCAGGGAAAAGTCTACAGTGTTCCTCGGATGAAACGCCGTCGAACATGTAGACATCTTATTTCCTCTGCGTGGCTATCACACCCTTTCTTTTATTGTTTGCCTTTGCGTGTCAGAAGGACAGGACGCACGTGTGTGGTTCTCCGTATATTTGCTTGTGTGTCTGTACATATAAAGAAAGTGTATTCCCATTTTTCTTTGTGTGTTTGTGTGTGTCCTCCAGATTGCCATTTTCCAACTTTGTGTGTGTGTCGTGTCTACTGTTTCTCACAAACCGCCGACCAAAAGCAACAACAGCAGCATTTTTCTCCTTGCTTATCTTTCATTTGCTCATCTCGTGACCCCCCCTGCAGTGATGTGAAAGTCTTGTGCGGGGGGCGGGGGTTCTTCATTCCATTATCTCCTATCTCGACCCTGTAATCCATAATCCATGGACTTTGTGTGTACTCGGATGCAGTTTCCCGACAAGATCTTTTTGTACATAGCCGACAAACAAGGGCATTTCTGAAAGTTTATATCTAAATTAAAGATAGTTTCTTGTTATCCATTTTTGTTAGTGTAGATGCAGTCTGTTTTAAGTTTATCTTATGATTAGCCCTTTTTATCTATAATTTTACACTGGATATACTTGTTGGAACGCATAAAAAGTCGACTTTTGGGATGATGAGTGGCGAGAGATTTCCTGAGGAACGAAACATTACTTAATGAATGAAACAATTGAATTTCACTCTTTTTGAGATTTTTTTAAATCTGAATTCTTGGTTTATTTTAAACAGCTCAACATTTTTTGGGGGGAGATAATGTAAATTAAGGAAAATTTTGAAAAAAAAAATTTTTTTTTGTTCCTATACAAAATTAAAATACTTAAAATGTACTTTTTTCCAGGGAAAACTACTATTGCAATGAAGAAAAAAATTCAACTTTTTTTGCAGAGTATAGTAATAAATGTAAGCATGTTTATTTTTAAATGAAACAAAATGTAAATAACATTTGAAAAATAATGTTAAAATCAATCTTAAATCAGAACTAATGAAAATATGGGCCATACAGCATAATATGAGTGATTTCTGAATGACTCCTATGCAGATAAGATCGCATAGAATTGATGCACTGTCAGAGCCTCCACATTCACTCTCAAACCGGATCCAAGCCTGTTTATAGTATACATAAAAGCCTTATGTTAAGAAGGAACAAAAAAAAAAAAAAAAACGCCTCGACCACCACAAACTTGCAGTACATGTTATCGCTGTGGTGCGCCAACGGGATCTAAACGTTTCTATACAAAACAAACCAGACACAAAGGACTTGTAATACAAACAGTGGCCATTGTTTCCCCCTCCTCATTTATGCAAGTCAGGCCGAGGTCAAGTTGATCTCTTCAAAGCGGCGCCGCTCGCCGTTGTTGCTCTAACTTGTGTCATGCACGGACGCCCGCTGTTGTCTTTTCATCACACTTTGAGCCGTTTAATCCCAAGGCCCGGTTTATTTACACGGGAGATCTATGCGGCTTTGCCCGCCGGACGCCAAACCCTGGCTCCTGTTCGCACGTGGCCACCAGACTTCAAAGGGCCAAAGGCTTTTAAAAAGCCCCAATAACGTCTGTCCTCATGAAACCCGCATTCATCGGTTCTCAAGACCATGCCGAATGAGCTACAATCACCAAATAAAAAGATTTTCTAGCCTAGTCGAAGAGCTCGACCTTGATGCAAGTGGACTGCAATGTTCCCAAATCATAAATCAAATCAAAAGTCCTTTTCGCATCGTACAGTTTTGAGAGAGGTCAGAGGACACGATTTGCATGCAGATAGGAATCCAAAAAGCTAAAAAAAAATAGTCCTGCCGTTGTAGACATGGAATTCTGACAATGGTGTGTAATTAGCCCCTCCAGGCCAGCAAACACTGAAGAAGATTGCAGCGCAACGTGTACGTTTTTGTTCTCAGCGGACGACACAACTATCACTTTTGGTCGCAAGAAATAACACTTTCGTGTGCCAGATGTTGTGTTTTGCATGGAACTGTACAAGCCGCAGCTGAACTGTTGTGAGGAAAACGGGAATGTTTATCATGTGCCTGTTTTCTTCATGCAGCAAATTGCATCTCTAACGCACTACTGCCTTGAAAGTATGGATGGGAATACACGTTTACATCGGTAATGACAAAATACATACTCAAAACTTTTTACACCAAGTGCTTCCCGCAAAAAATTCTTTGCTCTCCAAGATGTTTTACTCCGCTGAAGTATATTCATTATTACAAGGGATTGTTGTGGCCCGCGGCAAAAATGAGTTTGACACGCTTGCATTGACTTTAATCGGGAACTTTCGCAAATACCGTGGCCAAAGCTCGTTTGGTTATGTGCTTGTCAGTGCCGTAAATTAGCGCCGCCTGGGACCAGCTTCCTCCTCTCGACCCGCTTTGATCACCCGTCACGCGCCGCCGTTCATTCTGTCTTGTCCACCTCCACAATTTGTCCCGTCAGGCTTCATTTATGGCGCGTACACAACCTTCGCAGCTCCTCGGGCTCGGCCGTCAGACGCCTCCTCTTCATCTCGTTATTGTCATTCTTGATCCATGATTAATTGCATGAACTACATGCGCAGAAACTATAAAAATCTTGGAATATTGTTTGACTTGATGTATCCCTTGAATGTCAGGTGGTGTTGGCACGTTTGCCGACTCACTGAATTTGAGTTTGGATTTAGTTGGTTGATTCTGAACTGAGTCTTTCATTCTGCCTAGCAACCAGTGACTTAAGCCTGCGTGTAACTTTTTTTATTTAATTAGTGAGTGTTTTTGGATGAATCATTTGCATTTAATACAAACAGTGTAAACCATTTTTTTCATCGGTTTCAAAACTCTCCTTCCAGTTTAAAACAAAAAAAATGGACCAACTTTTCCTCTTTTCTGACCATCTATGGAGGTTCACTGGCTCGACCTCGCTTGTCTCCTTCACGATACATGCGTAACCCGAAAAGAAAACACTCTGCTTGCCATCACAGGGGTTGAGAAGGGGGGATCTGATGAATGCACCTGGGCGGACGTCTCCCCTTATCCCCCTCTGGGCTGTCACCCTTAACCGGGCCTGATTTGGGGGAGAGGAAGGAGGGGAGCGCCGTAACGTCTGCCTCCTGTTATTCCAACCATTAACATAATAGCAACATTAGTTCCAGGGCCATGCTCGCCTGCTCCGAAGCATCCATTGTTCGACGGCAGCGGCCAGAGAAGAAGAAGAAGGACGAGTCTCCTCCTCCTTCTTCTCCTCCTCCTCCTCCTCCTCAGACTCCTTTGAAGACAGAGCGATCATTCACCGGTGCTGGCTTGTATTATTATTAGACGGGAGGCGTTTGAATGCTGACAAATTGCTTAATCGCTTCCTTGTGTTCATCAGAAGGAAATGACGTAAGCGGCTGTGTGTGACATAATCCTCGCCAAATTTGGGGACCTGGCAAGCATTGATGTTATTGAGGCTATTATGAAAATGTGGTGCGACAACACATGTAGACAGAATTTATCAATACTCGGGAATATATTCTTTGCATAAATGAACATTTGTAGTACTCAGTTACCAGTAGTTGTGAAACTCTTCTTCTGAGATAGCTGTAGGCATGTATTACACTGCCCCCTGGTGGCCAACGCATGCATTCCACAAGGTGCTGCTTAATGAATGGCTGAATATCCTCATAAAATAGTAATTGGTATCAATCAAGTATGTTGAAGTATTATATTGCATTTGAGAGACTAATATTTTTATGTATTGGGAAGAAGCTATGTTTAGCCTGCCCTCTTAATTATGTTTTTGCTGTAGTGAAAAAAAAAGCGTCCATAAGGCATTTATTTGTAAGGGTAATGTAAAAATAGATATTTGTTTTGGGGTCATGGATTGTGGTAGTTTAGTTATTATAAACTGTTAATAGGCAGTTATAAGACTTTTGATTTTTTTTTTCATTTTTGTGGCTTATTGCAGTACTCGGTCACTATCCACTGGCAATAGAGGGTGATTACCTTATTATACCATATCTTTATTCATCTATCCATTCCAGCAACGTGTACTGACAAGCATAACCGTTGGTACCAAGGTCCAATCAACTTGTTTCCAACAGTTGCCATTAAAACAACAGGGCAAGATCTTTGCGTGCCGCTAAACAGGTACAGATGTCCCACTGACTAAGTAGTTAGCGATTTGATCTTTACATCATCATTATTCTACTCCACTTTTATGAATTTTGTTTGGAGAGACTTTTCCAATGTGAAATATGTGCCTCGGTTCACTCGAGGTGGGAAGCACCGATATTTTGGGTTGTGAAAAGATGTTGCAAGTAGGCTCCTCACTCACCTTGCCAAATGAAGCAGACCCCCCTGAGCGTGCGAGCCAAGCGCCCCTTCGACATGATTCGCGCCCTTCAACCTGCGACTCTTTTAGATCCCCGAAGTCGAGAAGCTCCCGTCAGCAGCAGGCAATCCTGTGACCTGTCACCATGACACTAACACGCATGAAGAAAAGTCTTGTAATCCTACACAAGATGGTGCTTCCTTTATGTCCACTTGCTGGCTTCCATGCACTGGTGGGGAAAATGCTCAGTGGGCATGCAGCATCTCCACACTCTCTCTCCTCGCGAGTGTGCAGGACACAGTGGCGGGCTTCCACTCGATGTGTGTGAGGAGGAGTATAATGCAAGGGTGGGAGGGTGTGTGTGGATCTGAGGGTGAGAAAGAGAGCGAGGGAAAGAAGCAGATAGAAGAGCTTTCAGGGTGTGTGTGTGTGTGTGTGCTTTCAACTTCCTCAATGAAAAACTCAGGGGAGTATTTAGGTGCTCAAAGACCGGTGGAGACTTTATTTATTTTTTTAAAACTTACAGTTAAAGGAGACATTTTTTTCACGATTTAAAACAGTTCTCATATGTCTCAATAACTCCTTTGTGATGTGCTTTGTTCAAAATCAGTCACTGTGATTTGGTGGGTGCCATCGCACTTGCAAATCTGCACAGTAGAACACGGAAAATCACACACAGAAAATTTGTTTACGAGTCGAAATACATAAATATTGAAAGACGTCGCTTATTTTGTGTAGTCTTGACCAGTGTTTCCTCGAAGCTGCGCCATTGCGCAATTGCGCACTTGCCGCTCCCTCTCAGCGCACATGAAAACCAGTCCAGCGCAGTTAACCACAGCCTGATGGTTTTTTTTGTTTGTTTTTTAAACGGAAGCACACGGTGTCTGCTGCTCAGCCTACTTCTACTTCCTAGTTTACCTGACTCCGCTCTTAAAGGGAAACGCACACCTGTAAATTTATATCTGCGGGTATGACTGACCACACCCGTACATTTTTCAAATGTGAGTGTCTGCAAAATACTCGACATATTCTTCTCCCTTTTTCTAGCTTGATTGATATTAGCCAGTTTTGAAGAGGCAGTCCTGTCTCACGCAAATGAGCCTCTGCTCACCGCATACCTTCGAAGAAAGTGAAACGGGAAAAATATGTATTGTATTTTCGTTCGTGTAGGCAGCACTTTGGCACAAAGCCCCAAAACCCTCCCTTGTCCATATACTGTATTTTATGTTCTATACAAACTTTACTCTCTACAGTTTTAATATAAAAATTAATGTAGCTAAATAATAACGTCTATGAATTAAATTGCCGTTTTTCATTTATTATCCATCTATATAATATTGGATGTGTTTCTGCTGAGTTTGGTGGTTTTTAACTTTTTTTTCGTGTTTGTATTTTGTGATTTTTCTGTAACTGTATTTTTATTGTATCATTTGGATTTTTGCAAATTTTCTTATATATATTTTTTTGCGTTTTTTTTTAGCCAAGTGTCTTCATGATTTTTTTTTTTTTAATGAATATAATGACTTAGAGCAATCACGTTTCTAAGCGTGTGGGTCCATTCTGAAATCAACAAATATTGCTTCTTGCTTGTTTAAAAAAAACATGGAAAAATCAGTGAGCTATTAAAAATATACACACACACTCACAAAACATGTTCAGATGCAGAGTAGGCCTTCTGGGCTTGGACACGTCCAAATGGCCCAGTTTCTCCAGAATCCGCAGTTTACATTGGAGCCCTCTTCCTGCAGAAAAAAGTGTTGACGGCGACGTCTGCGGCTCCGTAGGCGCGTCGGGGAAATTCTGGAACAAGATGTTCCTGTTCAATTTGTTTTCATGTGATGTCTTAATGCAGCCGGCGACGTAATTGGTCGCCCATTAAACTCCGGCGGAGACGGAAATCTGAGTGGTGGCTATCTTAACCGTTTTCCACCTATAGCAAAATATCAATACACTTTCAAAAGAAGTTGGTTTGTCCAATGCATACACTAAAAATAACGTTTGACGTGGCCAACGATGATTTATAAAAATGAACCCCAAAATCTGAATCTATTTGCCCTTTCACCTTTAACAGAAAACTGTTTCCCTGAGCACGGTTACTCCAAACAGTCGTATCTCAGGTTATCTTTCCCCACTGAAATGAATGGAAATGCTGTTCATCTGTTCCAGCGCTGCTTAAACACGGCTCGAAAAAACATTCTGTGGTTTTGATGAGAAAAATTGCAATTTACAATATAGTATTCTATAATATTATGCTTTGGTAGCATGATTTAAAAAGAATGTAAGGAAGAAAACAGTTTGTGCATCACGATTTCATGCTTCAATGCCCGTTGACACTGTCCTGCTCCTTCTAGCCTGAACACATTGGCCACCAGGGGGCAGTGTAACGCATGTACAGTGAACCTCCACATTGTTTGGTTAGACACACCTGTGCATTCATTTTTTTTTACTGGGGGCCACCAATCCCAAAAACACTTCTTGGCAATTTCTCAGCGCTTATTCAAAAATTTGAGGGGCTAAAAGGGAATTTTTTTTTTTTTTTTTTCAAAACACAGATTATCTGGATATTTTTGACATTCGCAGTCCGTATCCTCCTCAAATAGCTGTGGGCAACTGTATACATATTACTCTAGAAGAAGCTGGTTATGACTTTTCAGTAGTCTGCAGTAATATTTGTCATTTCTCACGGAGCATAAAGATTGTATATTGTTTGCTGTGTACATATTTTGCTGCATAATTGTATTTAAGTTATGACTTCCACATCACTAATTTCATTAGCCCATCTATGGCAAATTGTGTGATGTTTTAGCATTAAGGTATTGGTAGTAAGTTCTGTACGTTTTATTTTATGTTTGAGCTGTCAGGGAATGGCACGCGAGAACTTGGGCATTTATTATTTTTTTAAGAATAATTCACTATCTGATGCTTGTTTTGATGTTGTGCTGCCAAATTTGCAATTTAAGACAAAACTCAGTCAGGGGCCAAAAAAAAAAAAAAAAAAATACAAAATCCGATGGTGTTTATGGTAAATAAAATCAATATATGATTGCTTGATGGATTTGTTTTCGCTTGTTTAATGAATTGAAGTTGGAGAATGTCAAAATGGCTCTTTCATCCTTCCATTTTTCTGGTTGTGGCCATCAGAGAAAGGTTTGGACACTTTTGCGTTTTAGTGATGTGCAAAAAAAAAAAAAAACAGCTGCACACACACACTGCGTACGGCACCCCATTAGAGCGCCACATAAACGCCTCAGTCACGCCGATTGTGTTGATTCTGCTAACCGCCGTCGTGGATGTGAGGAAGGCCTTCAAAAGCGAGACTTGGCAGCACATCTATACGGCGGGTGGGCCGACCGCTGCTCTGGCACCCTGTCAAGGGTGGTGGTTGGGGGGAGGGGTCGAATACACAACCCCAACCTGCACCACTGGGCAACTTGTCTAGGGTTTTAGATTTAATTCAGCAGCTCTGTCACATTTTAAAAGTATACTATGCCCACTTTTCATCTCACGACAGCAATATCTTGACTTATGAGTGGCTCAACTTTCGTGGTTTTGCGAAATAAGAACGTGAGTTAACGGTAGCGGATTTCAACAGCCAGGAGTTTGGCAGATTGTGAAAAAAAACATACCTTTGTCTGCTTACTTAGATTAATGCTAACAAACTGCAAAATGCCATAGATGAGCTGACAACTAGCATCAGTGTTGCAGCGTTTTAAAGCTTTTAGCATGTACACAGACAGTAATTACAATGCTTATATATTCCTTATCCTCTATGAAATATGACTGCTTGATCCAACTTGATTTAAGTTCACTGCTGCCATACACTCGCGTATCAATTTTTTTTTTTTTGGTCACCTCAATGCAAAAAAATAAAAAGGCTCGTATCTCAGAATACTTTGGCAACACTTTACAGTGCAGTTGACTTTCTAGCTTTTACATTGTGTAGCAACAGGAAGGCGTCAACATTTATCTCAATTGTTGGTCTCCCTTTTTGTGAGTTATTTCTCATCTAAAATACATATTCCGATACAACTAAAACAATTGGAATTTGGTGGTACATGGTTTTCATTGGAGAGCAAGGATTGTCATTATAGATGTGCATAGACCTTCATGAATTCTGTTTTCAGTGTGATTTTTTTTTTTTTTTTTTTTGTCAGAAAGATCTGCATTGTGTCTTTGTAGACCTAGAGAAAGCCTATGATAGAGTACCAAGAGAGGAATTGTGGTGCGCAAGTCTGGTGTGGTGGAGAAATATGTTAGAATAGTACAGGACACGTATGAGGCAGCAGAACAGCGGTGAGATGTGCCGTAGGTTTGTCAAAAAAATTTAAGGGGGAGGTGGGACTGCATCAGGGATCCGCTCTGAGCCCCTTCCTGTTTGCTGTACTAATGGATAGGCTGACAGATAAGGTTAGATTGGAATCCCCTTTGACCATGATGTTCGCAGATGATATTGTGATTTGCAGTGAAAGCAGGGAGCAGGCGGAGGAACAATTAGAAAGATGAAGGCCCGCGCTGGAAAGGAGAGGAATGAAGATTAGCTGAAGTAAAACAGAATATATCTGCATGAATGAGAGGCGCGGAGGGGGAAGAGTGAAGAGATAGCGAGGGTGGACGACTTGAAATACTTGGGGTCAAGAATACAGAGCAATGGTGAGTGTGGTAAGGAAGTGAAGAAACGGGTCTAAGTGGGATGGAACAGCTGGCAGAAGGTCTCTGGTGTTCTATGTGACAGAAGAGTCTCTGCTGGGATGAAGGGAAAAGTTTATTAAACAGTGGTGAGGCCGGCCATGACGTACGGATTAGAGTAGAGACAACAGGAAGCAGGACTGGAGGTGGCAGAAATGAAGATGTTGAGGTTCTGGCTCGGAGTGAGCAGGTTGGATAGGATTAGAAATGAGCTCATTAGAGAGACAGCCAAAGTTGGATGTTTTGGAGACAAGGATCGAGAGAGCAGACTTTGGTGGTTTGGACATGTCCAGAAGCGAGAGAGTGAGTATATTAGTAGAAGGTTGCTGAGGTTGGAGCACAAAAGAAAAGGTTGATGGATGGACATGAGGACAGCGGGTGTTAGAGAGGAAGATGAACGAGGTAGGCTTAGATGGAAAAAGATGACACGCTGTTGGCGACCCCTAACAGGACAAGCCAAAAGGAAAAGAAGATTTTTTTTCTTTTGTCATCTTCCAGTTGTTTTTTTTTTTGTGGCTAGAAGACAAAATGGAGATTCATGGCTCAACCATCCTATAAACGTGGAACTTTCTATACGCATCTCATGTAAACAACACCAGCCACATGTATGCTCCATGTGATCATAACAGTGAAGAATATGATTATGGAAAAGTTTTTTTTATTTTTTTAAACAAGCACTCGTTTTACATCAGCAGTGACACATTTTGGCAGTCTTTTTCCCGAAAGCTCCCCTCTCGTGAATTTGGAGTTACTGCTCATGCATTAGCAAAGCGCGGAGTGAAGTGACACAATGATGTTACGACTCCAGTCCAACGACATCTGCACTGCCAAACCATTTTGGCATGAACATAAAACATTTTTTTTCCCCCCTTCATGTTGTGTGTCCAGAAACACTAAAACATGATGTTTCTTGCTTCATGCAACAAACAGCCACGTCAAAGTTGAACTTGTTGAGCTCAGGTCATCCCTATAGAGTGCCATGTAGGGCCGTGAACATTTTATGGTACTTTAAATTCACGGGTGTCAATTAGGGCGGCATGGTGGATCAGCTGGTAAAGCGTTGGCCTCACAGTTCTGAGGAACCCAGGTTTGATCCCAGCCCCGCCTGTGTGGCATGTTCTCCAAGTGCCTGCGTGTGTTTTCTCCGAGGACTCCAGTTTCTTCCCACATCCCAAAAACATGCAACATTAAATGGATACTCTAAATTGCCCATAGGTGTGATTGTTAGTGCGGCTGTTTGTCTCTATGTGCCCTGCGATTGGCTGGCAACCAGTTCAGGGTGTACCCCGCCTCCTGCCTGTTGACGGCTGGGATAGGCTCCAGCACTCCCACCGATCCTCGTGAGGATAAGCCGCAAAGAAAATGGATGGATGGATGAAGGTGTCAATTACTCAAATGTTTTGTGTCTGGTGAGAAAGTGAAGTGCTGCCTCTGTCAGCGAAAGTCCTGTCTTTATGGGCTTCGCCGTTAACACTGTTTTTGGTACTTTCAACAGCACCGTTGTTGTCATGGTAACGAACGCAGTGCACTGAGTTGACCCTACAGTAGAGGGGGTGGGATTAATACTGGTACACCCCCGGCATCACGGTCCACATTTGTTTGGTGTGTATTTTAGATCTCGGCAAAGTTGGTTGGTTGGGGTTCCAGGCTTGACTCTCCAGTACTTTAAATCTTAGCATTCGCGTCCCCTCTTTAAAATTGAAGAAATTAACAATATAGCCGACCCCTCTGGTGAGGGCCATTATTTCAGGCCTAGGACTAATCTGATTGTTAATCAGTGCCTTTGGCTGAGCTCTAACTGGCTCTGACGGACCCCACAGAGAGAGCCCAGTGGGGGTCGGAGCCGGGGGTTGCTGGCTGCGGAGTTGACAAGCCGCCGCTGATCTCTGATCGCAGATCTGACAGCGGGCTCCCTCAGGGGGACACTGCCTGGGGTGTCAGCCGCTTTGATCCACTCTGGTTTCTCTCTGGAATGCGCACACGCGGATGCGTGCGCACACATTGCAGGGTTGGCACGTAAATAGCTGGCACAGAGACGGCACACAGCCCGCAGCCCACGCTAGTTTATAATCAAATAAATCCCCACAAACTGTAACTAATACTTTAGCGCGGCTAACAACTACGGTGGCCTAGGTGTGTGTGTGTGTGTGTGTGTGTGTGTGTGTGTGTGTCTACATGTCTTACTGTGGCTCTTGCTTGCTTGGGCTCATTCATATCTGACACGTCAGCGCGCTGGGATAATCACATGAATGTTCACACACACACGGTTACACGTATACGCACACAAAGTACACGCAAGTAACACGTATACACAAAAATGACAGATATGTAAAAACAAGTAAAATCACTCATAGACACAAAATAAACACTCTCACAGCCACAAACACTCCAACACGGACGCTTAAAAACATACAAACAGGAATGAAAAGACACACACACAATAACAAAACATAAACACATAGACACAAAAAAATACAGAAACACATCACAGTCAAAACACAACAACATGCAAATAAACACGTATGAGAACACACAAACACAATTAATTACACAGAAAATACATAGACTCAAAAAACATCCAATGCAAACACACAAAACCACACACAAACACACACTTTTAGACTGGCTTCATTCACGCTTCTCCTCCCACCTTTTTCGGTCTTGTGCCGTGTATAGCGAGGAGATAAACATACGCACACATGCCGAGCCAGCTGCAGATAGGCGCCCGCGCTTTAATCACGACGCATTCACATCTCGGCCCGTTATCGGCAAAAGGCAGGAAACGCCCCGTACGGTTCACGTGTTATCCTTTTGGACGGAGCCCCGTCATGCAGAGCGGGTCGCTCGGGCGGAACCGAGGTGAGCCGGCGATAGGCCTGTTTTGGAAGCAGGTGAGGTCTGATGATTTCCCCTCAATGTACTGATGAGGAGATGTACGCTACGATAGGCGATAATCCTTCAGTGCCTCGGTGTTAACTCTTTTGAGGAGACCAAAAATGAGTCCGAGTTGACCCGCATCCATCCCTTTTCGGTACCACTTGCCCTGGAACAGCTGAACTTTGTTTGGTCAATTTTGATCAGAGCAACGTCCCTTGGTGCAAAACCTTTGTAAATCGCATTAATCCAAAACGATTGATCTCAGTGTCTTTTGTGTGTGTGTGTGTGTGTGTGTGTGTCTTCTTCTTTTCCTTTCGGCTTGTCCCGTTAGGGGTCGCCACAGCGTGTCATCTTTTTCCCATCTAAGCCTATCTCGTGGATCTTCCTTCTCTAACACCCACAGTCTTCATGTCCATCCATCAACCTTTTCTTTGGTTTTTCTTTTGCTCTTTTGCCTGGCAGCTCCATCCTCAGCATCCTTCTACCAATATACTCTCTCTCTTTCTCGCATCTGGACATATCCACACCATCGAAGTCTGCGCTCTCGAACCTTGTCTCTTGTGTGTATGTATATAACATAAAGTGGCTTTTGAACAGGGTGTGTAGACTTCTTATATTCACTGTGTTTGACTGGCAACCAGTCTACCCTTTACCCCGGTTCTCATCTAAAAATCATCCGGGGTAAACGGCAATAAGCAAAAGCGCAATATAAAAAAAAACACATGGATGCTTTGCAAACCTAGAAAGTATCTCCTAGCAGATGTTCCTCCGTCGTTTTGTTTCAGTGACTTTCTTGATACGGCGCAAAAGTGTAACATTAAAGCCACGCCGGCTGTATGTTCTGACATATTTGCGTTACAGCGATAAGAGCGTGTCTGTGGGGGATTTGCTGTTGTTTCTCTCCATGCACAAAGCGTGGCGTGCTCGTTCCTCCGTTGCCGCATTTTGCTTTTTTTATGCTTTCAATAAAGAAAACGTGTCACGGCAAGTTGATGAGGACCGTGACAGACGTTGAAAATCAGTCCGTCGAAGCACTGACTCAAAAGTTAGTGGCTGTGTACTATTAAGAATAACTAGGAAGAGAAATCTGTCCGTCTTTTGCTGTGGTATCCTTTTTAAATGTATATATTTCTTATAATTTGGTGCTTTGAAGTACTAGCCGTCATTCAGACGATTTCTTTTGTTTTGACTTGCAGTTCACAGCAAGCTGCAGTTTGGCAGACAGTATACGATTTCTCCCCCACCCTCCACCCAAAAAAGAGGCTTCAATCTGTTTATCGCCACTCCGAGTTGAAGTATACTAGAAAACAAAAGATAATTACACAACAGGTGTATGTAAAACAACCATACAAGCTTTAATGTCCGCTTAGTTTCATGCTAGCAAAAAAACAAACAGGCTATGGAATTGCATCTGTGCATCTGTCTTGCGTTATTATAACCTTTTTAGCAAAGGATATTTGAACACAAATGGTGGAAAAGCTCAGGTAGACAGACACTATAACAATACTCAAAGGTATATATTCTTTTATGCACTGAAAAAAGGACTAATATTACTGGACTTGAGTCACCGATGGTGTAGTGGTACACACTCCTGCTTTTGGTGCTGGAAGCAATGGTGTCGATATCTGCCCTGCGACTGACTGGCGACCAGTTCAGGGTGTAGTCCGCCTTTCGCCCGAAGCTAGCTGGGATAGGCTCCAGCTTTCCCACAACCCTTTGTGAGGATAAGCAGCTTGGATAATGACATGACATGACATTCCTGCAGTTTACTGAGGAGATAAGTCTCCAAGTAGAGTACATTGGTCGTATATCACGGCTGTACAAGGTGGAAGTGATAGTAAAATAAAAATCTGAGCCTTTGTGGCTATTTTTCAAATCTAACTAAAAATGTAATTGTGGAAATTTCCACAAGCAACCATACTTTAATTACACATTTTCTCCCAATAACGTAATGGATTACAATCATTAAATTATGTAATGTCATGACATTTAATTAATCTCCCAAAAACTGTACATTGCATTATACATTCAGAAAGTTGTCCTTTAATCAAACGTTCCTGCTCTTGGATCTTGTGAGTCACAGTTCTCCCCGTGAAGCTTCCCACCAGACCACCGTGTGGGTCTTCCCGTGGTCACCGTCAGCTCTCACCTCGCCGTCTTTAGCTAATCTCCAATGGGGGGGACCAGACGGCCGAGGCAAGACCTCTTGTAGAATGTCACGAGTCATGCGTAACTCTTCCATAACGGAAAAAAAAAAAAAATCCCTCTCTGTGTACGCACATTTGGGAAGAGCGCTGCAATAAAAATCGAGGATATGAGACACAATGGGAGCTGACCCGGGTGGCTTGAAATACCCGGAGGTGTGCTTGATTTACGACACGGCGTCCGATGTGGCGTAAGGGGAGACGTCCTGTTTCTGGGAATGCGTCGGGAAGGCCCGGGTCGTCGGAACACGTGTTGCGGTGCGGCGCTTGTAATCACCGAGCCGCGCGGAGGGCTACTTGCCGCGACCCGTCGCTCGCTTTTAAATCCCCAAAATGCACCACAGCTTTGTTATTATTTATTTTTTTTTTTTTTTGCATGACAGGACCTCATTCGGCAAGGCGGGGCGGCATCCTCGTCCTGCACATGAGAGGACGAGGATGAGTAAAATATTATGTGGGCAAACATATGGATCCGCTGTGCGTGTGGAGAAAATGACTTGATGTCGAGGAATTGTGTGTATATGTGCATCACGCAGTGTAAAATATGTATATATGGGGGGTGGTATTTTTGTGTGTGTGCATTTGTGGGGAAAAAAGTGCAAGTGTGTAGAGGAAATGTGTAGGAGCTTCATCATCTGGCTCATATTCCACAGCGGTGGGATCTTAGCGGGAAGAGCCAAAATGGCAGCTACGTCAATAAGGGGCCTCTCTCACCCGGAATATCCCCCCCACCCCCACCCACCCCAATTCCACAGAACCCCCCCCCCCCCAACCCCAACAGATGTGACTCCTCACCATCAAATATTCCATGTGCTATTTTACTTTCATCATTACGTGGCGCGTATCCCAGCTAAGTTTGGGGGAGAAGCGGAATAGACCGCAGGAATGGTTGCCGGGGCAATTGCAGGGAACGTATAGATCGGGTTTTAAAAAAAGATTTAGAGTCTTTAAGGAACCGGGACGCCGGGTAGCTGCGGAGTAAATCTGTGACCCTGGCGGAGTCGAATGAAGTTGAGTTGGGCTTCGGAGTCGGCGTCAGCACAGGGGGCGCAAACTGCTGCTAAACAAGTTTTTAAATAATATTAGTTTTCTTTTAACAACTAATTCACTAATCCTTGTCTTTTGTTTAAAACAAATATATGAACACATGGCTTAGCTTTACAAGAGTTGTAGGCGGTGACTTTGAGATGTTGGGGAATCCATATGCTTCTCGTCCTCCTTTGGACCACTTCCAGATTTTGACACACCCAGGTACATATTTAAGGTTCCTTTGCGGGGTTGGTTGTTGTCTTACAACCGTCCCGATTTTTGTATTGCTCCTCGCATTTCCCAAAAATGCATGCTAGTTTCACTGACGACTGAAAATGGTCCATGGATGTTAATTTAGTTGTTTTGGTTGTTGTCTAATTCTGTTTTGTAATTTGAACGCATAACTTCAGATCTGTGAGGCAGACGTGCTAATCACTAGGGTAGGGGTGTCAGTTATTTTTTTTTCGCGGGCCTCATTTCCCTCGGGGGGCCTGTAATGACTATGATCCTATAAGTTATGAAGTTACTCACGTTCGATGTTTCTTCAACATCCACGAATTGATCACAAACGCGTCTTGTTGTTAGCAAGCTAAGCTAAGGCATACTAAGCCGATAAGCAAGTTTATGTTGGCGTTTCCACTCGCCCAACTTCTTATTGGTACTCACTGGTACCCTCGTTGTATACGATACGTAGGTTTTGCAGGACGTACAGATAATAGTGTTTGATGTTTTCCTCCCCCAGTAAATATTGGAATATTGGCTAATTTCGTTGTTACCGGTCCCACTTAGGCTAGGCTAACTTAGGCCGAGCTGCTTCGGCGCGAACGATACGACTAAGGTTGCACAGATGGTGGTTTTAGTCCACTGAAGTCGTCGCCAGGAGAGTCCCACGTCGAATATTCACAACATTCGGTCCAAAATCAGCAGGATTTATTGAATTACGATCGGGCTGGTCAGAGCCTTCTGTTTAAGCTGCTACCAGCTTGAAGACCGGAAGCAGCCTGGTCACATAAAAATGTTTGTAATAACTCAACATTATCATTTATATGGCATGACAATTTGAATTTTTTGATTAAGATTTTAACAAAAATAGGAGTTGGTGCAGATGATTTGCCATCGAGGGCCACATGAAATCAGGCGGCGGGCCGGATCTGGCCCGTGGACCTTGAGTTTGACACCCAGGCACTCGGGTAATGAGCTGCCCCTTTACAAAAAATCTCAGTGTTTGTTTTTTTTGTAGTTTTTGATGAGATGTATGTTTAGCATTTGTTGGACAAGTGAAGAGAAAGAACTGCAGGTGCTGTGGGGGGGGGGGGGGCAAGTGAATCAAAGGGGGTCACGCTTTTACCAACAGCCCCCCAAAGCGAAGCAGAAGCCAAAGCGTGCGGTGGGTGAGGCAGACGGGATATTTGTTATTCTAGTCAAAACATCTGAGATGAGTGCCGCAAACCTGCACGGGCCGCCACATGCTTTTCAATTTGCAGATTTCAATCCAGCAATGGTCCGGGATGCCGTTCGTAACACGGATGATTGGTGAAAATGCACGTTTTTCATCGCGAAAAAACAATGATAATTACCTGGATTAAAATGAATAACAGACGGGATCTCTCTTTACAAACTGGTCGCCAACCAAAACCGAAGTGGCCCGGACAAAATCCAACGCATGCACGGGGAGAACATGGGCTTCAAACCCCGGTCCTCAGAACTGCGAGGCAGACTCTCGAACCAGTCGTCCACCGTACAGCCCCATCTTATTTTATTTTTTGTTTTCACTCCCAGTCCCCCCCCCCCCCCCCCCCCCCCCACTGTTGTCCTTCACTACAACTGGCTTGCTCTTGTAACTTTTTATGACGCTTAATTTATGAATGCACCGGGGCATACCCATAATTCTCCATCTGGGGAGTTGTCTAAAGCCCTTGTGTATTTAAGACCGCGGGCCTCTTTTGGGTTCCTTTACTGTAAAGGCCCCTGCACCTCAGCTATTATTTACCACGTCTGTTGTCCCCCTGGAGACAAGCAGCGGCGGCGCATGACGGGAGGGCATGCGGGAATTGAATTACACAAATTTAGCGATGCTTCAAGAGAATGGCTTCCCTTGTGGGATCCTGTTACCTGAGGACCCCCGCCACCCCTCCCCTTCTGGTTTTGGGAGAAAATGGCTGCCAGCGTGAATAGGGATGTGTTGACTGTACAGCGTGTGAGCGACATGTCGGCTCCTGCCTTTTCCCCGCTTAAAAAGTTTAATTACATGTCGAGATGATGCACTTTGAACGGAATTCCTCCCCGTGATTAAATAGCATCTTCTTCATCCGAGCTCCTCCAGCGACAAAATTCCCCGTCGTTTTTGCCACCAGCTCGTTAAAGTTCAAATTAGCACTTGTGCACAAACATACTCGGAAAGGATTTTGATTGATTTTTGATGACGTGGGCCTGTAATAGACGGATCACCAAAGAAAGCAGATGAGGCGTGTTTTCTGGAGCTCGCAAGGAGCATCAAAAATGGGATTGGGAATTCTTGTCGAGGCATCATACGAATAATCGTCTTCCTTGTAGGGGAAATTCAGTGGTTTGCATGAAAAATGTATCCAATTGGTCACGTCATATGTACCCTATTTTGACAATGTGATGTTAAATCTCTCATTTAATAGCGTTTTGAGGAGATTTCTAATGACAATTACGAATATTCAGGGCCGCTGCCATTTTCGCAAGTCACATGACCTATGTGCGCGGATGTGACGTGCACTGTGCCGCTCCAAACGCTGGATTCCATGGGACACCATTCATGCCCGGCGCCGATTTCTCGTATTTATCCTCATCTGATGAAGAAATAGCAATATCGGTTGATCGGGAAGACGGAGGAATACCTCTGTACAGACTTCAACCCGTGGCTGTAAATAATGTTGAATATTCAGATGGTTCTTTGGGGGGAAATGACGCGGAGTCTGACTACTTGGAGGCCTACGCACGACATAAATGGGTAAACAAAGGCCCCCGGGAGCCGCGGATGGTTCTTCGGACGGGAATGACGCGGAGTCTGACGAGTGAGCTCCGGCGGCGGGCCGCGAGCGGAGCTTCCAGTCTGCGGAGGCCGTTAGCCCCCGACGTCGAAGCTCGGCTAAGTCAATTGATTTGTATCTAAAAAAAAAAATACAAATTGTACATTTGAAATGCTAAACTGTGAAGTACTAAATTGGGAGATGTGGAGGTTTTTATTTCCTACCATTTAAATCCATCCAGATTTTTTTTTTTTTTGGGAGGGGGCATGGCTAAAACAGGTTGGAGCTTGAGCACGTTTGTTCACATCAGCGTACCCCCCACCCCCAGGTTCTCCTTGCAAAAACTTTTCACAGGAAGGCCACAACCAAGGCTTCAACCTTGTGAGACACTCATGCCAACCACTTGCACACCGTTTCACCCCTTCCAGTATTATACCGGCTTAATTTATTAGCTTCAGCATGTTGCTTTGTTCATTGAAATTCCTTCGGGCGTAAGCCGCTGAAAGCTTTCTTCTCAAAATCCTCTTTTAATAATGCTGACCACTTCCTTCTAAGTAGTATTAACTACCCACCACCCAGCCCCCCTGCTTAAAAAAAAAAAAAAAAAAAATAAAATAATCCACAAAATCTGCTGATCTTGAACTAACCACGTCATCTGTACTCGAATTTTGACCCCGACTCTCTTCGGCCCACTTGCTTAATCCTGACCCCCCCCCCCCCCTCCTCCTCCTCCTCCTTCTTCAACATAATGAATGCATGGTGCGGAGCTGTGATGGATGTGCACTTTGTACCGCGTACCCCCCACCCCGGGGAGGGGGGTACCCTGCTGGTCAAAAGTGGTGAAAAAGATCATCCATAAATGTCATGCCCCCCCCCCCCCCCCACACCAGCAGAGAGTCGGAGGGGCATTTCACGGCAAAACTGCAAATTCAAGATGAATCGTCGTCGCTGAGGAATGTTATTTGGAAGATTTCCCTCATCCCCCGTATCCCGGAGAGACCCCCCCCGCCCCCCCCCCCATTCACCCTGCCCCTCTTAAGTCGTGAAGCCTTTGTGTATGTGTGCGCCTGTGTGTGTGTGTGTGTGTGTATTTGTGCGTAGTGTTGGCGGGAGGAGCAGGAATCAAGGACGGAGTCAGGAGTCAGATCTTGAGCCACCTGTGTGTGATCCAGGGCGCCCCCACCCCCCTCCATCCCCGTAATCCCCTCTGCCCTGCGTCTGCCCCCGATGCTCACATACGCACACATTCACAGTTCATACTTCAGGCACTCACTACGATGGATTTTCACACAAAATTTGCAAAGTATTTGGAGTTTTTGTCATTGAATGTGCACTGATGAATCACTTCTGTTTGAATTAGCGAAAGATTTGAATGATTCGCGATAAAAAACAAAAATTCTAATTCTAAAATTCAGCCCCTGCAGCCATTTTTGGTTAGCAATTTAAAATTCAGTTGGCATTTCCTGAGTAGACCTGCAAAAGAAGTTTCAAAGAAGTCGTGACCAAACGGACGTAGAAAGTCTGCCGTTTTGGTTTTGAAGCAGCCATTTTGGGTCTCTTTCCGGGGCTCCCCCCTCGGCTTCAGGAACTTGTCGGATTGCCGCCAAATATGAATCCTGTATACGAGGCAAATGGATTTGTGTCATTGCGTGTGGGTGGAACATGCTAGCAAATTCTCGTGACTGTGACCAAAAATTCTCACGGCAACGGTAAAATGGGAAAATGGTGAACAATGGACCTTTCCGATGGTGACCTTAAGCTCCGCCCCCTTAGCCATGTCCAACGAGCTTCCAAAATGGCGATTGAACATAACATGTTTGAAGTCGATTCTCTATCGCGTATCCCAGATAATATTGGGGTATGTTTTTTGCGAAATGCGTCAGACTTGTCCAAGAGAGTTCTACAGAGAGGTCTCAACTATTTCACGCCAGAACTTCTACACGTAATTAAGATTTTGGAAGGAGCAAGACACAATGTCAGAGTTACAGTGAAATGTTGGCGATTGATGCAAAGAACGTTTGACGCCTCACAAACTTCATATTCAAATCCAACAGGATAAAATAGTGGAATCATCTAAAGCAGGGTTAGTAGTTTTTACTTGGAAAGATCACAAGTAATATTAGTCATAGGATATCTCTCATCAGAATTGCATGTTCCCCAAGCGCATCTGAGGACCATTTCCTTCGTAACATGAACTTTTCCAAGCGCACGCTACTGACAACCAGCATTGCTTGTGGGACAATACGGCAAGAGGGGCGTGTCAAGCCAGGCGTTAAGACAATGCGGCTACCTGATTGGCTATTATTGTGCGAGTGATTGACAGGTCGGAAAGGTCCATGTGTAATCGCAGCTTCGATTTTTGATAGCTCGCCATAAAACATCAACTTCAAACAGCTGTAGTCTCCAATTCCCTCCCCACAGCTAGTTTCACTGAACCGCGCAAAATTTGGTGGTCATATCTATCACGAGGAGACTTCAAGAAAAGTCACAAGAGGCCATTCTCGGAAATAAGACAATAAGTCTTCTATTTTGGTTGGAAGCGGCCATTTGGGTGATTTCCAAGGCTCCTTCAAAGGGGGGAACTCGTCCTCGAGACTTTCTTGCAGACGACATTAAACGAGACAACCTTCGAGCATTTCTTATCTTGTCGTGTCCGGCGCAGACTAAGTCGAGCAAAGGGAAGCCGAAGAATGTTCCAGAAGGTCAGGTCCAAGTGGGCTGATTAGATTTTGTCAGTGTTGAATGTGAATCTTTAATAAAAAAAAAAAAAAAGAGAAAGCCAATTAATGCAGCTCATGAGGGTTCATATCCACGCGGAAGGCAGACGTTCTCCTTGGCTTCCTGGAGGCCAAACGCCTTTCATCAGCGCCGGAATGCGCCGGCTTGGTGTTTGAACGCAGAGACAGAAAGACAAGAAGCAGCCAAAGCTCTCCATCACACGTAATCGTTTCCATTCGCTTTGGTGCGGGCGGGCGGATTCTTTCGACGCTTATCTCCGCGCAGAATCTTCCTCCCGGTGCGGCCAAACGCTTCAAACGCCGACAGTTTGCGTCCAAACATTTTTTTGAAGGTGTGAACAGACACACGCTGGGAACGCAACAATATGTGCGCTGTGGGTTTTTTTTCTCCGATGCCTGGATTGACTTTTTGAAAACAGTGCTGTCTATCTTTCATTTTTTTCAACAAGTATTAATTACAACGCAATATTTGAATTTTATTCCTAGTATTTTCAATACTTATGTCGTGATTATGTTTCATTGGGTTAAGTAAAATATTGTAGAAATATAATCGACTATTTCATGAGCAACGTTTTCAGCACTGAGCATCAAAACTATGATTATTGATATACAGTAAAAAAATGTACAAATGTCTAAATAGCCACCTCTGAGAGATTAACATTAAATTTTAAACAAAATTCAATATTCTTTTTCCAACTTTCCAACAACTTTTTATAATTTAACAGAAAATATGCATGACTAATTATTGCCACTGTTCGTCACATTGTGTGCATCTTGGCCACCTGGGGGCAGTACAACACAGACTCGAATATACATGGAAATGGAGGCGACAGTCACAACTCAGTAAGATGCAGTATTATTTATAGTTTTATTTCACAGATGATAAAGAATATATTCCTGTGCGCATTGTTATATCGTCCATCTACGTGTAAATATCTATAGAAAAATATATATGTAGGCGGCACCGTGGAGCAGCTAGTAAAGCGTTGAACTCACGGTTCTGATGTCCGGGGTTCGAATCCCAGCCCCGCCTGTTTGGAGTTTGCATGTTCTCCCTTTCTCCTGGCACTCCGGTTTCCTCCCACATCCCAAAAACATGCAACATTAATTGGACACTCTAAATTGCCCGTAGGTGTGATTGTGAGCACGACTGTTGCCTGTCACTATGTGCCCCGTGATTGGCTGGCGAGCAGTTCAGGGTGTACCCCGCCTCCTGCCCGTTGACAGCTAAGATAGGCTCCAGCACTCTTGTGAGGATAAGCGGCAAAGAAAATGGATGGATGGATGGATGAAATTTTTTTTTTTTTATCAAGCAATTACTGTAATAATAGATTGAGACTTTTAAACTCTCCCTAGCAACAAGTGACAAACATGCATCGGGGCCAAGAAAAAAAGGAAACTGAGAAGTTGTGCTGGTCTTAAAAGTAAGACGAATGAAGTTTTTTTAGCGCGCTAACTGCCTGGCTCATGGACATCAACAGCGAGGTTGTAAACAGTATAAAAGTTCTGTATTAGCTATCTGACAAGCTTGCCCACATCATGGCATGTAGCTGTTTGCTTCATAACCCCCCCCCCCCTCTCTTCTCATGTGCGCTCTTGTTTAATGAGTGAGGAACAGAGGGAGAGAGGTAAGAATCCCCCCCCTCCCTCCCAACGACCCCACCCCCACAAAAGAAAAAAAAAAAAGAAGGACTTTGATATCCAAAAAGCCACAGCCGAACATCTGCCGTGCTTGGCCGACCCAGGGCGCCCTCCCAGAGTTGCACTCCTTGACTCCCACAGACACTTTTCATCCACGTCTGGAAGAGGCTACATCCCTGACCCGAGGTGAGCAAAAAGGCCTCGGGGGGTGGGGGGGTGGGGGTGGACGCATTAAAAAAAAAAAAAAAAAAGCCCCGAGGTTTTGTGTGAGAAGCGCTGAAGGGGAACATCTCCAAGCACAACAAACGTTTTGGACTAATGAAATGTTTATGATAGCCGAGCGTCGTGCTGATTCAGTGATGAGCTCACGCTGTTCTGGCAGCGCATTATCTTCACCTCCTTCCTCTCCTCCTCGTCCTCCTTCGTTTTCTTCCAGAAGAGCCTTAAATGGCGGCTCGAGTTCTTGCGAAAGCAAAAACCCCGCTTGGGCGTCCAATTCAAACATTTCGTACAAGCCTGCAAGACAGTTAAGGGCTTTGAGGGAAATGACTGTTTGGTTCTCCACTTCTGGAATATTCCGGCCTCCTCCTCCTCCCTCGTTTGCTGCGTGCTTTCATTTACACGTGGAGAAAAACTACTCTTTTGGATTCATATCATATTTTGGGCGCCATTTTGTACTGAGCAGCCAGGACAGAAACTTTCCTCCATTGCAAGAATTTTTTTTCTTTATTTCTGGTTATTATATGGGTTATTATCATGGAATTTGATTTATAAAAATGATAACGATATACCTGACTACGTTTCCTTTACGGATATGTCTACATTTTACTGATATGAGTATTTGAATTCTTGCTCGTTATCATTCGAGTGGTAATAATTCTTTTTCATAAAATATTATTTTTCACACTTTCAGTGCCAACATATTGTTACAGTTATGCATCCCAAATAAAAATGTAACTTATGCATAGTTTGAAGGGCAATGCATGTAAACTGCAAAGTCGTATTGTTGCAAAAACCCGTGCACTCCGGCTGTTTGTCTCGATGTGCCCTGCGATTGGCTGGCGACCAGTCCAGGGTGTACCCGCCTACTGCCCGATGATAGCTGGGATAGGCTCCAGCACTCCCCACGACCCTGATGAGGATAAGTGGAGAAAAAAATGGTTGGATGGATGGATATTATAGATTTTGCTCGGCTTTGGTGGCGGTCTGCTGTGTACCGGCAGCCATTTTCTTTTCAAGCCCGAGCGGGCGAGGTGTTCAACATGCGTCTCGTGCCAGCGCGGTGTCCACAGTGGCCGGCGCTTTCAAGCACGGTAGAGTGACAAGCAAAAAAATATGTCTCGTGATATACTTCATTGAATATTATTACTTCATGCATGCCATATAAAGTATCAACAAATGGATGGCAATCACGAGAAAAATATGACATTGACCCATATTTAGTAAACACGAGCAAGTGTTCCGAACGGGCCTAACTAGGCAACCAAAATAAATATATAAAATAAATTTACAGTGTATTTCAAAATGTAAGTATGCAAATTTCTTTGTGGCGGATTTTACACTATATTTGCTCTTGGTTGACGGCACATTTTTAGAACAAATTTTATAACAAATAGGCATTACCGGCACTCCCCCGACTCTTGTGTGGATAAGCAGCTCAGAATATGGATGGATGTATTTTGAGTCTATTTTAAATGAATATTCCTTTCTTTTTAATCCATTTTATTTTGTTACATATATTTGCATTCGATTTGAATGTTAAGTTTAATTTTGTTTAATTTCTTGATTTATTTCCTTCTGTATCGTTGATTTTTTTTTTTTTTCAACCTTGCCGGTACATTTAATTTTATTGCTGTGTTTATTTTATTTAATGGCGTAACTTGCGAGCAACACACATGCGGCACTGTTTAAAGAAAAAAAAAATTATAAAAAGTGGTTATTAGTGGCGCGCATATGACAAAGTGGTGTTGACAGTGAGGTTAGGCGTGAAATATCCTCCAGAAGTCGTGTTTGCTTTGCGCTCCAGTTTCCATGTGCTCCTTTCGACACAAAGCACTTTCAAAGCAGTTCTTTGTTGGGACTTTAATGGCAAGAATAAAAAAAAGAACAAAAAAAGAAGAAGAAGAAGTGTAATAACAGCTGTGCCAGGAATAAAAAAAAAAAGCTTTATTATGTTCAGCTCTGGCTCCAGGAATCCTAATAAGTCTGTTTGCTGTGGTGAAATGTGAACAGTAAAAGTTCTCCACTGCAATTTTTTTTTTTTTTCATGTAAAATAATTGAGAATGCGGCGGCACCGTGGTGCAGCTGGTAAAGCGTTAGCCTCACAGTTCTGAGGACCTGGGTTCAATCCCTGACCTGCTTGTGTGGAGTTTGCATGTTCTCCCCATGCCTGCGTGGGCTTTCTCCGGGCTCTCCGGTTTCCTCCCGCATCCCAAAAACGTGCAACAGTAATTGGACACTCTAAATTGCCCATAGGTGTGACTGTTTGTCTCTATGTGCCTTGCGATTGGCTGGCCACCAGTTCAGGGTGTACCCCGCCTCCTGCTCGTTAACAGCTGGGATAGGCTCCAGCACTCCCCGCGACCCTCGTGAGGATAAGCGTCTAATATTGTGTCAATATCTCGACCACCTGGGGGCAATATAACACAAACACGAATATACATGGAAATGGAGGCGACGGTCACAGCTCAGTAAGATGCAGTAATAGTTTATTTCACAGATGATAAAGAATATATACCCGTATGCATTGTTATATTGTCCAGCTACATCTAAAAATGTATAGAAAAATATATATGTTGGCGGCACGGTGGAGTAGCTGGAAAGCGTTGGCCTCACAGTTCTGAGGGCCCAGGTTCGAATCCCGTCCCCGCCTGTGTGGAGTTTGCATGTTTTCCCCGTGCCTGTGTGGGCTTTCTCCGGGCTCTCCCGTTTCCTCCCACATCCCAAAGATATGCAACATTAATTGGAGACTAAATTGACCATAGGTGTGATTGTTTGTCTTCGTGTGCCTTGCGATTGGCTGGCAACCGGTTCAGGTTGAACACCTTCTCCTGTCCGTTGACAGCTGGGATAGGCTCCAACACTCCCCGTGACCCTTGTGAGGATAAGATGCTAAGAAAATGGATGGATGGGTGATTCTAAAACAATAGTACATTCTATTAAGATCACGTTTTTATTGTCTTTAAAATGACTTACACTTTTGTGTCATGCATTGTTGCCTGATTAGGTCACAAATTCGCTTGGAAGAATTTTTTTTCCAGGTATGTGATGAATGAACCAATAATCTTCTAGCTCAATGATAAATGGACCAATAGCCTACTTGCGACGTGATAAATGGACCAATGGCGTTGCAGCTCCGTGACGGGTGGACCAATAGAGCATGATGGATCGCGAGCAGGTGGTCTTAAGACGTTACTATAGCGACGGGACATAAAAATGATGGAAAAGATGGCAAGCGGATGAGGATGAGGAGCGGGAGGAAAGATAAGACAGATAGATGGTGAGAGAGGGGGGGGGGTGTAAAAGAGCAGAGTGGTCCTGACCAATGCAGGGCAAACATTTCAAGCAACACCAAGCAATAATCGTACCTTTTAGTAACAGCTTGCTGCTACAACTAGATCGACTTTAGTGGTCTATAAGACAGACAGACAGGCAGACAGACAGACAATGGGACGATTGAATGCTTGTCAGGTAGCTATTGTATTAAATGAAATGTGGCATCCCCCAGGGCTGACCTTTAGGTCCCATGCTTTTTCATCAAATGGATAGATGAATCACATTCAATGCATGCTTACGAGCCATCACAGATACCCCCCCCCCCCCTTCCAGCAATATAAGTAATATAAAGCACATCGTTGATAAAATAAAGTAAAAATAAGGGTCAATGCTGACAGTGTTGCAAAATATTGTTTGGACTTTTTTAGCATTCCGATTTGCAAATATATCATTTTTTTTTCCTCCACCAGAGTGGGCCCGTTGGGAGAACTTTACATTTTCTTTCATAAATCTCATTGTCTCCGAGTTGATTTATGCTTTATTTGGTGACTATACTCCACCACCTGTAGCAAGAAATAAGTGCGTGATACGTTTGCGAAAATGGAGCCAACTTCTTCCTCGGGTTGCCAACGCCACCGACAGCGCAGCGCTCAAAGCAAACCGTAAGACTGTACAGTAGAAGTGTGTGCGCTCGTGTGGGTGCTCGTCTTCCATCCGCTATCACTTAGGCAATGAGTGAGTGTGTGTATTTACTGTTTTCACAGATGGAGCTCTGACACGGTCGGGATAACTGAGATAAATGACTCGCGCCGCGACTCGGCAGATGGGGAAAACACACACACGCGGGTGCACTAATGCCGTGCAGTCCATCCGATGACTTCTTGGATTGCCATTTGGGAATCTTTGTTAAGTACATGAAAACGATGTGCGACAGTCAAATATTCAACATGAACAAAAATGATTCTTTTTTTTTTTTTTAAACCAAATATGGCACAGTAGCACCCCCAGGGAAATTAAAAAAAATAAAAATAAAAAAATCTGCTCCCAACACCATTGAAATTGTGTTGTTGTAGCCAAATACGACGGTCGTTATTCCAAGGTCCAGAAAGCGGGGCGCTCCACAGGTGGTCCACCGTCAGCGTGGTCGGTTTTTGAGCACAGTTGAAGAGATGATGCGACGTCACACAACGGGCATTCATGGCTGGGTTGCACATGACATCACGCTTGTTCGTCCGGGTTCTCGAACGCCATTGTTGCAGACAAGCAGTCGGCTGTCCGTCGCCATCGTGGCAGATTTTTGTTAGGTCTACGGATGTGGAAGTCGCGGAAACAGAATTTGATCTTATGTACATATCTGGCTTTGGCGACATCATCGAGTGATTTAAAGTAGGCAGAAAACATCCGCCGCGTACACAAGGGTCTGTGGACGTTGCCGTGGTGACGTCGTCTGCGACACCTAGCTTGTCTGTAGAAATGGCGGCGATCATCACGGGATCGCAACGCAAGAATCGCCGATGATAGTTGTCGAGATTGCGACACCAGCCCGAACGGAGTTTGCGATAGCGTCGATCTCACGGGCCGCGGGAGTTGTCTTTCGGATTGGGCCACTGGAGGCGGGTAGCCGGCCGACACGATGTTGGGTGTGTAGCCGGCGATCCCGATCGTTCGAGAGGCCGCGCTTGTAGTCCTCTCCGATAAATGTGCCGCTCGATGGATGACTCGATATCTCGGATGGTTTTGCGCAACGCTCTGGGGCGCGCGACTTGCCTTGCCGTCTCGTGATTAGGATGTCAAAGGAGACCATCCTCACCACGTAAAATCCCGTGGACAGGTCTGTCGTCACTTAGCGCACAAAAAAGTCGTTCGGCCCCGTGCCTGAAATGAAACCGTATATTGCACATTTTGGTTCTGAAGCAGCCATTTTGTTGCTAAATCTTGGGCAAAAAAGTTGGATATGAATTCACCCCCTGGCACCTGTTTCACACACGCCGACATTTTGTGGCCGTGACCATCTTGAGATGATGCACGAAAAAAGGAACCGGACCTGAACTTAAACAGGAAGTCGGACATTTTTGTTTTGAACAGCAATTTTGGGTGAACTCAGGTTGTAGTCGAAATGATCTGTGACTGTAAGCAGGCACGGTAGACACGTCTTCTTCTTCTTTTCCTTTCAGCTTGTCCCGTTAGGGGTCGCCACAGCGTGTCATCTTAGCCGCAAGGAAAAGAAGAAGTTTCAGAATCGCCTTGCCGACCTTAGCGAACGCAATACGTGGCCAGCGAGCCGCTGGATGGCCACCCAAGGTCCAAGCATCGAATAAAACCCACTTGGGGGTAAAGTCAGTAGACCGCAGCGTCTTAGACCCTGATTAGTGGTTCTAGCGCGACGGCCAACGCGGGGACGTGAGCATCTGTGAGCAATTAACGGGCGTAATGAACGAATGAGCCGCATTGAGTGTGAGCTAAAGCGGACGGAAAGTTTGATAATGTTCAAGATCTTCGGTGCGGGGCAAAGACACACTCACACAACACACAGCAGGTGGACACACAGAGCGGGTCCTCACTAATCGCTTACCCCCAGCTTTTACTGCCCCCCTGTGGACAAAATGGTTACTGCAGGCTTGAGGTGAAGCACGAAAGATGTTTCCCAATTTTTTGAAAGTTACTGTTACCTGTTATTGGCTACAAGTGAAGTTATCTCGGTGTACTCACAAATTTATTTGGTCAAGATGAAATCTGGGTTTGGCACCTACTCTGTTGCGTGAATGGCGACAAAAGGAAGCCATAAATTAATTACCATTATACCTTCTGCCATCTAGTGGAAGAGCGTGTCATTGTTCTGCCTGTCACTACCGTCAAAAGATCGATAAAGATGCATTTCTGCAAAGAAACAGATGATAATGGAAGTTTGTAATATGAATATAAGAAATGGGGTAGCGATAAACTCGTTTCTAGTCGGTTCATCTTAGCGACATTAGCTGTTAGCCAAAATTTGGGAGATTTATCAATAACACGACCTTTTTGGTGTAATCATGTTGTCTTAGCAAGTTAATACATTAAAATTGGAAGCAGGGTGGAGAAAACTGGTTTGAGCATTGGCCCCACAGTTCTCAGGAGCCGGGGTCCGAATCCCGGACCCGCCCGTGTGGTGTTTGCATATTTTTTCCACCTGCCAAAATTACAAGGAAAGGAAATTATAATAATCAATAGATTATTCCAATATTTAAATCCTATTTGACATGGCCCATTAATCTGATTTAAGAAGAGCTGGGGGGGTTATTTTTTTCGGGGGGGGGGGTACTTCAAATCTACACTAAATGGTCAGTTCTATGCCACATTTCAATGTTAAATTAGTACAGCGGGCAGCACGGTGGAGCGTTGGCCTCACAGTTCTGAGGCCCCGGGTTCAATCCCGTTCCCCCCTGTGTGGAGTTTACATGTTCTTCCTGTGCCTGCGTGGCTTTTCTCCGGGCATTCCGGTTTCCTCCCACATCCCCAAAAACATGCAACATAGGTGTGATTGTGAGTGCGGCTGTTTGTCTCGATGTGCCCTGCGATTGGCTGGCGACCAGTTCAGGGTGTGCCCCGCCTCCTGTCCGTTGACAGCTGGGATAGGCTCCGGCACTCCCTGCGACCCTTGTGAGGATAGGCAACTAAAAACAATGGATGGATCGATAGATAGTACAGCAGCGATTTGAAACAACAGTGACTTGATTTTTATTTTTTGGGGGGGGGGGGGGAGACAGAAGCCACGTTGACTAGACGATCCTCAAGATACGAGTGCACTTCAGACCCCGACCGCTAGAGGGACCTCTCACACACACGCAAACGTCTAAACACACTTGAAATAGAATTTATTGCACATTTAAAGAACAAACTGGCACAATATCCATTTCAGTCAAAATACAAACAAAATGAAACGCTCACCTTCCTGTGGCGGTCAGGACGTCTGCCTGAACTGCATAGATTTATAAAAAAATAATAATGTAAACATTAAAAATAGTCTTAATGATAATAATAACACCGAGACAGGTTTGAAATCATGGCACAGGTTTTCCAATAAGACCTTGGCTTTATTCACATGTCCCTTTCTTCCCTCCAGTGAATCACAATAAACACTTAAAAAAAAAACATATAAAGAGGAACATTCTTCTTGTTCTTGGAAATAAATACACGTCAAGCCCAATTTATGTTGCTTATGTGGGTCAAATGAAAAATAAAAAAAATTCAGTAGCATCTCATTAAAACTTCTTCGGATCACATTTGGTGAAAACAAACAAACAAACAAAAAAAAACAGTTGAGTAAAATAATCGTTACATGATAGTCACAGTCATTGACGATACTATTTACATCTTTGACGTCATTGTTTTAAAATGCTGTCGTTGTCCAAATAGGGGTGGGCAACCTTTTTCCCCATCAAGTCCTCACATTTTTTTTTTCATGTATGAACTCTAATATTAAAAAAACAAAACACTAAAATGTGTCAATGAAAGAAGAAAATTGACAATTAATGCAGTTAAATATGCTTTGAATTACACATTTTTAATTGATTAGTTTTTGTGATTTGTCAATGGGCGATTTCAATTTTTTTTTTTTTTTACAAAACATTTTTTCTCAAAATTCATTAATTCTGTCAATGGAACAAATACAAAAGATTGAAATAGTTCAATATTCAGTCAATTAGTAGGTTCCCCACCCCTGTTATACAATGGAGATAAAACGTCTACACACCACTTATCAAATGCCAGATTTTTTTAAATATACATAATAATAAGCCCAAGACTGTAAAATACTGTACTTTCAAAACTTTTTCCACCATTCATGTGGCGTTTAACCTGTTGGGGTCAATCCCACTCCCCCTATCTTTTTGAGATGTGAAGTGAGACTAGAATCTTGTAATGCGGTTGAATTAGTGTGCACATCCTCTTACGAGTGGGCACGCGGGATGCGCTCTCGCAGGCTTTTCCTGCCGTTTCTTCGGCCTGTTCATTTGTAATCGGAGGCACTTGAAATGGCTCACGAGTTTCGATGGGATCTGCTGATTCCAAACACATCCACAAACCATTTAAGAGGGTGTGCTCACTTCTGCAAAAAATATTTTTTTACTTCCCCTCATTTTTTTCCAATTGTGTTATAAAGGTTACCTTAAAAGGTGAACATTTTCACATTATTTTTATTGGTCTAATTGTCCTTGTGTCACAAAATCCTCGCGCATGGGGTGTGTAGACTTTTCATTCCCACGGCATAACAACCTCCCGTTTGTATCTGGACTCTTATTGCTGCTTCTATCAATCATTTCCGTTTAGGCTGACATCAACCTAAACTGACACTGATCTTAATGATTCAAACCAAAAAAAATGCAAAATGCAGTGACGTGACAGCCAACTTAAATACATATCTGCCGTTATAATACAAAAGTAACCCTGGGGAGCGCTACATTATGTACAGTGCGACTACAGTGAACGAGAGATATCCAATCAAAAGTCCTTCCGAACAGGCTCGATATCGTCCGTGCGGCTTCAAGTCAACACGGCGCGGTGGACGTACAGCAATAATTACAAACGCAGCACGAAAAGCACATTTTTTCCTCCTGATTTCCTGTTTTACACACCGGGGCCCCGTTTGCTCGTTTCCCCCTGCAAAATGATTTGGGAACTCTCACACGAGCCCCCCCACCCCCCCTTTCGTACCCAAACGGACAGCAAGTCGGGTCGCTTTGGCACAGATGCAGATAAAACTTTTTTTTTTTTTTTTTTTGCGCCATCCTGAGCTCGGCCGGGTTTCGGACAGGGATCCCGTTCGCCCCGTGTAGAAATATTCGATGAACGTGGACCGCTCTCAAATGCCCTTCATTAGTGACTTCTCGAAACTACTAATAGAAATGCTTAGTCGGAGTTGACGTATCGCCGTTGTATAGAAAACCATTTTAACGTTTAGTTCATATACTCGATATCTGCCTCCATGTCTTCGAGAGAACTTTCGCCTACAAGTAGGACAATTACACATGACTAATGAAGCAAAACTGTCCACGAGTTGAACACTAGATGTAGACTTGTCAGTAGTAGTACTAGTGTCGGTACGGTGGATGCGTTGGCCTCACACTTCTGAGGACCCGGGTTCAATGCCGGTGTGACGGTCTGAGCGCTCGCGGTGCTGAAAAGTGCGCACGTGCGTATATTTTGTAAACTTCAAGCCAGTCTGAAACATCCCCATCCATGCTTCAACGTGCGCCATTCGACAACGTGTCACCGAGTGTTCGTGTTCGCTACGGATTTCTCAGAAAGACGAACACAGCGAACGTACATATGTGTGTATATCTTTTTTTTCCCAATAAATTTTGTTTTAAGGTTAGCTTATAATGTATGTTAGCTCCCTCTATGTAAAAGAAGGGGAACTATGAGACCGGGGAAGCGTCTGCTACGTACCCAGAGTTCCCCCGTTAATAACGCATGCGCAATAATCACAATTTGACTTTTCGGCACAGGGGACTGCTCAGACCGTCACACCGGCCCCACCTGTGCGGAGTTTGCATGTTCTCCCCGTACCTGCGTGGGTTTTCTCCGGGCCCCCCAATTTCCTTCCACATCCCGAAAACATGAAACATTAATTGGACACGCTAAATTCCCCCTAACTGTGATTTTGAGCGTGGCTGTTTGTCACAATGTGCCCTGCGATTGGCTGGCGACCAGTTCAGGGTGTACCCCGCCTCCTGCCCGTTGACAGCTGGGATAGGCTCCGCACTCCCGCGACTCTTGTGAGGATAAGCGGCTAAGAAAATGAATGGATGGATAGCAGTACTTGTAGCACGCATTTGTCAACTAGTACACATTCTTTCCTCTTGGCTAACCTTTAGTTGTACTAGTATGTCAAAGTTGTCCTACGTAACGAACTCGTACATGGACCTGAAGATGAATAACAAGGATATCGGATAAATGCTTCCCTTGCAAGATAGTAGAACCTGCGACGTCAAATCCCCAAAGGTTGTACACTCAGGTCCGATCAAAAATTTCGGACGTGTCGATAAAACTGCCGTGATTTGACCCAAGCGGACTCCAAAAAGTGTGGTCGTCAGACGATCTTTTTTGCAAGTGTGGGTAAATTCGCTCAGTAGTTCCTCTGAAAAGTTTGAAAAAAAGCCCACAAAACTAGTTTCATCATTTCGGTTTGATGGACATGTCCAATATCAAAGAACACATTGAAAAAAAAAAAACTCAAGAACCCCAGCCTGGCATTGGACAGGAAATCGGCCATTTTGGTTCAAAGCAGCCATTTTGGCTTGTACTTCTAAAAATCACCAGTAGATGTGTTCAAGGTTTTATGGCGGCGACAATTTGATTCCGGAACCAATTAATTCCATGAATACGGAAATCAAACCAGTGTGTTAGGATAGTTTTGTACGTTAGAGGTTCCGCAAAAGTATGAATTATGTACCCAACAATGACTTGCACTCAAATGAAACAGCTCCTAGATAGAAAAATGTAGAGCGATACCATTTTCAGCCCACGTCAAGATCTCAAGGACTGTTACAAACGCATCAATGTTTAACCTAATCCTGATAGAACCTTGACTAAAATATGTTTATGTGTGCGGCGTTGCGTTGGTGGCGACGCCAGACGGCACAACCGCGGCCCAAACGCTTCCTACCGTGGTTCGTTTTGACCCGATTTGAACGAGACCTGACTGAGCAGTCTTAGTTCTAACAATCGTACCTACAGATGATCGCGATCGCCAACTTGAGAAACCAATGGAGATCATTTCCAACGTAAACATGAAGAGGTTTGAAGAACCGGCAGCAGGAGCAGCGCTTGGATAAAAAACCGGAGAGACGCTGACGGGGGGCAGGATCAGTTTCAGGCAAATCCTGTAAATGGCCCGGAAAATGCCGTAAAGCAAGATATCCACCGAGAAAACCCTGTCAGTCACATCAAGAGATGTTAGCAGTGTCTACGATTGCCTGCCTTTCGCAATCATCCCATCTGCTAGTTTAGCGAGATTCTGGGAATTTTCAAACTTGGAAATTTATGGGAAGTCGGCTCTCAATGGCGAACTTCAAGTTCAAGATTCCGTGCGAGTGGACGGTTTTTCAGTTCTCAACTTTTTTGTGAGCGAGCTTCAGATACGCTTCCTCTAACTAAATACGTGGAGCAACTAAGGCAGCTACCTATGTTGCATAGATGTCTGCTTATGACGAAACAAAATGCTTGATTCCCAGCTCAGCATTTACATGGAAAAGTTCCAATTTGGAATATTTGATCCAATTTCCCAGCTTCACTTCCCACATAAACGTCCGAGACGCATTCCACCACCAATTACGGCTCTGAAACGAAAATGGCTCCGACCCGTCCTCACCTCGTTCCAGAGAAAAGTTGCCAGCTTTTACGGGGAGTGTAAAAATGGGCTTTTTGGCACCCGTGTACCGTTAAAAAACAGGGACGGTTTCCTTCAACCTTCTTTTTGCCCCCTTTGACGCAGTGTGTAGACCCTTTCACGTCTCACTCCTCAAAGCCTGAGTGTGTCCCGAACAAGCTCGATTCTGCGGGTGTCCGGAAAGTCCAGAAAGCAGCTTCTCCGGGTTCATGATGGCAGAGAGGCTTCCTCACAGGATCCCGAGTTCCTCTGAGGTGGTTTAGTGCAGGTTGGACGTGTTTTGAGTGTGTGTGTGTTGTGTTGTGTGTGGTGTGTGTGTATATAAATAGGAGCGTGCGGTTCTATAAGTTCTCCCCGGGCTGGTACTGGGGTTCCGTGGAGGTGAAGTAGTCCTCCAGAAAGCCCTGCAAGTATTCAAAAGTGGGCCTTTCTTCCGGGTCCTTCCGCCAGCAGGACAGCATGAGCTCGTGCAGGGAGCCGGGACACTCGGACGGGCACGGCATACGGTAGCCGCGCTCCACCTGGTCCAGGACCTCGCGGTTCACCATGCCTGCAAAGGGAAGAAACTTCAGAGGTCCTGCCAAAACCCTGTCTAGATACTGCAGGAAACGGTGTCAGGGAGGTATGTTGACGTGACAGACCAGCTTTGTATGTGGAGGAGCTAAGATTAGCCCGGGTTGTTAGTGGAAGTCCAAATCAAGATATAGGGATAATGTAAAATGAGTGTGAAATATTGAAGACAGAGATTTGTTTGTAAATATATTATACATATTTGAAGTGCATTGCTGAAAATGTGCCTAGACTAGAGAACTACTTGCTCTATGTAGTGCTGAAATGTGGCAATATTGTGTTGAACTCTTTGTCACCATTTCAGTTTAAGTAATAACAAGTACTAAGTAAGTAATTAGTAATAAGTAATTGCTAATTAGTAGTCATTAGTAATAAGTAAGAACTTGAGCGCCTTCGTTCACATCACCGGTCTATCCGGTGCATTTGCCATGGCAAGCTAGCTAGGTGTGCCTTCATCTGAAAAATTAATCTTTCCTTTGGGTCATACTTTAGTGTGGCTGCTTTAGAGCGCCTCGTTGTCAGCAGCGAGTGTGCGCCAGTGGAAGACCGAGGAGGGGTGAAAACATTTTTTTTCCAAGAAAAGCCTGTCTTGGCAGCCAACGTGTGGGCAGGAGGATTATGCCGGCCCGTCAGTTTTAGAGCGCCTCATTGTGGCTTGGCAAAGCGTCTACTCCAGCCGGCGGAGGCTTGAAGCGCATATTTTCATGCAGTAATGTGTAGGCATAAGAAAAAATGCTAGACGAAGTGGCGTCCATCTTTCCATGTTCGGGTTTCAGTGCATTCATTGGACAAGCCCACATTTTTTTCATCATTTCCTGTTTAGTTACCGCAATTTCTGGCCAATAAACCGCAACTTTTTTCACACGCTTTCAACCCTGCGGTTTATGCGGTGATGCGGCTAATTTGTGCATTCTTTATAACGGCCACAAGGGGGCACTCGAGCGGAAAAGATAAGAGTGAGACCGGTGGAATATATGTGCCGAGGAAGTGACTTTTACTGGTCCGGCTCTATTAGCGCTGCGCTAGTGTGTTGCTGCCGTGTCTCAGTGACTTTTACCAGTATGTTTTTTTTTTAACCAGCCCAGTTAGCGTGGCGTTAGCGCAGCGGCGCTAGCGTTAAACTTTGTGTAATGTCTTTCTTTGTAAATATCTCGTGTTTCAATGTGGGCACTTGCAGCTTTTACACAGCTGCGGCATACGTATGTACCAAATGGTATTTCCTCTACAAATGTACAGGGTGAGTCTTATCAACAGGTGCGCTCTGTATTCCGGAAATCGCTGTAAAAACAAGTGGCTCCCACCCGTTTTGAGGTGTTGGTGTGAGGCTTTACCTGGATACGGGACTCGGCCTTTAGTTGCCAGCTCCGTGAGCAGCACCCCGAATGACCACACGTCCGACTTGATGGTGAACCGGCCGTAAAGCGCCGCCTCGGGCGCCGTCCACTTGATTGGAAACTTGGCTCCTGGCAAATTATGGGGAGGGGGGGTGGGGGGAGCAGACATTCAGCCAAGCTAAAACATTTGTAAAATTGAAAAGACAACGTCTGCGATTCACCATCTTCATTGGTAAAAGGATGGAGTACAGTTTCATGCCGAAATTGCTGGTGAATGTCTTTATGGTGCATTTTTATATACAGTATATGCATCATATTACTTGAGAAAGATGCGATATTGAGATCCCGCGACAGTATTTAGTTTTGCACTTATTGCATGGCTGACATATTTCACTTGTACATTTTACGAAAGAAGCGATGACATCTAGCCGTGAATTTGACAACATGAATATCTGACAAAAATCAGAATTTGGCACAAGTAACTTCTCCAGTTTAAATCCAACGTAAAGAAATCTCTTAAAATCTTCAAAATAATAATAAAAATGGGCAGGAAGTTTCACACAAACATATTTTTCACAGGGCCGTGAAAAATAAACCAACAGCTAACTCGGCAGAGTCGACCGCCAAAATTGGGTCACCGCAAAAATTTCAGCCTCAAGGCGATAAATAAATATGAACAAAAGCATATCTGCCCCACCCGGAACCAATTTGCGTCGTCTGGAACCGTTTGGCCGCACGGACTGTTGTTTTCAGACCGACGCACTATTGGACTAGTGGAAAACAAGGCCAAAAACGACAAGTAATTTTTAAACCACTATCAGATGTGTAAGAAACATACAGTGTCACATGATATATGAGTGAGCTAAACAATATTTATTTTTTTTTTTTACATAAAAACGGTAATCGCTATTGCATTCATGCTAATTGTGAATGCTGAACTATTTTTGCTCTCTCCATTGCTGTACAATAATTACCAAAATATGTACTTTAAGGATAGAAGTCTAGTCCGGAGAATAAAATGCATTCTAATAGTACTGGTAGTTTAAAAAAAAAAAAAATTCAAGTGCTCAAAGAAATATCTGTAAAAAAAATTCAATAGTACCTACCGGGCCTAATGGAAATCCACAATAATGAATAAAATGTGGAGAACATGAGACTGGACACGTACCCTGTCTTGCCGTGTACTCGTTGTCTTCAATGAGTCTCGCCAGGCCGAAGTCGGCCACCTTGCACACCAGGTTGTCCCCGACCAGGATGTTTGCGGCGCGCAGGTCTCGGTGCACATAATTCATCCTCTCCACGTACGCCATCCCCGCTGCGATCTGGACGTAGCGCGAGGAATTCATGAGAATTGCTACGTGGAAATTATGGAACGCGGCACAAAAGAAGCAAAATGAGGCCCAACCTGAGCGGCCATATCCACCAGCTGAGGCAGTCGAAGCATTTTGCCCGCTTCTCCTTTAAGGAAGTCCAGCAGGCTGCCTGTGGAGCCGAGGGAAAACACTATTTACAAAGAACTAAAAGCACATAACGTAATTCCCGGCCTACACAGCGCACCTGGTTATAAGCCTCAGTACACAGAAAGAGTTTAATGCTAGCACGGGGCTAGCATTAGTGCGGCGCTAGCGTTCGTGTTAAACTTTCTGTGTACCGAGGCTTATAACCAGGTGCGCTAACGCTAGCGCCGCATCACCGCATAAACCGCAGGGTTGAAAGGGTGTGAAAAAACGTCCAGTTGTAGGCCGGAAATTACGGTAGTTTAAAAGCACGGAGAGCTGGAGCTTAATCCACCTCACTTTGGTTCCCAGCCAATCAGAAGGCAGTTAAAAAACTAATAATTCAAAATCACCTTGACTCATGTACTCCGTGACAATATAGATGGGTTCCTCGGATACCACGGCATAGAGCTGGACTAGCTTCTCATGCCGGAGCTTTTTCATGACCTGCGCTTCCTGCAGAAAGGCCTCTGGTGACATGGTCCCCGGCTTCAGGGTCTTGATGGCCACCCGCGTCGTACCGTTCCACGTGCCTGACCGAAAGAAGAAAAAACACTGAAGCGTGAGCACTGCAGGCACCTTGGCGCAAATATTTGATGATTTTGGTTTTGTCTGAATTTGCATAATTGCGCCTACACGCCGAGATTGCACCCCCAAGATTTAACAGTTTGCGATGGCCCGACAATCATCTATCGTAATTCCCGGCCTACAGAGCGCACCTGGTTACAAGCCTCACCGAGTACATTTGTAAAGGAAATACCATTTGGTACATACATACGCTGCAGCTGTGTAAAAGCCGCAAGTGCCCACATTGAAACACGAGATATTTACAAAGAAAGACAATACACAGAAAGAGTTTAACGCTAGCACTGTGCTTAAGCTAGCGCCACGCTAAAGCTAGTGCTAACGCTAGCGCCGCACTAACGCTAACATGTCCGGTTGAAATAAAACTTACCAGTAAATATCACTGAGACACGCCAGTTAACATAGCAGCAACATGCTAGCAAACACTAGCACAGCGCCGACACGGTTGGTAAAAGTCACTTCCTCGGCACATATATTTCACCGTTCTCATTCTAACCTTTTCCGCTTGAGTGCCCCTTTGCGGCCGTCAGAAAATTAGCCGCATCACCGCATAAACCGCGGGGTTTAAAGCGTGTGGAAAAAAGTCGCGGCCTGTAGGCCGGAAATTACGGTACTTCTCATTTGGCGATTTGCAAATGAAGTTGTGCCTCCGTGAACAAAAATGAAAATACATGCATTTCTCGTCTGTCTTCATGGAGTCTCACCTTTCTCTTCAGACTATGTTCCCAGTCGCCATGGTAACAAAGGCCAGCGAGTTCAACCGTGGCTCATTTGCTTGAAAAAGGACCGCCCCCTCGTAACAGGATCATTTCAGTCATACCAGAAAAATTGGCTGAAAAGTGTGCTGTCAATCTTCCTTGGGGTGTTTTGTTTTATAATAATATTTATATTACAGGTGACCAATTAGGAAAGTAAAACTCACGTGATATTTTTTGACTTCATTAATAACAAAGTCTTACATTAGCTAAATACTTTTAATGAATTGATTTTAGGAGAAAAAACTACAAATATGACAGGACTCTTGATGATCGGCGGTCCGGATTAACGCACTGATCGCCATTCCGCCCACCCTCGCTCTAGTAGTTGGTGCTCAGGTGCGAATGTAGCTTGAAAAAGAGCGCGGTGCAGTTCTTACCCATCCAGACCTCTCCAAAGCAGCCCTGGCCAAGTTTAAGGTCAAGACGGAGGGACTCTCGCGGGATTTCCCAGGCATCTCGAGCCAGTCCCTGGGTCTGAGGTTTGGCCACAGGGCACACGTCAGTCAGGGCGTGGCATAGCCCGTCGGAGTGTTCTGTAGGGTGGGCAAAGAGAGACATCAGGAAGGTTTTCCCAGTCCCAGTCCCAGTCCCGCACCCCCATCCAGGGTCCCTGTACTCACTGCGATAATGGAAGACTAGCTGCTGCAGGCTGGTGAACTGCGTGCGGGACGTGATGTAGAAGCCGCCGCTGTCCAACTTTCTGATCTTGTAATGTTTCACATTCAGGCCTTTGGTGTTGTCGTAATCCAGCACCGAGAGGCAGTAAGCTCCTATGGGTGAGGGGAAGAAAACGTATGGAGAACGAGCGGAACATTCAAGGCCCGTCAGGGGTCTGGGACAGCTGCTCTGTGGCATTTTTTCCCCAACAGCTGCGGTGGCTCAACTCCCCGCTGGCTCCTATAGGAGCCCAAAGAATGCACCAGTGCCATTTGTCCTCGATTAGGGATGCGCTTTACTTTGCCATTTCCTTTTGTCAACATGTAAATAGGGATGTGCTGATACCGCTTCTTTTTCCCGACAGAGTGCAAATACATACAGTTTAGTCTCGCAACTGTGATGAAAAATGTTTTATTTTCACTCAAATGTAAACAACCTGTCATTACTGACATTTTAAAGATCCACTGTCATGAAATGCAGGATTTTTAAGATGTTATTAATGAAAGAAACAGCAGCACATCTGTTTTTTCACCCCAAAACCTGATTTTGACATATATGGCTTTTTATAACTCCCGCCATGACAATCCTCTCGAGGGATTTGTTTTCGACAAGAAAAAGGAAGTGATGTCGGAGGCAGTAGCGCGCTCAAGCAGACTCGTTTCTTTCTATTAGTTTTACCTGTGGGAAGGTAGCTCGTTGTTGCATTGCTGGATATTGCTTGAACACTCGTGGGGATGGATTCGCTCTTCATACTTTTCCAAAAAGATCTGGTTCGTCGTAAAAAATGGATTGCACGGGTGCAAAGGACAAGAGCTTCGTGTGTTCCAAATGACAGCTAGGTGTGTATACAGCTACTAAAAATAACAATAGTTGGGGGGAGGGCGTAATCCGTACGTCAGGGGTCGATGTGCGCATCGGAAGGCTTCCGTGCAGCAGCCGCTGAAGCATGGCCTCCGCAGGCCTTGCGGATCGCCACCGGCCTTGTCGACAAGGCCGAGCCTGCGGTGGCTCACCTCCGCCGTGGAAGTGGATCGGATAGGGAGGAGGTTTGGCCGTGGAATCATCGTCGCTCACAGGCGGCGTTGTTTTTATCACCGCCGTGCGGTGGTGGATCAGGCGGGGAGGTGGTTTGGTCGTGATCCGCATATCATCTAAATATGGCTCGAAACGATAGCCCCGATTGTGAGATGTTCTCTTCTTCGAAAAGAGCTTCCGTGTTAAAAGGGGGGTGTTTGTCTCCCACAGTAGGGGCCATAGCGTGTTTTCAATGGCGAATGTTCGGAGTGACGTCATGGACAGTAAACGCAGCCAATATGGCGACCACTTGGATATCGAATGACACTTCCGCAACTTTGCGCGTGGATGACGCGCTCTCCGCTCATATTTTTTTTTTTTGTATAGTCATTGAAGTGAATAATGTATTTTTTATTACAATATCTATTTTAGAATGTTTATAGGGATGACACCTGAGCTTTAAGGTCCAACTGCGTGCGTTTCTAACAGCCTCGCCACACATTTCCCTTAAATGCAGCCTGTGACAGAAGGTATTTCAGTTATGTGATGTCCTTCCCCCGTCACCCAAATGTCATCTCTAAAAACAGGCTAGTGATGGATATTACGGCACCTGGGAACTGCTTGAAATTGCGAAATAAAATGCGTAATATGCGCGCGTTATCACAAAACGTGAGGGTAATAAAGCTACGCCTCACTCACACCTCCACGGCATTGTTCTCATTGGAGGGGTTGGTTAAAAACAATCAGGCCACCTTTTTGAGGTGAGTCATGCGTCTTAGTCAGTCTGACTCCATAATGCGACAAACTTGTCACCACGAGGGATCGCATTTGACAGCTAATAAGATTCCCCCTCTGCTTCCTTGATGTCATTCTATTCCTTCAGCCTCATGGTGAACTGGTCCTTGTAGCCAGGAGGGAATTGTAGCACCCTCGTAGGCTGACCTACTTCTGACACTGTGATTCGCCCTCATCCATTCAACCCCTCCCGACCTCGCAGCACGCGCTTCCTTCAAAAACAACCCCCCCCCCACCCCACCCCAAATGGGCTGCTTTATGTCACAGGGACGACAACCCAGTGGAACGTCCGCCACGGGCCCGGAGAACAAAGAGCGGCTCCGGATGATGTCATTACGAGCTCGTGTCTCCTGAAAATTCATAATTAGCCCTCGGAAGAGCTCTCTAGCGTTCCATCGATGTGACGCATACAAAAGATCACCGGGGATGTCCAGACCACGTCCTTTCTCCCTACTTTCTTCCATCCATCCATTATCTACCGCTTTTCCAGGTCAGGTCATGGGGGAGGTAGCTTCAGCAGGGATACCCAGACTCCCCCTTTTCTTCCAGCTCTTCCGGAGGGATCCCGAGGCGTTCCCAAGCCAGCTGAGAGACAAAGTCTCTCCAGGGTTTCCTGGGTCTCTTTCCGGTGGGACATGCGTCCTGGTCCATGTCCCTTGAGCTAGTTTCTGTAGCTGGGGATCGGATCGCCAAGGTCCCCGCCTCTGGCTACCGCCCAACTCACTTCGCACCCGAACCCTATGGCCCCTCTCACAGGTGGTGAGCCCATGGGCGCAGGCCCGACCAGAGTGGGGCCCCGGTGACCCGCGTCCGGGCAAGGGAAACCAAGATCCAATTTTTGTACTCATCATGGGGTTTTTGGAATCGTACTTTGTCTGGTCCCTTACCTAGGACCTGTTTGCCATGGGTGACCCTACCGGGGGCATGAAGCCCCAGACAACTTAGCTCCTAGGATCATCGAGACACTCAAAACCCTCCACCACGATAAGGTGACGGCTCGAGGAGGGGTCCTACTTTCTTGTAATTTCAATTTCAAATCGGAAGTTGAGGTTTTAACGTGGGAACTGTATATACAGATCGTGGTTATCATTCGTTTTTAAAGAAAATACATTTTCTACTGGGCAATATTCTCCCAAAATCTTTTTTCATGTTGTCAGTATGGGTGTTGTGTGTAGAATTTTGAGGAGGGAAATAATGACTTTATTCCATTTTGGAATAAGGCCTCAAGATAAAATATGGGAAAAGTGAAGCGCTGTGAATATTTTCCGCACACACTGAACCTCTGGGGCTCGCACCTTTTTTTTTTTAACAAGCTTGTTAAAATGCAATGATACTACCCTACATATTTCATATTTAACATTTCCATTTCTCAAATTGTCTGCTGGCGTCTGAACAGTCCATTAAATGCTATTTTTTAACACAATGTGCTCACACGTGGCAAAAACGGCCAGCTGATAAAACTTGTGTGGAAGTAATTAATAGGAACACTAAAGGGCATCTGCCACTCGAGTGACCTTTCTTTCCTCTGGATTATAACAACTTCTCCTGGGCTCCCTTACGCCGTACGGGCGCCTTAAACGTGTACTCGAAATGTGTCATGTTTTCCAGTCCATATGAAACAAATCTCCTTATTTCAAAACGAAATGAAATGTCGTCATTTTAACTTCAGACGCCTCGAGGAGGGTTAGACTAGCGGAACAGTGTCTCGGACTTTATTTGAAATTAAAAAAATATGACTGTACCCTTGCTTGGTGGGACTTAACCACACATTTTTCTCCCTATCATAAAATAATGTTTAAATTGAGTCAGAATCACAGGCTCAATAATAAGTCCAGCAGCTGCATGAACACGTCAGCTGAGAATGATTCATAACTTGGGAAAATTATAATTAAAAGTGCATTTTTTTAAAGGTAAGTTAGTACGTTTTGAATGGAAATATTGCAGGAAAGTATTATGACTGCTAATATTGCAATGTAGGGGGCCCTGTACATTAGCTGGTAAAGTGTTGGCCTCACAGTTCTGAGGTTCGGGGTTCGATCCCGGGTCCCGCCTTTTTGGAGTTTGCATGTTCTCCCCGTGCCTGCGTGGGTTTTCTCCGGGGCACTCCGGTTCCTTCCCACATCCCAAAAACATACAACATTAATTGGACACTCTAAATTGCCCCTCTGTGTGATTGTGAGTGCGACTGTTTGTCTCGATGTTCCCTGCGATTGGCTGGCAACCTGTTCAAGGTGTACCCCGCCTCCTGCCCGTTGACAGCAGGGATAGGCTCCAGCTATCCTCGATAGCTCCCCACAACCCTCATGAGGATAAGCGGCAAAGAAAATGGATGGAGGGATATTGCAATGTAAGATAGCATATACAAATTATTCTCGAGTTACGACGGCATCAACAAAGTAGCTCATTGTGCGTCGTTCGGAAGCTCGAAACATCTGTCGGTACCGTCGTAAATATCCCAGACGTTGTCGGAGCCTCCTCACCTTTCGTCGTCTCGCTCTCCCTCACCAGGAAAGTTCCTCGTCTGTTCTGTAAATTCAAAAGGATCCTTTCAGAGTCCCGCCGAGTGATCTTCCCAAAATACCACCTGCCGAAAGTGGGCCAAAGAACAAATAGCTCAGTTTGCTTGCAAAGGCAAAAAGTCGTCACGATACAGTACGGCATTATCACGTATGACGTACTCTTCCGCTTGGATGGAGTCCGAAGGCGCCACGTAGTTGCTGGGGATGTAACCCCTCTCTCCGGTCGTCAGGGAGAGAGCCAGCCACCAGTCCCCTTCTCTGTCATGGCAACCGCAGACAAAGAACGTTAAGAGAGAATTAGCCCAAAGCTCCCAGGTGCCTCTTCATTTCACGATAATCGGTGCGTTTAATAGCTCTTGGGTGCCTACAAAGGTCAGTTGCACAGACAGAACAAGCCGCCAGGATTTAGCCGTACAAATTTAATGATTATACCTTGACTCATCAGAGCAGAAAAGTGCTTTTTGAAGAGAGGGCAAGAGGAAGCCTGAAGCTAAGCACTTGCTAGCCCAGTCACAAACAGTGCAGAGTAATATGAGTTAGTTATTCATTATTAGACCCTTTATTACATTTTAGGGACCTTGGGGTTGTGCATTCAAACTTTTTTTGGAAGAAATTTTAAAAAATTCTACAGCAAGTTGGAAAACTAAATTGTTGAGGGAAGAACATATTGCCATCCAACATTATCCCATTTATTCACAAAATATCTACTGCAATATTTGGTATTGATTGTGCTGTACCGTAATTTCCTGCCTATGAGCCGCAACTTTTTTCCACACGCTTTCAACCCTGCGGTTTATGCGGTGATGTGGCTAATTTGTGCATTTTTTTCTCACGGCGGCAAGGTGGCAAAGGGGAAAAGGTAAAGGTGAGACCGGTGGAATATATGTGCCGAGGAAGTGACTTTTACCGGTCCGGCCTTGTTACCGCTGCGCTAGCGTTAGCATTAGCTCGGCGGCACTAGAGTTAGCGCAGCAGTGCTAGTGTTAAACTCTCTGTGTAATGTCTTTCTTTGTAAATATCTTGTGTTTCAATTTGGGAACTTGCGGCTTCAACACAGCTGCGGTGTATGTATGGTATTTCCTTTACAAATGTACTGGGTGAGGCTTATAAACAGGTGCGCTCTGTGGACCCTGTTAGCATGGCGCTAGAGTTACCATTAGCGCGCCGGCGCTAGAGTTAGCGCAGCGGTGCTAGCGTTAAACTCTCCGTGTACCGTCTTTTTTTGTAAATATGTTGTGTTTCAATGTAGGCACTAGCAGCTTTTACACAGCTGTGGCCTATGTATGTACCAAATGGTATTTCCTTTACAAATGTACTGTACTGGGTAAGGTTTATAACCAGGTGCGCTCTGTAGTCTGGGAATTACGGTAATTGCGGAGAATGCTGAAATATTGATGTGCTAACTTTACCACCCTTGGGGACCTCACATCATTTACGTACCGACAAACTAATGTTCCAAATTTGTATGCAATACTGCAATATTTGGGGGCACTGGCTTGTGTACTGGCAAAACAAAAATACTATGATGATTGAGGTAATGCAGATGTACAGTATTATTTCCACAGTAGCCTTGCCAGGATTAAATTATCATCTGTCGAAGGGTTATGTCCACTCCATATTTATCATGCCTATCATCTCAATAATGCGTGGATCGGCATTAGTGCAGATTAAAAGGGCTGTAAAAGATTTCTTTTTATTGCAAGTGAGGATTACTGACCTGAAGCTGTACTTTTTCCTAGGGGAGACCACGAGGCGTGAGAGTGCGAGATAGGGAGAGAAAGAAAGAGAGGGAGAGATAACAGACACAGCAGACACATCAAAACACAGCAAGGCGAGCAGCACTCAGACAGACAGCGGAGGCGGAGGAGGCGCGGTGGGACGACACAGCGGGGCCGACTTACTACGTTACATCATTTTCGTACAGAAGTCGACACAGCCAGCATCCGAGTGGACATTTTCCAGCCTCAAAATTTGTGGCCGCTATTGTGGTTTTATTTATAAATGTTTAACACGAGAAAACCCACGGGGGCACATTTTGAAAAGAGGATTTGGATCTCTTGGGTTCTCGAGGGTTAATATTGCATATTCATTTTTGTCTAGCCCTAATACGGCGTCCCAAGCAGCAAATCAAAAAAGAAAAACACAAATATGGCAAGAAGCTAGGAAAAGAATCCATTGGGGGGGGGGCTTAAATGTCCTCTGCTTTGATTGGTACAATTCAAGTTTTTGTTGTGACATGATTCTAATATTTTGCTTAGTTACCCACATGAAAGAGGAGAAAAATTATTAATATCTCTCAGTATATGCAACTCTACAAAGTATAAAATATATACAGTGGTGCCTTGAGATACAAGTTTAATTCCGTCATGCGCTCGTTACGCAAAACACTTCCAGGGCCAAGCAAAACCTTTTGAAGTCTTTTCCAATTAGGAAAATAGAACAATAATATTGTACTTTATAAAAACATAGTCATAGAAATATCCAAATATAATGTCAAGAATGAAACAGTTTGTGCATTATTATTACCGTAAATTCCGGCCTACAAGCTGCAACTTTTTTCACAGGCTTTCAACCCTGCGGTTTATGCGGTGATGGAGCACTAGTGTTAGCGCACCTGGTTATAAGCCTCGGTATACAGAGTTTAACGCTGGCGCCGCGCTAACGCTAGCGCCGCACTAGCGTTAAACTCTTTCTGTGTACCGAGGCTTATAACCAGGTAGGTTCCGAAGAAGAGTTTCACAACGACTGCAAGTGACTCACTAAACACCCGTAATATATTGCATTATAGCACCGCCACATAGATGCTATTCATTCTATGGAGGTTTGCATCCTTCATTAGCGTTAAGCTAAATGTAAATCTCAAAAATTGGGTCATTGATCTCCAGGCACTGCTGTATTGTTCCCAAACCAAACCTGTCATATAGAATTTTTATCAATATATGTTTTCAAACTCACTGGAGTGTATAGGCGTACTTGTTGATGTGGCCAGCACATTAGCAAAAAGCAGCATGACTGAATTGTCGGAATGCTTCTGCAGTTACAATTTGTTCTGCCACGTTGACTCAAACACGCTTTTATGTGCTCGTGCCCGTTTACAAATCTAAACTGCAGTATAAGAAGGGGGGAGAGGAAATAAAACACAACTCTGCGTTCTTACGTGTTGTTGACAATCTGCAGCCTGTCGCCTTTCCGAAAGGTCAGATCGGATGCGGTCCGTGAATCATAGTCATACAGCGCCACGAACGTAGTGACACCTCCTGCAAGAGAGCGGCACGCTAATATGCGTTTAGGGAACAAAATGGTTGAGGACAACTGCGAGGATATTAACTGGAAAAGGCAGATGCAGCCCTTAATTCTAATTTGGCATAAATCCATAATTATTTCACATCTGCCCTAGGAGTAGATAGAACAATTTGTCGTGGATTAATGAGAAATATCGACCGATATCTGCAAAGGACAAAGCTATTACATCTATGGCTGCTTTCTGAAGTGCTGTGCATTCTTTTCCAATTTTTATCAACTTCACCATATGCACGTTTTAATGTGAGCGACCCCGCACAAGACAAGAAAACACATCTTGATTACATAACAGAATACGGTGTTTCCAACAACAATTGCAAGTCTCCCCCTCCAAACCAGATGCTTCTTGTAAGTGCCAGCACTGGCCTGTGAGTGGCACTATGGTGCCGCAAGGCATCCAGAACAGAAGTAGAAGAAGAAACAGAAGCTGCTAGGCTACATCGCATGGGCTAAAAGAAAAAACTTTTGGAGTCAGTTATGAAAGTTGAAGTCGGCCCATGGATGGGATCACTGGGGAATCTGTGGCTCAGCCGAATTCCGACATCCAACATCATAAGTATAATCGGTCAAAATCTTTTCGAGGCATCCGATAATATGGCTTTTGCTGACTTTGGGCCCGATTATCGGTATGTTACTTCAAATACTTGCAATAGAGAGCAATGGAGACTGTGGTAAAGAAATAAAGAAATGGGTCCAAGCGGGGTGGAAAAGTTGGCGGAGGGTGTCTGGTGCTCTATGCGACAGAAGAGTCTCCGCTAGGATGAAGGGAAAAATTAATAAAACAGTGGTGATGTACGGTTTAGAGAGGGTGGCACTGAAGAAACAACAGGAAGCAGAACCGGAGGTGGCAGAAATGACGATGTTGAGGTTCTCGCTCCGAGTGAGCCAGTTGGATAGGATTAGAAATGAGCTCATTAGAGGGACAGCCAAAGTTGGATGTTTTGGAGACGAGGTTAGAGAGGGCAGACTTCGATGGTTTGGACATGTCCAGAGGCGAGAGAGTGAGTATGTTGGTAGAAGGGTGCTGAGGATGGAGCTGCCAGGCAAAAGAGCGAGAGGAAGACCCAAGAAAAGGTTGATGGATGTTGTGAGGGAGGACATGACGACAGTGGGTGCTCGAGAAGAAGACGCAAGAAGAAGAAGATCGGTATGTTACTTGTCACCCTGCTGGACCAGCTTCTGACCACTTCCATTTGAAGATATGTCATCAAAATCCAAAAAGTGATGAATATATGTGAGGAGACAGCAAAAAGAAACTTCATACACTGACTGCTCACTGGCTAGCGCAACATTAATTCAACCATCTGGCCAGTCTAGACACATTAAGGCTTAATGTCAAGTCTGCAGAGCACCCTTTTAACGTCAGAGCTTTCAAGTGTATTTCACAGCCGAAGGTCGTAGAGAAGAGGGGGTGGGGGGTGAGTACTTCCTCCTCCAATGTTGACGTGTCTCAACATTTCTGTTGTCTGGGAAACTGTCTCAAGATTTACAATGATAAAAGCTTACAATATTCTCTCTGAGGTTCGTGTTCAACACAACAGGCCAACAAATGACATACGGTGTATTTCAGTTCCAGAAATGCTTCTTCTCTTAGGAGATAAACCCGAGTGCGCTGAGACCTCAGGTGATATTCACACAATTATGAGCAAAGTTAAGACATTTTTCTTCATTTTTGTTGGTCTTAAGGCCGTCGAGGCTCCTCTGCATCTTTGATTTTCACTTTAGTTCTTGTCAGATAATTGGCAAAAATGTTTGCCCTATTTTGAAAATTCATACATTAGAGAGGAGATGGTTCCAAATGAGGAATTCTGGGGGACATCGGTGGAGGCCTGCACTCCATTCATTTATTTGGCTCAAGTAATGCACTACAAATAAGAACGAAGCAGGGTTTGTCCCCGATTGCACTCCATTCTACTCATCAACCTCGGAACTTAGATGACACTGTATGTGGTGCAAAATGTAAAAAAAATATTTTGGGCTACTAATTCTCATGAGAAGGTTACTAGGCAACCAGCAAAGGAGCCACTGTGGGTCACCAAGAAGTGATTGCTTTCAGAGGGGGCACAACATGGTGGCTCTGGTGAGTCTCAGTCAGAGGCTGTCTAAGTAGAGTAATATTTGATGGCGTGGAATGGAAGTGCAAAACATACCTGACAAAGGTCCTCTCTGAGGCGAAGTGACAGTGCCTGTGGGGTCCACTCCTCCGAAGAGAGCCAGCTCAGGAGTGTTGGTGGGGGCATGCTGGTAGCCTTGGTAGCCCCGCCGGCCTGAGCCCCCCGCTGGGCTCCTGTTAGGGGTCTGGGTCTGCTGAGCGGGGCCCAGATGGTGGAAGTGGCCGCTGTCGGACCCCGTGCCGATGGTGCCGTCCACGCTCATGGAGCGCTGGCCCGGTTCCTTGGGCTTGCTCTTGCCCGCCCCCATGTGCAGACCTGGGATGACAGCCAACAATGAGTACCGACGCCCAACGTGTAGAGCTGATTAACGTTTCTCTGCGGTACTAATGATGTTCAGTTCAGCTTGGTTTTACTACATTTCACACTTGTTTCTTCCTCAAGTGAAGAGAAATTTACCAATGGATTGATTGCGCACACAAACGGAACAAAGACCATCACGGACTTCCTTTAACCTGGTCAACACTTCCTTTTTGTTGTGTGCAAACGATATATCTAAGGGAAGAAAAAACAACAGATTTAACTTGTATTTACATCCAGGCCCACACTGTGATACTATTTAAATCTACTACGTTGAATAAAAATAGTTTATAATCAAGCTGGCAAATCCTCTTTCAGTTCACGTTTGCTTAATAAGGTGACTCGAACGTACAAGGGTCACTCATGAGGTGCATACACTGCACTTCGGCCTGACGGAATCTACAGTAACAAACGGAAAACAATGCGCCATTAACAGTGTCAATTCAACCCGTCATCCTTGCAAGCGAGTATATTTTCATGAAGGGCACGTACTCCACCACGTAGTTGCCTTGGAGCGGCTCCAGTTTCAAATCCAATTGTTTGAGCGGCCAACTGGGCGACACGGACACCTTGACAGTGTCAACAAACGGGGTACTTTGCTGCCTGTCGAATCAGTGCACGTTAAACAAAAGTTGGGAGAGTTGGGCTACGGTGAAGCACGATAATTAGTTGCAAGTTGGAATTGCAGTCTGTTAAGTGCTAAAAGCACTTGTTCGCCAGGGAAATGTGTTACTTGCTTTTGTTTGTTCATTAGCATGATTATTGTGGCAAACTTACTTGTGCACACTTTTATACTTGCCACTAAGAGACCACGAGACCTTGGACTTGGACCACTATTTGGCACTATTTGGCATGATTGTTATGCCCTTGGAGAGGTTTGTAATTTCCAGACATACAAAGTGCTTGTGGGTTTTACGTAAATATGTTCCCCTTGCATACAGTTTTATAATAGCAGCTTATCCAAAAGGGAGAATCTACCACTATCGGCCATTATTGTTATGACCCGGACAAAGAAAACTGAAATGCAGATTACCTGCACCTACTGGACTGGAGTTGAATATTACATCGCAAAGTAACAACTGTAGACATTTTGGCCATCTCACATGTGCGTGGTTTCTCTTCCATACAGTTTTACACTATGTTGTGGGGAAGTGGTCGATGACTGTCCGAACAATTACCCTGTTGGAAGTTTTCGTTCCCTTTGTGTTGAAGGCGTCGATTACAGTCAATCAAGAATGTCGGCATTATCTCCATAAGCGCATCCCCAGAAAGTTGTGACTTTGTACGTGTGTGTGTGTGTGTGTGTGCGTGCATGCGTGGACCACGAGTGCAGACCTCCCTCCGGAAATCTGATGATGACTCACTGCGAGACCAGCTATTTCAGGCGGGCTGAAACAGAGACGGTTACACACGCATGAAAACTGGCTTGTTCCTGCCGTGGATGGAGGCTCTCTCAGTTCCAGACAGTGCGTTCACCGTTGTGTGTGGGAATGAGCAGCTGTTCCCTCGTCTCTGGGAAGCTCTCGCGCTCAACCTCGGTAGCATCTCACATCCTTTTTCCAATACATCCGTGTGGGTTTTTTTTTTTCCGAGTCTGAGGAGGCTATTAACAGACGAGGAAGGAGGAAGTGCCAGTGGCCCTAAAAAGAATGCGTAGGTGCTAGGATACAGCTGGGGCTCAACGGCTTTTCATTTTTATATTTAATTGTAATATGCTTGCATAATGACAGGTATGTCAAACGATAAGGAGGGAGCCATGTAGGAGTGCGTTCGTGAGAGCTTTGATACAATTCGTGCCAGGATGTGGTCTTGCCATGCTTCAGGGGTTGAAGTCGTCCTCGTGGCGCAACATTGAGTCACGCAGCGACAAGCCGCACCGACAGGTCTGCGGAACGCGTCAAATGTGGCAAGAATCAAAAGCTAGCAATCGGTTTCCGATGAGGGTTGCAGGTCAGCTGGAACCTATCCCAGCTGACTTTGAGTAAAAAGGCAAACCAGACCCAGGACCGGTCGCCAGTCAGTCGGAGGCCACATACAGCGACAGACAACCATCCTATTCTATACTACTCAGGGAAAATCTAAAAACCCATTTTAGCTACTTCCACCACTATTTCTAGATTTCAAAATCGATGGTATTCATTACTAACCACCGTGCCGCAACAATAGTGTGCCATGAGACAACATCGGAAAAATGTATCTTTATTCATTAACCCTGCCAGGGATGTATAGCGACAGGCACCTTATCTTCTCCTACATACCAGAGGATAATTACTCACACGTTTTGTGACATTTTTATTTATTCATGCGGGAGTCTTGTGCCTTGGCTAAACAAAGGTTGGGAATCACTGATCTAGAGAACGATATCAGTGTCGCAAGGCTGCTTGAAAATCTACTTCGAAATACGGTACATACAAAAGCGGCCCACGTGGAACGTCTGGGCCCGCGTACATAAACATCCGACCTCACTAGGGATCGCAAAAAAACGCTTACTTTCATAACCGGTTTTAACCCAACACCTGTAGCAAAAAAACGATTAACCGGTTTTAAAACCGGTACCATTGTGGTGTTTACATAATTCACCCGCGGGACCTCGAATTGGGGTGCGGGGTTCCGCACGGACTGTTTTTGTTGTTGCTCTTCCGGAGTGACGAGTTCACAGAGTTCCCCCCATTATGCGAGGAGTGTTTTGATGTCTGCCAATAAAACAAGTTTTGTTCCTGTGTCCGACACTCGGCCTTCGACTTCTTTTTCTCCGGCGCTACAACTTCTTGTAAAGTACTCCCATACTTTGGAGCGTTTCCTCGATGCCATGTTTGATGTTTCTTTGATTTAACTGAATGTTCTTTTGAGTCCAACTTTACTCTAACAGCGAAACTTGAAAAAAAGTGGAAATGATATTGAAAAAAATAGCGCAATGTGGAGTACCGGAACCGAAAGAAATGATTGGAAATTTTAACCGATTTCGAAAGTCCGATTACGGTTTCGGTTTTGAAAAAAACGAAAACCGGTTATAACCGGTTATTTGTAACCGGTTGCGATCCCTAGACCTCACACCGGCGAAGAGCTTCCCACCTTCTCCAAATACGGCGTCACAGTGAGCTTGTATCAAGATGCTCGGACACACGGCGAAGTCCGTCTCTTGGGGATAAAACAGGAGGGGCAGTCATTCACCAGAGCCCGGAAGATGACGGGAAGGAACCCAAAAGATGGAAAATCAATTAGAAGTGGGGCGGGAAGCAATTTCTCACACTTTGTCAGCTTGTCCAAAAGCATTCAAAGAATTACAGTGAAGAAGACACCTGAGCAGGAGGAGGCTATAACGGGAGAAAGAGAGCTGTGGAAAAATGACCCTTGTGCATTAAATACAAAATCAAGTATACTTGGGAATGTTAATATTGGACGCCACAATTGAGCTCAAGAGTACTTCCACAAGTACTCATGTTTATGGAAGATCCGAAAGGGACTACCCAATTAGTCCGATAAAGTGGGTGAAACCCAACAATTGATGAGAACTGAAAGCACATCTTATAGAAATCTTCTTCTTGGTCTTTTCCTTTCACCTTGTCCCAGTGGGGGTCGCCCCAGCATGTCATCTTTTTCTATCTAATCCTATCTCGTGCATCTTCCTCTCTAACCCCTACAGTCTTCATGTCCTCCCTCACAACATCCATCAACCTTTTCTTTGGTCTTCCTCTCACTCTCTTCCCTGATAGCTCCATCCTTACCATCCTCCTACCGATTTCCTCACTCTCTCACCTCTGGACATGTCCAAACCACCAAAGTCTGCTCTCTCGATCCTTGTCTTCGAAACATCTAACTTGGGCTCTCCCTCCAATGAGCTCATTCCTAATCCTATCCAAGCGAGAACCTCAACATCTTCTTTTTTTACCACCTCCAGTTCTGCTTCCTGTTGTCTCTTCAGCGCCACCGTCTCTAATCCATACATCAAGGCCACCCTCACCACTGTTTTATAAACTTTGCCCTTCATCCTAGCAGAGACTCTTCTGTCACATAGAACACCAGACACCTTCCGCCAGCTGTTCCACTTTGCTTGGACCCATTTCTTAACTTCCTTACAACACTCTCCATTGCTCTGGATTGTTGACCCCAAGTATTTGAAGTCGTGTCATGGTAGACATGACGGTGACCAATTTGCGGATAAGATGGAGCCTATCCCAGCTAGCTTCAGGCGAAAGGCGGACTACACCTTGAACTGGTCACCAGTCAGTCAGTCGCAGGGCAGACATCGACGCCATCACTGAGCAGGAATCTATCCCACACTGCCTGCACAATAATACACCAGACACCTTCCGCCAGCTGTTCCAACCCGCTTGGACCCGTTTCTAAAGCACATCTTATAGAAATGAATCTCAAAATTTGAATGCTCCCAAAAGGGGTTATAGTATGGAAAGTGGACAAAAATTATTTCCCATGGGAAACAAGTGTCTCAAAAGTTGGACAAGCATCCTGGAATGAATTTTATTTAGCAGTGAAGGTTCCATGTAGACACGTAGGAGAAAATCTTAAACCTCCAACACTACATTTTTCAGTTTTCAAGCATACTGGATGGTCGAATAATCAACAGTGATCATCAACGAAACATTAGCAGCTAGACTTGTCCAGTAACATTTTGTACACTATGTAAGAACACACAGCCTGCCATAACTAATATGCTAGTTATTATAATGACAAACGAAAAGCATTAGCGCTTTCTGGTTACATTTCAAGACAACAATAGTGTTGGCTCCCCCCCCCCCCCCCGATCTGCATTTATAATCCCGACGCGAACATTTGGACGTGACAAACGTGAATGAGTCACAACAGACGGTAAGAGTTGCTGCAGTGACCGAAGGAAGTCGCCGCTGCCAATGGATGAGTCCGATGAGAGCGTGGCGGAAAGGGAGCCGTGTGTGGCGTGGCTTCACTTTCAGCTCCTCAAGATGACGCACACATGCATGTTTGCATTCACGCTATGAAGGAGTGTGGAACAATAACAGTTTTGAACATTTAAACTGAAATTTGTATATTTTACAGACCCAAAAAAATGATGGGAGTGGGGGGGAGAAGCATCTTTTCTTACTGCTATTTGGCCAAGTCAATATCTTCGAGGGAGTAAAAAAAAAAAATAAAAAATACAAATAATTATTTGCACACCCCACAACATGACTACCGTTAATTTCCCGCCTAAAAGCCGCGAGTTCTTTTCAAACCCTGCGGTTTATGCGGTCATGCAGATCATTTGTGCATTTTTCTAACGGCCACAAGGGGGCACTCGAGCGGAAAAGGTGAGAATGAGACAGGTAAAATATATGTGCCGAGGAAGTGACTTTCACCGGCCCTGTTAGCGCTGCGCTAGCGTTACTGCTGTGCTCGCCTGTTGCAAGTTGTTGTTTAATTTTACCTGGGCTTGTTACCGTTAGCTTTAGCACAGCGCTAGCGTTAGCACTAGCGCGGCGCTAGCGTTAGCGTTAAACTCTTTCTGTGTCCCGTCTTTCTTTGTAAATATCTCTCTGTTTCAATGGGAGTTTCAATGTGGGCACTTGCGTCTTTTACCACAGCTTCTGCGTATTTATGTACCAAGTGGTATTTCCTTTACAAATGTACTCGGTGAGGCTTGTAACCAGGTGCGCTCTGTAGGCCGGGAATTACGGTAATTGGTCAGGACAATCTTTTAGAGACATCCAATTATCGGGCTACTGCTGAAAGTGGGTTTGGGGTGGGGGTGGGGGTGGGGGCTGCTCAAATTTGGTCTGGTTATCTGTATGTACGCAGCTTTAAAATTATGCATACAGATGGTCCACACAGGTTTGAGGGAGAGAATGATCCATTTGGGGCCAAGACTAAACAACGCACAATGTGACCAAGTGCTTTCTGAACTCATTTTGTCCGCCGACCCTCAGGACTCCCCCCCCCCCCCTTCGTTTTGTTTAGAGCGTTCTATCACAACCTGTCAAGAAGTGGAAGACAGGCGGAGAATGCTGGCATTTGCCAGATTAAAACATTTCCTTTTCCGACCATCTGCGAGCGCCGCCCGTGTGCGTCGCTTACTAATTCCACGAAGGAGGTCAGAGGTTGAATTCTTCTTCTCTGCGGAGGTGCCGCACTCTTTGTAAATAAATGACAGCCGAGGTGTCAATATTTGACGGGGCTTGTTAAGACATAAACGGGTACGGGATGAATAACGGACACGGGATGAATAACGGACACGCGATGCATTGTGTGTAGATGGGGAAAAAATAGTCGAGTGACGAAATTGTCACGCCTCTCTGACATTTTTCTGGGTCGAGGCAGCGTAAAGGGAACTAGACAGATGTCATCCCACATTGATACTACGTATCTCTGAAGGTGGAAAATTACCTGGTCAACTTCATACACCCATTTCCCTACAATTGCTGTTTATACCGAACAGAAAATGCGGAATATTAAGGCTGCTGTCACCAATATGTATATATATATATACTGTATACTTCAGCGATAATTCAACAGCACCCCCCGCCCCCCTCAAAAAAGGGAGCAGTATCAGAAAACAGTCATTTCTGCTTTACTCCCTTCAACTCGCAAGGTTATCCAAAGGTTAAAAAGCCCAGTGTTGCCCCCCCCCCCCCCCAATGATTCACACATCTCATTCACAGCCTAGCCCCCAAACCCGCTTTGCTTTCATGCAAATGAGCTGGAGCGCATCCACATCCCGGCCGAAACAGTGACCGTGAATGGATTTGGCTCATCGTTTTTAATTCTTACTTCCGTCGGCTTAGAAGAAGAACGCCGCCGTGTTCGGATTCGTTCACTCATTCCGCAACTCCCTGATCCGCATATCCGGACTGACTACAGTTCACCGAAATGTCCACTAAAGATACAGAACTGTATCTTTCCATGACCACAGTCCCAAGTCATCTTTGCCTGTTGAAATGAATGGAAACGCCACTGATCTGTTCCAGCTTCCCCAAAAATGTAATGTATAAATATTTTCCTTCATAAAAAAACATCGTCATCACAACTAAATCAAACGTAAAGATTTATAAAACAGTTTGATCATCAATGTGGTGATCATGATGACTTGACCAATACATTTTTTTTCATTGCTTGTGTCTGCACCTTTATGGAAGTAGATTAGTGCCCACCAGCATTTGAATTTGAAATGCCACAGAAAACAGGATTTGAATATGAAACGTAACGTGATCACATTTTCAATAATTGCTACAATTCGCTGTCTGAAATTCAACCGGCTACAGTTCGCTGTCTGAAATTCACCGTCTGTGCCACGAGGCAGAACACCCAGCCAATCGCAGTTACGCTTTCTTTGTCACGTGACGTCACATACTAAGAAAGCGTAACTGGATTGGCTGGATGTTCGGTTCTGACCTGAAGTAACCCTGCCTGGTGGCACAGACGGTGAATTTTAGACTGAATTGAAGCCGGTTGAATTTCAGACAGCGAATTGTAGCCAGTTGAATTGTTAACATTGAAAAGTTACACTGAAAAACAACTGTTGGAAATGTGATCACTTTACATTTCAAATTCGGTTTTCTGTGGCATTTCAAATTCAAATCCTGTTCCACTTTACATTTCAAATTCAAATTCTGGTGGCACTAATCTACTTCCATACACCTTCCCCACCTGGTGGCAGTATAACGCAGACACACAGCTATACATACGGACCTTCACAACTCATTCAGTAAGCTATAGTAATGTTTTTTTTTCCTCACCCGAGGATAAAGATTGTATGTCTGGGAGTAGTTATATTGTCCATTTACATGCTTTGCTCCGCCGTTTGTGTTCAAATATCAGTTACTTAAAGGGTTATTACGACACTGTGATACCAATGCTATTGCACATTTGAATTATTAGTTCACCATTAAGCTAAGCACACTTTCCTAAGGGAAAGCTAGTTTGACAGTCAACTTCAACCAGGAGTGTCTTTAAACAGCTTGAAGCTTTTTTTTTTTTGGAAGATGTGTTCACCATTTTCCAAACTGCTGGTTGTTGTGAGGAGAATTGAGGTTGCTCCCACCATATTTTGGTCAGAACGCATAAAGAGCAACAGATTGAAATTTTTCCGTGTTAAAAAAAAACAGGAAGTGTTTTGGATCAAGCAAGATGCAAGACATACAGTCATCATATTATAGAGCATATCGTATAAATAAAAATGGTTTGTGTCGAAAAAAAAATGTGTTTTTCTCCTGGACAGAGAAGGACACTTTGTATATGATTTGTGTAATGACGTACACAAGTATATAGAGTAAACGATCAATTCATTTAAATAGACTCGTTGCTCCATCTTATGATCGAATCTGTGATTGGTTATTGATTTTTAAAACTCTGCGATCCGCCCCAAAGATCCTTATTGTGTAAAGCCTGTTTAAAAATACCTACGCAGTATCAACATCATTTATTTCATAAGGCAATTTTAAAAAGTGTGGAACATCTTTTAGCAGGGATTATGGAAAATAACCCACTCGCATGATTGACTTTTGGGGGCCGCATGAAATGATGCGGTGGGACAGTTCCGGCCCCCGGGCCTTGGGTTTGACACCGGAGAGAATAACCTGCGTTCACTCCATATGCAACCAGAAGAGCAAAAATGATTTTACGATATCTTGCTCGATATAAGTAGATGGGGAGAGATTAAGAAAACCGGCCAGTTGTTGGTCAAGTGTGGCGGAGGGGTGGGGTGCCGCTAGCTAGCTGCCAGCCGGAGTAGCAGCTGTCAAAATGACACCGGAGGGGCGGAATAAAAAAAAAAAAAAGAGAGAATAATATTACATACAGCATTCCAGAATATGTCAGGGAAGCGGGGTTAATTGAACAAAAAAAAAAAAACGAAAGTGATGCCGAGGTTTATTCAGCCAGATGAGTCGAAACAGGTGCTGCTCCATTTTGAATTTCATTACATTCTTGCCGTTTTTTTTTTTTTTGTTACCAACCCCGACTACGTTTACTCAATTCTCGCTGTTAAATAAATGCTGGAGCCTGAACTGGGGAGATATTTTACGTTCTAAGCGTCGCTTTTTATTGTGTGTGTGTGTGTGTGAGGGTCGAGTCGGATCCACGACAACAAACGTTTGTGGACCCTCAGCTCGCTTGAATGGAACCGGCCGAGTGAAAAGACGCCCGCACCACGTTTTTTTTTTTGTAAGAAAAAAAAAAACATCGAAATTCAAAATGGACACAATTTACTCACCTTTTTTTTCTTCTTCCCCTCGAGATAAAGCCCGAAACAACTCAGAGACGTGTTAATAAATCCTCTCGCTCGTCCTCATTTGGCGAATAAGTGCACGTTTCTGCGGGGAAGCTGGCGAATCCCATTTAGCGGATTTCGATGGAGGACGACGGCTGACTGGAGCGTGGAGCAGACATCATGGCCCCGTGGAAGCGAAGGGAAGAAAACAACACACACACACACGCACGAAAAAAAACTGAATTAAATAAAGAAAGCAAAGCGCACGACGGCGCGCGCTTATTGGGCAGCGTGGAGTCCGTATTCACGTAGGGCTGCTGACGCCGCGTGGGTTCACGCTGAAGGCGTTGGCAGGCTTCATCAACCCCCCCCCCCCCACCTCCCACGGGTAGCTCTCCTACAAATGTGTCCACCCCCCCCCCCCACTCTCATGATTGATTTTTTTTTTTTTAGCACTAAAACCAATCCGTAAATGTCACACATGTCTATTTGAATCTATCTATCTATCTATCTATCTATCTATCTATCTATCTATCTATCTATCTATCTATCTATCTATCTATCTATATCTATCTATCTATCTATCTATCCATCCATCCATCCATCCATCCATCCATCCATCCATCCATCCATCATCCATCCATCCATCCATCCATCCATCCATCCATCATCCATCCATCCATCCATCCATCCATCCATCCATCCATCTCTCTCTCTCTCTCTCTCTCTATCTTTCGATCTTCAAATGCCATTTTTTGTTGGTGATCATTTCAACACTTTCCCCATCAATTAAAGTGGATATTGGATATTCATTTCCAACCCCCCCCCCTCCCACAGACATTTTAACTTTCTTACAGAAGCGTTAAGGTTCAGTGCAAACAATGACTGGTATTTGGAAGTGTTCCTAATTCTCTTATATGTGAAGAATACATGAGATTGTTGTCGCATCTCCTAAATAAAGTCACTGATGTTGTTGAGGTACACTTGTTTGACTTTGGTGCAGGCAGTGTGGGTTCAATTCCCACACAGTGAATGTGAGGGCAAATGGTTGCTCGTGTCTATAGCGCTCGTGCACCTACGTCATCAAATCACGCCACTGGCCGGAAGTGCCGGTCAAACAAAGCATTCTTCAATGCTAAGTCGGTTGGAGACACGAAAATACGTCTTATAGCACGACGCCCAAAGTCTTGTCCGATACCGTTAGATGTTTAGAAGGTACCTGGAAAATTTTGATAAACTCGACATTGAGGCCCCGTATTTCATGCAGAAATTTTCACCGATAAGAAATTGGACTGTTAATTTGCTTCTACTTGTCTTTGACAACTGGATCGACACATGGATCTGGTGAGTAAGTCGTCGAGATTTACACAGAAAAGTTTGAAAGCGTATAAAAGTCTGGATGGATACGAATACTTTGTTGCGTGATCTGTTCTCGTCAGGAATAAATCCCACATAGTGACGGTTTTGACGGCTCTTGAACGCGGAAATGTGTTCGGCGACACGTTAACCTTTGCCAGAATCCATCGATCTTTTCAGCTAGTAGTCAATACAAATACCAATATTTAAATAAATGACCCCTGGTTTTACACAAACGCGCATTCATTAACTATGATTTTAAAAAAAAAGAGGACTGAGTCATCTCCACGGAACGTACACGGAAGCGATTGCGGGCCGCACTTAACCTCCGCAGATGAGCCAATTTGGCAATGTAAATACTTCTTGGTAATTTGAGATTGAGAAGAATAATTCCTACCTGAAATGAAGCAATCACTACACAGGCGTGTGTGTATTTTGGTTGGGTGTCATCCATCACGTTTAATTGCAGAAATCCATCGATATTTTCTGGTCTTTTCAGCTGGTATTCATACAATGATCTCTTTGAATATCTGTCTCATCTGTTGTGACAACCAACAGCACAACAGGTCTCAGGTATTGTAAATATTCTCCTCCGGTTTAATGTCTCCCAGAATGTCGAGCAGCTCTGTTTGACCTGCAATATGGCGCCGTGAAAACGTTGACGTCACGTGCACGAGTTCTATGTGTGCCCTGCGATTGACTGGCGACCAGTTCAGTTGCGTATTCTGCTGGTAAGTCTGCTGGGATAGGTTTCTGTCTTGGATGGATGTTCTAAATAGCCAGTACTTGTCAGAAATTCCTGGCGCTTTTGAAACTTTCCCTCCCTGACTATTTTTTTTTCTTTTTATCAATTTGGTAGGGACACTCGTCCAGTTCTTGGGAATTTTCGTGTGACACATTTTCTCCACTTGATGATGTTTTTTGATGTTGTTGTTGTTGTTGTTGCAATGTTGCTTCTGACATAGAGAGCCGGAAGATTGTCAAGTTGACCGCTTGCCCTTGAAGAGCATTTAAGTCCCAACTGTGCGATTATCATAAAAACAAAACCTCAGAGGAACTTTGATGGTAAAACTTTTAACCCACAAAGAATCTACGCCCTGCAATGTTATCAAGTGTACAAATGTGAGATTTTCTTTTGCATGCAATTCTGTGAACGTCATTCACGAGAGCTCAGCCGCTGTAAATGAATCTAATACACTTTTGCAACTACACGAGAGCTAATCAGGAAGTCACGCCATCCAAAATGAGTCAATAGCCGTGTCCCAATTCATTTGCTGCCCTGTGACATCACAACGCCGCACGGAAGTTACTCACAGTCGGAGGCTCCTTCGAGTGCAGCCTTCTTATTCATAGCCCACGATTCCAGATGTTAGATTTTATGGGCCCTTAAAATGTTTGACAGTATTGCTCAAGTAACACCATAGCACTGTCACACAAGGCGGGGGTGGAAATATGTGAGAAATCAGGAAGGCTATAGAGCTCGTGCACGAGACGTCGCCGTTTGCACGGCGCCATATTGCCTGTCAAACCTAGCTGCTAGTCGTTGAACCGGAGCAAATTTTTCAAATTGCCCGAGACCTGTTGTGCTGTTGGTCACAACAGATGAGACAGATATTCTAAGAGATCATTTCATGGAATACCATCTGAAAAGACCAGAAAAGATTGATGGATTTCGGCAATTAAAGGGGATGGATGGGGCCCAAAGAAATACACACACCTGTGTAGCGATCATTTCAGGAAGGAATTTTTCTTCTCAATCTCAAATGATCAAGAAGTATTTATAATGCCAAGTTGACTCATTTGAGAACAATATGTGTTTAAAAATAATAATAAACAGTCTGTCACACAGACGTTTTCGGAGGTAAGCGTGTGGCAGCAATACGCTTCCGTGTACGGAGGAGACGACTCCCTGTCCTAAAAAATTTTTTCCAATCATGGTTAATGAATGCAAGTTTGTGTAAAACCAGGGGTCATTTATTTAAATATTGGGTTAGGTTAGGGTCCATCCCTATGTGGGATTTATTCTTGATTGAGAACAGATCCAGCAACGAAATATTTGTATGCGTGCAGACTTTTATACGGTTTCGAACTCTTCCGTGTAAATCTCGACGACTTGCTCACCAGATACATGTGTAGATCCAGTTGTCCAGGACAAGCAGAAGCCAATTAACAGTCAAGTTTAGAAAACATCGACTTCGGCATTAAATATGGATTCTCTAAGCTATTTGTCTCTCATTTTTCCACATACCTTCGTTTATTAACACCTTCTAAATGCTTAACGGTATCGGACAAAATTCTGGCTGTCGTGTTATAAGACATATTTTCATTTCCTCTCAACGGAATTAACTTGCAACAATGCTTTGTTTGACCGGTGTGACGGTCTGAGCGCTCCCAGTGCTGAAAAATCCCCTCGTGATTAATGCGCAAGGACGTATATTTTGTAAACTTCCAGCCAGTCTGCAACATCCCCATCCATGCTTCAACATGTGCCATTCGACAACTTGTCGCTGAGTGTTCATGTTCGCTATGGAGTCGAACACAGCGAACGTAGATGTATGTGTATATCTTTTTTTTCTATCAACTTTTGCTTTCAGGTTAGGCTACAGAGAGCGAGCACCTCCCGGATAAAGCCGAGAGAAGAAAATGCACGGTTCATCGAGTACTGAAGTGTGGAAAGTGAGGTTTCAAAATTTGTGTTGCCAATTTAGTTCAGTTTGCTTCCCTGTAGTTTAGAATTTAAAGTGTTCAATTAGCCTAATTTGTGCGTTCCTACCTCCTTCCATTTAGTTGCATCCATCCTCCAAATTTAGAAAACTAGCCAATGAACATAGATTTCTCCTCCATGAGTAAGCCCTCTAGCGCGACGTTTCGGCCTTAGTGGGCCTTTTTCAGGCACAGCTTACTCAAAATAAGTCAGTCAAAAAAGTCAGTCGGGTGAGGTCCTTTATGGACGTCAGTCTTGTCAATTTCCTCCACTCGATGTCACAATGTGAATTTTTTTTTTTTTAATGTCATTATAGGTTAAACTATGCTTTTAGAATTTATAAATGTGCCAATGAGCCGAATTGTTATACCTGGCTCTTTCCAAAGTGTCAACAAGTTACCACCATCCTCCGTAGGGTTAGGGTTTAGTTATAACGTATGTTAGCTCCCTCTATGTAGAAGAAGGGGAACTATGAGACCGGGGGGTTTCCCAGTAAGCGTCTGCTACATACCCAGAGTTCCCCTGTTAGTAACACGTGCGCATTAATCACAAGGAGACTTTTCAGCACGGGGGACCGCTCAGACCGTCACACCGGCACGGGATTTTATGACGTAGGTGCACGAGCTCTGTAGGATCACGGCCGAGAGTCGATCCCTGCTGACTCCAGGTGAGAGGCCTGGTAGACCCTGGACCGATCTCCAGTCAATCGCAGGACAACATAAGACAAGCACCGTCTTCGATGAACCTCGCAAGCTTTAGGAACGTAGAAAGAAGCCAGATTACGCGGGGAAAAACAAACTAACAAACAAACAAAACCATGAGAATGGGGAGAGGGAAACTCCGGGCAGGAAGCCCTTGAGCCACGATTTAAACCCCGCACCGCAGAACGATGAGGCAACAACTAGCCACTATTTCGCCATGCAGGCCTCCCACGGGCTAAAGTGTCCCCAACAGCAAGATATGTTTTTTTTCCGTCGGTGCCGCCGCGGGTGTCGCCTCTATTGAGTCAACTAATACGAAATGACAGGATATTACATCATCAAACGACATTAAAATGAGCAATTTCTTCTAAGAGATAAGGTAGTCAGATATGAATGACACGCGACATGTTTAATTGCTACGTTTAGTGAAAAAAAATGAACATCAATTCCAAAAAAAAACCAACTGTGGTTGTATATACAAAGACAAAATACAACATCAGTCAATATGAGTAAATGCAGTCTTTCGTGTACTTGTAGTGGCTTTGAAAATCAATACAGACTAAAATGTACGCAATTGCGTGAGGACGGACAGCTATCGCTTCTTTTTGCTTTCCTTCTTGGATTTCGGTCTAATTTGGGGCGCCACTCCTTTGGGTTTCTTGGGGTTATCCGCCGCCTTCCCGTTGGTCGACTCGGTCTCCTCCTGCGTGCACACAAAACAAATATTTTACGCCGGGGGGGTCTTGGGTCAGAAATACAAGTTCATTTTACAGTGATGCCTTGAGTTAGGACTTTGTCTTATCTTGAAGAATGTAAAGAATTATTTTTTTGCGACGTGATAATTAAATGGGAGCCTGAATATTTACTTCTATAGTACTGCATTTTATGCTCTGTCTGCTTGTGTACGTTTTTTAAAGGTTTATAATGACTACGGGGCGGCACGGTGGATCAACTGGTAAAGCGTTGGCCTCACAGTTCTGACGACCCGGGTTCAATCCCGGCCCCGGCCTGTGTGGAGTTTGCATGTTCTCCCCGTGCCTGCGTGGGTTTTCTCCGGGCACTCCGGTTTCCTCCCACATCCCAAAAACATGCAACATTAATTGGACACGCTAAATTCCCCCTAAGTGTGATTTTGAGAGCGACTGTTTGTCTCGATGTGCCCTGCGATAGGCTGGCGACCAGTTCAGGGTGTACCCTGCCTCCTGCCCGTTGACAGCTGAGATAGGCTCCAGCACTCCTCGTGACCCTCGTGAGGATAAGCGGCAAATAATAAAACGGATGGATAATTAGTACGTCGATCCTAGTTCCATTATCTACGCCGTCGATAATGCTTGATATTCTAGATTCTACGGCAATGTACTTTAGCATTAAGCTGTAGGACTTTAATAGGACAAAGTAAATGTGTTTTGGCTGAATATACAACGCGTGCTTCTGTTTTATGTTTGTGTAATATTCAGTCAACTTGAAGCCAGTTCTTGGCCTCTTTTTGGCGACATCGGTATTTCGTAAACTGCTGCTTGTTGTTAAGTTTGCTGCGACCATTGCTAGCTCTCGTGACAGTCGGAACTTAAACAGGTCGGGTCACCCGTACGTCGAGGTACCACTGTGTTACGATTCCAGTGGTTCCGCAAAATTTTAAAACCCCCCATGGCTATAAAAGGTTTAATAACTTCATCAAATCTCGCAAGACTTCAGTACACGTCACTGGAGCATTTGCAAATAAGCAATAGCATCCAAAAAGAAACCGTAGAACAGAACAGAATTTTCACAATATATTTTGTATGAATATATACTACAGTGTGGCAGAATACTTACAAAAAAAGTTCAGTGTGAACATTAATTGTTAGGGCAACTTGCTAACTAGGTACTGTTTATGTGCCATCAGCTGTACTGCGCTAAAAAAATAGCAAAAGTGACCCATCATAAAAAAAAAAGACTGCAGATGGAGGTGGCATTCAAAATCCAAATGAATTGATGAGCACAGGTGATAAAACCAAGTTATCACCTTCTCGTGCCCTTTGGAGGTGGGCACAATGATTGCCAGGATGCAAATGAGCTGGAAAATGGCACCAAGGAAGAGGCCATAGCGCAGGAGGCCCTCGAGAAAAGTTGGCTCGGGAACTTCTGGTGGAGAGAGATCCATATCTGCAGACATTTTTGCTACCTTCAGAAACCTGAGGAAAACACAGGGAATGACGTCAATGGTCCATACACACGAGAAACCGTAAAGTACAGCTTTGTGTAGCGGTCATGTTTGTAAAAAGTGCTTTCACATTCAATTATGTCCGTGTGCTGAGACGTGAACCTTTCTGCGCTAGTTTACGACGCTGCCGACAGTCCCCTGAACGTAGCCAAGCGCCAAGGGGCTGCGTTATTAAACCACTGGTCTAAAGAAAAAGACTGGATGGCTCATTGGCCACCAAAACTGAAGTGGCCATCCGCCATCTTGATACTCCCAAAACAACCTGTGCAACAATGGCGTTAATCTGCAGTTTCGTGGCTGTGAGAAAACATTTCACTGGTAAGTTGGAAAAATTTACTTTGACACTGTTAAAGTTTGTTTGTAAATGGTTTTTTTTCTCATGATCTTAATTCACTTGAACAAAGTTTTGTTTACGGTTGTTGTTGTTCACTGTTCACTCTCTGCTTCACTTTTATAGGTGAAAAAGTGATGCAAATATTTTCCCAAATTTCATCAGTGGATAAGCAAGAAAACATTTTTTTGTGAAATTTTTGATAAATTTCATAATACAGAACTCAGCAAATTGAATTTGATTTTCAAATGCAAGGAAGTAAGTTTCAATTTTCTGTCTAAAATAAGACGTCGCAGAGACAACAAATGAACAATGCGTTGATCATGTATTTTCCCATTGCGACTCCTTATTTCCAAAAATATATCTAACCGATTGACTCAAAATGTGTTTTTACGACAAAAAAATGCTATGTTTTTTTTCCGTGTTATTATTTTAGTGTTTCACAGCGTATTTTGAGAAAAGTTAACATGTCACGGAAATCGGGCCCTAGGTAATATGGTAGTTATGGTGCTATAAGACTTTCCTATGCACTTAGCCTTTTTTGGTTTACCAAGTCGAATTAAACATCCTTCATGTTACCAGAACTGAAAAAATGTCAAGATCACACGACCAGATTTAATTCTACATGCCAAACGTAGAAAAAAAAACAAAACACCATAATGCAATTTGTAATCCATGTCCTCCACATGTTTTGGGAGTACCAAGATGGCGGCCAACCGGCTCCACCCAATCTACAAACCGCTCGACGTGTATGCGCTAATTAGACTTTTTTTTTTTTTAAACATAATTATATTGAACAAGTGACACGGCACTATGAGACGTTAAATCCTACAAGGAAAACTCACTCAATCTGACAGTAGTGTTGCATTTGAGCAATTCGTGGATAAAGGCGCATGCTCGTAACCTAAACATTGAAATTACATTTAATGAAGTGTTTACAGCACAATATTAGCACATTATCGACACTATATGTCAACATGCACATTCGTGTGCTAAAATATTGGCATATCTAAGATAATTAGGACATTATCGACACAATATGTCAACATGCACCTTCGTGTGCTAAAATATTGGCAAATCCAGGATAGTTTACGACGCCGTTTACAGTTCCTGAACGTAGCAAAACATTGAGAGGCTGCGTTTACGAGCCTTAAACGTCACGATGTGACGCTACGGATCACCAGTACAAACTTACCAGTTCGGTGAATATCGTTCTTTTTCAAAATAGTTCGTGGATGCAAACTTTTGATAGTTAAAACTCGTGAAACAATGGACCACAAATGAAAATAAAATAATCCCTATCGCGGTAGTGACGTAGGTCTTCACAACGCACTTCCGGATCGTGGTAGCTGCCGGGCGACGCGGACTTTGCAAATGTCGTCCTCTAACGGTGGGTGATGAGCATGGAATTGTGTGTGTTTCGTTATTAGAAGTTAAATGAGGGCCAGGACAGCTTGTTGGATTTTTGAGAAACAAACTCCTCCAACGTGATAAATTGTTGGTTTCACTAGGTTAAGGTTAACCGACTAGCATGATTGCCCAAGGTATTTTTAACTCTTACAATATCTTTTTAAAAAGTTTCATTTTTGTTCTCGTCTGTAGATTCTCAGTCATCTAGTTGATCTATTTCACAAAGGTTGAATCAACCCCACTAGAATCTTTGTGTTTAATTTTCTTTTTAAAAAACAAATATCACTCAGGTGTCTGTTAAGCTAACTATGTTGTGCAAGCTTGACACAGCTTATTAATAATGTATTTGTCCATTCTGTACAAACAACTTTATTTATTTACACATCACATAGGTCAACATTAAAAAAAAAAAGGTGGTATTGGTGGGGGTCGAGGAGATTTATCAGAGTAGCCATGGGTGCCACTGCATTTGGTCCAAGGTGCAACGTTGAGTCGGCTCTAAACTCAAGCACATCCATAATAAATCCCCACAATCTGGCAACGACAGAGCAAAATTATGTTTAGGGTACAGCAGGGATGCATAAATTGTGGTACATGAGCTGCCTATATTGGTATGTGGACGACTGAATGTTCAAAATTTGCATTGTTACAATGACAAGAGCTTGGAAATGTATTTAAGTGTAGCATCAATGTTTCAAACTAGTATCATGTTACAGCAACTTACAATAATATTGCATATACAGTATGTTTTAGGAATAAAGCCCGCGTAACTGCATTTTATTGTTAGCCATTTGCTTTGGGCGCTAATCATTTTTGTTAGTTGTGTGTAGTGTAGAAGGTTTGAAAACCACTGGGCTACATGGCCTGTCGGTATACTTTCACGGCAACAGAAAGTATTCAGAATATCTCACCTTCAGACAGATCCCTATTGAGTTGAAGCCCCTTGGATAGGAACACGCACGTGTCAAATCGTTGCGTTCCATCCAGCAGCTCAAAAAGTAGCGCACCCAAATGCCACACTGTGGTGGGACCGGCGCAATACGGACGGTTATGCTTATACTCTGGAGGAGCGTAATTTAGGGTTCCTTCAACGGAATGGAGGGAGAACAACAGTGACACTTGCAATTGCCACACATCATCAGTGTCGAAACTCGGTGTCTTACCAAAATAGTCGCGGTACGGTTCCATGCTGACTAAACAGCTACAGCCAAAGTCGATGACCCGCACTCGGGTGACACCGGGCGAGGCCTCTAGCAGAATGTTTTCCTGCTTTAGATCTCGATGGAAGATGTTGGCAGCGTGCATTTTGATGGCAGCGTCAACCAGCTGTCTCATGATGTACTGAGGAACAGACAAGTTGGACAGGAGTGTGGACGAATTGCGGACAGCTCAAGGTTATGAATGAGTGTCGAACGTGACACGTGCAATTTCCATGAACAATTGCGACTTCCATTACAGCTCAGATACTTTCTCCGTTATGCTTTTGATCCATGAGTGAATATCAAAAATACTGCAGGACAAGCTGTCTTTAAAATTAAATCCTACAATTAATTTTGGTGGCATTTAAGGTAGTTAGCTGGCTACTTGGTGCTAGGCACATTGTATGGTTCCTACTGTACTGTACGGCCATAAGCCAGAGACTTGACGCTGAACGCCTCGGAAAAGAAATCTTGCAGTCACATACAAGTTTATACACATCCATTATCTGAGCCGCTTATCCTCACAAGCGTCGCGGGAGTGCTGGAGGCTACCGTAGCTATCTTTGGGCTGGAGTTGGTGTACACCCTGAATTGGTTACCAGCCAATTGCAGGGCACAAATAAACAAAGAACCATTCACACTGATAATCAGACCAAGAGAGAGTCAACAGTCGCACTCATTCACACCGAGGGGCAATTCAGAGTCTCCAATGAATGCATGTTTTTGGGATATGGGAGGAAACCGGAGTGGCCAGAGAAAACCCACGCAGGCATGGCGAGAACATGCAAACTCCGCACAACCCTGGTCCTCAGAACTGTGAGGCAGACGCTCTAACTAGTCTTACACCGTTCCACCGTTTATACATATTTATTTGGTAAATGACCAACACCTCTGACTGCAATATACGTTGCCTATTTGAAAGACCCAAAATCAAGTCGTTTCCCATGCTAACTTAACCACTTGTGAACCCTGAATCGAGTATATGTTTCATGCATCTCGTATTACCTTCGCCTCATCCTCCTCGAGGAGACCAAGCGTCCGCCGAGTCAAGTACGTAGACAAAGCCACAGAGTGGACCGGCCTCTCCATAACCAGAACGACCTCTTTCTCCAGATCGTATATGTTCAGCAGGGATACGACTGCAGATTTTCCATCAGAGTTCTTAATACTGGATGCCTGCAGCATGAAGATGGCCTCCAAGGGGACCTTCTGCACCTTTCCATCTATGCTCTGTGAAATAGTGAGCACATTTAGACAACGGAAAATGAAAAATGGGGTCTGTGCCTCCACTCACCAATGGGACATTTTTTACTTTTGCTTTGGGGATGTATTTGATGGCCACCTGCAGGATACATTTGGTTAGCATCGGAAACAATCACATAGTGCCTTCTTATCGTGTACATGACCTACTTACTGGATTATAGTCCATTTTCCTGTGACCTGCATAGACCGATCCAAATCCCCCTTCTCCAATTTTAGCAAACTTCTCGTATCTCTTCTCAAATGTGGCTGCACACAAACAGATCAGCGCGTACTGAGCCGAATCAGAACGCAACTGGGTCACTCGGTGGAAATGTGACTTTTTCACACTATTAGCTTACTTCTGCTCGTTGAACTTGAGAGTATTGTTCTCATTTGCTCTAAGAAAGACCTCTTTGCTTTCAGGACAGACACCTTCTCGGCTGGCAGAGCCTTCTCATGCACACAGTTTGCTTGCTCTTCTAAACCTCCTCTAGGTGGCGCTGCTCTCCCAGACACCTTAGTAGATTTGATCCTCTGCTTGCTTATGAGGGTCTCTGGCTTTGTGACACAGTCTCTCTTTTTACTCTGTGTAGTTTTCGACCTTATTAAAGTGTCTGTTTTTGTGCTGTCTTTACGTTTTGTTGTGTTGACAGAGCCTTGAGTTGGTTTGCCTTTCTGTTCCTTTTTGAAAGTTGTGGCAGATTGCCCGTTTCTTCCTTTAGCCAGAAGATTCTTCTCAATCGCGACAGTATCCTCAACCCGCTGCTTCTTTCTCGAGGCATCTTGTCTTATATCAACATTCTTCCGCTTGGTTGCCTTTGTCCTGGCCGTCTTCTTAGGGCGGAGGTGGTCTCGTCTCTTGCTGGGCAATTCTTTAGCCAGCGCAGCCTTAACTGGTAACCTTTTGACTTTGTCTCTTTGCTGACTTTTGGTCTTTTGTTTTGCACCAGATTTCACTTTGATCCGTTTTTGCGGCACAGTCTTAACAAGCTTTTTTGTGACTTTGCTCTTCTGCTTTCTTGTGTGAAGCTCTGATTTTGTACCAGACTTTTCCTTGATTCTTTTAACTTGCACGGGCTTCACAGATGTCTTTTTGGCTTTGACTCTATGCTTACTTGTGAGAGTCTTTTGTTCTGGGCCAGACACTAACCTGGACCTCTGCTTCCTTCTGAGGGACTCACGTTTTGTGCAAGACTTTGCGATGGTCACTCCAGCCGTCGTAGTCTTCCCCGGTAACGTACTTCTGGCTTTCTGTGTCCTTTTGACGCTACTTCTTTTTGTGTTAGCCTTTTGTTGGCTCACTTTGGCCGGCACAAATGTCACGGTGTCTTTAGCTTTCTGTTTCTCAGGCTTTGTGTCAGCCTTCCTTTTGGTCCCTTGAGCAGGTAAAACTTCAAGTGTCATCTCTGTTAATTCACTCACCTTTGGGATCATGGCACATGCGTCAAGACCTATTGTGACATTTTTGCCATGTCTAAGTCTCCCCTCAAATTTCCTTCGCACAAACACATTTTCTTGGTTCTCTGGAACTGATAGAAACAACAAAATAAACATGTACATTGATTTTTTTTTTTTTTTTTTTTTAAGTCCTTCACCACAGGTCCATTTCTCATGCAAACACAAGACATGTTCAGGCGGGAATTTGATAACCCCACTGAGTCAAACCCAATTTGCTTTCAATATTGCTTCAGTCGTTTTTAATTCACAGAAAAGTTTGTCACTCTTACCTTGAAAAACAACTAAAAGCTATACTACTTTTATTAAACATCTTTTTTTTAATTATAGAACTTTAAAGCAACCTGCCAATTTTCTTCGAGGAATATACGCACCAAAACAGTCTTCACAGGACGGGAAATCAAAAATGCCAAACTCGTCCATGCTGTTTCATGCGCAAGGGAAAACGATTCTCAGCCACAACTACATGTTTATACATATATCTATATACACGTTATACAGTATGTACTACATGTGGTCACATTTTGATTATGAGGACAAGGTTTGAACACTTCCTCCTTTATACATACACACACACTTAAGCACAATCACATGAAAGGTGCTACTTGTAAAAGCCGACATAAAAATCACGGATGACAACATAAAGAATACAGTGTAAAAGCTGACGATGTAGGTGACGAGCGGGATTTAATTTTTCCTGATTATTTCGTGATTGTGAGTTGTTGTTGTTGCTCCTCTTAAAGTCTTGGATGCTGCAGGACTCCAGCGTCACTGTGGTGGTCTCTCAAGTCTCTTCGTATGATGTCATTCACTGCGAACAGGAATGAGTAATTTTAGCATTCAAAATTTACCAAAGCAGGGTTAGGTTTGGGTCAGGGTTACTTTATTTTATTTTCTCCCATCCACTAGATGCTAATGTGTCATTTCTTTGTTTGCAGCATTTCTTTGATTGCTAAAGTACATTTGAGCTCAGATGATTTGAGAACAAAATAAGTACAGCATGAAATACTGTTGGGTGTTGGTAGACTTTGCACTTCTTTGTCACACACTCCTGCTTTGTTCGGCACCGGTTTGGCTGCTTTTATTTGCATATAGACTTCCCTTTACTGCGCCCGCAGGGAAGATGAATTTTTTTTGCATCCACGTACAAGAAGATCAGGCTGCAGGACTTGCAACGCTTGTAATGGTGTTGCTTTCTCCGTTCGGGCCAGAGAGTATTCATAACACCTCTGCAAATGCGAGCTTACATGAGTAAAAGTGAAAATAGCTGACGGGAAAATGAAGAGTGCAGGTCTCGAAGAAAACCACAATTCAGTATTTGCAAGTGAGCACTTGCAGTGCGCTTGCTTGCTTTTGCAGACCGGACCACAAAAATCAGAAGGCCTTAGGCTTTTGGAGTTCGCTTTAGGTATTTGGCTTTACCTGGCTTTTATAACCACACAGACGACGTAAGACCTACATAGTTATTGTCATCTAGTATAAACATCAATTACTTTGTTTTAATTGGAATGATTTCCATACCATACAATGAACTTACATAACTACAAACATTGATTTGTACATGCCTTCAGGCACACTTGAGATATAAAGTTTAGGTGACTGCAGTACCGTAATTGATTGGATCTTAGGTGGTTTCTGGTGAGTTCCCTTTTGCAAATTTGATGTGAAAAATGGATTGACTCACCGTCCTCTAAGTTGACGCAGGTGAGGTCCTCCTGTTTGATTGTAACTCTCTCCTGAGTCCGAGCCGCTTTGTCTGCTCCGTTTGAGCCCGTCTGGGTTAAAGACTTATCACAAATGTCACCTTGGACAAATATGGAAGGTGGTGACTTTCCTAGAGACGGCGCATTTTGCACAGAATTTTGATGTCGTGTTGATGAATAGGCCTGGAACGTTTGTCTGACCCGAGGGCCTGGACTCAGTTTGTCGATCGCTGTTTTGACATCAGAACCTTGAGCGAGATGGAGTGAACTGTGGATGTTGGCAGGGTTTGATGCTTTCAGAATTGCACCATGGACGGTGGCGGCATAGCTGTGATAATAAAGCTGGTTTGCAGGGTGGTAAAAGTCTCCGTTGTTGATTAGATTGCCCGCCCGTGACTGGTAAATGACTGGTTGGTAATCCAATGGATGTGACGCCAGCCCACCGAATGGGTGAAGATTGCTCCCTTGCTCCAACCGATGCAATAGCGTCTTCACTCTCGCGTCCGGCCGAAGCTGAGTGTCGGAATAATCGCAGACATTCAGCTGCCAGTCGTCCAGTGGCTCTGTTTTAATGGCTGGGATGCAAAAGGAAAGGTGGGAAGTGGAAGAGATGTTACAGGCCCCACCATAGTCTTGACAAATTATACATTGACCCGTTTATTATTTTTCACTCCATTCAATGCTGAGAAAAATACCCATCAGGGGGGTGTAGATGAAGTGCTGCAGTTCGCTGCGCTTCTTCTTCCCGTTGATGACGTTGAAGTTGACTTTGACTGGATGACAAATGTTCTGATCTCGATATGGAGGGACCGCAACCAGCAACATATTCTGGAAGTCACAGTGAAAACAGTAGCTGTCGAAACGGTGATGCTCAGAAATGATGGGAACGTGTCTTGGAACTGAAATCCATTGGAAAATCAGGACGGCCACTGTTGTGCGACTCCGAGCGAACTCACAGATTGGCTTTTTTCTCGGTCCGCAGTGGCCTCTACCTCCCAGATTTGTTGGCCGTCTGAAAGTAGTGCACATACTTTTTTTGAGAAAAGGAAGTATGCAAATTTAAAGGGGAAATCCAGTGGTTTGCATGAACAATGTATCCAATACGTCATGTAATATTTACTCTATTTTGACAATGCAATGTTAAACCCTCTCTCATTTAATACTGTTTTGAGAAGATTTTTATTGACAATTACGAATTTTCACAGGCGCTGCCAGTCACGTGTCCTACGTGGGCGGATGTGACGTGTTACGTGCCGTTCCAAACGCGCGATTACATGGGACACGATTTATGCCCAATGCTGATTTCTCTGATTTATCGTCATCTGATGAAGAAATAGCAGTATCGGTTGATCAGGAAGACGGAGGAATACTTCCATTCAGATTGGACCCTGTGGCTATAAATGTTGAATATTGGGATGGTTCTTCGGGCAGAATGATGCGGAGTCTGACTACTCGGAGGACTATGCGCGTCATGAGTTTGTTAACAAAGGCCCCCGGAGCTCCGCGCTGGCACCCCCGGATGGTTCTTTGGATGGGGCTGATGCAGGAGTCTGATGAGCGAGCTCTGGCGGCGGGCCGCGAGCTTAGCTTCGGCGTCTGGGGATGCCACCTCCCCGGCCACCGCAGCTCGGCTAAGGGCCTCCCCGGACGCCGAAGCTCGCCTAACGGCCTCCCCAGACGCCAAAGCTCGGCTCGCGGCCCGCCGCCGGAGCTCGGTCGTCAGTCTCCGCGTCATTCCCGTACAAAGAAGTATCCACGGCTTGCCGGCCCGGAGCTCCGAAGTCCTTTGTTTACGCACTTATGTCGCGCGTAGGCCTCCGAGTAGTCAGACTCCGCGTCATTCCACCTGAAGAACCATCCCGATATTCAACATTATTTACAGCCACAGGTTCAAATCTGTATGGAAGTATTCCTCCATCTTCCCGATCAACCGATACTGCTATTTCTTCATTAGATGAGGATAAATACAAGAAATCTGCGCTGGGCATAAACGGTATCCCATCTAATTAAGCGTTTGGAACAGCACGTTAAACGTCACATGTGGCCACGTAGGTCATGTGACTCGCGAAAATGGCAGCACCCCTGAAAATTTGTAACTGTCAATAAAAAATTTCTCAAAACAATTGTCAAAACAGAGTACATATCGCATGATCGACTGGATACATTGTCAGTGCAAACCACTGGATTTCCCCTTTAAACAATGAAACCTAATTTCTGTTTGTTGTTTTGCTGATTTGTTCAACTCCCCCACTTGCTTACTCCTCTGCTCTTGCTTTTTTTTTATTTTTTTAATCCAAGTTAACTCTTTCTAACCACATCCTGTGACTGAAACCCACACAACCTTAAAGCTGTTCATCAACAGTTGGATCATTCTCATAAAACCAGTCTGTTGTACAGACGCAGGCGAGTTGGATTAAAAAAAAAAAGTCCACGTAAAAATATAAACTCGTCATCAATTTTTTAGTACAAGATGTGCATCAAAAATTCATGTTATTTCCTGTCAGTGTAAAGGCATTCATTCCCCTGTGACCTGTGATTTCACTTTGGTTATAGGAAGAGGACGTGTAAGATGGTTTACCCAGGTGACATGCATTTTTTTGTTTTGAGGGCAATGCAAGGCGCTACTTCTTTTTTTAGATGCGCCACTGAATAGTCAAAAATAAATGTGGTCATGAGCTTCATAGGTTTCCATCGTGTAGAATTGAACAAGTCTCGTTTGATAGTTTAACACGTTTGTGGTGTTTATGCTCGGTAAAATTGCAAGGTACTTTGTTTTTAAGTCTTTCCTGTACGACCTAGTGATTGAGAGCAAATTCATTATGCCTGACCTTGTGTCCTCTCTGAGAAAATCACTCTGGAGTCATATGTGAAGTTGTGCCCAGTCAGGAGCATTTGTTGTCCACCAAGTATGGAACATCGGTCCAGGCTCTGCGACTTGACCACAGGGATCTCCAGAGCGGAATGCTGAGCTGAACAAACACAATAACATATATGTTTTTGTAACAAAATATTTACAGCAACACTTATACAGCCATAGCTGTGTTTTTAGTGTTTGGTAAAGGCAGTTGTTGGTATGCGAAGGTACCGACATGGGACATTTTGGGCTTACAGGCGTGCAATGAACTAGGTTGTAAACTGGCGCCAGACAAAATCGGCACAAATCACACAAAGAATCAGTAATGTGATTTAATAATGGGACATTTCTTCAAACATTAGTGGTTTATTTACTCAATGGGACTAGGATTTTATTTGAAATAAGGCCTGTATTTCAGAAGAGGCGCAGTCGCGATAGGAAACATCCCACTTCCTATGGTAATTAGCTACACACCAGTGGTGGAAATGCTAACCAAATCAGGGTGTACCATATTGAACTAAATTGACTTGATGAGAGTAAAGGTCATGACAGCGAGCTCATCTTATCTCCTGAAGGAAAAAAAGGCATTTTGAGACTTGGTACTACACGAGCAGGGGCCAGTAAATGCGTGTACTGGATGGGATCTATTTTCAGAAGATGCAACAGTCTGAAGAATGTTAAATATTATATGACATTTAACTGTATGCTTACAGCATTCAATAGGATGCGAGGCCACTTGAAGCGACACCAGATGGCCTCCGGGTTGTGGAACGTGAACGCGGAACACCAAGCGCACGCGGGTGTTCTTGCGTCCCACGTCAGTCTCGCCGTTCCTCAGCTCAATGTCGGCATTTCTCCGCTTCAAGATCCCGACGCAGTCGATCCTAAGAAATGACACGGGAGTTTGATGCCGGTTGAAACTAACCGTGAGAAAAATTGGTTGAAACATTCAGGATATGGATTGGAGAAAATTATGTTATGCTTTCTGATGTTGAGCTATAAGGAAAAAGAAATTGCTCAACTTTTTTTAATGTTACGAACAGCAGACGAAACACTGCATAGAAATTATGTAGTGGACCGGACGCTATCCAATTGCTTCAAAGGGACCGCAATTATGAGCCTTTTAAAATATTATTTTCTTCAATTTGTTTCTTTTTGTCAAAGCATTTACAGCTGCGGTTTTGAAAGACCCAGGGGCCTCTACGTCTTTCACGACGAGCATACCGGCAAACAGGAAGTCTGCATGCATGTGATGTTTCTATCAGCAACAACATGAATGTTTTAGGTGGCAGAAACAGTCATCAGTCATTCAGACACAACAGCCTCAAAGACATTTAGAAACCTAGTGTTGAGTTTCTGGGAACTATTACTTTTGACTTCGGATACTCACACCACTCTCATATTGTTCTTTGGCTCGAGAGGGATTTCCAACACTTTGGTCCCATTGACCATCCTCTCAGAACTCGGCGTAGTCACGGTCTTCCCGGTGATTCGGTGGGCCTGGTAGAAGGCGTGCGGTTTCAGCAGCCTCTCGTCGGCCGTCCCGATGAAGACCTGCAGGACCAGCGGGGCCGTGCCTCGATAGCCGTGGAGCTGGCGGGTGCAACGAAAAGCAGCTCAACTGCGCGCTTGAAAAGTGGCTCAGTTAATCACCAAAGCATTAATGTGCGTAACTGAAGAGAACAACTTCACACCAGTAAACCCTTCCCTGTGGGGAGGGTTTTTCACAAGCAAATTGCTTTGCGTTAAGTCTGGAAAAACACCAGCAACAGATCATTAATTTCTTTGCCAGGTGAGTCAATAAAGATGACCAATTAGGCGATATTTGCATTTTATGTGAACATACCCCGCTAGTGTGTTTATGGCCACCTTCAACAGGCCATGTCATGATCATGGACTGTGTGAAACTACTGATCGTTTTAATTTGCATGGTGTCTGTCTTAAATGGACGTAATGTCTCGCACGAAAGGCTATTCTGTGTGCATATTCTCACTTCTGCTTATTTCTGATAAACAGAAGAAGAAGTGAAGTTTCTTTTCCTTCTAGTTGCTTGATGTCTAAGGGGCAAAACGTCGCAAAGATGTTGGATGGATCAAGCCAAGTACCTGGACTTCGGGATGCCCGCCGTTTGATGTCTTGACCGCTCCACGGCTGCCCTCGGTCTCGTAGTGAGCCCTGTGGTGAGACCTTGGCTGGGTCTTGATCATCAACTCGTACTGACTGGACTGACTGGGCAATGGCCACTCTAAAGATGGTAGTGGTGCTAAGGAAAGACCTCTTCAGGAAAAAAAGAGTGATAAGAGGAGAAATACTTCATATTCTTTAAATTTGAGATAGAAAAGCAACACACCCTAATGCTCCAACATGGTTTGGATCCGGAGGCCACAAAGTTGGGAGTACACAGAAGCTGCCGGAGATTACTTCAGATCCTAATCTGCTGACCCTCTCCAACTCATGACCCTCTCTGTACATGCAATCTGGATTTGGGATCGGCCCATGTGCACCTTGCACTGCTTCTTGAGATAACTTGAGGATGCTGACCTTGTCCTCTGGGACCAGCTCAGAGGCCTGAGCTTGGGTCTGGGGCTGGCCATGTGCCTGGTTCTGGTGGATTGGGTAGAAGCCCAACAGGTTGTAGGGCAACGGGATTGGGCTCGGACTCCGGGAGCGTTGTTTGATAGGAGAGGCCCCTGGACAAGAGAGGTCCAGATCGCGGGTGCGCTTGCCTTGTGGCGACACAGAACGGCAGCGCCGGGGCTCAAGTGGTGAAGGGGTGTCTTGGTGCTGAGACAGAAGGAAGAGCTCATCGGTGACACTAGCACCTGGAGATGAGTGGGTGGAAGATGTTTGGATACCTTGAAGAAAGGGGCAGAGATCTAGGGTGGACAACTCTGTGGCACATGCGCCTCTTCTTGAAGGGGAGATGCACGGAGAGGCCGATGGAGAGCCTCCATCTGCAGGCCAGCCTGAGGAGGAGTTGCTACTAGCAGGGCTTGCACACTCCCGATAGGCTCCGAGGGCTTTGGAGCCAGGGCTCGGCTGTAAGGCCTGAGAAGTGATAGAATCCCCCGATGGAGTGATCTCAATCCTGGGGCTGGGAGCCGAGATGATCCCTGATGTTGTCCCCAGGTCCGTAGGGTCCAACACCGCCTCCGATGAGCTTTCTTCACCCGGGCAGTTAGAGGGGGTTTCCTTAATAAATGCGCCGTGATGGCTGACCTCCAGTCGGGTGGGCTGCTCGACATCATCTGTCGGATAACCAGTGAAACTTATTTTCATTTCAGATTTTATTATTGAATAACTTCAGATATTGTGTGTGTTACGAGTGATTTTCTCATCCATCTCATCTGATCTTCTGGGGAAATGGTCTCAGTCGAAAGTCATAAATGTAAGCCTGTTTAGTAATTATGATTTGCGTGGTCTGAGCAATATACACCGTGATTGTGACGTGAAGAGGAATGTGGGTCAATTACAAATCAATTTCAAGAGTGTTAACTAGTTGCGTGATTAGCATATAAAGCTAACTGTTAGACAAGTGCAAGAAGCCAAGATGTTAAAAATCAGGATCTGTGTACCCAGATCCAGCCACCTTAGATTTGTAGGGGCAACAATGCTACAATGACTGTTAACTACATTTCATTGAGAGAGCCATAACTGTTTATGAAAATTGAGAAGTGGTTTTTATTTCTGTGTATTTAGCCATCACGCAACTTCCTGGTTCATGGAGGATGATCAACAGACTGGTGGATCCATTATTATTCTGGGAGGTTGACGCTTCCAAATGATGTTATCAGACTCAACTGATGAAAGAAAATCCCTTCCTCCAGATTTGCCAGTCTCAAGAGATTGATTGAACTCAACCACTTCAACATTTTATTTATTTGATTGATTTACATAGTTTGTGTCCAACTAAGTGCTTACGTCTGTACTAAATTAGCAAATACATACGATCAATATGGTGAGCAATTCAGGGTGTAGTCCGCCTTTGGTCTGAACTCATTTGGGATACGTTCCGGCACTCCTGCGACACTTGTGAGGATTAGCGGCTTGGAAGACGGACATATGGATGTTTATTATATTATTATGTTCGTAGGTGAAATAGTTTCTTCCCTGATCTTAAAGTTATGGACACTAATAGAACACTCATCCACTCAGAAACGATTAAATATTAATTTTACTGTAGGTGCAAATCAGTATTTTTCTGCACGAGATTTGATGGATTCTCACCTGGGTTCTGGCCAGCTGGAAAATCCTCGCCAGGGCCGTAGTGGAAAAACAAGTCTGAGAATTCCCACTCTTCCTGGCTGATGTCAGACGCCATCTCTACCCTCTGATATGATTTTTGATAATTATTTCCAAACAATGCCAGTGAAAAGCTCTCAACGACGACGGGCGACAACGTGAGATGTGTGTTGTAGTTTTGAGGAGGCGCTCAACTCGAAAACCAAACTTCCTGTCACTGGTTAGGGCGTGTGTGTGTGTGTGTGTATCTGTATTTTTGTGTCTTATGTGCTGTGCGAGCATGTGCGAGTGTATGAGCGTATGCATTCCTAATTTTGACTGCTTTGAGTTCCACATTTAATGGATATATTTAGATATTTGAGAGGATTTTTTTCAATTATATTAACTTTTTTTTAAATGAAAAGGTTACAAAATACAATAGCGATAAACATGTGACCGCTAGAGGTCAGCATTTCACAATTTCCTCCAACACTTCACTCTGTAGGATTCCCTTTTTTTATGTTGTTTTGCTAATACTGTCTAAAAGTAGCAAAGTAATTGCACTGTGGTGGATGTTTTCAATTTTATTTTATGATCGGAACATCTTGAGTTAACTTTGATAGGTTATGTACAATTTTGTGGTAATAAAGTGAGTGTTTTGTAAAAATATTACTAATTGGAGCTACATTTTAGATACTACACAATTACCATCTTGGTCTAATGATTCTTAAAGAAAAAAAACAAACAAAAAAAAACGTGGGGTGTGTAACTAGTAACTACCATTTAACACTTTTCATGAGCAGTTGTTCACGTTTTTGTCAATTTCAATAAACATCTCCCATTAAAAAAAAAGATCCCTTTCCTTTTAAAAGCAATTAAATGCATATGCACGTTTGCATGATGGCATCCAAGTGTATAACGACAAGATTTGTAAGTTTAAAAAGAACAAGAAAACTTTTCCCATTTTTGTTGTTTTTGTTAACATGAATAAAATGTAATATTGTTCATTGTAATCGGACATAATATACACAATGAAAATAAAATGAAAAAAAGTAACGATAATTGTACCGGCAATGTCCTAAATACTTGATAACATTTGTTAGTTTAAAAAGAACACAAACGCTTTGTTGTATTTTTTTCACATTTTTATTCACAAGTATATAATATGTTAAGTAAAATAATGTACATCATAATTGCACTTTATATACACAATACAAACAAACCTGGGCACAACATATAGATATAGTTTAACATCTACACAGGACGTTTATAATAAGATTTAAAGACAGCTGCCTAAAGCTCAATTTGTACACAGTAACTGGTATTTTGCCCATCCACATTCTCGAGTAATAGTTTTAAATAAGTTTGAGGTATTCATGGCGTGATTACATGTTTGGCAATTTTATGTTTTTTTTTTTTTTTATATTTACAGAGCAGCAATACTGGGAGTCAGTGGTGCAGCGGCGGCGCCATCTCGCCATCGGGACGAACGCAGCACCTGAGGCGCAAGAAGAGGTAACGGATTAGGCAGTGTACACACATACTAATTTCTCAAAAATAATGCGCAAATTTTTCCGAAAATATTTTCAAAAAGTTAATAGAGTGCATGGATGAAAAATAAAAAATACAGTCGCATTGTATGGTTGTATACAGGTACATAGTGTGGTTAAAAAAAAGGTATACATATACATTTCAATATGATATTCGATGTCTTATGTCACACATTTATATTTATTACGGTAATGTCTAAGAGCTCCTCTGAGAGCTTGCATTTTATGATTGTTAGCGGAGCATGTTTGTTCGTACTGCACCAAAGATCAGAAACGACTGCCTGGGAGTTTGTTTTAACTTAAATTTAGACAAAAAATGTTGACTATAACGACTAGTTGTCCAGCCGCTTTTAAAAGAAACGCGTCATCACTCGTGCCGATGATGCCGGCAACCCGCTTTTGAAGTCTTGGCCAAGGATGTGTAATGTGGAGGATAAACTGCACTATGCACAAATATTTAATGCAAAAAATGTTGAAGTCAAACAGTGTTAAATATTTATTTAAGACTGTAATATGTGTTATCAACAGTATTAATAAAATGTTATGCCATCATTGAGCATTTATTTTAGTTGGTTGAGGGATTCTGTTCTGACAATTACAGGGACCAGGACAAGCGTGTCCTGTGGCCTGTCCCGAGATTATATTACCGCTACATCAGCACATGCACAATGGTTATTATCAATAATTGTTGTACGGACAGTTTTTTGAAAAACAATACAAGTACAAACCTAACAAAATATAAATACAGATCATTCCTAATATTCTGAGCATATGGATAGCAGCAAATGGGTATTGTACATTGGTAGAAGGGTTTTCCCGATTTTTTTTTTTTTTGTTTAGGTCAACTTTGGGGGTGCGCATTATACTCGAGAAATTACGGTAAGTGGTATCAGAGGGGTGTTGTCGACAATCTAATTTTATGTTGGTTTGTGAGTGGAAGTTAGAGTAAAAAAAAAAATCAAATAATCGGTCAGATATTTATTTTTAGCAGGTTTGTGTCAAATGAGTTAAAAATTATGTTCAACTGTTTTGGATCAACCCGGCTTGAAATCCGGCCTCGCTTGTGTGGATTTTGTGTGTTCTCACCCGTGCTTTTCTGGGTTTCCTCCCACATTCCAAAAACAATTGAAAACTCAAATTTCCCTGTACGTGTTTGACACACGAGCACAAGCTTTTGTTCTTATCTTGAGTGATGTCAACAACGGCACATCTGGACATGTGAACAGCTGAGTTCTTGGGTTAAGCACCGGAACTATACCTCACATTAACGGTCCAGAATTCATTGCGTCCTACACTACCGTAGTTTTAGAAAATGAATGAACGGGAATTGAAGAACGTGATCTGTTCCTTTCTCACCTCATCTCTTGACAAAGGCCACCGGAAGTTCTCTGTTGGGAATCAATAATCCCGAGTGGATCACGTCCAGGCGCTCCTCATCCGTCGGCACGATCTCGTAGTCTCGTACCAGCTGATGGAAAGGATGAAAAGTCAGTGAAAATGCCTCGAAGAGACCCGACAAAAGTTCTCTTGAGTGTGATTGTGTTTGGTTTTGGAATCTATAAAGGTGGAACTTTTTGGTTGCCACGGCAATGACTGAACTGACAGCGAAGTAACGATTGATAACACAAGTTCATTCCGTGTGTGGATTTTTGTTTTAAATTGCTGTTCTCACGTTTTATACACTTTTATACATGCTGTCGTTAACACGGGATCTGACCAGAGCAGTGAATTCCAACCCTTTTGGAACCGAGGCACATACCGTAATATAGTAATTAATAATATATTAATAATTAATAATAATTATAGCCGCAACTTTTTTCACACGCTTTCAACCCTGCGGTTTATGCGGTAATGCGGTTAATTTATACATTTTTTCTAATGGCCGCAATAGTTACCTTTTTAACCAGCCCTGTTAGCGCTGTGCTAGCGTGTTGCTGCTGTGCAACTTTATTATAATTTTAAATAGATGTATTTCGGGAGCAATTAAGTGTGTTTCTTTTGGCTTGTCCCGTTAGGGGTCGCCACAGCGTGTCATCTCAGATGAACTCTCATATTTGTTTGGCATAGTTTTTACGCCGGATGCCCTTCCTGATGCAACCCCTCTTGAGGAGTACTTGGGAGCAATTAAGTACACGTTTATATTTGAACCCCGGTCGTCAGAACTGCAAGGCCAACACTCTACAGCTGCACCACTGTGCCCCCAAAGAAAGGTCATTTGTGGTAAAAAAAAAATAAAATAATATTTTCGGGACAGCTCTCTGTAGCTCTCACGACTCAGTGTTTGGGAATCACTGAGTCACGCTACGTGAGCTAGCGCTGACACATTGCCGTCCTGTGACTGATTGACTGTGGATCCTCAGTTCTGTATCTGGACTCATCGGTCTGCTTTTGATCGCGTGTGAACGCCTCACCCAGCAAAGGGCCAGCTGAAGCTGCAGCTCGGCCAGCCGGCGGCCGATGCACATCCTCTTGCCGATGCCGAAGGGGACGTGGGCGAAGGGGTTGATGGTGCTGTTCTCGCGCAGCCAGCGCTCGGGCTTGAATCGCTTGCTGTCGTCGAAGTACTCCTCGTTGGCGCCGATGGCGTGGCTGTTGATCATCAGAACTGTCTGTTGGGGTGGAATGAGAGAGTCAGTGGATAATGGCAATGCACTTGGTGTGAACACTTTGTTAGGTACACTTGCACAATCCAGAGCAAGAGCTACGTAAAAAAAAAAAAAAAAAATGTTTATGAAGATAACGGGGAAAAAAACATCCATCCATTTGCCGTAGTATTTAGTAAACTTCCTGAAGTTTGTGGTGGATGAGCTGACTTTGGGGCGAGAGGTGGGTCCACCCTGGACTGGTTACCAGTCGAGACAAACAACCATTTACAGCTTTAGACAATGTGGATTATTATTCATCCATCCATCCATTTTCTTAGCCGCTTATTCTCACGAGGGTCACGGGGAGTGCTGGAGCCTATCCCAACGGGCACGAGGCGGGGTACACCCTGAACTGGTTGCCGGCCAATCGCAGGGCACATGGAGACAAACAGCCGCACTCACAATCACACCTAGGGGCAATTTTGAGTGTCCAATTAATGTTGCGTGTTTTTGGGATGAGGGAGGAAACCGGAGCGCCCAAAGAAAACCGACGCAGGCACGGGGAGAACATGCAAACTCCACACAGGCGGGGCCGGGATTGAACCGGGACCTCACAACTGTGAGGACAACGCTTTGGATTGTGGGAGCAGTCTGGAACACTTTTAGAAAAGCCAAGATTTGACTCAAATGCAGAACCTGAGAACTGCGAGGCAAATATTATAAACAACTTTTCACTGTGCTGCCCTTTTTTTCAATCAATAATAACTTTAAAAAATGACACTTGCTAATATTTTTTTCTTCGTCTGTGTCGAGTCATCTGGGTCACGGTGATCCACAAAAACTGAATCGAAGCAACGGGGTGGTTCTTCTTTTTTGAATTTGTTGAGCTGCCCCCGGGGCAATTACGCTAGTGGTAGGCTCACGATTTGCGGGTTCTAATCCGTGGCTTAAAAACTTTACGTCTGGACTTGGTACAGTATGTGCTGTTTTCATGGCTTCTCCAAACACGTCAAATGTACATGAACGTAATCTTCTCCCGTCGGGTGTACGACGAATAAGCCACTTACTCCTTTGGGAATGGCGTAATCTCCCAACACAGTGTCTTTGTCCAGGGTCCTGCTTGTGAATGGAACGGATGGCGATAACCTATAAAATGGAGGGAAAACGGGATAAAAAACATCGCATGGGAACCCGACCTCATGAAGGTCTAATGTAGCATGTATAAGCTGTTTAACGTGAGCTAAACACCCAGACATTTTTTTTTCCCCCATACAGTGGAAGTGGCGGTTTAATCTTCACTCAGTACTCATATACTGTACATTCCCCGCTTGATGTACTTAAGAGCCCTCGATAACACGATCGACAACTTGTGACTTGCGCACATGGACAAAAGCGTCGGGGGTCCGGTCACACGGGCGTATCTCACGGAGATTTTTTTTCTCCGGGGGCCGCCGTCACGTGCGGCCGAGACGTTTGGGCGGGCGTCTTAAGCTCCGTGGTACTGCTCGGAATGTCGGTCCGATCCGCATTGGATGCGTACATTGATGTCGTGGGGTCAAGTACGCTTGGACAATTTCAAGTCCAGGTGGGACTGGAAATCGCGTCTCACGGGGCCTTCACTTAAGGATTCGCCCCCATGTTGTTTTGCTTTTTCTTTGGATTTTCGCGCACCAGAAAGGAAATGTGTGGCGACATCCGCAGAGCAGGAAATGGAATTTTCTCCAACGCAGGAAATAGAAATTGGCTCACGACAATATGAGCAGTGAAATGAATTGAATACATCCATCCCATCTACTTTCTTTGCCGCTTATCCTCACGAGGGTCACGGGGAGCGCTGGAGCCTATCCCAGCTTTCAACGGGCAGGAGGCGGGGAACTGGTCGCCGGTCAATCGCAGGGCACATAGAAACAAACAGCTGGACTCACAATCAGACCTATGGGGAATTTAGAGTGTCCAATTAATGTTGCATGTTTTTGGGATGTGGGAGGAAACCGGAGTGCCCGGAGGAAAACCCCGCAGTCACGGGGAGAACATGCAAACTCCACAAAGGCGGGTCCGGGATTGAACCCGGGACCTCAGAACTGTGAGGCCAATGCTTTACCAGCAGAGCCACCGTGCCGCCTCCCGAATTGAATACATATATGGTAATTCATTTAACCTTTCATTTTAGTTTTTCATAAGAGCGTAAGTTCGGGAACGTGTTTGTACCTCATGGACTCTTTGAGGCAGGCTTTGAGGTAGGGCATGCCCTTCAGGTGCTCCCCGCACGGGTGGCGGCCGGGGGGCACCACTCTCGTGATCTCGCTCAGCAGCTCCTTCTGGGCGGCGGGGTTCCGGGACAGGTTGAAAATAGCCCACAGCATGCTATTGGCAGTCTGAGCGGAAAAAGAAAAAAAAAAAAGGGTGAGACAGCCCCTCGACGTTGCATTCCTCTGCGGGGTCCTGGAAGGAGCTGAGAAATGATTTGAGTTACTGTAACGTTTGTTTTGGTGCTAAGCTGACCCCCCCCCCCCGTTTTTTTTTTTTTTGGTACAGGACAGGAAATAGGCCAAAGGTGAGGCTGTTGTCCAGCAAAGTTTTGCCACTACACCCCTTTACTACAGCACCGCTATAAAGCTTGGAGTCATAGAAAAATCGTAAAAACACACGCTTCAAATTATGGCTCCAGCTATTAACTATCTATAAGTTCTACTCACACAAAAGAAACGGGATCAGCTGGTAAAACGCCTGTGTGGAGTTAGCATGTTCTCCCCGTGTCTGTGTGGGTTTTCTCCGGGAACTCTGGTTTCCCCCCACAGCCCAAAAACATGCAATACTACTTTCTCGAAATTGCCCCTAGGTGTGATTGTGAGTGCGGCTGTTTGTCTCGATGTGCCCTACGATTGGCTGGCGACCAGTTCAGGGTGCCCCCGCCTCCTGCCCGTTGACAGCTAGGATAGGCTCCAGCGCTCCCCGGGACCCTCGTGAGGATAAGCGGCAAAGAAAATGGATGGCTGGTATGTATTCTAGTGTCCATGTGCTAGCTACTGTGTGCGCCTTTGCTGCAGTGGCATATGACATCATTCCCGTGGGTAAAATAGTATATCCTGAAAGATAAAAAAAAAAAAAAGCTAAATATAATAATTGCTTGGAAAAAAATGGGACGTAATAAGGATTTGCGTGATAAACCGCGATGTAGTTTGGGAACGCCGTAATATAAATACTGAAATATTGAAAACAAATCTTGGTCAAAATGCAATAAAAAGTCCATATGTTTATAGAACGAAGAAGGTTTAAGCGGCTTGCCGGGATTTCAGTTCATTCGGGCTCTGCCGCGTCTCCTGTGAGGTGAGAAATCGTCTCACCGTTTCCACGCCACCAATCTGCAGCTCAGTGATGGCGGCGTACAGCTCCTTCTTGGACAGGCTGCTGTGCCGCAAGACGTCACCGATTAAGTCGTCCGGGGCTCCCGGGGCGTTGCGCTTCAATTTCTTGTCGATGTAGACTTTGGCTGCGGAGAGAAAGAACGGGAGTGGACGTCATTAAAAAAATAAAAACAGTCATAACTGTGTCAAAAGCGATGGCTAGTACAGTACAGTATAGTGACCAGGTGCTTTGTTTACTCAACTGCAGAGAGTCCAGGCATTAATTAGGGGCATTACCAATTTTTTTTTTTTCTCCCAAAATGGCACTGCGATTCTGGCGGCACGGTGGATAAGCTGGTAAAGTGTTGGCCTCGCACTTCTGAGGTCCCGGGTTCAATCCTGGACGCGCCTGTGTGGAGTTTGCATGTTCTCCCGGTACCTGCGTTGGTTTTCTCCAGGTACTCCGGTTTCCTCCCACATCCCAAAAACATGCAACATTAATTGGACACTCTAAATTGCCCCTAGGTGTGATTGTGAGGTCGGCTGTTTGTCTTAATGTGCCCTGCGATCGGCTGGCGACCAGTTCAGGGTGTACCCCGCCTCCTGTCCGTTGACAGCTAGGATAGGCTCCAGCGCTCCCCGCGACACTTGTGAGGATAAGCGGCTAAGAAAATGGATAGATGGATGCACAGCGATTCCTCCAGAATTTTCTTGTGCGTGCTGTCTCTGCTTTACAGATGCCACGCCTGAACTTTTTCTCAGGAACGCGCCCGAGCTCAGTGTCCCCGTCGACCCCTTCGCGGCTATTACCACAAATATTGAGCAAGTTTGTCCTCTCGCAGGTCACGCAGTTTACTACAACCCTGGCTCTCGTTCACGCTAGTACACACACACACACACACACACACAAACAAAAAGCGAGCATCCAATTTGGAGCGCCGTTCATTGACTTGTGAAAATTCTGGTGTCAGAAGTAGCATCTGACCCCGTGTAACCCCTTTTACGCAAGTCTGTAAAAGACGTTTTCCTGTCTTTTACAATGCATAAATTTCACTGACATAAAACGCGGCGATGAAATCCACCCTGGAATTTTCTCCCTTCGGAGAGTGTAACAGTCGGGATACTGCTTGTAAAAACAGACTTTTTTTTTTTTTCTGCCGTTTTCTTGCCATTTTTCCGCTGCTGCCGTTCTACTGTATATAGTATAAATGGCACCGACCCGGCAGTAGTCCGACAATTACTGAGAAGCGGTCCTTACAAGCAATTTTCTGGGATCTTTTTTGTTGTTGTTTCCGTATGCGGGGTCAGGTCAAAGCAATTGAAGTACAGTACTTTGAACCCACCTGGTGAAAATGTTTTTTTTAATCTACTTTGGGGTGACATTTTCACTTTGGTGGTCCATGAATGCATCCCGCCTTCCCTCAAAGGTGAAAGTAAAAATACGTTTCTGCTGTTCTTCTAATAAAAACCTGTGTAGCGCACTTTACCCATATACCCGTATCCCCTAACATGTTTTATTGTGTGTAAATGCTAAAATGTGACTTTAATGATATAACATGGCGGCACGGTGGATCAGCCGGTAAAGCATTGGCCTCACAGTTCTGAGTTTCTGGGTTCAATCCCAGCCCCGCCTGTGTGGACTTTGCATATTCTCCCCATTCCTGCGTGGGTTTTCTCCGGGCACTCAGGTTTCCTCCCACAACCCAAAAACATCCATCCACCCATCCATCCATCCATCAATCCATCCATCTTCTTTGCCGCTTATCATCACGAGGGTCGCACGGAGCCCTGGAACCTATTCCAGCTGTCAACGGGCAGGAGGCAGGATACACCTTGAACTGGTTGCCAGCCAATCGCAGGGCACATGAAGACAAACAGCCACACTCACATTCACATCTCGGGGCAATTTAGTCTCCAATTAATGTTGCGTGTTTTGGGATGTGGGAGGAAACCGGAGTGCCCGGAGAAAACCCGGACAGGCACGGGGAGAACATGCAAACTCCACACAGGCGGGTCCAGGATTGAAACCGGAACCTCAGAACCGTGAGACCAACGGTTTACCAGCTGATCCACCGTGCCTGGTCACTATACTGGAATCAAAATACTAATAGGGTGACCTGTACTATTTTTCTCCGGGAACTACGGTTTCCTCCCACATCCCAAAAACATGCAACATGAATTGGACACTCTCAATTGCCCATAGGTCTGATTGTGAGTGCGACTGTATGTCTCGATGTACCCTGCGATTGGCTGGCAACCAGTTCAGGGTGTACCCCGCCTCCTGCCCGTTGACAACTGGGATACGCTCCAGGACTCTGCGACGCTTGTGAGGATAAGCGGCTATGAAGATGGATGGATGGATGTTTATGTACCATGAGGTCATGATGTATATGCTAGACGCATGGCATTGATGCTTTATGATCCTCTCCCCCTGGAAGTGCTTTGTCGCCATCATGTGGCAATCATACATTTGGTACCTTGGCACCACAAGTATCGTGGGAGGAGGAGGGGGGGGGGTGTCACCGTATTTTAAATAGCTTTTACTCGTCGTTCACCCAAAACGAATCGATTGCGGAATGAGGTGACGATTATCGCACTCCACTGGGTTGTGTACAAAAGGCCCAGGCCGAGTCTTCTCTGAGCAGTTTTGCGGCGTCGCCCCACGACGAGAAGCGGCTCGAGCGCGTACCTGTGCTGAAGATGCGGTCCCAAGCGGCGGTGTGGTCCTGCCATGTTTTGGTGTTGAGGCTCTTGTGGAGCTCCACAGGCGTCACCATCATCATGCCAAACGTGCTCATCATCTGCCAAGGGAATGCGGATCTGTTCAGCCACTCGTCGCCTTTTTTTGCCGGCTCACTGACCCCAATCACCCGGCTTCATCACCCCCCACCCCCATATCTCCCTCTTTCTTCCCCCTTTGTGATAGTACATTGACGTATTGGTTTGCCCCAGTAACCGCTCTTCACTGGTCGCAGTTCATCTGAACTCGGTCGGCCCAGGTGAACCGGGTGAACCCGCTGTTGGATGCGAGTCCGGCATGCAGATCATCGTACACTTGCGGTGACGTCACATTCTTGCTTTGAGCTTTCATTAGAATTGAACTAAAATAGGGTTCACTGGATTAAATATGGTGGGAAACACTGCCACCTGCAGGATTTAGATCACTGAAATTAGTTTTCCGGACCTGGTAGGAACTTTTTCATATGCAACATTTGGAAGACGACTTAAAGTGCTTTAATGCAGCTGTTTTCGATTCCAGGGACCCCTCGAGTTTTGAACATGAATGCATATTTTTGTCTGTTCACAAATGTAAATAATAATAAATAACTGATTTGAATTTTTTTTCAACAAATGCTCGGTTATTTGCACATTTTATTTTATTTTTATTTTTAAATTTTTATTTTAAGATGAAGCCTTTTTCTCAGAAAGATGTGCACATTTTCTTTAGCCCGACATCTATGCGAAGTGCTTACAAAACTCATGATGAACTTTGATGCGAATTCTTTCAATTTTCATTTTGACCAGGAATGAACAATGTCAAACTGATGAAAACCAATTTTGCACAACAGCATTGCAGTAAAATAACTTTAACTTGATCTTCATAAAATATATATAAATAACATGGTCATGTATTTTATTCCTTGATATTGTAAAACTAAACATTCAAACAATTCGGGGATACCAGTAATTGTTCATTTTTTGTGTTGAAATGATCAGTTTTGTTCAAGCGAGTCACCTTATACAGCTATATTAACCATTACACAAACATGAAAGTGATTTTAGCTAATAAATGACGTCAGCGCTCTACTGTACACGCGTTTTGTGTGCAAGACGAACCGACTTCTCCATTTTTTTTTTTTTTTTACAATTTGCATTTGAAAATGAGTCAACTCAGAAAAGTTCCCTATTTTCCCCTTTGGCAACGCGGAACGTGTGCAACTCACCGTTTTGACGGCGGTGATGAAGTTCATGGCCTCCTCGTCGACCTTCTCCTGCAGCAGACCGAAGCGCTTGTCGTAGAGCACCAGACAAATGGCTGAACCAAAACGAGAATCACGTGATTTTTGAGCATCCGTTTGCCGTCCCATGTCACAGAAGTCACACTTGTCTCCCTAATCGCAGCTACACGACGCTGCGGGAAATTCTAGCTCGCTTTTCCACGTGGTGCCATAGAATAAATGACAGTGTAGACTAATAACTCAAATATTTTGCATTTGCAGGAAGTATGCATTAAAACGCCATTTATCAAGATGTGGTAATAACTAGTCATCGGTAAATATTTGCATGAAATCGAATAAAACTTACTCTCAAAAGACCATTTATTGAGTTCGAAGTACAGGTCTCCAATCTTCCCATCCACGCAGATTTTCCCAATTCTGTCCACAAATTCTTCCATGACCTGCCATAATGGTTTTTTTTTTTTTCCAGATTAAACCCCCAAATTTAATAATCGTGACAAGACTGCATATTTTTTATTTACCTGGTTGATTTTGCCGTCCAGCTTCACCACCTCTGTGGGCTTCATCAGCTTCTGCTGGAAGGCGCTCCTCACCCTCTGCCAGTCTTTCCCTTCTCTGAATTCATTGGAGGGGGGATCACGAAGCAAAAGGAAACAAGGTTTAGAGGGGTAAGCCTCCAAGTCCAAAAAAAAAAAAAAAAAAAAAAAAAAAGGGAGCCAGCCCTCGCCGACTTACAGGATGAGGAGCCCGTAGGCCTCGTCCCGCAGGTCCCTGTAAGCTTTCCAGGGTTTGATCTCCAGCCTCTGCGGGTGCGCGCCCTCCTTGCGGTAGAGCGCCTCCAGGAGGCAAGGCGCGCCTATGTGCACCGACTCGAAAGAGCCCAGCTTCATGCGGAAGATCTTCCCGAACCTTTTATGATAATCCACCTTGGAGAGAAAGGGGAAAAATCAATAAAAAATAAGATAAAAATGACAGATGAAGGAGCTTAATGAGAGCGTACCAGCGCTTCGTGTTGTCTGGTCAGTCCTCCTTTGCGCAGGAGCTCCACCAGGCTGCCGACCAGAGGCCAGTTGGTGGGTCCGGGAAGGGCTTCCAGGCTGGGCGCCCCCGGGGGGAAGGAGGAGGGGGAGGCGTGCGGGCACCGCGCAGCCTCCACAGCATCCTTCTCTTCCAGGACGCACACCGACGACGTGGGCTTGAGCTGCTGCATCGCCACCGACTTCTTCCTCAGCAGCTCCACGATCTGCGGAACCTTTTGGATCTGCGCCCTCATCGTCCTCTCGCTTCGCTTGGCTCGGCCTGTTTTTTTTTTTTTTTTTTTTGTTATGATTATTATTTTAAAGTGTGAGCCTTTGCTCACTATCCTGGAAGTGTCACACCTCAACGCCGCATATATACGCCGAGTGGGTTTATTCCGGCGGAGCACCGAGCCAATCAGGGGCCGGTCCGCCATGGTGTGGCCGCCGAGCCCACCATTCATTTATGGATCCACGTTGAGAGGATCGTATGGCCTCAGATAGACCGCGGAAGTGCCCCCCTCGGAACTCCAGCAGCACTCCCCTCCCCTTCTCCCTATTTGGGCTCCATAAATAAACACGACACCCCTGGTTGGAGGTGACGCAGTTCGCGCAGCCGTCGGGGAGAAACGAAACTTTGGCGAGGAGAAACGTTACTACGCGCACTCGTCACGCGATGTGCTCAAAGATTTCAGCTTCTTTTGTAAAAAAAAAAAAAAAAAAAGAGATTTTTTTGTGGGGATCAAATCGTACACACGTTTCACAACAAGTAGCACTTGTGAATCAAATCGGATTTAATGTCCGAGAACGTAAAAACACACAAGGAATTTGTCTGCCCTGGTACGGCATTCATGTTGAAGACTGAGTAGATGGTGAGCAATTCTTAAAAAAAAAAAAAATCAAAGCTTTTGAATGCCACTCCCACTTTACATTTCCTGTCAAACTAACTGTTTATGACTAATAGCACATTACATATTCAAAACAACTACATAAATTTGCCATAGTCTGCTCGTTGAACTCTAACTCATTATGGGAAATGACAAAGACCCGGACAAGATCTACATTGTAGTGTGATTACAGTTTTTAGCATTGTTTTTGACCACAATTGGTAGAGCAACTCATGTAGACAACAGAACAATACTCACAGATGTATATTTTTTATGCGAAGGACAACTAATATTACTGCAACCTCCTACCAGATGGCCAAACCAACACGAGAAGCAGCACAATATCAATCGAAGTAAAGCAAAAAGTGTGGCATTAACTGTTTTGGTTCTTTCCACTGATTGGAAGAATTTTGTCTTTGTTTCCCACTTTGCTTGCTTTCTTTTATTTGAAGGATTAACTTGTGAAAGTATTTCCAAAGTGGTGCCCACTTAAAAAAACAAACAAAAAAAACAAAATATATATACATACAGGCGGAACCGTGGAGCAGCTGGAAAGCGTTGGGATCACAGTTCCGAGGACCCGGGTTCAATCCTGGCCCTCCCTGTGTGGAGTTTGCATTTTCTCCCTGGGGCTGGGTGGGTTTTCTCGGGGTCACTCCAGTTTTTTCCACGTTCCAAAAACATGCAAGATCAATTGGACACTCTAAATTTCCCCTAGGTGTGATTGTGGGTGCGGGTGTTTGTCTCCATGTGCCCTGCGATTGGCTGGCAACCGGTTCAAGGTGTACCCCGCCTTCTGCCCGTTGCCAGCTGGGATAGGGATCCAGCACTCCCCGCGACCCTTGTGAGGATAAGCGGCTCAGAAAATGGACGGATAGATGAATTTCAATGGAATTACAGTAGCGACGGGTGGAGTCAAACGAGGACAGTCATGCAGTACGGTCATGAATCGATTGTTTAAGAAAAACGTGGTGAGTGGAAGCACATGGTCCGGATTGGAAAACGACAGTCCAAGAATTACTTTGGCATTTTTGAGCATTAGTCACACGCGGCGGCATGTACAGTATGTACACTCGCATTGATGTCTGTACTTAATATGTACAGAAAAAAGCATGACCCCGATTAGCTTAGTTTAGCTTATCTGGGTTCAAACGCTCCTTTTTTTTTTTTTTTTTTTTTTTTAAATCTGTAGCTGAAGCCCACATGCTGTATGTTTGTTTTGAACTAGTATGAGGTTCATGTCAAATAAAGCACACTTTGGTGAATAATTCTAATAATGTATTCATAAAGAGGACTTAGTAGGATTTTGCACACATAAGACTGATGCCAATTTGTAGGAAATTGACATATTTTGGTTTCATTTTCAAATTTTTGTTATTTGGTGGCCACGTATCGTTTAGTCTATCCATCCATCCATCCATTTTCTTTGCCGCTTATCCTCACGAGTGTCACGGGGAGTGCTGGAGCCTATCCCAGCTGCCAACGGGCAGGAGGCGGGGTACACCCTGAAGTGGTTGCCAGCCAATTGCAGGGCACATGGAGGCAGACAACAGTCGCACTCGCAATCACACCTAGGGGCAATTTAGAGTGTCCACGTCAGCGTTTAGTCTCATTTTTTTTTTTTTAAATTTGACTTAAAGCTTGATATCAGATTTTGTAAAAGGAAGGTGGACATTGGAAGTTATGTATTTCAAAAGGGGATGCACATTTGTAGGAAACTGACAACGTACATTGAACACATAAAATGATGTAGTAGAATTTTGTGTGGAAAAAAATGGATCCAAATTAGATGCAGGCTGATATTTATTGGATTTGTAGTGTTACAATCAGTTTAAAAACTCTCAACAATGGAAAATATTTGCAAACAAAGAGCTTTCTCTCTCTCTGTTTTCGCTTTTCTGCGTGGCGCCCTGTCAGGCAACTTTGCAGTGGGCCCGGGTGGCATTCGCGGTCCTGAACCCGAGGTAACTGGCAATGTCACGGACAGCTGGCACACCGCGTGCCCCCCCCCCAAGCGGGAGTTAAAAAAAAAAAAAACATGTTTTCTCGGCTTGGCCTGCGGAGGCAAACAAAAACTACGCAATAGCCTCGCTGCTGACCTTGAACACAATGAGTGACTAATGAGGCTTTATCGCTGTAAATGTGTGTTCCTGTTTTTATCAAAACCCAAACTGTTTTTGTCAGATACTCGGGGTTGTGCAATCCCAGACCCCCCCACCCCACCAAAATGTTCCATAACTGAACTTTTGGTGATGCACACGTGAGAACTTCACGATTGATGGCACTCTATCGTACTTAGTTGGATAAAACCCTAATACTATGCCTGCGATTGGGTGGCAACCAGTTCAGGGTGTACCCCGCCTCCTGCCCGTTGACAGCTGGGGTAGGCTCCAGCGCGCCCAGCGACCCTTGTGAGGGTAAGCGGCAAAGAAAATGGGTGGATGAATTTACAATTTAACAGATTCCAATATAGGCATGGTGGAAATGGGGACCTGATCGCTGAGGTTGTCTGAAGTTGTCAATTGACTTTTCTGTTCCTTGGATCAATGGCTCAGATCTGTTCTTTTAAATGTGAAATGGATAACGCGGTTTAGAGGGGGCGTTAGCTAGCGGGCTAGCCATTTTGCTTTGTTAAATTTGTCCCGGCCAAGGCATCCACACACTCGGCGATGGAGGTTTAGTTGCCAATCTGTCCTGGTAGAACTGGTTACTGCTGTACATCTTGTGATCTTTTCTGTACAGCTATTTATGACATCCACTCAATTTGTCCTTCTCACCCACAGGATCTGCTGGATTAAGTAAACCTTTTAGTATATACCTGCCGGTACAACACCAAACACATTTTTTTGGGTCATGATTTCAATTCAGGTCAGCAGGAGTCGTTCACTTTACTAGGACCAAGAAGTACCGTGGTCTGTATTAGCAAGCGGTGGTCTCAGGCTCCCTGGAAAGGTCTTTTTGGGGATTCTGGAAATGAGGGTACATTTGGAAATCGAATCTCAGATTCAGAATCAGCAGTGTGTTTTCATCCTGGCTGTAGAACAGTAAACCAGTTCTACATCCTCAGCGGGGTCGTGGAGTGCGCGTGGGAGTGACCGCAACCAGTCTGCTTGTGCTTTGTTGGATTGGAGAAGACATTCAACCCTGTCCCTTGCCGAGTCTTGTAAAGTGTCCTCAGAGAGTAGCGAGTACCGGAACCCATGATATGGGCAGTTTGGTTCTTGTACCACCAGAGTTTGGTCTGCTTTACTGACAGTAAGTGGGATTCTTTGGCATTGAGGCTAAGACTCTGTGAAGTCTGCCCTTTGTCACCGATCTTATTCATAACTTTTATGGACAGAATTTTTAGGCACAGCCGAGGCATTGAGGTTGTCCGGCCTCATAATTACATATCTGCTTTTTGCCAGTGACGTGCTTCTGTTGGCTTCACAAAGCTGCAGTCTTCAACTCTCACAGAAGTGCTTCACACCAGGGTGTGAGATGAAAATCAGCATCTCCAAATCTGAGGGCATGGTCCACAGTTGGGAAAAGATGCAGTGGCCTCTCCAGGCCAGGAATGAGATCCTCCAGTTCAAGTATCTTGGGGTCTTGAGGGAAGAGTGGAGCGGGTGATCGATGTGTGGGTCGTAGCATCTGCAGTGATGCAGACTTTGTAGTCTGTAGTGGTGAAGAAGGAGTTGCCGAAAGGCTGAAAGATCTTGGTCGATATATGTTCCTCCGCCCGTCTATGGTCACGAGCTGTGGGTCTTGTCCGAAAGAACAAGATAATCGACACAAGCGCCGGAAATCTGTTTTCTTCAGCAGGGTGTCCAGGATCTCCTTTAGAGAGAGAGTGGAGAAGCTCGGTCCGAGCCGCTGCTCCTCTACATCGAGAGGAGCCAGATGAGGTGGCTCGGGGATCTGGTTAGGATGTCCCCTACCCGGACACCTCCCTGGTGAGGTATTCCGGGTACGTCCCACAAGGAGGAGGCCCAGGGGATGACCCAGGACACGCTGGCTATGAAACGCCTCATCGTTCTCCAGGAAAGACTTGACGAAGTGGCTGGGGATGAATGTCTGCCCTTTTCTGCTTAAGATGCTTCCCAGATTAGGAGAAGAAAATGGAGGGAAGGATTGAAAGTCATGAAATATAGTGACAAATGAAATCAGATTTCTCAAGAAGGAATTTGGTGTTTGCAATATCAGTAAATAATGAAGAAAAACTGCAATTTTGGTACTGAGTTAAGTAGACACATTTGATTTGCTTTCGTGAACCTCAAAAACTGATGTGGCAGCCCAAAGATTGCCCCCAGGCCTTTGGTTTGACACATCCGGCCACTTTGATCATTTTTGATTGAATCCTGTCGTGTGCTTGCTCCACAGATGAGCGGCGGCTGATAGGCGGGATGATAAGCCAGACTCGTTCCAGATAGGAAGGCCCGCTGACCTTCTCCGGCACGTAAACCTGATGACTCAAACCGTTTCCAAATTGACCCACAGGTCAATGGGTTCGCCGATCAGGTTTATTTGAAGGTGCGGGGGCAGCGGGGGCGACGTTAAAGGGGGTTAACGCAGGCAATGCGCGCACGCAAAGATTGACATACATGTGCGAAAAGTACAACCGCACGTTCGCAAGCAAAATGGCGACCTCGGGGCAGGCGATTAGCCGGCTTGTCGCTCCCGCCGCTGTAACGGATTTGAACAGTCGAAGCAGCGGGCGCTCCCATAACAAGCGCTGACCTAGAATGCGAGGTGCCCCCTCGGTTCCAGCGCCCACCCTTTAAAAAGTCCGAATGAAAATATTTACAACAGAGCAGCAGCCGCGGTGAAGTAATGCAAGGAGCTCCGCCTTCCTCCCACTGATGTCTTACACAACATGTCCAATGGCGCTCCCACCGGGCCACTAAAACCGCGCTCATAAACATGTTGTTCCTTTACATGATAGCGTATTATCTCCCCCACTTCCATTCGACGGTGCGCCTAAAGTTGTGACCCCTGCGCGTACAACACTGAAGGGTGACCGAGGTCAAGAACAGATGCACAGTTCACAGAGAGTACAGTAACAGAGCTCTGTGAACTACATGAACCGAAGGTACGTTTACTCTGCCGCCCTCGACTAAAAACAACTTTTTATAGACAACCTCGGCACAATGATCCACGCTCAGATGGACCTGCAAAAAACAACTGCTGTAATATGCACGCTAGGCCACTAGTTGGCAAAAGTCTCGAGCCTGCACACCAATTGCCAGTCCTCCAGGTTCTTTTCCCGAAACCTTTTGGGATATTTTGGAAATTAAGAGGCTGGTAAAATATTGTTTTTCTTTATGGCCTTAAGCAATGTTCAAAACGATACCCTTTTCCCAGGCAGAAAGTTGGAATGTGAACAGCTTTCTCTCCTTTTTTTCTCCCCAGTTAAAAATGGCATAACCAACATCCAAAACAGTATTTTTTTCCCATAGTCATCATATTTTTCTCATAAAAAAACAAAAAACTGAACAGGTTGAACAACACAATTATTAATTTTTTTTTACCAGTTAAATATGGTATAAATAACATTCAAAACAGTATTTTTTCCCCATAGTCATCATGTTTTTCTCATAAAAAAACAAAAAACTGAACAGGTTGAACAACACAATTATTACATTTTTTACCAGTTAAATATGGCATAACTAACATCCATAACAGTATTTTTTTTAATATAGTCATCATATTTTTCTCATAAAAAAACTAAAAAATGAACAGGTTGAACAGCACAATTATTACATTTTGTTCCCAGTTAAAAATGGCATAACCAACATCCAAAATGGTATTTTTTTCCCCATAGTCATCATATTTTTCTCATAAAAAACTAAAAAATGAACAGGTTAAACAGCACAATTGTTAAATTTTTTCCCAGTTAAAAATGGCATAACCAACATCCAAAACGGTATTTTTTTTCCCCCATAGTCATCATATTTTTCTCATAGTAAAACTAAAAAATGAACAGATGGAACAGCACAATTATTACATTTTGTTCCCAGTTAAAAATGGCATAACCAACATCCAAAACGGTATTTTTTTCCCCCATAGTCATCATATTTTTCTCATAGTAAAACTAAAAAATGAACAGGTTGAACAGCACAATTATTACATTTTCCTCCAGCTAAAAATGGCAAAATGAATAAATGTCCAAAACAGCACCCCTTTTCCCATTTCTTATGAAAATGAATGTCTAAAACAATAACAAAAACGTCTTTATAATGTGCAAAAATGATTACGGATTCCGGATTAAAAAAACATTGATTATTTTTTCCTTGCTACAGGCAGTGAAAATAAAAGTTAAAAGTTAAAAGTTGTGAAAATGAAAAGCTTTAAAAAGTGGAAGTTGAGATAAACTTTTTCCCAATCAAAACCAGCAAAGGTTATTTGTGCGTGAAACCATTTTTTTCCAAAGTGAAAGTTTGTTGATGGATTTCTTTTGCGAAACCATCGCTTTGGAGCGTTCCGGAACATTTCCAACATCGTCGTTTGATGTATGCAACATCATTCCATCTCTTAATCTTTCTCGGTGACTCTGGCAAAGCATAAAATTTCTTGACATGCACCCAAATTCTAATGTCACAAAACGTAAACGATGCAAGGCAAAACCAAAACCCAACATTTGAGCACGGATAATTCATTTCCAGTGACGGAGGCGGCTGCCGGAGCGCGAAGGAGATCTCGGCGAACCGGCCGACCCCGTAGCGGTTGCCCTCCGACTCCGATTCCGAATCTGGGTCGGGATTCCCTGGATGGAGGAGGACCCGGCACCTTTATTCTTTGGCAGGAAGAGAGCCCCTTGCTGTTTGCGGTAGTAATGGATAGGCTGACAGACGAGGTTGGACTGGAATCCCCTTGGACCATAATGTTCGCAGATGATATTTTGATCTGCAGTGAAAGCAGGGAGCAGGCGGAAAGATGGAGGCACGCACTGGAAAGGAGAGGAATGAAGATTAGCTGAAGTAAAACAGAATATATGAGCATGAATGACAGGGATGGAGGAGGAAGTGGGAAGCTCCAGGGTGAAGAGATAGCGAGCGAGGACGACTTCAAATACTTGGGGTCAACAATACAGAGCAATGGAGAGTGTGGTAAGGAAGAAGTGAAGAAACGGGTCCAAGCGGAGTGGAAGAGTTGGCGGGAGGTGTCTGGTGTTCTATGTGACAGAAGAGTCTCTGCTAGGATGAAGGGCAAAGTCTATAAAACAGTGGTGAGGCCGGCCATGATGTACGGATCAGAGACGGTGGCACTGAAGAAACAAGGAAGTAAGCAGAACTGGAGGTGGCAGAAATGAAGACCTTGAGGTTCTCGCTTGGATGGGATTAGAAATGAGCTCATTAGAGGGACAGCCAAAGTTGGATGTTTTCTAGACAAGGTTAGAGAGAGCAGACTTTGATGGTTTGGACATGTTCAGAGGCGAGAGAGCGAGTAAGAAGGGTGCTGATTATGGAGCTGCCGGGCAAACGAGGGAGAGGAAGACCAAAGCAAAGGTTGATGGATATTGTGAGGGAGGACATGAGGAGAGTGGGTGTTGGAGAGGAAGATGGACGAGATGGGCTTAGATGGAAAAAGATGACACGCTGTGGCGACCCCTAAGGGGACAAGCCGAAAGAAGAAGAAGAAGAACAACAACAGGCAACAAGCAGACGTTGGTGGTATGTTCCAGGCCAAGAGGAAATCTGTATGTGGGCACTTTTAGACCAGGACCTGCCAGCGTGCAGCAGTAAAGTTAAATTTTAGGTGTGGGGTGGGAAGAGAAGCTACAAATGCCGCACAGGAACCCCGATTTACAGCATTGTGAGGCAGAGATGCCAGCCACTAGCACACCGTGCCGCCGCCGTGTATTCCGATCAAAGCTAAAAGATCCAAAACAAACACCACGTGACGGGCATTATGTCACCTTTGCCACCTCGGCCCCAGTCAACTCGTTGATGACATTGTTGGCGCACTTCGCCACACTATGACCCGAGCCCGTGGGGGTGAATTTGTCCAAGTTTTGACCCCCAGATACAGCGTGTACTACCGCGGCCTCCCTTCCGTCAACTCATCGCCCCGCTGCCTGTCGGCCTTATCTTATCACAATAAACACTGGTCCTTTTGATGGATGTCATCATGGGCCGGTGTGTTGCCAGCACAGCAAACTAAATACGAACGAAATAAAACTCAAATAATGGCGAACCTTCACCCTTTGAAGATGACTTCTTTTATTGATATGTATTTTTTGGGTGATTAGCCATCATGTGTTTGCTTGTATGCTTTTTGCATTAGCGTCCCAAAGCACATTGTACTTCAGCAGCCAAGAAAACAACGGCAATGGACTGAAATTCTCTTCAGGTCTTGCTAGGTCCCCCTGCTAAAGAAAGTGCATGTCAAGGCCTGGTTTAAGTTCGTCATTGAATATCTAAATTATTTGGTTGCGGATTCATCGGACGGCATTACAAAAAAAACCCTGAAGAAAAAAAAAAAAGATGTTTAAAGCGCAGCCAAACCTTAGATGTCAAAACTTCTTTTACATTGTCAACACACATATCTCATTTAAATGTTTGCTTTTTACTTAAATCTTCAAAGTATTCTTAAAAAGAAACATTTAAAACCCCATCTCCCCGCCTCGGGAGGCCGCCATTTTTACATCATTACGTGTGCAAAAGTCGTGCAAAAGTGTAAGTGAAAGCAAAATGACGTCGCAGTTAATGTAGCTACTAGTTTATTATCTTACATCTGAGCATAGTTTGTTACAAAATGATGTGTATGAACTGCAACTGTGTTAAGCTGTCCTAAAGAGTGCAGATTCCATCCATCCATCGATTTTTCTTTGCCGCTAATCCTCACGAGGGTCGTGGGGAGTGCTGGAGCCTATCCCAGGTGTCAACGGGCTGGAGGCGGGGTACACCCTGAACTGGTTGCCAGCCAATCGCAGGGCCCATAGAAACAAACAACCAATCGCACCCGCAATCACACCTAGGGGCAATTTAGAGTCTCCAATTAATGTTGCATGTTTTTTTTGGAATGTGGGAGGAAACCGGAGTGCCCGGAGGAAACCCACGCAGGCACGGGGAGAACATGCAAACTCCACACAGGCAGGTCTAGGATTGAACCCGGGACCCCAGAACTGTGAGGCCAACGCTTTACCATCTGAGCCACCGTGCCACCCTTCATAAATTATAATAAAGCTTAAATTAGCAATACAATGAACTTTTAACATTGGGCAAAAGTGGTGCATGCGACCCCAGTGTGACCCCAAAGAACACCCTGGATGCAGAAAAAGCATGTCGGTGGAAAAATTATGTTTTGGGGGTACAGAGTGGCAAATGAATGGTGACATACGCACTCCGATCTTATTGGAGAGCCTCCATTTAATCATAATAATGAACAATTAAAAAAATTGGAGCCTTGATTTCCTTTTAAGTGGGCAAACTTTTGAAATTCAGCGGGAGAATAAGTCGTCATTTCCCCCCACCGCGTGAGTCAAGATCCTCACCGGGAAGCGCGAACTCGATGAACTGGAAAGAGCTCCCGATTCATGCGGGAATTTCGGAGCTGTCACGCATCTAAATCCGCCGCAGCGGAGGATTATGTTTGTCAGAGGGCGATTAAGTCGGTCCGCCAAAAAAACGGACACTCCCACCGCCTTCGGAATGCGACGTTTTTCTGTCCGAGGCCTGTGATTGATCGCGAGCCAGCCGGGAATGAAGGAAATGCGTAAGGTCAAGGTGAACACGGGGGCGGGGGGGGGGGGGCGAACTTACACCCGTTTGCTCCCCCCCGCGGTGCAATGTTTGACTTTGAGGGCGATACGGTACAGTGCATGGAGCTTTCATAGGAAATTTGGTTACAATCAGCATAATCAACAGCACATGCGGACAAGGTTACGCTCTCACTGGTAGGAGCAACAAGTACACTTATTGGAAGGGAGAATGGAAAAAAGGACAATTTGGGAGATATCAAAATGCTTTTATTTCTATTCAGTTATACAGGCGGCACGGTGGCGCAGCTGGAAAGCGTTGGCCTCATAGTTTTGAGGACCTGGGTTCAACCCCAGCCCTCCCTGTGTGGAATTAACATGTTTTTCTCCGGGCACTACGGTTTCCTCCCACATTCCAAAAACGCGCAACATTAATTGGACACTCTAAATTGCCCATAGGTGTGATTGTGAGTGCGGCTGTTTGTCTCCATGTGCCCTGTGATTGGCTGGCAACCAGTTCAGGGTGTACCCCGCCTCCTGCCTGCTGATAGCTGGGATTGGCTCCAGCACTCCCCGCGACCATTGTGAGGATAAGCGGCTAAGAGAATAAATGGATGAATGGATGAATATACAGAAAACTGTATATGTAGTTTGACATTTTCTGCAACTTCTCATCTTTAGTAAACTCAACCACCTCAAAATTGTTCAACTTTAGAACAAAATGTTCAAGCCAACATCAGGCTGCGTTTGTTTGACCTTTACATACTTACTTAATTCGTGGGCAGCGTCTCATTTTTGGGACATCATGACGCATTATATCCTACAGCGTATCAAAATATGTAAGTGTTTTAATCTGAAGTCATAATTTGGTATCAGGAGAGGATAACTCATCGGTCAAAGTTAGCAAAGAGTTATTTCCCTTTCCTTCCTGACCCAACATGGCTGCCTCACTTTTTATCATATAACTTTACCATAAACGGAAAAAAAGTGTTATTTCCTTGATTGTGGCCTGTTAGGAGACTTTTATCTCGATAAGGCAAAAAAATTGCTACCCAGCCCATGAACGGGTTAATACATTGGACATTTTTTTTTTTTTAATGCATGTAGCACTCCCCGAATCCTAAAATGTTACTTTATGGAAGTAAGTATGTGCCGCCAGGATTTTGAAATTGAAATGCCACAGAAAGCAGGACTTGAATTTGAAATTTCCATAGTTGTATTTCAGTGTAACTTTTCAATGTCAACAATTCAACCGGCTACAATTTGCTGTCTGAAATTCAGTTGACTACAATTCGCTGTTGAAAATTTGCCGTCTGTGCCACCAGGAAGGGTCACTTCAGGTCAGAACCACACAGCCAGCCAATCCAGTTATCCTTTCTTAGTCACATGACGTCACATACTAAGAAACCGGAACTGGATTGGCTGGGTGTTCGGCTCTGACCTGAAGTAACCCTGCCTGGTGGCACAGACGGTGAAATTTGGACACCAAATTGGAGCCAGTCAAATTGTTAACATTGAAAAGTTACACTGAAATACAACGATTGAAAATTTGATTGCTTTACATTTCAAATTCAAATCCTGGTTTACTTCCATATTACTTTGTCACATTGCCTGTGTTGTCTGTACATATTTTTCTGATGAGGGACCAGTTAAGTTCACCCCCCCCCCTTTTTTTTTTTTCTTATCCTCTCTCCGCTCTGCCTCGTTTTCCATGAATGAAATGCACTTGCCGGTGACATCTGAGGACGAGAGCGGCCATTCTATCCGCAGACACTGCAGCCATTAATGAGGTTCTTTACGGCGGTCTCCCCCCACACCCACTTTTCACCTCCCAGCTAAGGCAACGTTGAGGATAAGGTTGGGCAGAGGTGAATCCGAAGCACGGCAGGAAATGACCCGTTTGTGGCTCGGAACACACACGCTCGTAGGCGCGCTCTTCCAGGAAAACGTGTTGCTTTTGATTCATAAAGTGAGAGTGAGCAAACAGCCGAGCCCCAAAATAAGTGGTGGGAGAGCGGTGGGCGGTGGGGGTGGGGGGGGTGCTTTTCAGGAACAGGCCCAACGACGCGAATACACATCCCGCCGCTCGTCGGCTGAAAAACATTCCTGAGCCCACGGTAACGCGATCGGGTTTCACTGCCGGCTGACGTAGTAAACACCAGCGGCGAGGAACTCGGAAGTCGGCTCGAAAACCATCAAAACAAGCGTGTCGGGACAATGCGGAGGCCCGAATCAATGTCCCGCGAGCGACGAGATTGCCGCCAGTGGAAAAAGTTTGTGTGAGGTATCCGCGTGCGGGTCGCTACAACAGTTATCGCGGCGGAGTTATTGGTCCCGCCTCCTCCATGTTGTCGGCACATGATGTTTACTCGCCTTTGCCTCTGCTTTCAAATCGCTTCCATGTCCTAAACAGGATGATGGCGCCGATTACGCCTGCAATCGATGATAAATCTCGAGCGGCGACGTTGCCGTTTAAGATTTGTTTTGACGGGGTTGCGGCGCGAGGAGGCGGAGGAGGAGGGAGGGAGGCATCGCCGCTTGTTTTTCTCCAAAGGCGAAGGGACCATGTGGTAAAGTTTAGTCCGCCACGTTAATCGCGTTCAATGCTCGTAAACAGGAAACAAACAGCCCTTAATTGACCAGGGTTCAGGTGCGTTACATCGTTTACGGCAAACCCTGCGTAGTCCGACGCACTGCGGGTATGAAAAGTCCACACACCCCTTTTCGAATGCCCCGGCTTTTATGATGTTGAAAAATGAGACCGAGATAAATCGTTTCCGGACCCCCCCCCCCCCCACCCCACCATCATTAATGTCAACTGTAATTTGGACAAAAGTCCTTTTCAAAAAACAAAAAAAAGGATGGAAAAGTCCAAATAAACAAGTGATAAATGTGGTTACACAAGCAAGGGACTCGCCACCATTCAAAGTGTCTTAAACTAAGCCTGAATCAAATTCCGCTGTGCTCGTATGCCAAAATGAAACACGGGTTTCTCCCTTTAAGATAGAAAGAGAACTCAGAACCAGGAGTCCAACCGCTGCTCCTCCGCATCGAGAGGAGCCAGACGAAGTGGCTCGAGCATCCGGTTAGGATGCCTCCGGAGGTTGTGCTGGGGCCGACCCACCTGGGTGAGGCTCCGGGGATAACCCGAGACACACTGGAGGGACTGTCTCCCTCCTGATCTGGGAAAAACTCGGCGTCCCCATAGAGGAACTGGTCGAAGTGGCTGGGGAGAGGCAAGTCTCCGCAGCCAGACCACGTAGAAAGTGGATGGATGGATCTCCTAATATGATTTCCCGACATTTCTGCGGTCAAATCTTACAGCGTGAGCCGTTCTTGTCTGCAAAGACCTTCCACAGCATCAGAGGGATTTCAGACTCCCAAGAGGCCGGCAGCAACATTCAAGGACCTGCGGGAATTTCCGACCTTATTACTTAGTACATGTGACGACAATACAACATCGTCCTCCTTTGTCTGGACGCAAGGTTCAGGTGGCAAGCCTTAGACACGATGATGCAATTTATGAACAGTTCGAAATGCCTGTGTGGCGTTTGCATGTTCCCCCCGTACCCTGCGTGGGTTTTCTCCGGGCACTCCGATTTCCTCCCACATTCCAAAAAAAAACATGCAACATTAATTGGAGACTCTAAATTGCCCCTAGGTGTGATTGCGGGTTGTTCATTTCCATGTGCCCTGCGATTGGCTGGCAACCAGTTCAGGGTGTACCCCACCTCCTGCCCGATGATCGGCGGGATAAACTCCAGTACGCCCGCGATCCTTGTGAGGATAATTGGCTCAAAAGATGGATGGATGGGTTGTGGAGATTACAGTTTACATTAATGATTGAAAAAGATTTACAATTATTTACGTTTTCATTTTGTTACAGCCCATTGTCGACCGCGGCTCTCTCGCCCCACATGCGAGGGGGCGTTTAGTAACCCGCTCGATTAATATCATTATTATTTCTCGTCAATAAAACATCTTCTCGATACCATATACGCTGCCGAAGCACAAAAACACAACACGCGGCACACGTTGTAGTTCCTACTTGGGCTGGAACTACGACGGAACACGCGGTAGCAGACCACGGACGGAGACCACCGTGGATAAAGCGGGTGGGTGGGTCGGGGAGGGGGGGGGACTGGGGCTCGGGGTGAGCGGGTTGATAACAGGCATCACTTTCCTTTTTGTTGGCACAGAGGAGGTCGACCAGTGCATACTTTTGAGCTCGTTCACTCATTTACCGACACCACACCACCCCCTTTAACCCCTTCACACGCGTGAGCACACACACACACACGTTTCTATAGCCTTCATGTCACGAAGTTTTTTTTTTTTTTGTAACACTACTGGGATTTGTTTCCCCACAAAGCAAGTAAGTAAACAACTTAGTGTGTGTGTGTGCGTCCCCCTCCCCTTTGCCCCCACACACATATACAATATGTGGGATACCTCACACACACACACACACACGCATGCAGAGATGTAAGAGTTCATAGCAGGGTACACGAGGACCCCTCTGAACTCTCCATGTTGGCCCCTTTCCAAGGAATATCTCACCTCGGAAGCGCATAACGGCGGAGTCTTCGTGCTCTCCTTATGCCTCCAAGCACACACATGTTTCGAAAAAAAAAACCACACACACACCAAAAAAAAAAAAAAAAAATATCCCACAGACGTAAATTCCAAAACAAGCGAGGGGAAACGGCGAGCGCGCCGAACACATTTGTGAGCTCCCCGCTTTTGATCCTTAGGACTCGGTGACCCCCGGGCGACACCCCGTGCGGTACCGGGGGTCCAGACAGATGTGGTAAACCGGCACCGCCCGATAGAGCGAAAAGATGTGGAGATAAAAAAGATGAAAGGGTGGGACCCGCACGGGCCCACACGAAATGTCGTGGGAAGATAGCGTGCGTAAAACGCGCGTCACGACACACACACGTATGGACATTTTTACATTTTTTTTTCGGGATGGGTCAAAATTGGGAACAACCATGTTTACGTTCATAAGAAAGATATGTGCAGTGGAATATTATCCTTTACTAAAGTGTTTTCATCCCTTTTCCATCGTTCGCTTCCTAAAAACAAGGCAAAATATGAATGTTGCACTAAAAAGAGAAAGAACAAAGCTAAGTAAATATTCATTTTTGTATTTCATTGAAATTACAGCTGCACGTGTGGATCAACTGGTAAAGTGTTGGCCTCACAGTTCTGAGGACCTGGGTTCGATCCCTGTGTGGAGTTTGCATGTTCTCCCCGTGCCCGCGTGGCTTTTCTCCGGGCACTCCGGTTTTCTCTCACATCCCAAAAACACGCAACATTAATTGGACACACTAAATTGCCCCAAGGTGTGACTGTTTGTCTCCATGTGCCCTGTGATTGGTTGGCAACCAGCTCAGGGTGTACCCCGCCTCCTGGCCGTTGACAGCTGGGATAGGCTCCAGCACTCCCCGCAACCCTCGTGAGGATAAGCGGCTCAGAAAATAGGTGGATGGATGCATTTTGCTGACTACAGTACAGTGCACTCCAGCTATTTGTGAGGAGCAGGACGACAAATGGTGAATTTTTTTAAAACCCACCAAATTTTTGAATAACCGACGACGTACCACCAATAAGTGCACCCATCCGGCCACTGCCTGAGCCGCTTATCCTCACAAGGGTCGCGGGGAGTTCTGGAGCCTATCCCATCTTTTAACGGCCAGGAGGCGGGGTGCACCCTGAGCTGGTTGCCAGCCAATCACAGGGCACATAGAAACAAACAGCCAATCGCATACACGATCACACCTATGGGCAATTTAGAGTCTTCGATGAATGCGTGTTTTTGGGACGTGGGAGCAAACCGGAGTGCGTGGGGGAAAAGTCACGCAGGGATAGGGAGAACATCCAACCGCCACACATGTTGGGCCGGGATTTGAACCCCGGTCCTCACAACTGTGAGGCAGATGCTGTAACCAGTCATCCACCATTCCTTCCTGCCAACAAGTGTTTTCCATTTAAAAAAAAAAAATAATAATCTGACCAAAAATCGATGAAAAAAAAAATCAGTACACCGTATTTTCAGCATCATAAAGCATCACGCGATTATGAAGGGCACGCTAAGACAAACAGAACTCGTCTGATGTGGTCGGGCTGAATGTTTTGAATTTGGTAATCTCGCGACTGCAGTAGGTGCCGACGACGGCCATCTTTTCTTTGTAATCCGCTGGCGGTTGCTGTGGCCCGGGTGGAGAGACGAGACTTTTTCGTAAAACGAAAGCGCCAAGACAGACCTCCTTGAAAGTGCTGGATCTTCATGTCTTTCTTGCCTCTAGTCCAGGGGTGTCAAACAAATTTTTGTGGTGGCCCAGATTGTAGTTCTGGTTTACCCCAAAGGGCCGTTGTGACTGTGAAACCATAAAATTCTTTAATGGCCTCATCATATTCACCCATGAAATTTATGAAGTAGTTTTGGAATCAGAAATCAAGGGTAATGGGTTTTTCAACTATTGTTCATGTTTGGTAACACCAACATGCTTGCGATATCTCAATGTTATCATTTAGAATCTTATAATTTGAAATCTTGATACAGATTTTTAGCAACAATCGTGGAAGTTGACACGTGTGATTTGCCGTCGGATCTGGCCGCCGGGCCTTGGGTTTGACACCTGCGCTGTAGTCGAATGCTGCCTGCAGAGACTCTTTTCCCGGCTGCTCTTTGTTTCATAATCCATTGTTCAAGTACGTCTTCTAACCTTCTCACCTCGCTCTATTCCCGCGGAAAGTCCGTTCCGTCCTCCTAACTTTCGTTCTCTTGATTCCTCCGCATCCACACCGTCGATTCATTGATGTTGTTTTCTTTCGCAGCGGCTCCGTTTCCATTTAAAACCGCGTAACCGAATAGCCTGCGGTGTGAATTGTTTCTCGCCTTCGCCGAAGCCGTTTTCCGTGGGTCGCTCGACAAACATGTTATTTTGCGCGGCGTCGCGGAGGTCAGCCGTACGTACCGTACACATGAACTAATGTTCTCCGATTGGCGTATCGCTGCCAGCGTACTGAGTGTACGCATTTACGTCTCCGTGTCAGCAGAAAAACACCCCAAAGTTAATCAATCACACCGCTTAACGCTAAAGTTTCTTTCGGCATGTCCCATTAGGGGTCGCCAGAGCGTAACATCTCAGATGAACGCTCATATTTGTTTGGCACAGTTTTTACACTGTATGCCCTTCCTGACGCAACCCCTATTGGAGAATAGATGTCAATGTCGCCCCCAAAAACATTTTTACAGATTTTGGAACTCATCGCACGCATAAGGCGCATCATCCTCCGTCCATCTATTTTCTTTGCCGCTTATCCTCACAAGGGTCGCGGAGAGCGCTGGGGGCTATCCCAGCTGTCAACGGGCAGGCACCCTGAACTGGTCGCCAGCCAATCGCAGGGCACATAGAGACAGACAAACAGCTGGACTCACAATCAGACCTATGGGCAATTTAGAGTGTTCAATTAATGTTGCATGTTTTTCGGATGTGGGAGGAAATCCGAGTGGCCACCCGGAGAAAATCCACGCAGGCACGGGGAGAGGATGCAAACTCCACAGAGGCGGGGTCGGGATTGAACCTGGGACCTCAAAACAGCACACCATTGATTTTTGAGAAAATGAAAGGCTTTTAAGTGTGGAAAATGCGGTAGGTAAATCCGTGGGTGCCAAACTGCGAATATGTGGGAATCTGTTCAATTTACTTTTCTTTTATTTACATTGTTGATGTTCTAAAAAGGCGGCACGTTGGCCTCACACTTCTGAGGTCCCGGGTTAAATCCCAGCCCCGCCTGTGTGGAGTTTGCATGTTCTCCCCGTGCCTGCGTGGATTTTCTCCGGGTGGGTACTCTTTCCTCCCACATCCCCCCCAAAAAAACAAGCAACATTAATCGGACACTCTAAATTGCCCCTCGGTGTGATCGTGAGCGCGACTGTTTGTCTCGACGTGCCCTGCGATTGGCTGGCGACCAGTTCAGGGTGTACCCTGCCTCCTGCCCGTTGACAGCTGAGACAGGCTCCAGCACTCCCTGTGACCTTTGTGAGGATAAGTGGCTAAGGAGATGAATGGATGTTCTAAAAAGAACTATTGAGATCACACATGACTACAGTAAATTGTGACCTCAAACAAACTGTGAATTTCAACCCTTAAAAAAGAAAAAAGAAAAAAAGGGAAAGACACTTGTTTTTCCTGAAGTGATGGAGGGGAAAAAAAAAGAGAGACTGCAGTGCACATGGAACATTTGTCCCTTGTTAAAATTACTCGCTAATGTGGATTGGATTAAACGCTACAACTGGTAATAAATAAGCAAAAAAAAAAAAAATTATAATTGGCTGCATGTGGACGCTTAGGCATCCATTTCCAGGTGCATTTACAACTGGCACGTTTTGCGTTTTTATTTTTTATGCACACACTTCGACCCGCTTCCTGCATGCCTTCCATTATCGTAAGCCGGGCTCGCCATTTGTTATCGTTACTTCCAACATCGGGGGCACTGCCAAACTTTCCCCTTTCATCGTAAATCATCACGTTTTTCTGTCTGACTCACCGCCACGGCAGACGCAGTATGCGCTCGTTTCCCAGAAACGAGCGTAAATCAATGTAATGTGCGAAGTGACAGAATCATAACTGCTTGTGTGTGCATGCGTGTGTGTGCGCAGGAAGATATTTAAGCCTGTAAAGAAATAGGTTAGAAAAACAAATATTACACAACAGGATGATTAAAGGAAAAAGAAAAAAAAATGCAACGCGGAATGAAGTAGTGGCTGCCACCACTTATTATCACAATATTTATGATAAGGGCTCCCTTATGTTTTGGGAGGAGTGGTGCGGGTTGAAGGTTAATATTATTGGTATGATGTTTCTGCTACTGCTCTTTTTAAAGCATTAAGCAGCTAATGGGCAATTTTTCCAAATCATTTATGAGCAGCACATTCTTTAGCGAACCTTTAATGTTGAACCGGATTTATAGGTTTTCATGCAGAAGTAATAAAAGGAAATTTCCTATCAAGTTGTTGTGGGCGGTCGCGATTTTGCACCGAGTGCGAGTTTTAGGATAATCCGTAATTTGTGTTTTAGTTGGGCTGATGCTGAACTGAAATGCTGTAGAAGTGACTGAAATGCCGGGAAATCCAGAACGGGGCACTTTTAACAGTGAAGAAAATAACTATTTGACCACCCTGCTGTATTGCAAGTTAGAAATATTGGATGGGGTCTGAAATTTTCATCGGAGGTGCATGTCCAATGTGAGAGAGATAATCTGTAAAGAAAAATTCAGAAATCACAATGTATGATTTTTTTTCAAGTTTATTTGTGTGAAAAAGCTGCAAATAAGTATTTGAACACCTGTCTTATCAGCTAAAATTCTGACCCTCAAAGACCTGTTAGTCCGCCTTTGAAAGTCCACCTCCACTCCATGTATTATCCTGAATCAGATGGACTTGTGTGAGGTCATGAACTGCATAAAGACACCTGTCCAGCCCACACAATCAGTAAGACTTAAACTTGTAACATGGCCGAGACCAAAAAGCTGTCCAGAGACACCAGAGACAAAATTGTACAACTCCACACGGCTGGTAAGGGCGACGGAGAAATTGCCAAGCAGCTTGGTGAAAAAAGGTTCACTGTTGGAGCAATCAGTAGAAAATGGAAGAGGCTAAACGTGACAGTCAATCTCAATCGGAGTGGAGCCCCATGCAAGATATCACCTCATGGAGTCTCAGTGATCCTTAGAAAGGTGAGGAATCAGCCCAGGACTACATGACAGGACTTGGTCAATGGGCTGAAAAAAGCTGGGACCATCGTTTCCAAGGTGACTGTCGGTAAGACACGAAGACATCATGGTTTGCAAAGATGCATGGCACGGAAGGTTCCCCTGCTTAAACCAGCACATGTCAAGGCCCGTCTTGAGTTTGCCAATGACCGTTTGGATGATACAGAGGAGTCATAGGAGAAAGTTTTGTGGTTAGGTGAGACCAAAAAGGATTTTTTTGGTCATAATTCCACTAACCGTGTTCGGAGAAAGACTATCCCAAGAACACCATCCCTACTGTGAAGCATGGGGGTGGTACCATCATGCTTTGGGGGTGTGTTTTTTTGCACATGGGACAGGACGACTGAACTGTATTAAGGAGAGGAAGACTGTGGCAATCTATTGTGAGATTTTGGTGAACAACCTCTTTCCCTCAGTCAGAGCATTGAAGATGGGTCGTGGCTGGGTCTTTCAACATGACAATGACCCGAAGCACACGCCCAGGAAAACCAAGGAGTGGCTCCGTAAGAAGCATATGAAGGTTCTAGCGTGGGCCTAGCCAGTCTCCAAACCTAAACCCAATAGAAAATCTTTGGAGGAAGCTGAAACTCCGTGTTTCTCAGCGACAGCCCCAGAAACCTGTCTCATCTAGAGAAGATCCGTTTGGAGGAGTGGGCCAAAATCCCTCCCGCAGTGTGCGCAAACCTGGTGAACAACTACAGGAAGCGTTTGACCTCTGTAATCGCAAACAAAGCCTACTGTACCAAATATTATCACTGTTTTTTTCATACTTATTTGCAGCTGTATCACACAAATAAATCATACATTGTGATTTCTGGATTTTTCTTTTTAGATTATATCTCTCACATGCACCTATGATGAAAATTTCAGTTTTTAATTTCTCCATGATTTCTCAGTGGGAGAACTCGCAATATAGCAGGGTATTCAAATACTTATTTTCTTCACTGTAAGTAATATGAAAACTGCTTCCCAAGATGCGGTGATGCGCTGACCACTGTCCAGCTGGAGTTTGAATTTTTCTAAAAGGACACAGAAGTGGGACACGTTGTTTTGTTGTTTTTTGTTCGACTTTGCGTGTGTGACGTTTGCGTGTTTTTTTGTTTTTTTTTTTGCGTCCACGCCGTACGATCGTCGGCGAGGGCAACGGGGCCGAAAAGCGACTGACCTCCCCACGCATGTTATTACACATCGATGAGGCCGCCCATCTGATCATTAACCCACTGTGTGTGTGTGAGAGTGTGTGTGTGTGTGTGTCCTCGGCACAGGCTGTTTTTTTCGCCACTGTCTTTCACTGGACCCCCATCGATTTCTCCCTGAAGCACCTCCTCAAGGCCTGCTTGCCAAAGGACTCTGCTCTTCACTTTTGCGGCTGTAAACTTGTTGTGCTCGCTCTTTTTTCGCCCTGAAAAACACGCCGCGCGTCGACACACACACACACTCTGATCGGGAATCAGCGTCACCGCAAAAAAAAAACAAAAAAACAAAAACCCTCCTCGTTAAAACAGCGAGGCGCAGTCGCTCCTAATAATGCATCGCTGACACTTTATTGGGTGGTAAATATTATTTCACTGTAACGGTAAGTCCCTCACACCCCCATTTTTCCCCCTCCCCGACTCCTGCCCGAAGAGAGCAGTTAAACGAAAGGCCTCTTAATGGCCTCTGCTGGGCTGTGAGCTCAGCCTCTGTGTGGCCTGCTATCATTTGTCTCCATTCACACAAGCAGGAGCTCTTTAAAAAGGGGGGAGGGGGGGGGGGGACAGTCCAAGAAAAAATACGACCGGGGAAACCGTTTGATCCGGGTTCGCCGTGCAAATTCCTTAAAGAGGTCCAAGCCTTCGAGGAAGCCTTGGTTACCATTGTGTTCATTGTCATGGCAAACGTCGGTTCATACGATGTTACGGCCGATCCTCTACTAAAGGTCGGCAGGTGGACCCCAGACCACGACAGTCCCACCACGGTGCTTAACTCGAGGGAAGCGGCATTTGTCTTGTTTTTGAATTTACAAACGCTTGACGCCATCTCGACCAAATAAATCGATCCTGGCGTCATCCGACCATGATCCAGGTGATCCAGGCCGGCTTGATGTTAGGCAGCATTGGTTTTTTTATTCGATTATTAGATACACAGAGAACAAGAGTCCTTTAACGAAAGGTGCCATACTGAACTTGGAGTAATTCCACTATTTGAGACTGTGAGAGCAATCACAGCAAAGTTAACACACCCGTGACTTTGTAACCCGGGCAAGTCCGATCGCATCGAGGCGGGGAGCCAAAATGGCTATTTAAGCGCTGCAGTAATGGAGACATTTTGTTTTGTTGTTTAGACATTAAAAGCTGTGTGGGGAGAGAAAACATGTAGACTGCTAAACAAACTGTGCCAAGGTTGTAGCGTAGTGTCATTTGTTCACTGCTCCCATTAAAAGAGTCACAGGCACATGTTGATTACTAGGTATGAAGGTCTATGTTCAGGTAACTGTGGATCGGTAGCTAGCGAGGTAGCTACTAAGATATTGAGTGGTAGCTAGGTCGTGTTCACGTCCAATCCAAAATGATGCTGTTCTAACCAGTTCACCAGTCCTTTAATTTCTGTTCAAAGAAAGTCCAAAGTAGCGCCGCAACGTTTTTGCGTTTGACCCGAGCTGTGTTGCCACTAGCTCGCACCCTGCGGGGAAAGGCAGGACGCGCCGGCAGCGCTGTCCCCTGCGCGTCCCCCTGAGGAAATGTACGTCTGTTTGTCATGAAAGCAAGTCTATCTGTCAACGTGACCAGATCACGTAAATATTACGTCGCTTGGCAGCCTCGTTTCTCCACTGTCTATCTACGTGTGTGTGTTCCTGGCCACTTGTCGTCCTTTTTTTTTGTGCAACCGCGGGTTTCTCTGCCAGGACAACTAGTAGCGTGTTGTGAAACTGGTCGATCACGTGGACGTCCCTTGTTGACGCCGCAAAATTCACCGTCCCCCAAAGTGATCATTGTTTACCCTGTAATGAGTTTTTTTGATATCATTTAAAAAGGCTTCTGGTCTTTGTTTTTAGGACGACTGTTTGCAGCCAGAACAGCTAGCTAGCTAGCAGACAGAAGATGTATAGATTAGCTAAGTACTGGACCTGAAGGTGGGAGGCACAGTTGTGTATTTTAATTAATGGGGAGGTCGTTAGTTAAATGTTGATAGATAAATAATGATATCTAGGTAGATGGGTAGTTATGAATAGGTAAGTTGAGTGCATATAAAAAGTTTACACACCCCTTTTCAGCTTCCAGATTTTTGTGATGTAAAAAAATTAAACAAAGACAAATTGTCTGAAAATGTATTCCACCATTTATATGACCTAGAACCTTCCATCCATCCATTTTCTTCACCGCTTATCCTCACGAGGGTCGCAGCGAGTGCTGGAGCCTATCCCAGCTGTCAACGGACAGGAGGCGCGGTACACCCTGAACTGGTTGCCAGCCAATCGCAGGGCACATGGAGACAAACAGCTTCACTCACAATCACACCTCGGGGCAATTTCGAGTGTCTAATTAATGTTGCATGTTTTGGGGGATGTGGGAGGAAACTGGAGTGCCCGGAGAAAACCCGGACAGGCACGGGGAGAACATGCAAACTCCACACAGGCGGGTCCAGGATTGAACCCGGGAATGAGGCCAATGCTTTACCAACCTATACAACTGAATTTGGGTCGGGTGGGCAATTGACCCCTCCGTGGATGTTGCGCAATCCGCGTCACTGACCAATCAGAGGCCAGAGATCTGCATAAACCACGCCCCTTTTGCTCCCGCCATTTTCTCTGACAACATTGAATGGTCCAGTATAGGTTTTGCTAGCGTTTTATCGCGTATTTGGGTTCTTTAACAATAGATATGGTTAAGAAGTGTAGTCACGGACTTTGTAATAGTGACGACAGGTATCCTGAAAGGCTAGTTGGTGGAGTTCGATTCGTACCCTTTCCAAAACCGAAGACCCAGTACGAAAAATGCCTTCGATGGATCAAACTTTGTGGAAGACCGCATCATCAACTAAATCCATCTAATACCAACCGGAACAGATATGTTTGCACGAAGGTATGCCTTATATTTGATTTTCAATACGTATCGTATAAATGAATTCGAAGTTCTTCGCTAGCATAACATTGCTACGTGTGAACGATTGACACACTTATTCTTTGTTGAGAGATATTTAGTGATGATCCGACTGCACAAACGTGTCGCTTTCTCTCCGGCTCGCGGTCGAAGCTTAACCAGACTGTGTTTGCACGAAGATATGGCCTAAATTTGATTTTTAATACACGTCTCGTATAAATGAATGAGACGTTCTGCGCTAGCATAACATTGCTACGTGTGAATGATTGAATGAAATCAGAAGCATGGCGTCTTTCTCAGTTAAGAATGTATTGTATTGTATTGTATTTGCCATTTTTACAAAGTGTTTGTCTTACGTCAGCGCACGCGGCGTGACGTCACTTCAGGAGGCGTGGTTAAGGGCCCTGTACGGAGGGGTCAATTGTTCCAAGAGAGAAGAAGTCGAAATCACCAACTGAGATAATGAGGTTGTACAAATATGCGCACCATCTCATAACCGGTGATGTCACTGTATCAAAAATTAATCAATCACGTTAAAACTCACGTGAAATGGGAGCACACCCGCTGCCATTTGAAGTGCCTCCGACAAACCACAAAAAAAAAAAAAAAAATCAATCAAAATCATATCAATAGTCTTTCATCATTATATGCTGTGCATACAACAAATTGACGAGTGCTTCTCCACATGGTGCGTGCGTAAATAAAATAGCATAAAAATCGAAGAACATCTTGGGTGAAAAGAACAAAACAAAAATGCTTACATCAAGGTACAGTTATTGCTAAAATAAATAAATACACATAATGTACTTTTCAGTCTTCTGCTCCCTGTCCAGGCTTTGGTCCAGCCAGATGTTCCAGTAGGCTTTTCCTGGTGCTTTTATTTCAGCCCAAGTCACTCACAAAGACCTTCTGTGGCATCTCAGGGATCGCATTATTTCAAGGTTTCAGTCACGAGTAGGATAAAATATATATACACAGACAGTCCTCGGGTTAAGACGGTCTCGACCTAAGACGTTTTGACTTTACAACGCCCGTCCCTCGTCCGCCATTTCGTCTGGCTAACGCTTGTCCGTGTTTGTGCGCCGGGAGTATCTTTGCATTTTTCGCCCTCCTTTTAAGGCATTATCGCCCCAAAGAATAAAGTTGTGACTTTTAGCAATGCTTCTGCAGCCAAAAGAAAATCCATGACCATGGAAACAAAGCTCAAGGTTGGTGAAAGGAGAGACACCGACACCACCAAGGCTTCAGTCGGTCGACCGCGGTGACAATTATTAAAGACAAAGCCCGTTTTTTAGCGCATGTGAAGTGTTCCGTTCCTATGTCGGATACACCGATCACAAAACATCATCTTGTTTATTTCATTGTATTTGTTTTTTGATACAAAGTATTTGGATGTAAATTCTGACTTTAATGGTTAAAGGCGCTACTGTTTGGAACGGATCTCAGTCGTAGACCGAGGACTCCCTGTATACGTATATACTCAAGGTGTTACAAACAGTATTCTGTGGACCTCAGTAAAGACAGTTGTCATCATCAAGTGGAGAAAATATGGAAAGACTGACATTTTTCAGAACAGGAAGTCCCTCAAACACTGCAGAAAATCCAAGAAGAAAACTGCTCAGGGAGGCTGCCAAGAGACCAGCAAGTAACAGTTTCTGGCAAGATCCGTTGCACTGCTTAGTACATCATGCGACAACAAGCGGCCATCTTCTTCGTACGTCTGTGATACGGGGCAGGAAGTGAAGACAGAAATATTGTCTCGATAGGTAAAAAGGCACGAAATCTCCCCGGCGCATGTAGGAAAATGAAAATTGAAGATTTGGGTGATAATGCCAAAAGATTTGTTTTGTGGAAACACAACACTGCTTATCACCAAAAGAACACCGACCCTACAGTGCAGCACGGTGATGGCAGCATCATGCTTTTGGGCAGTTTCTTTCTTTTCTCTTTTTTTTGACGATATAATAGTTCACATTAAAAATTACTTTTATTTTGTATTAACCGTACAAGGATTGGTACCATTCATATTGATAGGTTGGTATCGCCCATCCTACCGCCCCCCACCGCCCCTGGTGCCCTCGTCCTTCCCTGCGCGTGACACAGTTTCGGCGCGTGGCATGGTGTTGTGGCTTGAACCCAGAGCGCCTTTTTGATCCGCGCACAAGAAAACACAGCCAAGTGTGCCAAGTGTTATAACACAGGCCACGCAGGAGTCACTTTGCTTTGCTTTGCTTTCCCAATCGGCCTCTTTGCTTTGGAGCCGAGCCAAGTGTCACTCACCTGAAATGTGTGTAGAGATGAACTCAAAACAAGTGTCGTGTGCTGCTTTTCCACACACACACACACACACACACACACACACCACACACACACACACACACACACACACACACACACCTTTGCCAAGATCTTTACGTGGGTGTGTGTCCCCATAAATGAAAAGGAAAGTTTTTAATTGACATCACTCAAAAAAATTGTATACATACACGCCTGTACAATCTAACGTGTCCCTGTCAAAGATATTTATTCAACACTAGATACGATAATATAAATGTACTTTGAGGCTATGTTTTGAACTATGAAAAAAAAAATGCTTATATACCGCAGTACTCCACTTCAAATTTAACGTGTGCGACTCAGTTACGAAGCCTTTAGCGCCATCGTGTGGACTTTAAAAGGGGGAACACTTGAATTATCCGTCACCGAAATGTGGATAGATAGATAGATAGATAGATAGATAGATAGATAGATAGATAGATAGATAGATAGATAGATAGATAGATAGATAGATAGATAGATAGATAGATAGATAGATAGATAGATAGATAGATAGATAGATAGATATAATGGCGGCACGGTATCTCAGCTGGTGTAAGCGTTGGCCTCACAGTTCTGAGGATCCGGGTTCGATTGCGGCCCACCTTTTCTCCGGGTACTCCGGTTTCCTCCCACATCCCCAAAATATGCAACATTAATTGGACACTCTAAATTGCCCCGAGTTGTGGTTTTGAGTGTGGCTTTTTGTGTTCATGTGCCCTGCGATTGGCTGGCAACCAGTCCAGGGTGTACCCCGCCTCCTGCCCGTTGACAGCTGGGATAGGCTCCAGCATTGCCCGCAACCCTCGTGAGGATAAGCACCTAGGAAAATAGATGGATGGATGTACATCCTAGTAAAATACCATACAGCGCCATATCGTATATTAATATAATATAAAATACAGAAGTCTGCGATTGGGTGGCAACCAGTTCAGGGTGTACCCCGCCTCCTGCTCGATGGACTCCAGCACACCCTGTGACCCTTCTGAGGATAAGTGACTAAGAAAATGGATGGATGGATGGACAATACAGTAGAATAAAATAAATGACTAAGTAGCTTACAACACAACACTGTACGATGCAATCCAATGAAGCAAAATAGAATGATTTTTTGAATAAAAATAATTTAATTTTCATGTATTATCCGCATCATAATCCCTCATGGGGAAATTCAATAGGTGAAATATAATAAAAATTCCGTCAAATGGAGTATAAAACAGCACAACTATAGTAAATCTAAATCCCATCAAATGAATCAAGCACGATAATAAATAAGAATGACCATTAATTTAGTGTAGAAATATAACAGGGAGATTTCAAAAAGTTTGGATCAAATGTATTATAACCTATATTTATAATATTTATAATTGAATATGTTTTGTTATCTATATAATTCAATAAGATTTCGCATCATTTTTAAAATCCACCCTCTGTCGTTTAATTCTCCACGACCCCTGTGACGTCACTAGACCAAGTGCGTCAGCTGTGGATCCGTGGCGGCCCCTGGTGTACACCATTTGCAGTCAAACTGAGTGAACGTGTTTCATTTCGTTTTGTCTTATATCGGCAAAACTGAAAAGTATTATAGGTAAACAAAACAAAACAAAAAAGATAAATATTTATCCATGAAATCATTTTCAGTATTGCTCCGCATCTTGAAATGAAGTGACTTCGACTTCACGCGCTCGCCGGCGCTGATGTGGTTGCCTAGCAACGCCGGCTTCGGTGACGATGAGTGTTCGTCAAAGCGTGTTATTAAAAACATAATAATAATTTTTTTTTTTTAAAAAAGGTCAGATTGGCTAGTATGTTGACGCGTGCATTGCGATCGCGTTTGGTGGCGGCGCCTGAAGATCATCACGTTGACAGCTGGTCCTAAATTAGTGGGCTTGTCTTTGGTCTCCCCAGATAGGACCCGGATGCGTCGCCGGCCAGCCACCGAGCCAGCCACCGGTTGATGACTCGCTCCGCCGTCCGTCTCCGCGCCAGACCGCCAGCGAACCTTCATCTTCTCACGCAGCGAGCCAAGCGAGGAGCGCCTTTTGTTTCGGCGTGAACAAAAACCAAAAAAAAAAAAAACAAACCACAAACAATAAACTAAAACAACAACAACAACAAAAAACCTCAGAAGCCTCCTGTCGCCTCGTCAGCCATGAGCCAGAGGTTCACCGTCTCCAAGAGCGACGGCGGCAGCGGCGGCTGCGGGCTCCCCGCGGCGGACATCCAGGGGGAGGTGAACCAGCTCTTCGAGGGCGACGAGCCGGCGACGGCGGCCGGCGCCGAGGGCGACGCGGCCGGGGTCGACGACGCCGAGTCGGCGGCGGACCAGGGGACGTCCGCGGTGGTGATGCTGAAAGGTAGGAGAGCCGCACAAGCTACATGCTAGCGCGTACACACGTGTGACTTGAATGCGGAATTGGCCACAAAAAGGTCACCGTCTCCACAAACAAATGAGACAATTTTAGACGACAAAATTACCCCCCCCACGACCTTGACATGTTTTGCTTTTACTTGCATTATGAGCAAACACGAATTATTATTATTATACACAATTTATTTATTTAACAAATTTACACTATTTAGTTACAATGACCCCCCCAGCCCTCGACGTCCCTTCTCAAACAAAACATATTTACAGCTGATTGAATTAATTTAAAACAAAAATTAAAGCATGTATGCTGATGTACATCTGCAGTTGTCAAGATTCAAATTGCCATATTTATTTTAGATATGTTGTAAAAAAGTTCTCAAAGCTCTTGTCGATGTATTTATTTTTTTATGTGCTTCAAACCTCCACAGAACATTGGAGAAGAATATTGTATGGCGATATTTAACAGTGAAGAATGCCCCAAAATTAGGAGGACATCAAAATGCAATCAATATTAAATATTTGAAGCCAGATCAACAAGTTTGTCACTTCAACAGAAAAATCTTGCATGCAAATCTTACAAGAACACTGCACAAAGAAATGCAATTGATGGAGTTCTTTGTCTTGCCAACAGAAACTTATTTTTGTCAAATACATAATATGTGTTCGCTCAATGACTCGGCGAGGGTTTCGTGAGTGTGTTTTGCAGATTTTCTCATCTTTTCATAAAGCGGAAGTCGTGAATGGACTGCTGGTCGGACACTTTACTTGTTAATTAGAGGGAAATTAGATTTATTAGCATCATAAGAAAGTTTTAAAACTTCTCCACATGGCTAGGATTTTCTCATGCAGAGTGAAATGAGGGGGAAAAAAACCCCCACGTAATTTTGAAATAATTATTTGCAACGTGGGGCACTGTGGATCAGCTGGTAAAGCATTACCCTCACGGTTCTGAAGTCCTGGGTTCCCAAAAACATGCGACATGAATTGGACACTCTAAATTGCCCCTAGGTGTGATTGTGAGTGCGGTTGTTTGTCTCGATGTGCCCTGCAATTGGCTGGCAACCAGTTCAGAGTGTACCCTGCCTCCTGCTCCTTGATAGCTGGGATAGGCTCCAGCACTCCCCAAGACCCTCGTGAGGATAAGCGGCAAAAATAAAATGGATGGATGAATGGATTTGTAATGTCATGACCTCAGAATCTTTGAAAAAAAAAAAAGAGACTAGTTTAACAGAGCGGCATGGTGGAGGAACTGGTGAGACTGTCTGCCTAATGTTTCTGAGGACCGGGGTTCAAATCCCAGCCTAGCCTACGTGGAGTTTCCATGTTCTTACTGGGCCTTGGTGGGTCTTCTCCCCGGCTCTCCAGTTTCCTCCCACATCACCAAAACATGCATTCATTGGAGGCTCTAAATTGCTCATAGGTGTGATTGTGAGTGCATCTGTTTTGTCTCCACATGCCCTGCGGTTGGCTGGCAAACATTTCAGGGTGTACCCCGCCTCCTGCCCGATGACAGTCCTGCAACCTTTGTGAGGATAAGCGGCTCAGAAAATGGATGAAAGTATATTTTAATAGTAATACAGTACAGTTTGAATAATTAAAGCAGTGGGTGATCGGTGACATGTATTTATTTACTGCGGCCTTCCTGCTTTGTGACAGGTGGTTTCTCTCCGTTTTTCTCTGTGTTGCGACGTGTCCAGCGTCAACCAACGACGTTAAGTCCAGTCTTGATCGTCTCCTTCAGGACGCCTTAAAACCACAAAATGTGCCTGCATGCTCTCCAGTGCTGCGGCATTCAAAGCACTTTATGCTTCTTCAGCTCTCTCGTTCCCAACGTGTCAATCCATCCTTTACGGCTCTGGAAAGAACGATGCAATCGTGCAGGTCCTTAGGAACAAATCTCTCCGTCTCGGTTTCTCCCGGCAGACGAGGGAGCGCTTTATTTGAAGGACTCTCCTTCAACCTCCCCCCCCCCCCGACCCCCCCACCCAATCCACCCTTCTTTGGTCTCACTCGACGATGGCGCTGCATCTCATTGTCAACTTTGCCGGTTGCCGTGGCGACACAGCACCGCTTCCATCAGGGCAATGTCGCATATGGTCTTGCGAAGGCGAGCAGGGATCACACACAGACACACCGACGATCGGGTTGAATTTGAGGATTTTTCCACAATTCTGATCGAGAAGCGCAAAGGCCAGATTATCAGTCGTCTCGAAAAGATTGTCCTGACCAACTATGCAGTGGGTGTTTTGAAGAGTCCCTAATCGGGACAAGCCGAGATGAAAAGAAGAAGTAAAACAGTACCAACACCCATGCAGATTTCTTTCCCCTCTTGCTCACATTAAAAACTCTCTGAACACACCACACACCACAGGGTAATCACTCAGTGCGATCTTTCAGAGATATCCAACAATCGGGCTTTGTCGACTGAGCGCGCTGGAAGCAGACTGCTCAAATTTGTGCCGATTTTCGGGACATGTACGCCCTGCCCAAGCCGCATTCGGCGTGTGAAATGTCTTCGCTGTGCCAATAACATTCCGGCGTTTCAGCACAGGATTTATTTTTTTTCCTTCCCTGATTTTGTTTGCATCGATCCGCACCGAGATGTGAGCAAGCAAGTCTCGTCTGGCCGCCAAGCGCGCCCCTAGTGCCTTCGTGTCAAATCGTGTCTCTCGAGCCCTGCCCGGTGGACGTCTCCAAAACGGGCCGAGTGCTCTGCTCTTGATGGAATTCGGGGCACTTTTGCCTTTTATCTGGCACCTAAAAATTGTAAAATCACAAGTCTGTAAGTGTTTAATGGTGTTTATTTTTGTAGGGTTGGGGTGGGGGTGCAGGAGAGCTTTGATTTTTATACATCGTTAATGCTTTATGCCTAAAAAGTTAAAGGTCCTGAAAGTTCATGCAGTCGTGAGACATAATTTCAGCTCAATAACCTTTTAAGACTCGGATCAAAACGAGGTTTTAGAGTCACAAGCGTGGTCGGGGTGGGGGGTGTCGCTGTAGTTGCCTATATTAATATTTTGAACCGTTGATGTACCAAAACATTTTAACATGATGAAAAATAAAATGGACCAACAAAAACGGCACACACGATAAAGACTTTCCATTGCTTCCGCTAACAACCCAGGCTTAATTTACAGCGGTGATGTCACGTCAATGTACTTCCTTGACACCAACTGCTGCTTTCTTATTTTCAGTGGCACCTTGTGATAAAATTGTGAATAGATGGGCAAGGGTTCACTGGAGATGCCTTCCCCCACACCCTGCCCATGTGTTCTTGTTCAGCATTTTTGCGTCCTTTGAAAGTCTATATTATTTTTTTTCATCGTTTCAAATATCTTTTCTTTTCGGCTACATAGAAATCAGATGTGGCCACTTGGACGTGCAGTATAAATAAAAGTAAGTTGCTTTCCACCCAAGTAAAATGGGCGGTTATGCTGATTCAACAGCAGGTGGCGTCCTACTATACATTTTAAAAAAATTATTAGCAAGTCAGTGCGTTAAAATCCTTACGAAATCAAACATACGGTCGGTGTTTGTTTACAGGAGACCTTTAAGGACAAATGTGGTCGGGAAAAGAATGCAACGAGTCCAGTTGAGTTGCAAGTGCAATTCTTAAAATTGACGATAGGAGGCGGTGGTGTTTTTTTTCCAGTTTCATCCAAGGCTGCTGCAGCCAATTGCTGTCAAAATCATGTCGTGAAAGAAAAAAAAAAAACAACTCTTGTGCGTGAATGAGACACACACAGATAGAGAGAGACCACTAAATTACACAACCGTCTGCAATATGTGTGTGTGTGTGTGTGTGTGATGAAAGGTGCGTGCTAAGCATATGGCTGAACGAACTGTGTGTTAGCGCGTGTGTGTGCGTGTGTGTGTGTGTGTAGAAGAGAGACAGCGAGAGGAATAATGGGAAAGGGTAGAAGAGGGGGAGTAAATCCAGAAATCCTCGTGTGTTATGTAACAGGGCTTTGCTGGGGGGTTATGGGGGAGGTGTGCTGTGTGCACGTATGTAAGTATGCATGTTTGCGTACGTGTTCGAGAGGAAGTGGACAGGGAGTGACCTCGTTGGGCGCGAACGTGGCGGGGATGGAAGGGGGTACGACGCGTCCTCCATCTCGCAAGTCGCTCACCATCCTTCACGGGTGACGGCGCGTCCACGTACCCGGAGGACGCCGAGGCTCGTTCCTCAGCACTCTGCCGGTCGTGGACTTTGACGCGCACGCTGAAGCCTATCGGTGGGATTCTTTACTGACCTTGTCGATATCAGAAGCACCGACTTAAATTTATAACCCATATTAAAATATTCGTGTCCAGGAAACTGCATTCACTGATTCCCGACGGTCTGATCCCTTCATTTTGTAGCGCGCCGCTCGGCTTCACCGCTTCAAACGCCGGGATCGGAGTCGTAACGATGTCGCGGCTAGCCGATCGCAATGCACTAAAATATAAATTCACGTTCATTTCCTCAGCGAACTGCAACGTAATTGTCGCACATATTGATCGTCTTTTAGAGAAATAAATGAAAAAGGGTGATAATAGCTGTTAAACTCGATCGTTTAAAAGCATTGCGGAGGTGGTGTCAGGAGCAGCGACGTGACCGATAGCGATGATATATTGAAATATGGCTAAATGCTGTTTCTTTTTCCACACGGGCGATGCAGCAAGTTCGATCTCCACTTCTCCCGCTCTGACATCACACCAAGACACGGTGGGCCTTTCGGTTCTTGATTGTACCGCCTCCCGGTTAGCGCGAGAACCTTTGATTGCACCGCCCGTCACCGTCGCTGACATTATTTGTCGTAAGAAAAAATCTTTTTCAGACCGATTCAGACCACCCGATGATCTCCCCGGGCGCGGCGGTCGGGCAATCGCTGCATTAAAGCCGCTCCGATGGTCTGCTACAAGTTCATTACTTTGGCCTTTTGACCAGCGGCCGTTTAGGGAGCCTCGCGACAGATGTTGCGAGGTTCTATTGAGCCATGACACCCTATTTATCTGCCGCCTTTGTGCGCCGCTCAGCCGTCTCCCCTTTTCCCCTCTCAGGTCTGCATGACCTTTCCCTTTATCTCTCGCCTGCTAAAAGTGGCGGCGCCGCCGTTGACAAAAGAGCGCTTGAAGGAGACCCTCCAACCGGCGTCGTTTCAGTTCCGCTGTCATTTATTTGTCCGCCGAGTAAACCGCAGACGTGACGGCGCTGGCCGGTGGCGCCGCCCGCCCATCGATCTTCGTCGTTCTATGCGACTGTTCGAACTGCGTCAATTCTGGACGGGCGGAACGAGGATAGTTGCGAGATTCGCTTTGTTTATGGCAGCTGGAGAGTCTGGTGTAAATCATAATCATAAGTTTTGATGTTATCTTTAAATACCGGTTTAAAACGAGAGATTCCGATATTCTGCCGCTTGCGTGAATTAAAAAAATACAATAAAAATGGAGCAATTAAGTTACCGTACTTGCAAGAAGCTGCTGTTTGACACAATTCGCGTGCACACGCTCACCCGCAGACTAAGCGGCCAACGTGACTCCTGCTCATGATGTCATTCACAGGGCTACGCCTCTTAAAGGTACACATCAACACGCACAAATGTCAGCATTTTACTAGGGAAAACTTTAACATCTCTTTGAAAAACCTGATAAAATACAAATTGTGATATGGTAAACACTCCAGCAATAGAGCTTTGTGAAGGTGATCTTCAGCACCGCCCCCTCAACCATGTCCCACAAGCTTCCAAAATGGCGGTTGAACAGCACATTTTTTAAGTCGATTCTCTATCGCGTATTCCAGATAATATTGGGGTATGCTTTTGGCCAAATGCGTCAGACTTGTCCAAGAGAGTTCTACAGAGAGGTCTCAACTATTTAATGCAAAGATATGTGCACGGAATTAAGATTTTGGATGGAGCAGGACGCAATGTCAGAATTGCAGCGAAATGTTAGCCTTAATCCATCGTAGACACTTCGTCAACTGTGTTTTAGGGTTTGGAAAATGAATCAACCGGGCCCCTGGTGACCGAGCAGGATATCTTTAATCAGAATTGCATGTCGCCCAAGCGCATCTGAGGACCATTTTCTTCGTAACATGAACTTTTCCAAGCGCACGCTACTGACAACCAGCATTGCTTGTGGGACAACCTGGCGGCAGGGGCGTGTCAAGACAACGCGGCTATCTGATTGGCTATTATTGTACGAGGGATTGACAGGTCGGAAAGGTCCATTCTGTGGTTGGACATAATATCTCTCAGAACTAAGACCTGATTAATGTTTCCCACACGTTTGTTTTTGGTGTGGCGGACTTGGCATTTATGCCAGTGTTTTTCTTCCTGGCAAGATGTACTTTTTGAAAGAAATATCTTTAGTAAAATGTTCAGTGTTACTGGGCCCTTGCTGGCACAGGTGTGTATTTTAAATGTGTAGAAGAAAATTTCAGATGAAAATGAATATTATACTTTGACTGCATATTACTCATAGGAAATACATGTGACAGTACGAGCTTGATCATGGAGCAAATAACTCTTATACACTGTACAGTCGGTGGAGCAACTGGTTAGAGTGTTGGCTTCACAGTTCTGAGGACCGGGGTTCAAATCCCGGCACCGACTGTTTGGAGTTTGCATGTTCTCCCCGTGCCTGCGTGGGTTTTCTCTGGGCACTTCCCAAAAACATGCACCATTAATTGGAGACTCTAAATTGTCCCTAGGTGTGATTGTGAGTGCGGCTGTTTGTGTGTCTCCTGCGATTGGCTGGCAGCCAGTTCAGGGTGTACCCCGCTTCCTGCCCGTTGGCAGCTGGGATAGGCTCTGGCACTCCCGTGACCCTTGTGAGGATATGTGTGCGTCAGAAAATGGATGAATGGCTACCGTACAGTATGTTTGTGGATTCGAACGACAGCATGTAAAGCGCTTTGTGAGTCCTCTGTGTGAACAGCGCCATTACTTTGTGACTTCCGAGTAAGATAGCGACATGTTGCTTTTGAGCCGCCTCTCTTCTCCCAGCCCAAATGTCAGCGTGTGGATTGACGGCACGCTCGCCATCGCAGTCCACGTCTGGCTCCCCTGCATCAAGCAATTCTTTCTTTCCTTCTGCCCGACTTTCCCCCTGTAATTTAGCCGCTTTCTCATCTGTCGCTTTCCTACCCATCTCGGGTGCATCTCTCTCTCACTCTCTTTCTCTCTCTCTCTCTCTCTCTCTCTCTCTCTCTCTCTCTCTCCTTTCAACCTCGCTCCCCTCGGTTTTGGTGCATTGCAGTGGCTCCAACGCCACGTCGGAAGACACAACAGCCTCGCCGAACGAGGTCTCCCCTTCTCCCTCGGCATCGCATTCGCTCCCCTCCCTGCCTCGCCAGCGCGCAGGCAAACGCTCTCCCGGGCGCTTATTTTAGACCCCCGATTTTTGCCGGCTCGCTCTTCCTCGTGCTCCCTCGTTCTGTCTCTCGGGGCTTATCGGGAACCGGAGACAAAGCCGTGAGAACGAGCCCAACTGTCGCTGCGACCATTTCCATTTCAAATAAATCTGTGACGGATTGGGAGAGGGAAATAAAAGGCACAGCGACGCAATCCCTTGCCCCCTCGCTCCGTGCCGCCGACTGCTTCTTCTTCTTTTTTTATGGGGGGACTTATCAAGCAAAGCGACTGTCCTAGATCTTTTCAGAGTCGTCCGTCGTACCTCAATAAACTCAGTCGATCACGTGTGCCGGCATTGATTCCACATGTTTGAGGAAGGGGTCCTTCCCGTGTCCGCCTGTCGGATTGCACGGGGACTTCGGTATCACGCAAGCGATCCGATTGGGCCTCTTGTCCTAATTTGCTCCAGATCAAACAGCAGCGGGGTTTCGTTCGACAAAGCGGGTCACAAACACCTGCTGATGCTGCAGCGTGGCGCCGCGCTTCTTTGCATAGAGCACGACTCCTCAATTAAAAAAGGTCCGCTTTACATGCATTAACGGCACAGGGACCGAGCCTGAGCATAAATAGCAAGGAAATCTGAGTAATTTATGATGCCCCCCTCCCCAAATGCCTAGGTTAATAGTCACAATTTTCAATACATCGCAAAATATACATAATCCCTAGAATGTTAGATGTCATTTCAAACTCATCAAACAAAAAGAAGCTTTTGGATGAATTGACTTGCACTGCAATATATTTACATTTGGCACATGCTCATAACTTCCACTTACAACCCAGGCTAAACTTGGTTTGTCCCTCATTCGAGATGTACGACTTTGACGTACCTCCTTGCGCTCAATTCCTATTTTGACAGGGGTTTGCCGCCACCTTGTGGCACTTTGTAGCATCACAGGTAGGGTGCCAAAAAATAAACTGGAAAGTGGTGTGGGTTTTTCGAAGGATTGGTCACTTACGAAACGCAAATAGTAATAATAATAATAATAGTAATAATTTCCGAATAACTGGAACAATCACTGAGACAAAGACCCAAAGGAAAAAAAAAACATTTTTACCACATACAGTAGATTTGGTATTTTCTTTTATTTTTACAGCAAGTCTTTTAGACTGTATTTGATTGTATTTACTCATTTAAGAGCGATTTTTGTCCATAATAGTCCATGTTATAAAATTGAAGCTGTCAGATATTATACATTCCATTTCATAATGATTTGCGCGCGGCCGCCGAGTTCTCATTTAAATGGCCTCGGTCCCGTCTGGCCTTTTAATCTTTACATTTCCGACTTTGTCAGGGATGATGAAGTCGCAGATTTATCGCCGTCGCTCTCTAAGTGCCTTTTGTGTTTGAGCCAAAGTTTAATATCTACATGAGAAGCCGCCAGAAGTACAGTGCATCAAATACGCACTAATGGCACATCTGGAGCGTCGTCGGGTTTAAATATGGGGACCGTTCAGGGAGTCGATCTGACACGTAACCTTTTGACGTTGTTGACTTTTGCTGTCGTTTGTGTTGTAGCGGCAACACGACAGCCTTGTTTACACAGCGATCCTGCGACATTGAAGCATCAGAGCCTGAGCAGGAAATCTTGTAAAGAGATCTTTAGGAATGCTCTGAGCAACGTCCAGGTTTTGGCATTGGTGCCCCCTTGCGCGTGTTTGCCTTAAAAGCGGTCGAATGTCAGAAAGTCCGTCTAAACTTAGTCCTGCCTATACCACGTCTAAACCTTATGTCCCAAAATCTTCATTGAGTCCGGTTCAAGAGCGCTGGATCCTTTCCGCTTGGAACTCAGCGCAGATCTTCAACAACCAGGAACAACTTCAGCAAATCAGGTCTATCATCTGTTTCAGCCCAGCAAGAGCTTAAATTGCTGTCTTATGTCATGTGACACGAGTCCTTACCTCTGTCAAAAACACTTGGATGATTGGTTTCAACACAGTGAGTATCAGGTGTCAAAACTTCACACACCCCTGTCTTGGAATTGTGCAATTCCCTTCCACACATACAGTTTTGGGGCCGTGGTACTTCTTCCGAAGGCGAAAAATGGATCACAGGTACTCCCGTACAGTTAAACAATTTGAAAATGAAGCGTGATCTAAGAACAGTCCCCAGAGGGCCCCATAGCTCAGTGGTTAGAACATTTGTTTGGTAAACCAGGGGTCATGACTTCATAGCTCACTGGGGCCTCTACTCCCCAAGAAGGGGTTGCGTCAGGAAGGACTTCTGGCGTAAAAACTGTGCCAAACAAACCCAAGCGCTCATCTGAGATGTCACGGTGTGGCGACCCCTCAGGGGACAAGCCGAAAGAAACTTACTATACTTGTTCCGAAATGGATCACAGATACTCCTGTACAATTAAACAATTTGAAAATGAAGCGTGATCTAAGAATAGACAATTTCTTAATTTGACTTTTTTTTCCTCTTCAATAGATTTTGTCAGTGTCCCTTTGTTACCATTGTCTATTTTTATCTACCACAGTAACTTAAGCACCTGTTACAACCACAAGGGGGAGCCCCGGAGTGAAAACAATCTGCGGTGGGTCTATTAGCTATTACATAAACGTGATAATGACACAAAATGCACGTCTGCAACATGCCAGCTATGAAAACAGCGTCAGTCAAATATGCATCATATTATGGAGCTATTTATGAATTGTCCTGTTGTGTCGAGCTAGCTGGACGTACCCCCCCGTCCCCAGGAACGGTGCAAACCCCAGTGTGAAGTGGTGCTCATTAGAATCGCAGCTATTTAAAGCCAACACTCCCACTTGTGAAAAAGCCAAAGCCGACTCTGCCGGTTTTAGAATTCCGTGCGCGCGTTACGTAAGGCTTTTGTCTTTCACGCTTGAACTCCTCTCCAGGCACGGGCTTACTTTATTAATGACAGCGATTGCATGATTGGGCGGTGGCTGGCGACGCGTGAGCCCGTGTGCGTCGGCGAGCACAACTGTGTCATATCTGTTTCTCGGTGCGTGCCTAGAATCGCTTATTGTGTTGAGCTTCGCGAGGATTCCTGTGCACTTGACACGACCGCGTCGCCGCGCTCGACCACGAAAGGTCACCGTCGGTCTCCCCGTGTGATTTTTGAAAGGGCCCGTTAAGAGCTTGCACGAATTAGCCGCACTGGCGCGCCGTTATGTGACACGTTATGTTCACGGACTGGACTCGCGCTCTCGCAAACATGACTTGTTTGGCACCTGGCGGGTTGACGAAATGGACTCGCTGGTGCTGTTCTACACTGTGTTGTTTTCCTGTTTCTATCTGTGGTGATTAAGGCTGCAATTAGTATCCTAATATGTGTATGTATTGATTACATCATTCATTTGGAGTCATGATTCATGATTGACGTGTTCCGCACAATGTTTTGGACTATGTTGCCCCTCAAGCTGCCCTAACTTGGTTGGTATGAGTAGTTTCACAAAACAAGTCTTAAAAAGTCAATCTTATAAACCTATGGGAAGTCTGCCATTTTGTCATGAAGTCACAGTTTTTGGCTCATTTGGGGGCGTCTGATAGACGCACGAGTTTCTCCGATAACTGCCAAATTTGAACCATGCATAAGCGGCATGCATGCTTTTAGAACGTTACGATGAAATTTAATTAGGGAGCACATTTGAAAGAACGGGGTCGACCAAAAATTGCTTCACAAGCGTTAAAACAAATTGCGACACAAATGCAAACATAAATGAATAAAAAAAAAAATCAATGAAAAGTATGAAAACCCAGTAAACTCATTTTATTGCTACCTCACAAAAGTGAGAATCAACTGCCTTGACCCTCGTGTTAGCGTTTATTTCTTTGGTAGCTTCGACCAATAATATTTATGGCTCGATGTGATCTGATAAGTAGTCACTATCCTTCTTTTCCTTTTGGGTTGTCCCGTTTGGGGTCGCCACAGCGTGTCATCATTTTCCATCTAAGCCTATCTCGTGCATCTTCTCTCGTCTCTGGACATGTCCAAACAATCGAAGTCTGCTCTCTCTAACCTTGTCTCCAAAACATCCAACTTTGGCTGTCCCTCTAATGACCTCGTTTCTAATCCTATCCAACTTGTTCATTCCAAGCGAGAACCTCAGCATCTTCATTTCTGCCACCTCCAATTCTGCTTCCTTTTGTTTCTTCAGTGCCGCCGTCTCTAAACCGTACATCACCACTGTTTGGTAAACTTTGCCCTTCATCCTAGCGGAGACTCTTCTGTCGCAGAGAACAGCAGACACCTCCCGGCAACTGTTCCACCCCGCTTGGACCACCCTCGCTATATCTTCTCCCTGGAGCTTCACTCCTCCTCCGCCCCTCACATTCATGCACATATCCTCTGTTTTACTTCGACTAATCTTCATTCCTCTCCTTTCCAGTGCGTGCCTGCATCTTTCTAATTGTTCCTCCGCCTGCTCCCTGCTTTCACTGCAGATCACAATATCATCTGCAAGCATCGTGGTCCAAGGGGATTCCAGTCTAACCTCATCTGTCACCCTATCCATTAGTACAGCAAACGGGAAGGGGCTCAGAGCAGATCCCTGATGCAGTCCCACCTCCACCTTAAATTCTTCTGACACACCAACGGCACATCTCACCGCTGTTCTGCTGCCCTCGTACATGTCCTGTACTATTCCAACATAATTCTCCGCCACACTGCTTTCTCTTGATCTACAAAGACAGACTTTCTATTATTTGTTGTAATTCCCCAGTGTAGGTGAGGAAAGGGACGAAGAGGCGTATCCTTCAGCATTAGCCTCACATTGAGTGAGTGAAATCTGTCCCGGCTGTTTGTGCGCACCTCTAATTGAATAAGACCGCAGCAATTACGGCCCCCGCGCTGCTCTCCACGCAACCAGATGTGCCGGCCAGTATTTATCGCCCGCCGCCGCGTCAATACTGCACCTTGCGCTGAAGGGGTGTGTGCGGGGATGGGGGTGTTGTGTTACCATCGTACGGGGGTCTTCCCTATACCCTCAGGGGCCGACGGTTGCAAGGACCGTAATGGACTGCATCCAGATATGTGTCCTGTTTCAAAGTGCATCACATTTCCTCGCTTCTCCCTTTGTCTCTTCTGGAAAAGAAACCCAGAGCATCCCACGTCACACTGTTCTATTATTGGACGTGCCAGGATGCCGTGTTGTCAAGGAAACCTGGCAACTATGGATGCTTATTTGTTACTTTCACAGAGTGGGATTTCACTATGCGGTAAACAAAACTACATTTTTTTTTTTAATAACAGTAGAAAACACTCCTCCCGTGGATTTAATTAGCTCGGCGAGGTCCAACGGAGTTCCTTCGCTCCTGACTTCTCTGGCCGCGCTGATTTGGTTTCTCCTTGGCAAGAGCGGGCGACGTGGGAGATTGATGGGAGTGATTCATCTCGCTACTTGCTGCCTCTGTGCTAGAACGGGAACAAGGGAAGCGGCGGCAAAAGCAACAAAAAGCAGCAAGCGGCAGCTCGCCTACTCTCATCCCGTGCGCAGGATCCCTCGACGTCACGCTCGCGAGCTCACAAGGGATGTCAAAGCCACAATTTCGTGTAATTGTACTCTTACGTAACAGCGTCAAAGTGACGTTGATGGATGGCATCTTTGATTGCCCCAGCAACCCCGCTTCACGGTCATTTTCGGCAACCTGGTGGCATGACATAGCTCAACTCACTAGTGGCGTTTTACCAAGGGTGAGCTGTGTATTTGGAGGATGTAATTCACCTCTTCATGCCGCCGCAGCCACGTCTTAGGTTTAAAGATCACCAATACCACAGAAAAGCGCAATAACCTGGAATAGTTCGGAATCAACCTACAAACATTTTCGTTACGCTGCGAGTTTTTGCCCAGACAAACCGATCAGATCGTGGAAAAATGCTGACGGGATTCCAGGCCGGCTCGCAATTTGATTTGAAATCTGGTTAAAGAAATGGTACAGTTCCTCAAGACATGGCAGTACAAAGAGATGGAAACCTGATTGGAAGTAAAACTTCTTGAAGAACGTACCGTTCCAAAGCCCGTTCGTGTCGATACAACCTTCTGATTAGGGCTCATTCTGATGAATGTGTCATGGCTGTGCCGGTCCCCGATGTGGCGCGCACCTGCTCCCATCTCTCATCTATGTAATTACGTCCCACATATTTATGGCCACGCGTGCGGTCTGGTCTTTGCCAGTCTATTGATCCCATGTCACGTTCCCGCAACTCCTCGTTTTGCTATCCCTTGTATCGAACCCCGACCCATTATTGACCTTCCTCTTACGCCTGCCGAATCTACTATTGCTGCCTTCGTGGACTGCTTACTGGTATTTGGACTTTGGATCGAATAAAGACCTTCCCAAACTGCTGCTAAGCCTTGCGAGTCGTGCATTTTGATTCAACCACGGGTTCTGGCCATGACAGAATGTCAATGTACGACCCTTGGGGTTTGTCAAAAATCAGAATCATCTTTTTGCGCCAACTACGTTAGAAACATACAATTAATTTATCTCCTGTAGTTAGCGCCTCTCTTTTACGATATACATGACGACAACAGTCAGTTGAGACAAAAAGACATTGCAGTCAATGTCATCGAGCATTCAGGGCAATGATGTAAACTGCTGCTTCAACTCAATCTCCGACTTCCTGTTCAATACCAGGAGTGATTTCCTTGACAGTTTTAACTAAATCACAAAGAATAAAAGTTGGTGCTTGGTCAATTGGTGCATTGCAAACACCGAAACGTTTGTGGTTCACTGTACTGCGACTTTTTAGCATTTCATTTGTTTCCCCTTTTTTTTGTATACAAAAGTAATTAGCAGTGTTAACATTTGCATTGACAACTTGCATATTTTGACACAGGTGCGCAGCACATGTCCACGTCGTGCCTGAGCGCCCGCCGCCGAGGCCTCAGTTTATCGCCCCCGAGCAAAAACAAGTCGGACCATTGATTGAAAGAATAATTAACCGTGCTAATTAGCGCACTGCTAAACGCTCTGGAGGTGCCTTGCCTCCTGACTCCAGTTGTAGCCCTCTCACCTCCCAATAATTTGGTATGTGCTTTCCCCATGTGGCAAGTGGGTAAGAGGCTTAGGCGTTGGGCAAACAACGGTTTGATATTCTCCGCTGACGTGTGCGCGTCGTGATAGTCATGCTTGTAATCCTGTTGGCTAAATATGCTGAGCTGTGAAAACAGATTAAGACGTGGCAGTGTTTTTCTTGGCCGTGTATTCCCAGTTGTGAGCTAAGCGGGTTCAGCATCTGTCCGGCGGTGGCTTCTTTTAAAACAGTTGTCGGTCGGTCAACTCTCTGCATAGGTTCCTACTAAAGGGGAGAACATTAATACCGATTTTGAACATATTTAGCAATTTTTAAAAAGCAAAAGACCGATGCATAATTAGGAGGGGAAACATCGGTGCATGTACTTACTGTTCTTTTAGTGTGTGATGTACTCAAAATGATCAACACGGCACAGCAAACACATAATACCGGCCCCGACAATCGTACGTCTCCTCTCGCAAACCAGATGTCTTGTGTTATACTGAATATTAAATAAATTTTAACAATTTGCATCTGGATTATGTGTAAATTAGAGATGGGGAAAAGAAATCACACTAAGCACACGCCACACCAAAGAATAATCCATCCATCCATCTATCCATCCATCCATCCATCCATTTTCTTCTGCTTACTTAGCAGGGAAGCCCAGACTTCCCTCTCCACATCCACTTCCTCCAGCTCTTCCCAGGAGATCTTGATGCGTTCCCAAGCAAGCCGAGAGTCTTGGTCTCTCTCCAGCATGTTCTGGGGCGTCCCCCAGGGTCTCCTCCTAGTGGGACATGACCAGAACACTTCACCAGGGAGGAGACCACGGGGCATCCTAAATAGATGCAATCAGCCACCTCATCTGGCTCCTTTCAATGCGGAGGAGCAGAGGCTCTACTCTGAGCCCCTCCCAGATATCTCTAGGGTAAAGCCTGGACACCATCAATCCATTATCTACCGCTTTTCCGGGTCGGGTCGCAGGGGAAGTAGCTTCAGCAGGCGATACCCAGATTTCCCTTTCCCCAGCCACTTCTTCCAGCTCTTCCAGAGGGATCCCAAAGCGTTCCCAAGCCAGCGAAGAGACACCCCGCGGAGCAAACTCATTTCTGCCGCTTGTACCCGGGATCTTGTTTTCTTTGGTCACCACCCACAGCGCCTGACCATAGGTGAGGGGATGAACGTGGATCGACTGGTAAATTGAGAGCTTCGCCTTTTGTCTTAGCTCCTTCTTCACCACAGCAGACCGATACAAAGTCCAGATTACAGCAGACCCTGCACCTAGCCGCCTGTCGATCTGCGGTTCCATTCTTCCCTCACTTCCCCAAGATATTTGAACTCCTCCACTTGGGGCAAGATCTCACTCCCGACCTGGAGAGCGCACTCCTCCCTTTTCCAACTGAGGACTATGCTCTCATATTTGGAGGTGCTAATTCTCATCCAAGCCACTTCACACACATCTGTGAACCGCTTAAATGGGAGTTGGAAATATCGATTAACTTTCCATCATGATTTACATCTAAAGGCAGCTAGGAATACAATATGTTTTAATATTTACCTGCAAATTTACAAAGCTACTCGTTGCATAGTCAATCAGTAGCTGTCTCAGTGCACCAGTCCAAAGAGTGAGGGGGGGGGGGTTAAAAAAAAGCACAAGCGAGAGTGTTTGTCACATTTCCTGACAGACTTGAGAGTTGGCTGACAGCAGAGACACTCGCTATCAAACTGACTTTTATTGAAATGTGGGAGAAGGCTGCTGAAGGGCACCAAGGTGTAGCAGAGGAGCAGGGGAGGAGTGCGCTCGCCCGTGGGCAGCGCAGGGCGGAGGAGGGGGTGGCGGAACCGAGAGAGGGCAGAGCTCTGGTGGCGTGCACCGCAGCCGAATGGGGGGAAAAAAGGCCAGTCTGGTGTGAGTAAGCAGGGGGCATTCGTGTTATTTGTTTAAATTACACAACGGAAGGGGTTTCATTATAAAAGATGCAGAATCTTGCTTGGGCGCCCATCCAATCCGTTCGGATCCTTCAGGATCAGCAGCAAGTTCAACGATATAAGCCATGAGACAGTTTGTTCAAAGGATCTGATTTCACACAATTAGGTCAAGCATTTTAATGTCCTCTAATTGCCGAGTTAAAGAGTTCAACTAGCGAAGCGCGTCCGCAGCCATCTGCACGCATCCATTAGTTTGATAATCACGAGCTCGGGTGAGTAAGATGTATTTTATTGGCAGTTTTTCTCATTATTTAAATGTTGGTGAGACTGGAGCAAGTCCCTACTGAAGGTACCGCTTGGTTACCGCCTTAGAAACAAGTGCGGTCGGAGCCGCAACACGGCTCGTCGCGGTTTCAAGGACCGTCAGTGGATCTCTGATTGCATCAAGGTCTCGTGCGGCAAATTGCGAATGAGAGTCCAATCTGGCCTCGCGTCAGGTTGCATTGAGGCCAGAGGCGGGCCGTGCGTTTGGCACCGGGGCCTTGATTCTGGACTTATCCGTCTTAATACCACCTCTATCATGCCGCAGTTACAGAACCGTTTGATTCTATTCAAAAGCAATAGCGCCTGATTTCTAGCTTTTCTGGAAAAAGTCTGCCTCAAAAATAGATTTTTAAGTACATTCTAGACCAAGTCAATTTCTCTTCCTTTGTCAGCCGTTTTGGGCATAGAAAAATTAACTGTAATAATGCACGCCGATGGGTTTTGCTGGTCCACTTTGCTCTAAACAACCAATCAGGAAACATTAAAATGCGGAGGTTAGCGTGGGTCACCTTGCTGCCCCTGCTGGGCTAAAGAAGCAGATCCTTTTACTAATGTAGCTTTAAATTAAAACAGCCAGCACTATTGACTCTAACAGACTTTGGCAGATTAGGTTGATTTGGCTCATAGATTGGACGAAAAACGATAATAATGCTATAAATCCATCTGTACTGGAAGCAGGGATTAAATTGGAAGAATTACGTCATTGCAGCCTGTTATACTGTCGCACGTAGCAAATCCACGCTAGGGTTATTTCCGCGCCGGTGAGGAAAGAACGAGCTGCAGAGACACGAGCGATAACGCGGCGGATCGGGCGGGAGCGCCGTTGCCATGGTGACTGGCGGCCCTTGATTGGTATTTGGAGCAGCGGGGCGGAATTACTGCGGAGGATTTCGTGTTTGTTACACATCTGTGGTCAGCTAATAGCGCGGCGGGCACGGATGCCGCACGCTGCCGAGCCACAAACCACGGATGGCGGCGGCTCTGTGTGAGCACTGTTCTCAGAAGTTCTAAGGATAAGATTTTTATATATATAAAATATGTTTAGACTGATTAGGAAGTAAGGAATTAGTCACTGATTCTGAGCACATGGACTCATCGGTACAACACTAATATTAAAGTTTTTTTTTAGGGAGGATAAAAAATAGTCACAACCAACGTTCCATCTAATTTTTGACGTGTCTGAGCAAACGCGTTAAGCCCGTGAGCGCCCCCTTTGACCACTGTGAGCAACATCAGGCGTATGTACTGTGGTCAGATCGATGTTATCCATTTGAAGTTTCATGCCTCAAAACAAGAACAATTTCGTTTGTGTTTTTGCAAACTTGCAATGAAAATGTCAACAAACAAACAAAAAAAAAACTTTGCTAACCAAACCAAGCCAACTATGAACTGTAAATTTAAAATGTCGCCTCCAACTTTGTTTCATTTATTTTTTTTTTTAACCCACAATGATATCCCCGTCGGTTTTTCTTGGTGAAAAACTGAATTATTGCTTGTGGAATATCTTTAGCAATGCATGTTGAAAGCTGAATGATGCTACCAAACAGCTTTAAGGTTGATGTTATGAGGTCTCCTATTTTTAAAATACAGAATTAGCTTTTTGTGCACTCTATTGTCTGTGCTTTTATCCTCTATCAGGCTGCGCCAAGGTGGAAATTTAACATTATACACCATCTCATCCTGTACTTTCTACTTTGGCTTCAGACCAGACTTTTTTTTTTTTTTTTTTTTTTACTCAAGAGTAAATCTCGTCCAGTTTCACCACTTTTTCCTCATTGTTATTATTATTATTATTATTCACATACTTTTGACATTCATTAAACATTTCTTTTTTTTTTTTTTTTTTTTTACTTTTGCCATTATTATCTAGAATAAACATTAAGCCGCGTGTCTAACTCGTCTTTACTCTATGTTGCCCAGATTGTGTGCAGCTTAGATAGAACATTGGTCACGACAGTATAAAAATAATTTTTTCCCTAACTCTCTGTCCCTCAGACTAAACCAAAACCTCTGGGGGCAGTTGAAATTATCAAAATTATTAATATTTTCTAAATGGCAAAATGATAACTTTTATTTATTTTCGACAATACAGTCATGGCCGTGAGCTTAGCGCCACGTTCTGGTCTGAATGTGGAGACAAATGGAAAAATAGCTGTTCAACGCTATTCGGGCGCACGTTTAATCACATCCTTGCTCGATGAACATCATCCGATTCACCTTTTGTAACGAATATTGAACTAATACATAAATTGTCATGACTTTGTCTTGTTTTGAGATGGGGTCATTTCAAAAAGCACATTATATCGATCCGTGTTGTGACTCACTTGTAAGACATTCTTGCGCCGCAGCTCCATCGGGCTGAAAATCAGAAACACTCAAGCGGCTGAAAATTACTTCTTTGGATCGGTGCAATGCATCATGGGGATCCATTTGCTCATCAGGCGAGCGTTGTTGTTCACTACTTCTTGAGGTGCACTGAGGGGATCGCTTTTGCTCATTACACATTAGAAAAAGTCACTATATAACAAATAGGGAATGAGTTCAAAAACAACCTCTCCATCGTGTTCTTTCTCTCTCTCTCTCTCTCTCTCCCTCTCTCTCTCTCTCTCTCTCTCTCTCTCTCTCGCCAAGTGCCACAACACATCACTCCATCCCGACAGACGCTCGTGTTGTCATGTTGTGCTCGCAGGAGTAAACGTGGCACGTGTTAGCTGCGCTAGTTTAGTTAATGCGCTTGATCTGGTTTAAAAACAAAATTATAGAAATTTAATACGTTATTTCAAAGTGGCCTTGCGGAGTATTTCCCAAGCTTTGTGGAACTAAAGGACATATTGGAAATCTCACGGCACACCACACTCCCAAAAAATGGCACAAAATATGTGTAAATATGCATCCATCCATTTTCCTACTCGCTTATCCTCACAAGTGCCGGAGCCCATCCCAGATTTATTTTAAAATGCTCACACTCTCCACGTACTGCTAACAGACACTACCTTTAGTGTTAAAGAGGAGTTATGTAATGAAATTAATAAAACACCCAAGGAGAAGACAATGAGGTACTGTACATATTGAACTATTAATGGAATTAATGATATTAAAAAATCCCAGACATATTTTAAAATGCTCACGCTCTCCACGTACTGCTAACATGTTCAAGAGGAGTTATGTAATGAAATTATTAAAACGCCCAAGGATAAAAGTGAGATACTGTACATACTGAACTATTAATGGAATTATTAGTATTAAAAAAAAGTTTCATTAGTTGTATGTCCTGCATCAAGTCTTTTCCTCTTTGTCATCACTCGTATGTTTCTGTGGTGTCATCATCAAAGAAAGCCAAAGAAAAAGTAAAACGTTGAGCTGAGGTCTCGCAAGATTTGCTCACCTTACCTTAAGTTGTGTTTGACTTAATTTAGGTAATAATAATGATAGTAATTATGGTAATAATTTTGGTTAAATTTGGCGGACAGATGGAGGGGCAGGCAGTCTGCCTGACCGACGAGAATTTCCACGTTGGAACCTTGGCTTGGCCACTCTAGAAAATGGCTGGATGGATTTTGGTTAGGGTGTCGGCCTCACAGTTCTGAGGACCGGGGTTCAAATCCCAGCTCCACATCCCAAAGACATGCATTCATTCGTGACTCAAAATTTCCACTAGGTGTGATTGTGAGTGTTTCTCTTATGTGCCTTGCGATTGGCTGGGAACCAGTTCAGGGTGTGCCCCGTCTCCTCCCCATTGATAGCTGGGATAGACTGCAGCACTCCCGCCACCCTTGTGAGGATAAGCGGCTCAGACAATGGATTTTGGTTAAACCAGTACCAGTTTTGTCATATTCATCTTTACACACGCTCCATTTAAGTGTCTGTGGGCCTACGCTACCAAACAAGATCTCCAGCCTCATGGAAGACATTAACAGGAGACTGGTTGCGAGTTCCAGGACTACTGTACTTTTCTTCAGGGCCTCCCCTTGCCTCCTTTCCACTCGACTTGATGAATCTGCTAAAAGGGTTCAATGTCACACCAGCATTGTCACCTAAATATTTAAACGCCGGTTTCACTTCATGAGGAAGGGCGAGCACTTTAATTCCATTTTTAGTCTGCGCTTGTGGATCCACGTACTGCCCCCGCCGCCCATCCTTTGTGAGACTAATTACGTGTAAACAAATATGCTTTGACGCGCGCACACACACACACACACACACACACACATGCACCTAGTCGTTTGTGTCAGGATGCCGTATTTCACGACCATGAAGAAACCAGCGTGCACCCTGCTCGCATTTGCTGGATTCTGATACCTGCCGCGGTGTGCACGCAATCAACCGACGATGAGTCTCCTCCCCCCCAAAGCAGAAATTTCTCTTAGTCCAAAGACTGTCCTGTGAGAGGCAGCGTAAGGCCACAGTGCAGCCGTTTGTTTACAGTTTTCAGCCCCAGTAATTTTCAGAAAAGATCTGTGAGGTGAAAAAAAAAAAAAAATAACACACCTCACACTACAGGACCATTTTTAATTATTCATTTTTTAATGAACCATTATCTATGATTTTTTTTATTTTTTTAGGCAAACTGTGACAATTTACTGTCAGACTTGATAATAGTGTTATTAGAGTGGAAACTATCGTTATGATGCATGAATTATTCAGTGTGGTGTTACAAATCAAATATAAGAGGAACTGTTCTAAAAAAAGAACCCAGAACAACTATCCTACAAATGCTCGCGATATCCATCCCTCCATCCATTTTCTTTACCGCTTAGCCTCACGAGCGTCGCGGGGAGTGCCGGAGCCTCTCCCAGCTGTCAACGGGCAGGAGGCGGGGTACACCCTGAACTGGTTGCCAGCCAATCGCAGGGCACATGGCGACAAACAGCCGCACTCACAATCACACCTAGGAGCAATTTAGAGTGTCCAATTCATGTTGCATGTTTTTGGGACGTGGGAGGAAACTGGAGTGCCCGGAGAAAACCCACACAGGCACAGGGGAGAACATGCAAACTCCACTCAGGCGGGGCCGGGATTGAACCCGGGACCTCAGAACCGTGAGGCCAACGCTTTACCAGCTGACCCACCGTGCCACCTTTATTATCTATCTATCTAGCTATCTAGCTATCTAGCTATCTATCTATCTATCTAGCTAGCTATCTATCTATCTAGCTAGCTAGCTAGCTAGCTATCTGCCGGATCATTTTTAATTATTATTAATTTTTTGACAAACCATTGTCTATGATTTTTTTTTTTTTTTTTGGCAAAATGTCAAAATTTATTGTTATACTTGATAATAGTGTTATCAGAGCAGAAACTATCGTTATGATGCATGAAGTATTCAGTGCGATGTTACAAATCAAATACAAGAGGAACTGTTCTAAAAAGAACCCAAAACAACTAAGATGGAAATACTCGTAATAAGTCATACATTTAAAAAAATACATATATATATATAAATTTAGCCTGGCGCTTGAAGAACTCTACAAAAGAACTGAAATGCCCCCTTATGAGAAAACCGTTTCCTCACGCATGTCCTGGGCAAATCCAAGGGGGAATCCATACTGTGCAATGCGTTTTCTCCCCCGCGTGAATATTTGATGTCGTGAGCGAACTGTTTGGGCCCGTGTCTCGGACCGTGTGGATTGTGGGAATAAAAGCCCATCACATCCCGGCACTTATCCGGGACCCAGCTGGTTTTGAAACATGTTCCTTTTTGTCTGGTCTCCCATGGCTTCATCTGGAACCTTTTAAATATTTACTTTTGTTTGTCATAAATATGACTCGTTAACTTGACGAGACTTGCTATTTTTCACCGCAGTCTTGTACCTGGATCCTGAAACAGCAGCTATTCCGGTAATTAATTACAATATTACCTAAGAGAAGCAGCCTCCGCAACCCTCCTCCTTTGTGTATTATTTATCATTGAGGACTCCTGGCCCGCTTCCCCGGGCTATTTTTACCCAACATCTCCGTCACTTTAACTCCGGAGCCCCAATCCCCTGCCGCTCCCGACCAACAAGCCTCTCTCCAGCTGGATGGTGGATTACATTCCCTCTACCTCAACCCCTTTTCCCGCACTTGGTATGTCTAAAGCCCCCCACCGACCCCCGCCCGACTCCTCTCCTACCGTCACGGTCTTTACATCCCTTCATCTCGCCCTTTATCCCCACTCACCATTCAGCTAAAACCTCCGGCTCTTTCCCCCTTTGTCCCACCACCGTACCCCTTTCAATCATTCGTATTAGTGTTTCCAGCCTCCCGGGAGGCTTCACTCCATACAATCCCCAAAGGTAGGTCGGAGCCCGCTGAGTTTGGAGATGAGCGACTCGCCTCGCCACGCGTATCCAGTTCATCTTTTTGCAGACTCATCCAGTCCCATTGACTGAAGGTTGGGAAGTCAAATGAGCTCCTCGTCCATACCTGACAGACGATCAGGAGTGTGCAAAATCCAGTCTCCTCTGAGGGTTTTGCTCATTGATCACGTGGGTAGGAACCACAATGAATTTGATGCCTGGTCGGTGGTGCATACACCGTTTGTCATTTTATTGATCCAGTGAAACAACACATAATCCAATGACAACAAACCTCCCACAATCAAATCATTCTGATTGACGATATAGGATCGTAACCTACTTGCGCCTACTTTTAATTTACCTACTTTTTGTTTGATGCCAGGTTGCTTTACCTCCATAGACCGAATGTTACCACATGGTGGAGATCTACAAGGAGATAGGTGCAGCAGCTGCCGTGATGCTGACTTGTTATCAGTCCGTCATGTTGAAGAAGGAGTTGAGCCGAAAGCCAAAATTCTCGCTTTAGCGGTCAAGTTATGTTCCGATCCTTACGTGTAGTCACCAGTTGTACTGGGTCATAACCGAAAGAACCAGATCACACATACAACTTTCCCAAATGTGTCTCCGCTGCATGATGTTCGGGCTCTAACTTTGAGATGGGATTAGAAGCTTGGGCCTCCTCCGAAGGGTTCAGAGTAGAGCCGCTGCTCCGTTGCATTCAGAGGAGCAAGTTGAGGTGGTTAGAATGGGGGCCTCTATGATGAGGTTTTTCGGGCACGCTCCCCTCGGAGGAGGCCCAAGAGGGCCTATCCAGATCAGTCTGGAGAGAGTGCGTCTTCCAGTCGGGATCCCACCTGGAAGAGCTGGACGAAGTGGCTGGGAAAATGGAAACTCCGGTCTTCCTTGCTTTACTTGCTACCCCAGTGACCTGATGCACATAAGGGGAAAATATGGATGGAACACAACCATCATAATAATCCATAAATCCAGTCTCTACTCTCTCCTGATGAACTAGACCCTGTTGATATTGTGGAACTGCCTAAAGAGTCACATGATTTCAGAGACCAATTATAATATACTGATATTTCCGATCCTTGTTTTGCAGATTCCGCTTAATAAGGCTTTACAGGTACTTCATTTCTTATATTCACTTTGTGTTAAACCCTGAGAGACACCGAGTGGCAGCTGTGTAGCGTCCAATAACCAAGTCCCCTGGTTCCCATTTTTAGCCAGTTTGCTTGACCTTGATCAAGGTGTTGAACTTTGGTGAGGAAAATTAAACAAGAGAAAAATCGCAAAGACAGGTGTGGTCAGAGTTGTCCAAAATCAATTCAGATCTTTGGCCCTTACAGTGTAAATCATACAAAATCCTTTTAAGATGTTCCTTGGTCGTATTTCTGTGTAAAAAGACCTTTTTAACATGAAGGCTGGTAGTGTAATGGTGTCACCTGCGGGTCATCGTGTCAGGATGTCTTGTCGGGAGTGTTAACCCTTGGGAAGGTTTCACAAGAAGGCAGCGTTCACATCTCAGCCTCAGTCGGGTCTTTGTGCAAGACCACCCCTGCGTGTGACGGCAAGGTCTCATCGGAACAATGTGCGCTTCCTCTTAGCATATTATCCGTTGCATCATCATGTTTTTAGTCAGTTTTGTCGTGGGCCGTTTCTCGCAGTCTCTCGTCACCCTTGCCTGTCTGATTTAGTCGACGTCAAAATCTCCTTTGGGTCCCCTCCTTCCTTCACTTCGCGTTTCATGAGGTCCAGCCGGCTGAGCGTCCCTGATGCCAGCATACCTTCACTTTTTGTCTTCAGCCCTCGGATCCTTCTCGTCCCGCATCAGCAGGTTGTTTGTGCTGGCGTTAGTGACCAGGTGACGCTGTCGGGTGTTGCTTGACCTCACTCTGTCACATCAAGACATTTTATTTTATTATTTTTATTTTTTTGGGGGGTGGATTGTGCAGCTAACTCCGACCCTGGCACTCCAGAAAGGTGACATGACAAATGACAACTGTCGGTCACATTAATGTTTCTTTTGCCACAAATTTGTGTTTCAGAAACGCATCACAAATCTCCCTATTTTCCTTTTGGCTTGTCCCGTTAGGGAGTCGCCACAGTCTGTCATCTTAGATGAACGCATATTTGTTTGGCGCAGTTTTACGCCGGATGCCTTTCCTGACGCAATCGCTCCGTATTTAGCCGGGGAGAGAAGCTTACAGCACCTGGTATTCCCAGTCGATCTCCCATCCAGGTACTAACCAGGGCCAAACCCGCTTCGCTTCCGAGATCTGATCAGTTTGCGCGTTCTCAGGGTAGCATGGCCGTAAGCCCAAACACACCACTAATGACAAAGTATATAATAGTAAAAAATGCAAATCTGTGTGTCACTATGCATTTACTGCGTTCAATCTTTTAAAAATGACTTAAAACAAAATTTACAAACAAAGTCTCAGTTCAGGGGAAAAAAAACAGCAATAGCCTTTTGACTAGTTTTCCTTGATCAACTATTAATTGTTTAATACATGTTATTAAAAATATCCATCTAGCATACATACATACCTACCCATCTACAGAAGTAAGTCGCCATGTAGCTAACTAGCTGGCTAGTAACCTACATACCTATCCTGCTTGCTAGCTAGTTCAAAGCGAGCTAGATAGCTATTCATCCATTAGCTATCCATTTTTTTGTCTGTCCATCCAACCTGCTATATCTGTAGTTTTTAATCCTTTGTAAATTTTGGGAGAATAACCTCAGAGACATTTTTTTATGTGCACACAAAGGGAACTCTTTTAGAATGCCATAATAAATTGCATCATGTCTCCTACTAGTCCAAATAAATTAAAAGAGTTGCGTCCAAGCGGTGACCGTATGGACGGCAACAGCATGTAATCAGTTTCCGCAACGTTGCGAACGTAATCTCCATCTTCCATTAAGACCGACTCGAGTATTATTGAGAATGTGTTTGTTTTCACATCTGCAAGACTCCATCCAAAGCAATGTCGCCCCACTGGCGCCGTTATCAGAGACATCTGCTGGGCTGCTCAAAACACAAACAGCCTGTCTTTGCTTGTCCACTGAGAGGATTTTTACTTGATAGCGAGCAGAAGAAATGAGTTTGCGAAAACACAGACACCGGCTTTGACGAAACTCGCTAGCAAGACACGCTAATGCACGCGGACAAGCCCGCAGAGAGACAGACGATGTTCAGTTGTCTTCCACGTCTCGCTGACAAGTGTAAGTGCGACAGCATTAACATCTGTGTTATAGTACAGTCACCTCAAATATTCATCCAGGGCGAGTATTGCATATATTGTGGATTTTGTGACACGTCCACTGCATATGAAAGTTTAATTCCCATCCAGTGCGTTGTGTGAAAGTAAATTGGGCATAAGCTTACTTTAATTAACAATACAAAGATGCAGTATGTGGGTGGATATTTATCTATAAACTGCACTTTGGAGACACAGCAGAACATTCTTATTGATCATACAAGGATAATATTCTAATTAACTACTGGTAAAATTAGAGGTCAGGATGGCCGCCTCACAGTTCAGATTAGTTGAAAGTTGTCTTTCGGCGTGAATATTATTGTGTTTGGTCGTTTATTTATATCCGCCCTGCAATTGGCCGAGGTCCAGATCGGCAATTATCGTTATTATATATATATATATATATATATATATAATATATTGGGAATTGTCATTTACCCAGATTTTTTTTAATTTACTTTTTTGCATGGTGGCGTTACTGTACAGTGTTTATTTGAATGTTGTATTTCATCATTCGTATCTGTCAAATTATAAATCGCAAGCAATTGTAGCAGATCTCAATTCTGCTGCATTGAGTGAATCGTGAAGGGGGAAAAAAAAGCGCGAAAAAAAACAACGTGGCACCATGATAAAGTGGTAATTGCATCAGCGAGGCGTAATCATGTTATCTATTAAGAGAGTCGGAGGCCGAGCGGAGGCGCACCAGTGACGGAGATTTTCTGGCCAGATTACCTCGGCATTATCCACTCACAATGGCGCATTATCACCTATCATAAGCCAGAGGTGCCCGTTGATCCAATCGCAGTGTCTCGGCGGCGGGAGGGGGCGGGGCCGCTCCCCACCATGGGCTGACGATGTCGACTGCATGTGCGTCGTAGTGATGCTTGATTGATTTTTTTTTTTAATTTATTTTTTTCCTAATATTTGGAAACTTAGACTGTGGTTCAAATGCGCAACCATGCGATTTCCCCAGAAAATCACCTAAGAATGGTACTAAAGTTATAATTAGAGGTAAAAATGTACACATAAATATATTATAGTCATACTGTATGTAGGCGCCACGGTGGATCAGCTGGTAAAGCGTTGGCCTCCCAGTTCTGTGGTCCCGGGTTCAACCCCGAACCCACCCATGTGGAGTTTGCACGCTCTCCCTGTGCCTGCGGGGGTTTTCTCCGGGTAGGCACTCCGGTTTCCTCCCACGTCCCAAAAACATGCAACATTAATTGGACACTCTAAAATTGACCATAGGTGTGATTGTGAGTGTGGCTGTTTGTCTCGATGTGCCCTGCGATTGGCTGGCAACCAGTTCAGGTTGTACCTGTAGCCTTGTGAGGATAAGCGGCTAAGAAAATGGATGGATACTGTATGTGAGTTTTTTTTCCCTTGTACTCCTTGTCGGGTTTATCGAAGATTTTAAATTGTGCATAGGTCCAAATGTGAGCGCTAATTGTTTTTTGGCTATTTGTTCACTGAGATTGATTTTATTGATGTCATTTTTTCAATATGATCAATTTGATGAAGTTGACTTCAAAATAAAGTTGAACTTAAATGTTAAGAGAAAGTTTAACGCTTGAATAGATAGCAAATTTGTCTACATGGCGTAGTTTGCCCACACCCAGTATACAGATAGGCTAAACTGTAATCCTTATATTTTTGGTTCTTAGTGTTGTGTATCTGTCGCTGTAACAAAAAAAGAAAACAGAACTAAAGAATGTAAAATATCAACAAATAAAACATCTTTAAAATATGCAAACCTATTTTTAAACATTTTTTTGTTCATAAATAGACAATCTTTGTTGACATAATGGTGTGGGCTTCAAACAGTTGTCTCATTTCAAGTGCAAAAATTCAACTTTGGAAGCAGAATAAACGACTAAATTCCATTTGCGAGAAGGCCTTATTTTCGACTGCGAAGCATTTCCACGTTTGATCAGCAACACTGCGGCCTCATCCAAGTGGGACACCAAAGCGCTGCGCGGATATTGTCATTGTCGCTGCGGCTTTTGTGTGCGTCTTTTTTTTTTTTTTGCCGCCGCTGCCAAAAAGCAAAGACTTAAATGTCCAGAAATAGCAGCGCGGGGCCACACAAACAAGAGCGCGCCGCTTTATGCTCACCGGGTCGCGACGCCGCTCATTCCGCCGTGGAAATAGAACAAACAACGCGGATGAAAGGAGTGGCAAATTGGAGCGTGTCTGGCTTAAATGGCACCTGCTCCCAACTTGTTCCCGCTCGCCACTGTAATGGAGTCCACATTGAGGAGGATGCGGAAGGGGAGTTGCAATAAAATGGAAGCGCGCTGTTTCGGTGCAGCGCACTGTTGAATACTCGCTTTTAAGGTGGCATATTAAGGAAAATGTCGTCTTTAACTTCTTGCAGTTACAGTGCACATTTCTTCTTCGGTATTCAACAAATTCACCTTTTTGCGTTAGAACCTATCTCGAGCTATTTGCTAACAAAACCCTCACCCGGAGTAGCGCCCGAACTCATTTACTGCCAGCCATTTTCAGTGCCGCAATCGCTATAAAGACCTTTCCGACCTGTCAATCCCTCGTACAATAATAGCCAATCAGATAGCCGCATTGTCTTGACACGCCCCTGCCGCCATGTTGTCCCACAAGCAATGCTGGTTGCCAGTAGCGTGCGCTTGGAAAAGTTAATGTTACGAAGGAAATGGTCCTCAGATGCGCTTGGGGAATGTGCAATTCTGATGAAAGATATCCTGCTAGGTTACAAGAGGCCCGCTTGATTCCTTTTCCAAAGCCTAAAACACAGTTGACGAAGTATCTACGATGGATTAAGGCTAGTATTTCGCCGTAACTCTGACATTGCGTCCTACTCCGTCCAAAGTCTTAATTCCGTCTACATATCCTTGGGTGAAATAGTTGAGACCTCGCTGTAGAACTCTCTTGGACAAGTCTGACGCATTTGGCAAAAAACATACCCATATAATAACTGGAATATGCGATAGAGAATCGACTTCAAACATGTGCTGTTCAGTCGCCATTTTGGAAGCTTGTGGGACATGGCTATGTGGGCGGAGCTTAAAATCGCCATCGGAAAGGTCCATTGGCCAAATACTTGCCGAACGGCAGGAAGAAAAGCAAATACTCCTAATGGTAAAGGCGTGAAATGTATTTTCCCTCATGGAGGCAGCACTTCGTCATCCAAATCACTGATGTGTCTGAAGTCACACTTGATGCGTAGGAAGATGTTCTGAAGTCCTGACTATCTAGAAAACATTACAAAGTGAATATTTCCATAATATGTCCGCTTTAAACCGCAAACCAGCCCGAGAAATGATTAATAACGAAATTCATTACACTTCCCTTGGCATCTCTAAATGTAACGCGGTAGAGAATCGACTTTAAACCTGTTCTGTTCAGTCGCTATTTTGGAAACTTGTGGGACATGGCTAAGGGGGCGGAGCTTAAGATCGCCAGTCGGAAAGTTCCATTGCCAGTCGTCCGTTTTTAAAGCATTTTGAGTGATTTTTCATGATCTGCACAATCTCATGGTCTGTGACAATGTAAGCGCCAAAGTTACCAAAACAGACTCGACTGTCCTGGTTTGGTTTAGCTAAAAAACAGCCGTTTCCAAAAAAGCAAGTGGAAAAAATGATCTTTTTGTGAAAAGAAACTTCAAGCAGGACGATGATTTTTAATGCAAATACTTCTTCCTATTGTGACACCTCAAACTGAAACTGTTGCTTAAAAAAAAAAAAAAAAAATCAAGATGTAAGTGATCTGCCTCCATGTTTACCACATCAAATTGTTGGAGTACTTGCTTAATATTACTCATCGTACCCCTCTCCCCCCGACCCGTTTCTCCCAAATGTCTACAGATAATAGTGCTGCTGTAAAAACACTAACGAGCGCTCCGTCCTTCTCTGTTGTGTCTTTTTTTGGGGCGGGGTGTTTTGCGTGGAAATGTCAACGTGGTGTGGCCTGGCCTACAGGTGCACGGCGGCACGACAGAAATAGCGAGAGAGGAGTCGGCGGGGCGTAAAGCGGACACGGGATTACTTCATGCGGCAGACGTGATGAGGTGACCTTTCGTGTGGCCCGACCGCAGATGGAAAACGCGTCCGAGACCGCCGAGGAGAAAAGTGCGCACGGGTGCCTCGACGTGATCGGCGTCATTAAAAACTGTCGCGCGTATCGTTTGCAATGGGTTCCGGTCGTTAAAAGCCGTCTTGTTTGAACCACACCCTAGAAACACAGGTGACAAACTCAAGGCCCGGGGTCCGGATCTGGCCCGCCGTGTGATTTTATGTGGCCCGCGAGTGTCAATTTCCCCGTTTCGTGTAAAATTCTGTACCAAAATTTTAAATTGTCATGTATAGTGAATGATAAAGTTGAGATATTACAAGCATTTTTGTGTTACCATACGTGAACACATTACCCTTGATTTCTGATTCCAAAACTAGTTCATAAATTGATGGTGTAAATATGGTGAGATAATGAGAGAATATTTTTGTTTCACAGTCATAATGGCCCTCTGAGGGAAACTGGAACAACAATGTGACCCACGAGAAAAAAAGTTTGACACAACACAAAAAAACCCGACCATTCATCTATCTATTTTTTTTTTTTTTTATCATGCGTGTCGTTCTTAGGGTTGTAGATGAACTGGAGTCTATCCGAGCCCGTCCAGAGTTTCAATCTTGAGGCGACGTAATGCCACACGACCCCAGCGGACTTTTACAACAATTCTCAGAAAGTTCAAACATTCGGGGGATTTGTAGATTTGTATTTGTTCTAAAGATATTTTTGCATTTTAAATATACACGGTGGCTCATTTGGAAAGCCTTGGCCTCACAGTTCTGAGGTCCCGGTTTCAATCCCGGCCCTGCCTTTGTGGAGTTAGCACGTTCTCCCTGTGCCTGTGTGGGTTTTCTCCGGGTGGGCTCTCCGGTTTCCTCCCACGTCCCCAAAACATGCACCATTAATTGAACACTTAATTGCCCCGAGGTGGGATTGTGGCTGTTTGTCTCCATGTGCTCTGCGATTGGCTGGCGACCAGTTCAGGGTGTGTCCCGCCTCCTGCCCGTTGACAACTCGGATAGGCTCCAGCACTCCCGCGACACTTGTGAGGATAAGCGGCTAAGGAAATGGATGGATGTCTAAAAATAACAGACTACACGGGGACAGAGCAAGGGTATCCATTGGTGGGAAGAAGTATAAAATGAATAATATAAATACAATTTGACTTGTTTGTACGTGTCTAAGGTTCACCGGGTCCGGCCCTCGCCACGAACTCGTGCATCACAAACAAACGTCGCACCTGGCCGCGTCGCGCCTGGATGAGCTTCCGCCCCGAAATGGCATTTAGGAGGTGAATATGCCTGAGCACAAACATTCTGACCGGGGGAGCTCCTCATTTCCATTTGTACTCCAATAAATCCTTTCACTGTTCCCCAAAAGTACATTGCAGTGCGTTAGACAACGTTTGCTTTTATAGCAGATATTTATGAATCATAGAAGGATTTCACATATTTACGTGTGAATCATAAAGCAGAATGATTTCAACCCAATTTTAGCAGGAAAAGGCACCGGCAATGCAAGAATACGTTGAGTCCCTTTAATTAGTTAGACAAAAAAAAATTGGCCCTTCAGCCCATTTTGCCCAATTGGCATAAAATGGGACACAAAAAAAAAATGAAAGTGTGGCGGACTTCTACCCCAAGCCGAACAGGAAGTCGGCCATTTTGGGCGGATTCCCGGGCTCGTACTGCGAAGAACTCCGACTCCTATTCGAGAATAGGCCCAAATGAGCCCCGATCAGAAGCAGCTAGTCAACATCTTGTGATTATTTTGAGAATTGCCCATGAAAAGAAAGTGCTTCACATCATTGTAATAATATCATCACCTTTCCTTTGTAATTCAATAAATGCCTTTTGCATTATTGTAATGATTTTGCGAATTAGCTGCCAAAAATTTGCTTTTGTTGCCTCTTATTTAAGTGTGCACGCATATTAAAAATCAGGCCTGATTTGAGTATTTTTCCCTATTTATGATTATGCTACACCTCCAAAATATTATGAAAATGTATTTATCCTCTCCAGTCTGTGCGGGCTGACCATCATAAATGTTAAACTTGTTCGATATCTAAAATTGCAAATATTTGGTTGAGATTTGAAAAATGTGTATGTGTGTAGGCGGCACGGTGGGTCAGCTGGTAAAAGCATTGGCCTCACAGTTTTGAGGACCCGGGTTTGTTCCCGGCTCAGCCTGTGTGGAGTTTGCATGTTCTCCCCGTGCCTGCGTGGGTTTCCTCCGGGTGCTCCGGTTTCCTCCCACATCTCAAAAACATACAACATGAATTGGACACTCTAAATTGCCCATAGGTGTGATTGTGAGTGCGACTGTTTGTCTCTATGTGGCCTGCGATTGGCTCGCGACCAGTTCAGGGTGTACCCCCCCCCCCCCCGCCTGTTGAGAGCTGGGATAGGCTCCAGCACTCCCCACGAGAAGAGAAAATGGATGGATGCACCTGTGTACCCTGGTTTACTAAATATGATTCCTGGCATGAGAAATGATGTATTTTAATGAAGTTATTTTTGTGGAAGGCCGCTAAATAACCGTACGTTGTGCTTGATATAACTCGTGTGTGTGTGTGTGTGTCCTTTCCCTGCCAGTTTGTGGTCTGCTCCCTCCATCGTGCTTTTGCGGAGGTAAATCAGCTCTGTAACTTTTTACAGCAGAAATGTGCGATACATGGTTGTCAGAGTATGCAGTGGCCGCGGGGCCAAAAAGAGCATTTTGATCAAAGTGGTCCGCACTTTGTTTGTAGCTGTGCGTGTAAAACTGGCACCAGCCACAAGAGAAGTCTAAATAAATCTTAAAGCCCACACACCTTAAAAGCTGCAACAGCGCTTTTGCACTGGAGGCAGGCCGAGCGTTATTACACAACGTGACAATTATGGTGTTATTGTGTTATTCATCAGCTTTGCACGTTATTAGCAAGTTGGCGGACAGGTCTCAGCAAGTAGAGTCCGTCAGGCGCTCTCCCCCCCCGCCCAAGAGGGGCAAGTGAGGGGCACGGTGCCGCACCTGTAGAACGTTGGCTTCGCTGTTCTGAGGTTCAAATCCCGGTCCCGCCAGTGTGGAGTTTGCATGTTCTCCCCGTGCTCGCGTCTGTTTCTCCAGGTGGGCACGCTGGATTCCTCCCACATCCCAAAAACATGCAACATTAAATGGACACTCTAAATTGCCCCTCGGTGTGATTACGAGTGCGACTAGTGCTTCTCTCCATGTGCCCTGCGATTGGCTGCCAACCAGTTCAGGGTGTACCCCGCCTCCTGCCCGACGACAGCTGGGATTGGCTCCAGCACTCCCGTGACCCTCATGAGGAGAAGCGGCAAAGAAAATGGATGGATACATGATACTCAGACGTAGATGACGTGAACAACCCTGCAGGCCGCACTTCGGTGCTCCCAACGACATCTGCGACCACTCTTTGGAGCCTTTTCGATTTTTTTATTTTTTTATTTTTTATTTTTTTTTTACTCTTTCTACCGTTCAGGTCGACGTCGGCATCATTGTTGTCCCCGTGTCGTTTCTCTTTGGAGAAGAGATAAAAGTGGGTCATATCCTCCATCCTGCTGTTCCCCTCCCTCCTCTGTCCCGGCACTAAATGGAATTAATTTAAAAAAAAAAAAAAAAGAGGGACTAAATGCATTAATGCTGAGGGAGCCGGGGACAGATCAATGGCACATGCAAACACCTTCCGTACAGGAAAAATTCGACTCCCCTTCGAGTGCATCTTATCCGCTTTTTGTGTTGCTTTTTTTCCCTCCCCACGTCTTTCCTGAACAAGACTCACCGGGCTGCTGTTTTTCCTCCTGTTACATCTTTATCTAGCATCTCAGCGCCGACTGCCTGCCGCCACAGCTCAATACTTCTGTCAGCTTCACCTTTTTAATGTGGTTATGTCAGTTCAAACACACACACACACACACACACACACACACACACACACACACACACACACACACACACAATACCCACTAACAAATGATGATTTTCCATTTTATTCTTAATAACTTTTTTAAATGTACACATTGGGCATTATCTTAAAAGTAGGATTGATTTCAGTGCCACACGGTCGACTAGTAGCGAGCACGTTTGCCTTACAGTTCTGTAATCACAAACCACCAGGGGCGGCGCTATGTGGTGGCAGTGGGCAGGGCCCCCCACGGACGCGCCCCAATGTCATTTTTTTTTTTTTCAGCCTGAAATTTTTCATTCATCACTATTACTCACGTTATGGTAATCTAATTGATTTATACAACAATTTTATTAAGGAATATTCTTGTAGTACTAAAAATGAGGGGAATATCCATCCATCCGTTTTCTTTGCTGTTTATCCTCACGAGGGTCTCGGAGAGTGCTGCAGCCTATCCCAGCTGTCAACGGGCAGGAGGCGGGGTACACCCTGAACTGGTTGTCAGCCAATCGCAAGGCACATAGAGACAAACAGTCGCACTCACAATCACACCTAGGGGCAATTTAGAGTGTCTGATTAATGTTGCATGTTTTTGGGATGTGGGAGGAAACCGGAGTGCCTACCTGGAGAAAACCCACGCAGGCACGGGGAGAACATGCAAACTCCACACAGGCGGGGCCGGGATTGAACCCTGTTCCTCAGAACTATGAGGCAAACGCTTTTCCACCGTGCCGCCATGGGAATTTCTCATTGGCTTATAATTACTAATACAGAGCCAACTAGTTTACTGCTTAAATAACATTTGAGTCTTTTGCAGGTAGTATTTTTTTCGTTTGTTTTTGTGTGCTAATTTCTTTTTAGATGAATTTGTTCAAACTTATTTGCTGGATTTTACTCCCATGGACACTTCCCATCTTTGAACATATTTTGCAAATTTTGCAGCCTCTCCACAGGATTTGTCCTTGGCCGTCAGGTAACTGGAGCGTCCTTATCGGCCTTCTAACAAAGTCGGTTTATTTTTTTTTGGTTATTTTTTTTTCAGGGGAATCATGCGATTGATTTTAAAGATTATCCACCGTTATAAATGCTCGGAAGACTCGTCGCTTGACCTTTTGTTAAATGTCAATGTTCTTAATCTTCATCTTGTTGGCATCTTATTTTTGGCATTGCCTCCGAGCTCGAATGCAACCTTTTAAGCCCGGAACAAGAAGTGTTGTTGAGCGTTGCCTGGGATGTTCTGGTATTACAGCCAGTCAGCCTTAGAAATGTATCATGTAAGACATTAAATATTTGGCATGGCGCAAATTTGACTTAATCTGTATTTCATACACCGATTATCTCTATGTAAAAGGATATAGTTGCTGTCTGCTTAAACATTCCATGTAATGAAATGCACATCACTCCGTTCTTCAGTAGGAGCTCATTGCTGACATCTGCATATTTTACTTAGGCAGTCAAAAAAAACCAAAAAACAAACAAGTACAACACTGTGAGGCTGCCCGACAGTAAGAAAAGAAAAAAAAAAAAAAACGTCTGTAGCAAACAAAGCGTCTGTGATGACTTTACAATTCTTGCAGACGCAACAGAGATTCACTCTCTTATCTTCTGATGCCTTGTCAGATGATGATGATGATGATGATGATGATGATGATGGTGTTTTCTCAGGTCATAACAGCGCCCCCGTCCAATACAACAGCACACGACTGCGCCATCCACATCGTCTGGAGCATCCATCCATCCATCCATCCATTTTCTTTCCCGCTTATCCTCACGGGGGTCGCAGGGAGTGATGGAGCCTATCCCAGCTGTCAACGGGCAGGAGGCGGGGTACACCCTGAACTGCTCGCCAGCCAATCGCAGGGCACATAGAGACAAACAACCGCGCTCACAATCGCACGTAGGGGCAATTCAGAGTGTCCAATTAATGGTGCACGTTTTTGGGATGTGGGAGGAAACGGGAGTTCCTGGAGAAAACCCACCCAGGCACGGGAAGAACATGCAAACTCCACACGGGTGGGGCTGGGATTGGACCTGGGTCTTCAGAAGTGTGAGGCCAACGCTTCACCAAGCTGATCCACCGTTCCGCCCTCATCTGGAGCACTTCAGAATATATCCACAATATAACCTCTCATGGCCCACTTACCTGTTTCAAGGTATTCTGCGGGTTTTCAGACGTCACAAAACCGCTAAAACGTATTAGTCACTAATGGTGTAGTGGTACACACGCCTGCCTTTGGTGCAGGAAGCGTGGGATCGATTCCCCTTCAGTCGGGGTGTCGATATCTTCCCTGCGACTGACTGGCGTCCAGTTCTGTGAGTAGTTCGACTTTCACCCGAAGCCAGCTGGGATAGGCTGTAGCTTTCCCGCAACCCTTGTGAGGATAAGTGGCTTTGAAAATGACATGACATTATTTTTGAGTCGTCAGTGCGGGCAAAGTGACAGAGGAACCTTCGCGCTCGTGTCGGTGGTTCGGGCGTTCGGAGAGCCCCGCGACTTTTCCCCCTCATAGAAAAAGTTTTCTTCTCTTTTGGGAATTTTTTTACCCCCGGCTTGGTTGGTCGATTTTATTCGGAAAAATCTATTATTCATTTTATTTATTAGTGTAGCAAATTTTTACATTGTTGAAAAATAAATTAAATTACAATAAACAATTGCCCAAACAATTAAAAAAAAAAAGTTATTTTTGTTGCAGGTGAGCAGAACCTCAGAATCTGGAACTGGCCCTTATCTCGAAATAACTTGACAAAATCACGTCATACTCGCCAAAGATGCAGATGATTAATGATCACTGATATGTTTTGCTCTGACCAATCAGAATCAATCATAGATGAAAAAAAAATTCAAGGATTCAATGAATTTAATTGTCACACCGACAAACGTTTCATTATGATATGGCATCACATTTGATCCTCAGGGTCCCAGTAGGCCGAAAGTTTTGTCCAATATAAATTTAATAAAGGAGTCACTGATGGTGTAGTGGTACACACGCCTCCCTTTGGTGCGATTCCCACTCAGTGATGGTGTCTCTCTGCCCTGTGACTGACTGGCGACCAGTTCAGGGTGTAGTCCGCTTTTCGCCTGTCGCGAGCTGGGATAGGCTCCACCTTTCCCGCGAACCTTGGCTTGGCTAATGGATGGATGGAAATTCAATAAAGAATAAGATACAATAACACGAGATCAAAAAGGATAAGAATACTTATTTGCATTTACGAATATGCGCAGAAATGCGACTGCAGCAATGATTTGGATGCAGCGAAAATACAAAAGTAACACGAGGAAATGAAAAGACTGTTGGGGGTAAGCGGATGCAGTTTCACGGGGGAAATATTAAAAGTTACGTTGGCAATCGACTATACTGCGGCGGGGGGTGCTTCAGGGCAGCATTGAAAGCTTTCCTCCCCCTGAACGCTCAGCACTAACATCCATGCACTAGCGGCCCGTTTGGTGTTGTGCGCCCCACCACGTCCCTTAACGACCTCATGACAGTCGGCGTTGTTTGCCACGTGTCCAACACAGGCGACGCGAGTGTGATTTTGATTTATTTGGCGAAGGACACAACAGCAGCTGCTTGATTCGATGAGGTCAATTAAAGCCAACCCTGTAAAGTTATTTGTCATTTTGGCAGGAGCGAGCTCGCTCGCGGACGGAATCGGCTACCGGCCGTCGTAAAACACCCACTGAACGAACTGTTGCCTCCGAGTCCAATAACCCGGCCCGGTGTGGTACATTAGTGGAGATTGTACCTCGCGGGGTCTAAAACGTCTACGCGTACTACTCCCTAACACTGTGTGATGGAGTAACTGCCTTTAAAAAAAGTTTAAATGAAGAAGAAATTTATTTCCGCCCGTATTTCAAATGAATCACACGGAAACGGATTTCACGAGCAACAAAGTAGTCGCATCACTTGTTTGCGATGTTGCTGTCCAACAGGGTGTGTTGGATTCTCCCCACGTCTGCGCTGTTGTTGTTTCCTGGCTGCTGACCTTGGCAAACCCGGGCGATGCTCGGATGCGTCGTAATGGTTTGGCCCGGGTCCAAAAGCTACCTGAAGAGGTGAGAATTTGTCACGTCGGGCTCGCTGCTAAACTGACTCTTGTTGTTGAACACACACCCCAACCGCATCTTTGAGCGTACGTCTGCGTACGCCAATCCTCGGCTCGGGCCGTACCACCAACTCTTTTCCCAACTGTTTTGATACAGTAGCCCCAAGTCCCCAACCGTGTTCCGATCAGTACCTCAGTCGTGTCTCCAAGCAAAGCTCATCCTTGTTTCTTGCAGTGTCTCAGCCGTGTTCCCATCCATGTACCCCAACTCCTGTATATTTCCTCAGTCTTGTGTCCAGAGTCCACTTACCATTCAACAGCCTGTTCCTCAACCACGTCTCCAACTAAATCCTAATCTCAAGGAGACTCAACCGATTCTCTAAATCAGGGGTGCTCAATGTCTCGATCACGATGAGGCAGTCTTGGTCCATCACGGGACGGCGTGCCCAAAAATAAAAAGATATCAGCCAATGTTCCCTCTAAATTCTGCGCGTGTGCAATTGTGCACCGCTAATGCAGTCTATTGCCAGATATTTTGCATTGCGCACAAAAAATAATCATCCAATGCAAATTGAAAGTAGAACATCCAGCTATTCAGTTTGTGGCATTTTGCAATGTGATTCAATGAGTGAGGGATGACTGCTTGTTACATCCAATGGCACAATTCACATATGTACTGTAAAAAAATGAAAAGAAGAAGCCACTGGTTTCTTTTAGGCCGCATACGGAACTTTCTCTAACATCAACTGTTGCTCCGCCACACTCTTTTTTTTCCTAGTTTACCTTACACTCAACCCCCACTCTTAAAGACCTACACTCTTAATTACAAATGTTACAGTACTTACGCAGCCCATCAATGTGTTTTATAATGACAGCGTCCACCACCGCTGCTTTAGTTAGCAACACAGTCTGGGCAACGTAGAGCAATGACGAGCTAGACATGCTGCTTATGTTTACTTTCGATATTAATGGAGAAAGTTTAAAAAAAAAGAAATGCTGTTGTTTTAAGATACAATGGCTGTCGGGGTATGTGAATAATCGAAGAAAAAGTGGTTAATCTGGATGAGATTTTCTCTTTTTCTGAGTGGGAAAGGTCTGGTCTGAACCCAAAGTAGAAAGTGCAGGATGAGGTGGTGTGTCATTTTAGAATTCCACCTTAGCGCAGCCTGATCCAGGATGAAAGTACAAACAATACAGTCAAAAAAACATAATTCTGTATTTGAAATATAGGAGGCAACATAACCGTAACCGTCGTCGGTAGCTCGCGAGAGGCTGGCATCTTGAAAAGTAGATCTTGGGGTAAAAAAAAAATAAAAATGTCTGGGCACCCCTGCTCTAAATGTACCCAAATCAATGTAACCTCATTTGTCACAGTGTAGTCCCGAGTTTCTGGGGGACGTCTAACCACTCACTCAATTCCAAAAAGTTTGAGTTAAGTACATTCAAAATCGAAAGATGACTTTTGATTCTTCAGTCCAGCAAATGTCAGATACTTTTTTTTTTTTTTTTTTAATTAAGTTGAAGTTTACAATTAAATGATGAACATCCACCAATGTTCATTCATGTTCAGTTACTTTTACCCAAGGATTGTTGCATTCAGGCACTTAATACAAGAATATTGATCATCGTCCATTTTTGTCATCATTTCCTCAGCCGTGTCTCCCAAATAAATTCCCAGCCAGGTGTACTTGCATCCTTGTTTCCCGCATTCTCACAGTCCATTTTCCAAATTTGAGTCGTCATCATCAGTGTCTCTTAATAACATCCTTACCTCCCACCATTTTCAATACCCACATCCTGTCCCTGATATATTTTTTGGGTGGCGGGGGCGCTACCACCATGCCCTTCCGTCAGCCTCTTCCTGTTGCTAGGCTACAAAATGTGTCTCGGAGCTCTCTCGCATTCCTTAGTCGTGGACGCGAAGCACAAGGTATGAGCGAGGTACTGCCGGAGGTGTCGAAAAGACGCCGCGCCTCATCTGGCATCCTCACAAGGGTCCCAAATTTAGCCTCACAACGATGCCTGGATCAGTTCGTTCTCCGTCATGGTGGCTACTTTACATCCGACCCCTTCATTTTTGCACCCGACACTCTAAAATTGCCTATAGGTGTGATTGTGAGTGCGGCTCTTTGTCTCCATGTGTCCTGGCTGGGAACCATGTTCAGGGAGTCCTCTGCCTTCTGCCCGTTGAGAGCTGAGATAGGCTCCAGCAGCCCCGTGACCTTCGTGAGGATAAGCGGCAAAGAAAATGGATGGATGGAATATACAGGAATACAATGCTCAGCAGGATGAGTGTTACAATAGTGTGTATGAGAGTGTTTTTGGTCGTGTGTATGAGAGCTAATTCTGCACTCTGTCCTTTACGGCTACATTTTGCTCTTTCTGCTTCTATCTCTCTCTCTCTCTCTCTTCTCTCTCTCTCTCTCTCTCTCCTCTCTCTCTCTCTCTCTCTCTCCTCTCTCTCTCTCTCTCTCTCTCTCTCTCTCTCTTTCTTCCCTCATTTCCCTTTTTCATTTTGCTTCCTTTCCTTTTGAAGACGAAGGTCACAGTAGCTCAAGAAGCTCAGCTTAGGAAGTTTCTGCAAAGAAAGATGGAGTGTTTTAGTCTCCGGCGGGAGCGAGTCGATATGCCCTCAGCTGGGGTCCGCACGACGGCGGCGCACAATAAAGGCGGTCCCCGCTGAGGGGTTGGAGCCTGCCTCAAAAGTTCCGGACGCTTGAAAAGAACTGCTGAAAGTTGAGTAAATTTAGCAGAGTAAAATGTGACGTAAAGAAAAGTGCGTGGGTGGGGTAGGTGAGTGGGGGAACTCGGCAAGCTTTTTCGTGCATGAAAACTTATGCAAAATGACTTATTTGTCAATAAAGTACCCCACTCCAGCTCTTACTGGAGCGATTTGCAGTCGATGAGAATCAGCACCTCCAAATCCCGAGACTATGGTCCTCAGTCGGAAAAGGGTAGCGTGCCCTCTCCAGGTCGGGGATGAAATCCTTCCCCAAGTGGACGACTTCAAGTATCTTTGGGTCTTGTTCACGAATGAGGGAAGAATAGAGCGGGAGATCGACAGACGTCTGCAGCGATGCGGACTTTGTATCTGTCCGTTTTGGCAAAGAGGGACCTAAGTCGAAATGCGAAGCTCTCAATTTACAAGTCGATCTACGTTCCTACCCTATGGACACGAGCTGTGGGTTATGATCGAAAGAACAAGATCCCGGATACAAGCGGCCGAAATGAGTTTCCTCCGCAGGGTTTCGAGCCACTACTCCTCCGCATTCAGAGGAGCCATATGAGGTGGCTGGGGAATCTGATTCGGATGCCTCCCTGGTGAGGTGTTCCGGGCATGTCCCACCGGAAAGAGACCCCGAGGACGACCCAGGACACGCTGGAGAGACTATGGCTCTCGGCTGGCTTGGGAACACCTCAGGATCCCTCCGGAAGAACTGGAAGAAGTGGCTGGGGAAAGGGAAGTCTGGGTATCTCTGCTGAAGCTACTTCCCCTGCGATCCGACCCGGAAAAGCCCCACCCTTGCGTTCCTCTCACCTCGAGTAGTTGCGGCTGCAGAAAATGGCTTCCACCAGTTTTTGCACTTATTCGTAGGTGAGATGAAACTGACATTTTCACCGCAGGTACCACCACATATGTATAATATTCCTGCGTATTGCTGCATAAGTCATACTGGGACTAATAATAATAGTTTGGTACCTTACTGGCAACACGATTGCGCAGGGGGACAAAGTGGTTCACATGGGCGGCTCACAGCAGGAAGGTTCTGGGTTTGATGGATGGCTCGGCGTTTTGCATCTTGTTCAACTCTTTCCTTCAGTCCAAATGGATCTACTTTAGGCCCGTTGAAGACTCTAAATCACAGGTGTCAAACTGAAGTCCCGGGGGCCAGATCTGGTCTGCCATATGGTTTTATGTGGCCCGCGAAGGCAAATAGTGTGTCAACTTCAAGGATATTTGTTAAAATTTCCAATTGCCACATCATAAATGACAACTTTGACATATTGCAAGCATTTTCGTGTTACCATACATGAACAATAGTGGAAAAAACCATTTGTCTTGATTTTTGATTCCAAATCAGTGTCAAGATAATGACGCGATTAAAATTTTTGATTGTTTCACAATCATAACGGCCCTCAGAGGAAACCCGCAACTACAATGGGGCCCACGGGAAAAACTAGTTGACACCCCTGCTCTAAATGATCGTCCATGAACGTGAATTATCATCTTTCTCACGACTGACTGATGATGTTACCTTGGTGGTCCCACCTCTTTCCCCAACGTTGGATAGCATCGTCTCCTCTCCAGACTAAAGTGTAAGCTGTCCACTTCACTGTTTGATGAATGTACCTCCCAAAGTGTAGCTAAACACTTGTTTCTTTTTTTTTGGAGGCGGGCGCTGCTTTTGTTTTTGTGCTGTAAGGGCTAATCCAATAACAGGCGCCTGTTGGGAGACAAGACGGCGTTAAGTTGCTTCTTATGAAAATAAGAAAGTCTTCCGACGGCCCAGTGAGTCAGCAGTATGTGCGCGGAATGGCGCTGGCACCGAATGAATGAGATCGCGTTCATAAAAACATAACAGCTGACAGAGAATACGAAAAAAGTCCAGCGCGGGACGTGAAATGATCTTCGGAAAGATTCGGTGCCGCACTTTTGGATGAAGAAATGCCAAGGGAAGCGTAAGGAATTGTGTTATTATTAATTTCTCGGGCTGGTTTACGTTTTAAAGGGGACATATTGTGGAAAAATTCACTTTGTAATGTCTTGTAGATAGTCAGGACTCCAGAATATCTTCCCACGCATAAAGTGTGACTTTAGACAATTCAGTGATTTGGTGACGAAGTGCTGCCTCCGTGAGGGAAAATACGTGTCACCCCTTTACCATTTAGGAGTATTTGCTTTTTTTCCTGCTGTTCGGAGAGTAGTGGCCAATTGGTGAGGCGCAAAGGCTCTAGCGCTGCCCGGTCGTCATGGTAACTAAAACCATACTCGCCATTGCTCTTGCAATAGAATAGAAAAGAATTGTCTCCAGACAGTTTAAGTGTTTAAGGGGACGGACGATAAATGTAAAATTTATTTATTTTTTTCAATTTCTTGCATACAAATATTTTGATGACTTAAGTGCCCATACACCCCTCAAGTGTGAAATTATACTACTGTCACGAGCCATCTGTGCGAGGGAGGACCCAAATGCAGGACTCCGAGGCAAAGGCATAATGTCCAGTGGGTTTTACTTCAGAAGCGGTGACCCGGTGCAAAGTCAATGAATTGGCAAATGTCCATGATGAAAACTCCAACATAAATACATACACGGTCAATTAACATGCTGAATGCCCAACAGCTGTGACGAGTGCTAGATGTGGTACCCCCCAGAGTGGTGACCAGGCCAGGACCCTCCTGGCAGTGCTCCAAACCTTTATCTGACTGTTACCGAAAAATATCAGTGAGCGAGCTGTTCTGAATTTCGCCTGATTCCGGTGTTACCCCCCCCTACTAATTTTAATAATCATTCATACGCCAGACTTGTTCGCTTCTGTGGGCACAGGTCTGCCACTTTCAGGCGACAGCATGGAGGCGAAGCTAAAACGTAAGCAGAGCAGAATTTGTCTTTGCATCTGATAACTAGCAGAATATTACTAATAATTCATTCTCGTTTTCAATGTTATTGTCAGTATTTGCAATAAATGTAATTTGAATTTATGAACAAATGAATACATCACATACATTTATGAAACATGAAATGTAGTTCCCCACTACAGTCGACAATCGTGTGTTTCGGCATTATGACATCATTAGCGATACGGCATTTTTTGATAATATAAGTGATTGATGGGCCAAATTGAAGAATAGCCATAATTACAGATCAATAATTGGTTACTTACTGTAACAAATGGTGTCATCAATGAATCAATTCCATGCACGGCCACAAGTGGAAGTGCGCGCTTCTTTTCAACTGGAGCGTGTTTGCGCTCAACAAGGTGTGCGCGGCGACGGATTTGTTGGTGGCTTTTTGCGCAAACAGAGCGGCGGCCGTGGCGTGACTGCTGATGAGGCGAAAAAGAGAAAAAGAGAGCAGCGAGGCGAAGGGACGCAACAAAAAGCCATTTTGGGTGTAAAATCTTGCTCATGAATGTGTTCGCTCAACTCAGACTGGCTGTGCTTGAAAGCAGTTCGCGCACAGAAATGCCCCACCCCTCCCCCCGCCCCCTGCCTGCAAATACACAAACTGTTGCAAAGGTCATCTTGAAGGATCAAAATGGTATGATGGCATGAACCGATTTTGCGAAACGTTTGTCTTCTTAATGGATTGTGACTTTGGACAAAGGTTAAATGCATCCATCCACCCATTGATCCATTTCCTTAGCCCCTTATCCTCACAAGGGTCACGGGGAGTGCCGGAGCCTATCCCAGCTGTCAATGGGCAGGAGACGGGCTACACCCTGAAGTGGTTGCCAGCCAATCGCAGGGCACGTAGAGACAGTCGCACTCACAATCACACCTAGGGGCAATTTAGAGTCTCAAATTAACCAATTACAGTATTTTCAATACAAAAAATACTTCTTTGTATTGAAATCATTCAAACATATTTAATCTATCATAAAATACACAATATTTTAAAAATGTAATATGTATGTTTATTTAATTTCATGATTTTTACTCTTAAATCTATAATTTATTTAAAATATCACTGTGTATGTATATCATATTTGTTTAATTTCAAAATATTAGCTTCTTAATGATTCAATAAATACATTAGTTTTATTTATTGAGTTAAATTATATACATTTAAAATCTATTCATTAATAAATAATAATATATAATTAAACTGTATTATAAAATTGTAAAAAAAATGTAAAATATCCAATTTTTTTTAAAAATGCAGTGTAGTTAGTGTTTTGGTGGATTTATATGTGCGCCTTTATAGTTTTGTGATTTTGTTTTTATCCATCATTTTCTTCACCGCTTATCCTCACGAGCGTCGCGGGGAGTCCTATTACACCTGTCAATGCGTAGGAGGCAGGGTACACCCTGAACTGGTCGCCAGCCAATCGCAGGGCACACAGAGACAAACAGGCGCACTCGCAATCACACCTATGGGCAATTTAAAGCATCCAATTACTGTTGCATGTTTTTGGAATGTGGGAAGAAACCCAGGCAGGCACGGGGAGAACATGCAAACTCCACACAGCTTGGTCCGGGATTGAACCCGGCACCTCAGAACTGTGAGGCCAACGCTTTACCAGCTGATCCACCGTGCCGCCATTTTATTTCCATTTATTTCGGATCGGCAATGGGGCAGTTACGCCGGAGCCCCGTGACATCTCCCCAGCAACAAGTGTGAGGCGACCGACCCCGCCGTCCGAGTCCTTTTTTTTTTTTTTTTTTTGTCACGAATTCCCTCGAGGTTAGTTCAGGTGAGCCGAGCCGGGAGATCCACAGTGCAGCTTTTTCGCTCAACTCCTGCAGATTTTCTCCTCCTCCTCCTCCCTCTGCCGTCGAGAGAGAAAGCCAGCAACAGAGTGAGCGAGTGAGAGAGAGTCACGCTTTACAAGGCAGCCACAGAAGAGACGTCAAGAGGAGGACCTAACGAGAGTGGGAGAAAGAGAGGGAGGAAGAAAAAAAAAATCCTTCCCTCCGTTCCGCCGCCTCTCTTCGAGCATCCAGCGAAGTGGAGCGCGGCTCGGCACATTTCCTCGCCGCCTCGCCTGGCCATTCCTGCGGCGGGAGAGCTGCCCAACGGTCCCTCCATCACTGAGCACAAGAAGAAGAAGCAAAGCGCAGTCAGGATGCTTAACAACCTGACTGACACCGAGGAGGGCGACGGAGGAGCGCAAAATCAGGGTGAGCGACGGGACGTCTCGCGCATGCAAACGAACGCGCGCGTGGACGCGGCGGTCTGTCCGTGCGAGGCGGATTATGCTGGAGGTGGATGTTGCGCACGACACTGCTGGCGTAGAATCGGTGCGGGGAGAGCAAAATGTACGCGTGAGTGCGTGCGGGCCCGCTCGCCCGTCGGCTCGCCCGCTGGCGCGCTGGCCGGCTCGCCGGCTTCCTCTCACTGCAAGGATGCTGTGACAGGAATAGTAATGCGCTCGGCCCGCGTATACGACGCCAGGAGAGTACACACACACGCACGCACGCGCGTGCGTTCGCCGCAAATAATTTCCGTGGCGGGGTTGTCCGACTCTGGGTTGGGAATCTGGGGCGCGTGGGCCAAACGTGGTCCCTCGGGGGGGATTTCATGAGGCCCGCTATCCAATTATATAAAGAGCCAGCGGAAGTAATACTCTTCAAATGCTTAAACTTTGGGGGAGATACAGTATATGATCATTTTTTTTGATTGTACACAAAGGTTTGAGATATGAATTCTGCGTAGTGACAGTGAACTCAACTCATAGCAAGTCTGACAGATAGTAAAAATTAAAATGATCACTTAGTTTTGCTTGAAGAGTCCACTTAGCGGCGGCACGGTGGTTCAGATGATAAAAAGTTGGCCTCATAGTTCTGAGGTCCCGGGTTCAATCCCGGACCCGCCTGTGTGGAGTTTGCATGTTCTCCCCGTGCCTGGGTGGATTTCCTCTGGGTGTGCACTCCGGTTTCCTCCCACATCCCGAAAACATGCAACATTAATTGGACACTCTAAATTGCCCCGAGGTGTGTTTGTGAGTGCGGCTGTTTGTCTCGATGTGCCCTGCGATTGGCTGGCAACCACTTCAGGGTGTACCCCGCCACCTGCCGGTTGACAGCTGGGATAAGCTCCAGTACTCCCTGCGACCCTCGTGAGGATAAGCGGTGAAGAAAATGGCTAGATGGATGGAGTCCACTTAGCCTAATGCTAACAAATAATGGAAAAATCCATATATCGGCTCACAAATAGCATCCGCGTTATGGTGTTAAGCAACGGATATTTGACCACAAACAGTGGAGCAACACATGGAGATAGTTATCGTAACAATACATTCTTTATCCTGTGGGAGGAAGACGGGATACAGAAAATTCAACTATGCGATGGCTGGTAACTCCAAAACCCTTTTTTTTTATTGTATCTTTTCATGAGCCTAGTATTTATGATTATTACTATGTAACTAACACAGGTATTTGTGTAAATGTTGCTGCTGTATGTGTCTCCCATGTCCTCACACTATATCGCGCATACCAATGACTGCAATCTCCTCGCACGTGGGAAAAGGAGAACCACATTCGCCGATGCCGACTCGGGGCACACTCACGTAGGAGCTGCTGTCTGCCACCGCTCACCTCCAGACACTCACACTCATTCTCGGCTAAGTCGCATACCGCCCCGCTATCCCCCTTATCCCTTTAGAAGTCAAATATTAATGTTAACTTTAAAACGCACTAATCCAAGACATGTACACAATCATACATCATCTTTATATATATTTTTAATTTATTTTACAATCTTTTGTGCTCACATATGGACTAAGATGGAGCCTGCTAAGAAATAGGTTGCTCCATCCCAGCAGCGAGCGTAAATAGACCCGCAACATATGGCGCTCATGTGGACAGGCGCTACACACACACACACACACACACACACACACACACACACACACGCACGTACTCGCAAACCCACCGCCTCCACTAATCCCCTTGCCCCCAGCTGTCAAAAATCACCCCCCCCGCCCCCTCCTCCCACGGTCCATCCAATCCTCAGTAGGCCAACCTGTGGTGGTGTCATCACAGAAATGCATGTCCACAAACACCCACACACACACACACACGCACAACATAACAACACAGTGTACTGTACAGGTATGATTAAAATTGCAAACACTTGCGATAGCGGAATATGTTCCAATTATCTGGACGTCACTTTTGGACTCAATCACTCTTGTGACAAACGGGCTCACACATCTGGTTATACAAGCAGTGGGCCCGATTAGCACACACAACACACTGTTGTCCATCCATCCATTTTCTTTGCCGCTTATCCTCATGAGGGTCGCGGAGAGTGCCGGAGCCTATCCAAGCTGTTAACGGGCAGGAGGCGGGGCACATCCTGAACTGGTTGCCAGCCAATCAGAGGCCACATAGAGAGAAACAGTTGCGCTCACAACCACACCTAGGGGCAATTTATTTTGCATGTTTTTGGGATGTGGGAGGTCACCGGAGTGCCCGGAGAAAAGCCACACAGGCACAGGGAGAACATGCAAACTCCGCAGAGGCAGGATTGAACCCGAGTCCTCAGAACTGCGAGGCCAACGCTTTACCAGCTGATCCACCGTACCGCCACACTGTTGTCACAATAGCAAAATTCTGACTTTGATCTGCCCGCATAAAGTAGCTGAATGGCGATACGGAAACAATACCACAAGGAAAAATTGTATTTGACTAAAATGTAATGATATAAAACATTCATTCGCAGAAATCACATTTCATTTGTCCAATTCAATTCTTATGAAAAATACACACAATGAAAACATTGACTAAATGTTCAACAATCATTAACATAAATTTGCCAAAATTATGATTTACTTGTATGTATCAGTGTCTCACCTAAAAGGGTCTTTTTTTTTTTTTTTAAATAATATTGAACTAGGGGGGGATGGTGGATCAGCTGGCTGATAAAGTGATAGCCTCACAGTTCTGAGGATCCGGGTTCGATCCCAGCCTCACCGCTGTGGAGTTCGCATGTTCTCCCCGTGCCTGCGTGGCTTTTCTCCAGTTTCCTCCCACATCCCAAAAACACGCAACATTAATCGGACACTTTAAATTGCCCCTAGGTGTGATTGTGAGTGGGACTGATGTCTGTCACTGTGTGCCCTGCGATTGGCTGGCAACCAGTTCAGGGTGTACCCCCCCCTCCTGCCTGTTGACAGCTGGGATAGGCTCCAGCACTTCCCACGACCCTTGTGAGGATAAGCAGCTAAGAAAATGAATGGATGGATGTAGAACTGAATCCTTGTGAAAACTGCACAATCTCACACACACATACACAGACACACACACACTTCGTCGTCCCGCCATCCTTCACATGTAAGCAATGTCACACTTTCCCACTTCCGTTTCGGCGTCGGGACTCTCGGGGGATCCAGCGGGGGGGGGGGGGGGGGTTCTTTGCCGACGAGAGCGCCGTCCGTCCGTTGCTACCACCTGTGAGGGCTTAATGATAAAAATAGACCAGCAGCGGGTGCATGAATATTTAACTCAATGCGGGCATCTTTTTTTTTTTTTTTTTTTAAAGATGACGACGGTGCTGAGACGTTGTCGTTCGGTAGTTTTTAAGCGGGCGCACGCTGTGGCCCGCTTCTTCGGTGGGAGCGATTCAAGAAGTTATCGGCGCAGGTCGGCGCTTTTCATTAGTCCGCGGCGTGTCTTTATCTGTTGCGGGCTAACGCAAGGTAGATAACCTATGCAGAGAGGACGCCTCGTACGCGTCCCCGCCCTCGCCGCGTCTCGCTTATCTTCTCGCATCCTCTCCTCATTTGCTTTCACGCACGCGCGCGTGTTTCATTTGAGATGACGGCTCCCCTCCGCTAAGCTAGCCTCGCATCCGCCGGTATTACGGGCCCTCGTTTGGACGGTTACACGCGATTCCTCGGCTGAAACGCGTGTCGGCGGCCCCTCCCGCGGAGGCGTGATCTGCGTTTGCGTTCGATTCATCTCAACATTGACAAGTAAATGTCAAGTATCAAGTCCTGCATGGTACGATTACAGTGAATTAGGACTGCAAGTAATCGTGATTTTAACCATTGATTATTTTTTTTTTGCCAATAATGGGTAAAAGCAGCACGGTGGATCAGCTGAAAAGTGTTGACAGTTGGCAGTTCTGAGGTCCCAAGTTCGATCCCGGCCCCGCCTGTGTGGAGTTTTCATGTTCTTCCCGTGCCTGGGTGGGTTTTCTCCAGGACCTCCCGTTTCCTCCCACATCCCAAAAACATGCAACATTAATTAGACACCTTAAATTGCCCCTAGGTGTGATTGTGAGTGGAGCTGTTTGTCTCTATGTGCCTTGCGATTGGCTGGCAACCGGTCCGGGATGTACCCCGCCTCCTGCCTGTTGACAGCTGGGATAGGCTCTAGCACTCCTCGCAACCCTTGTGAGGATAAGCAGCTAAGAAAATGGATGGATGGACCCTTGATTTAAAAAAACAAAAAATACAACAGGACATTATTTCAAATTGACCGTGCAGAAAATGAACATGCAAATTGATTTTTATTCAGTTTTGGTTTGCGGACCCCAAAACATGACATGTGGGGGTTCGTTCACACGAACTACGACATCGTTCGCATGAACCACTACTTTGTGTGCCCCTATACAGGAAATAAATAAAAATAAACAATTTTGTGCACGTTAATTACTAACTTGTGGCTACAAACTACCCCTTTGTGAGCACAAAATTATTTTATGTGTACAGGTGTCAAACTCAAGTCCCTGGGGCCAGATGGCCCCCCACATGATTTTTTTGTGGCCTGCGAAGACAGATCATGTGCATCAAGTTCCAAAATTTTTGTTAAAATCTGGACAAAATTTCAAATTGTCATATCATAAATGATGACGTTGAGATATTGCAAGCATTTATGTGTTACCAAACATCAACAATAGTTGAAAGACCCATTACCCTTGAGTTCTGATTCCAAAACTACTTGATACAGTTAAATAAATATGATATGTAAATATGATGGCCCTCTGACAGAAACCGTAACTACAATGTGGCCCAACCTAGTAACTAAGTGGTCCTTTGTGCTCACCAAATACTAGTAGGCTACGTGTTAGTGGTACTGCAGTACGACTAAGGCGTCTCCTGCACGGACGATTGCATTCCCCCATCGAGGCAGCACAAGTTTTATCGAAAAAGCCCCCTGGCATCGATTGCAAATCCTCCCCCCCCCCCCCCAAAGTCCGGTAACTTCCGACTAATCCTGAGGAATTTCCAACTTTTTGCCACTTTTGAACGTGCTAAAAAGTTGCCAGGATGTCTCCGGTGATCACAACTGTGGCACGTTACTGGAAACCGCATCGTAAATAAATCGCCCGATGGATTGTGTGTCGGGAGATTGACGGTGGTGGGCTAGGGAAGGGGTTGGTGGGGTGGGGGTGGGGGTGGGGTGGTGGTGGGGGGTGGTGTCTGCTCACCTGTGTTGAACAGAGCCAGCGGCAGTGATTTCTGTCACTGTCCGTGGTGCTGAAGGTTCTGGCGTTGAGCACGTGCTGCTGTCCGTGGTGCTGATGGATGGCGTTCATTACGTGGCCGCGTGTTACTGGCAGCCTGGCAAGGACGCCGAGGATGAAAACCGCGCATCACTTGAATAATCGCTGTTGTCTCCATTATGGCATATTGCTAGAACAAAATGTGAACATAACAAAAAAATAAATAAATGAAATGAACCCCCAAATATTCATCTATTCACCAATTTTTGCCATCCCCGAAAACCCACGCAGGCACGGGGAGAACATGCAAACTCCACACAGGCAGGTCCGGGATCGAACTCGGCACCTCAGAACTGTGAGGCTGACGCTTTACCAGCTGATCCACCGTGTTGTCCCCCGTGTAACATATCCTTAAAAAATAATAATTTATTTTCAGTATTTGCACTCTTTCTACAACGCCATGAGGAGCCATTTGATGACACTAAAAGTCCTGGTTAATAGCACAGTATTAATTGGTGCCAAAGAAGTAATGGTTAAGTGAGACTGTGCTTCTCCACTGATGACTTAAGTCTTTGTATGTCGGGGAGGAACTGAGTTTAGTCTGGGTTGTTTGTGGAAGTATGAGTTGCATTGACACACGCTATTGCACCACATTAAGTCTAGTGTAAATGCTGCATTTACTGACTAATAAGAACGTAGTAATTGGTGTCAAGAAGGTATGTTGAAGTGGTACATCTTGGCTGAGGGACTCAGATCTTTGCATGTTGGGGAGGAGCTCAGTTTTGTTGGGGTTGTCAGTGAAAGTATTTGCTGCATCGACACCCACTTCAAGTGCAGTAAATCTGTTAAGAGGAAATAAGTATAGTTTATTTGATACATCATGATTAATAGATGGAGGAACAAATTTTAATCTGGGTTGTTAGTGGGAATGACAGAGAAGCTTCACTTTGTGTGTGAACTTTCAGCCCATTTTTTTTGCAATCAATTCACTGCAAGCCCTTCATTTTTAAGGGTAATGTTATAAAATGATATTCATGAGCTGAATCATAATTTGTGTTGTATTTACAGTTTAAATAGTTAAATAGACTGTAATTCATATTTTTGAATGACGCATAGATGTTTATTTTCCTCCTCCTGCTCTCGGCAGGGTTTGTTCGCTATTCCCGAGAGTATGATCATTTAAAAACGATATCTATATTTTTCCTAGTTCTGCTCATGACCAAAACAACCAGAAAATGACAACCGAAATGATGATTTTTGCAAAATACGGCGCAAACGATCCTTTTCACACGGAACCGTCACACCAGCCGTTTCCGGTGTTGTCGCTAAATATTTTCTTCCCCACTAGCATGAACTTACGAGTCAAGTTGCAACTGTTTCGAAACCGGCAAACAGGAAATGTGGGTTGTTGTCCACCCGCCAAAATTAAAAATTGCGGTCAGGAGGCAGCTTGCGAGGTCGCACGTTGTCGCACCGCCGCCAAAATGACTCGCAAGCGCTCACGTTGGGCTCCCACCATGCTGTTAATTGTCTGTTACTTTTTTCTTTTTTTTTTTTCGACTTGGTGGGACATCTTTGATGTATAAAGTTGTAATCACATGCTTGAATTTGGCTGGGGGATTCTTTATTACGTGGACATCGCTACCGTCTTGTTTCCCGCCCCGGCCGGGGTTAATGTCTTGAGCTCACCAGGTCACGTGATCCATAAATCAAACGGTGATCTCCGCAGGCCCGCAAGTCGAACTTTATTGCCTTTTTTTTTTTCCCATATATAGATTTAGTGACAATCTACAATAATTAGAAAATGGTAAAATGGAGCAGATGGGGGTGGGGTGGGGTGGCTGGGGGGATTTCAATGTGGCAGACAAAACAGTTGATAACATCATGTTCTGATATTCATATAAAAAAAAGTATATAAAGACAGGGAAAAATCATTTTAAATTGTTTAATTAATAAATTGTTCAATGATAATGAAGACAGTGGCAGGGCGGCACACGGTGGAAAGTGTTGGCCTCACAGTTCCGAGGTCCCGGGTTCGATCCCCGACCCACCTGTGTGGAGTATGCATGTTCTCCCCATGCCTGTGTGGGTTTCCTCCAGGTGTGCACTCCGGTTTCCTCCCACATCCCCAAAACATGCACCGTTAATTGGACCCTCTAAATTGCCCCGAGGTGCGATTGTGAGTACGACTGTTGTCTGTCTCGATGTGCCCTGCAATTGGCTGGCGACCAGTTCAGGGTGTACCCCAGCTGCTGCCCATTGACAGCTGGGATCGGGTCAAGCGCTCCCCGCGACCCTTGTGAGGATAAGCGGCTAAGAAAATGGATGGATGGGTCATGAAGACAATGATAGATGAAATATTCAAGGGGAAAAAAATGTAATTAATAAACATGACTTATGGGGAAAAAACACCCCAAATAATCCATCCGTCCATCTGTTTTGTTTGCCACTTATCCTCACAAGGGTTGCGGGGAGTGCTGGAGCCTATCCCAGCTGTCAACAGGCAGGAGGACACAGTACAACCTGAACTGGTTACCAGTCAATTGCGGGGCACATTGAGACAAACAGCCGCACTCACAACCCAAAATAATTTTCATTTTAAAAAATACGTGATGGGCGAAAGCAGGCAATATGAGCATATTGTCGTGCTTGAAATAACAACAACTAGCGAGTCCAATGTGAGCGGGACTATTTTGTGAAGGCAGAATTCGAGCTTTAGCGGCACCTAACGTTGTGGGTCGGCTGTATCCGTCCATACGTCTTCGCCTCTCTCCGCATCCGCTCTGCACTCCTTTCATGGCCGTGAATAGAGTTGTAATCATGTTTTAGTCATAGCCGACTGCATAATACTGCAAAATGCTCCCCAGGCACACCCCCCCCCCCCCCGCCCCCTCCCTCTGCTCTTCAGGAGGCGCTTGTTGTGCACGCTGGCCGTCATTACTCTCCGGCTTTCTGCCCCGCGACTTATCTGCCGTGAATAGACGACGCGAGCGGGGCGAGCGAGCACAAATGCGCTGAAAGTGAGAGCGACGGCGACGCGGGGGCACTTGTGACTTCGAAAGCTGCACTCGTTCTGTGGCAGGCGGGGACAAAAACGTGCAGTTTCGCTAAGTGCGTTAGCTGAACATGAGCACATGCTCAAAGGCTAGCAAAATAGGCAAGTATTGAGCGCGGTTCAATCCTTAATTGCCGCACCTGACATGGTGACCGTGTCGCACACTACATGCAAAATCTACTATTGCACTGCATTGTCTATGTTGTTGTCAAGTGATTTAGGACAATTTTGCATCGTTGAATCTGAAAATGACGTTTCTTTCCCTTCTTGAGGTGATTTTTTTTTTTTTTTTTT